>NC_133973.1:122475251-123698251 GCF_047716275.1 Strix uralensis
AGCACCATGAACCTTTAATGTTCTGTTTTGTTTTCTTTTGGATGAGCCAGGGAAAGGACATAACCCAGTGTTTTCCACAGCCACATTGGTAGAGGCAGCCAAAGACACATGTAACTCATTAGGAACATTACATCACAAAGCATATTCTTCACATTGTGCTTTTGTGAGTAAGGGAGTCAAAGTCATACTTGTTCCTTATTTGCCAGAAATAACAGAAACAAACTCTACTGTTGTTTCTTTTAAAAAAGAAACTGTGATAACATCATAACTAAAGTTTTATTCACATTTTAATAATAAACAATCTAAGTACATGTGGATCATGTTGGTTTGAAATGATGTAATTTTGGGTACAATCTGCATTGTTTTATTACTTATATCCTTTATTACACTAATGTCAGTACCAATGACCAAGACAAATTCTAATTCAAGGTTAGTCTGGAGTATAAGAAACGACAAAGACTGAGCAGAAAAACTGAAGTAAAAACTGGGAAGTGACTCATAACACACAGGTCAATGAGCGCCTCTAATTTCAGCAGAAATACTCATATTATATGGCAGGTTGGCAATTTATTATTATAGATAAGGCTGTCGAGGCCATGCAGTCAAAAGCTGTATTTGAGCTGATCTCCAAACTAGTCAACTTTCCAGCACACTGTGTTTTGGAACCATGATCATGCACCCTTAGTTCTTACTATATTTGGGGTTTCAGTTTAAAGCACATCTATTCCTCATTTATCATGTTTAATCATTATTCACAATTTCTGTGTTAATTACAGCATTACTGTGATCAGGTTCCTTAATGTCATTAACAGAAAATCTAAGATTTTACTGTACTACTAACATTTTTTGGTCTGGGAAAGCACATTGAAATGTGGATTCTTAATTCTGTAACTAATATTTTTTTAATATGCTTTCATAGGGTTTTCAGTCATGAAGGAAGAGTCCTGTTTCAATTTTCTTCTCTAATTTGGATGGAAATATAGAAAGATTGACATGTTTGTCTTGGAGTTCTCTTCCCTATGTTATCTTTACATGCAAGTTGGAAAGTACTAATAAATGAAGGACAGTTTAAAAGAAATAAGAGGCGGAGAAGGATTAATTTGGTATTTCCCACAGTCTCTTGCCCACACTTGAAACCCAGGAGTGACGTTGAACACAAGTTTTCAAGATATTAGATTTTCTGGGAACAAAATACTTAAAAGGCACACCATGTGTTAGCTGGCCAAATGTTTTTGGAGTGTGCGTGTGTGTATCTGTGTATCCATGTGCATGAATGTTCTGCTATTTGCCTTCTTAAACTCCTTGTTTATGGTTCCGGGTAATGGATTTTGTTTAAACAGGAAAACAAATTAAAAAGCTCCCCAGGCACTTTCTATAAATGCACACACTTTTGAGACAGGAATTATTGTAGGTGTAGATAGAATAATTTCTACAGAAGTTTTTGCTGAAAATGCCAGGAATTTTCTCCAGAATGTCCTGTGTGTTCACTAGAGGTTTTCCTTCAACGTTGACTGGTCCCAGCAGCAGCTGCATTTGTGGCCAGTGAGTGTGTTTAACTGCTTCCTTCAGGGGCTCCCAGCTGTGGTCCCTCACTGCAGCTGGCCATGTGTTCCCAAGTCCTCTCACTATTAATGTAGCTACACCAATATCTCTTCCTTCATCTCTGTCCTGACAAGACCACTGCTTCATGACGTCCACCATATATTCTTCTGTTAGCAATGTCTTTTATAAATTTTATGAATATATCAGTTGCAAGTTGTTCAAATGCTATGTTGAGGGGCACAGAAGTGCCTTTAAGAGAATCTGCAGCTTTTACTGAAGCAAAACACCATCTGGAATAAACTATATACTTGCCTACACAAGCCCACTCTGCTTGCTTCTACCTCCTTGTAAAACTTCAGTATCTCTGTCACAGATATTTTTATTCCACCTACTATCTGTGGGACTATCTTGCTTCACTTTAACTGCCTAGAAGTTAAGCATCTGGTCTAAGCTGGAAGGCTGAGCTCTCCTTAAATTCAGTGGAGAGTGAGAGGTCTTCTGGTTGGGGGTGGGATGGAGAAGAATTTCTTTCTGGAAAAGTCTACCACTCTTGATCAAAGAAGTAGCCTGAGCATCTAGCTCAGATGCTGTACCTGCAGTAAAGGATCCCATAGAGTATTGCTTTCCAAAGCATTTTTCAGTTAAGAACACAGGTTTCCTCTCCATATATAAGTGAATGTAAAAATGATATTTAAAGAAAACGGTGGCAGAAAAATCTCCACTCTATAATATATGCTGCCATTTTTCATAACCACCATGGAGCAGCAGTTTTTTTGTCTAGGGAAAGAAATAATAGGAGAAAAATGTTTTTAAAATTCTTCCTCACAGTCCCTGGCTCCTTTTCCTGCTCTGCAGACCATTTCTGTTAGGACACCTCAGGCAGAATGGAAGGATGTGCCATGTTCCCTGCTCAGCACATGCATGGCTGTTCTGCTGTTACCAACGGTAGGATTTCCATGTGTCAGCCTTTGCCTTAAATCTTCTTCATTCTTCCTTTTCTGAGGCAAAATATCCTGTTATAAAACACCACGGAGGGTTTTCTCTGGCATCTGCTAGATTCGGTTTCCAGGTGGGCACAGACTGTACAGACTTTACCACAGCATCATGCAGGGGCAGAAGTCACTCAGTAACACAATGAGAACTATCAGACACATGAATCTCACTAGATTATATTGCCCAGCATGAAAATTGTAGATATTCTAACTAACGGCTAAAGAAAGAGCTAATTAGGAAATATTATCTTTTAAATATTCAAATTTTACTGAAAACAAAGTCTATCTGTTAAAAGATCAAAGGGTTAAATTTATTTTCTCTCACTGTATTTTAACTTTAGTATGCTTCTTAACTATATATGTATCGTTATTTTCTTTTTATCCTGTTATTACATTTCACTAACTTTCTTTTCTCCTTATAAGATAAATATGTTCCATTTCCTATCCTCTTCTTTCTGGGTGATCATTTGGAAGGAATATCAGCTCAGCATCACTCTTAGTTGAGTGCACTGCATTCTTCTGGTCAGTAAACAATGAGAAATTATTCCCTGTTACACATTAGAGGAGACACGTTTACAGTATAACCCAGGGGACACTATTCATACATGCAATCAAGAAAGTTTCTTTTTGGTGGGATCCTTATCCATTGGCCTGAAGGTGGTGAGAAAGAGACTTCACACCCTACACCTCCAGCAGCTTTGCACCCCTGGTCCATTAGAGGAGAGCTGTCCCCCACACACCCCTCCTCCATCCATGCACTCCCACCACGGTGGTCAGGCTGGGGGCTGGCATGAGAGTCAGTGCCTTTAGAGGTGAGAGGGGCTCTGTGGGGACTCAGCCCTGAACCAGCTCCAGCCACCACCACCACCACCTGCATCTGCCAGAGCCTTGGATGTCCTGCTGGCATCCTTCAGAGCAGCACCATGATGCCAGAAGCAAGACTTTGCTCCTATAAAGCCACTCTCTGTACACTCTCCAGCCATGGGGAGTTTCCCCTAATTTCAGTAGGAATGATTTCAAGCTTTGGTGCCACAGTAAGAGGGAGATGAGAAAAAGAGCATTTATGAATACCCTACCTGTGTGCATTGTGCTGTTCACTGAAACACGTAATTACACTGAAGCATTTCAAGGACTTTGACAACATAAAAGGGCAAACTGCATTAAAGATCTTTGGGTATTCATACACAGACACTGACAGGACTTGGCAAATTTACTTGAAGTCAACAGAAAACCTCCAGAATATGATGACTTAATTCACATGCATGAAAACATTTTTTTTTAAAAAAAAAAAAAAAAAAAAAAAAAAGGTATTAGTTAGATTTTTCTGTCCTGTGTGTTTTGGCTGGTCTGCTCATGATCTACAAGACATGAAAAAGATGGTCTTATGCTTCAGAAAATGCCTACCAATGAGGGAAAGAAAGACAGACAGACACGCTGGCTTTCTCATAATAAATCTTCTTCTCATTACATTTTTCCAGCTCAAGTTCTGCAGATCCAAAACATTTTGACTCTCCTAACAACTAGGAACAGAAACAAACCCCGAAAAAGGGATCAATTCAAAATATGTGTGCCAGGAAGCTAATTTTGCTTCTTTTGTACTGCTTAGCTAGATCCAAAAATCTAAAATATAACTTTTTCAACAATCAAAATAAAATGAGAAATTTAAGAAAGCATTTCTGTGTGTTACTGCTGTTGCCAGATCATTTGCTTTTCAAGTGAGATGTTTTTGGAAGTTTTCAGTCTAAGTAGAAGTTGTAACCACATCCAGTACAAGGCTGAGAGTTACAAAATAATAGGTTTCCAACAATATTAATAAGAATTCCATAATTAAACACAAGTTGATTTGTATATAATATAATTTTAATTTTTTTAGTCATTAAATAAATATTTAGTAGCAATAGGATATTTAGAATAGAGGTTATTGATTAATTTGTTACTCATCTTTATTTTAGTTTATTTTAGTACAGCTCTATTTTTTTTGCCTTAAAACAGGAAATATATTTCAGCATTTAAATATTAACACTTTTCTTTAAATATTAAATATTAGTGTTCCTCCTATGATTCTTACATAATTTTAAAAACCTATTTAAAATAAATACAGAAATAGCCTCCATCTAGCTTTAAGACTTGTTTAAAATTTTTACAGAAATAATAAACATTTAATATTTATGTTATCTATTTAATTGTTAATGCCTAAAATCTTTTTGTGATTGTTAAACCTGTTCAATATCCAGATTAGTGTGAGATACTTGAATTTAAAATATCAAAATTTTATGTTAATTATGTAGTGGCAGGCTGTATATTTAAACACAAACACACAGAAGAGAAAAATTTCAGGTACTAACTTGAAAGACCAGTACCTCTGTCAAACTGCTTCTTGTACACATACATCTTTTTAGATGAAATATATGTATGTACAAGTAGTCATTTGTTTAAATTCAAAAAGAACTTTGCATCAGTTCATAAATATAAAGATTATCAGGGACTACCAGTCCCTGATTATCAGGTAAAAAGGTCATGCTAAGAAACCTCATCCATTAATATTTTCCCTTAGACCTTTAAATTTGAGAGACAGCATACCTTCTAAAACAGATCTAATGTTAATCTGTAGACATTGAAGAACATAGGACTGTCCCTGATTATCCTCACCACAGAAATGTCTTTATTTCTATCATTGTGGTCGTCTGTACCAAAAAATTTCATACTTTGTTAACATGAGTGTTCCTGAAAGGGGAAACATAAGCTTCATTAGCCCTATAAGCAAGAATAAATCTCTGCTGTTAATGAAGTAGCATTTGCATGTCGTGAAAAATCACAGGATAGCTAATAAGAAGCTGAGCTGCTCAGCTTATAAACGCTGCAACCAGCATTAATTATTAAGTTGAGCTACTGGCCCTCTGCTCTGCAGGCTGGATATTATATGGAATCTGAATGTTTCTGAACATGTGTATTTGAAAGAGCTTTTTCTAAGGCCAGTCAGTGGTAATTCAGATCTGAAAAAATACAAAGGTAGTAATTATAAACTTTCAGCAGAGGCTAATCACTTTTTGGTGATGTTTTCCCACTTTTCCCAGTGTCTCCCCTTCACCACTGAATCTTTGTACATCTATCTTCTCTTTTAAATTTGGTATTACCTACCTCTCAGTTTTTAATATACAGAATCACCCAAGCTCCAAGCATTATTATAATATTGAACATGTTTAACAATTTTTAAAAGAAGTTAGAGGATACGTGCTTATAACTAGGTTAATAGAGTTCGGGTTTGGTTAGATTTCCACTACTGTTTCAAATAAAGTCCTAAAGTAATAAGAATAAAAAGAAGAAATTCTACAGAAGTTAATTGTATAAAATTAATAAGGGTCTGGATTTATCAGTGTTAACCTCAATGTATTTGATAGACTCCCTGATTGATAGACCTGAGTTAAGGTTCACAACCGTCTGAAAGAACATATGAAAATACTAGTCCTTGCTACAAACCACAAACCTTGTTCATGTCATAGCAGAAGAAAAAAAAAAAAAAAAAAAAAAAGAATCCTGAGGTTTAATTAAAAGTGCAACGTACCTCCACAGAGACACCACAAAGGAGGCTGGAGGCTGCACAAGCTGACTGGTTAAAAGCCAATTACTTCCTGTGGTGTCTTTGCAGTAGTGATATTCCTTTCAGAATTAAAGTAATAAATGCTCTGGAATTGCTGCATGGGAAGATGTATACACTACAGACTTGATACGCTGCAAGGACTCTTAACAATTTCTAGCCACAAGTGATGGCGTGTATGAAAGGTCTGCTAGAGGATGCAGCCTCAGAGGTGACCCCTTTCAATACTGCTCTTCTTGTGAAGACACAGTGATCTGGAGTGAGAGCAGAGCAACTATGAATTGTGCTCTACCTTCATGTCAGGAGCTGGCACACTAAACAGAGAAATGCACTGTTTAGACTTAGGTAAAAGAAAGTTTCTGTATTTATCTGTACCTTCTTTCTTGCTTTCTTGTGTTTCTCAAGCAAATAGACATAATCTCAAAACATTTATGAAAATCCTGTACAATGTGAGTTTTCTGCCAGGGTAGCTTAGGTATTTTAAGCATGTAAAAGCAATCTTTACAGAAATAATTCATAAAGAGATAATGGGTTGGAATATTTTTGCCTGGTTTCTAAGGAAATTAAGCTTTTACAGTCTCTCTTCCTATTAATTCTCCCACAGTCCCCATAACTTCGAAAGATGTCAGCCGACTTCAACGACATTTGATAGGTACAGATGCCTCACATTTAAGAACATAAGAAATCCCCTCCCAGCTCACAGCAGTGGCACATCTACCCACTGGGATACTGCCTTGGTCAGTGGCAGTGGGAGAGGCAGTTTAGGGAGAGCTCATGAACCACTCTTCCTAAAATCCACTATGGCAGGAACGTTAGAGGGCTCATTCTTGCCTGTACCTTTTAGCAATTAATAAATCATTTCTTACATATTTTAGCAAAACCAGCAGGAGGGCATAACAGAGACATCCAAATTAGTGCCCTCTCTAACACACTCCTGTGCAATTAAATTTGAGTACACCTTCCTGGCAGCAGTCAGCTAATCAATATAAGTATACTGGTAGCCAACTAACATATGTGTGTTTTGCAATGGGTCAAAGCAGTGCCTCTGTCAGGCTGACAGAGCAGCGAAGGGCAGCTGAAGGAAGGACTGCTGGTGGAGAAAAGCCATAGGAAAGTCCTAACACACTGGGCATAATTTGCCATGCTTGTTTATTTGTGTTTCCTATGTTACTCTTCTAAAACATATATTGTGCTTTCTATCTGGCCAATATTCAGAGTCAGGTTTTGGGGTTTTTTTTTGCATTAGAAGAAACTGATGATAAAACCTGGAAATTTTTTGATACAATTTTGTTTATTTGTCTGTACAAGCTGACTGTTTCTGTGGATACACTGAGGAAACAGCCTCCCTTCTCACAGTCCTCAGCCTCTTTTTCCAGACATAGGAGGAAGGATATCTCTTTCTTCAATTCTTGTCATGACAACATATAGCTCTATTTTCTATCTGTTTTTTGAATTTTCAGCTGTGTCTGTCATATGCCTGCAGTTGCAACCTTTGCTTATACTGGTCAACTCCTAAACAACTTGGCATATTGTTGAGCAAATTCAATATTTTAACTGTCTTAATTACTTCTGTTAGTTCCCATGAGTGAAAAACTGCTTCCTTCAAACCCTGTTTTGTACTGAAAGATAAGCCTGCTTGTAGATGCCTACTTTCTCCAGGGTAACAACATCACTCTAAGGTTCAGTTCATTTGCTTCACCTTCTAACAGAACTGAGCAGAATATCCAGAAAAAGTGCAAAAATTTACCATTTTAACTAGGTAAGGGCAGACCCTTCAGAAGCCAATCTAGTTTGCAGTAGGTAATTCCCTCCCCATAACATTAAAAGCAAAAAAGAACAGAGCCAGGGCACAGTGCAATATATATTTTGAAAAATGTCTTCTAACCCTTTTGTCTGAACACTTACTCTCACCAAGCACCAAGAAAATAAAACCAAAGAAAGATTAAAAGCAGCAAGTGTGTATAACTTAGCTGTGAGCTGACTCAAGGGATAAGGTAGATGAGAACAGTCTAGAAACTTGGACAACCGGGGAAATGTTTAGTGTGAAGAAGGAAAGTAGAAATCTAAGGAAGACAAATTATATTGGTAGAATCCCCTTTTGGGAGTTATGTTATAATCTCTGTCTTTGTGGAGAAGAAGAAACTTTGAGGCTTCAGATGTGCAAGTGAAATGGCAGAAAACATGTTAACCCAGACATTAGAGAACACTCCCACAAAGCTGAGGAGGTGCTGTGGGTGTACGTGTTTCCAATTCTCTCATCAGTGATTGTCTATGTCTTTTTTTCCATATGTATTGGCTTTATTTTTTTTTTTTAAGAGATAGCTTAGAAAAATCTTGTGCTCACACAATAAGAGGGAAGATATCATTAAAGTTTCAAAAGAACATCCACCTTGAGTTAAATCCATCTTTTTGTTGATCAAGAGGAAGAGGGCGTCATGATCTGAATTGCAAAAATCAGAGTCATCAGCTGAAGTGACCCATGTCAACTGCCATGACAGCTGAGGAGGGTGGACACAGTAGCTGAGGCTCATGGACAGTTGTGTTATCTTTGAATGTAAATTAAGCCTGTTTCACAGACATGCACCCATACCTGATCTTGCTTCCCAGCTGCCCTGTGCCACCCTCTCTGCACAGTCGGATGCTGCCTTGCCTCATCAGTTTTCCTTTCATGTCCCCTGCCAGATAAGAGAGGTCCAGGAAGGGGGGATGGAAGGGGCTACGCCATCCACAGATTCACCACAGTTCAGGCTGACACCTGTGATAACTCAGACCTCAGACAGAAATAGCTCAAATCTTTCATCTAGGAGCATTGCGTCTCCTTGTTTTCCATCAGTTTAAAAATATTGGTTGCATATATGTGACTGTATGCAGGCAAGATTGGTGTTCTCAGCAAGTTATTAATTAAACACCAATTATTTATGTAAATAAGAGAGTATGGGATTTGTGAGTTGTTGTACCTGCCATTTAAAAATGTCACCTAAAATTTGGTACTTGAATTTCCTCCCCAAGGATGCAGCTGAGTCCCCTGGTGCTTTTGATGAACACACAGTGTAATTGATTAGGAGAACATTTTTCTGTCTCCTGACAAGAACATTCTTTGCCTTAAATGCAAAGCACTGATTACCAAGTCAAGGCAAGAAACTCATTGACTGAATCTATGAATCTATAGTACATTAAGTCAGTACAGTAATTTTTATCTACAGCAACCCTCAAAGCTGCTCAGGAGCATGCACTGGCCAGGTGGGAGTGATGTGGCAATTCTGTGGTGTTCCTTACCATTGCTGTGGGAATTGGTACTGTGTGCTCAGTGGATAAAGACTCATTTTTTTCTAGGTGCAGTCTGGGTGGCTGATTATGAACTCTGAGGTCCGAAATGACACGAGGATCATTGATTTAAGTGATTACCTCCTTATGGATAGCAACTATGAGAGGTGATTGGTAGAAGCATTGAAAGTGCCATTTCCTTGTTCTTAATGCCACTATTTTTTTATTTGCATCACCACAGCACGAAAGACTTTTGGCCTGAGGTGGACAATGGATTTAAGAGACTGGGAACTGCCTGTGAGTTATTTACTGGGCAGGGGAAATCTCTCTTCACCTGGACTGAAGCAGACCTTTCCCCAGACCACTACAGTAACATCAGGACTGAGTTCCAGTCTCAGCCTTTGAAAGAGATCCCCAAGGGTTTGGGAGAATTAGTATTTGTAAGTAAAATGAGGGGCTATGTGTTTATTATAGGCTTTTTCCTGGGTCTGTGGAAAGTTCTGCTTGTACCACAGTGGAAATATATATGAAAAAATACAATTGTATGTTGATGTGTTAAAGGCAGTTAGATACGTAGATAGTTGGGTAGTTATGCATCATCTGTAAATAAATGTCTTCCATCCATCAAGTAAGTACACAGGCAAAGTGTCACTGAAAAAATTCACATTGCATTAATGCAATCTCTGATGAAAAAACGTTTTTTCATCTGTCACAAAATTTGCCGTAACAAATGGAAATTCTATGCAAGCTTTATTTTAATGTACAATTTAAACACAACACCTTTTACACTCTAGATAGTAAAAACAGTCTTCCAATGAATTTTTATTGACCATTTATTTCAATGTGTAAGCTCTAATAATATCTGTTTCCTCTTTCAGAAAGTCTGAGGCAGCATTTGCTCTAGTTGGCATGACACCAAAAAGGCCTCTTCTTTGTGCTCTTTGACAGTAGATATGGTCTCAGCAGAGGTTCAAACATCATGACTTCCCTTGAGAGAGCACGAAGGAATATGGGGGGCAAAGAGGCTCCTTTCTTTGGTCAGTCTGGGTGGGAGAGCTAAAATGGGAAGGCAGGCTGTCACTGTATGCAAACTCTCTGATTCCTTCTTATGACTGTGCTGAAGAGCAGACTCCCCCCTCCTGCCTCTATAGCCATATCTTAATGTGTTAAAACAAGAATTGCTGTGCTTTGAGAGGTAGCCATGAGCTACATGCTAATATACCAAGTCCTTCCTTGGTTGTGTTCAAACAAAAACTGTACAGGAGTTTGGGCATATTCCTGCTAGTTTTCCTGACTTCTCTGCATTACAGGAAAGCACTAAGTATCTACTGCTGCACTACAGGACTACTGCATTCTTCACCAAAGTTACACCAGGAATGTACTTAATCTCTTGCCTTTTAGGTGATGATGAAGGAAATTCATTTGCAATAATATTTGGTATTTCTGATTAGACTATGACCTGGCCAGTGACTTTGGCTGACGGCCAAAAGCCTAGAACTTCAAAATCTCTAGAGATAAAACTCATGAAATAATATCTGAAGATCAACAATAGAGGGAAAACACAACACGGCAGTAGTAGCACCAGAGTTCAGTTTTACCAGGAGCATTAAACATTCATGTTGTAAAACTCTCTTTGGCTCATTGGGTTAGAATGTCTTCTACATGCACAGACTGTGTAACAAACAGGCTGATGAGTTGGCTGCTAATAAAATCTCTACAGAAGCAAAGGAAGTTAAGGTTTAGGATTAGAATATATATTTAATGATATAGAGATGCACTTGAACCTTTTCTGGAGTTTAAACTAGAGAATTGCAGTGAGTTCTCCACAGAGTTCCAGATATGGAGATGGTGAGAAAAAAATGTGCTTTATGTTTTGTTCATCTTCTCATTTATATATTTTAAATATTTTAAGCAATAACCTTTTTCTGTGGCTAAATGTAATGCTTCTTTGCTAATGTCCACTGAATTTACTCTTTAAGTTTGCATAGTAAGTTTCTGGCTCTATCAGGGAAGTTATAAACTAGGTATATTCCATACTTGGAATGCCTTTACACCTATGTAAAAAGTAAACTTCCTGAGGAATCTGGAAGGTCCAAAGGTAAAAATAGATTATATATATTAAGATATTTTAAGAACTTTAAGGAAGGTGCCTGTTCTAGACTCTGGAAAAACTTTGCGAAGAAACCCATAGATTCATGTGAGGAATCTGCTGAAGGTTAAAAATTGTTGACTTAGCCCCCTGGTGAGTTCTGAACTGAAGAATGCAGAGTGAAGATCTGAAAGGGAAAAAAAGCCAGTTCTCAGCTAGCGGGTACACTTTTTATTAGTATAAACAGATGGGAGATAAATGTGTGGAACTGCTGCAGAACTGGTTTTCATCTAATTACAGACAGAAAGAGGTACCCTAAGATCTAACAGGTCAGATCTTTAAAGGAGAGTTCCTTTTCCTTTGCTTGTGTTTGCTGAAGATATTCTTATTACTGCAAAATCATAATTACTGCAAAATCATAATTTTCCTGTTTTTCCTGCTTCTGGGTGGTATGCTTTGAAATTTGTTACTGGGTTGTAACTGTTCTCCAAGCTTTTTTTCTTATACTCTTCCCTAGGCATTCAGTATTGGTTACTCTTGAGGATAAGATATTAGACTAGACCTCAAGCCTCACAGCTTACAACTGTTCCTGCATACTTGTATTTCATCCCAGCACTGCATTTTATTGAGGCCCATCCAGGACACATATTGAGGAAAGAGAATCAGACTGAACTTGATATATTGTGTAGTGTGTAATGCAGCCCCAGTCCCTGCTTTGGGGTGTACCATGGCTTCTCCCCATTTCATACCCTACAAGGCCTTTGCAAGGAAGCTAAGATGCTGGGGAAGACCTTGTGGATAGCCAGTCCTGTCCTGGTCTGTTCTTGGGACAAAGCCATAGCACACAGCCAGAGCTGGGAGCCAAGAATCACTCCTGGGTTTCACAAGGTGGATGATTTTTAATACCACTGCCAGTGATTTTAAGCAGCAGACTGTTGTAAAGACTCCTTAAAAAGTTTATCCATTAAATGAGAGGTCTTCTACAAGTGAGGTGTCAGAATGCATTTTGTATGGGACCCTGGGAAAAAAAACCAGTGAGCTACATGCTCTTCATCCATCTTTGCCATTACTTTTGTTGTTGCAACGGCTAAAAGCTTCAGTACTCAGTTCAGAGGTGTTTTCTGGGACATTTATGCAGTATAAGAGATGAGAACACCAGCTAAGTGATCAAGTGAACACCTACTGGAGAGACAAACAAGCTAAGTGATCAAGTGAACACCTACTGGCGAGTTAAATAAACCAGTTCTGTTAATACCGCCTTGGTGACATTTGCATGATACACAGAGTGACACACTGTGCTGATGATTTGTATTCCTACATTCCTTGAACACTTACAGAAACAGTTATTCCTTGCATTAGGCTGATATATTTGATTGTCTCCTATCGTAAGGCCAATGCTTTCTATTTGCCCTTAGCAAATTTCATTTTGTTGATTTTCATACATTCTCAGGTTTATATTATTTGGATTCTGATTCTGCCCTTAAAAAGTTTACAACCCTTTTAGGTTGGTATCATACAAATATGCGAAACACTGAATAAATAATTTCTTGAAGCAGTGAATGGGAGTGGTCCTAGGACAGATTATTCCTGAAGACCCCAGGACTTCCCAAGAAAATAAGCCATTGATAACTGTATATTGAATTACAGATCAATGAGAAGCAGCATGACAGATGCAGGAAGGATGAGAGCAATGATTCAACAGCAGCTACAAAAAACAATAGCTGGAGCAGCAACAGGCTACAGAAGGCTTTAATGATAAATAGCTTTTATTTAATGGTGGGAAGCATAAGTGAAGAGGGACTCACTGCTTGGGGGTTTGGACTTTTTTTTTTGGGTAGCATACAATGAAAATTATCTTTTCAGTAACTAAGTGAAGCAAGTTCAAAATGAGAAGAGAATGTGCAATAGTCAAGAGGGCAAATATAGTTGCATGAGATGTTGAAATGTTTAGAAAGAAAAAGTCTAGATACTTGAAATACTAGACAAGGAAAAACTGTAAGCTTTACTCACTGCCTAGATGAAGTAATACTTTGGATGAAGCAGCCAGCTCTCTACATATGCTTTCCCATAAGCTCTTTATTAAAGATACCTAACCTAATTTCAGAAGAGTGTTCAGTCATCACAGTACCATTCAGAGATAGCAGCTTGCACGGTACATTATTTAGCTGTGGAGACTTTTCTCACCCATTTGGAGAGTTGTTCAACTACCTAAATATATATACCTACCTGAGTTACTTCTGCACCATTTTTTATCATGCAGGATAGACTTGCACTGAAGAACCCAGCATTTGCCTGACTAAGAATTACTTGCTTTGAAATGCAGACAAATGCAATTAGTTTTAAATATTCAGAATTCCTGATGAAGTCACTGGAGTAAAAACAGAAGAAAAAAAAAAAAAAAAAAGGCTTAAAATTTCAGTATTACTTTAAGAAGAAAAGAAGTGTCATCTGTGACTCCATTCCCTTCATATGTTTGTTAAAACTAAAACCATCTCTCACACAAGTAAAATTTTGCAGTGATGTTTACCAAGACTACACCAGAGAGCCAAGACACCCATACTCTCTCTGTCCACTCCTAGCAGAACCACTTCTAACCCCTGGTCTCTATCAAAAGGAGGAATACAATTGCTTCTTTAACAAGTAAACTTTATATAAAGGCTTTCCAATGCTGGAAATCAGTAGCCTATCTGCCAGTTTAATTTGGTGAGGGAATGAAGGGCAATAAGAAAGTTTTCTACAAGTACCTCATCAGCAAAAGGAAGACAAGGAAGAATGTGGGTTTGTTGCTCAGTGGAAATGGGGGCGTGGTGGCAAAGGAAACGGAAAAGGCCAATGTACTCAATGCCTACTACACCTCTGCCTTTACTGGTAAGACTGGCCATCAACAATTCCAGGCCCCTGAGGCCAGAGGGGAAGTCTGGAGCAAGGAATACTCCTCTCAGTGAAGGAGGATCAGGTTGGGGCACACTTAAACAAACTGAAAATAATCAAGTCCATGGGACCTAATGGGATGCACCCAGGAGTGCTGACCCTGCTGATCCATGTCATTGCGAGGCCACTCTGGATTATTTTCAAAATTCCATAGTGATCAGGGGAGGTTCTTGGGGACTGGAAGAAAGCAAATGTCACTCTTATCTTCAATAAGGGCAAGAAGGATGAACTTGGGAATGACAGGTCAGTTAGCCTCACCTCAATCCCTGAGAAGGTGATGGAGCAAATACTCCTGGAAGCCATTTTCATACGTTTAAAGGACAAGAAAGTGATTGCAGGTAGTCAGCACATATTTTTGAAAGGAAAATCATACCTGACCAAATGGTAGCCTTCTCAGCAGAGATGACTGACTTGGTGGATGAGAGGAGAGCTGTGGATATTTTTTATCTTGACTTTAACAAGGCTTTCAACACTGTTTCCCATCACATTCTCATTGACTAACGAACTGTGGACTAGACAAATGGACACTGAGGTGGACTGAAAACTGGAGTAACTGCTGAGCTCAAATGGTTGTGATCAGCAGTACAAAGTCCAGTTGGGATACACTAGTGGTGTTACCCGGAGGTTGATACTGGGGCCTGATTTAACACCTTGACCTGGATGATGAGACAGTGCACACTCAGCAAGTTTCCAGATGATACAAAACTGGGAGGAGCGACTAATATACCAGATGGGCATAATGACAATCAGAGGGATCTCAAGAGGCTGAAGAAATGGGCTGAGAGGCATAAAGTTCAACAAACAGAAATATCAAGTCCCAGGCATGAGGACAGGCTAGGGGCAACTGGCTGGCAAGCATGTCTGTAGGAAAGGACCAGGGGATCCTGGTGGACACCAAGTTGTCAGTGAGCCAACAATATACCCTCACAGAAAAGAAGGCTAACAGCTTCCTGGGCTGTATCAGCCAGAGCATTGCCAGGTCAGGGAGGTAATCCTTCCCCTCTGCTCAACACTGCTGAGACACATTTGAAGTACTGTGTCGAGTGCTGGGCTCCCCAGTACAAGAGAGACGTGGGCATTCTGTATCGACTCTAGCAAAAGTCCACTCAGATGGTTAAGAGCTTGAAGCACCTGTCATACAAGGAGAGGCTGAAGCTGGGGCTGTTTGGCCTGGATAAGAGAAGGCTCAGGGGGTTGATACTGATGTTTATAAATACCTGATGATGGGAGTAAAGAAGATGGAGCCAGAGTCTTCTCAGTGGTGCCCCGTGACAGGACAAGAGAAATAAGCACAAACTGAAACACAGCAAATTCCATTTAAACATAAGAGAATTTTTCTTTTGCTGTGAGACTGGTCAGACACTAGAACTGGTTTCCCAGGGAGGTGGTGGAGTCTCCATCCCTGGAGGAGTATTTCCTAGCTTCATGACTTCTGATGAATGTTTGAGGCATTCTTTCCTTCAGTTCCTTACAATATTTAGCTTTATTCTTTATATGGTTTATTTTTCACAATTCCTAGGATTAGTAATAGTACCATAAGTGATTACTCAACCTCATTTCTTCTGTTACAGAAAAAATCTTTAGTATCATATTTATCACTAATTCTTTGTATGTCATTGATGGGTTATCTCAAATTGCAATGGCTTCATCTTTGATATCTCCCTGCTGTTAGTATCAGAAAGGCCTTACAAAACTCAATGACTGGTACAGTGGATAGGTTACAAATTATGTCAAACTTCCTCAGTTCCCAAATATCTGGAGTATTTTTAATTGTCTGAGCAGACACAGATAGATGTAAAGAGTCATTCTTGGTTACTATGGGTTAAATTTAATGCAACTTCTCTGAGCCTTTCATTTATGATGCTGTAACACAACATGAACTATGACCTCTGCACTAGTAAAATCAAATGGTTCATCTGAAAATCCCAAGCATTGCATGGGAAACATTTCAAAATCAATACTCTTTGTAACATTACTGACACTTAACAAATCATACCCAGGCCTCACACACACAAAACATCCCGAATAGGGAAACATACAACTTTATGGCAGAAAATGTGTAATACAAGGGAACTTCAGAAACAGAACTGTTGCTGGTAAGTTTAAATGTGAATATAATTCCTTGTTACTATGTTTCTACAAACTCTTTCTATGTTATTTGGACTCAAAGATCAGAAACTGCAATGTCTTGATTTAAAAAGTGATTTGTTAAAAAATACTGTATTCAAATACTGTATCTACTACTTTTGCTGTACAGCACAAATCTAATGGAAGTTATTGAGAAACCAGGTAATGGTACAGCATGGCACACTCACAAAGCATATAAATATGTAAGCCTAGGGATTTAGGCTTATATCTGCATGCATAGATCAATAGGATGCATAAAATTGCTAATATACAGATGTAAGGTTTAGGGAATGAGCATAACATTTTTAGGCATGCTGGCATAGTGACTAAGCTTAAAGCTGCATGCCAGCTTTGTAAATGTGCTGGATATACCCTCTAGTGTATACACAGTATATGTTAACTGTACTTAGTAGTGCTTTAAATGGTCTTGATTGTGGCAGATCAGAGAACTGGGCAACACAGATTGGAAACAGCAAGTGGGTCACTGCGTATTTCCAGCTCACCCTCTGGAGAATTTCCATCCGCCTGGCTGGCTGCCCCACTGCTGCGTGCCCAGGAGCAAAAGAGCCAGGAGGGCTATTGCAAAAGGTGGAGAGAGCTCCAACCTCTGCTCCCACGGGTCTGCTCTTAAAGAAAAAAAAGAGGAGAGAAAGGAAACAGAAGCATTTAGCAAAACAGCTTAACTCCTTCATAGCAGCACCCAGCGAAGAAGGATGGGGACCCTGGAGCAGGAAGCAGGAGGAGCATCCAGGACCACAACTGATGCTGAGGCTGAAGGACTGAGTAAAGGGAGCAGATCGAGCTGAGGCATGGGGAAAGATGCAGTTGGGCGCTGGTAAGATAAGCAAATGCAATAATGGTGATGGATCCTCATACACAATTTTCAGGCTACTTTAAACACTGAGTTAGCTACTTTAAACATACACCTAGCCTCCATATCCTCCCCCGCTGCCCCCCAATTTTGTCCCTAGATGAGTAAATAGGTACTCCCACTATGAGCTTGGGAAATAGATCTCTTCCCTGTGATTATTATCTTGGTAGCTGAACATGTTCTTCAAAAGTGGTGCGAGTTTAAGTTTCATATTCAGTCTCTTCAGCTTTTCCTCTGGCTCCTGTGCAATGCTCCACTTAATCTGATTTTCTGTCTTAGTGATTTTTATTGATGTTATATTTTGCATCATGACTATTTGACTCAGTCATCATAGTCATGGTTAAATCTTGGTAGTCCTCAGCTTATTATGCAAGAAGGGAATCAGGGGCTTACTATTTAAGTATCCCAATAATAATATGATGGGTTGAATTCTGCCCTAAATTAGTAAAATTACATGTCTGTCAACAAGTAGAAAATCTTTCTCTGCATTCAGAATACAGAGGTCCATTGTCTTCTACTGGTAAATGAGGCAGCATGATACACAACCCCTCAGTTGGATGAGACAAATCTCTAAATGCGTACTTCAAGAACAGCTCTCAATGGATCCCCAAATGCTTGGGACTTTGGAAGGTACTGCATATTTTTATATTTCTGTTGCCACAAGGTATTATAATTTACATAATTCTTAGTATAATGGAAGCAAAGTTAGTTTGAGAGTCAGACTTCACTCACATCATTCTGAAAACTCAGGAAACTACCCAGGTATTTTGATATCTGTTATCTGGAGACTTCCACTGACAGGCTTCACTTAGTTTCTTTTTACTAACATTTCTGTAGGTGGCATACAGTATAAATAAAATTAGCCTCAATTAACCCGCTTAAGAATTTATCTTGAGACTTTCTTTATTGTTCAAAAATTGCCTAGGTACACATTACATATATGCTAAGTAAAGATGTAGTGCAATCCATAATTTGAATATTTCATAAAGTACATGTAAGTCGATGTTTAATTGAGCTTTTGCTTGTCACACAAAGTAAAAATTCATTTATCTTACCTAGAGAGATTCTCTGCTAACCAGGTAAGTCAGCTGAAACTGGTCAATTATTTTTAAAGTAAATCCAGTGCGCTTTCTGTCCCTGATTATTCTTTATTTATATATACAGATATAATTATGCATGTGTGTGGATGTAACTGCATTTTCCTGTGATTGTGAGCTTTAAAATTCTGCCATCTATATTTTGCTTCTGTGATGTCACTTCAGGGACATTTTATGCTTTCAGTAAACATTGCCTTGAGGTTTTGAAAATATACTGCTTCTTTAAACCAAGACAGAACAGATGGAAACTTCATTGCTTAAACAAATGGCTAAAATTTTCTTCAGGGCACAAAATAGTATCATGAACTTGACTGAGAGCTTAGGAAACTTCCAGAAGCTTTTAATCTTTCTTTGCTGGCAAGAGGATTGACTTCACAAATTTTGTTCAAGAAACATTTTACAAAAATCCCTTTGTCCCTTTCCTTTTTCTTTTCAAATTTTTTTCCATGCTTTGAAGCAAAGCACTGGCGTTCCTGATTCCAATGACCTTTTGGATTAAATTGTTATGAGAGAGATTTTGCATGACAATACATTTCCTTGTTAGCTGTTGAAATTTCAGCACAGGCACAACAACCTAGACTGTTTCAACAGACTTTACATTACTCAGTTACTAACTCTTGAAATTTAATCTGACAAAAAAGTGCTGTGAAAGGGTGATATGAACTGCCAAACAAATGTTGCATTTTTTTAGTATTTTTCATCCTTGAAAGGATGCAGAGACCTAATCCTTGGCTATCCTAAACCAGGCAGAAGCAGGGCTATCATTTTCCAATGATGTACATTAACATAAAATGTAACACAGCCTCTGAGTCAGGTTCTTTATTGATCTTGGTTCAGAACATGCTTGTATCTTTGTGAGAGAGAAAGAGAATAATCCTAGTACTTTTACAGCTGTTTTAATTTAAACTCCGCTGATAAAACAGATCTATAATAAGGTCTGTTGGAAGAGTTCCCGGCTCTGACAGTTATCTATAAATTAATGGGAGTCATATACTTGTGCTTGTTTGGAAAATATGTACAAGAGCCTAAAGCAGATAACAGAAGTCACATCTGCTGAAGAATGCTTACAAAACATATAGACAAAGGTGAGCCTGTTATAAGTCTCTTATTCTGGTGACACAGTCATGGTGCTCCTAATACAGGCAAGAATAAGGTATGGAGTTCAGTTAGAAAAATAAGATCAGTACCTTTCTGGGAAGCAACCTTAATGAGACTAATTACCTATGGCCCAAGCTCTAAGATGCTCTTTCTAGCACTGTACATATTAACTTGATTTTGGCAAAGGTCCAGCCTTTCATTCCTTGCACCCACAAAACGACCATTAAAGGTCTGCACAGTTCACATTCTCTTGACATTGCTTCAGCATCTGCAAGTAACTCAAAGATGAGCTCTTGGCATCATTCACATAGAGTAGATTGCCCTGGGG
Organism: Strix uralensis; assembly: GCF_047716275.1. Taxonomy (NCBI): domain Eukaryota; kingdom Metazoa; phylum Chordata; class Aves; order Strigiformes; family Strigidae; genus Strix; species Strix uralensis. The sequence continues at coordinate 122,495,186 of NC_133973.1, forward strand.
AGACTAAACCTTATGCACCAAAAGTTTTTTCCCTCCATCAATAAATTTTGAAGGTGGGAAGGGTGACATGGCAGCCAGATATACCACCTGTGCTCAGATCCTGCTCTCCTTAGAATTGACAAAGCCAAGACAACTGTGCAGTGCCTCAGCTGTGCTTACAAACTAGGATCTCAGTGCAGTGCAAAAACAGAGCAAGATGACTCTGCCTGCAAGTATTTACACATCTGGACAGAAGACAAGAAGAAGGCATAAAGGAAAAAGGGAGTACAGAATAACAGTGGGACAGCATGGGTGTGCATGGTGGGGAGTAGCCATAACATGGCTGCAATCTAGTCAAAGTTGTGTTTTTTGTAAGCATCTTTACAGGTTTTGGAGGAGGGACTGGAAGAAAGATAATGAGGCAGCTTTGTTTAAAGGGAGCTGCTTACAAACATGAAAGGCAAAAATGGAAGAAAAGATATGTAAGATTTGGAAATGTAACCAGTGGATAAGGAAGGCTGGCAACATAAAATGACTGACAATGAGAATTTGGCCTCCTGGCACTCATAAGATCAGGGAAAGCATAGTCTGTGAAAGATTGTGAGTGTGAGGATAAATTACTTATTTTAATGCTGTAGTTGTAAGCCATTGGAAGGTCTATATAGCCAAATATCAGGCTATCACTGTAACAGCATTCTGCATGGATAGCAGGAGGACAAATCTCATTTATGCAGTGCAAAAGAAAAGGATATTGCAAGAACTGAGTAATAAAATCATGTTAGTCTAGATGAATTTCAGCTGTGAAGATGATACTTTATCCAGAAAAAAAACTTGAGGAAATAACTGAGCATGAACACTGAAGATTTGCAGATAAGTCAGTGACATGCCTGGGCTGTAAGTCCAGGTGACAGGCAGGTTGATGATTTCCACACTGTCCAAGAATACAGTAGGAAAAAGCTATGTTAGATAAAGACAAATTAATGTGAGTTAAGCCATTTTTAAGCTTTAGGCTTTGACTACTCTTCCAGTCAGACCTGAGAAGGGGGCTGAGATTTTTATTTCAGTAGATTTGTGTTTATTTATACTAGGTGATTATCTGGTTCATTAAGATATAAATTGGATAGTGTTAAATCCTTCCTTTGAAATGCCTACACATAAATTCTCTAACACATGAACAACAGTTCAGTCCAACTAAAACACATCAAAATATACTAATATACACACACTTGTGTGTGTGTAGGTTTGCACATATAATGAATGATATGTAATCTTCAATGAAGGCTGTGCTATGCATGGCGTCTTCAGAGGTATCTCTGAGCATTTCTTTAAAATGCCCCACAGTAATAATTTTCATTAACAGTTAAATTGACTTCAGTTTTTCTTGAACTCAAGAAGGACCTATTTCCAAACCTGGTTTTTCTAAAGGCTTATTGGATAATCCTGAGTACAATAATTCCCTGCTTTTTACCTCAATTTCCCTTAGTCAGTATAAAGAGAATAATAGTACTGACTTCACTTGTAGAACATTCTGAGAATAGATGAAAAGCATGTAAGATGTAGGCTCATCATTAGCAGCTTTTTCAGCACATCACAATTGTATTCACACATAAGGGGAATGTCACAGAAGATGAGTTTGTTTCTCATCTATTTAAAAATCTCAAAATAAAGTACAGAAAAGAGAGTTTATATTGCAGTTTTGCCACCAAAAAAAAAAAAAAAAAAAGAGAGAGAGAAGTCTTTTTCTAGCTCATGTACTTATTTCCTGAAATGTAGCCAGTCCTCATACTAAACTACCTGGTTTACCAAAGCCAAGTCTCAGTCATTCAAAAAATCTTCAGCAGTCAACATTCTAGTGAAAACTTCACTTACATCCTGAAATGTTGTCATTTTCTCTTTTTCATCACAATTTCCCATCACCTCAAGACCAGATTTTCCATTGCCTGTATGCACAATTTCAAGTCAAATAGGCAATTGGGGTTGTCTAGGTTGTATGATTGAGGCCTTATGGGATAAACATTTATCCCTCCAAAATCTAAACAAATGAATTGCTTTGACAAACAGACTGCTTGAAATGGCATGTCAAATGATGTATAATAGTGGATGATATATTTATTCTCTTTCAGTCTGCTGCCTGCATGAGAGAGCACTGGAAATGGAACCAGCAGTCGTGTGTCTAGGTGGAGATGACAGAATGGATAGAAAGGTGGCAAAAAAAACCCCATTTTTTCATGTTTTTAATTTAAATAACATTTGAAAATACAGCTTTAGGGAATAGTCACAATTATTATACAGCCTATAATTTGTGAAAAATACTAAATGTGTCTCAGAGAGAATTATGAGGTTTATCCAAGATCAAGGAAGTCAATGAAAGGACAAATGAAGGGTATTTTGCCCACTGGCAAAAAAAAAAAAAAAAAATCAGAGCTTTCACACTCTTTAAATAAGTCATTTCAAGAACAGAAATAACAAAAAGCAAAAGAGACCTCAAATTCTGTGTGGAGGGTTAAGAAAATAATACCATAAAATCCCCAAACTAGCTCCTCTGGTTACATGAAATAAAAAGTAATTTTCATTACATTTGTACAAGAGCTTATCAATACCACAGTTATACGACTTTCAGAACCTAACCACATTACCTGCCACATGTGGACATATCAACTCACTCAACACTAGCACAAAGTCTTCTTCACAATGCAAACATCCTCATTACTCCCCCAACCCATTCTCCTGCAGAAACTTGACAAAAATATTTTTACTCTTTAAGAAACTATTAGTTAGGAAAGTCAAAAGCCCACTACATTTACAGCATGGAAGTGTACTTACACCCTAGATAACACCTACAAACTCTTTCTATCTAAAAGCAACAGCAACAGTGATCCCCACAGCATTTCTGACTGTTCTCTTTGTATTAAGTTAAATGTGTGTTGGGAGACCTTGCTTAGAAAGAGACGCCAATGGTGCTTGCTCTGTGACTGCCAACTGGGATAAGAGTTCCTTCATTCCTTATGAAATACAAAGGACTAATTTTGGCCCCTTGTATTCTACTGTGGCATAAAAAATTCTGGAAGCACGACTTCCTTCACTGGAGCAAAGAATGGAGGCAAGTTTGGAAACTCTCTTTAGGACAACTGTCAGATTTTTTGGGAGGCAGGGGGTGGGCAGGAATCTTTCAGTGTTTATCTTGTTATTAAATACTGGTCAGCGTTATTAAATACTGGTCAGTGTTTTTTCTTTACAGGATTTGAAATTGTGAATATAATGTTTTTCATTTTATGTTTCATTTGTAATAATCCCCTGCATCATTCATCAGCCAGCACAGGACTCAAGTTCATCAAAGAAGGAAGTAAATAATAGCAATTAATCTGTCCAGTGTTACTTAATAATAGCATGAACTACTCCATGGAGCCAGGAGTAATCGCCGCTAAGTATATTATACAGCAGCCGAGGAAAACTGATTTATAAACCCAGCTGTCAGGCTGAAATCTAATGGTGACTGCATCTTGTGGTGGAAAACTGTAGTTATTTTGGAAAAGACCTCACTGAATATTCTGTAAGAGACCCTGCTGTTACCAGTAGCTACATCCACACTCCTCTCTAGGTCACCCTCAAGAGCTGCCCCACAACCCTGGCTGATGCTCTTCATTTCTGCTTCATACATGCACTCCAAATGAAATGTTGTTGGGGATGTCAGCTCTTCTGACAGATTTTGCCTGCCACCATTCTGCTGCACAGCAGCTGTATCTGCCACAGATTCTCTGGTAACTATCACTTTCTTTGATAGAGAAAAGGGCATCTTTTGGCATCCCATCTAACATGGCATGACAGCACCCACACTGGACTGGTCCAGGTTGCTCAAATCAGTTTTGGATCCTTAAGGTGCAGTAGTAATGTCACTCTGTCCCTGGTCTGTGATAGGAGTAAACCCTTTCTCTAGAGCAAGACTCATTCAAAGTCCAGCAGAGAGCAAATGTCACTTAGAAATTAGCCGTACTACACCCTTAGATGACATGACATTACCGTTGGGTGCTCCTCCTCTGCCTTTGCCTGTCCCTCTCACTGGTTTTATCTTCCATCCTTCCTTCCAGGCCCTCTTCTCCCTGAAATTCCCATTGTGGACAACAGTCTGAAGCTGCAGTCACCTCTGTGCTAGGTGTCAATTTGGGTTCTTTGGCCTGCTGTCTGTCCCTGCATATTCCTGGCTGCTGTCACTGGTAGCAGCTCTTCTTTGGTATCACAGTCACTTTGTCTTGGCACCTTCTTCAACTCTCCTTAAACAGGCTGGGGATTCTCCTGTCTGGGGTGTCACTCTGCCCCTGGCAGGGCAGTCCACACAGGACAAGATGTGCAGCTGCGTAAGCATGATCAACCACCTTTTCTTTAACATCTTTTAGCACTCTTCTAGATCAGAATGCACTTTCTTTGGAGAGAGCTTATAGGTCTGCCAGGAAAAGAGCAGGTGTGTGTCTGTGTGCCTGCCCAGGTGGAACCTTTCTGGCCAGAACACTCTGAGAGCATATATACAGCTCCTGGAGGTCAGCAGGACTTAGAGCTAACTGTACTCTTGGTGACATATGTATACAGAGATATGCTATCCTGTGCACCTTGTCTACTGGCAAGGACCAAGGTCTGATAGCTGACCATGGGCTAGAAGAGGTCTTTTGGATAGCAGCAGTCTCCCATCAGCTTTAGGGAAGAGGAACCACTTCAATCTCCTCTAACAGCAGTCTGTTGGCTGGCCTAGGCCATTCATGCTTCTGTCTAACCCACCTTTCATAGTAAGTAGTGTTCTGACAGTGTGTAGCTTGTCCTCCTTGTAAAAAGAGGTCATGTATAGTTATTGACCCAACCACAGTCTCCCTGCAGAGGATCTCCAGAAGATGGGTATCCAAATAGGATTGGCTAGCCATAAGGGGAGTTTGGGCGCTTCTTAACAGTATGATTGTAATCTTGTAGGCTCATCAAGGTGCAAGTCAGCGCATCATTTTTACAGTCTTGGATGTGCAGGCTACAACCAATACATCATCCTTCCAAAGCAGTCAGGTCTTCAGTGGCACAGCTGGCATCTTTCCTGGCTGCTGGGAGTCAGTATATGACAGTACATGAATGGGACAAGACCTGCAGCTTCTGAAGAGCCACAAAATATAATTTGGCATCATGTTCTGGCTAGGTGGACTGCAAAATCCATGAGCATCTGTCTGGGAGCTCCTTGTCAAAAAGCCAGGCCAAGCACACTCAGGGTGAACATGACAACTGGGCATCTGAACAGAAGTTTGGAGGGTACTCCTGTGGCTAACCAACCTAAGCAGTTGGCAAACTTGAGGTTGTTCCTACAAAATAATGAGAATGTTTTCCTTTGGAAGGTGATATTACGAAGAACTAATGAAGGACTACAGGGCCATTTTTAATGACTAAAAATATGTAAGTATAGATCTCTTAGTTTATGGAGACAATATAGAGAAAGACAATGCAGTCATTGCAATGATTCATCCGTGGTAATAAGGAAAAGAATAACATACTTTTCAGACAATCCATCTTAATTGCTGCTATTCTCAAACAAAAGCAAACTTTCTTAGGTTTAATTTGGGAAGGAGGAAGTTTCTTGCTTTCTGCTGCATCATCAGGAAAAGGCTTTTTTTTTTTTTTTGAGATCTATCAGCCTAAATGGACAATATGATATCTTTCACTGTGACTGTTTTGCTTATTGGCTATTTCATGTAAGTACCTTCTGGTTCTTCCTTCAGTAGTTTCTTCTTAATGATGCTTTTTACCCCAGTTCAAACCTATTTTTTCTCCACTGGAATACCTGTCTGTGCTGAAGTCCATGCTGGCTATGGTATATTGGCATATACAGTATATTCGTATACATGGTATATTGGCAGGAAGTCAGGAGACCTCATTTCCATTCCTACCTCTGCCAATAACCAGCTATATGACCCAAAACACCAGATCCCAAATTCCTTCCCACATTCAGTCTTTAATAGAAAGTTTACAATGTTAGACATAGTGTTTTTTCTCTCTCTAGTGTTTGCAAGTATTTTACATACTACTAACATAATACAATTTGGAACAGGGTTAAAGGGTGCCTGCTCTCAGCATCCTCGTTTTTTCCATGCCAATCAAGAGACATCATATACATTCAAATCCCCCAGTTTTCTATATGTAATTTCCTCCATCAGTTGTATATGCCTATTGATGTTACCTATCTCTTATCAATTGCTCCCTCATGTGGGGATCTGTTAATATTATGAATAGGTAATATAAAGTTTTTTACAACACGCACACAAAAGCAAGAGTTTGCTAGCTGAGGATCCATTTCACGTACAAATATGTGAATAATCAGGTCTCATAAATGTAACTGTTCGTTCTCCTGAAGTGAGCCACCCTGCTCCACAGAAGAAGAGATGCTTTGCAGTACTTGTCTGTCTGGCAAGTCTGCAAACCAAGCAGCAACTGGAGTATTAATTAATCATTACATACTGTATTTGGGGCCACAGTGTCTGCTGCTGTGTTTACAAATGGATGTTTCCTGTAGATGTGGCACCGAATTGTGGGTGCTGCAGCGAAAGTTCCCAGCCTTGTCATTCCCATCATGTGCACATATCCGATAATGAACAATAGCTACTATGACTTTTTGTATTCCAGGCTTGTTATCTCAGTATATATGAGAGAGCTTGTCAAATTTCAAAGAAAAAAAATGCCACAACTCTAACACTTGCCGCAAGCTATAACAGCATGTCTCGTGAGCAGGTAGGATTAACCAGATAGCTGGAATGACAGGCCAGGAGCCAGTATAATTTAGTCATTATTTCTGATTGGTGTTGCTCTGTGCCTGCCAGATCAAGTCCTCCCAGAGTTGCCTCTGATTGCTAGCATAGACCTACCCTGCATTGTACCCCTGTTATCCTAAGCAAGCAAAAATGGGCTAATCCTGACAATGCTGATGTCTCAGAAGGCTTATTAGTTCCTCTTTTGCAGCCATAAGCCTTCAAAAAAACTTCAAAAGATTTGGCTTCAGTCTCACCTAATGGATCAAAACATCAGGAATATACCTGTTTTAAATCAAAATAGGTGGTATGAGTGATTTAAACTATACTGGAAAAAGGCCATCTACATGCTTGGCTTTTTCTCTTTTCAAAGGTCTTTATATTTAGATTTTTAATCACTAAGTAAATCTCTTAACTTGTAGACTCAATCCCTTTGGGGCTTTACTTTTCCATAAGTGATATTTATTTACAGAAGATCTGGCAAAAATTAACAAAGAACTTTTATGTACAACTTTGTCCCATTGCATGAAATGTCAGGTTTAATAAAGTAATTCCGGTGAGAGATTAGATAAGAAAACCTTGAGTATTGAGGTGAACTCCCATAAGTATAGAAAACATACAAAATTTTGGCTTATACTCAAGGTTACTGAGAGGAGACTATGTCCTATAACAAGAATATATTGGGTAGAGTAATATTTCTATACATCTCAATTTCTTGTATGCACTGGCATACAATCAGTAACTTATATACTGATAATTTATATGTATTACTTTATATATAAATACATAAACTAGAGATTTTGATTATATTAAATAACTTTGATTCTGTTATTTGTGTAAGTTATTTTTTAAATATCAGATCTATATTTTTTTCCACCTAGCAAGATGCGCTATATTGACACACTGCATGGGATATTTCAGGTTTATTTATGTGATGGACAACTTGTATGAAAATTTCTCTTATAGATCCAATCTGTACATTTTATTGCTCAAGTAGGAAGGAGAAAACTCAGAATGACCTTTGAGTATCATATCTTCTTTTAAAGTCAGACTGATGGTTTTTCTTCTTTTCACTCTCCTGTGCCTTTTTCTCAGTAATGCATAAAAGCCTGGAATAAAATCTCCAGTGTGCAATGCATAGCTAATTTTATTTTTTTACTCCAAACCCTAGCAATTCAAAGCCAAGTAAACACCAGCAGGCTGCATTCACTTACACTATGCATGTTGATGCTAATTGCAGTTCCCTAAGCATTTTACATTGTTTGCACAAAATAGCATTGCTCTGCCTTCAAACAGTCAGTTCAATGACAGCTGGAATGAGTTTATCTCATACTGCTTAGTGTCAGGTGCATTCTTACAGCTTTCCTGTCTCCTTCTGAGGGCTAATTAAGGCATTCTTCTCTCTTGTTTAATATTTACATTTAAACAGCTGCATCTCATTTGGATATAATGCAAAGATGGCACCTGGCTTTCTTTCCCTGAGTTAATTCTGGGAGGTTTTTTTCCTCCCCCTCCCTTCACTAAAGATCCAAAGTGGTTATTTTTGTGCTTATGTAGGGAAATGAACCGAAGCGGCTGTAAATGGAAAGAGCTGCTATTCATTCACAAACAGGGTGCGTCTTCCCAGGATCCTTCACAGCTAGTCTCCTTAGGATACCCAGGATGAGAGCAGAATGCAAAGCAGAGTCCTTGAGGCTTTTCATCAGGCTGCTGCCTTTGCTGGTCTCTGGTCTCCTCAGGGGCTTGTTCATTGTTCCAGTTCTTTTTGCATTTTGGGTTGTCTGTTTGTTTTTTCCCACATGAACAAAGAGTTTACAAGAAAAAGAATCAAAGCCTAAACATTATGGCACTAAGATCACATGTACATGTAGCAATTCCATAAAACCTCTTACATGTCATCACGAAGGAGTGCAGAGATGCAGCCCACTCTCCCTTCAGAGGTCCAGAGAAGCCCAAATTCTCCAAGGAGAACATCTATGTACAGAGATGTGGTCAGGACTGCAGCCCAGCCTTAAGTCACTAAGCATTTTGGCAGATTCAAGAGCACGGTTCAAAATCATATTGGTGCAAGGTAAGAGCCTGTCAGCTGTACTACCTTTTGTGGTTCTTTCCACATTTGCAGATCTCCATCTTCAACTTCAACAAGTGACTTCTTAAAACTATGAAGAACAATGAAATAATCTTCCCAAGAAGCTTTGGAAGATGCAGGGGCAAAGATCCAGCTCCATGCATCTCTGTGTGACAAATATTATCATCATTGCTCAATTTTTTATGATTTTTTGTCAGTTAAGAACTACTAGGGACAATAGATATTAACTCTGTGCTTTAAAGCAATAGTGCACTAGGCTGTGATAATCCAGATAGTCAACAATAATGGTATAAATACATATGAGAGAATCAATGAAATAGGGAAAATACACTATGACCATAATTCTAAAGGCCATATGTTTATTGATATAAGTTAATGATATAATTTTCTTACTTCTGTGCAATTGATTTTAATTTCTCAAAAGGGAAAAGAAAAGCCTTTACTCCTCAGAAAACATTATAATGGGAAGCAAATTAACTTAGGAGGCACGTCCTACCTGTCCTGCCAGGACTACAGTGCTGCTGCTGCAGCCTTCCCCACTTCAGGACCTGGAGTAACTGAGGGCAGCAACAGACCATTTCTCTGGCTGCAAACTGCTGGAGGGCAATGAGGCACGCACTTTGCCAATGAGTTTCACAAATAGTTGATGACAACAGAGGAGGTTTAGGATTAATTTTCTCCTTGCCAGGAAGGAATCAGCCTGCAGCTTTGTCCCTCTCTGTTTCGTCCCAGGCCTATCTCTGCCCTTCATCCTTGCCCTGGAGGAACCAGAATCGAAGCACTCTTTCATCCTACTCCCATTCTCACCCTTCTCAGCCTGATTCCCCTTCCTGCTTCGTCAACTCTAATTCTTCCCCCATATTAAGACTCCTTGGAAAACCTCTTTTCCCAGCCTACCACCTTCTGCTCAATGGCTTCATTTTGCCAGTCCAGACCTTCCTTTCTTTCTTCATCCCTCTGCCAACCTACAGGCTGCTTGTGCTGGTATGCAATTCCCAACCAGAACTAATTCTCTTCTAATTTCAGTGAAATAACTTCTTTCTTGCTTGCCAGGGATCAGTTTTGAGAGCTTTAAGAGACTCAGCACAGGGAATCAGGCAGGACTGGGTCTATAACAACAAAAACTGGAGGAAAAAAAAAGAAGTCCTGCCTGAATAACACTCAGTATAGGACTGTACAGGAGACAGGACCTCTCAAAAGACTTAATTATGAAGTTATAGCAAGTCTCAGCATCTGTAAATTGCATTTTTTCCCAAAAGGCTTGTAACTGGGCAGGTTTTCAAAAATTACAAATGGCACATCTGGTTTGGAGGCCAGACCCCTCCAATCCAAATTTCAAGTCTATGTATAAAATTATAGGACACTAGAGTCTCTAAAGGGGAAGAGCACCAAGGGAGCATTCATCTGGCTACATATGAATGCCTTTATCTCATGTTGCAGTCACTGAATATCTTAAGTACTATACAGAGAAATAGGCACTTCTAAGACAGGCTACTAAAATAGTCCAAGCGCTCACTATAAACATGTCCTAGGAGGATTATTTCACATACAAACCTCTAGAGTATAGATATCTAAAACTAGGTGAAATTCATATCAACATTCAACCTGAGCAACCCCTTTTCCAGCCTCCTACTCAAAAACACCCAGTGGATATTTACTGAACTATGCAGAGCAATGTGAGCCCTGAATATAAAACATTACCAAAGCATTGTATATAGAAAGTGCCAGGAAATCCTAAGAATACAAGCTGTTTCTTACTACACAGAATTTTATTATTCATGCTTTCACCTGAAAAACATCAGCCTTTTATGTTACAACAGAAGTACACTGTCTCTGAGGAACAGGGCTGCACTGAACACAGTCTCTTGGTTCTCATAACCCATTCTGTATACTCAAGTTTGCTGTTTCCTCAAATATATTAATGATCTAACCACAGACAAACTGTCTACATTGTTCATTATGTAAAAACTGAAGCTTTTTAAGCAGCCTATCCTTGCACAAAGGCTTATGACCAGCCTGGACAGTACTGCAAAGTTTGGAATAAGGAATTGGTGTCATTGTTAGCTTTTATCATAAGGAAAAATGAAGAACAGATGAGGTGATTGTAATTTTTTTCTGGTTTTAATGGAATTCCTTTCCACTGTAAAAGTCGTCTTCCTCAGAACCTAAACTTGCCTCAGGAACATATTGATTTTAACAAACAAGTATCAAAAGGCAGTCTTTAAATCTCTCCATTTAATTCAAGTGATGTTAAAGTGCTTCATGGAGAGTAACTGAATAATTTCATTGAATTTGAGTAATTGCATTCAATAAATGTTTCTCTAAGACTGTAAAAGCATTTTACTTGGGTTTGTAAATTTTGTAGCACTTCAACTTCTGACTTATAGTTTTCATACTGTGGCTGTGCTTTACATTTTCCTCTATCCAGGTTGTCTGACATCTTTCACTGTAAGTCCCTCTTTTTATTCTTAATAATGGATCTTGACCTGTTCTCTCTTTCAGAAACAGTTCAGCCCGCATCAAGGCTGAAACTGGAGGAAATAATACATTATTTGATCCATGTTAAAAAATCATAGTGACATTTTCTTTGAGCAGCAATAAAGCTATTCTGTGGGGCAAGAGCTTACATCCCGATGAAAATTTTACCAAAAAGAACTTTTGAAAATTGTTTTTCACACACACTATAAGACATATTCCTGAATCTATTCCAGCTCCTGATGCTGTCTGAACCCTATATCCTCTTCCCACACAACAATGTTCATTCTTCTCACCAGCTATAAGGCAGAAGGGATGTCAGTGCCATAACCCCAGAGCAGCTAAGTATATGCAGTACCAGAAAGGGATGGGTATTGGGCTTGGGAGGTATCCTGTCCTCTCTGTACCTGTCTTTCAGGCACCTGGGTTATATAGTGGGAGAAGCAGGTTTTTTGAATACAGAACAGCAAAACCAGGATGGGGAAAACAGAAACAAGAAGAAGGACATTCAAGTGTGAAGAGAAACACTGACTTGGACTTGGGTAGGAAAGAAACTACTATTAGGAGTTACAGGGAGGAAATTGGGCAAAGTGGGAGGAAGAGTAAATACTGAATCTGCAAACAGGGACTAAAACAGGTGGAGTGATTCTACAGCTAGCAGCTGATGAAGATAACAGGGTATATGTGTGGTAGTAGGGAGACAGGCCTAAAATCTCTGGCAGTTCATCCTTTCTGATAAAATGGTCAGAGAGCACCAAGGAGGTTAATTAAAGCCACAGCAGAAACAAGACAGCAGGTAAAGAGGGTATGACAATAATAGGGCTGGGGCTGTGTGAAGGAAAGAAGATACTAAGGCCAGAGATAACACTGATAGAGCACCCTGAGAGGAAGATGAAGGTTGTTTGAGCCAGGAGACCTATGCTGGGATTAGGAGTTTCTGTGGGGTTATATCATGGTGGCCTGTAAGGATGATAGACTGTGTGGAGGTACGTGTCTTACCTGAAGTCACGTGTTGAGTTCTGGTTGTCCTGCAGCAAGATGACACAACAGAGAAAAGGTGGTTCCAGAGGAAATGACTCTCAAGAACTGAGAAAAAATGAAAAATAAATGTGGCTGTTTATTTCACTGTTAGATAAAGATAAGATAAATAAGAAGGTGCAAAATAGAGACATGCAAACTAATGAGGAGCAGTCAGGTGGTAAATTGAACACTCCTGTGTACTTTCTCCATTAGTTTGTCATAACAGGGGGACATCTGGGGAAACAGAAAAGCAGCAGATGTAGAATCAGTAAAAGGAAATGTGGTTTTCCTGCTTGGCCTATAGAACATCTTCTCATGAGGCAGCAACACAGCCAGGAGCTCAGCATGACTCAAAAAGGGATTGAACATTTGTATGGATGAGACCATGCAAAGTTATAGGCTTATAAACTGTGAACAAATCTATAAATTTCTAAAGGATGGAAGCCCCCTGCCTCAGGATATTTACCAGGTTTTAAACAAAACAATGAGAAAGAAGCTTCTTCCTCAGGAACAGCTTGTGAGATTTCCAGGCTCCTATAACTCAAGGCAACTTTATCATATCATAACATTAAATTACTTTTCTCTCTTTTTGGTGGCTGCCTATATTTATTGTCAATAATTATATTTTTTTTTTTCAGGCTTTCCCTCATATGCGCATTTCTGGCTATGTTTGAACAATTCTCATGATGTACTGGTCAATGATCAACAACTTTTGCCTAGATAGATGTCTATACAGTCTAAAGACCCCTGGGGAATCCTGCTGGAGATGGGCCTTAAACACACCATTCAAATCTGGCTTTTACCCAAAGTTAGAACTGCTATTGTTAGCACTCTGAAATAGCTGTTAATCATGCTTTAGTTCAAAACCTGATCTCACTCTCACTTAAATTAGGACTGGAGACCTCGTGCTGGGGGCAGACTGTTACACAGCCATCTACTGCAGTGGGTGGCTCTGCCTTACTCTGGGGAAAGCTGTGCAGCAGCACAGTGGCCTAGCAGGTTCCATGTTGGCATCCATATGGCAACATATGGCGAAATTCACAGCAGGAATTGATATTTGAGAACTACCACAGGAGAACAGTATTGTAGATAGCCCAGTCTTTTAAAACATGAACTTTCAGGGGCTCAGATTCAGCGAAGAAGTAAATAACGTGACTTCTAGGAACTGTGCATGCTTAAACACTTTATTAAATCAATGTCTTTTAGTCTAGCTCTCCCACCTCTGTTTCTAGTTTTATTTACAAACTGTAATGAAAGAAGAATATTCCTTTTTCCTGAAAACAAGCCAGCCAGTTCTTCAAAGTGATACATGGGCTCCTCGGTGTGTGCCAGAACAGGATCTTCTGTTGAGTTAGAGTACGTTCCACCCGAGTCCCAGAGGGATGCCTACGTTAGTGTTTCAGTTCAGTGGAAGAGTGAGATTTTGAAGCAAATTTCCTATTATCTCTATTCGCTGTGCTTTGATTTGCACCATGGAGTGGTCTCAGAGTGCATGACCTGGATTCCTTCTCGATGAAACTAAACTGGAGGATGTGCTTCTGGGAGTGTACTTAATGCACCCCAGCTGTAAAGGGCACTCAGGTCATGGGACCAGTTTAGTCCTAATATAAAACCTCTGAAATGTGCATATTGTGGATGTCAGGCCCTAAACATCAACTGTCACTTCTATAGATCTTATTTTTCCACATTACTTAATAATATAGACATAGCAAAAATCACTAAATGACCCAGACAAGAATAAGAGAAATGACTACATAAAAACTATTGCCCTGTTGCTTTTTCAGATGTGATATTCCTAGAAGCTCAGACAAAATTACCACATACTGATGGTCTATTTTTCTTCAGAGGTACCAAGGCATTTATCAACATGATATCTAATCACTGTAGAAGAGGAAAAAATAAGAGTCCTCTAAAATTGTGGGGACTATTTTAAGCATCTTTCTTTTTTTTCCTTGTTTTTTTCCTCCTTTTTTTTAAAAACGTGAAAACACTTGTACTTATGATTGCTATCATCAGCACTCCCTTAGCAGGTAGTTACATGTCTAACTACTAAATAGGATCCTTAATTTTAGTACAGTGCTTGAGGGATGCAAAGCATTATGTGACAGCTAAGTATTATTAAGCTGAAGAGAAGCCTGATTAATGAGGAAGGCATTCTGCCTTTTAGCTGTGGGATGGAAGGGGCTGTATTAGCTTTTCATATTAAAACCTTATAGAGAAATTCTGGTTTTGTGAACATCACAAGCTCCTGCTAATTTGTTTGTATAATGCCATTGGACCCAAAACATCTTCCCTGTTCATCTTTAAGTGATTATATAGATTCCAATAAGATGCTGAGGTAGACAGATGGCATAGTACTTCATAAGACAGTACAGAATGGGAAGTACTGATTCTCTGAAAAATAAAGAGCAGAGAGCAGAGCCTTGACTTGACCTTGTTTAGGTATTGATGACACTTAGAATTTTTATTGCAGTGTTGAAGTTTTTCTTAAATTCCCCATTCTTTTATGCCTTACTTTATTAAGAACAAATTCTAATGTTCATGGTTGCAAAAAGAATTAGTTCAAAAGACTTAAAATGTAAGTAGTGAGTAAGAAAAAAAAAAAAAAACACATTTCCTTTAAACTTTGTGATTTCTATGACAATCCAAAGATGTTTTGGGCCAAACTCCTTGTGAACAGCACTCTACTGTCAGATGGATATAAGTTAAGCATTCAAATTAACTTCTCACCTTCTAACTTATCTTTTCATTTCTAGAAATCAAAGCTCTGCTGTAACTCAATGTTCAGCCACTACTCACCAGCTTTACAAAAGTACAACTGGACATTGTTGCAAGTGGCAGGTCAGAACCAGACCCATGCAGGACTGATTCCCCAGCACTGTTCCAGATTGACCCTAACATTTTCACTGGCACTGTGGAACCTGGCATAGACTGAAAATGCCAGGAAAGATCAGGAAGTGGTGGACTGCACTACACTTTTCAACTTGAACCCTTCACTGAATATGAATATATAGCTAAAATATAAGTCTACATTTACAGACAACTTCACAATGTTAAACTGAAGTAAAAAGTTTTCCAGACATGTCTGCAGATAGAGCTATGAAGAGCAATTATCCATGAGTTATCCTATGTGCTAACATGCTTATTCAGGATGGAATATGTTACACAGAGCTTTTATTCCTAAATACCTTTATGTTGGTAAGTATTTCATGAAAACAAGATGAAAGTCTCAGTATCTAAAAGGCAGAAAGTATCAGTGTCTAAATTTAATGCTGACTCAATTTCAATGCAGTGCTACTAGATTTGAAAAACAGAACTCAAATAATTTTTCTTTAGAAAGAGCAACAGCAAATCTGTTAATTGAAAGGGGCAGGGGGGGGAGGCTACATTCACATATTGTAAGGCCGAAAAAGGCTTTTTTGACACAGTCCTGCAATAATACAGATCTCAGGATTTTCCAAAGACTTCCCCCCTTTGACTTCCAATATTCTCTTCTCCTCATTTCTAAGAATGGATTGAATATTCTCCCTCTGAACTGATCTGACTTCATCCCAATGGGAACACTTAAAGTCTGTTATCAAGTTGTCTTTAAAATTTCTCTTGGTTAAGATAAATAGGGAGAGTTTATTATGATTCTTACTTTAAAAAAAGTCTCACTGGAGTCACACTCCAGGTCATTCATGGATTCCTTGACCAAGTGCATCTCCTTGGAGTTCTTGGACACAAAATGGACCCTGGGTTCCCCACACCTCATTGCTTCCCTACAGAGTAGCAATACCAGACCTGTACTCCAGTCATATGTTCCCTATGCATGTTAACTCTCTCAGCCATTATATCACACTGACTGCTCCTTAATCAACTGAGTCTTTTTTTCAAGCTGCTGCTTTCCACAGCAGTCTCCCATACTGCAATTACAACCTGTGCTGCTCACAGATGCATGATCTAGCACTAAATTGTTACAATTTTTGTAAACTATTAAAAGTTTCCTAGCAAGGAAGATATAACTCTGTGAATATTTAAGAGGTATTCATTTTAAAAGGGAGTTTAATTTGCTTTTCCTTTAAAAAGTTCAGTATGAACTCTGACCTAAAACTATTGTTACTGTAGAAATTAGCATGAAAGCAGAGAATCTGTGGTAATGTTCCTCTAATGCTGCCAAGAAATATATCCTTAAATAAATACAGGTTTCATTCCAAACCTTGTTTTGGGACCTCAGACAGTCATGAGTCAGATTTTCCATATTAATAACACTCAGGCTGTTCCAGGGTGCAAAGTTTGGATGCTATGAAGTGTAAGGTCTAAGTCATAAAGTTTGCATTTTTCAACTGGACAGTGTTATACCATTTCCTACAATCGCTGTCCATTGGACAAGCCTCCTACCTGCCACAACACTAGTATGGATTTTGTATCATTGTTGATATACTTTTTCAAGATTCTCATTACATATCATAGCTTCTGATTTTGCAGGCTTGATAAAACTTGCCATTGTGTTCTACAAATGGCTTCTGCTGGCAGCTGCTGCTATCAGTTCTTAACAGTGCTGGCATTCAATTAAGCAATGGGAAAAAACATTTTCTGTCACCCACCTTAAGACAGCAGGTCTTATAGCAGTGGGAACTTTTTTTTGGCCTTCCAAGGGCTAATACAGGAGAAATATCAGCAATATTGTTTAGGCATTAATTGAATTGATCTAGTTCTGATTACCAGGATCTGAAAACAGCTTCTCCAATGTGTGGAGGACTGAATTATTCCCAGAAGAAACAGTCCTCTAAATCTGAGATATAGTAAGTATGTCTATGGACTAAGTATTCTTGCAGTTGATAACCCTGTAAGTCTCCCTCTTTTTATACTGCAGAAAAGCAAACAGAAACATCAGAGGCAAGAGCAGAAAGAACACCTAAGAAATAGGGCTGACAAATGTACACCATGTAGCCCCATGTGCTTTTCTTTGAAGCCTAAAGATGTGAGAGGAATTTAGAGCATTGAAAGGAGAGCCAGAACAAGGACATCGGGGCACCTCACAAAGCTTCAGCAAAGAACAGATGGTTAAAAAAAGAGGTTCGAGATTATCTCCTGCTTGACAAAGACAAGACTGTTTTGTAAAAGCAACATCTAATGCTGTGTGGCTGAGGATAAAAGAACAGCAAGTGTTATTACCACAAGTAGCAACTCATCAGCTTTCTCATATGCATGCCCAATTCTTTAATCATTATTCAGATATCACACACATACATCTTAATGGGAATTCTGATGAAGTATAAACTGTTAGATTAACTGCTACAAAATCTTGAAAAATTAGAGCAAATGGCCTGTGCAGGAATGGTAATGCACAAACAATATCAATAACATTTACATTATTAGCTGAGCCAGAAAAGCTGTGAGCAAGAAAACAATAGGGAATCCACTTGATTGTGCCATTTACTTCCTTAATACACTCACTATTGCATGGAATATTTTCTGAGATGCTCCTGCTGTGTTACCTGCTGAAAGAAACCTACCCTAAAAGTCCTGGGCACAATATCAGGACTGAAAAGGAACAGGTTCTTGAACTTGTCAGGATTTTATTAGGCAGCCAAAATGATTTCTGTTTCATGGTTTAATAGCATGTTACTAATATTTTTTCTATGTTAGAGATTATATAAACCAGCATGGCATTTCTGAATTCATTAGTATACTCTGTAGAGCAGGAGTGACTACCATTGCTGACTCACAAAGCTCATATCAAGACCTCTCCTCCAAGGCCTTAGAGGAAAAGACATGTGGTAGTACTTTACAAGTGGACGATGACAATTGTTTCCCAAACTCCTAAGTCCCTGTTGCAGAATAAGAACAGCTGCGATCCCATTAACATCCACCTCATCACATCTTCTAACCTGTTGCTTCCTACATTTGGAGATTGAGATTTGCTCCCATGTCAACAAAGCCCTCCTCTTAAGATGCATATGATTCAAAAGCCTAACTTAGTGAGCCTACAAAAAGACAAAACAATGTTCCTATTCTACAAGCTTCCTCACTAAGCTTAAAACAAATTATACCAATATTAATACTGCCAATAATAATAATAATAAATAATTACCAAAGGGACTAGGATCTCACAGCATCTACAACATGCCAGTAATTAAAGATGCTGTGAGCCCACTCTTGTCTGTGTTCTTTTATGGTTAATTACTCTGATCAACAGCAAAGAGAATACTGGTTTCCTGAAGCATGTGTAGGGAGAATCTACCCATGGCAGACTATAAAGGGAGGCCAGATGCCTACAATTAATCAGTGAAAGCCAATAAACACTTTTAGGAGTAATTGGTAGAACTTAGACAACTAGCTTAAGCTTGGTGAATTGCACTCTGGAGGTGGCTATTTCTATCTACTGACTATAAAGGGAATTTAGCATGACCAGCTGAGACGTTAACAGACGCATTTCAGGCATCTGAAGTTAGGTGAGATGAATCCCTCTTAGGAATCCAATTTCTTGCCTGCACTATTTGTTCCTACATATATGACCTTGCATTTGACTGTATTAAAACACACTCTTCTGACAGGCCCAGCTCACCAAGTTGTGTGAAACTGCGGTGGTCCAACTGACCTGCCATTATTGTTTATTTAGTTTCACTGGTTTCTAAATCACTGTGTATATTGACTATACAGATCTGTGCAGGAGAGTACTGGAAACATTCCCATTTGGTGATGACTCCTTATGATTTGCATGAAGATATAATATTGCTTCTCTAGTCAATCCCAGCCAAGAAGTGAGCTTTCTCCCCTGCTCTATAATGTCAAGAATATAGACACCATTCTTGGCAGCTGTTCTCCTTTGGAGTGTTTCATTAACAAGATTATTATTCAAGGACCACTCTTTTCAAGAACTTTCATAAGAGGTAGCAAAGGGGGACTACTAGGAGTTATTGCAGTCCCATTACAATTACCATAACCCCATCACGTAAAAGGTAACAAGACAAAACAAGATCCCTAGATAAGCAAGTATTATATTTCTTCTAAATAGTTTTTAATGTTTTTCAAACATGTTCCCCTCTTGGTGATATTTCACAATTTGTAATATATATAAAAGCTGTTATTAGAAATCAACGCCTTTAAGCCATTATTAATGACACTATTATCCTTTTGTTTCCAGCTGGCTCTGGTCCTACATCCCTCAGAAACTCTGTGGAATGTCCCTTCACTTAGCCCAGATGGATAAAATGTTCATAGCTGCATTGCAGCCCTGCAATCAACAGGAAGCAAATGCCTAAACATCTGGGTCATGCGTTTCAGTAATACTAGTCAACCCACAAAGTGTCATTCAGTGCAAGTAAAGGCTGAAGGCTTAATGTCTTCATAGACTGGTCAATTCTGAGAAGCCTTGGAGTAATCAAGGATTTCACATTTCCCAGTTGAAACCAAAGTATGTGAATTAACCCCAAGGTTAAAAACATTGAGCCAAATTCTTCCTTAGGACACCAGTGGAAAGACAATAAAACTTTATTTAACTCAAAATTAAGATGAAAATATAAGCTTCCTAATATAATTCTCATGCAAACATCAAAACACAAACACCATTACTACTGCAGCAAACCAAAGTTTCCTAACCGCTTTCTGTGCTCCAGAGGGAAGATGTTTAACAAACTGGAAGAAATCTGTTCAGATGGGGAAGAATACATGATATTTGCACCTCAGAAACCACACATGCAACAGTCACATTTATGAGTATGGTCTATGTAACTGCAGAAGCCTTATTTTCATTTATCAGCAGAAGAAGTATTATTGCATCTAGACCTACCTGTACCATACCGATGGCCGTTGCCAGATGGAGCAGTGACAAACAGAACTGAACAAGGAGGGGCACAGAGTAATTTGTCTGAATGACAGCTTTTTTCATCAGTTTCTCAGTAGCGTTAACACAATGTGCTGCTAATTTTGCCAAGGAAGTAATAAGACTGTCCCCAGATGGTCTCATAATTGGTCCAGCCACCTTGCATAACTTCATCTTATGCACCTTAGGGTGTTAAGCATCACCCAACAGAAAGACCTTTTATCCTTTGATTGGGCTACACTATATGAAGCTTACTTTACTTTTTCAAGGCAGCAAAGAGAGGAGTGGAAAGACATAGACTGAATCCTTTGCATATTCTGATGATCCTGCTTTGAGCCACAGCTTGTCTGGACCTACCCTAACAGCTAATTTCAGCACTCTGTGACTAGCTGTGAAATGACTGGCTGAGAACTACCCAACTCATCAGCTCAGATGAAGTTAATCACGTTGTCTTAGTGAGCGAAGGTAGCTATGGTTCTGGTAATCAAGAGCTTAGATAGTGCCTGCAAATGTGACTATTCTTTTAATCAGTGAATGTGATATCCAAAGTTTCAATCATAAAGATTTACAATATAAAAATAAAAAGAGTAGGGGGTGCTCTAAACCCTCAAGTTGAGGACATAAAACCTATTTTTTCCTTTTTTTTTGCTTGACACTTCCTTGAAATGTCTCATTATATTAAATAGTAGAACTGAAACTCAAGTATGTAAACAGAGTAACACTTCTCAGAATAATATTCAAAGGCCTCATCAGGACTAGAAACCAAATGTCCTGGGAAGACACAATTGAAGACCTTCATGGTACACATCAGCTGTGCATGAAGTTATTTGTTATCACTTCAGAGGGCTGGACTCTTAACAGCTTCCATTATAGAGGGTTAACTAGAAAAAAGTGTCAAAGAAAATAATGAATTTGAGAATACTACCTGAATGTAAGAATATTTATGTTTGGTTAAGCAGGTATAGTGACTATGCATGAATTCCAGCTGAAGAGAAATTTTTTACCCTGCATCTATTATTTATGTCACTGTCACCAAGACTGCTGGCAAGGACATTCTCGCTCTGAACTGAGACACCTAGATTCGAGCACCTACACAGAGGTGTTTACACAAGGCTTCTTACTATATATGAAAAGACCTTTGGGAGACCCACACCTCCTTGACTGGCAACAGAGCCAGGTGGGTACCACAGGCAGCATCGCAAGTGGCTGGAGTGTAGGCAGGTAAATCACACCCTAGATTTCAACTGACTGTAATGAAAGCTTAGACATCTTACTCAAATGTAGACAACCACATCTAGACAGCTACATTTAGTGTCTTGGTGGCACACTGAGTCTCATGCTTTTCATTCAAAATCTGACTGTGAGCTTGGATCCTTTGCATTGAGCTCATTATGGATACCCAGCAAATGTGACAATCTCCAGATGATGTCATTAGTGATACACACCAATGTGACTACGTTTGCCACATCCGCTGTGCTGCATGCTAATAGATGACTGCATTCAAAAAATCAGTGCAAGTGGAGCCATCTATCAGTGAATAAGCAGGAGGTATCTTACTTTGTTACCAAAGGATAGGGAAGAGACAACAAGAATCAGAGAATCTGGGGTACTGCCTCACTGTATCATACTGCCTTTATCATGATTGCTGGCAACTCCCTGTTTAAGGCTGCTCATTCTTCTTCAGTGATCAGTAAAGTTTAAGTCTTATTTTGTTCTCCACAGTCATGAGCTTGCTGTTTTTAAGATACCTGCTAGCAATTTTAAGGAGATTATAGGTCTTTTTATTGCCTGAACAGTCATTCCCCAACTTGTGTGCTGGGAGCAGTGTGTTAGTCCAGCAGAAAAACCCCATGATAGTAACTGCCAATGAGAAGAAATTGAAAGGCAGCCTGCAATGAGGCGAGATGGTGATACTTGGAACAGACTTGCTTTGAGGTGTCTTTCCCAAGAACAGCTGCAGTGCCCATCAGTGTGAAGCAGCCCTTCCTTCAGCTTGTGGATTTTGTGATGGTTGGCAGGCAAACAGATTTTGGATATCAGGTTTAAGAGTGTGCACAGGAGGTGAGTTAGGGCACCAACCTGAGACTCAGATTAGGGTTTGCCAGAAGGTGGAAATATATTCCACACAACCTGGAATTTTACAACTCTTCAGGGGCATCTGAAATTAATCTCTTAAAGAAACTTTACTTGATTCTGCATAAAAGGCTTTCTTGAACATATTCTCATAGCAAAGGCAGAATATAAATTTTTAATACTCTGTGAATTCCTTTTATATTATTCTTTGCTATAGATTTCAAAAAATGTCATATCATAATTGTTAGTGAATTTTTACTTTCTAAGTCCAACCAAATGGATTTTTTTCCCGAAGTAAATTCAGTGGAAATTGACATTTTACCACAGATTGTTTTTCTTTTGGAGAAACTTGTATTTCCAAAGGAAAAGTATTTAATTTAAACTTTATGATCAGTTCCTGAATTTTTACAATGTGTCAGAGCATTAATGTCAATGCCCAAAGAAGTATGCTAGAAAATATACAGTCTTTGGCATATCAGCTACAGTTCGTAGGCAGAAAAAATAGATTTTCTTACAACAGAAAGCTGCCAGTGATAAGAAATTAACTGTGCCTTTTCTCCAAGTAAATCTTACTATATTACAGTGTTCAAAAGGTCTGGATTTAACTGGCTATTCAGTTGTGGGCAATGTTGTATTTGAACGTATTATATAAGACTATACTTTCCTACAAGACTGATGGGTTTTGCAGCTTTAGTAATTAATGTATTTATTGATTTCCAATAGCTTAATAATTTGTATCTGTTTTATTAATTCTTCAAGTATTAGTATTAATTTTTTATCATGTAAGACACTTCACACTGTTCCTTTAGCTTTAAAAATTATTCTAATGCAGTGAAAGTTGTTAGAGCTGGTACATCTATTTTTACTTTTATTTCTAGGTGATTAAAGCTCTCCAAAGCTGTAATCTTTGGGAATGAATTCCCCAGAAATAGTTTTAGCCCGTTTATTTTATAATATTTAGTGGGAAATATTTGACCAAAATCTTTAAATTCCTTTCATTGTTGGCTGCTATCTCTGCCTGTTTGGAAAAGCCTGTTGTAAAACAGCACAGGTGTAGGACTTGACCCTGGAATAGTGCCCCTGAACAACACCTTTACCTTCCTTCCCTTATGCAATGATGGTCTGTTTTGAAACTGTCAAAGTCTCATTCTCACTTCCCGCTGAGTTAGAAGAGGACATTTGACAATGTGCTGACTGGTGTATGTCTTGAAAAGCTTGAAAAACAGTTAAAGGCCAGTTCAGAGAACCTTTGCTCACAGCTGTAACTCCTTACAGCCTCCTCTCTCATATTCCAAAAATAAGTCAAATGTTTGCTTAAAGTTTAATAACTAACCTTAAAATAAGCTATAGAAAGGATCATTGGGTGAGGAAGGGGCATTAAATTGTTTAACTCCTGGGATTTTTGTAGTTTGTTATTCAGTACCAAAACAAAGTTTATAATAAATGTAATTCATAATAAACAGTTTGATCTGTTCTGTTCATAACAGTGACTGGTGCGATTTTAGATCAATTTATATATATCGCAGCACTTTCAATAAACACACAAACTATAAAGAATTACCTGTGCTGTAGCAAAGTGTCTAGTTCTGTAAATAAGGACTCATGGCAGCGATCACAATGGTTTCAACAGGATTTCCTGAAACAGTGAGAGCTTGCAGAACCACCTTTTAAGGGTAAACCCCTGACTTCAGTTTGGCTACCAATGATACCTTCCCATCCAATATTTCATAGCCTGTCTGACAGGGAGAACCAAACAATTTTTTTCTTAAACTCCCCAGAGGCCAAAGTATGATGATGTAAACTATTTTTACAACCATTTTTAAATGGACCGTTTGACATACACACACACACTCTTCCTTTGGGCAGTAACGCAGTAGTACGATTGGTGCATATTCTGTTTCTACAGGTTTGCTTTGTTTTTCATTCACCTGTGTGTCTGTAATATAGTTCCAGCCCTTCATAGTTTTCCCATAGGTAAAAACATAAATGTCACAAATGTCAAAAAGTCATATATCTGATGGATGCAAAACCAACTCAGGATCATTATCTCCCAAAACACTTGTTCCTGGACAAATGTAATCAAGTCCAAAGGAAACCAAACAATTTCTTCCTTTACAGGTGTCTGTCCCACACATTGCGTAATGAAGGTCCAGTCGGTGATTTTATGCAACAATATAACCCTAAAATTGGTAAGAGAAGTTGTCCTATGAATGCTATTGTTCATATTTTTTCCTGCAAACAGGACAACTGGAATGAAAATCCAGTCCAAATGGGACAAAATCAAAACAGGTAGTACAGATTTCATCCTTTCTATATTGAAATGACAAAGCTGACTCATCCAGAAGACACAGGAGGGGAAGAGAAGACCTGAGGGGCAGACACTTGTGATTTGTGCCATTGTGAGAGATTCTGAAGTGTCTGATTCACTTAGAGGACCTCACATTAAACTCAAAGAGGCAATGAATCTCTCCTGACATGTCCTCTCACCTCTCAGAAAAGTGGGAAAAGAGGCTTTTGCAGCAAAATCTTACACTGGGTCCTGGCCATTATGAAGCATTCAGGGTAAGATTTGCTCACATCCTGGCTATAAACAGCCTCTTGGGCTGGAGGGACAGAACTGCTGCCACCTTTGCTGGCCTGGGGACACTAGTTTCTCCCCCAGGCTTCTCAACCCGTGTGCTTGCCTCCTCCCCTTGGAGATGGACCCCTCCTATGTTCAGGAAGGGTATTTTCTTACCACATCACCCTATTCTGTCTTGTTTTCCCTTCTGCAAGCTCTGCAGCTCAGGCTTGGAGGGAACATGGCCTCTGCCAGCAGTAGCAAGGTTATGCAGTCCTGACACCTCGCAAATCGGAAATCAAAGACAAATCAAGGCCTTCTTCACATCAGGAGACCTTTCTGACCATAGAAGAGCACAAACATAGATACAATTAGTTATACATATATGCAATTCCTGCATAGGTTCAGCTTTTCTTCCTTTGCATCACTGAAAAATTTTTTACTTACTCTGACATCGTGCCCTGTCAGTGCTTGCCTTTTGGTGTCCAGACAGATATAGTCTCTCTAATTCCTATGTTCTCACTTTTCCTTTCTGCAGCGACAACATTTAAGAACAGAAGATTAGCTCAAATTCTAAGAGCAACATAAAGAGCAGCTGAATGCCCAAAGGTGCAAGGAGAGGCAGAGGGAAAAAGAAAGAAAGAATATCTGGGTTCACAGCAGCACGCTTTTATTTGTTGAAGAAGCGTTTGTCTTTAAAGTGTTCAAAAGCATGTAATAGTGGTCTAATGGAATTTTAGTCTTGCCTTTGAAGTCCTCAAATATACTCTGAAGCAGAGTCAACTTTTTTTACGTTTACAGTATCAAAATAAATGTTGCATGGTTTGTTTGTTTTTTTTAATGTGAACGTCAGTTGTCAATGTACAAAGATTTTTCAGCCAGGGCCACATGACAGTGCTGCTCTCTGCTACTGGAAATATTGTTTAGAGCTATGTTCTTCATATTAATTTTCCAAGGTTGAATTGACCTCTGTTAACTGTCCTTTTTCTTGTCATTTGACCAAAGAGGCTTTTCCTCCCTCTGGACAAGCAGAAATTCCATAAGTGTTCCTTTCCCATTATAGATTTTTCAGGTGTCTTTTCTGGGAAGTTCCACCTTAAATTTTGATTTCTTGACTTCATAGACAAAAACTAGTGTCTGGATTCCAACTGCTGACACCAGCCTACACATCACTTCTAAAATTTATTCAGTTAATTGTGCCTTTTCAGTTAATACACTTACATGGAACTAATAACATAATCAAATTAAAACACTGAGAGATTCCATGCAATAAAATATACTCTGCCTCACTATGGTTTTAGTCTGACCTTGACAATATTTTGCTTAAAGCAATTAGTTAGATGGCTACTGTTCCCTCCAGAAATTCAGTTCCCTTTGATCTGAGGGTTGTGTGAAATACTGCTTCAGTGTTTTGTCAGTTTTTGTAAATCTTTGCCACACTGTGTTTTTTCTTTTTTTCATGGATACTAGGGTAAGGCCTTAGGCAGATGAGAGCTGCTGGGTGAGGTGGGCAGGATCCATGTCAATGGTCACCAGGAAGATAAAGTCATAAAGAATCAGGACATCTGAAACCCAGAAATGGCACAGGTGCATCAAATAACAAAAAGGAACCTGAGAATGACTAAAAATGAAAAAATAGAACTTTCCCAATGGAAACTTTCTTTTAGTCAAAAGTACAAAATTGTTATGCTGGATAAAAAACCAAACAATACCTATTAACTTATGAAGGATCTTACGGCTACTCAAGGCCATTACAGGGAAATGAGTCACAGTCTCAATTTCTTCTACAGTCTGGACCTTGAAATTGGATGACACTTTCCATGAAGTACCATGAGGGAAGATAGTCCTTTGTAGCCATCATATCATACCTCAGAGTCACTGAACTGGTGAGGCTGTTGGCGAATGCAGATAGGAATAACCAAACCTCCACCCTGACATTCTGTGGCCACAAATTATTTCAATTGATCTATGCTTCTCTATCAAGGGTTTATGGGTTTTTTTACATTTTTTTTTTCCCCAATAGAAAACAGTGACATTTTTCATACAAAACCTTTTTCGCTATTTAAACAGTTTCATCATATTTTTGTCTCCCCACTTTACTCCTTTCCCTTCTCAAATTTGTCAGGGGAAAGGGCCTTGAAAATGGAGAAGATTAGCAAGACTCCTAGCAGCTTTATGCCATTTATAATACCCTGGTCATATTCTATTCTTTTGTGCAATAGATCTTGACATTGTTTACCATTTTCTTCAGCAACTATTACTACTTCCAGCTGAGGGTCTTTTAGAAATATGTTAGCCCTCAAAGAAGCTATATGTCCACACGTAAGTTAAACTCAGTATTTTACACTCTCCAGAAAATCAGATTTATGAAGCTTTAAGGTAAAACATTAAAATGTGATATTTTAGAAAATTCTAGCAGGGTAGACTTAGAAAAGAAGCAGTACCTTTAGTTTGCAAAACTTAGGGCTAGGAAAGTACATCTCATTTTTGTTTCCTTCTTTATAAACCTTTTTATTTTTAGAATAGCTCCTAATGTGTGACCCCATCATCTAATGTTACATAACCTGGCCCTTCTTTGTATTGATCGTCTCTAGCAAAAGACTTGAGTAGTACTTTCTGCTGTTGGATCTGCAAAGTAAATGACCTTTTTTACTTTCCTGTGCTGAATTTCTGATACAACTGGTGCAAGTTCAGTGCAGACAGGAGAATAGCAATCTGTTCTTACAGAAAAGAGAAAAAAATGCTGAGAAATGAAGAATGTTTTCCTTATCATTATTTTACATGAAAATGCTATGATATTAACAGGATATGTTCACATGAACAAAGACTCCAATTCCTTTAGAATCGTTCCTTTACAAAATCATTTTTTTGAAAGATGTTTTCTACCACTGAGCCTTTTTGAAAGGATCTTTAGAAAGGAAATCTAAAAGAGAGTTTGATCATGCATTTCAGAGAATGTAAGGCTGAACAAAATTCCATATGCTGCTATTTCAAGAAGGCAATAAAATCCAGTTCATATTCCATTTTTCATTAAAAATATATAGAAACAAATGTCACTAGAGAGTTACATAAAGGTTGTGCCAGTAAAGCTTTCTTTCTGCCTTCCTCCATCACTTATTCTATATAGGTCATATATTTTACAGAAAACAATTTTGGAAATGTGTGAGTTCTTAAAATATTTATCAAATCTTTTCATATCCTTCTTCATATCCAGACTTACCTGATACACTAGGTACACCTCTGAGAGAGGGAGAGAGAAAATAAAAATATAATTAACATGCTTTAAAAATTGTGAACAACTATCAAAAGCTTGGGTTTTCCAAGTAACATATGCATTTAACTTTATTATAGGCTTTTCAGATAATTGTAGCATCAGGAAGTTTTTGAGATGGTTCATTAAACAGAAAACAAACACAACTTTAAAATTTCTGATACAGGCAGATGTTGACTATTGTTGTTACAGTGCTCACAATATGCAGTAATGTTCATGCTTCACATTGCTGTGGTTAATGTTGGAACACAGTGACTGAACAAAACAGCCTAAAACTAAAGCTAGGGATAATGACAAAATCTTTTTCATGTGAGCCTGAGATCTCTGGAGAGGCCAACGTGGCAAAACTTTATGAAAGACAGGATACCCAAACTGTTGCTTTCCAAGAGGATTTCAGTTTGTTTCAGAATTTCCACAACTTCGTAAATATGCTTTATGGAACTTGTGTGATCAATTGTTTTGTATTAGTTTTATGCACAGATTTGTTTTTCAGCCTGTCAATCTATGATCATAAAATATTAACCAACTACTTGTTCTTTAGAGTAGTTACTGGCTAAAGACCTCTTACTGAAAATATTCCTGCTGTCCTATTTGGCATATAAAGAACAACTTAACCAGTTCCATGGTCAATTGAGAAGTTCACAATACCATACACAGGGAGCATATCTCACAGGTCTTACAAACTATTTGAACTTCAAGAAAGGAGAAAAAAAAAAAAAAAAAAAAGTCTAAATGTCCTAGAAGGAACTCTGAAGACAAGTTGACACTCACTTTATTTTACAGATTATGTTGTCTCTGCACTAGCTGTAAGTCATCCATTTTCCTGTGTTGTACATGATGTGTAATTATTTATATTACAGAAACATATAGATAGTCCAAAAAACAATTCCAGATTGGGCTAAGTATTCATCTATTTCAAAAGGTAGTCCTGCTTCCCCCCGCCCCACTTCCAATTTCAAATTTTAATTATTAACACAGATATATTGGTCAATTAGAAACATTATTCTTATGAGAATTGAAGCAGAATTGACTAAAAAATTTAGGAGTCAAATCCAGCTGTCTTCTAGCACAGGCTTATGCCTATGACAAAATTATCTTCCCTCTCTGACACTGGATGAGAGGTGAAGTGGCCTCTGCTGTGTTGTCAAGCTCTGATTAATTAGCTTGTGAATTTTGTAATTCCAGGGGCTTGAGCAAGTTCATGTAATTTGTACATAGTGTACCTAGTAAATAGAAAGTACACTGAGCTCATGAACAGGCTCCTCTTATTGTTGTATAAAGCTATCTAAATAGAGGGTTTATTTTTCAGTGTAGCATTATTAATGCCTTCCCTATTATTGCATGGTGTGAAGAACAGAATGCCTTTATCTCCTTGTTGGCTGCAGGCTTTCAGTAGAGTTCAAACACATCCCTGCTCTGCAAGTACAATCTGGTTCAAAACTAAATGCAAACAAATGCAAATTGAAAAATGTTTTTAAAAATAAAATTTCTATATCAACCATCCTGCCCCCATAACAAACCAGTTCCCAGTTAGGACTGATTGGTCTTCACTTTCCATCATGGTTGTTGGAATCTGATCTTCCTCTGCCTCAGTATTTTCTGCCTCTCTGTGCAGATATGCCAAGGTTTCCTTTTCAGACACATGCTAGTATGTCTCTCCTCCCACCAAGCCTGGTATAAGGCAACCAGAAGTCTCATGCCCCCAGCCCTTTCCACCACCCTAGGCAGCATGGGCTCCAGTGTCCCCGTCCCTGTGCTCCAGCAGGTTGTCTCCATTAATGCAGCATTGGAGAAGCGGTACTGATGGATGAGGGGACTAGCAAGGCTGGAGCTCTTCAGGCACACATCAAGCACTGGCCTCCTGTAGACATGCAGGTTGAGGGAAGGCTCTCTGGGCTGCTCAGAAAAGGATGAAAGGGAGTAATCTTGCCAGCCTGACAAAACAGGAGTGGGGGAAGATGCACAAATTATTTTCTGGAAAAAAAATAGAGACTAAATATATTCCCTCCTTCACAGAATTCCTTCCTGGAGGCTTTATTGTTGAAGAACACCTGGTTTTTAAGGTTGATCCAAGGTAGCTTTTTGGACAATTGATCTTCATATATCTTACACAGCACCCTGCTAGGTGGGGGGGGCCTTGTGTTGTTCTGATGGGTAAGTAAAAGTAAGTGGCATTGACACGAACCTGAATTGACTGCTGATACCAGTATATGTAAAAAGACACATTGAACTAATTTTAACCTGTGACCCAGCCCTTTCTCAATGGAAGCTCTCACTCTGCTTAATGAGGTATGTGTCTAGAGAAATCTAGAACAAACCACATATCTGCTTAAATGTACAAAGGGTACGGGAATTAAATACCAATAGACTTTTTTCCCTAGGCCACAAGCATAAACGTCTCATTTATATACTTTAATTCTGTATTTGATAAGAACAGATGACCGACAGTCTCTGCTGTAAGGACTGAGAATTATGTTGGTAGCATAATGCTCCTGAATGGCCAGCAACCTGCCTTCTGTTCTGTACTGGCAAGGAAAGGACTCAGTGGGCTGACATACATTTCACAACTTTGCATGTTATAACTTCAGATTTTGTTTATCACTTCAAGTACACATGAATGAGAAAAGAGGGCAGAATTGTAGTGGAAAACTCTTGCAGGTATAACTTGTGCTTCTCAACATGCTTGACTGTGAAAAAGAATTGCAAATGACCTGCACAATATTATTTAGCAAATAAGAGACTAAAAAGTAGGTGTGAGGATTGGGTCTTGG
Organism: Strix uralensis; assembly: GCF_047716275.1. Taxonomy (NCBI): domain Eukaryota; kingdom Metazoa; phylum Chordata; class Aves; order Strigiformes; family Strigidae; genus Strix; species Strix uralensis. Next base: position 122,525,995 of record NC_133973.1, read on the forward strand.
TATTCTAATAAAATAAAATGTCCATTACTGTATTCTTGTATATTTTTTCCCTAACACTGTCAGGCTGTATGGGAGATTCAGGTCAACAATCGTAAACTTGTACTAACCTACTAACCTATGTCATGGATGACTACCAGCTTTCACTTGATGACCACTGAAATCAAAGCTCAGCATCTTGTGAAAGCCAGGTGGAGTGAGTACAGAATCAGGCCCAAACCATTTTCAGTATTATTTCCTTTAAATTTCTAATGCCCTGATCTATAGCTTGGCTGTAATCATTGATCAAACAGCTTGCCAGACTCCCCTTGTGAGATCAAGGATACGGACTTTTAAGGGGATTTTCTCACTTAAAAAGTTTCCTAGGTAAGATGCATAACTATATGTATATTTCAAAGGGTGGGAAAAGTTTGAATGAATCTGTTGAAAATTAGAAGTGTGTCTTACTTCTTCCCACAGGGTGAGATTAGATGTCTTATTTGTTTCTATGTGATTCTGGCATGGCATGATATAAGAATTCTGGACTAATTTTCTGTTCTTTGGTGTTTGTAACAAAAGTTAAATGTGATCTCAAGAAAATTGATTTCCTTTTTCCCTGTGTTTCTACTTCATCCTATGCACACTTTGAACTGAAATCCTTGAAGAGACAACTGTTTGAGCTTACAATATAGGCTGCCAGAGCAGATAAGCAAATCAAATGTGAGGAGGAGAAAAAAAATAGTATCAATCCCTACTGTTCAAAATTGTTGATATACCGCATTGTTTTCCATCGGTTTGACATGACTTTGTTGCTGCTACACGTCTTTATTCCTCACCTGAATAACACACAGCTGGCTCCCTGTCCTTCAGCAAATGCACTGATATCGGCTGTGATTTGCCTGACTCACTCTGGATGTCCACTGTGTGGGTGTACACATCTGAACTAGTCATCACAGACCTTTTACTGTCAATAGACATCCAGTTAACACAGTCAGTGGAGTTTAGATATGATTCATTGTCTGATGAGGTAGTCAATAAAGTTTCTTTGAGTAGACTTTCATTATTAAAGGAGAGCAGGATGATTGCTTCAAATATAGATCCCCAGTTCACAAGTACAGTTGCCTAAGTATAGATGTCTAGTGTCATTTTAGGTGTTATGGTATATTCCCTTGAGCCTCGTACAGCCATTTCAGAGAGAAGTGAGTCTTTTGTAACTCTTGGCTCAAACATACCAACATTATGGAGAATTTAGTGACAGTCTACAACAGCTCCAAACAGACCTAGATATCTCGGGTCGTGCAAATGCATCTAGAGCCTAAAGTCAGGTGAGATGAATCCCACCCATCAGGACAGGAGAGCATGAAAACACATAGGGCTTCAGCTTGTCTGCCAACCCCAGGACAGAGTCTTCATGTGTCACACAATGGTAGTCAGACCTGAGCCTGTGTCATACTTCTGGCTTTTGAGAATTTTCCTACAAAATGTAGGAAAAACCTTTTAGAACATGTTTCTATGTTTTTTTTGTTGTTATTAGCCAAATTAATATTAAAGCATTTCCTGCAAGCCACGATCATGACAGGGTTTTTTCTGTCTTTGACTGTGTACAAATAACAGCCCTTAGGGACTGCCACTGGCTTTGATACTGCCTAATCAGACAAGGTAGGCAACAGAGGAGGAGAAACAGAGGCACCAAGACATAATGAATCCAAAAGCCAAGGAATAGGTTAGCAGAAAGCACAAAAGCAGAATTTGGCTTTCCTAAATCTAATCTGAAGTCCAGGCTCTGGGCCACACGGCATCTATTCCTACCTCCTTTCCACCAATTTCCTATCCTTACCCTTTTACTTCCCATCCCACCAGTGAAACAGCAACAGAGATTTAAGACCATGCTTCTAATTTTCTTAACTTTCTTTCTTGGCACTAGCTGTGCGTATACATCCACTTCTTGTTTCCCATCTGGGACACGGCTTTTTGTGAAGTCATCCAGCTCTCCCTCTGTGCTGAGCCCTTCCTGGCTGCCGGCTGCTGTGTCTGCCTGTAAAACACACTATTCCCTGCTGTGAGTCCCAGCAGGATAACTGCTGGCACAGATTTTCACATTTTCTCTGTTGGATAATTACATGGAAGGACTCCACACAACTAAAATTGCCTGTCTTTAAAGATCTTGTTTTTCCTGGGGTGCTGCAGCTAGAGCTGGACTTCTAGCCATGATCCCACAGACCAAACACTGGGCTCTTTTTCAGTCCCTGCCCTTCTGCAACCTGGGCTCCTCCTGCTGCATGCTGGACAGGCTCTCACTGCTCTAGGTCATCACCTGACACACTTCATAAGGGCACCCTCAGGCACACTCTTCTCCCTCTCTACATGAAAAGAAACCTTATTTCTGAAATTGAGAAATTCACCCAAGCATTGGAAAAGATTCATTGGAAGTCCCCATGAGCACTTACAGGGAAACTACACACCTCCCCCACTCTCAAGTTAGATGTCACTCGCTGTCACGGCTGATCTCATTGCTGCAGCAATGCACACAGATGAGAATATCCTCAGAATAGGTGGTAGAATATGGTAAAAACATTGAAGGCCTGATACAAAAGGACCTTAATTGGTTTTATATTCCTAGATTTACCCGTGCCCCCTAATATGCACAGGCCCTGTGATGTACAGAGTTTCATGGAAAATAAGGGGCAATGAATGTTACAGTAGGGTTACTCTGGAGAATTTCCCATCCCAGAAAGGAAGTTGAGGCACTTGAGATACTAATAACCACAGTATAAAGAAGGACAAAAATAAATAGAACAGAGATCTTTTTATGAACTGTGCCTCTACAAAGGCACGGAGTATCCAAGAGGAAGAGGGACTATCCTATTTGTCATCAGAAATAACCTCTGCTTCTGAGTACACTTTGACAGTGCAAGGAGCAACAGAGGACAATACAGAACTGTATCTGAAAGCAAAACAAGAATGAGAGACTGGAAGATGTTGAAATATTTTGTGGCCACCTCCATTTCACATCTCACCCAAAATGTGACTCTGGATATGCATAACTTCCCCAATAATGCACTAAATGGATCTGAGCCAAAAACTTTCAGTCCCAGAGGCAGAAAGCTATCTACTAAGTCACAGTGACACTAAAGCCCTTCATTAGGACCCAGGATTTTAAAGGCAGGGACTGTTCTCTTCCCAAGTACACTGCACTCAATTTTTAAATGCTTCCCATTACCTCAGCGCACTGTTTCCTAATCTTTATTGTAATTTTTAAAGAATTCTCATTTTGCTTTTTTTCATGTATTTCAGTGAAGTTCTAAAAAAGGAGGCCATAGCTGAAGTTACCGAAGACTGGAGCTCTTGGCTAAGGCTCCTCTACATCAGCATTTCTTTCCATAAACATTATATAGGCATGATACAAAAAATAATACACTGGGTATTACAGTAATAACAACTCTGATATAATCTGACATTAGATACATTCAGAATCATGACATGGTGCCTGTTCTCACTGTATTGCTCACTGTCATACGAGGCTTTCACTCTCAAGCCTATTGAAATATAAATAATTATCAAAAAACATCCCTGTTAACTCCAAAGGCTCTGCAGGTCATGAACAGAGAACAGGGTCCTGATCAGACTCTTCATGTTGAGATGGGTGGAGATGTCTCACCACCTGGATACACTAGCTACTCTGCACTCCAACAGCTATTATGTAAACAGAAGATGCCACCACCAGCATCTCAGTCTTGTGAAAATTTCATTTCCATATCTGCCTGGTTTTGGGGCATTTTCTAGTTGTTTGGTTTTTAGGTATTTTTCTTCCTGCAGGTGTCTCAAGTAAGCCCCCATTGATGACCTTGTTTCATTTCACTTGGAATGATTTAAGCAAAATCTAATTTTTCAGTTTTCTTCTTTGCAACAAGGGAGGAAACTATTATTCGGTTCAGTTCAAACTGCTTCCTCTCCCCCCCATTCATTTATGTTACTCTGCTTAGATTTATGTTCTGCAGCTAAACCAGAAGAAGTGGGGGGTTTGCACAACTCTAGTCTTTAATGAGTGAAGCATGTGAATTAATGAACTTAAGATGCAGCTCAGAAGACTTCAGACATGGGGGGAAATGAAACCAAGAGAACAGTCAAGCTAAGAGGATATTGTATAAAATGCCAGCAGGGTACAGACTCGTTGGTAGCTGAATCTCCTCCAGCTGTGCTTTTCTTCACCCACCTTGAGTTAATTTCTGTACACAGTTTATGTTCATAGCAAAACAAATTTCAATTTCATGCATCTAAATTTGCTTCTGTAACTGTTTATTTGATAAGTGCTCACATACTTATCCAATCAGAGAACAAATACAACCTTATATCTTTTCCTTTCAGTCTATGAAATTAAATGGTGCGGCCTAAATAACCAAGATGAACTAGTTTCAGATCCCTGGTCCTGATATATTTTGAGTTAGGTACATTAAAGTGAAAAATGAATACAGTGAAATAAGATGTCCAGAGACGTTGTTAGGAAAAAAAATGAAGTTTGCCTAACATCATACAAATTGAGTACAAATGACTCAGTCCTTTTTAATAAAAACTACAGTTCAGCTATTCACAGACACCATAGAATCACTGTGATACCATACAGGCAAGGCTGAACTACCTAGCAACCCTTTATGGATGTTTCAGCCATTATGGTTGATAGTACAGATGTCCTGCAAAAAAGCCCTTTCGATATCAGTTGTTTGGTGACTAAAAACCACAAGCGACTCATGTCAACATGAGAAAATACTCTAAGGGATTAGATTAATGCCATGCCTTTTTGCTTTATCTTTTTGACAATGTATTAAAGATGTGGCTAGTTAGAGATGGACTGATGAAATCTATATAATCTTTAGTTCTGCAATAGAAAACACAACCTTTTCCTAATTTAGGCTGAAAATACAGTGTACACAAGGAAGATTGAAAAGAGATGCAGTAAAGCATATTGAATCATCATCAGTTTCTTGAACAACAAAAAAAGAATATTAGCTGGTAACAACAAAACTATAGAGCAAATGGGGAAAGCCAGACACCAAAGGGACTGACAATGTCAACTTTCTGTGTACTAGTAAGAAAGAAGTTATTCTTTCTTTCTCCCTTCTCTTATTTTCTTGCATTTCTTTCTTTCTTTCTTTGCCTGTAAGAGAGAATTACAGCCTGAAAACCCTTCCTGAATTTACACCTCCCTTCACACTAGCTCACCTTTTTTTAACAGCCTACTAGCCACACAGGTAGCAGGAGCAATCAATTTACTGCCTCAGCCTAAGCTCACAGCTCCTATGCCTCACATCAGCACTCTTGTAGAAGGGTTGTAGGCAAAGACTAACTTCCATTCAGTCCACCTTCCATTCAGAAGTGGGGATAGAGACCAAAGAACCAAGGAGTCTGATTTTGTAACTTTGTAAGGATGACACCACCTTCTTATAAAAAGGAAGCCCCTCTACCTCCGTGTTACTTCAGGCTGCAAAGCTTTAACCCTGTCAGCCTAACAAATGCAGCAGCACCTCGTCTGTAACCAGCAGCTTCAACCTTCCTTCTACTTTCAGGGAGACTTGGGAGGTCACTCAGTGCAATGTCAGATTCTAGGGGAAAACAAAGGGAGTGGCAAGAAAAGAGGTGCACTGAGGGACTTCCTGTATAATGTAAGCTTTTTCCACTGAGAAGGCAATTACACCTATATACTGTGATAACAGTGATAAAACATATAAAGTTGGAAGTGGTACAAAGGAAACACAAAATGGAGAAAGTTTTTGCACATTTCCAGGGTTGTCAGCTAATGTTCTCAATAAAGAAAGGGCTGTAAGAATTTCCAAGGAATTGTGACCAAGTCTATCATCTATTTCAGCTGTACTCAAAAAAGAACTTACGTTTTCCAAGAGATTTAAATTATTCTTTGGACTATTGGAATTTGGATTTATTATTTTCCAGAATAATTTTCTTCAACTGTCCAAATTCTGCCGTGTATCTTTGCAAGTGGCAAAGGCTTGATGGCCATTGTGCTTCCCAATGGCCTTCAAATCTGTGAAGTTCAGCCCTTCTATCATTGATTTCATAGACGAGTAAAAGGCTGTTTCCAGCCTTATTTGTATTTTGGTCAACACTTGCTCTTTCACTTGATATGGCACTTCTAATATAACATTATTCTCTGCAGCAGTTGTTCCTCAGCTCATTTCAAACACTTCCAATGTAGTGGTATGATGAATGACTAATCTGAAATGGTTACAACTCTTGGAATGAGACTGTTCAGCTGGAACCAACTGGAATTTGGTATTTTCAGCAAAACCTGACCTGACTATATTATCAAGGAAAGATATCTCATGACCTGGTGTCATGGTTAGGGAATCAGAAGGGCAGTCTGTCTTAGGCTTTGACTGATTTTGGCATACCACCATTCGCTGTCATGGCTGTCTCTCAGTAAAAGGGATGATAATCTCTGACTTCAGAAAAAAACAACACTGTAGAGTGTGAGATATTCAAGTGCCTACCTGAGTCCCACAAAACCACCTAGTGTATGTTACTAAGAAAACTTCCCTGTAAGGAAAAGGCAGCTGTCATTAGTCTCTTCCTAATTTCCAAGTCAACTTGGGGTTTATATAAGCAGAAGGAAAAACTAGATAGAATATTAACAGTGTAAAATACCTGGAGATATCTGACAAAAGTGTCAGAGAAAGAATCCAGAATGTTATTTGTTATCTGAAGCCAAGTAAGGTCTGGAGAGGTCATATCTTTCATTAGACTAACTCATAGAATCATAAAAAAAGTGAAGACATTTGATTTTGGGCACCTAAGGTGTTCTTCACATCTGAAAAAAAGCAGCATAATACTTTGCAGCTGCAGAGTGGCTGAGAACAACTGCTCTAAATCAAAGCAGGTATGTCAATCAATCAGGCAGAGCATCCAAGGGAAAGGGAGGCTGATACTTGCTCAACAAATAACAGGAAGATGAGTGGTGATTATGGCCACTTCCATAAAAAGCTGCTGACAAAAGTCCTCTATACTCTTGAAAGGAGTGTTCAAATATGGGAAAATAATGTTCTCTTCTGTAAAAGTGTGTTTTTCAAACATAATAGCAAAGCAAGCTTTTCCACACTGACCAACTATTTACAGCCTCAAAGAAGAGAAATTTTCAAGTATTCTTGTCCCTATTCTGTTCTTGCACTCTATTCATATTGCACGTGATAGCACTAGTTATAGAGTGTGATCTGGAAACTAGGCAATAATTTGTGAATTTGGGATTGGATGACAAAAACACTTTTCTCCATCTCTTTCCTAATGTAATCATACTGGAAATAAAAAAAAAAAAAAAAAAAAAAAATCAATCTTCAATGAGATGTCCAGTTACATCCTTATTAACTAATAAACATAATTAACCCAAGAATCTGCTTTACAAGTAGTAGACTAATTTCTTTTCTCCTGGAAAAAGCACACAAACTGTTAAAGTTACTTTTTTAAAAGCTATGCAAAAGATTTGGTTTTAATTTGTTTATCTGTAAAGAGCTTACATTTTTCTTTTCTTACTGGCTTGCTCACTACGGGAATGCCACTATTTTGTAAACATCCATCTCCATAACCTATTATTACCATCATCACTATCATCATCATCTCATAGCACAAGATCTCCTAGTCCCAAATGTACCTATAAATAGTCCTTCCCACTTAGTGCAATTCAACAATAAAAGTTACTGAAATGAGGGGGTATCTCTCAAATGGCTGTAACACTATGGGTCAGGTAAGCAATTCCAGTTACTATAGCAAAATATCAGCACAAAGTAAGAGCACATTTAAATATCAGGGAACAAGATCTGAAGAAAGCAGAGCAATGTTATATGTGCATAGCTCTAGTCTGTGTCAAAACTGTATGAAACTCTGCTATGTAAGTAGGGAGCTAAAGTCTCTACTGAAAAGCATTATGTAGCACAAAAATTTCTATGAATTTACTAGGTTCCACATTCAAAGGCAACTCCTACCTTCAAAGCAATCTCAAAATCTATTGAACATTTTTCCCTTTAGTTCTTTTAATACACCTAACTTTGTTCCTGACTGGCATGTTTTGCCTGTGCCAAAAGACTCACACTTTGGTTTATAAATATTGGATGCAGGTAATACCTGATCCCTACTAGTATGCTTCATCATTTACACTGATTTAAGACAGACAAAATGAGAAGCATTCATACCTGTAGAAAACATTGTTTAGAGTCATCTGGCCTCAATTTTCCCATTCAGAAGCTTTTATTTTTCCCTTATGCCTCCATGAGCTTAGTGAGACAAATAGAATGTAGCTAAAAGGTGTTATCAGGTCAAACAGACTAGATATGATTATTCATGGACCAGACAACTGTTCTGAGAAAATTTCATTGGCATCTAAGCCTGGGAGCTTTTACATTCCATTTTATTTACTTCTGTTCCATGTAGAAGGGAATGAATGTTACATATTGGCAGAAAGAACCATTAAAACACTGTGGCATAGCACTGTTTTTCAGTGATAGCCTTACATAGGTGAGGCATCATCTCTGAAGCCAGCAGGTTACAAGTCAGGATGCAGTGCAACCTAGGTAGGCAAAAATGAGCTAGAACTGTCTTGCCTGCAGCTACTGCAACAGGATGCAAATTGGAAGAAGGCAGAAACCCCCTAAGCTTCACTGTAAGTCCATTCCTAGTTTAGCAGCTGTGAAGAAGGGGAAGGAGCATGGTTTGTAAGTCTGCATAATAAGAGAAGGAAGATCTCACACATCTCCACCCTGCTTTCTTCTGTTCTCAGATATGAAAGCATTACTTGCCTGTGCAAAGCCACAGTTCCTTGTACCCAGACCCCTCCCACAGCCCAATACTATTGCTAAGCAAGAATGTATTGTGTGGACATCAGAAACTCCATTATCCTGAAATGGTTACTCTTCTCTTCATCCTCCCCTCTGCCATTTTGTGTCTGCCTTAATTGCTTCAATCAAAACTGCTCTTAGGAAGAAGCAGCAGCTAGGCATAAGGTACTTTGCAAGATTTAGGTCCTTCTGTTCCTTCCCACTCAATGTAAGCGGAAGCAATTAGATGGCCTGCTATGAACAGATCATCTGTGTATTACTTGACATTGTATTCTACTTTGTGACCAAAACACAACTGTTTGGGGTTTTTTTATTCTGAATATTTTAAAGAATTCTTCTTTTACCTTTTAAAAGTGAGCTACCATTCCCTTCGGTCAGGAAAAGGAAGCTGTGATAGCCAGAGACAGCTGCAACATAACTGATATAGTACGGTCGTTAGGAGTTTGTTTTAGCCACGCATTAAAATTCTGTTGATTTAAGTATTCACGTGTGTCTAATTCTGTTACATGAGCCAGAGTTTTCAGGCATCTGTGTGCAATATCAATACAACTTTCTATTTACTTTCCACGTGAAAATGAGGGAACAGTTTGTCAGTCTTGATGCTGATATTTTTTTTTGTCCCCTGTAGTGTTCTGCTTTGCCTTTTGCCATGTGCTTATTCCTACATCCCACTTTTCAATGCCACTTTAATTTGGCAAGGAAATCACCTCGACTGTCATTTACAGAAGCTAAGAGGACTATAGGCACTGAAAAATTTCAATTCATGTCACATAGGGCTCCTGGAAGCTTTACAATTCCAGCTTAATTTGAATCACATTTCCTAGATAGTAAATAAAATTGTATGGTAATTAAGGGGGGTTCCCAGCTCCTGCTAAGCCCATGCAACTCTGATAAAGTCAAAGCAGCTGCCCTAAATTTAAATCAGCTGAAACCTTGGCCCTGACTTTTTTTTTTACGAAGAGCTAAAAAATGGGATAAAAGACACATAAGAACAGGTTTCTTGCACAAACAGATAGAATTTTTAACCTTTAGTCTGTCCAGGTATTGAGTAAATCCTCCTTAACTCATATAATGTACCTATTTAAGTAGGAGCAGTGGTTGGAAGTAACAGCACTGGTATTGCAAAGTACATTACAGGATTCATGAACATCATCCAGCTGTACCTTGGACCACTGCCACTTGAGCAAAGATGAACTTATCCACATATCTAAGCTTTCATGCTAAATTTCATTATATTCCCCATGAAATCAGTGCAATTATTGGCTTTGATAACTGCACAATGGACTTTTATAGAAACAATAGTTGTAACTCGGTAGTATGCAGCATATCTATCAAATGTCTATCAAATGTGTGTTGGCTGAATGACACCTGTTGATATCCAAATAATTAGTAATTAATCACAATATATTTAACACAGCATCTTTGTATCTATGGGCCAGTGACCTATAACAAGGCTATGAAAACTGAGCAATGAACTAAGCAAAAATATTTGTAAAATAATACTATATATGATTCCACACATGTTAGAGAGGAGTTTCAGGTAATGAGATAAAATGTCAAAATATAAAAAGGAGGAGATAAAAAGAGAAGGTATAATTATTCTGATCATCACTGGTTGTGTTAGAAATAGGATCTCTTCGCATAGCAGGAATTGAAGAGGGGGGAGAAAAAAAAAAAAATCACACCAGATATGAAAAGGCTATGGAGGAAAATCCTGAGGCGGGTGTTAGACATACAAAATGAAGTGAGAAGGAAGTGAAAAGAGAGAACAAGTGCATATGGCACTTAGTGTTTCCTTCAACACATTGCAGTTGAACCCTCTCTAGCCAAAGTAATATCTTACCATGGATGTTAAATATAGACTTAAAAGAGGCAAACATGGGGTTAAAGGCCCTCTCTTACACAGCTTTTGGGTTTTTTAATAACATTTTTAATTTACTTCATATTGTCCAGAACTTCCATGCCTCGAGTGATTTTTTTCTAAAAATGGATTAGCAAAAAGCTGCAGCTTGTGAAAGAATATTTGAAAATCACAGAATGCCCTCCCAAGAATATCCATCACATGAAAAGATCAGTGCCTTTTTTAGGAGACAGAGTCCCTCCAACAAGGTCTTGGTTTTGAATTCCCTTTTTCTCATTTGCAGAATGAAAGAAATGCTAAAGCACCGCTAAAACATGTATGGTATATGAGAGCTGGGTGTTTCAATAGTATGAAATGGTGCATGACTTAGTCATGAGATGACTTGGATACTCTGCTAAAGTAATACAATAATACAGGACTCTGTTCATATGATGCAACTGTCTGTACCAGTTTCTCACTATACCATCATTGCCCGAAACTTATGAATACCACAGTCCATTGGGCTACTTTGTACATGATTTCCAAGAGCTTGAGAAAATTTTCTAAGTCAGGGACAGTATTTTGATTGCTAAGCATAAATAATAGCAGAGGTTAAAACCCCAAAATTTTACCAGTACTAGAAGTGCACATTAAACTCTGAAAAAATAAAAAGAAATCTCTTTAAAAGTTACTGTAGGAAGTATTTTCCTTTATTCAAGAGAAAGTCACGTAAGCATAGCTGTGAGTGAAGAGGATTGCACGTAGCTCAATTCTGTCAGCACAGTAACATAAAAGGATTGTTTTTCACATGCCATTTGGAAAGGGAATTATAGTTCTGCCTTCATATTCTCTCAAGAACTGCTGCACCAGAAGATAAAACCTTAGAAGATCAGTCTGGTCCCAGGAATAGATCTCCATCCCTCAACTGAATAAAGGACTTTAATGAATCAAGCTCTTAAGCAGAAATTTCAAAAACAACATGAAACTTTCATGCATTTCTTAAAAACCCTGGTCATTTTCTGGCTGTTTGATTTCCTGCATGCAAGACTATACAGATATATATGCCATCTGGTAACATTTTATACTGCATTTACCTTTTATATTTTTCTCTAACAGGTGCTCAGACTATGGCCTACTTCCAAATCATAAGTTCAATGTTTAAATCATGGAGTAACCGTATTTATTTTTTTTTTTACGAATGTAATTTACAGGCTTTAAAATTAAAGATAAATTTTAGTATGCAGAGCTATTTGGTGTGGCCAGTAGAATTTTATGCACCCATCCACAAGAGCTGGAAATTAATTTTCTACTTGAACTCCCAAGGTTGCTCAGTAATTGTAAACTATTATAGAAAGACAATTTCTATTATATTTCCAAAGATCTCAGTAAAAGAGAAATTTGATTTTGACATCTTCTTGCCCCTCACTTCTGCTAAGCATTCTGTGAATTTTCTATTGTATTTTTAAAAATGTAAATAATATGCACAGCAATTTAGAATTCTTGTGCATACACATGTATATGCAACTATGTGTGTAAGGGTTCAAATGAATGACTCCAAAGATATGGTTTAGCTATTTAACTTAAATGAGTTACATATGGATCACAGAACTGGGCTTATAATTCTGTGTGAAACTTGGCTCAGTGTTTCGCATTCCCAGCACTTAGCTGACATTGTTAGCTTTGTGTCAATTTGCATCTTCTTTTTTCAGTTCTCTTCACTTTTTCTGAATTTGCTACAGTCAAAACAACAGTAGACAAACTTTTACCTATCTTCCTGGCAGCACCTCCAGGCAAACACACAGCCTCTCTCACACTTGTAAAAAAATGAGCACAGCATAATCAAACCATTTCTTCAGATGAGAAAGGAGCAGAGATTGTTGTGGCAAATGCATTATTAAAATATTTCAAAGGCACAGGGAGAGTGTGGTGAGTGATGCCAAGCCATTCTCTTTTAGGACAGAGAGTGTGTACAGATACCAAAACAATCCTGAACGAAGGACTGTAAGCAAACAACTCATTGCAGCGGAGTTCTCTGTGTAATTCTTTTCACTTGCATTAATCAGTCTGGATGTAGCATTACACTGCCTTGGCTAGACTGCTTTCAGCTAGCCAGACTAGTTTAGTCTGATGCTCAGGCATTACTAGCCTTTGCAGCAATGTGTGGTACAGTTCACCTTTAGAGGAACCAGACAGAACGAAAATTAAAAGAAGCCATGGGATGAATTTATTTAGGTGATTTTTAAAAGCTCACCACAATTAAATTGCTGTATAATTTCTTAAGCATATATTTGAAATGCAACTGTGCAACTGTGTTTTTATTCTTTTAACTTTCAAGGAAAAATGTTATTTACATTCAGAGATATCTGAAATTATTTCTGTGCTGAAATTATGAACCTATTATTAAAAAAAAGGAAAAGATCATTAGTCAACAGACTACACCATGATCATTTTGTCATTTAGATGACTACAAGGTAAAACCTACACATTTTCCCTACCCTCCCCCACCTTTTTATATAATTATTCTGTCATGATAACTTTCCTTTAAGTCTGAAATCCACCTTAAGTTTTTATTTGCAAAAGTAAAACAAATTAATTTCCATGCTCAGGGAAATTACCTTCATAATTTAGCTTCACAGCTAATAAAACTTTCTATTTAAGATTTGTCTTTATATTAAACAGTATTTCCGTTTTTTTTTTTTTCTGCTGTTTCTTTTAATATAATTTTGTTATTGCTGCTAAATGCTTTAAAATACTGTTCTGCATGTAGGCTTGTCCATTTAAAGCATTGATTCTGCAACTGATAGCAAATAATTCAAGTAAGTATATACTGCCAAAGTCCCGGGCAATTTGTATGCAATGTAAATCAATACAATCACTTACAAGTGTCTGTAATGGGAAAAGGTAGAAGTCTAGCAGCTATTCAGAAGCCTTTTTTATATATCCATCTACCTATCTATCTACATCTACATAATAATTTTAGTGTAGAACAGTGCTCCGTAGGATTGCAATAGTTAAGTCTGTATCTAAGTTTCTATTTTAAATCCCAGTCTTAAAGGGATGAGAAGTCAGATACAAAAATTCCCTCAAGGCCAGTTTGACATATGGTTTCTGACAATAGTGCAAGTGCAGCATGGTGGAAGAAAGAAGACTTAAAATAACTTTCAGGCTGAATCTTGTACACACCTAATCCCATCTAGGACTCCAAGTCCCTATTGGTAGTGACTAAAGTAATTAGTCGTGTACTGTTAGCATTGCAGTGGATGTCCCTTGCTGGAGTCTCAGACCCAGGCTGCGATTTACGATGCGAAAAACTGTGCAAACCCAGGAAGAAGAGGTGTGGAAGAGAAGTCTTCGATGCCCCCTGGTGTTTGCAGCTCAGTCCCTCAGAATTTGCCACTGTAAAGTATCAAAGACTTCTTCCCAAACATATACAGAGCCTTTTTGGGGGGTGGGGAATAAAAAAAGAGAAAAAAGAGACAGTGGAAAGACAACAGAAACACTGCACAGATAATAAGGAAGTGAGTATTATGTTGTAGCTATATCTTGGCAGGACTGATTTTCAAAAGTATGTCGGTGCTCACACACACAAGCTGGGCTAGCACATGGCTAGCTTTGGGTAGGGCTACCCATGAACCCTGTATCATTGCTGGGACAGCCCTCCCTTTACACCTACTGCATTCTTTACTTTGCCCAAAGCCTATGAAGATCTATCTCAGTTCTCAAGGACAGCAAGATACCACCATCCTTTGTGCAAATCTTGTATGTTCATGTTCCTCCATATAGCTGGTCTTTGTAACCCACTTTCTCTCTCTATTGCATCAAACAAACTGTCTTCAAAACTATCTCTCACTACATTTTCACATAAGCATTTTCATGCCTTCTCCACGACTGCCATTCCTTTTAGGAAGAGTTTCCTGTGATTGTCAAAGCTAGTTCCTAATTCTTCAAAGTCATGCCTGAAAACACTTGACGCTGCCCGGGTATCTGCTGACTCCATCACTGTAAAATTTCTCTGCTTCCTTGAACTCTAACACTTTGACTGTGTGTTACAATATTATGAGATAGAGCTCTTTGGAGCTGGAGCCCTCTGCTGTGGCAGCACAGCAGTTGGGAACTGGAGCCATCAGCAGGTGCTTAGGTAATAGCATCAGCAAAAACATTCTCTTCTGTGCTGAAGCATTGTGGTGGAGTTTCTAAGGCTTCAGCAAATAGCGTGAGGTCCTCTGAGCCATCATAGGAACACAAATGTGACTGAAAATTTACCTTAACTGCCAATCCTATTCAGAGTGAATATGCACTTTGCTCCCTGTAATCTCACTGAGTTTAGCTTGGCCTGAATACATGACCTACTCTGCGTATTTAATGCGTTAGGAAAAGAAGCCTGGTTTAGCTAAATGAAACTATAGGAGGTTGAAATGCAATAGATAAATCACCAGTAATTACAACTTCATATCTCATTTCCCCTGGAATAACAAATGACTTTTCAGCCTCATGTAGCCTAACAAGCCTTCAAGCTGACTCCTTATGAGCTTTTGTTTCCAGTACAATTAACTTGATCCTTTGTATTGTATTTTGGAACTTCACCAAAAACAAGTATCGTTTTAGTAATCACAATACTATAGTCATCAGTATTTACTTACTCCATCACCTCAAAATCTCATTAAAATACTGAGTTCTTACTACATTCAAAAAATAATGAGATCACCTCCCTGCCCTGTATAACTTTCAAGGCAAGTGACAGAAAGCAGACACCAGCTGCAGCAGGACAAAGCAAACAAGCAAACATTAGAATCAGCTCCCTTACCCACTCTTTTGGACGTGTTTTATAAAGTTGATAAAGTTGCACAGAGACTAGGTAAAATTACAGTTAAACCCCCCCTATTTTCCATATTTAACTTTACAAAAAGTAATGCAGTTGCAGCTATTCCATACAGCATAATTCTACTAAGATGTTCTCCACACATCAAAAAACTGTTCAAAACCACATGGGTCTGATTGCCATTTGCACAAACGTCACTAATCGCCACTTTTGCAGTATAAAAGAGCTTTGAAGTGGGTATAGATTCTTATTCTGCATTCTTATTAAGGTTCCTTTCATCTCCCAGAAAGGTCTAAAATAAAGACAATGGTTATATCTCTATAAACTTCCCATCTCACTGTAAAACACACTCAAACTCATATTAGCTATTTATCGCAGTGTAAAATTCAGGGTACTTATAACTCAAGAAACTGCATCAAAGCAGCTGCATCTTGCCTCCTCTGGCATTTTACACTGAAGTATCTGCCTGTAAAAAACAGTGAAAAATCCATTAACAGTGAAAAACTATTTTTCATATAAGGATACCAAATCTTGGATCTTATTATATTCTATTAGATTTAAATAGGGTTCCAAGCTGTTATCCCTGGGTCTGGCGGTAATGATCACTTCACTATACAATGGCTGTTTTTTTAATAGGAAAGGGCTCTGATAATTCACCCTCATTTTAAGCCTTCTGGCCCATTTCAGAAAAGCAGTTACATGTCTTAAAGAGGAACATGTGATTAAATCTTTCTGAAGCACTCCTGAATCAGAAATAGTAAAGGGATCCATATGTTGTTGGTGAGGTGCATGTGTGTATATATCTATAGCTATAGATGAGGCACACATCTATATATGTCAAAACACTTTCAAATGAGGTGGGGCATACAGGTGACAAAAACTGCCTGGCATTAGGAACAGTTTGATTGTACAAGGACAAATAAATGCCCTTGCAAGAATCACAGGGCTGACTGTGCTCTGACTCTTTTCTCTTCCATCTTCACGATGTCCGTTCCTTGGCCTATGTCCTCTAACTACCCTGGAAAGTCCACAGGAAAACAAAGTTCAGTGCTGCTTCCAACTGTCCATTACCACCCAGAGGAACCTTTGCTAGTTGCCCTGCAGCCCTCTACCTCTACTCCTTCACAGCTGAGACACCACTAAAAGAAGGATAAAAAGGAGAAAAAATAATTTATTTTCATTTGTCCTGTACTTCAGCAGTAAAACTGGCTTGAGAAAAAAATCTGCAATGCACTCTACCAGGAGACCATGTATCAAATCCCACCTACTCCAAACAGCTTGTATTTCCTAGCATCACTTATCAAAAACATATAATCAATCCATTTAGTTTAAAAAAATCCCAAACAAACCAAACCAAACAAACCACAACAAAACCACAGAACAAAACTAAGAGAAAGAAGAGATAAATTTGAGCAGCAGTCATATTTGAATGAATCCTGACAGATGTTTCCAGTGGATAAGTTAGTCTATGACTGCAGCGTTTGAGAGAGCTCTCTTTGTACAGTTGTGTGAGGAATGTTTTTAACAAGCCTGTTTCAGACAGTAGAGTGGGGTGTTCATAAAGTCTAACTGTAGCCTGAAGAGAATATCACTGGCCAAAAGACTCTAGGGAGATAAAACCCCAAGTTACTCAACTGAGAGCAATTGAGAGCGTGACAGTTTCTGCCTCCTGGACTAGTCTGTCTGGCAGTGTTTCCCCTGGTTCTTGGCTAAAGATGAAGCTTCCTTAGGCTATTAGCATTTGCTGATGACCTTTCCCTAAGCATTCATTGATTACTGCTTTGAATACCATTTACTCATAGCTGGCTACTCGCTGTGTCTGCCTAGCCATTTGCTATTGCTTCTGTCTCTGCAATGGATGATTTTGAATCCAGAGGGTTTTTTAAGTCGATTTTTAGCTGTTGCCGGTACAAGGAGAGTATCTAGACACACAAACGGTATGCTCTGTGTATAAGAATACTCAGATGTGAATATTCTATGAACTTGCTTGTCAAGGAAATTGGTTTTGCATGAATCTTAATTTTAAGTGACTAAAGGGATAGCAAATATCATCTCGGTGATTGGTTTTGTATCATTCTTGCAGCTGTAATTCTAGTTATAGGTCCCTGGATAACAGTGAACAATTCATCTCCTTCCTAGGAACATATGCTCCTCAAATAATACTTGTAGATCGTTATTAAAGAAAGAGTAATTGTAATTTAACCAAGCAATACATATAAAGTTATTTTAATCTTTTCTCATAAATCATTTATCCTAGTCATTTAATCAATTAGGTAGAACTCCATTGAAGACCTGCTAATTTGAGAAAACCTCTCTGGTACAGAGATATTCAGTGCTTCAAAGTATCCTCTAGACATCTTAGTAGAGGCAGATTGAAAACAATGGCTCTCCCCCAAGCAAGATTGTTTCTCTGTACTACTTTCTAGAGAATTTGGTTTAATAGCTCACAGCTACATCACAGCAAAAGAGGGGGAAACTGGAACAACACTGGCAAACTACGAATTGTGGTTTTCAAGTGCTAGCCATCAACACAGGCAGTATAGCCCAACAGTACCTCACTAGCCATAAACACTGTGAATTTTGATTCCTGATCCCAAAGGAGTTAAATGAACTAAGACTGTACCTCCATGTTCTTCTACTGATTAGCAAGAATATAATCTTATTCTTGGAAAATACTTTGTCAAAATATACTGAATTAAACAAATGACTATTTAAACTATTCAGCCATCTTTTCTAAATTTTGACAGGCCATTCTTTATTCGGAGACTTATTAACGCAACATGACAACTCTTGTCATGGTGAGAGTAAGTTGCTTTTAACAGCAGTGTTGAGCTACTTGGGAGAGAAAACTCTAGTCCATAATTAGGGAAATAGAATTCTTTGCTGTCATAGCAGCCATGGAACGTCTCGCATCTTCAGTTTAAACAAATCACGCCACTTATGTCATAGTAAATTTATCGTTCAGTTTGATCCCTCTGGATGTTTGCCAGAATAGAACTTGAGGGCTTAAAAAGCAGATCTTTTAGTGGTACATAATCCTGGCACCTGGTGTCTCTAAAACCATTGCCAGTCAAACCAGCACAAACAGATGTTCCTGTCTGTTTGGCATTGTAGCAGGTTAAACTGTCTGTATCTGTCTTTATAGGAAAGAAAAATCTTTATCATTTTTCTGATCATTATTTTTCCAAGAATCATTAATCTGCTTGGCAGTTTATGTAATACAGAGCAATACATGATCTCTTCTCCTCGGCCACCCATGTCTTATAATGTAGATAAATGTGCTGCACATCACTTACATTAATTATCCTGGCTGCTTGTAAGGAGAACAGACTTCAAAGGATATTCCACTTTCTCCCTCATTCTCTCTCTTCTTTTTTTTTTTTTGTAATTGGGTGGGGATGGACTTTCTACAACTTGTTGGTTCAGTCAGAGTTGTCAATCAAGGATCTTCCGAACTGTAGGCTCAAACAATCAAGATAGCAAAATCCATAAATTTCCACCTCTGGCTAATCAAAAGCAGCTATTGTAACAGAAGTATTAGCTATAAACATGGTGACCCATGAATGCAAAACCTCTGCGCTGTCTTATAACTGTCTTAATTATTACAGTTATAGTATCAACAGCAACTGTCGGGGTCACCATTAGCCAGGGTCCTTACTTCTCCGTGTGGGAACAGGAACAACACAACACCAATATGATGATCAGATCATCCACCTTTATTTCCCAATCCTGGTTACATTTATATTCTACTAAGTTCCATACATGCACTCATCTGTCTTCTAATAGGCGACAGGTTATCTACACGCGCTGTTCATGCGCCTCTACAAGCATTTGCATTGGTTAATTGCAATTAGCACGTAAAGCCCAAAACTTGCCAAAAACTCCCTATCTCATACCCTGTTTTGCTCAGACTTGTGTGCTTTTGCTGACCACAGGTGTTTCTCACTTATCTGCTATCTTGTGTGTTTTTGCCAGCCTTATTTTGCTGGCCTTGTCTTCGTCCTTGCATTCTTCTGCTTGCACTAACTTCCCTCCAGCGCGGCCCAGACTCCTACAAGCAACCTGTCCTCCTTCTACCTTTATTTTGCTAGGAAAAAGAAGCTACAGTCATAAACTCTTGTTAGACAGATGTTCCATTCCCCTGATCATACCAGTAACTCTTTCCTGTGCATGGCTCTATGAATGAAGAGAACTGCATAGGAGGCTTTGAGGGCAGTGACGGTTTTAACACTTCCCTGTCTCTGCAGAACAACAGAACCAAACCTGTTCTAGATGCACAATTGCATTTTTGTAGTGTTGTCACTTACGGATACAGACTCATCCTGGTTATCATCTTCTGAGATCCACTGCTCCCAACAACACCCAGCTACTAAAATTTTGTATTAAATCCAAATTCATTTAGTCTGATCAAATTAATTCTAGACGTCTAAAGAAATGGCTGAAGCAATCTCAGAGCTGTTAATGATTATGTCTGAGAACTGACAATGGGAAAAGACAGTGAAGTACTAGGAATGTAGAAGAAAGACCAAATATAGTGCTGATTTTAAAATAAGGAACAAAAGAAGAGATGATGAACTATACACTGATCATTTTAACTTAAATACCCAACAAATTATGTAATAATTAACCTAGATACTGGCAAACAGCTAGAAAAATAGATGAAAAATGGCCATCATGTATTTGTCAAAAACACATTGTGTTAAATCTGTCTAATTGTCTTCTAAAAGCAAGAATATACAGATAGCAGGTATTCAAGTCTAGACATGAGCTATCTATTGTTTAAGAATTTTGACTCCAGGTAGTTCAAATGATACATTCACAATCAATTATGCACACATGATCTAGATTAAAATATCATAGTCTGGGTTTTTTTAACCATATCTCGAAAATAGTTACCAGTAATCAAATGGAAGGATGTCTACCATGAAGTTTCACCTGGTTCTGGGTTTATGTTTTGTTTCATGACATAAATCATGGAATAGAGTTTATGCTTATAAAATTTGCAAGAAATGTGAAAGTGGGAATGACTGCAAATATACCGGAAGACAGGATAAGAATTCAAAGTAATTTTGACAAACTGGACATGTGGAGTAGAAATAATGAATGAAATTCAAAGGGGGACAAGGGCCAAGTTCTACACTTGTTCAGGATTAATTCACTTAAATACAGAATAGAAAACAACTGGTTAGGAAACACATCTTCAGAGAAGGGTCTGAAGTTACAGCAGATGACAGCTGGACACGAGTCAACAGTGCCACACTTGTGAAAAAAGCAACATCCCCCCAGGACATGCAGAAAGGACAACAATACACATGATATGAAGAAATCCTTTCATGCTGAGGCAGTTTCAACACTGGGACCAGTTTTGAGCAAAACATTTCAAATTAAGAAAGTCCAAGGGAGAATGACAAGAATGATGAGAGGACAGGAAAACTCTACCAAATCAGGAAGAATGAAAAAAAAATTAAATTTTTTGGTCTAAAGAGATCGAGGCAGTACCTGATAACAAAGGATTGTTGCAAAACAGAGAAGGGAATAGTCTTTTATGCTAACAACAGCTAGTAGAACAGATATGGGGTTAAAATTGTATCAAGAAAAATTCAAGGATGATTTAAAAGACATTTTTCCCTTGGTAAAGACAGTGAAATACTGAAATAAACTGCAAGGAGGAAAGGGAGAAGTTGTTTAAGAATGAACTAAATGAGCATATGTCAAGGTCCATCTTTCTTAGATGAGACAGTGGACTACATCTCCCACCTCCCCCCACTAAAAATACTTTCTAGTCCTACTTTTCTGTTGTACTTTCCCCTCATTCTATGACATTTCTTCCCATTTTCGTTACTCCAATCTTCCAACAAATCCATCCACAAATATTTCATATTCACCATGATTATCACCTTTATGGAATCAGTAAAGAATATCTCCATATTTCTGTACCAATTTTGTTAAAAAAAAATAATTTAGAAAGGTTAACCAAGATCAGTTGCAAGACCCAACACCCTCTGTCATCCAGAGACATTAACTATGAGTATAACTGAAAGAATGACACCTTGGTGATATACAAACTATTTTTGAAAGGGTATATTTATTTTCCATGTATTACCTAGGCCAGTGCCTGCGAAGAAGGGCTGTTTGGATGAGAGTCAGCACCAGGTAAAGATACAGCAACTGAGACACTGCAGGTTAAATATCTCAGCTCCCATTATAACCAGCTGAGATCTATGACACAAGTCAGTGACCCACAGGAAGGCAGTTACAGTCATCTAAGACACCCTAAGGTAACAGAGCCATTTGCGCAGGGTTTGCGGATATGCTAACAAAGCTACAGAAGACCTGCACCCCCAGTTGGCAGCCAAGGCTGTTTGGTGTACTAGGGCACCCTAAACATCACAAGATGCTTGTATATGAACTGAGAGGCTTCTGGTAGAATCTGTGGTGGATGAAAGGTATGGGAAAGGGCAAAACACCTTCTGAAAGTCATTTATTAACAGAAACATTTACAGTGGAGTAAATCGTATTCTGGAGACATCTGTCCACTGCTCAGAGAGGGAGCCTACAGAACAAGGTTAGACTGAAACAAATAGTTCTCAGGTACCTGAAGATAAGGGAAAGGATGTAAGGTAAGAAGTTTCAATTTGGTAGAGCTGGCCAGGGTTTTGAAAATAAAGATCGTGAACATGAACTTTATGTGAAAAAGCAAGGTTTTAAATCTCTGGCCTTTGGGCTCAAGGTCTTTGAACAAAACAAGTCTTATGACCCCTGAATTCATACTGTAAAAACACTTCCGTTCCTGGACATTACAGAGGAAGAATCCATCTGAAAATAAGGCTGATACAAGAAATACAAAATATTGCTTTGTTTTAGTGTTTTTCTCCTTCCCATCCTTTCTTTTGTCTGGATATGGATTAGACTGTTTTTTTCACGTGCTATAAAAACATTTTATGATATTAGCTAAATCCCATTAAATCATCCTTTAGGATGGGTTATCAATAATAAGATCAGCTTCTGCAAAGTTAATAAAATGCCCTTTTTATTTTAGAGATGTCATTCCAGCTTTGCAGTTAACTATCCTACTTTTGGGCACTGGTGAGCTATTTACTGTTGTATCTTTAGGATTTGATACTTTTTATTTGATAGACGGTGATTTATTTTTTCAGCATCTCAATGTTATTCATTTAACTGGAATGATACTATGGATGTGAATTAAAATATCAATGCCTTACACTGCTGTATGGATGAACTAATACTTTCTAGCAAACCACATTCTTGATGCAAGCAATAAATTATTAATATTAGTTCCAAGTTTTTTAATCATTTACAGAATATATTCTGTGTTATGATTTATAGGGTGTAACTCTAACAAGCTTTCAGTATCTTATAACCATTTATAAGCAAACAATAAACTACTAACTGTACTTCATACTGTGCAATAGAAATGCCAAGCTGGAAAAATACCTATCTTAAACAAGAATTTTAAAACCAGATCTCCCATTTGTGCAAGAGTTTGTGATTTGGAATAATTACAGACACAGTTTTGCTTCTCGTGCAGATCACTCATTTCAATATCAGTTGTCTATTTTATGGGTACAATCACACATCAGTGCAGAAAGGCAATGATGCCATCAGTTACTTATGCCTATAAACACATTTCTGTAATGGCTTTATAAAGGGCTAAGTATTGGTCTCCAGGGAAAGCTGCAGAGTATGTAATCCAGCATGTAGAATGCAAGCATGAGTGGCATTTAGATATCTTACTTCAAGAAAAGGTGACCCAAAAGCCTACCTGTTGGTGGCTGCATCACTTATCATACACAACATTAAACTCCCTTCTGAAGGCTCTCTTGAGACGTAATGATTGTGTATGTGCAGCATTACTCTTCACTCTTTACTCCCCAAAATGGGGTGGCCACAGCCAATTTGCTTATTGCAGGTGATCCCTGGCCCTTGCTAACTCTAAGACCATTCCTGGCCTCTGTCTGGAAGATTCCTAGTAGGCACAGGCCCAGACTATAAAGGGGTCTATGCTAAATTGCACAGATTGACAGCCTTGGGATAGTGCTTGAACCAAGGCCTTGTTATTGACAGTGTCACAGCTTGCCTATTGCAGTCTTTACCCCATCTCCTGTGGCACCAGTCAGGACCAGACCTGGCCTCTGATTTCCAATCTTTGGACTGAATCTAGTTTAAACTAGGCCTTCACTGAAGCCCAGAGATAGACAGAAAAGCCTATGTACAGCCACATGTGGTCACACTCCAGAACATTAGAGTCCAGACACTACTGTACTACTATCACTTCCTTTTACTTATCTGAAGAAATCCCCTGAATAGACAGGGGCTCCTCTGAAACCCTTGAATGTTCAACACTGACAGCACAGGAAAGTTAGGTTTGCATTATTGATCCTTTATACCATCTTGCTATGCAGTGTCTGAGTTGGAGGCGCTCAAGAAAACACTTTAGGTCTTGCCTTAGCCAAATTATAGAAGAATAATTAGTTAATAATTCTGGAGCAGCAGGGGAGAATTTGCTTTCAGGATTATTCTCTGGAGTCATGAAGCCATGGTACTGTTGTTTACTGCAGCTAAAAAATTCTAACCACACTGCTACTTGCAGGCCAAATCATGTAGTCCTTCCTTACTTTAATAAGCACAGGCTTAACTGTTTGGCAGACAAAGCTAATCTTAAAAAGTTGCTTAAACACTCCTAAACAGGGATACTTCCTCAAATACAGATCACATTTCACAGCTCTGGTATCACACATCCAGACTCATAATGCATACATGCACCTACCTAAAAACTTCAAACTTTTAGGTGGTTAAAGTGAAGTCAGATTAATGTTCCCCATCTGCATAAAGTCAAGCACCTTGGCAAAGCTACTCATCAACATGCTGTTGACAATCAGTGGCCGGGATGTAGATTACACCTAGACTGAACTGCTGAGTGACCCAGTAGCCCACTGCCTGGTCCTAGAATTCTGATAAGCCATATCAAGGACTTGAGGTGAGCTGCAGTTCCTGGATCCTTCATCATGGATCTGGGACACAGGGCAAGTCGTGCACACATTTCTCACCTCATATGGTGCTAGGGGACAGCCAGAGGAAGCACTAGGCCTGAGAAAATGGGAACACTTGCAGTATGCAGATACAGCGACAGCAACTTACTGGAGGTAGCTCATCCCATTTGAGCAGAAGATATCTGAGAAACTGAAAAAATTGTCCCCTGGATATCCTTCTCTGTTTACGATAACTACAGAAAGACTATGAAACTTCAGACCACAGAGCTTTTAAATGACTATGTCAGGTTAAATCTATCCAGTTACAGGGAACAAAATAAATAGTAAGTTTAATCACTACATTAAGGCCTTGTTCCACCTACCGTCTCTGTACAAACCCCATCAGACATCCCTGGCAGATTCGTTATGGACCCAAAAGAATATGAGGAACAGAGATTCATCCTGTCCTTCTGAATCAGTGTGAAACACCTACATTAACGCCATAGTTTCATTTTTCCCCTAAAATACTCCAACTTTGTTGAGTTGATTTCAGTGGAGTTATACCTGATTTACTTCAGCACTTGAGGGATGAAGTGCCATTTCTGAGCACTTCGTACTACAGGTTCAGTATTGTAAACCTCACACTTTCCAGTCCAGTCCTATTTTACATACTGCTGAATATCACATTTCATCACACAACTACTAATAATCCACAAAGGATCGCCTGTTATCGCTCTGGTTTTAATGGAAAATAAATTATTTTAAGTCTGGCCTTTCTTTGCATGCTTCCTCTTGAGTCAAAGCTCATATACAGAAGATACTAAAGCTTACCAATTCTGCACTTACCAGACTGCACTACCCATGGGTATGTACAAAGGCAAAGTACTTTAGTATGAAAAATGAATGTAATTACTGTGGTGTAATATACTGTGGGGGAAGGGGGGGGAAGTGATAGAGCTACTTGGTGGGTACCTGGCATTTAGCCAAGGTCAAACCACCACATATACAGTAGGAATCATCTCTGAATCTCAATTAACTTGGCTTCTGAAGAGAAAAAAAATCAAATTTTATTTTATTTACTTATTTATTGCGTACAGTTAGCATGTGTTGTTCCAAGATGCCCTGGAATTGCTATCAATAAGAAATGAAAAATCTATTTGTACAAGGTCCTATTAGGCAGTGTGCATGTTGGGGCAGATTTTTTTGCCCCAAAGATGGTCACACTGGCAAATTCATCTCTAGCTTTCTGAATGATCAGTCAGCCCATAAAAATATTTAGGAGAAACTGATAACCAGGTTATATCCATTCATATTCTCTCCATCCCTGACACTGTTATAAGCCTAGTTCCCATGAATCAGAGTGACTCATGATCATATTTGTGGAAATCACACAATTGCTTAGGTGTAGATTTATTCAAGGAATGAACTCCTCATTAAAAATGCACCACAAAACATCACTAACAATTTTATGCATGATGTCAGTTTGCTATGGCACAAAACAATCTTGTAGGGAAGATTCACTCCTGATTGGTTTTAGACACCTTTTTAGCACCAGGTTTCAAATAGGTCTGGATGCAGTACCAGCACACATGACGCAGTGTCAGCAGCTTTCTGTTTTCATTCTTTGCTTGATGAAGTTTAAAGATGACAACAATAACTCTAAAATACAAAGTGGTAACAGCCACATGGAAACAATCTAAACTGTATATATAATGTGCTAGAGAGATCTGAACTCACTTGAGTACTCTATCAAACTTTTGAAAGACTGCTGGGAGTGGGAAGACCACATGATAAACAGTGCATGTTCTGTTGTTGCCCTGTTGATCCATCCTCATCCTCACTGTTAAGTCGTTCAGTTCTTCAATTGTTTCTGTGAATCCCTGTATGTCTTTTTAAAGTTGAAGGTAGGGACTTTTCAGGCTCAATTTATCATGCAGTAGAGTGTGAGGCATCATATCTTTCCTAGGAATTTTTAGCTGGGTGACTAATAACTTTTTGTTTTTCAATGACCAGCTCAAACTCAACCAAGATAGGAACATCAGTAAGTTATGACCACTTGAAAGCTGGATACAAAACTTCAAAAATTAGTTGATGGTTTTAGCCCAGTTCTTAACACACCACTGTTCTCAGCAAACCCCATCACAATAGACGCTAATAACTCAAAGATTAGACTGGACTATCAAAATTATTTCCCTTTAGATAGTCTTCTTAAGATCCCACATCAAAGACATACCGCACTAGTTCTATAGATTTCACAGAACAAACGCTTCAGGTTTCATGGAAGCCCTATGAAGATGTGGTCTTTCATCATCTTTATAAACACTGGGGTTTTTTGGGAGCAATACTTTTCAAAGCTAAGAAGCTAAAGTAAATGTTGTCTTAACGTTTTTAATACTGATGTTATTTTTCTGTCCGAAGGCAGAATTATGAAAAGATTTCCATGACCATCCAATAGTCAGATACTATTTTCTTTACTATCTAGATATGTAATACACTGAATGTGTATATTGTCTGTGCTTAACATCTACAATATTAATTGTATTCTTAGGGGTGGCCAAACATTTGTTGTGCAGTATTCAATGCTTGTACAGTCCTTTACAGAGTTTGGCCAAAAAAATTTTATGTTCACTATCTTATATTTAACTGTAACTACCAACTAGGTTAACTAAACCTGATATGTAACATATTGAATTTTGGCTCACACTACAATTAGTAAATGGGACTTAGATCTAGGAGACATGGGTTGTACTCTGCTTTCAATTCTGTGACTTTGGACAATATTTCTTGATGTTTAGTCTTCATGAGTGACATAATGACAGATATCTAACTGCATATGTAGACCTTAACTTTAAGTGGCATGGGCTCAGCTGGCTGCAAGTTCTTCTAATTGTAGATGTTCTTTGCAGTGGAATCATGTTCCCTAGAAACTCTCTTGCTATGTCCCATTAGAGCTAAAGTAGTCAGTAAGAAAAATAAAATGGCCTGAAGCCTCAAGGAGAAATAGCGCAAGAAAAGGGGAGTGGTAAACATACAGGCAGGACACTTACAAAATTTATATTTTTATCAGCAATTGAACCCTTAAAAGATGCATGATTTTAGCTAATTTAATAATTTCAGTGCATCTTCTAACGTCTCTAGCTTTTTAAAATCTTTTGCCAATATGTTTCCTTTTGAATCTGTTCAGTTTTACAGATGAAGAATTAGGCTTCTGTTTCTTTTTCTTACACATGAAAACTCGGCTGATACAGTTTTTGTTCTTCAAAGAGACTAAGCATAGTCACTTTTTTCTTCCTTCAGTCTCATTCACTACATAAAATGTTTTGCAGAAAACTAGCATGCAATCTAAAGAAGCAGGAAGTTGTCCAAAGCGCAGGCATTAAGGGCTTATGTGCAAGAAAGCTTGATGACTTTTCTCATGTCTCCTACATACACTGTTTATTTGTATATAGCTTATCAGGAAACTAAGCTTTCTGAAGGTGCTTGAAGTTCTGCTGCTGAAGACAGGCAACAGCTGACAGAAACCAAGCTGACAGATCTTTTGCAAAGAGTGCAAGAGAGCTTCCCAGCTGAATAATGTAGGTATCTGGTTCCAAAGTTAGCCTAGGACTCTCCTCACCTCGGCACAAAGATTTAACTTGACCCTCTGCTGTGAAGTTGGAGATCTGATTCCATCCAGGAAATGCAGGAATCAAGCCTACATACTGATGGCCAGAGAATACTCTTAACTGCAAAGCTCTTCTGCAAAAAGCAGGCATCAACTTTTTCTCCCTTACTGTGTGCAGAACAGAAGATGTTTTGCACTCATGCTCCTGGTTGCAGTAGCATGGAAATCCAGGAGAAAGGTGGTTTATTGCATACAGCTTTCTCTTTGTCACTCCCTATTTGCTAGTTAAGCCATTCCTTGCTTAGTCTATCCACTGTTGCAAGCCCCATTCTTCAGCATCCACCTGTCCCCATTCACTGTACTTCAGTTTTCTTGAACCCAGGCCACTACATCTTCAGTGTTGCAACACTGACTACCACATCAGGTAAGCCCCTCTGGAGGACCTATACTTATGTAATTGCATTGTCTGCATTTGTGTGTTTGTCCCTTTCACCCCAATAGTTTTTCAGGTCACTGGCTAGTTTCAACCATATTTCAAGGCAAGGTAGACATCTTAAAAATATCCGTATATACAACACTTGTAGCAGTAATCAATCAGAGAATCATGCAGATATGAAGCAGAAGATAGCAAGCCTATAAACATCCCAATTAAACACTATGGTGCCGTATGAGCTAAAGATGTGATAGATGCTGGAGAACGTAAAGGGGATGAAGTTCCTCCTTCTCCCTCCCCCTTCCCCCAGCATACTAACCATGGGAAAACTTCACTTGAATCTCACATTTTCTTAGACACCAAAATCAATTGGCCATGGGATACAAATCTGCATGAAGCCAAGATTCTTTGGTTTCCTGTACTCAGAATACTACTTGTAATACCCTATTCCTGACAATATTTTCACACCAGAACATCAGAAGAAGTGGCCATCACACAGATAGAAGGAATAATAGTCAACAGTTTATAGGAAGGATTTTGATTCCCTCTGCTCACACACTGTCAATTCACAGCCAGATTCCTACTTATGACATTATTCACCAGGTATTTTTCACTCTTTAAGAGTGTACAGGACACTCACACATTCACATTTCAAGAGATTAAAGCATTGTATCTGTTATCCCGCAGTTAACTGTAGTGTCTTGTTCAGATAGAACAGAAACAGTTCTGATGTGATATGTTTTCACATATTTGGGTAAAAAATGTTCTCAAACTTGTAATGAATGACTTGAAAATGCTTCACTGAGTATTTGCTTTTTTTCTATTTTAGGATTAGTGAAGCAGGATATTCTGGCATACAGCTGGAAGGATGATGGCCAAGAATTGTACCTTTGTGTTCTGGACCCTTAAAACCAGGTGTTCTAAAAAGACATATGCAGTTAATAATCCCAGATATTATCAGAGTGATCAGATAGCAACAAATGTTGAGAAAAGTTGTAGCATATATTACAACAGCTTCTGTTTTCTCTCTGGAAGAAAAAGAAGTAGACCTGTTTCTGAATGCAAGAATAAGATTGGAATGGGATTTTTGACAGCAAAAAGTGAAAGAATGTTACCTAGTTCCCACAAGAAAAAAAAAAAAAATGCATAAGAAGACAGGGTAAGAAATAGCAGAAGACAGGGTAAGAAATAGCAGAGAAACAAAGATGAAACATTTACATTTGTTGCAGGCTTCTTTTGATTTACTGATTTTTGAGGCTAGATGTACATCAGAGAATGAACAAAGAGGACACTGAGGAACCAAGGAGCTGTCTAGAAGTCGTTCAGCTATCCCTAGAAGTCTAGGGGCTTGAATAGAGCTCTTCTTTTTAGGTTGGCCAGATGGATAAACTAATGAAAGAAAGAACTGAAGCAACAGATATACTTAATGTAAAGCATAACAAACTGGTTTACAAACAAACTGAAAGCTTACTTTCAGCCTTGAGTGATGGAAAGCATAAATTTAGTAAAGAATGATGCTTCTCTCTTGCTTTGCTCATGAACACGTGTAGGAATTACATACTCTACGTCACATTAAATATCTTTGTTTGATTTTCTCAGACATGAAAATAAAAACATATTAAAAAGAAATATAGTGTTTCTTTTCAGTACTTTGGATTTTTTCACCTTTATGCAGTAGCTGGTACCACATAGGAACTCATTACTGTACCCCTGTAAAGACAGGAAACCAGGCCTTAAAATCATAGAATGGTTTGGGTTGGAAGGGACATTAAAGATCATCTAGTTCCACACATCCCCACCCCCCCCCCCCACCCCCCACCATGGGCAGGGACACCTTCCACTAGATCACGTTGCTCAAAGCTCTGTCCAACCTGTCCTTGAACACTTCCAGGGAGGGGGCACCCACAACTTCTCTGGGCAATCTGTTCCAGTGTCTCACCACCCTCAGATTAAAGATCTTCTTCCTTAAATCTAATCTAATTCTACCCTCTTTCAGTTTAAAACCATTACCCCTCATCCTATCACTACCTTTCCTCATACAGAGTACTTCCTCATCTTTCCTGTAGGCCCCCTTTAAGTACTGGAAGGCTGCTATAAGGCCTCCCTGGAGTCTTCTCTTCTTTAGGCTGAAAATCTCTCATTTCAGCCATTGTCCTTGCCACTATACTGAATTTTCTACAAAGACACCAATAGCACAGGCTGATTTTTCATTTAAGTGGAGTAATATAAAAAATTAAGGAATTACTCAACCCACTGAGGTACTGTCCATGCAGAGTCACAGTTGCCTGTCATGTTTTCTTTAAAGATGCATCTTTGCAAACGCTTCCAAACATTCAAAATAAAACTCTTTTCTTAAAATTATTATTTAAATTGCAGTAGGACATGCAGTGTTATTTTTTCTTCCAAAGTCAGAGGAAAGCATGGTTATGCCTATAGGAAATCTAAAAAATTCAACAAGACAAGGTTCCTCTGGCATTGAATTACATTGCACTGGTGTTATTACTATTATTATAAATGACTAAATAGACTCATTAGTGCATAATGTGATGACCACTCACGATGTTCATGCAGAGTGTGGAGGAAAAACTGTAGCCTGCTAGTTGGTGCGCTTCTCTCAGAGGTCAGAGGCCAGCATCCAGCTCTGCTCTGCCACAGATTCAGATAAGGCAAATCACTTAATCTCTCTGTCCGTATCTTGTGCCCAGCTGAAAATGTCCAGACACTGACTCAGACCCTGAGGCCAATGGTTCTAACCAGCTCACCTGAACATTGCTTAGGGCCAGCCTTCTCTATTTATCTAGAAGCAAGGTGGTTGAAAAACTACAAAACTGGGCCATGGAAAGAGCAAACAATTAAGCAGTACAGCTGATCAGGGTCCCAGTGCTTCAAATAATTTTCTGGCTTGTTTATTTAGTATTACCTGCACATGTCTCTGTGCTTCAGTCCCTGTATGTACAACATTCCTACAGAGGAATGATGGCATTAAATATGAGAGGGACAATGAAGTCATCAGCTATTAGACAAAATGGTATGTGGGTCCATACGAATGACTCAGATCAGCAATCCTTGAGTTACTTTGACCCTGGTGTAACAACACCAGACACACTACCATCATCCTTTGCTCTCCCTATCAGCTTCAGCTGTAACTTCCCACAGCTACAACAAAATTGGGAGATCTTACAGGCAGCACATTGGTTATGAGCAGAGGCTGGAAACAATTGCCTTAGGCAGGAGTCACACCTTTTTCAACATGCACACTGAGAACCACCTGTGGTCTGCAGTAAAACAACAAGAGCAGATGTGTGACTAGGTACAATTCCGTAATGTGGGGTTACTACTGAAAAAATTATTTTTATTTTATTTTTTCCAAACCTCCTCCCAAAGGAGTTATGCCTGCCATATTTGCTGGTAGAAAAGACAGCAGGTCTACCAGCCTTTAATAACCAAGTGGCCTCCTGAAAGGATGAGAAAGAGAGAGAAGAATCTGTTTTCCATATCTGTCCCATCAATTTACAGCCACTGCTGCCTGTTTTCTATATCAGGCATCCATCACACGTAAGTTGTTCCAAAGTTAAACTCAGTAAACACAAAATGGAGGAAAAGATGCACAGGCAGGACTTCAGACTCATGAGTTTAAGATGGAAAGTTTGAACCCCATTGCATTTATACCCTGGTTTGAGGGCCACAAGGTAAAGCTCTGCCAAAAAAAGGTCTGGTTCCCTCAGGAGAGAAGCAACTCCCTTCACTGAGAGCCCTCACCTCAGCATTGCTGGAGAAGCCCAGTTCCTTCTTGAGATCTGCTGTACAACACTGAAATCATCTTACCTCAGCTCTCCATCTAAAATAACACAGGAATAACAGTACTACTGTAACTCACAGGGCAGCAGAAAGAACAGGCACTGTGAAGCATCCAGATCCTATGTGATCATATAAAGAAAGGAGGGAATAAATTTTGGCCTTTGTTGTCAAAAAACTGGAGGGGAGCAGAACTGTTTGGGTTTGGGTTGTTTTTTTTTTTTTTTTGACAAAGCGTTTAGGAATGCTTTGTCCAAGTTCTTAGGAAAACAAAGCAAAGGAAAACAAAGAAAGACTTTCAGTAAAGTTTTACTGATACCATAGCTAGACAAGCTCAAACTTGGTAAAAATGTCAACCTGTGTAAAAATAAACTGTGTCTTTTCTCTATTACAATTTCACAGTGAAGCAAATCATGTGAGCAATGACCTCACTGAAAAACACACAGCTTCTTGACAGTTGAATATATAGCCTTTGTGCTTTCAGTTTTAAATTGTTACCATTCTGCCATGGTTTTCATCTTTTGGGGAGGAGGGGGCACATATTTCCAAAAAAGGTATGGCTGCAGATGGCTGAGGTACTGGAGGCGAAAGTCAGCTGAGCTCAGCTGAACTTGTGGAGAAACAATCCCCCTGTGGGTGTTACGGCATGACTGAAAAATGCCACCGGGCTTATATCTCAAATATAGCTTCTCAGCATGCCTTTCTGCTCTTTCATACTAATGTAGCAAACCCAATTTTTTTCATGATAGAAGCCCATATCTCACCCAACAGATATTTTCAAATTCTCTGCATGGGGTGGAGTAGGGGCATTGAAGTCAAGAGTTAATCACTGGAGGGGCAAAAAAAAAAAGTAAGGGAAGATTTTATTCAGAGAGTTTTAGGCTGAAGAGTAAATGTGTGGGAGAAAGTATTTCTAAATACTTTACAATAACCATCTTACACCATTTTCATCTTATATGCTGTGCCACTGTGGTTAGATATAACTTCAATGAATTCAAATCAAACCAGAAATTTAGCCCACTGTAACAGATATTGTGATTCTCAATGGAAACTATCCAAAGTTTTCAGCAGACTTGATACCCGAGTTTATTTTGTCATTCAATACAGGATGACCTTGGCTACCAGATAACAGGGGCCCTTGTCTACCTAATAGAGCTGACAAAAGGCACATAAAGACACTGGAATATACATAACACATTAATTATGACTAAATCACACATGCCACAACTTTAAGAATAAACACTGGTGTTCTGTAATCTTCCATTATGACTGAGGGGTTTTATTTCTTCTATGGGGTCAGAAAACCTGGCATACAAAGCCTCTGTCTCGATGAAGCGTATAAATCTAAATGAAGTTTCCCTGATGCACTGAGATTACAAGCCAGGAAAAAAATGGAGAAAAAAGGTAACTAGTGTAATGGAAAAGTAAAACCTGGACCTACAAGGAAAGTGGAGAGTCTAACTCTCATCAGTGTTTGAGAGAAGCCACCTAGAAAGGCGGTGTAGAACTTGGACTAGCAGAAGACACTTGGCTGCACCACCACTGCGGGCCCTGCAAAGGCATGTGCCACTTCTCAGTTCTACTATAATAGGTACAAGAGTACACAACTAGATAAAGAGTGACCTATACATATAAGAATATTATTATTCAACAAGAGGAGAAAAAATCCGCTTCATGAAGGGAAGGGTTAAAACATTTCTCTTCCCATTACTCTCCTCCACATTATTTGTCCTGTCAGACTATTACCTGAATAAGTGCACTTGAGTATCCCATGGACTACATTTACGAAGGGAAAATAAGTCTTTGGGATGTCATCCGAAATACAGGGGAAAAAGGGTACAGCAGGCAGTATGTGACCTGGTTTCTGAGTGTAGAATGGGGGATAATAACTCAGAGACGCCACAGTCTTTACAACCCACATTGTTATAGCTGAAGAAATGATTTCTGATCATTCAACTTTTGGCACAGCTTCTCCGAGCCCAGTGAGATATGAAGGAGTCCCAGTATGATCTTTTATAATCTGAAAGGCTAAGTACAAGCTCCAGAGGTGCTGATGGTATTATCTGACAGAGCTGCAGAAGCTTGATTTTAGAGGAGTGTGCATAATGTAACTGCTTTCCTGTGCTCTGTTTTCTAGATGAAAAGATTCAGACAAAAAGGGAAGGAATGTATTTATTACATCTGAGAAAGAAAATCCCTTTTCTATCAGATGTTCTTTATACTTGTGTGCACGTATTGCCCCTAAAATAGTGAGAAAATACAAATTATTTAAGATGCAGTATAACTAACATAATTTGTTTCCCTTCCCTAAGATTTATTGTCCATATTGGGGAAACTTGAAGCAAGTACAAAGATCAAGTTAATTTTAACAATGCTGTATTTAAAGTAAAGCTGCTATAGCCACTAGTAACATAGCAGTATATCACCACACACAAGCTGTTTTTAAGAAATCTAACTCCACTGATTCCATACATAAAAATTAAACAGTTGAACAAGTATTTGCAGGACTAAGATGTAGCCTGCATGAAGTTTAATATGTTATGAGAACTCCAGTTTGCACCCAAAATGACATTGCAGTCAGCATCTTTAAAATGTCCATTTCAAACAGTCTAGACTTTGACAGTGGCTAAGGCCCTCCTGTAGAGTGAAAGGGGACATTTTCCATGAAGAGCAGATGTTTAACAAAAACAATTTTTAAATTTCATTCTTATACAAATGTCGCTTTGTAGCATGCTTAGCCATGCACATGCAAACATGGACCTTTTTTTTTCCAGCTCTCTCTTCAGGAGTGTCATAGTTACAGGTTTAACTTCCACTCTTGGACCAACACAAATTGCTTTATCATTACTATTTTATTTTTACAATCATCCCAACGTAAAATTTCCTCTCAGCAGTGTGGCTTTTTATTAGCCTTTTGAAAACATTGGGTCAGAAAATTCAAACTATAAAGCAGCCATTACTTGGTTATTGATGCTAACCCTTTGATAGGTCTGGGGAAGTCAGGTACATTATGTCTGGGCCTTTGAACATTTTTTCCTTTTCATTTCAGCAAGCAATAACATCAGAGACATCAAGCTAATCTTTTCAGTTTCTAATCAGTATTGCGGACACATTTATTTCAGCAACTGAGCCTCTCTGCAGCTATTGAGAATTTCAAGTTGAAACGCTAATGATTATAAAAATGTCACTGAGATGACATAGTGCCCCTTTCTGCTGCCTACAGTTTTGCAGGAAAACAAAGTTACTGGAACTAACACTTGTTCATCCTGGTGAAGTCAACATTAAAGAAACCATTTTACATGCATAAGTTGACTTTTTATAAAGAAACTATCCTAAAGTACTACTAGACATAGTAAGCATAGATCTGTCTGTTCTGGTCACTGGCCTCTTTCCTCATACTCCAGAAAGTGGGAGATGGCCTTGTTGGTGTTGGAGGATCTCATGTTACCCATTTCCTTCTAGGGTCAGCTTCTTTGATGCAAGTGAGAATCTCAGACCTCAAGACTAGACTTTTCCTATGGTGTTGTTTTTACTGCCTCTAGAAGATATCTTTGCTGTCCACCAGACAGATCCCACAGAGAAGGCAGAGATAGTGGAAAGAGCAGTTATTTCCTGACTGAACATGTCGAAACTCAGCATTTATTCTTAAATGATCAAGCTTGACTCTGCTTTCTGTTTCTCCTCTCTTCTTACAGAGACCTTAAAAATAACAGTGAAGAAGTTGCTTTAAATCGCTCTTTGAGCTCCGTGGAGCTGTTAGGGATCACACTTTAAACACCAACTCCCCAGCAAAGAAAACTTCCCCTGGTACAAGACAGAATTTTCATATAGGTCCCTGATTCCCAGAGCTCAGACTCCAAAGATAATATTAAATGTTAGGATGATTAAAAAACCCCAATAATATATAAAAGTCATAAGACTTGACAATACTGGAAATTTAAAAATTGTAGTCCATTGCAGGAGTGCACTAAAGACCTTAAAAGCTTTTCTTCTTTTAGCAGAGAATAAAACGTCTCTCTTCTACCTACAAGACAACCTTGATGCAGGGTGAGGGGAAAGACAGCTACTAGATGCTTGAGATATTTAAATGAGACAGAGCAATTATTCAATGTCTCTTCTCCTAAAAGCACAACCACTAGTAGAAAGGAAATCAAAATAACCGTTGATCAAGATTTCGAAAACTTTTTCACCAAGTTCAACATGTTACTATATTCAAACATTGGTCAAATCATTTTTGCTTACTAGGTCTTCTCTTATATTAACTCCAGACTACTTCAACACCAGTGGACTTTTTAACTAACTTGTCTGAAAGCATATATCCAAAACAAA
Organism: Strix uralensis; assembly: GCF_047716275.1. Taxonomy (NCBI): domain Eukaryota; kingdom Metazoa; phylum Chordata; class Aves; order Strigiformes; family Strigidae; genus Strix; species Strix uralensis. The sequence goes on from NC_133973.1 coordinate 122,562,612, forward strand.
TTTTTTTCAAAGTTAATACAGAGTTATGGAAATGTAGATCCTAAAAACCATTATAAAATACAGCATTTCCATCTATAATCTGTCCTGCTAAAAATATTTTTTAAAAGGTTTTACTAATCACCTCTGCAGTCAAAATCAGCACCAAAACTATTCTTTCTAATACACATTAATTGAAGCAACATCTGTGAAGACTTGTTAAGGTGGTTTATACCCATCCTGAGCACCGATAAGCAGAAACAATATCTTTCCATCACAGTTTTATATAAAAAATTGCCATGCATCAGTATACATTCTAAAAGAACATCCAGCAAAAGCTGAAAAAGTAGTGAGGGTTATCTGCCATATCACACCTCATTTTTATACGCCAAGATTGGTTAAACTCTTAAACTAGACCTCATGCTTCAGAATTTAGAAACTTTTAATGTTTGTGACAGCTTTAACTGATATACTTCTAAATAACCAAGTCCTCTTCATATCATTCATTTTATTACATTTCATGAGCAAGTGGGGTTGAAACTCATTATTTCTGGAAATGCAAGTCAGATACAATTCTATTAAAATCAATGGACACTGGTGTTTCATTCCCTTCCACTGTACACTGTATACACTGTACAGCAGAAATTGTCTTCATTTTGCCTATACTTCTATTTCTGGATGGGTGGTGCAGTTATTTAGTCACCAAATTTGAATTTTTCCATCATTTCTGTAAAAAGACTTCAGATTTCTCAACAGAATACTTGTTTTTATTTCCCATCCTTTCCTGCAGCAATTGCAAAGGAACATGGGTGCACAAATCTGAGAATCATATTGATTCTGCCTGGTGACATCTGCCATTGACTGAAGTCTGCTGTGGATCTAATCACAAGTTCTCCTTCTCTAAGCAGAGGCAGGGCCGGTTTCCCAAACCTCCTTGGCAAAGCACTGGATCTTTCTGGATTCATGCTTGGATCTGTCACTCTTCTGACTTAAAGACAGATCTTGTATGTCTCCTGAGATGGCTACTGTTGGATAGCTTTTTATGCCAGTACCTCCTTGTTCCTGTGTTCTTGAAATGCAGTATATTTCGATTAGGTAAATATATGCATATAGTGACCAACTTTGTCCACAAACTATATTGAGGATAGTACTTACGACCTTTCATTTTTCCACTTTATGAATTCCAGCCTTTTAACACATTAGCCTTTTTTTGATGAATATGGAATTCTGATATTAACATTTGGTTTTTTCTTTTCTAAATAAGGAAAAACTTCTTCAACAATCTCTGTTGACTAAAGTTTCCAAAGTAATGTTTACTTTCTCATCTTTGCAGTGAAAATAAAAGTCAGTACTAACACAAGCAATAGTTTGCCAATAAATGCAAACTACTTTGGCCTTTCCTGGTCCTCCTAAGACAGCTGACTCAGAATAAATGACAGTAGCATTTTCAAAGCTGCTAAATTATTCTGATCCTACTGAAGCAGATACTGTCTGGCATGAAGGATCCTAGAACTGGTGAATCTGAACAGACAGGAATAACAGAGTGAGCAGAATTCACTGTTAAAACTGTGATAAAGAGCTTAAGATAAAAGGAGAGATTTATATTGAAATAGCAGCTTGCAGTAGCAGATCTTTTTAATTTACTCTGCCATGTAGTAAGCAAAAAGGCATGTAAAAGGTGGGTAGAGCGATTTGGCTTGTAGATCGATATTCTGTTGATCTCTGGCCACAAAACAATTCATCTCTGCAGTGCAGGGCAAAAGTAAAGGGGAATTTAATGTCAAATCAGTTAACCACAATCTGAAATTGAAAAAGCATGCAGTATTGATAATGATGGTTAGTACAAGTTCCTCCTATTAAGTGATATCATCCAGTGCATTCATTACAACATATTAATTACACAGTGCAGTCAGCTTGATCTCCTAGACTAACACCAGAGTAATCAATTACAGCAGTGTCTCCACCATTCTGTTTAGGACTACATTTTCTAGCAGAGTCCGAACTTCTTACAGAAAAATTTAATTTCAGCTATCTACTATAAGCTTTCTTTATCTACACAACTTGCTGTTGGAGGGAACACAACTGTTTGGGAAATAAATGTAGGCACAATATCATCATTATGTTAATGTACTTGGAAATTCCATTTGGAAACCATCTTTATTTGTTATGTCTCCAGACAACAATTAGTAGACTTTAAAACACATATGCATTCAGTATTTTAGAAGGAAAAAAAAAAAGTCTGCAGGGATTGATAGCAAGGGGGAGGATAGTAAAAAGGAGAAAAGGAGAGGAAACAGATAATTGTATAATAATAACACTATGCAATCATACGAAAAAAATAACTGTTTGGAGTTATAGGAATATTACAATAGACTAATGTTATTCTTACTTACGGGTATCCCCGCAAGTAGTTGAAAAATGATTCCTCATTTAACAAAAGTCAGGCCTAGCCAGTTCTCTCCTGATCCTGTAAAAAACATTTTTTTGTTCCATATCAGAGCACAAAAACAAGACTCCTCAGTATTCCTCATGAAACTGGGGGAGACAAACAGACACACTGAACACCTTGGACTGGCATTTATCCCACTTAATTTCAGGCAGCTACCTGAGCTACCTGATCAAGAAATATCACTGAGGTTCCAATACCACCATGGGACACCTCACCATACAGCCGTAAATCAGATGTCACTGCATCAGCTCAGTGCAAGGGACACCCTCACTAGAGCCACATCCACTTGGATGAATTTGAAACAAAACACCTTCACTGCATCACAGCCACTGCTTTAAAGATAAGGCAGGTGACATCAAGACTTATGAGATGGGACACCTCGGTGGATGTCTGCTGTGGAGCTAGTCACTCAAGGCTCTCCCTGTAAACACACAGAAAAGGACATTTTTTAGGGTGCCGTTTATCTGATCTATTTTAGTTGTCCACTTTAGGACGAGACAAGCTAAATCTCAGAAACTCCTGTTTCTCTCCACTGACTAGAAAAGGAGTTTCAACAACCAGCTGAGGTGTAAACAACTGTATAAGAAATATGTATTTGGTCAGATAAATACACTGCCTACTCCTTTCATTGCCTTTTCATGTGTCATCCTGCATCCTATTGCAAATTCTCAAGAGAAGTTTTTCCCTATCATGTCCTCTTCTTTTTATTAAAGGACCAGTTATTTAACTGCCATCTGTGTCATTACTGCTCCTTAACACCTCTTGAAATGAACAAGAGAGGAAAAAATATTATTTCAGACTGGCTAGGAATTCAGGAAGACTTTTTGCATCAGTTAAACATATTTCATTTTTCAAAACTGCTTCGGATGAGTAAGTTAGGTCAGTCTTTAGAGATTAATGAAAAGTTCGTAACACACCACTAACTTATTGATTACATCTGTAATCCACCTTGAGGGAGAAACGTGAAACAGAGTTACAGATAGGATGCTTGAAATTTGTATCAGAAGACCAGTAGAAAGGAAAAAAGGAAACAATGTAACTACATAAAAGGGCAGTACTATCAATTAGAAATAATTTTTTAATGGACAAATCTTCAATGTAAATAAAATAGTCACAAGACATGTGGAGAGGATATGTGCATATATGTAGCTTCACTGGGAGAGGTAAAGAATTGTTGAGCCTTCATCATGATCTGCCATTACTGACCGGGCAGAATTATTTAATTTTAAGATACTTACCAGTTTTGGAAAAACTCTTCCTGAATGAATCACTGCACTAAAAATCAGGGAAGAACTATTTAATCAAGGCCACTGGCCCAAATTCAGGTAAATAACCCCAAATTAGTAATTTCTAAACTGAAGCATATTGATTAGCCAAAAATGAAGTTAATTACTCCTGAATGAATTATTACTGAAATTAAATTAATGCTACTAAGTACCTGCAAGACAGGAATATTCTTAAGTGTATCTTGCTAGCACAGTGATAACATGAGCCTATTCCCACTTCAGAGGCACTTAGAGCTGAGCCCTGCAGGGCATCCTTTTTTTTTCCCCAGTTGTTTCAAAGGAGGTACCGAATCTATGAATACCTCCTCCAAAGTCCCAGAGCAAATGTTACTAGGTGGGTTCTGGAGTCAAACAGTGACAAAATTAATAAAAGAGATGAAAAAAATGCATTAGAAAAGTAATCAGGTTACTCAGCTAGCTCTCAGCAGAGAGCAATGCCAAACTGTTTTACACCAACTCTTGGTGGATAGTCAGTGGTTACAGACAAGTTAGTCTTCAAAGCAGCTACATCCATACCTCTGCCAAAGGGACTTTTGAGTCATATATACACAGTTGAAATTAAAACCCATCTCCAACACTGCATTTTTAGACTAGATACTGTTTTTATTACTTCCAAGTTTTTTTCCTTTGGGGTTTCAGTGTGAGCTGGGGATATCAGAAAACATGGATGGTTCAAATGTTCAATAAAACTAAATGATGAACGGTAGAATTCTAGTCTCCCAACTATGTACCAAACTATTAAAACATTTGGGGTTAGATTCTTGGCTTCTGTAAATCTGAGTAGAGCTGCTTAATCACACAGAGGTGCACCCACTTACACTTGTAAAACAATCTGACCTCATTCAGTGATGAGAGTTTGCCTGGGTATCACTCAGGTCAGAAGCACGAGTCTGTATTTTCTTGGTTTCTACCTTTTAACGGCTGCACTCTGCCCTTTTACCCAGAGGGAGTTAGCAAATGAACTCAGAGCAATATGTTATTTTTGAATATGAATCATGTTTATGTCCCATCAGTCCAGCAACACTTTCTTATACACTAATGAGCTATTAAAACCTGTGTTAGAGGATCACTAATCTTCCAAGAGGTTAACATGTAGCTCATCCAATTCTAACACTTCCATGACAGAAGTGGGAATTTGGGAACAGAGCACATTTTATGAAAAAGAAAAGCAAATGTACATGCAAAGAGAAATGCGTTGTCAAGACTTGGGAGTGCCTGTGTTATTTCAGATATTTATACTGGAATAAAAACTTTCACTCTGACCCCATTCTTTCCACTGTTTTGCCCTGCAATTACATCAGTCTTTTGACATGATTACAGTCTTAAAAGTGCACAGTAACATAAGGTCAAAGATGGGGCAGAGAAGCAAATGTTAATAGCAGTGACCCATCACAATGGCAGCTTGTAAGAGGCATCTGCTGTGCATCTGCCAGACAATACGCATGGACAGAGGGAGGCCTGCTTTGGCAGAATCAGAAAAGCCTGGGTCATCAAGTGACACCTGGTAGACTTGGGTGGTGAAGCTGGTGCTCAGACTCTGTAACCTGAATCTTAGCCACCATAGAGAAAAATCTCTCTAGTGCAAACATGAAGCTCAGATAGGTTATACAGTCCAAGAGTGAAGCAAGGGGAATGTGTGCGCCCTCAGCAACTACAGCAGTGTGCAGTGAGACAACTGAATCCTCTGCAGAGATAAAGGTGGAATGCTCTCTCACTTTCAGCAGAGGAAAGGGAGTTTTGGTCTCCTGCCCTCTCTTTGTGCTAATACCTGTTTGTGCCCTTGGTGACCTCAGCAGACATATTTATCAACAGCCAGTGAAAAACCAGCCTCCAGGTCGCAGCATCCCACATCAAGTCATATGCACTGAAACCTCCTTTCTCAATTGCAATCATTGCTGATTCAGCTACATCTCATCCTTTGAGATGGACCTTTACATTCTAGCCCATCTCTGAGACTGACTGGAATTATTCACAATGTACACAATGGTTCAGGATACCCAGCCATGCTGCACATAGTATAAGAAAACTGAAAATCAAATAGGCTTACCAATGCTCTCTGCAGTAACCTGTCAGCACCGTTACTCTGCGGCAAGTGACAGCAACAGGAAACAATGGGATGTTGTCTGCTCTCTGCACTGCTGGAACCCAATAAAACAGCACTTCCTTTGTGGTACCAGAGAAGCTACCTGGACCACAAAGATGAATTCTCTAAAGGGCCTGCAAAGCATTAGCAGCGTCTTTCTGAGACATTTGGAAAAACACTGAAAAATAATTTAGTGATCTCCTGCTGCCTGTAGCTGACATAAAATTAGGTAAGCTCTGCAGACCTATGCAGAACAGAAGCATCTGTATGTTTCCTGCTATTGCCATTCTAGCTTGTCTGTATCACTGTAGCAAAGTAACAAAACACATACCAAATAGGAAAATTGAGTGTGACCATTACGTAGATCACTTTCATGTATTACACACGGTATTCTCCCATAAACAGATCACAAATTATCCCTTAGCAGATCATGGGTTTTGCAGTGGTCCAGTCATTACTCAAAGTTCTCTGTAAAATCATGTCCAATAAACTACTCTGAGTAGCAAATTAAGAGTGTTCACAATAGGAATGGTTTTGACTGGATGATGAGCATACCATGTCATTCCCAAACTACCTGAGTGCAACTCATTGCAGGCACTCATCAGAAGTAACTGGATGTTTAACTTCGCAATACTATCTATAATTTTATAGCACAGCCTGTTTTATGCTTGGAGCAGGTGCCAAAGCATTTTTTTTTTTGGTAAGGGACAAACAAGACTACTTTGTAGGAAGAAACACCTTCTGTTTCTTGGTTTCTGCAGAAATATTTTCTACAAAGCAAGCAGGAATTTCATCCACTTCTTATCAGTAACTGGAGCTGACTGAATCATTCAAAGAACATTTGTTTTAAAAGCATCCTACATCATAGTATAGACTTCAGGGAAAAAAGTTTAAAAAATTTGGTTACAGCTGGGTGTCTAAGTTGTTATAAAGCTAAGGAGAAACCTATGAGGGGAGACAACTGGCTGTGGTTTAATACCGTAGCTAATTTTGTTAAACCAACTGGCCACTTTTTTTGACACACATGTTACTAGATATTGAGGTACAGCCTTCCCAGTATTTAGAAGCTGAATATAGTTCTGATGAGTATCAAGGGACTATTTAAGTGTATTTCACTCTAGCTGGCCTTACTGTTGGAAGAATTTACTTTCAGTGTGACTGCAACAATGATAAATCATTTCACTACCTGCTCGTCATTAAGCAGTGGTTCATATGCTATTCTTGCTCCTTGACTTCACAAGCTACCAAAAATTTTAGGAAAAGAATGCCAAAAAAATCTTGAAAAATGGGATAGAAAGAGAAAAGAAAAGTAAGCTAGGTGTAACCTGTCTAAAATAAAGACAAATATGGCGAGCTGGTAACAGTGCAACTCCATAAATGAATGGCATAAAGACTAATAATATCAGCTGTTTGTCAAGCATAAATCTATATGCACTATGCTCAGACTGCAGCTAAGAAAAGTCAAGATTAACTAGTAAGAACACACTTGTAACTGCAAAACTAGCTTTTATGGAAATTTAAGCATTGAGACCCTTTCCCTGCCCCCCCCCCCCCCCCCCCCCCCCATGAAGAAAGAAATCCTGACCCTTATATTATTTTTGAGATGGTTTAGAAAGTCTAAAGCAGTTTTTCTGTGATTCCAGCAAATGGACTAAAAGGAGACCCACAGCTGCTTCAAGCCCAGACACCTCCATTTACTCACCCACCTCACCTATTTGGACTGTTGCTGAAGAGGCTGGGTCTGTATTTGATGTATTGACACAATACAGAAAATACTCCAAATTACAAAAAATCATTAGATGTTTATCAGAAGCACGTGACAAGCAGACTCCAGTGTCATGCAGTAAATGAAGTCATTACATGTGGATGGAGTTAAAGCCAGAACAAACTGTATGATCACCTAATCCAACATCCTCTATAACACTTCCTATAATTCTTCTTCCAATTATTTACCCATCAAGAAAGTATCCAGACTCTTAATGTCCAAAAAGGTGAAGAACCCACCACTCCTCGTGGCAGTTTGTCCCAGCCACCACCTGCTTTTGTGGTCAGAAACACAAACCATTAAATGAAGGCTTTCTCTTACAGCCTCTGGTTCTTGCCTCTTCCCTGCATCACTGATCCCGATCCTCCTGTGAAGGTGTATCCTTGTCACTGTTTTGAAACCATGAGTAACATCCTGTCATCACCTGCTTAAGTCCTGCAAACTGTTTGAAATTTGAATTTAACTGTGAGCACAGGTGTTCAGTTTTCCTCAAGAGCAAGCCACAAGGAGACAGACAATCAGAGCTCTGGCAACAGGCATCATCAGAGCTCCCTGAGGGAAGGAGCTCTTGAACCTTCAAGCTGTGACCAGTAACACTGAGGACTGTGCCCTCAGTAACCAACAGGCAGTTTTCATCCCGGGGTTTCCTTCCTGCAAACACCCCTGGATTTTGCTGAAGAGCAGCCAGCCAAGTTTCAAAGCATCATCACTCACCCACTCACTATCAGAGCCAGGACATATGAGACAAATGTGGCTTTGGGCGAGACTGCTAATAGGAAGTATATAATTCTGTCAAATTTGCCTGCTTTTCACAGAAGGAATCTAAAGAGATAAAAACAACTGGACTGGACTGTAGAGGAACATTAAAAGTGCTAGACAGAGTCTGAAACCATCTACGTCCAAATTCATTATGTTTATTCCTTCTTCAATGATAATTATTCTCATAGTTCTCCAATATTCCTGCCAAAGCACCATTGAGTTACACTGGTGTTATGTCTGGACACTGGTATTTCATCCTATTGTAATTCTTACTTATGCTTTTTTATAATAATGCAGATAGAGCAGGTATTCCTAGTTTATAAAATTCAAATAAAACCTGCATTTTCAGGGGATGAGAGGGTGGTGGAAAGACCCACATAATGGGAGCAGAGGCATGGGGCAGGGCCAGGGCGGAGAGAGAGAGAGAGAAAATGAGTGTTCATTTGTGTAACAATTTTAAAACATGAAACAAAGCTTTTTCAACTCACATGTTTGCAAACTCCTAATCTGGACATCTTAGGTCTCAATATAACAAATGTTAATAGGTTCAACCGCAGTCAAGTTTCTAAAATCCTTTTTGTGCTTTTTAAGACTTGCCTATGCCAGGCAGAGGTCAACGTGCTCTGAAATATGTCTGGGTAAAATTGGCATAATTAAATTCAGTCTGAAATGCATTTAAATAAATGAGATAAGGGATTTTGATGCTTTTCTGTGTGGTTGACAGTATTTTGATAACACAATTTGTCTTTTCATAAGATGTATCATGATTTCTTAACAGGCATAGTCAAAGTCTCTTGCAGTCACTAAGGCTCAACAGATATATCACAGCTTTTCTAAACACAGCCCAGGAACACAGTGTTCACACATGCAGCTGACTGTAGAATTGGAAGAAACTTCCTTTGACCAAGGTAAAAGCCGTATTTGTCATGCTGGGTGTTTATTCCTAGTAAAAAAATGGGAGTCACTGTATGAACAGCACACAAAAAGCCTGATGTGAAGCCTATTAAGAAGCAATAGAAAAATTTCTACTGTCATCAACAAGCTTCAGATCACACCTAAAGTGCTTTTGAAGTGCTTGATGAGCCTCATCACTGAAATTCTTACAGAAAGGGAGAGAATAAGTACAGCTTTTATAAATAAATACAAAAGAGCATAAACTCTTCAAACTTTTTGGCCAAAATATTCTGATTAGTTTCTTGTACAAATTGTTGTGCTCCCTTTTCAAAGTGTTTATGAAATACCAGAAATTCTGTCATAGACTTCTGCAGAGATCTTCCAAAGTAAAGGCACCATTAATACAAACTGCAACTATACTGATAAGACTATTACTAGGAACAATCATTCTCCATACTCACACAATTCCTGGACTCCTCTGAGTCCCTCAGTAAAGGGACATATAATGACATAACTCCCAAAGGGAGGTCATATAGTCCATCCTCCTGTCGCTGGGCACAATCATTTCTGCCTAAATCACTCCTGATCAATGTTTATTTATCCTGTTTTTAAAAACCCCAGTGATGGAGATTTCACAGCTTCTTCAAGCAATCTATTTCAGTGCTCAACTTCCCTCACCATTAAAAACATTTTCTGTTTCTTAAACTAAATCTCTCATATTGCTGTTTCTGCCCATTCATTTTCTTCTGCACAAGTCCACTGTGAACCATTTATTTCCAACCTCTTTGATGCAATATTTTCCATATATAAGAGTATCACATATCCCCTCTATTTTAACTTCTCTAGACTAAAAGAATACAATTGATGGCTGTTTTTTGAGATTGAGAATTCTTTTTGTGTCCATATCTAGATAATATATTAATTTTAGCTGCTGGATAGTAATTACCATACTTGGTTGTACTGGATTGATTAGCATCATACTCATACCGTGTGTGTCTTATCAATAATTTTTAGAGACATCCAGCATCCAAAAATATTTGAAGAGATTAATTTGTATTTTTGTACTGACAAGTAACAATTAAAAAAACCGAGCTGCCAGCAACAAAGAAACAGAAACAGAGTTTGTTGATGCTAATGGCCTCAAACATCCATTTTTAAATTCTTTACAAGGTTTTTTCTGATAAAGAGTTATGACTCATTGTTTTAGAGCAGGAGAGAGACAAGGATGCCATATCACCACAGCACATAATCAATTTATCACTACATCAGCTCTGCAACAAATGAAGCCATAATAAATTAGGGGGGGCAAGGGGGGTAACCCAACCCAAAAGACACACATATTTGGGGTGCTAAAGCATAAAATAGATCACAGAGAAAGTCTGAGCATATAATTCAATTCAGTTGTAGTATAAAGCTCAAGGAATGAGTTATCAATAAAACACCTCACATGGCGGTTAGACAGCTTGACCTTGACTTTCCTCAGCCTTTAAAAAAGTGGATTCAGATTACTATATTGGAAACATATCTGAATACTTCATACTTCAGATTGCTTCCTGTTTCAATATAAAAGATTTCCAGGTATAAAACCACTGTATTTTATTTCCTAAAAACATTTCTTCCCATCTTGTTGCATTTTTGTAAGTTTATTAGACAAATGCCCTAATATATGTGAAAAAAGATAATTGGCAAGTAAATGTGGCCTGACTGTGTACAAATGTGATACACATGTGTGCACACATGTGACTTGTGTATGGGATGCGGTAACTGTGCATCAATAAGAACAGATTAGCTACAAGTAAACACAAACCCTGGAGCTTACTAGCAGGCTCAGTGAAGGTTGCCTTGCACCACTACATCACACCAAAGCAGAAATCATGCTCTCTCATTACAGGAACTTATGTGGAGAAAGGACAAATCATCCTGAATGTTGCTGTCCTACATCTTGAAAGCCTGGAGGTTTGTTTGTGTGGCCCCCTAAGACTGGGCAACTGCTCCACTACCAGCCAGTTTCTTGAATCAGGACTGTTCTGTGGAACTCGTCACTTGACAAATACTTGAGAGTAAGTGTTTCTGCTGAAATCAAACAGCAAAAGGCTTCAGGCATGTGCCACACTGTACAACATGAGGCTTTTCTTCTCTGGCAGCATTGGCTAAAAGCTTCTTGGCAGCAACTAAATTAATTTTGGCATTTTCTCTGAAGACAAAAGATTGGAGCCAAACAAGGGTCAGAGTAGCAAGGGAAGGAGAACAAGACGAAGGGGTGAAGCTGAGACATAGTCAAGGACAGAAACCTGGAGAACCAGACTCACTGCTTTGGATGTGGAGAAGCAGATGGATACAGTAATGCCAGAAACTTCTCCTTTCAGGAAGCATTACAACTCCAAGGCCTTTCCAACAGTGGGAAAAGGAACGTGGTTAACCTGATTTTCATAGCTCTGGCACAAGTTAAGTAAACAGTTGTGCCTTGGCTGTTATCCCACCCATGACCAGCAACTGCTGTAAGCTACTACCTACATTGCCTGTATTCAGAACTACTGCTGGCAATTGAAATGCATACAGTGTTGATGTTCAATCCAGTGAAGAACTGATACAGGGCTCTGAGATGTGTCCTACTTGAATATAAAGACAGGCCCTTGCCCTAAGAAAGTTTCAAAGTCTAAAGGCAAAAACAGCTTAGTTACTTTCCAGGTCTTTCCCAAGCCTGAAAAGAACTCAGGTCATCAGATGTAGCCCCTCCTATTACAAACGTCAGAAAACCCTTTTCATATTTGAGGATCATTTTTGGTTCCTTCTCCTCCTCCCACAATATATTTATATACAGCACTCCCAGATCCTCTAAGCTCTTGTTTTACTGGGTTAAAAGATATGCTGGTTTAGTAAAAAAAATTTTGCTGTCTATGCTAAAGTATTTCCCTCAATGACTCCTACCATAATTTTCTTCTTATTCACATTTTATTCTGTGATCAATTTACATATGTTAGTCAATCTCCTTCTCAGTTCCTTGAACTTATGCTTCACTTTTGTAAAGAATACACCAGTAGTAGATGATACTCTACAGTTAAAAAAAAAAAAAAAAAAAAAAAAGACACGGTGCCCTTGAGGACCATACAATGTCATTCAGAGAGATAATAAAAACAAATGGGAACCTACCTTCATCACAGATTAATTTTAAATTGAGACTCTCATTTTGTGGAGAAGTTTCAGTCATGTCAACTCAAGCACACTCACACTTTCCAGTTTTGACTTTGTCAGATAACTTTCTTAGTGACTCTTTACATGCTGGGTCACTGCTAAGACTAAAGTAATCCAGACTTCATACATTTGCACACAGATGAAGCACGTAGGGGCACATTGACCATGGTGAGGGATGTTAATAATAGCATGCATTCATAAGAAGAACAGAAAACGTTGTAAAAAACTTCTAATGGTGCCACCTAAAGGCAAAAACATCCAGAGCAGAAAATCTTCCTGTAGGTCTCCCAAGAACTGACATCTTTCCCTTTCCTCTTTCTTGAATGATAGGAATAAAATGACACCATGACAGTATAAGTTTTGAATAAGCAAAAACCTGCATAAGTGAATTTTCCAAAAGAAACTAAGATGCCTAAGTTTCACATAGTTTCAATTTAAACTATCTTCCTATTAGCTTTTGAAAAATCTTACCCAAAAACTGTACAGCAAGGAAATATGTGAACTGTTCCTTAACTTATGCCTCAAATATATAAACTATTTTTAACACAGTGAAGAGAGATACTGCCCTTAAAGTCATCCACTAGCTTTCCCATGAATTCTCTCACTTTTATAAGGCAGCCCAACTGACATAGTAAATATTTTCCTGTTGAAGATGTCCCATAAGCCACATCTTAATCTGAGCAGATGAGGCCCTCTACAGTCAGATAGGAGCAGCCTCACATTCACAAACCCTGGTCCTCACTGGGGACTTCAATCACTCTGATATCTGTTGGAGGGACAACACTGCAGGACATAAGCAAGCCAGGAGATTCCTGGAATGCGTTGATGGTAACTTCCTTCTGCAAGTGATAGAGGAGCCAGCGAGGAGAGGTGCTATGCTGGACCTTGTTCTCACCAACAAGGAGGGGCTGGTGGGGAGTGTGAAGCTCAAGGGCAGCCTTGGCTGCAGTGACCATGAAATGGTGGAGTTCAAGACTCTTAGGGCAGCAAGGAGGGTGCACCGCAAGCTCACTACCCTGGATTTCAGGAGACCTGACTTTGTCCTCTTCAGGGATATGCCTGGCAGAATTGTCATGGGATAAAGCCCTGGAGAGAAAAGGGGCCTAAAAGTTATTCAAGGATCACCTCCTCTAAGCTCAAGAGTGATGCATCCCAACAAAGAGAAAATCAAGTAAGAAAGCCAGAAGGCCTGCATGGATGAACAAGGACTTCCTGGACAAGCTCAAACACAAAAAGGAAGCCTACAGAGGATGGAAGCAAGGACAAGTAGCCTGGGAGAAATACAGAAAAACTGTCCAATAAACCAGGGATTGGGTTAGGAAAGCCAAAGCCCCAACAGAATTAAATCTGGCCAGGGACATCAAGGGCAACAAGAAAAATTTCTACTGACTTGAACATTATTACAGTGAGAACTCTGACTTTCAAAATAACTCCTTTATTTTACTGATAACTGGTTTATTTACTGATTAAATCCTGAGAAGTTATTTTAAACACTTTGGCAAGAGAGGCAAAACTATTTGAGACTAGGTCATGTTTTTGAGAAGCAGATGCCTGCTGGAGCTGACTAAACCTCATTCATTTCTTCAGCAAGAGCTAGTACAGCAACACCTTTGTTCCACAGGTGTAGGAGAGGAAGAAAATCACAGGCTCATCCTTGGCTGGAACCATCCTGCTTCCTGAGCCTTGGAGAAAGCCCACAGGGAGGTCAGGTCTTTCCTTGCTGTGGATCACTTACTGAATACCCAGTACCACATAGAAAATGTCCTCCTGAGTCCAGGAACTTCAACTGTGTCAAATGTCCTATACCTTCACATTAAGGTATGAGACAATTGACAACAGCAGTACTTGTCTAGCACAGCAAATCCTAAAATCAATCACATGCTTCCAGGAAGACAAAATGACTGGTATCTAATTTCCACTGAGATGTCACAGTATTGACTCTTTGCCTTCTCTTCAAAAGCTAAATTATTTCAGGAGTGACACTTAAAACATACCAAGGAGTTCCCTAATTTTAGTTTGTCATGTCAGTAACTTTCAGAGTTACCACAGGCACATTATATAGCTGTGAACACCAGAAAACAAGGGGTTTGGTCCATCCTGACCCAAGTTCCCTAAATTACTCTTTATTGGAGTGCCTTCTGCTGTGGGTAAACCCCCTATGAAGATCCCTATTAACTAATACCTGCACACAAAGAAATATTGCAAAGGGGAACTACATCGTCATCACCAAAGCTTCGAGACAGAGCAGTCCCTCACCTTTCTGTAAAACAAAGTCTCTAAAAGGCTTCAGGCCTTAAAAGCCAGGCCTTACAACAACACATCTTTTACAATAGCAAAACTCAGAGTGACTAGATAAAACAGTACAAGAATAGAGGGGATATAAACAACCCTTACCTCTCATCAATAACATCCTTTCCAACAGGCTTCTCTCAGCTCAGCAGCTTCCTCACTTGCAACAACTCACACAGTCAGTCATCTTCCAAACCTACAGAGAATATGTCTTTCTTCCTGTTATATCTGAGGTCCAGCTTTATGTTTGTCACCTCTGCAAGCTCTCTGTTATATTGCCTGAAGAAGGAAATCACCTTCCCAGGGCTCCCTCAACTTGTGCTAACTGAGGATGGTCCCCTGACCGTGCTCAGTTGCTCTCAGGGAAGAACCTCTCCCACCTGTGACTTCATCTAATTCAGAGAGCAGCAGCCATGACAAGGTAAATGAGATTTCCTGTCTTTCCCATAGCTACATCCTAAAAAAAAAAAAAAAAAAAAAAGATACTGGTAATAAAATAATGTATTAAGTTTACATAACAAGGTGTTGGCAGCCGGGGTGCTGCAGGAACCTCTCTGAGGAGAGGCCAGGGCAGTGCTATAGAGAGCTGGTTCCAGCCAGCTCCAACAGACCTGTTGAAGAGCACAGCTGAGCCCCTCCGCCAAGATGGTGAAGCCTCTGGGAAAACATGTTTAAGAAAGGGCAAAACACCTCATGCTGGTGTGGGGAGAAAAAGTGTGAGAAAGAACCCTATGAAGAGCAGGATCAGAGAAGAAGGTGGTGTAGGAGGTTCTCCAAACACTGGAGTGGAGATTCCCCTTCAGGCCATGGAGGACCATGATGGAGCACATATCCACACAGCAGCCTGTGGAGAAACCACACAAGTATTCTGCATCACTTTTTGAAGACTGCATATGCAGGGCAATCACAGCAAATTCTGAACAGCCTCTTCTTTTAATGGAGTTAAGTGTTTTGCAGTGGTCAGTGGCTTTCAGTAAGATCAGCTCTAGTTCAACATAAAACAGGCAAAGTGTTAGTCTGAACTATAACAGAAACACAGATAGAATAACTAAAGATGGCATAAACATGTGTGACGTAGGGTCCTTTATAACGCTCACAGTCTGCTACGACGTGATTAATTTCACTGAACTTTACCCTTCTGGGTTCATAGCCAGGTTATGCCCAAGACTCACTTCATAGTAGAGAAAAAAAGCCCTCTAAAATATGATTCATTTCATCCTCAATCAATGTCTGAAGCAGGTCAAACAAATGATCCCTAAAAGCACCTATTTCTCTCCTCTGGCTAAAAAGGAAGCCTACTTCAGAAGGTGAGAAATTTGCATCGTATGTGCTGAAAAGAGATGAGGTGAGTATCACCTCTAACAACTGGTTGGTCCATTCCATGCTGCTTTACCAATCCTTCTAACAGATGCATAATGCAATACATTCAGGGTCTCTAGCACATCTCACAAAAATCAGCTTTTGTACTACGCTAAGTCATAAAAGATGTGGTCCACTGAAAAGTTTTGTGAAAAAAAAAAAACTTCAGAGTTTATCATTTGACTTATACTTAATGGCCTGTGAAGAAGACATGCACACCTACTATATTTAGGACAAGTAAGATAGTAAAATATGAAAATATTGATTGGCAGTAAGGGAAAATATATTCAGATATCACACAAGAACTGAAAAAACCCAGCTTGGTACCACAGAAATGCAAGACATAACTCTGCAGACCATACAAGATAATTGAAACTGAGTGATCAGGTGCTCCTAATGTGATTGAGTGACCTGATTTCATGGTTTTTAAAAAGTAATTCAGTTGAGTCAAAATATGATTTGAGTGGTTTGGATACCTTATGCATCACAGGTCAGTAACTCGTCACTCATGAGAGATGCCTCAGCCCTGAATTTTATGGGATTTGAATCAGGTTTCAACTCTGAGCAAGGACTTTGTTTCAAAGTGAATTCAAAACTCTTTCCTTTGCATTCTTTTTGTCCTTGGGTGACAGACTGGGGAAAGGCAGCTTTCCATTTAGCATAGATGAGTCTAATCCACTGAGGCCTACACTGCACCTGTCCTAGTGTTACTTCAACACCTCCAAGTGGTATGTGTTGCAACATGACTAATATTTACCATGACAGATCTTTTTATAATAACATTCCTATGTTAAACCAGTATCTTTTCTCAACAAATTCTCAGTAACATGAGGATGCCACACCTGGCTTTGCAAAACATGACTTTTATGCACTTCCTTTATATGCATTGACATTTCTGGGAGAGGTCTGCCTCAAAATATCAAAGCAGAAGGATTGGAAACAACACTGTAGATGTTAAATTGCCAATTAGTTTAGGGCTCTGAGTCTCATCTAGACAGTATTCTATTCCTGTACATTACTTGCATTGTACTATCTGATTAGAAATCTCATTGATTCAAATAACAATAAAAAGAATCATTGAAAGACCGCAAATGAGATTCCACTATGCAGGAATTAAGAGCGTTGTGCCAGATCTCATGACATAAGTTTACCCCAGAGAGATCTGAATCATAAAAAATTGGCTTACATACTTTGGCAAAACTTAGATTCTGCCATGGCTTGCGGAAGTATGGTTTTCTGAGAATTTCAGGGTTTTTTAAAAAATCTTTATAATGAATTATTGGAAAAATCTCTAGTAAATTCTGTTCTGGATTTGATGCAATATAAAATATTTCAAACAATAAAATCAGAGTAGCAGAAATATGCATCTTTAAGTGAATCTATAGGGAATTCCATGACTAATGGATGTTTTCTAGGAGAAAACAGGTAAGACAGTGAAATGTTTCCCTTTGATGGCCTGAGGTGAAACTTCCCAGAGACAGATCACAGAACATCCCAGCTGTGCACTTGACAACAAATGACCTCGTGGTGAGGTCTGCATGGAGCCCATGTACCACAGGCTGACCTCTGCCTCCTGCCTCATCCCACTGACCCAAGGACATGGCTTTTGCCTCACACCCCACGTGCATTCACACTGCTCTGGGATTGGCTGTTTTCCATGTTTTGAAAGTGTCATACCCACATGATCTCAGAGCAGCCCCTGACTGGCACTTCACTTCCTTCTCAAAAGGAAGGTACAGGTACACTTTCCATATGACTGTATATAAACAAGTCTATATTATTATGTATAGATACATATAAAGATCTAGACATTCAGTGTAGTAAGGATAATAAGGAAAAGGCCCAGGAGATCTCCCTCAAAAGACCACACAAAGCAGAAGAACCAGTCAATGGCTCATGAATCAGAACATTTTATTTCAAGGTGAGTTTCAGACAGAGAGGGTGGGTGGCCTCCCATAGTCCATGGCTGTGGGGAGCCTCCAGCTGCCTGTGGGACCATGGCGCAGTGCAGCCTGGGGCTGTGTGTGCTTCCTTGTCCTTAGGTCAGTGTCCTGTCCCAAGGTCTCTGTTGAAAGCTGAAGAAATCTCTGGCTGAGTGGCTGTGGAGGGAGGGGACAGGAGTGCACCATGGTCTCGTCCTGTCCCTGTCTGGTCCTGTGGCTACAAAAAGCAGGAAAATATCAACAAACAAAGGAAACAGCCGCCCTGGCTCACCATGGACAACCCCTGCCCAGGGCTCTGCCAGCTTCAGGCCAAGGCTGTCAGTCCCACATCTCCCTGGCAGCCAGAAGACACCCATCCCATGGGGCATGGGTCACCACCAGTCAACCGCCAACTCTGACAGTGCCACTGCATCACTAGGTGTGTGCCAAGAGCTGGTGTCATTTCTGATTCCTTAACTTTTTGTTGGTGTGCTTGTAGAAGGTAGCAAATATCTCCAGCTGTGTGGCTGAGGACTGGAGAGCACCAAGGTCTGGTCCTGTCCCTGTCTGAGCCTGCAGCTGCAAAAGGCAGGATAATATCAACCAACAAAGGGAGCAGCCACCCTGGCTCATAATGGGCAACCCCTGCCCAGGGCTCTGCCAGAGTCTTGATTCCTTAACTTTGTCTCAGCATCCTTGTAGAAGTTAGCAAATCTCTCTGGGTGTGTGGCTGAGGTCATGTTCTGGTCCTGTCCTTGTGCCAGGTGCCACGGTCTGGTCCTGTCCTTGTGTGAGCCTCCAGCTCTGGAAGACAAAGGAGGAGCAGCCACCATCTGTCGTGTCACAGGCAACCCCTGCTTCCCTGCCTGTGCCTCCCTCCTGGACGGCCATGTCACAAACCTCCTGTGACAAGGCCACCACCAATGCTCTGCCTGCTGTGACATGGCCACCACATCACCAGGGGTTCCAGAACCGATGGAAGGCCCAGCTCTCGGCTGCCCAGGGAAAAAGGGCTGTTGCTCTTCAGCCTTGTTAAATGCATTAGGATGGACAAACCCCACAACTCAGGCCCATGGGGAAAATGGCCAACACAGAGATCCCATGATCACTCCTGTTTGTGTGGGGACAGCCTCTTGACCTGGGGCTGTGGACACCTGTGGCCCCTCACCATCCTGTCCCACCCCACATCCCCTGGGCCTCCTCCTTGCTGTCAGCACCGGGGCAGAGCGAGGTTTAGCTCAGCATGAGGGTGCACACAAATAAATGTGATGCCTGAACACCGGGGAGCAGTTCAGATGTTTAACATAGAGACCTAGTGCCACTTGCACTGTCTGACAGCCTAATATCCTATGGATATACATGAAACTGGCAGATAGGACATGGGACCTGGGAAAAATGTATGCCTCTAGATCAGACAGGAAGGATGCACGAGGGCATCTCACATTGCACTAAATACTTATTTCAATCACAGTTGTCACACCTGGAAGTCCGCTGGCTCTGTGCATGGACAGTTAGCTCACACCCGGCTGCACAGAGCAGGGTTCAGGTGTCTGGAAACAGGCTCCGCAGTGTCACTTCAGGTGCTGCGAGGAGCCTCACCTGGCCTGTAGCTGCTGCACTGGGACAGGGCAGGGCTGGTGTAAATGTGACACCATGCTGGTCTGCTCTGCCTGGGGGTCTCAAAGACCTCCCAAATGGCACTGGGTATTTATCTGTTGGGAACTGAACACTCTCTGTACAGATTAATTCATGTGCTTTAAGTGAGGTCTGCAGTGCACTTCAGTTATCTTAAGGTGTCTGTCCTGATCCCAAGGGGCCACTTCAGAGGCCTCCCATAGATCCTGTGTCATATATGGCAGCTCTATGTCTTGGGGAGTCAGAAATATGGTTCTACCTAAGTGTTTAGGCTTTTTAAACACTTTTCTACACTTAAGACTTCTACATTTGGTTGTAAACAATATGTTGCTGACAGACACCATGAGAGACTTGATTCTCTGCTCTGGTGCCTGCAATCATCTGAACTGTTTCAGAACTGTGTGAGAATGGGATGAACCCACTCCTAGAAATGCTGGTTTGCTTTTGTACTTTAGCACTAGCGATGACCCTGTGTTCTGCTAAGTAGGGAATTTCATCTCACAAGTTATAATTATGAATGGATTTTTAATCACTTATTACAGAATTCCTATCTTTTAGTAAATCCTGAAAACAGGATGACTGTCATATTGGCAGTCACTGCACAGGATGGATTGTATTCAGTTAAAGAACAATAAGAAAATGTTGTTCAGTGCACAGCCCTACAAATTGAGTTTTTTGCATTGTACTCTTGTCCTGATCCAAAGCTAGTGTACATATTTTCTTCCATGGTATTTCTGTGATGATTGTCAAAATTATACAACTTTACAGACTTTATAACCACCTTCCAAGGTAAGTCCCAGGGATAGATGGGAACTTTAGGCACAAAAAGTTAAAAGTGTCTTCAAATTTGGGATGCCCAGCCTGAGAATATTAAGGCCTGGTTTTGCAAGTCTCCTAAGACTGTGTTTATCACTCATCTCATACCAACTTTATTTTTGTAACATTTGTGTACCAACAAAATTTTTAGGGAGCGGTATTTGTCTTCTTTCACCACAGGAAATTACACTACAGATATATTTATAGGGATGTCTGTCTCCTTAGATATGTAGACAATTGAGTCAGTGAAGAGTGATCAGTACTTCTACAGCAGATGACTCCTTCGATTAAGATGAATAGCAACATCAAATGTTCCTGTTCCTCTCCAGTGACTGTAACAGGCATGTAACGTAGCCAGTCCTAAGGAGAAATGATGACTCTTTAGCATCACAGTCTGGTGGTTGTGGTGCAAGTTTTGTTCCCTCACTGCATGAACTTTTGCACTTCTCAAAGCCTTGATCCTGTAGACTAATGTTTCACACACTTAAACATGAAGGGGAAGTTCTGGGTGTCACCAGGGCTATTTATGGAGTCTGTATGAGACATTTATTGGATAATGCATAAAAACAGAAACAAAGAATCACAGAATCATCTAGGTTGGAAAAGACCTTCAAAATCATCTAGTCCAACCATTAACCTCACACTGACCATTCTCAACTACACCATATCCCTCAGTGCTATGTCAACCCTACTCTTAAACACCTCCAGGGATGGGGACTCCACCACCTCCCTGGGCAGCCCATTCCAACACCTAACAACTCGTTCTGTAAAGAAATACTTCCTAATATCTAGTCTAAACCTTCCCTGGTGCAACTTGAGGCCATTATCTCTTGTCCTATCACTTGTTACTTGGTTAAAGAGACTCATCCCCAGCTCTCTGCAACCTCCTTTCAGGTAGTTGTAGAGGGCGATGAGGTCTCCCCTCAGCCTCCTCTTCTCCAGACTAAACCACCCCAGTTCTCTGTTCACAAAGAGGAGATCCAGCAGGGCACCTTCTCTGGTCTGTTCACTCACCAGCTGTGTCAGGAAGTTATCTTCCACACATTCCAGGAATCTCCAGGACTGGTCCCACTCTACTGTGGTTTATTTCCAGCAGATGTCTGAGAAGTTAAAGTCTCCCACAAGAACAAGGTCAAGCGATCGTGAGATTTCTCCTAAGAGCCTATAGAATATTTCATCCACCCCTCTGTCCTGGTTGGGTGGCCTATAGTAGACTCTCACTACGACATATGCCTTGTTGGCCTTCCCCCGATTCTAACGCAAAGACACTCCACCCTGTCTTCACTGCACTTGTACTCAAAGCAATCATAACAGTCCCTAACATACAGCACCACCCCACTGCCTCTCCTTCCTTGTTTATCCCTTCTAAAGATCTTGTAGCTATCAGCTGGTGCACTCCAGTCATGGGAGACATCCCACCATGTTTCTGTGATAGCCACTACATCTGTTGCATCATGGTTTCAAGTTCCTTCTGTTTGTTACTCGTGCTCTGTGCACTGGTATAGATGCATTTCAGATGGGCTGATGTCCCCAGTGCCTTTTTGCATTTATAGGTCCTAAGTCTGGCCTGAGCTTTCACAGGTGTTACCATGGTTACTGATCCATCAATATCCCTTGCATCTTTATTGTGCTGCATGTCTCCATCCCTTGCCTCCACTGCGATGGCAGTGTGAGGGTCGTCGCTGACACACCAGTCCACAAATGCTGGTAATCTACCCTGGGGTTTATGTCTGGGAGTTCCAGTTTTGTCCCCTTCCCCCTTCGAATCTAGTTTAAAGCTCTGTCAATGAGCCCAGCTAACTCCTGCCCCAAGATCCTTTTCCCCCTCTGAGACATGCATCCCATCTCATGCCAAAAGTTCTGGTGTCCTGTATAATAACCCATGACTGAAAAATCCAAAGCCCTGCTGGTAACACCAGTCTTGGAGCCACTTGACTTCTGTAATCTTCCTCATCCATCCCTGCAACTGAAGGGATGGAGGAGAACACTATTTGTGCCACCGAGCCCTTAACCAGTTTCCCCAAGGCTCTGAAATCTCTCTTCATTGATTTAGGACTTCTGGTCATATTGTCATTACCTACCTGAAAAACCAAGAGAGGGTAGTAGTCCTTGGGTCTCACTAGAGTGAGGAGTTTTACTGTGAGGACCTTTTCCCAGGGCCCAGGGAGGCAGCAGACTTCCCTATGAAGAAGGTCTGGTCTGCATATTGGGCCTTCGACACCCCTCAGAATGGAGTCACCCACTACAATGACCCGTCTGGGGTTCTTTTTAGAATTGGTTTTAATATCTGGTCTAGAGTGACCCAGCCTTGGTGTACATTCATCTTCCTCCTTGTTTGACTCATTTTCTTCATCCTTCTCTGCCTCATTCACAAGTTCCAGGGCCCCATATCTGTTGTGAAGGGACACCATGGAAGGTGAGGGAGGTCAGGAGGGTATTTTTTTGCCTCCCTGAGCAGGGACCTGTTTCCAGTCTCCCCCATCTGTTAGGTCCCCTCCTTCTGCCTGGTAGCAAGAGGGTGAGGGATTGCCTGCCTCTTTTGGAGCCTCCATTTGCTCCTTTTGCTTCAGGGGTCCTAAGGTGCTACTTCACCAATCAATTTCCCTTTAGCACTTCCTAATACTTCTTAATCTTTCAACCTCTTCTTTGAGTTCCACCACCAGGCTGAGCAGGTCATCCAGCTGATCGCAGTGCACACAGGTGCTGTCACTGGTGCCCTCTGGCAGAACTGACAGGCTCAGGCACTCCCTGCAGCCCTGGACCTGGGCCGCTGCATGTTTGCGTGGCAGCTCCATCTGGGTCGCCACGTTCTTTCTGGTGGTGGTTTTGACCTGAGTGAAGACCATAGTTCAGTCTACTTGTGGAGGATGACAAGATGACAACTAGCTCAGATAAGTTCTAGAGCCAGGAGATGTACTATGCCTTGTCCACTCGCCCTGCCTGCTCGAACTGACGCACCTCACCCTTCTGACGCGCCACACCCTGTTTGCCCGTCCTGTTCGTCACCCTCCCTGGGGGGTGCTCTTGTACGTGAGGGGTGTTGTCACCCTGGCGTTGTCACTTCAGGCTCTGCCCACTCTGAGTCCCCACTGCCCTCATTAGCAGCTCACTCTTCCCACTCAGGAGGGAGGCAGCTTGAGGCTTTCCCACTTCCCTGGACTTCTGCCTTCTCGTCTTGTGGTTTTGCTGCGGGTTTTTTGACGCTTTCAGAAGGGTCTCCCGCTGCTATTCTCCTCTTTGGAGCCCCTCTCCTCAGCAACTAAGCTGAAAAGGCAGAGGCAATGAGTTTTAAACTGTAGCCTCAAAAGCCTTTTTTTTTTTTTTTTTTTTTGTAATTTATCATTTTGTATTCTGCCCTAACATAATACAAAAGTCCTAGACAGTAAAAATACATCAGTACCATATTTATAGCTCCCCTGGGTTCTTGTACCATGATGCAACACCTTTTGTTAGGATAAAATCTGAGCAGGAAGGGAACATATCAGGACTTTAATATGAACAGATTTCCTCTCTGCTTTATTCTGAAAATATGTGCTTTCACACAGCAGTAAGGTGAATGCAAAGGTCAACAAAAATAAGCAATAGATTGCTTCTCAGACTTGCCAAATCTACTGTTCTCCTGTGATCATGTCCTTGTCTTAAGAGAAATTTCCAGGAACCTTCCCCAGGGTTTTGAAGCCAGATTCCATGTACAGAGATTTAACAGAAAAGGTAAGATGTGTGTCAGTGGTTTTTACCGAGTACCTTTGGTCCCAGAAAATTTGACTTTTTTTCTATGATCTCTTTTCAGATATCATTATTTAGATTATCCAAATCCAAATTTCTGTGGTGGGTTTGTGTGTGGTGGGGGTTTTGGTAGCAGGGGAGGGGACTACAGGGCTCCTGTAAGACGCTTCTCAAAGCTCCCCCGGCTCCAAGTCAGACTCACCTCTGGCCAAGGCCAAGCTAACTAGCGACAGTGGCTGCACCTCTGTGATAATATATTTAAGAAGGGGAACCTGCAGAGGAGATGGAAGAGTGAGAGAAATACCTATGCAAGCACCAAGGTCAGGGAAGAAGGAGGAGGAGGAGGGGGAGGTGCAACAAAGCAGAGACTGCCCTGCAGACCATGGTGACAGGGCAGGCTGTGCCCCTGCAGCCCATGGAGTTCACCAGTGGAGCAGATGCCCACCTGCAGGCCATGGAAGAGCCCACTTCAAAGCAGGTAGCTGTGCCCAAGGAAGGCCATGACTCTGAAGGAAGCTTATGCTGGAACACCCTGTTGTTGGGACTGCACCCCACGGAAGACACCCATGGTGGAGTAGCCTGAGGAAAGGACTCATGTTGGAGAAGTTCATGGAGAACTGTCTCCCATGAGAGGGACCCCACACTGAAGCACAGGAAGAGTGCGAGGACTCCTCCACCTGAGGAGGAAGGAGCGGCAGAAACAACGGGTGATGAACTGATCGCAACTCTCATCCTCTGCCCCCTGCACTGCTCCAGTGGAGGAGATAGAGAAATCAGGAGCAAAGCTGAGCCCAGGAGGAAGGGAGGGGTGGGGGGAAGGTGTTTTTAAGATGTGGTTGTATTTCTCAGTATCTTACTCTGTTTTGACTGGTAAATTAGTGGTAGTAGTGTTCAAATTAAATTGATGGGTTTTCTTTTTTCCCAAATCAAGTCTGTCTTTTGCCCATGACCATAATGGGTGAGTCATCTCTCCCTGTCCTTGTCTTGATCCTGAAGGTTTTTGTTATATTTACTCCTCCCTATCCCACCGTGGGGGAGGAGTGATCGAGCATCTGTGTGGTGCTCAGTTGCCCTCTGGGCTTAAACCATGACACTTACACATGTCAAACATTTTTTTTCTCCTGTATGTATAATATATTATTCCTCAGGCACCAAGCAAGTTCAAGATCCCTACTGCCCTTTACATGGCACAAAGTACATTACTCTGCATGGTGCAGGTCTTATTTGTTCCCACCTTTCCCATGTATCTTGGCAGAGAGGTCCCTGCAGAGTCTACTTCCCTCCTGACTGGCATCTGTTCCTTTGCACAGGAACATCAGACTAGTAGTCATGGTCTGTAACCTCTGGCAAAAGAAAGTCTTATGCCAAGCAGCTTTTAAGCTAAATACAAAAGACATTAAGAGATGGTGTATGTGAAATAATATCACTCCCACTTTACAGAAATCCCCTTTTCTACTGCACCCTACTCGGGTGCAGGTTGATATGGATCACAAAAATTTCTTGTCTTCTCACTCCCCATACTTATTGCTTCCCTTCAGGAAAAACACCGTGTGATAGGATTTAGAAAAGGTATGTGAAACCCATAAGGTGATAAAGCCTTCTGTCCTGGAGTAAGACATTTACCAAGATTTCCAATTAAGTTCTTACCATTTAATTAAAATACAGCATCAGTAGCACAAAATAGTCCTCTTCACCATCATTACAAACACTTTGTGACTGATTACTTGCAACTCATTTCACACAGGCTTATGAGAGGATGTTGGCAGATATGTTTGGTAGTAGACCTTGATATGGAGTTTGAAGACACCAAAAATGCTGGTAAGGAACACAGGAAAGGGGAACAGATAGATAACATCAAGTGAGAAAGAAAGGTGTGAAGACAGGTAATATGTAAACCAAGGAAGAATTTAGAGTCATTCCTTTTTCATACCCTTGCCCCTTTGTAGGATATTGTAAGACAGTCCATGAAAAGATTCTAGCAATAGAAATAGTTAATAATTTCTACTTTTCTAGTGTCTAGTTCCCTATGATTCAATATTCCACTTTATTCCCTAGTGAGTTGGCACATCACTGCAGGCCAGAAGTATATAGGCAATCAGAAAGACTGTATTCTCCCTCTATTCATTAAACTCTTTTGGGATGATTAAACTCTCTTCCATTCAGTTTCTTACTTTTTCCTGCCAGAAGGTTCTGACTTACTAAGGGGAAAAACAAGACAGCATAATGCTAATTCATTGCATTAGTAAGTGTCATCCAAATATTATTTCTTATTCTCTAGCAATTAATCTGTGCCACTGGAATACTTCTTCTGAAAGTTTTTCACCTGGTTTTAATATAAGTAGTGTCCTGAAAGGGCACTGCTATATAGCAAAAGAAATATCTGACTAACAGCCAGTGGTATGTTCCAGTGTCCCAGTTTCCAGTAAGGAATTAATCCTGCTGTTGCTGCTGCTTGTGTGTTATCTGGCACCATGAATAACTATGCTTCTGTAAAGTGACTGCAATGTTCTAACGAATCAGAATTCTCCAGTCAACAATTTTGGTTAAATAAATCTATAGATATCGTGACCTCTTTTTTATATGTTCACTGATTTCAACAGTATTTCCAGATTCATATGTTGTGTAGAAATCAGCTTTATGGTTATAAGGACTGGAAGAGGAAAGCCGACTCCTGTGACTTTCATTTCCATTTCTTCAGAGCAAACTGTTTATTCAGTGGCATTGTAAAAACATAAGTGATGAGGGTCAGGTGAGATGGAGAGGAGAGAATGCAACTGATTAGTTCTGGCATCTTAGCTTCCAGTGGAAATATTTTTTAGAAAGACACAACTAGATTCATTTTACTATAGAAATAATATTGTTTTGTCTTTTGATCTATATTAATGTCTGAGAAGGCATAACTGACCACAGAACCATTGCATTTTATCTTACTCTTTAGTATTTAATTTCAGAGTAATATCTTTGTTAGTTTTTCAGCATTACTGAAAACATCTGAAATGGATATTTTGAATTTATTTATTTGTTTAGTTGTTGGCAGTTTGACTAATTCATTAGTCATACCTCTTGCTAGAGCACTATCACTGACTTTTAAAGTAAGCAATTCTACCTGAAAGAACAGCAATCCTAAGAAAACCATCCCACTGGAAGTCATTTGTTATTTGGTCAGGGTTTTTTGAGTTATTGGGATGTGCTCTTTCTGATGATGTCTTCTTTGTAAAGGCAAACTGGAGAGCAAATTTTGAGGGAAAAAAGCAAACCAGAAGTCAAGTTACTTCATTATACAAAAGGCTAAGCTTCTACTAGGGAAGTGACTGGAATCAGCTGATGGAATCAGCGAGCATTTTTATGCAGCTGTAATGTCTCAGAATGGCTCTTCTGCCATCTCACAGTTGGATCCAGTGGCCATCACTGAGGTTTCAAGATACAACATTAATTATTTTGTGTTTTCACAGTACTTATTGCAAGCGCTCAGTCTTTCATTAACAGCTCTTCTAACTCAGCATTCACATAGTTTCTGATCATAATTAAGGTATTTCATATCCCTTACAAATCTTGCCATTTTTTTCAGGAATCCAGTAACAAGAGGTATCCGTCAAGGGTCCATACTGGGGACATTGGTGGATAAAAAATTGGACATAAGCCAAGAATGTTCTCTTGCAGACCAGAAAGCCAACTGTATCCTGGGCTACATCAAGAGAAGTGTGGCCAGCAGGTCAAGGGAGGTGATTCTCCCCCTTTGCTCTTGTGAGACTCCACCTGGAGTACTGTGTTCAGCTCTGGGGTCCAGCATGTCAGTGCTAACTTGGCCTGTCTTTGAGCACATGGGAGATGACCACATCCCTATGGAGACCCATTCAGAAATTTTAATACAAAATTGTACATAATTGTTTAGCTTCTTCTCAGAAGATGTAGATTTCACTGCTGCCATGGCCAGAATTAATTTAGTCTTGAAAAGTCTTAAGCAATAGTTTTAGAGAAAGCCTATGCTTTCTCAGATGCTCAAACTAGGAGTCCTTCTGCTCATCTCAATGTGAGCATTTGACCTGGCAGATATGGAAGATTTTGAGGACATACATTCTGAACCAAGTCTCATACAAAGTAAAAAAATGTCCCAGAATCTGTAAGGGAAAGGTTAGAGCTGTACCTATCACAAAGATCTGGATTACTGTTCATACTGTAATAACTCTTTCAGTAACAAAATAAAACTTCAGCCCTTCTATCAATATTTGAGCTTTGTTACCACTAGGCAAAACCCATGGACATTCCAGGCCTTGCCCAGAACTTACGTGCCTATCTCACACAAAGTGAAGCAGCTTCACTAAATCCGCTGGTTGAGTGCCCCATCCAGGGATACCTCTAATCTACATAGGTAAGCCACTGTTACAATTCCCTTATGTGGAGGAATAAACTGAAGCTGGAAGTGTTTTACACATGCCGGATGAGTACAATAATCTCATAATCATTGAATAAAAGTATGTTGAGCAGTTCTTCAGCCATGTTTTGTGAGAGAAGTTTGAGTGAGGCACTTAACTTCAGAAGATGTTTTAAGATTTTAAGTCCTTTTCTTCAGTGTGGAAAAAGTTTCCTAAATCCTTGGAGAAGAAGGGTATAGTTTAATACACACACCCCTCTTTGGAGGAGGGGAAATCACATTCTTGCTTTCCATAGGCAGGTTCCTAATCAGATATAGGCCTTTGCAGATCCTTTCTTTTCCATCAATTACTATGTCTGAGTATTGATCTTCAATGGAGATCTACAAAATATATGGAAAATATGAACCTGGCAACTGAAATTCATAACTACTTCAGCCACAGACTGAATAGAGACATTGGTTCATAGCCCTTTACAATTTTCCTGTCACTTCTCCCCTCTGTCCCACATATGCCAACCAGCCTTTCCTTTCACACAGTCTGTTTTTTCTCTGGTATACAAATTATATCAATATCCATAGTTCCTAGCTGGAATTTTGCTTGATGCTTGCTGTGTTCCTCCTAGAGAAAGGTTTGTCCCTCTGAAAGCTTTTCTGCTTTTAGCTATATATATACATATGCCTATACACACTGCTAGGCAAATATATTGCTCATTCCCCGAAAAATTTTTCCTCTTTTGTATGGGAATACACATATCTAATCTAGGATTTTTCTAAGTATTCCTGTGCAAACAGATATGTGCTTCAGCTTCTTCTTGCTAGAGAATTGAAACAAAGGCTATATTACTTTACGCAGTGGTGTTTCCAAATTATGGTTCTCAGCATGATTAATTTTCAAGCTGACCCTGTATCAGGGCATATTTTTGTTTCCTCAGAGTTCTGGTTTCTGCACAAAGGGAA
Source organism: Strix uralensis (assembly GCF_047716275.1). Classification (NCBI taxonomy): domain Eukaryota; kingdom Metazoa; phylum Chordata; class Aves; order Strigiformes; family Strigidae; genus Strix; species Strix uralensis. Next base: position 122,592,092 of record NC_133973.1, read on the forward strand.
ACTGTGTGGTGCAGACAGGAACCCTCTGTGCGCTGGATGCTCTGTGGATTCAGCATGAGAGTGACCCATGAATTTATACACTGACATAGTTTTGTTTTCTGTTTTGTTCTCAAATAATTTCCTAATAAGTCCCAGGATTTGATCTGTTGGGTTTTTTTGGCTGGCTGGTTGTTCATTTTGCCATCTGGCAGGTACAGAGCACATTTTTTCCACTGATCTATTTCTCATAACCTCAAGTCTCACTTGTGTAACATTAATGGTCACCTCAGAGCCCATCATTTTACACATGAAGCTGAGTGTCTTTCTCCTCACATGCATCACTTGACATTTATCTACACTGAATTTCATCTTTCATTTTATTGCCTAGTCAGACTCATAAGTTCCATATGTAGTTCTTCATAGTGATCTCCTGTCTTTTTTATTTTGAATAATTTCATATCATCATCAGACTTTATCACCTCAGAGCTCACTCTCTTTTCCAGCTCATTTATGAATATGCTGTCTGGAGAACAAATGTAAGATGTATAGAGAAGAGCTCTTAGTGGAAGACATTGTGAAATCTTCAACACTTTGACTTTAGTAGAAAAGCATCTACCTGAGAATTTTGTGGTAGAACTGCCTGTCAAATGATAACAGATGGAGGACTTTGCAAGCCTTCATTTGGATGTTCCCTATGGAGACAGGTGCACTGGGCTGCAATGATCCAGGCAAGAGGAAGGGTTTCCACACAGACACATCAGAGAAGATAAGGAAACTATTCCCAGATAACTTGGGAAGGATTTCTCAAAATTATGACTGCATACCGCTTTCTTTAAATGCCATGCCTATAATTTGTTAGGGTGAGGAAGTTGCTCCGGCCACTACTGTAAAGGCCAGAGTCATATACATTGCTGTCTCATTCCAGATGTTTGTTTGAAAGTAGAAGCAAAGACCATATATCATACTGAAATGAAGTTATTATTGGATGGAATTATTATAAAAGGGCATCTTCCTATCCTCAGGAAGATGAAGTGTCTTTGGAAAAAAACATCAGTCATCAACTAAATGTGTAATCCCAAAATAGAGCTGCAGCAGCTAACTGGGTAAACCTAAACTTTGTCTCTTTAAGCAAGACAGTAGCAAATAAGAAGGTGATTTTCCCTCTCTGTCTGGAGATGACAGGACTACTTGTGAAAGACTGTTAATGTCTTCATTTAAAAACATATGCTGGAAAATTGAAAGGTATCAGAGGTCACAAGAATGTTATGAAAACCTGCATTACAGTAAAAGAAGAAACTCAGTGTATTTATGTTAAAAAAAAAAAAGTAAGAAGTAATATGAAAATTACAATATGCAGAATCTGAAAAAAAAGAAATAGAGAAACCCAGTGACTGGAAGATCAAGTAAGACAAAATTAAATTAAAACTAAAATTGATGCTTGAAGTGAAGTCATTGACTGTTGGGTCAAATGGATGTGATAGATTCTATTATTTCATATATTTCAGTTGTGAGTAAGTACAAGGATGATCTAACTGAAATAGAAGTTACATTCCTGTTATGCAAGCTGTTTTGTGGTTGATATTGCCTTGTTTCTTAAGAGTTAGATTTGAAGGACTGTAATTGGTCTTAGTGTAATGACTTATCTAAACAGTGACTGAGAGCTTCATCTCCCATTATTCTGTATTTTTTCAGTATTTCATAGACTTAAATAATCCTCTTCCTGATGGCTGAGTTTGAAGACTTGTTCCACCTAACTACTTTATCACTGCAGCTTTAAATATTTTGGTAGAATTTCATAATTATTAGTCCATTAACTCTTGTGTTGTATGATGTATTTCCCCTGAGAAAACTTTTATCTTGAGCAATTTTGATATTTGTGTTAATATAACGGAAGTATTATGCGTAAGTTTTTCCTTGATCTTTAGAATTTCACTGAAAAGTACCATTTGGGAATGCATTGATTAGTTTTAATCACAGAGTTGGATAATTAAATAGCATGTATCTGGCATAAACAATTATTTTACCCTTTGACTGTTTTATGCAGGTCATGAACAATGAATAATTTTGTACTAAAAAGTAATTAGGACACCGAAGGTAATGTATTTACCACACAAAGACAACTGGGTACGTTTTTCATTGCTGCTATTAGTACCTGCAACAACACTTCAGCTCTTACTTTTGCTTGTGAGTTTTAATTAATGGAATATCTACTGTGCTAGGTCATCACCATGGTTCTCTTTCTGATTCCACAAAGCAATCATGCATGTGATTAAAGCTGTGTGCTTAATGCTTCAGGACATCCAAGGGCTTTCACTGTTGCATGTATTACGGTATTACGTTTCAGTGATTCCATTTACTTGCAGGCTTAGGCATTGCCAAATCACACCTTTTTTTCCTACATGCAATATTGGCTTCCTAGAGCTAGAACCTGTTGAAGTAAACTAGCATAGCTCCACTTATTTCAGTGCAAAACTTCTTTTCATACATAACTGATTTTTATTACCCGATCCGCTCTTTCTTACTGTTAAGGCTTAGAAAGGTCATCTAGTAGAAAAAGATCCCATATAAGAATCAATTCTCTAGCACAGTTATCAAAAACTAAGGAAAAAAGTCCAACCATGTAAAAGAACGCTGGTAGACTCCAGCTCTTCAGAAAACCATTTGTTACCATTTGATTATGTGTTATTCCCAGGTTTCATTTATGAGTCTAATCCTTCTTTTTAATGTCTGTAATAATCCAACAGAAAGTCCACTCGACCAAATTCCACACTGCATTTGAGATGACGTTGCTTTCCTAGGAAATAGTACCATCCCATTATTTTCCTCATAGTTTAAGAATATTTTTCTGATGTCTTTTTCCATTTTCTAGCTCTAAACTGATACCTGTGAACTTTGTGCCTTTTGTTCCACCCTGCATATCTTTTCTCTGCGTCTTTTGTGCACTGGATCACAAAGCCAATGGTACAAAGAAGACCACTGCATTATTAATTATGCTTTCAGAAAGGCTGTCAGCTCTCAGAGGCAATGATCAAATACTTACCTTTCAAATATTCTTTTTTCCACCTGCTCTATGGAATACAGTCTACTCAGGATATGATTCAGTAATGGGTGGTGTTACAGTCAAAGAAAGGCTTTTTTCCTTCTTCTTTGGATGTGAATTCTCCTGAAATTTATGTCTGTTTTCCAGTGAATAGAACAGATTAAATTGATATTCTTAATGAAAGCTAAAACCATGTCTTGCTCCTCTTAAGTCAATGTAATTTTTGATTTATAGAGAGGAAAGAAAATGTTTGCTATGAAACATATATCACGTTAATCAAAAGAAGGAATTATTTCAGTGGATATAAGAGGATTAGTTTATTTCTCCATTGGTTTTTCAGGACTGTGTACCCAAAGTACCCTAAAACAGTGCATTTTAAATACTGAGATCCTCTGTCAGTTATTCCCAACAAGTTACGCAGCTAATAATAATACAAACAAGATCCAAAATACATATAACAATGTGATCCATGGGAAAATATTGATTCTTAAAAAAATCCCTTGAAGCTCAGTGTGCATCAATAAACAGAGTGAAACTTCCATGTGATTTGCTAGAAAAGAGTTTAAGTGCGTATTGTGACAATTAAGAATTTTCAGGAGTTTTTAATTTTATTATGAGGGTAAACGTGATTAAAGAAAGTAACTTTGTGATTTAAAATTGCTTAAAAATTACTGATTGGATGTTTTGCCCTAGAATTTGTGATATACAGTGGTGTCTTAGCAAAGCAGTAGGCATGGATTCCCTTTTCTAGAAGTAGGTATCTGGTGCCATTTGAAATGACTTTGGTACCCTGCTAGGCCTTCAGATGCTACTGATGAAGGGCACAGCTCTTCTACAAGTCCTTAGTGTTACCAGTCAGCACCAATGGATTGAACATCTCCAATCTTACATACATTTAGATAACTGAATCATACCACATATGCTCCAAATAATTAAAAAAATTTGTGTGACATCCAGAGCAGCTTCTTCATCACTGCCATTTCTGTGCTGCTGAGCTGTTAAGAGCATGAGGTCAACTGAGTGCTGAGGCGAACCTCACACCTCTTCAGCAGACTCCTCCAGCCTCTATTGCCCCGTCTACTCCCAGGTGTATAGAAGAGATGCACCAATGCTAACTCTGTCAGTGGGGCAAGTTGCAGCTTTGGGAGCTAAAGAATCATAAAATGGTTTGGGTTGGAAGGGATGTTTGAAGATTATCTACTCCAACATCCCTGACATAAGCAGGGACATTTTTCACTAAAACAGGTTGATCAAAGCCCCATCTAAACTGACTTTCAACATTTGCAATGATGGGCCATCCACAACTTCTCTGGGAACCTGTTCCAGTGTCTCACCACCCTTACCATAAAAAATTTCTTTTTTACATCTAATCCAAACCTATCCTCTTTCAGTTTAAAATTGAAGGTCCCTTGTCCCGTCACTACAGGCCCTGGTAAAAAGTCTCTTTCCATCTTTCTTATAAGCCCCCTTTATATGTCAAAGGGCCACAATAAGGTCTCCCCAGAGCCTTCTTTTCTCCAGGCTAAACAACCACAACTCTCTCAGCCTTTCTTCATAGGAAAAGTGTTCCAGCCTTCTGAACATTTTCAGGGCTCACCTCTGGACCAGCTCTAACAGGTCTGTGTCTTTCCTGTACTGTGCACCCCAGAGCTGAACACAGTACTTCAGGTGGAGTCTCACGAGAACAAAGTGTAGGGGTGGAGAATCACCTCCCTTGACCTGTTGGCCACACTCCTCTTGATGCAGCCCAGGATACGGTTGGCTTTCTGGGCTGTGAGTGCACATTGTTGGCTCATGTCCAATTTCTCATCCACCAGTACCCCGAAGTCCCTCTCTGCAGGGCTGCTCTCAATCCATTCATCCGCCCCAACCGTTATTGATACTGGGGGTTGCCCCACCCCAGGTGCAGGACTTGGCAGGTACTGGGCTGCAGAGAAAATGTTGTATTGCTATCACTGCTCTGCTAGTGATTATGCTTAACAAGAGAGCAAATTAGATAGATGAACATGATGACAGTGAAAAAATTTGACAGTTAGTAACAAGCTATAGTGATATTTCAATTTTAAAAGCCTATAAAATAAATTAGTGAACTTAGATATTTATTTGCCTTCATTTTTCATCTTTTTTCATAATTTTGTAATATATATTGGTTAAATAGAAAAGTTATGTATCTGCAAAATACTACGCATCACCTGATTACCACCTGGAAAAGGGTGGGGTTTTGTCCTCACTGGAAGTCTGGATTTGAAGAGATGATAGTACAGGCTTTGTCTCCCCTTTCTGCATCAGTGGCAATGAAGAAAATGTTCTGTAAAACACTTTCCACTATTTAAAATACTTCTCTTCTTCACTTTCCTTGATAACTTTTCCTTTCTGATAAAATCCTTGTTCTTTTGCTTGTACAGCATGATAATGCAAAATTATTCAAGTAATTACAAAACCAACATCTTTATTTTTGAAGTCCTGTCTTTTTTTTTTTTTTTTTTTTTTTTTATTTTAGAGGGAATGGGGTACCTTTTTAAATATAGCAAAGTCAATGGATAAAATTTGTTATGACCTGCATTTGATATGTTTCTGGGAAATGTTTTAACCACCATGCTGTTGCACAAAAGAAAACTAAGACTTACTCTTCTTAAATTCTGTTGTATGAATACAGTGATCATTGGGTTTGATGCTGTGCATGATTCTGTAGGTCCTCTGGAGATAAGCTAAAGGCACCCCTACTGGGTTGGGCCACTGGGCCACTTATGAGTATGGACTGTGGGAATGCCTGCACTCTGGAAAGGGTTTCTTAATGAGTCAGAAGCCAAACCTTTCAGCTCTCATAAAAAATTGACATGTCTGGTCTTGCCCAGGACGAGAACACAAAGGATCTGCCTAAACTTAATGTTAAGAGAGATAGGATTAAGGACTGAATTTCTGCACCTGAATGTCTAAATACCACCCAGCCCTGGGTGTCTGAATATTTCATAGATTTGAGTATTAATATTCCCATATATAAGTTCCACCTAAAAAATAAGTAATCAGGTTCTTCTCTTAGATATTCCACCAGAAGCCCTTGAAACCAATTGCCAAAAATTGTGCATGAGGTACAGTACTGACCTGATGCAATTCATAAAAAATGACAAGAGGGATGGATTTCTAACAGCAGTGAGGCAGCCCAAAAGCTTGGATCTTGACAGTGGCATCATTCAACCATGAAAAAATAGAAGTTATCACTTTTTACCACATAGCAATTTTTGTCAAAAATCTACAGAAAAAGGGAAAGAGCAGAGAGATACACTTGGCACATTTAAAAGAGCACCTGGTAGATGTTCAGAGGAATTTGGAGTTGACTTAGCTCTTTGCAAATAATCCATTTTTAGTCACTGCAGCTTTTTTTTTTTTTTTTTTTTGTATAGCACTCTAAATACATTTTCAAAACCTTCATACTCTTTAAGACAATTATATTAGTTCAACCTCTTAAAATTTACTGTTTCCTGTTCTTAGTCAATTGCAGACAGCAAACCTCTAGCTAACTTATTGCCTGCCACTTTGGTTTAAGTTAGTGCTATTTGTTGATGCTCAAACAAGACAGGTAGAAAAATATTCAGTATAATTCATGAATTTTGATGATTCCCATTTAATACTCAGCATCCTAAATCCAATGGGTAAGAAACTGACAAAAATAACTCGAATAGACAAATCACCTGGTCCAATCTCTAAGAACAAACAATGATAAAGTTTGAAAAATAGTTTGAAAGTCCACTGAAACATGGCTTTTTACATGCCACTGTCTAAATGGCTTTGCATACTTACAGTGACATAAAATAATAACACCTTACAAGCTACAATGAAAAAACACACTGTGGCATTATAAGCTGTCATGGTGAATATTAAAATCCATACTTTCTTTTCACATAACAGTACCATATATATCTGAAGAAGAGGAAGTATTTATTTATACATATTTTTTAACATTTTTCTTAGTAAACATTGGTCAAAATGATTTTTTTTCTTCATTTACTTTTGCCCTCAATTGTTTTCTGGGTTTTTTGTTTTGTCTGGGATTTTTTATACTGGTTTACATCATTGGTGTTACAATGTTCTGAGGGGTTGGGGCACAGAGCAAAGCGCTATTAAAACCTTTTAGTAATGTTTCCCTTTCTCATGCCATTGTGGCTCATCAGCATTCCCATTCAGCAAAGTAGTTAAGTGGGTGCCTAAAGCTGGGCTTGTAAGGGGGTTCAGTTCAGCTCAAGACATTTTTCAGATTCAGGGCCTCATTATCTTCACCATATTCAAGGTACGCTGTATCAAAGTGTTACAGAAGAGCGCCCAGTGGTAATGTAATCACAGTCACCTGAGAACATCGGCACAGGAAAGTCTGTAAATAATGGCAGCACTTTTTATTAGTCCAAATAGTATAGCTGGAAAAGTAGGAAAGATGAAGAAGGGCCTTTACATACAATCCTTTACAACTGTACGGCTTGCAGAGTTGCAGAATTTTTGCCTCCCTTGAGTGGATACGTAGTGAGAAAACTAAGGTGACTTGGATATCACTTGATGGGATGCAAGCTACTACAGCCCCAGAGCTAATGTTAGTTGAGCAATATGTATGAATTCCTTCTACAAACTACATTTGGCTTTCCTCTGCCTATGCAGAAAGTTTCAAAATTTGTACTGTATAACTGTCTTATGCATCTTGAAGAATATATACTACTATAAATGCCATTTAGCATTCAATGGTAAGACACATTGCAATTGAGGTAATTTATAATATCTGTTATAAAGCTTCAAATAGAAACAGATTTTATTATCTTTCCTATGTCTACTTTGTTGTGAATAAAGTGAATTTTGCCATGTCTAACCTTTGGCAGTGTCTTCCTGCTGTCATCCATAAAGGAAAGAAAGCTTCATAGGACAGCTCCATATTCTCTAAGAATAAAGATTACCTAATGATTGCATAAAAGACTGAAAAATAACCCCAACAAGTTGCAAAAAACTCTAACAGCAAGATGAGTTTTGGAAAAACTTAACAACTGAGACTGCAACTATTTATACATCATTTGTCTTGACTTCTAGGAGACCATCCATGTCCTGAATCTCAGGGAGAGCACAAGAAACTATTAAATTGCACGTTGTTGGGGCTTTATATGACATACAGGCAACTTTATAAAGAAATGTTGAATGCAGAAGACTAGAATTTAAGTCTGCTAGGTACTTGACACAGTTCTACTGATGTGTCTTATCATCCATTTAGCACCTTTGAACTTGCATGTACCCATCTTTAAACTGGCTGTCCTGAAGTCTGTCTAACTCACAGGGCCCTGAGAATTTAGTAAATAATATTTGCAAAGTAGATTCCTATCTTAGGATAGCAAGTGTTTGATAGATTAATGTGACTTGATTAGGAAAGGTATTAGAACACACAAGGCTAAGAATTAGGTGCCCAAATACCTTTAAAAATCTGTCCTCTGCACTATATGTGTATTTAAATTTAGATACTTGCATATATACTATCTGAGACTGGGACTCTGATGGTTTTGCTAAGTGTGGCAATGTCATTTCCAAAAAAAACCCAGTCATGCTAAACTGTATAGAAGGAATGAGTAAGGAGTGTCTACTTCATGAACAACAATTAATTTTTAGTTTCTTACATTGTTCTACTTCTCACTATACATCCCATTTGATATTAAATCTGAGCTACTTCTGAACAGAAATATTTTCTCAAACACTAGTTCCAACCCCTAAGTTTTTTATCCTGTTTCAGGGCATCTAACTGATCTTCTGAAGACCTTTTCCCCTGTTTTGTTGGATGCCTACCCTATCTTCAAAGAAGTTTCATTTCAGTTTTGCATACTAACAGCAGATGAATTGATTCATGAACTACTCAGGCATCTTTGACTCAAAAGAGAGCCAAATTCATCACCCTTTTAAATCCTGAATAAAAAACTAAGTGCACAGCAAATTTCTTCATGGAAAAAAAAAAAAATGTAGAAGCTATGTTGTGCGAAAAAAATGACATTTATGCTCAGTGGGTCTTACAGAGCTTGTAATGACAGCCTCTTTCTGTGCTTGTGGGAAAAGCTTGAGATGATACTATAAATTAAACTTTGAAGGCTTTCTGGTGGATCATGCTGCTGCTCTGTGCCTTATCAGTCAAAAATCATAGAATCATAGAATTGTTTAGGTTGGAAAAGACCTTTAAGATCATTGAGTCCAACCATTAACCTAACACTGCCAAGTCCACCACTAAACCATGTCCCTAAGCACCACATCTACACCTCTTTTAAATACCTCCAGGGATGGTGACTCCACCACTTCCCTGGGCAGCCTCTTCCAATGCTTGATAACCCTTTCAGTGAAGAAATATTTCCTTAATATCCAATCTAAACCCCCCCTGGCACAACTTGATGTTGTTTACTCTCCTCCTGTCACTTGTTATTTGGGAAAAGAGACTGACATCCACCTTGCTACAACCTCCTTTCAGGTAGTTGTAGAGAGCGATGAGGTCATCCCTGAGACTCCTTTTCTCCAGGCTAAACAACCCCAGTTCGCTCAGCTGCTCCTCATAAGACTTGTGCTCTGGACCCTCCACCAGCTTCGTTGCCCTTCTCTGGACACACTCAAGCCCCTCAATGTCTTTCTTGTAGTGAGGGGCCCAAAACTGAACACAGTATTTGAGGTACAGCCTCACCAGTGCCAAGTACAGGGTGATGATCCCTTCCCTAGTTTTGCTGGCCACAGTATAGGTCATAATTTTTAAGAAATTGTCATGGTGGGAAAAGTTCCCACTTTGGTATTTATTAATGGCTTTTCTTCTGAGTATGGAAGCATGCCAATACATTTAATATTCTTTGCTGCAGTTCAAACTGTTTCACTATTTGCTCAATTCAGACACAAATAAGGGCAGAAGTAAATGTAATCCCAAAGTCCCAAAACTAGGTATCAATTCACTGTAACTAAAACTGGAACACACTGCAGATTTCATAACTTCCAGTCTGATTACTAGACTTAGGCACCCTTTTCCATTATGTAATTAGTTTCATCTTATTTCATATTTCCCAATCAGTATAAAGAGATTAAGAATATTTTTGACAAAGAGTATTTCACACTTATACATACTAGAAATTACCACAGGAAAGAATCACAGTATAATTAGGATTAGGTTTTGTCTAAAGCTCCATGCATAGCAGATAAAAGGCTGTAGTTGTAATACTTGCTGCTATGTAAGTACGAAAGATTTATTTCACGCCACAATAGTTCTTACCTCTCACTTACACAATGAGCACCATCTCCTGATCATACTGCCTCACCTTTCTCCTATAGGCATGAAACAATTTAACACAGTGATATTCTCTTCTCCCCATCATTCTGTGGGAATATACCCTGAGTAATTCCATTTAATTGCTTGCTCTTGTGGTTTGGGTTTAGTTTAAATTCTGTTTTAAACTTGGATATTCTCATTACTCATGAATCATCCAGTGTTTTCTCTTTGCTCCTGAATTCATAGATCCAGTACATTTTGTGGAAATGAGTTATACTGGTAATCCACTTTGCTATCTACTTCTTTCACTATCAGCTTTATTGTTCACATGTCTGCAGCTACGCTTGCTCTGGCATCTCTGAAAGTCCTGTGAATTTGGAGTCAAACTGTGAAAATTCTCCCCAGAGCATGAGATTAGGCATCTACAGGTTGGGGACAGGTGAAATTATACACAAGAGCATTATACTCTTCTTCTGTACATAATAATGTTACAAGCATGAGAGAGAAAGTAGCTTAATAAAGTCATTTTAAGTCTAAGAGTTTTAAGAGATAGTCCAACCTAGTATCATACTCAATTCTTCTTTTATGCTGAACAGACTGTCTTCTCTGATGTAATGCTGTCAATCTGCCCTTTCCATTTTCTCTTACAGCCGGACTAATTTTTATGTATCTCATGCCCTTTGGGTCTAAATCTGCTTAGTAGTACTTAGAAGCCAAATTTCTAGGTGCCTTTGAAATGCTAGAGAAGAGAAAACCAGATAGATTGTCCAGGGTTCCATTTACCTTGTATCTATTTTAAAAGAACATTAAATCAAGGATTTAAAGTACCCTTGTTAATTACTACTTGAGATACTTAATTATAGGACAAGATGGCAAAATAGCCTACTGAGTCATTTGGATAGACCTTGCAAAGATTTGATCTTCTGTGATGTTATGTCTTGAATTTCAAATTGAACAGAAAATTCAAATCTATGATCTGCATTAGTTAAACACTGCAGCCTTTGGGTTCAGGTGTTAATACCTGTGTACACAGGATAATCATCTCTTGCCTTCTAATAATTTTGTGAACACTAACTGGCAAATATAACTTGTCAGTTATAGGATAGAAGGCCCAATAGCTACAGTATTACTGTGGGGTACGGAAACAGAGAATTTAATTCCCTACTTTATCACATATTCCCTGTGTGATACAAGGCAAGTTACCTAGTCTTAGGGATCGCATCTATACGGAACCTGAGCTGCCTGGTCACAGCAATGACACATGATCATATACTGTGGAGACCTGGTTCCAGGTATCTACTTTGTTCTTGTAAACAACAAGAATGAGGACTGATTAAAAATCCCACTTTCCCTTGTAAATGGTAAAACAGCCCCATCTAAGAAGAATTTTGGCTTCTCTTGCATGCATGATATTAGTCCTGTGATGTCACTGAAAAGGCAGTCAAGGAATATGAAAATGGTCAGAGACATGCTGCTGAGGTGGATCTGCTGTCACTGCAGATAACAGTGCCTTTACAATGCAGAGGTATTAGAGATTTTCCTACTGTGTGCAGCAGCTGGCTTAGTCTAAACCTGGCCCTTGCATCAATCCCTGTGAATAACGTGGTCAGCTGGTGAATCTGCTTTCAAAACAGTGTATAAAAAACCTATGTTTTCCAGTTCTCCATCTGTAAAACAATGGCAGGTTACAATTAATAATGTCTAACAGAGGTATTATGGAGATTAACATACTTTGAAAATGGCTCAGGTACTATTTTAGATGGGGACTATAAGTAGATATTACTGATTGTAATTGCATCAGTTCCACAAAGTATATTACATAAAATATACTAAAGGCATGATAATTCACTACTATTTTTAGTACTAATAAAAAATAACTATAGACAGTTAATGTGTTATCTGTAGATATAAATATTTGCATAATGATCCCAGAGGAAATCTAATACTTCTGAAATGCACACAGCTGGTGTCATCTCTAAAGCATTCAGATAACCCTTATAGTTGATAGAATCAGATCTCCAACTTCTATACAGATGTTCTCCAGTACTTACAATCCTAAAAACATAGACACCAAATTCATAATCTTGATTAGAAAAAGAATATAATAAACTGTCTTTTTCCATTCACTTGAACAGCTAGGGTCCAGCTGGGTTTATCCCTGAAAGCTTTTCCATATGCAAAAAGATTAGGTCTTAGAGTAATAGAGGATGAATCACCGATGATTTCATAAACTGAAGACAAAATGGCTACAAGGCCTTCATTAAGTTAGCGATAGGCATCTAGCTGATCAGATAAATCCACAAAAACAAAGCATGGACTGGATCCAAAGGAGGGCCATGAAGATGATCAGAGGGCTGAAGCACTCTCCTATGAAGACAGGCTGAGAGAGCCTGAAGAAGAGAAGGCTCCAGGGAAACCTTATAGCAGCCTTCCAGTACTTAAAGGGGGCTACAGGAAAGATGGGAAGGGACTTTTCACAAGGGCATGTAGTGACAGGACAAAGGGTAATGGCTTTAAACTGAAATAGGGTAGATTTAGATTAGATGTAAGGAAGAAATTCTTCACTGTGAGGGTGGTGAGACACTGGAACAGGTTGCCCAGAGCAGTTGTGGCTGCCCCCTCCCTGGAAGTGTTCAAGGCCAGGTTGGACGGGGCTTTGAGCAACCTGGTCTAGTGGAAGGTGTCCCTGCCCATGGCAGGGGGTTGGAACTCGATAATCTTTAAGGTCCCTTTGAACCCAAACCATTCTATGTTTCTACAATTCTATGAATGTTTTCAAGGCCCTGTTCTTTAATTTATTGATGTTAACCTGACATAGGGGCCTATTACTACAGTAGTTTGTGAATTAGCCACACAATTTTGGCTAAGGAAATGGTAATGCACTGTGTTGAATATGGCTGCTCTATTATTCAAGGATTAATGGCCTGATTGACAGACCACTGAAATGAGAAAAAAAAAAATCCTTTGGTTCAGTTGAGGTTTGGATTAAATACTAACAAAATATATACTGAGGAAATCAGTTATATGTGATTTTGTCTTGGTCCATAATTAAATTGAATTTTATATTTCTTCCTCTGTAGATCACTGCTGATAATTTATAGCAAGATATAAAATAACTATTTTTCTTCTATGTTTTTTAAAGCAGAGCTCATTTTGCAGCAGACGACACATGAAGGAAGAGCTGGACCGTGTAAAGGCAATCAAATATAACCACGACACAGGAATTTTCAGTTGTCTAGGGATAGCTTTTTTCCTTTAATCTCTAAGAAGTGATATACATTATGAGCCTTATAATGAAGATGAAAACATAACAATCCCCAGTATAAAACCAAGTTGCTTTTCAATTACATTAAAAGTCATTATAAATTCATCTTTTTTACAACATTCTTTACAGAAATCAAAAAGCTTTATGGGAACATGATGATGGCACAGTGTTCTGATTCTGAATCACATCCTTTAATGAATCAAATATAGAGTGGAAAATACAAAGTAAAATACCGAGAAAAAATTAAGGCACTAAAAATAAGTTCACTAAAGTACTAAATGGGAATAAAAGGGATCAAACCTTTAAATGTCATCTTATTAAGTAGATGAATGCCATGCAACAACTGCCTTAACCAAAAGGAGTAGAGGAAATATCAGAAAGGCCAAGCATGAAGACCTCAATATTTGGAATGTTTGTCCTTTGTACCTTTTACACTGCAAACGTGAGGAATGAAGGGGCAACACTCAAAGGCTAAGAATATGGTCTCTCAGCACAAAAAGAGCAAAAGGATAAAGAGAATGCAAAAGATGACAGCATTTGGATAAAAGCCAGTCATATAAAGATATCAGCACAGAATAATAGAAGAGACTGGCAGACATCCCAAATCAATTATGGAAGATTACTACAGCATAGGCCAATATACTTGCCTTCAGAAAGCCTAAGATGTGGATAACAAAGTTCAAGACTAGCTACAAAAAAAAAGGAAGAAAATGTGAATTTGGGGAGGTAGAAGGAAAATGAAGGCAATGTTAACTATAAATCAAAGGAAGGCACAAATGTATTGTGATTTCACTTTGACACCTCTGTATGACCTACACAGGATCTCAAATTACTGATTATAGACTGTACCTAAGACAGTAATTCAGTGGGTGTGGAGCATATTGAGACACCTCATCCTGCAACCAGGTAGACTATCACTTGAGGTTCAGTACTCCTGAAAAGATATAAATCGGTATAAGCTCCCAAGAGCTTAATCTGCTCAAACTTTGAGATATTCTTACCAAACCAGGTATGTCTAACATGATGGATTTCCATTTTTTAAAATCAATAACATTTAATGGAGACTAACAAAAAACTACAAATAAAACTCCTGCTCATAAATCAGTTCTGGTTGTAAATAAACCCAAGGCTATTTCCATCACTTCCTCAGGAAAGGAAAAATTATCACCTTGGGTATCTTAAAACTTGTGATGAAGGTAAAGTAACCCATAAATGCTGCACGTGGTAGTTCAACATACATTAATAACTGGTTACTTGGGCTACAGCTAATAATTACTTACTTGGACTACAGCTGATGGCTGGCAATCGCATTGAGACTGTATCTGAAAATACACATCAATTGACAGGAAGTAAAGCTATTAAAATCGTATACTGTTCAACTTTTATGAATAACAAACTAACATTCTTCATTCAGTTCTTTAAACCATAGCTCCTTCCACTGCAATGATGGACCGAATTCCAAGCTAAGAAAGCACATCTTCCTTGAATTCAATTTTTTCTTTGTACTTCTCAAATGTCTAACATAAGAGTAATGATTCTCATTTTTAATCTAAATCTCTGTTTACACTATTTAAAGTGTTACAGACTTAGAAGGGAATTGTCAGGCAAGCAGAAATTGCCCCTTACTGTTCATTTGCTTTTTCTTCTGCGCCTTCTTGCAACGGAATTTAGAAGAATGCATTACGCCTTCTGTAGAGAGTTATTATCCTCATTTTGTTTATGAAAACACTAAGAATATGTGATACAAAAATGGTCAGACTGTAAATCATAGATTGGCTACCTACCTCACAGTCACAGAGCTAGGTTACCGGAACTGAGTTCCTTTTCATCACTGACTAGATCTGATGATGAGCATAAAATAGGGCCTCTCTCTTCTACAAATATATTAGAAGACAGTGTGTGTGTGTGCAGGTGTGTACAGCAAATTACTCTAACAAACAGTAAATAACCAGTACTGTGTGGATAGGTAAAAGTGTCAGCTGTAAGAATACAGTCAAGATAAACACATAACTTCCAATACAGAATCTTACGGAAACACCACTATTTTCAATTACTTAAATAAATTCCTTATCTGTTAAAACTGTGAGGTTTGATCAGAAAACACTCTTCAAAAGCCTTTGTAAAATCTGCAGTAAACCTCTTTTATCTCTTTTTATTCGAGAAAGAGCCCCAACGTTTTGCCCTCTACAAATTGTTCTTTTCAGATCTCAGTGACTCAGCTGATTTTGTTCCAGATTAGTTCACTTTGACAACTGACTGAAGACCAGACCAGCAGATTCTGTAGTCCTGAAGTTTTAAGCAAGGATATTTCTTTCAGAGGTAAATATCTGTAGGTTTCTTTATTTGAGTTTTTGCTTGGTGTCTTAGATTTGCACCACCACCATGATGTGCTCCATCTAACCTAGCTCTCTGTGTATAGCAGTCACTGTGTGGCATGTCACTTTTCGGCCATGCAGTTTTGCACAGGGTAGATTCAAATGTTAGATTGCTAAATACAATTAATTCCCACCTCCACTGACTTTTGATATAGGGCAGCTGCCGGTATAGCCATACAAATAGCAGATCTGTCTAAAACATCTTTCTAACAGTGAGTAGTCCCACAGTCCTTATTTAAACTGAGGGTGGGGAATGGTAGTAATGCAAATATGCTTAATCATGTGCTGAATTGGTCAGTGTTAATGGAATGACTAAAAAGTTCATGGTCCATTTCTCCTCTCCTTTTCCAAGTAAATTTGCAACTGCAATAGACTTACAATTGTAATGTCTGGATATCCACTGTGGCTGCAGATGATGTACTCTTCTGAAAATCAGGTTTCCAGAATTAGTAGGCAATTTTGGAAATACAGGTCTAAATCAGTGTTCTGGTGTCCTGCAGTAAACTAAATCAAGTCAGGCTTAGAATTCATGTCTCCAAAGCCCATTTCCAATATGTTAGATGTTAATGCCCTGCCTAGGAAGGTCACCAAATTCTCATACACTGTTCAGTGTGTTCATAATGGCTAATAAGAAGCTCACATGATCTACTCCTGCTTAATGAAAGTTTCCATTGTGATACAGCCAGAGTGAGCCTTCAGCAAAGCCTCTAATGCCTGGTCCTGCTGACTTCCATCATCCAGGGCATATTCCAGGCAAGGAAAGTGCAGATGAAAGGAAGATAGGATGTAAAGGCAATGGTAGCTAATGCTGTCTGATGAGACTGAAAGACTTCTTGTTGCTCATACAATATCCCCAAGACTTACATCAGGAGGACACATGAAAGGTTGCCTTGTAATTTTAATGTAAACTGTGTTTGAGGAACCGTGACTCAAGCGGTACAATCAATTTCTGCCAGACACTGAAATCCCTGAGATGTTTTAAGTGACAATATGGCACACAGTTTTAAGTCCTTAGTCAAGGTCCTTTTCCTTCTACACAAGTCTGTAACATTGGCATGCAAAGTCATTGCCCTACATGCCATGGTACAGCGCAGCTTTCCAGGAAGAATCAGAGAGAAAATTTTGTTAGACACTTTAGCCTAATGAGTTAAACACTGACTTGGACTGTCATTTGTTACTTGATAATTTTGTGTGATGTGACATTAGACAAATAATTTTAAACAATGATTTCACAATCTCTACAGTGAGAATGTTACAAACACCTAGCTAGCTTCCAGAGAAAGGCTCCGATGATTGGGCCTTTTTTGTAAAAACTTTTGAAAATGCAACGTCCTAACTAACTCCAAAGGAATACTGAACAAAGGACTAGAGCTGAGATGTGCACAGGCTTACAGGGCTGACATACAAGCTCTGTTGCCTGACACAGAACCAAGAAAGGCTGGAAGTTTCTCAGGGAGAGCTGGTAAAACCACCTATTATTAAATTGCCCTCCTTTCCTACTATAAGACTCTTTTCAAACTTTAACTGTTTGAACTGAAATGCAACATTCCAAGTGTCTGCTCAGACTGATGCCTTTTCATTTGCAGAGAATAACTATTATACTGCTGTTAAGATGGCCATACTAAGTTTTCAAAAGGCATTCTGTGCAACCTTAATTTGGTCCCTTGTGCATATCTATTATGAAGCCAACTAACAAATAACATGACTGGAGATTACTTTTTCTTATATAGTATCTGCCTCATTCAGTGCCCAAAATGCATGTCATCACAGAAGGCAGGATTCACCTGCCCTGCCTTCAGATATCTGCAGCCCTGATGCTTACACCTGAACTAGTCTCTCTGGGCTTTCCTTAGGGTCACCAAAAAAAGAAACAGGTACTTACAGGGTGCAACTCAGCTTATTCTTAGATAGACATCTAAAATACATGAACCCTGTTCAAAAACTACACATTTTTGTCTGTGTTACAGACATATCTACAGTTAGATGCAGGAGCTTATTTGGCAGAATATATACAGGCATTCAATTTGGGTACTACAGTGTATAGTGAAGTATGTCATCATCCCCTTTTTCAAATTGAATTGGGGTGAAGAAAGATTAAGGTAAAGAGTTTCCACTAGTTTTACATACTAAGATTTATAATGCTTGGCATTATATAGCACTGCACATATTCAAGAAACAACTTCTGTTAACTTCAAATACAGTTATGCGTGCTCTGCACTTCTTCAAGTCAGACCCTACTGTCTCCAGCTGGGCATCCAGAAAATGAGAAACATAGCACTAGAGACCAGCTGTGAGAAATCTGGTTTACGTCATCTGTGTAGCAACACAAACAGGCGGGTGTAGAAACCCTTTCATGGCACTCAACTGCCTTAGGGATCCAGTTTTCTTTTCCATCAACCTCTTGCCCCACTCACTTCATAACTTTCAACTCTGCAACAAATGAAATAAAGGTTCTACAGACTATCTCCCTTTGTACTGTAAAATCATGATTCATCTCTTCCCTTATGTGTACTGAATCCTCTAAAAAAACTAGTTTGCTCACCTAATAATTAAAGTATATGTCCTACATATATAAAAGGATGCTGAATTAAGATTCACAAAGCATTTTATTCCTGAGATTTTCTAACTCCTGATTGCTGTGATTGTTCAGGCTGAAATTCATCTGCCCTAATTTATCACAGAATCACAGAATCATCTAGGTTGGAAAAGACCTTGAAGATCATCTAGTCCAGCCATTAACCTAACACTGACCATTCTCAACTACACCAGATCCCTCAGCGCTATGTCAAGCCAACTCTTAAACACCTCCAGGGATGGGGACTCCACCACCTCCCTGGGCAGCCCATTCCAACACCTAACAACACATTCTGTAAAGAAATACTTCCTGATATCCAGTCTAAACCTTCCCTGGTGCAGCTTGAGGGCATTACCTCTTGTCCTATCTCTTATTACTTGGTTAAAGAGACTCATCCCCAGCTCTCTGCAATCTCCTTTCAGGGAGTTGTAGAGGGCGATGAGGTCTCCGCTCAGACTCCTCCAGACTAAACACCCTCAGTTCCCTCAGCCACTCCTCATAAGACCTGTCCTCCAGACCCTGCACCAGCTTCGTTGCCCTTCTCTGGACACGCTTGAGTAATTCAATGTCCTTTTTGAGGTGAGGGGCCCAAAACTGAACACAGTAATCGAGGTGCAGCCTCACCAGCACCCCGTACAGGGGTAAGATCACTTCCCTGTCCCTGCTGGCCACGCTATTTCTGATGCAAGCCAGGATGCCATTGGCCTTCTTGGCCACCTGGGCACACTGCTGGCTCATGTTCAGCCAGCTGTCAATCAACACCCCCAGGTCCCTCTCTGACTGGCAGCTCTCCAGCCACTCCTCCCCAAGCCTGTAGCGCTGCTGGGGGTTGTTGTGGCCCAAGTGCAGCACCCGGCATTTGGCCTTACTGAAGCTCACGCAGTTGGCCTTAGCCCATCGCTCCAGCCTGTCCAGGTGTCTCTGCAGAGCCTCCCTACCCTCGAGCAGATCAACACTCCCACCCAGCTTGGTGTCATCTGCAAACTTACTGAGGGTGCACTCAATCCCATCGTCTAGATCATCAATAAAGATGTTAAACAGGAGTGGCCCCAAAACTGAGCCCTGGGGGACACCACTCGTGACCGGTCGCCAACTGGATTTAACTCCGTTCACCACAACTCCTTGGGCCCGGCCATCCAGCCAGTTTTTTACCCAGTGAAGCGTGTGCCCACCCAAGCCATGAGCAGTCAGTTTCACCAGGAGAATGCTGTGGGAAACAGTGTCAAAGGCCTTACTAAAGTCAAGGTAGAGTTTCCTTAACGTTTCCTTATGTTAGACATCTAAGTCTGTGCTGATCACCCATATTTGTCTTACAATCACTGGGGAAAGAGAAAGCCATTGGAAGTGGGGGAAGGGCAAGGGGAACTCAACACTTCCTAAAATAATTATGAAAATGACCTGTTAGATTAAGCACCCTTTGGTGGTATCTGTTTATCTCACAAACTGTAAAGAGAGCCTATGGTGTCTACATCAGATTTAGCATTCTAAGTTTTGTTTACCCTTCTAAGTTCTGTTTTCTAAGTGTGTTTAGAGCAGATTATTCCTACACTTGTTAATACAGTACACCTATACTTTAAAATGCCCACGATGACTGTAGGTGTGCACATATCTTTCTTTTGTTTGTCTGTTTTTATCTCATTCTGCCATTCCAGAGGCCTCTGGAGAAGCTTCAGTATTTAATTTAGAAAGTAATTCTGAATGAAAATGGAACTAGATAAATGACAAAATATATTTTACTATACATGCTACTTCCTAGAAATGCATTGAGTCAGTATGCTTTGTTGGATTCTCCCCCAGGAGACTGATTTAGTCTAATGATAGTGCAAGGTCATTAGCACAATATCAGCATAAATTCTGCTTAACCAATGCCAGGTGGTTAACTAGTTTATGTTAATGTGTTGTGTGCATAAAACTGTGAACTCAACTCCTCTGTATGACAACGTGATCTGAAGAAAGAGTTGGGCAGCCTGAATGTATTCCCACTAATTTGGAACCAAAGATAAATCATTCTCACTTCTGCCCCTAAGATAAGCTGAAGACTCTCATGTGTTGCCATCTAAAGCAGATTGAAAACAATTTTTTCTTAACAAGATGATTTACACACTGCACATATTTAAATATGCTTAATGTGCTTTCTCCAATACTTACAACTCAACTCCATTTTAAAATCTGGTCGCTTATATATTGTACTCTGTTGTATATGGGTTCTATTTTCGTTCTGATGTAAAATTACCTTCCCTGAAAAATATTAACTGTAAACACAGAGTACATTTTAAGATATACAAGGCTGAGTGCGAGGTCCTGCACCTGGGTCAGGGTAATCTCCAGTATCAAGACATACTGGAGGGACGAATGGATTGAGAGCAGTCCTGCAGAGAAGGACTTGGGGGTATTGGTGGACAAAAAGATGGACATGACCCAGCAATGTGCGCTCACAACCCAGAAAGCCAACTGTATCCTGGGCTGCATGAGAAGTGCAGCCAGCAGGTCGAGGGAGGTGATTTGCCCCCTCAACTCTGCTCTCATGAGACCCCACTTGGAGTACTGTGTCCAGCTCTGGGGCCCCCAGTACAAGAAAGACATGGACCTGCTCGTGTGGGTCCAGAGGAGGGCTCTGAAAATGGTTAGAGGGCTGGAACACCTCTCCTGTGAAGAAAGGTTGAGAGAATTGGGGTTGTTTAGCCTGGAGAAAAGAAGGCTCTGGGGAGACCTTATTGTGACCCTTCAATATATAAAGGGGGCTTATCAGAAAGACAGTAGTGGGTAGGTTTGTATTGGACGTAAAAAAGACATTTTTTACGGTAAGGCTGGTGAGACACTGGAACAGGTTCCCAGAGAAGTTGTGGATGGCCCATCATTGCAAAAGTTGAAAGTCAGTTTGGATGGGGCTTTGATCAATTGTTCTAGTAAAAAATGTCCCTGCCTATGTCAGGGGTGTTGGAATAGATGATCTTCGAACACCCCTTCCAACCCAAACCATTCTATAATTCTATGATACAAGCTCCAGGAGGCAGAGTTTTGAGCCTCAGAGTTTTGAATTTCTGACCCTTATGTTCTGTATTTGTTCATTTAATGGTGCCCACTTATTGATTCAGAAATGACTGAAAAGGCCTCATTTTTCTGTATCTGTGAAATATAGGCATGTCAAGAGGAAGCATGACAATTTTGCTTTCTAAGCACGAAACCACGCACAGTACTAAGATGGTCATCAATGGAAAAGTGGTTCTCCACTGTGCATGGTACATTTCTTACTGCAAGCCAGAAATTTCCTTATTTGTAAAATGGTGTTGGAAAATTCTTGAGTGGGAAAAAAGAATAAAAAAAACAAAGGCTGAGGTTTTGGGAGAATCAGATTTAGTAAGTATCTCTATTGCACATGTTCACCCAGACCTCAAAAATGAATGAAATTACCCATGAAGGAAAGAAAAAAAAAATCCTGGAGCCTTGGCTCAGCAGTTTTGAAACACTGTCAACAAGATGAGTAAGTGGTGTTCTGTAAAACTGAAGAAAAGGATGAAAGGCAAGCTGTAAGTCAGGAGGATGGAAGTCAGGAGGATAAGGAAAAATTTTACATAAGTAGAAGGTTCAGTCCTTATAAAATCCTGAAAATATTACAATAAACTTCAGATGATCTAGATGGCTGATTGACGACTTTGTAGAGGACACACATGTATGATGGTTGCTCAGAACTTCAACTCTCGAGAAACTGAGGAGGAATCTTTAATCAACAAAGACAGACATTTGATATCTTATATATTTTCTCAACCAAGCACAAACTGCAAAACAGTAGATGACAAGTTCCTGTGCCATCTTTGTGGTGCCAAGACACAAGTTACTGCTCTGAGGGTTCAGCATCGAGGTGCATTTCAGTCTTTACAACATTGCTCAGATGGTATGCTCTAAGTTGTTCACAAAATAATAATTTACAGAACTTGAGAGCATTCCCATGCTGAAAATGTGCTAGAGAAGGAAATGCTGAAGCAAGAGAAAGATAATGCTTCCCATTCCAGAGGAGAGAACACAGAGTAGTCCAGAGGGAATGTCTGGGCAGGATTACACACAGAGGAACCTACACCATACTGTCTTATTAAAACTGGATGCTTTATTTCTTAAGCAATATCTACAATGTGAAGACAGAAAGCATGAATTATCATGAGAAATTTCAGTCTGAAACACCCAGTCCTAGAGATCTCAGGCTACCAGTAATAAAAGATTCCTAGAATTTCTCTAAAGTTCTAGGTGACAGTTTTCTAACTCAAATATATTATACCCAAGGCAAAAAATATCTGACCTCATTCTGACAGGTGCAAAGGAATTGATCACAGAAATAAGAAGAGTGGTTAGGTAGAAGTTACTGTGGTTTGAGGACAGCTGTTTTGTGAAGTCCAGAACAGCAGGTTCATATTACTTGTATCCAAATATTTTAAAAGACCAAGCAGAGGATCCTGAGAAACTGCCACTGTTCCTACACAGTACAAGATCCAGAGAGAAAAAACCCAACCAAATCTTTAAAAATAGTCATTAATCACTTGAACTACTTCACATTTATGGTGGGGGATTCTCTGTCTCAAGATACTGTGAAGTTGAGTTTCCTCCTCTTTTAAAATCAAGTTTTGATCTTTTTTTCTAAAAGACACCATGCTAATTCTTGAAAAATCAAAGCAGGAGGTCAGACAGTAAAACGCTTTGGCTTATTTATGCAAGAAGTCAAACTATATTATGTCAGAAAGGTCTCTCCTATCCTTTAAATCTATGAACCTGGGAACTGGGTTACAAAAGAAATGCAGTCTTTTTGAAAGTATTATCTTCTTATTAAGAAAAACTTATGAGAAAGCATAGTCCATTATTTTTAAACCTGAATTTAAATCTACATGCTAGTTCTACTGATATTAATAGAGGAAAAGAAATCCTACTTAACCTCAGGAGGGTAACATTTATTTTTTCATTGTGGTTTATATTCAGTTTTTGAAAGCATGACTCTGAATATTGCATGCACCCTACATGTCAATTGGCCCCCTCACTAGGTACCAGTGGGAGAGTCTGAGTGATATAGCAGTTTCTCAAAATGTAACAGATGAAATTGTTCAGCTTGGGACATCCTTTTTCTCTCCCTCCCTATGTGGGCATCAGTGGGGCAATATTTGTCTCTTAACACTTGCGGTGGAGAACGAGCCAAAAGTTACACACAGCCAGCAAAAGTCATTTAAGAGTTGGGAAAGGAAGCAGGTGTACATTGAAAGGGAGAAGGGTACAGCATCCTGTAGCAGTGCAGACACAAGAGGGAAAGCCGAAAGACTGGATAAATCAAAGCTGCCTGCAGCTGTTCTCAAGAATGGGTGAGACAAGCGAGCATGCACAGCTGGCTGCTGGAGGAGGACAAACAGCAGCACCAGTTGCAGGTCTGTGGCCCAGATCTAATATTCAGAGTGTTTTAACATGATTTCCCATGAATCAATGCCAAGTTTGTAGTGAAACCAGGCAGCAGTGCTTGGGCTTGTGTTTGATAATCTCAACACCTAAAGTGATCAGGTTCACTGGGAATTTTCTTTGTATGTTGTTGAACTGCTGCCCATAGCTCAGAGAGTAAATCTGTGCCATGGATCACCGTGCTTCATTTCTCTTCTCAGTGTCTTGGTGCCTGTGGGCTATTGTGATTTTCTTAGCAACACATGACTCTGCCCCTATTTTCTAATTCCAGACATATAATGGCTTTGATCTACCTTTTCCTTGCATTCTTTTGGTCTGTCATCATGTTTACATTCATTTACATAAGATGCACATTTTATCAATTGTGAGACATTTCTCCATCCTACTCCATGCACCTCTGCCCATTCTCAAATCATTCACAGATTATAAACTGGGGGATGGGGTCATTGCCGTCACTTGCCTTCCCTCCTGTATAACAGAAATCACAGTGCTGCCCTGAATTTATCCCTGAAGGTACATTTTTTTAGTTGTCATTTTCCAATAAACTGCAGAACCACTTAGAAATTTCATCTGGGGCTTGTAGTACAGTACATATGAACATGCTTTTCTCTGTCACCTTTACAGACCTTTTAAAAGAGATCAACAGACCCCACGAGTTCCTAAGTACAGCTCAAAACCACCTGACTGGTTTTAGGAAAATTCATCAAATCTTGCCTTTCAAATGTTGAGTGATGAAGAACATACAACTCTGATACTTCCATAGCTTTCTACACTGAAAAATATGCCTTTTACTTCTAATCTTAATTTGTCTAACTCCACATTTCACCTTGATATGTCACTGTCCACTAGACAGAATAGCCTATTAGAATCAATATTCTACCTATGGGAGGTAGGTGTGATCCCTCTGATTTTCTACTTGACAAGCTAAATGGCTCATGATTTTTAAGCTTTTCCCTGAATGGCATGTTTCTCAACCTCTAACCAATCCTGTGGTTTTCCTCTCAGTGTTTTTCACTTTATTATGATCCTTTTTTAGACTATATTTACAGGAACTTGATGCAGCAGTCTGATAAAAACAGAAGAAAGCATAATGCCCCTATTCTAATTGATATTCCCCTCTTTAAAAGAATAGCCAAGGACCCCAGTGATAACACACAAAGACGTTGGGTTTTGCTACTTAATCACCATATTTCCAATGTTCTAAGGGGTGGAAACACAGCACATCTGTGCTCCATGGACAAACTGTGTGACACTGGAGCATCTCCCAGCCAATAAATGACAAGAGAGGGCTACAGCCCATTGACTTCCTTGATAATCCACTCCCATAATTTTTTCTGCATCAGTGCTTTCTAGGATTAACTACTTTATCCAGTAACTATAAATGTATTTGTTCCCTATGCTCTCTCCATAGTCAGTGAAGAGAAACTGGACCTTCCAAAAAACAGTTTATCCCATCCCAGCACAACTGCCTAAAACCGCTGAGCTAGAGTGCCCTCTGATGGGTATCCAATTCTCTCCGTGATCAGTGAGAACCTGTGTGAGTACCTTACACCACACACTTTCAGAAGACTAAAATGAAGTGAGATGGATGCCACAGGCACTGGGTAGTGCTGCCATTGGCTATTTTAAAGCATAAGCTATGCCAGGGCTCAGCTTTACAGTTCTACCCAGTATCTACACGTCTATCTACATATAACACCATTACTATAAATCAGCCTATAACTCCACTGATGCTTTTGTCATCTGCAAGTATCATAATGACTGCATTTTTCCCAGAAAATTTTGCAGAAGCAAAAGTTAGCCTATGTGGCATTCTCTTGCAAAGAATCCATTTAATAATGTTTCCCTTTTTAGTAAACATTTTTAAACCTGTTATTTAATGAGTTTTGAAAACATTTAGTATGCATGACTTTCATAAGATTTAAATTGTGCGATACCAAGTGAAATGCCTTATGAAAGCTATAATTTGATGCTATTCTGTCAACCAGATCTCCAAGTTAGCATAAGATTTTCCAGGTTGATTAGCATTAATTATGTTATTTTCCTTTTAATTTGTATTAATTGAGTCTGATATCAACTGTTAACATTATTTTATCAGGATCTCAGTCAGGCTGACAGATTTGTAATTACCTAGGTCATCACACTTATACATTAGTATGTCCTTTTATGCAGTAACCATGATTTGCTGGTCTTCATACAGAAATCACCTGATGCTTTAAATTATCACAAACCCTTAGAATACAGATTAGCCAATGTACTAGCATGATCTTCAGAAAGTGAAGATCCAGTGATCTGATCAAAAAACTGTCTGAGCATAATCCAAACTTCTCACCCTTTGACATGGGTTTCTGTGACACCTTATTATAGATAGTATTTTGGTTTGTAGTGGGTTTAGTGCTTTTTTAAAGTGAATTGAGAAGCTGTAGCAGCAGTCATTGAAATGCAGGCCTTTTCTACAAAGGTCTCCCAATGCTCATCTGTCTTGCTGCTCTACCCCAAAATCTTTCTGTACACCTGTACATCAAATGGAAAAATCTGGGATTTTTTGATACTGGGGCTAAAATAAATATCTCATAATTGATAGAGCTAGGCTTCCGTTTGGAACCCCACAGTAATATTTCCTGGCTGTTTTCTGACCTGAGAAAAAGACTTGTCCCTTCTGCTACAAAAATATTTTTGGCTTTAGAACA
Organism: Strix uralensis; assembly: GCF_047716275.1. Taxonomy (NCBI): domain Eukaryota; kingdom Metazoa; phylum Chordata; class Aves; order Strigiformes; family Strigidae; genus Strix; species Strix uralensis. The sequence continues at coordinate 122,618,692 of NC_133973.1, forward strand.
AAGATGGCAGCATCCCATGCTTTGCACAGGGAGGAACAGAAATGTACCGTGAGCATATGATAGGAGTTATACACAGTTCCTCTTGATATATATCAAAGCCATTGGTGGTGGAATCCACTTGCCTGTTTTCATTACTGTCTAATTTATGAAGCCCCATGCTGTTGTGCTTGAGAGTTCTCTAAGCAACAAGTACTGCTGCTGCAGAAACAGGAATTTCATCTTATGTGCCACAGCAGTATGTACTCTTTTTAAAAGAAAAAAGAAATGCTGAGGAAACCTCAGTTCTGTGCCCTGGTCAGCTTGAGGAAGTTTAAACTTCTAGCCTGTATCAAGGCAGGGAGCACATCAGCCAAACAGCTGTGGAGTGTTTTAGGTGAAAGCCTGTTCCATTCTTGTGTCAAAGCTGGACCTGTGCAGCCAGGAAGGCCTGGAGCCAGAAAGACAGCACAGCTCCAGACCCAGCTCTTGGGAAGAGGTATGAATTTTATACAAGAAAATTTAGACAGGTAAAACTGGGTACAGAAAGAGTAACAGCTTTGGAAACAGTGCCCTTTCCTGACTGAATTATATAGCTGCTCAGATACTGTCAAAACACCTTTTGTCTGCCTTCTGGGTGAAAGATAATTTGTCCTTCCTTCTCTTCCTCCTCCACTGCCTTAGAATGGCCACTGCATACCACCAAGGGGAAGCAATTACTGGTTCTAGCTCCCTCAGTCTAAGAGAGAACGAGGGCCTGAAGGCACTGAGAAAGGGAAGACTTCACCAAGGAGTTGTGGTGAAGGTCAGGGTATTGACCACCTCCTTTCATCTTAAAAGGTACCCACACTCAGAAGAGAGCTAGGTAGCTGGGATCCCATTGACGTTTTCTGCCAGTTCCTTGTAAAGTAATTGGAAAGAGGCATACTCACTGACTGGATGAACAGAAGACATCTTCAGAGCTCCCCCTATTTTCATTTCTTGTATGTCCTCTATTTGACTTTCTGCTTCTAGCAGGATGGTTGGATTGGCCATCTTCCGTTTGCCCAGTTTCCCCCCTGAAACGGGCACCTAAAATGTAGGCACATCTGCTCACAAATGAAACACTGTTGGAGCCTTTCCATTATCTACCACATGGGAGCAGGATTAGGTTCGCTGTCAGTTTGGGGGAACATGAAAGGGATAAAGAACCATGAATTATGCATAACAGAATTGCACCCTACTGCTTCCTTAAGACATACAAGATGTTTCAGTCATTGTCATCCTAACATGCTCTTGGAGAAAATGTTTCATACAGCCAGAGGCAGTCCTCTTGAGTGCAGCAGGACTCATCCAATATTCCCGTTACAGCAGTGTACTGATGGTCTTCTACTAGTGAGGTGTTGTTTCATGTTGTTAAAGGTCTGGCAGCACGTTACAATTTGTTAGACTGGCTAAGACTATATGAAATGTCTTATGAAATAAACTGAGTAGGTAAGAATTTATCAGAGAACTGTTAAAACCTGACTGTTTTTTCAATGTCCTCACTTGATTATTTTTATTGCAGCTAATGGAAGGGAGTATTAAAACAGAAATCTGATGTCAATCCTCACATACCTTTGGTTTAGACCTGAACTCTTCCAGGCAGTAATACAATCTTTTAATACCAGACCGGATTTAATGAGGGTCTAAATTAGTGGGAATTAACTTTTTATGAGAGCTTTGGCCAGTGCTTGGCATGACAGAAGAGCCCATATATTTCTCCCAGGGAGAACTGCGGGTTTTCTTCAGCCGGTGTGTTCTCACCAGTTATTCCACCAAGTCTCATCACCCGCCCGGGTGCCACTCGGTGATTTGAGTCCCTCCAGCCCGACGCATAACCGTGCCGTGGCCACTGCGGGCCCGGGGGGGACGGGACACTTGGGTGCGCGGCGTCTTTGCTGGCGGGGAGCCCCTGGCACACGGCTCCCAGCGGGCCCACCCGCGGGGAGTCCCGCGGGCCCGGCAGGGCAGACTCGCTGCGCACCGGGGCCGGCCCCCGCCTCGCACCACCCCTCCCGCCACTTTCTGGCCGGGCTGGAGCCGGCGCGGCCGGTAGCTCGGGGAGGGCCCGGGCACCGCTCCCTTCCTCCCCGCGCCGGCCGCTCCCACCCGCGTCTCTCCCTGCCCCCGGGCCGCCCCCTTCCCCCGGGCCGCCCCCCCCGCCCCGTCGCCGGCCCCCGCCGCGGAGCGCGGGGCGCTCCCGCCGCTCCAGACCCCAGCGGCGGCTCCTGCCGAGCGGAGCGGCGCGGAGCGGCGCGCGGGGGCGGCGCGAGGCGGCGGGCGCAGCGCGGCAGCGGGACGCGGAGCTGAGCGGCGGGCGCAGGGGAGCGGGCTGCAGCGGCCCCCGCCTCCAGCGCGCGGGGCACGGCGGTGCCGGCCGAGGGGAGGGGGCGGCGGTCCCGGCCCGGGGGCTTTTCACCTTGGCCGAGTTCGGCACCGTCAGAGAGGCGGCAGAAAGTTCAGCGGGCAGGAAGTTTGGGGGCAGCTCGGAGAGTAACGCGGAGCTGTGGTTGCTGTTTCGGGTGGTGTGGGGTTTTTTGTTGTTGGGGGTTTTTTGTGCCCTTTTTTTTTTTTTTTTTTCCCCCTTTATACAACTCCACCAAACACACAAGCAACCCGCAACAATAAGAACAAGCAAAAAGTGCGGGAAGGGGGAGAGAGCGCGCGAAAGGGAAGCACCCTTGGTGGGGAGAGCCGGGTTTCTTTGCAGAGACACGGTCCCGTTCTCAGCGGATCCCAATGCAACTGCTCATCCTCCTCCTCCTCTACGCTGTCGTCTGTGCGAACTTTTGCAGCCGTCAGGGCACCACTGCCCCTGCCCAGAGCGGATCTATAAAAGCCTTGCGCTCCTCGAATATCAGGCGCGATGGTAAGTGTCCCTCTGTCTTCTTTATTGCCAAGGGCTGCATTTGCAGAGGAAGCCCCGAGCCCGGCCCGACGGCTGCTGTCCCCCCTTCCTCGGGAGCGGGAGCCGCGTCCGCAGGGGCCGCCAGGGGTCTGTCCGGGCGGGGGTCCCGTCCCTGGGAGGCCGGCGGGCTCAGCCGGGGCGCGGGGGGTCCGGTCCCCGGAGGCCGGTGGGGGTCGGCCCGGGAGCGTGTGGCCAGGTGGAGGGAGGGAGAGAGGGAGGGGTGGGCTGAGGGGGCGGCTCTGCCCGGCGGCTGCTCCTCCGGGCGGACCCAAACTTCTCGGGACAACTTCGAGGAGGTTTCCTGGGAGCCGGCGGTTGGCGGCGGCGTCCCCAGCGTTCCCCTCGGGCTGCGGGCGGCACCTCGCCCCTGACACCGCGGGGTGTCCGGTCCCGGCTGCCGCCGAGGGCCCCGCCCGGCGCCCTTCGACACCCGCGGGCCCCGTCCCCACTGCGTCCCTTTGATGTGCCGACGCCGGGGGCAGTGCGGGGAGGGCGGCGAGTTCGTGACGGCTGCGGCCGGAGCGGGGCCGCGGCGGAGCCCTCCGGGGCGGCGGACGAGGGAGGGGGCGCGGGCGGCGCCGCCGTGGCCTCAGGGGTGCTTCGCGGGAGCGCGGCTCCGCTCCCGGCCCCGCTGCGGCCTGTCACCGCTGTGGGCTCCTGTCATGGCTGTCGGGGTGCCCGAGGGCCACCTTGGCGGGAGGGTCCGGGTCCAGGGCTGGGTGTTCGCCCGGGGCAGTGCGCTGGGAGGACTAGCCCCGTCCCTTGTGCCCACCACACCGCTGGCAGGAGTAGGATGCCCAGTGATGGTGAGCACCAAGGAGGGCGGCTGCGGGCTTTCGGACACTGCCCGCCTGGTAGGAAGGGTGGTTTCAGCCTTCGTGTTTGAACTCTGGCGTGTCTCCCGCTGTGAGCCACCGGCAGAGGATATCCTTGACAGCTGAGGTGCTGTCGAGGGTCTACAGCGCAGCTGCATGGGACATCAGTGCCTCAAGGGAGCTGGCAGCGTGGCCATGTGCGTGGCCTCAAGGTGAACGAATGTGGAGGCTGCGTAAAAACAGCACCACTGAAAGTCACCTTTGAAATCCACTTGTTCATGATGAAAGAACACCAGGTCTTTTGGTTTGGGAAGGACAATGATCCTCTGGTTGGGGAGCAGCCTGTTGTGTTCCAGCTTCATGTGGGAGGACCTGCTTTTGCATGTTGCAGCGTACCTTATTGCAGAGCAAAATGCAAGATGTTCTCCTGAAAAAGAACAGAGTTAAGTTCAGTCTTCAAGTTAACGTCTTCCAGTTGCCAGAATTTATATATTTCATAAACCCTTTTCAAAAACCCAGTCACTTGAGCCATTTCCAAGATTGTACTCTGTATTTGTCAGTGTTTATTTTTCAGCATGTGTACAATGTGTGTAATGGGTATACAGTTGATTAGGAAGATGTTTTTGTTTCAGCTTTGGAGCCATACTGAACTTAGTAATCTTTTGTATGCCTTTTGTAGTCATGAACTTAGTAATCTTTTGTATGCCTTTTGTAGTCACTGACAAAAGGGATAGAAAAGGTGGAGAGGCTTTGTCTTAGAACTGACATAGCAAGTCTGGGAACAGCAGTTCCTTCTGCCTCAGAAGTCAAATTTAATCTAATAAAAATGTATGTGTTTGTAATAAAAGCATATATCCATTATTTCTGTTTCATCCTTTAAAACTATTGTGTACTTTATCAAGCTTCATGACTTGTTAGCCTGCCATCTTAAACTTCATAGAAGAACTGAGACCATCTCTGAGCTAAGCTAAGCAAGCTTCCTTCCAAGTCAAACTCCAAACAAGCTTTTTCATGGAACACTGCAGTGATTTACTTAGAACTTCAAAATGTGTTTTACTCTGGTCTTCACTGTAAAGTCAGTGAAGAAATCAGTAACCTCTAATATAAGAAAAGTTTTCAACTTACTGGCAGTGGGACAGGTGCTTTACTCTGCAGAAGACGACTTCTTGTGGTGAAGTTGCTTCTTGGAGTGATGAAGAGAACAAGCCTGTGTGAAATGATTAGCTAATCTCTCTTTTCCTAGCTGTAATCATTTAACGTTGTGATTAAGCTTCGTACGTTTAAAATTATCTTCCACAATTTGTAGTGGCTGAACTTTCTGGGTACTGGGGTGGACTGGTACTGGGGCTGTTTGAATGCAGCAGATCTATATGAAATTACATGCTACCTTCGACCCTCCCTGGTCCGTATGCTAGTGAGGCCTGCTGCCTACGGACATAGTGAAATGCACCCACACTGAAGTCAGACACCTCTGCAGTCCTTTAGCAGATGTTATCCATGTCCCGAGGAGGTAGCATACGTTTAGGAAGACCTCATGCGGATGCTAGCACACTGCAGCCTTGCTTTCTCTCTGTGCTTTGGAATCTTTTTGCTTTTTCTCTGCAAAGGGTGGTGTGTTCTGGTATGGCCAGTGGAGCTGGGTATTGGGTCACAATATCTAAAGCAGATGAGCTGCTGATTGCCCAGATTTTACTAAAATGAACCAAACTGTTGCTTGAGTTTGTTGACTAAGGGTCTGTATTTGTGCAGCCAAGGGTTATGAGCTGTATTCCAAATGTTGCATGCATGTGACGAGCTCACAAGCAAAGTGTTTAGACCATAGTTGGCTGTAGGCCACTAAATGTATTTCTGTCTTTTATAATTTTCAGTGGTGTTTGTGTCTTGTTTTGGTATGAAGCGCTGATATGGAATAGCATTAAAGACATGTGGGTTGCATTGCTGAGTGAGACAAACAGTATTTTTTACTTTGTAAATATTTGCAGGCATGACAATACAGAAGAGGATCTAAGAGCACACAATACACTGGGGTAATATGTTCCAACAGTCTCTCTCAAAATGCACAGCAGGGATAAAAACTAATTTAATATTATGGTCCTGGGCTGATGATCATGATTATTATGTTGTGGAATTAAGAGAGATACTGAAAAAGAAGCAAGGTCTGTTCAGCTCTTCAAAAAAAATATCTTGGCAAGTCCAAGAACACCTGCACATTTTATTAAAAAAGAAAACAATCCTTTGGATTGCAGTTTTCTGTTAAGCTCCAGGCAGGATAAACTAGTGATACTGCACACACAGAGCTTTAATATGGAGGCTTGGTCTTGCTTCCGGCCAAAACAAACCTTTGCACTGTGTGCAATTTGAGTCTTCTTTTAGGCTAAAAGAGGTTGGCCTGTTTGTAATTGCTCTTACTTAAGACTGAGGTTGCTCTGGGAAGGAAGAAATCTATAGATGAAGGGCAGCAGATACAAAAAAAAGTGCCTTTTAATGACTACCAAACCTAACCAGACTGTACTTCCTGCTGAAGATATTAAGAATATAAATAACCTGCTTACAAGACATCTTCTTGTCCCAGTGGAAGGACAGGCATTGATGACTCAGCTGTCCAGTGCAGCACTAATCAATTCTTTAAAGTGTCCTGGAGATGCCAGCCACATTTATAGCAGATTCAGTGGTATTCACTTAAAGTGTTTACTAATGCCGTTACCTGTTAAGTCCTTTGAAGTTCGTCGGAATAACACACAGAGAGAGCTTCCAGATGCTTCCATTGTTCTCTTTGCCTCAGTTTCCTGGTTTGCTGTATACAGGTAATACTGCCTAATTACAAGAAGTCTGGTATTTTGTTTCTGCTATTTTGGTTGTTTATGTGTACTTGGAGATGAGAAGTGGAGATGAAAAATGCTAAGTAATATTATTTACTGTGTGGTGTCTAACTGAAACATCAATTGCTTGTACTTATCTGTTACTGAACAAACATCTGTATGAATGCTCAATCTAGGAAAGTATGCCTAGTCTGTACACTCAGACTAAGCATCACTATACATATTGTAAATGTCAAAATCCAAAGTTTAAAGAAAAGGCAGAATAGAACAGACAGCATAGTGTCAAATCATTTCAGCATGTAAACAACTGAAAGCCATGGTATCAGTATCTTTTGATGTGGATTTGAAACCATAACATCAGATGACTTGTGATAAGATCCTGGGCTTTTGTGGTTTTCATTATGAAGCAAATAAACTAGGAATTTCCAAATTTTGCTTTGCTTGTGCACCACCAAAAATACAAAGAAAACTGTACTTTACCATTCTGGAGAAATGGCAACAGCTTTCGGCTCTTTGATGGCTTGTCCAAAGGGATGTGTGCCATTAACTCTGCCCTCCCCTTCCCTGTATTGGCCTGTGCCTAAGCACAGGGAAAAGCATTTGACTTTTTTGGGCAATATTCTCTCACCAAATAGGTGTTAACTGTCTGCTCTTGGGAAAAGATATAAATGGGGTTTTTTTCACAGCACTTTGAAATGGCTCTTTTATCAGTAGTGGTATAGGAACCTCAGTTTTGGAATGCACTTCTCGAGTTCTTTTATAAGAGGCTTGTATACATGTTTTTTTAAAGGACCCTGGTGACGTGAAATTGTGTCAACCGGAAAATAGCTAAAATAAGTTTGTTTTTATAAGCTTTATTTTCCTGATTGCTTTTGTAGATTTTGTAAAAAAAAAAAAAAAAAAAAAAAAGTGTGTTTCAGACTTCATCAGACTAAAAAAAAAAAGAAGTAGTAATTTACCTGTAGTAATGCACTTCGCTCTACAATTGTTTAACCATGATGATGTGTCTTATCTTATCTGTGTAATTAACTGTTTGGACTGAAGTATCAAAGGATATTACATGAAAATTCCAACCCTGACTCAGCAGCAAGCAGCATGGAGAAATTCTCTAAAGGAACTTTGAAACATGTTTTATCAGGCAAACGTATATCATGTAGTGGAAATCACTATAAACTCTCCAGCCAGTCTCCCAACACTTCTTGTTTCTTTTTTGAAAAATATATTTCTGTGAAACTTAATTAGGCCACCTAATTCTTAAAATGCTTACAGACAAAACTTGATAATTGTACTGCTTTGATTCTTAGTAGCTGAGCACTGCTGAAGATTCTAAAATAATGTGTTTTTTTCACCGTGATCCCACAGAGAGGTTGTGTTTTAGAAAACACCTAGGAATAGGCATAAATAGGAAACTCACGGGGAATCATTAGTGCAGTAACATTCTTGAAGTCCCTAACTTTGAGCATCTTTAATATTCCATTGAAATCAAGAGGCTCAGTCCTACAGGATTCTGTGATAACTAAGCTCAAATACCTTATATGTAAGTGGGATGATGATAAAACTGACTATATCTTACAATGAAGCAAGAGTACAAGTATTTACAAAATTATAATCATAGAATCATTTAGGTTGGAAAAGACCTTTAAGATCATTGAGACCAAATGTTAATCTAACACTGCCAAGCCCACCACTAAACCATGTCCTTAAGCACCACATCTACACCTCTTTTAAGCACCTCCAGGGATAGTGATTCAACCACTTCCCTGGACAGCCTGTTCCAACACTTGACAACCCTTTCAGTGAATAAATTTTTCCTAATAACCAATCTAAACTTCCCCTAGTGCAATTTGAGGCCGTTTCCTCTTGTCCTGTCACTTGTTACTTGGGAAGAGGCCAATATCCACCTCACAACAACCTCCTTTCAGGTAGCTGTAGAGAGTGATAAGGTTTCCCCTGAGCCTTCTTTTCTCCAGGCTAAACAACCCCAGTTCCCTCAGCTGCTCCTCATAAGACTTGTGCTCTGGACCCTTCACCAGCTTCGTTGTCCTTCTCTGGACACACTCCAGCCCCTCAATGTCTTTCTTGTAGTGAGGGGTCCAAAACTGAACACAGTATTAGAGGTGCGGCCTCACCAGTGCCGAGTACAGGGGGACAATCACTTCACTAGTCCTGCTGGTTAACACTATTTCTGATGCTATTTGCCTTCTTGGCCACCTGGGCACACTGCTGGCTCATATTCACCTGGCTGTCGACCAACACCCATGGGTCCTTTCCCGCCAGGCAGCTTTCCAGCCACTCTTCCCCAAGCCTGTAGCATTGCATGGGGTTGTTGTGACCCAAGTACAGGACCTGGCACTGAGCCTTATTGAACCTCATACAGTTGGCCTCGGCCCATTGATCCAACCTGTCCAGATCCTTCTGGAGAACCTTCCTACACTCAAGTAGATCAACACTCCTGCCCAAATTGGTGTCATCTTCAAAGTTACTTAGGGTGCACTCGATCCCCTTGTCCAGATCACTGATAAAGATACTAAACAGAACTGGCCCTAATACTGGTCCCTGGGGAACACCACTTGTGACCAGCTGCCAACTGGATTTAACTCTGTTCACCACCACTCTTTGGGCCTGGCCATTCAGGCATTTTTTTTAGCCAGTGAAGAGTATGCCTGTCCAAGCCATGAGCAGCCAGTTTCTCCAGGAGAATGCTGTGGGAAACGGTTTCAAAAGCTTTACTAAAGTGTAGATAGACAACATCCACAGCCTTTCTCTCATCCACTAAGCGAGTTACCTTGTCACAGCAGGAGATCAGGTTTGTCAAGCAGGACCTGCCTTTCATAAACCCATGCTGACTGGGCCCAATCACCTGGTTGTCTTGTACGTGCTGTGTGTTGGCACTGAAGATGATCTGCTCCATAACCTTCCCCTGCACTGAGGTCAGACTGACAGGTCTGTAGTTCCCTGGATCCTCCTTCCAGCCCTTCTTGTAGATGGGGGTCACATTTTCTAACTTCCAGTCAACTGGGACCTCCATGCTTAGCCAGGACTGCTGATAAATGATGGGATGTGGCTTGGTGAGCACTTCTTCCAGCTCCTTCAGTACCGTTGGGTGGATCCCATCTGGCTCCATGGAACTGTGTGTGTCTAAGTGGTGTAGCAGGTTGCTAACCATTTCCCCTTGGATTATGGGGGACTTCATTCTGCTCCTCATCCCTGACTTCCAGCTCAGGGGGCTGGGTACCTAGAGAACAACTGGTCTTACTATTAAAGACTGAGGCAAAGATGGAATTAAGTACCTCAGCCTTTTCCTCATCCTTTGTCACTATGTTTTTGTCAAATGTATTTGTCAAATATTCTGTTAAAATAAAATTTTAAAAAAGCATACGTATCATAGGCATGAATATTATGTACATGCATGCGCAGAATAAATATATATAGTTCTTTTACATATTATCTAGTATAGGATATTATATATGCACATATATAATACATAAATCAGAGGACATAAGCACAGGGAAATAAGTACACTTAATATAATTGGTTCCAAATGAGCATTAAAATCATAAAAGTATTGTACCCAGGGAATTTTTTTTTAGAATACCCTCCCCAGGTTTAATGTAACTTTTTGAAGTCCTAGTTGAACAGTGAACTGTTAGACAAATATTTGAGCCTAAGTATTTGAGGTAGTTAAGATCTTTACATGATGTTGTTAGCTATATAATTTATGGAATTTGGGTTGAAAGCAACCGTTATGTTTGAAAGTGTTTGTCGGTTTTCCAGGTTGTGAGTGGAAGTTCTGAAAGTAATTTACATGTTATTAGAATTTTTATTAAGTAAAAAGGAACTTACAGGGAAGAGGATTATGGAAGGCAGAAATCCTTTTAACAAAATAATATATAAATTCACTACATTACATATCTGGCACTCCTTCTTTAGCCTGAGTGTAAATATTAAAAGGAACAGATCTACAAAATGTTTATTATTTATACAGCAAGAAACTCCTTTGGGGAACAGTAAATTAGAAGGACAAGGAATGGCTTTCATTTCATACCTCTAATAATAGTATATATACAAAAGGTGCAGCAGAAGTTTATATATTTTATGCTCCAGTCCTTTCATATGGTTAGTCTTGCTTACATTAAAATATATCTGCAGCTAATTACAGACTGATCTCTTTAACAGCAAATAAAATACCTTACAGGACTGGCTCTGAGCACAGGAAAAGTAGGCAGCTGTCTGCGATATCAGAGTCCAAAAGGCTTCAAAATGTCCAGCTCCTTGTTGCCTCCTAAGCAATAATGATGACCTCCAGAAATGTCTTCCAACCTTAAACATTCTGTAATGGCACCTACTGCAGCTGACAGAGGGGTGGTGATGGGTGGAACACATCCTGTCTCAGAAGCAGCGGTTGCCTTCCCCGTGTCTTCTGTCCTGCTCTCCCTCTTTCCCACTCTCACCCCCTTTATGCACACGTAGCAGTAGCAGGAACAAGAAGTCTGGTTCTCCAACATCTCTGGGCCCAGCTGTGTCCCTTATCCTTGCCTTACTCCTCCACTTCTTGTGTAGCAATGTTCAGTTTTGCCTACCAAGCTGAGAAACCTTGAGTTAGCTCTCAATGTTCATAGCATGTTCCCAACCCTAGAGAAGGGCTGTCTGCGCCTGCCTGCTCTGGCTTTTGTTGACCTGCAGGGATTTGACACTAGGATATTAAATGAGTCCTAGGAAATACCATGAAGGCTCTGTGTTGGCATTCTCTGTAATAAGAATTTGCCCACTAATGCAGGAAAATGTAGCAGTAGTCCTTTTAGTTAGTTGATTCAAGCTGTATTCAAGAACTGCTCCAAAAATCCTATTATATTTATGAGGTTGATTACATTATACCACATTTTGGATAAAAAGAGACCACTTATATCACTGCTTCTGGTGAGGATCTCTTGGCTAAAATACTGGATTATGTTAGGTTACTTGGCAGTTTGTTTCAAATCAATCTCCTGTTTACAAAGCTAAGGAAATGTCCTGTTTACAATGTCAAACTGGCCAGATTTTCTTTTGGGAGTTTGGGTTTGGCTCTAATATTTTTGGTAGTGAATAAATCCTACATGATCTCGAACTTCCTATTGTACTTCAGTAATCTTTAGTTTCATGCTTCGTTTTTGATCTCTGTCCCACGCTGTGAAACCCAGCATCCCATATATCTGCTTTAGCAGTCAGAGCTCTGCGTGTTTGGAGATGGTGCAGGAGGACACACTTTTACCTTCTGTACGAACTTCCTGCCAATGTATTTTAGTCCTGCTGTGCACTGGGACATGAAGATGCTAAACTCTGTAAAAATATTTATTAAACACTAGGTCCATGAAAAACTTGAAAAATAGCTGTCTTGACCTTCATTGCACTGAAATCAATGCAAAACATCCATCAGCTCTTACTGCAGCAGGGTCTGGCTCACATTTTACATTAATTAATACAGGATAAAAGAAAATACTTAGGAATTCAGTGATGAGTTTTTTATAGAATCATAGAACCGTGGAATCATTTAAGTTGGAAAAGACCTTTAAGATCATTGAGTCCAACTGCTGACTGAACACTGCCAAGTCCACCACTAAAGCATGTCCCTAAGTGCCACGTCTTTACATCTTTTAAATACCTCCAGGAGTGGTGACTCAACCACTTCCCTGGACAGCCTGTTCCAAAGCTTGACAACCCTTTCAGTGAATAAATTTTTCCTAATATCCAATCTAAACTTCCCCTAGTGCAATTTGAGGCTGTTTCCTCTTATCCTGTCACTTGTTACTTGGGAAGAGGCCAATATCCACCTCACAACAACCTCCTTTCAGGTAGCTGCAGAGAGTGATAAGGTTTCCCCTGAGCCTCCTTTTTTTCCAGGCTAAACACCCCCATTTCCCTCAGCCGCTCCTCATAGGACTTGTTCTCTGGACCCTTCACCAACTTCGTTGCCCTTCTCTGGACATGCTCCGGCATCTCAGTGTCTTGTAGTGAGGGGCTTATGTAGGTAAGCTTTACACTATTCATAGTTAAGATAGTTAGTGTCCATGCACTGAAAAAAACCCAAATCCTTTGCACTGACAAGAGGTGAAGGTGTAACTGATGTAGTTACAGATTGCGTAGCAAAAGTGCAGAACAAAGCCTCGCGGGTTCATTGTGTCCGGCTGCTTTTTCTCCTATACTAACAATCTTATGTGTCACCCACAGGATATCCTACAGGAGACTTCAGCTGCAGTACATTTCTAAATAAGACCTTAAGGAAACCTGTCAGTATTTTTCACTGTCTTACATTGTTTCTGTTTCTTTTTTAGTTTTAAAGAGGCTCCAAGTGTAATATGCGTGGGGTTTTGTTATTGTTTCTTCTTGGATCAGTTGTAGAAGATTTTTCTCATAGTTGAATGTATTTCTAATCTGATGTGACTCATAATAAAAGTGGATTAAGGATAAAGCAGAGACCCAGGCCGGTTAAAGAGAAGGAATAAAAATAGGTACACAGAATGTTGATTACCAGAACTACTGTGGAATTTGGAAACCCTTTATGTACTGTTGTAGCCTTAATTTTTCAACCAGGAATTTGCTTGAAAGATAAATCCTTTGCTTTAGCAAACCAGTGACAGTAGTGTTGCATGAAAACAGCAAGTAGCTGGTAATAATGCCTTGAGATTCTGTGTGGAAATGGACCAACACAGCTTCTTAATCACGATGTCTCAGCAGGCATAAACACTGATAGGAGTGATTTCACTAACACATCCAGATGTCAATAAAAGGGTTTAAGACCTCATCACAGAAGCCTGCAGAGAATTTGCTGCTTAGAAATCGATAGAAAGCCCCAAAGTTACAGTACTGTTTCTTTTCCTGAATCAGGTTGTAGGCCTGTTCCCTTGCTGCTGTAAATTGCCTTCATGTTGTTGTGTTAGGTTGCTGAATGTTTGGAAGTCAGCACAAGGGGATGATGGCTTGCTTCATTGTTGTCCATAGGGTGGGACCTGGGGCTCCCAAACCCCTGTGTCTGCATATATCACTGTAGTTCTGGCAGAGTAGGATGACTATGTAGTTGTGAGAAGCAGAAAGATATTCTTTGCTCCTTCCATCCTCATAATGGCAGAGAACAGTTCTCTGCCTGGGTAGACTTAGTTTTATTTTTGTTTGTAATTAACCCTTGTGATCCAGGAGAGCTTAATGACATGGTATTCATTTCTCTACCAATCCCATCATTCATTAGATCCTGGAATGTGGTAGCCAAAGTTAACCTCTTCTTCTAAGAGGCAAAATTCTTCCATCATTTAGTAATGATCTGGCTGCTCCTAGTGTATATTGATCTGCTTTTACATAATTAGTATGTGCAAATGTGAACCTCTAGAGTCAGTGCTCTGATGATGCACACCATGTTTACTGTACAGTACACTCTTGAGTGGTGCCTCTGAGAAACAGACACAGTGACAACCCCACATTTACAGCACCCCTGAGTAATGCCGAGGTGTCTTGGGTCTGTCCTTGGACCTGCATGGCAGCACCAGGTTTTGAAGTTACACCCCCATCTCCATACGTACCGCCTGCCTCCCACCAGACTTCAAGAAATGAGTAATTAACTTGGCCATATGACAACATGGAAACAAACATCACTCCAGAAAATAAACTTGTTTGCACCACAGAGGAACTTCATGCCATACTCTAGTGCACATCTGAGGACCAGTCCTGGACCTGCGTCGTTCCCACAGTGGCACGCAGAGGAGGATGAGAAGTGGATGAGTGTGGCTGTTCAGCCTGCTAATTCCCCAGTCCTGTAATCAGTCACAGCACATGTAGTAAGCCTTTGCTGGGCAGTGTTCATGCATTTGACAACGTTTTTCTGTGAGCAGGAATACGATACGGTAATATCTTGTGTTTCACTGTAGGGGTCAAGCCCCAGCAGCTTGGAGAGGCAGAATTGCCACCCACAGCAGTCATTACACGTGGGCAAAGACTGGAGATCTTTATCAGGGTGCAGCTGTCCTTAAAATGCTGTGGCCTTGCTGCCTGTCCTGCCCACCTCCTGTCCACTTTCCTGCTCAGAGTTGGCACTGGTTTTGCAGGCTCAGAGCTGTATGACATACTGAGGTAAAATAACAGGGCATGTGGATAGCTGTTTTGGTGGAACAGAGAATCATACAAAACAACAGTGTGATGTCCCGAATAAAAACCAAATATCTTAGCTCTCACATGCTTGCATGAAAATAACTCCGGTGGCGTGGGAGTTAAATAGAACTCTTCCCTCTAAAGAAATCCCAGAACAAAACAGGGAAAGCTATTATCCTGGTTTTGTTTCTTTGCACGTTCCTTGGGTTTGGTTTCACCTAGTGCATAAGGAAATAGAGGAAGGCCATGAAGAAGAAATCATAGTGACTTGATATGTCAGTTCAGTTTATTTTCTTGAAGAACGACTTTAAAGGCTTTTTTAATACGTGCAAGGATATTTTTCAAGGCTTTCGGGTGCTGCCTTTTGTACAAGGATCTTGTCTCAGGATTTCTCTCTGCAGCCCTACAATGACAATGTCGTTTCCTGATGCTACTGCGATTTTTGTTGCCACCATCAATTCTTGCAGGACCTAAAGTCAAGCCTTAGATCAGGCAGATTGCTTTTCAGCTTATTTAGGCAAGCCATTAGTCAAAATATTAACTGAGGAAAAAAAGTGTCACCTGTTTTTCTTATCAGGAGAGAGGCAAAATATATTTCTATATATGCTTTTGCAATGAAGTGATTGCAGATTTAAGTACACATCACTGTAGTTTTGACAATTAATTTCTAGCACTGAATTTTCAAAAAGGCCTTCAAAGATTATTAGCCAAACCAGAACGTAAATACCCAGAGGTGCCTTGTTTCTTTCCAAAGAGGCTAGCCAGCCTGGTCACCTAATGTGGCTTCTGCTTCCCTTCTATTTCCATGGGCAGGAGACCAACATTTCCTTTGCTTATTTATTATAAATCAGTATTGTTGATTTTTTATATTTATTTTACAGTTACTGTGGCTAATAAAAAGCCTATACTTAAGAGACAAAAAAGCATGGACTTCACAGTATTATCATTATTTTGTTGGCTTGATGTTTTTGCCAATTTAAAATTTCTTAAAATTACTAGATAAAATAGAGGATCCAATGCCAGCACGTGAATCCAGGCAGTTATGTAAATTGGTTTTGATAGAGGTTTCCACCCGTGCAGCAGCAGCTGGCACAGCTTTTCAGAGAGCATGAGTGGGCCTGCTAGAAGAAACTCAGGGAGCTCACACAAGGGAGTTAGCTGAACTTCTATAAGAAAACTACATGCCACATCCAAGATACACTGTGCTTTCTTATGATAGATACTAATAATGAATTTATACCCATAATGGTTGCTGAATGATTTCACATGGAATGTCCATTTTTCTCCTGCACATATGCACCATTTCTGTTAAGAAGTTGATAAATTTTGACTTTCTGATATTGACATCTGAGGCCCAGAAAAACAAAGTTGAGAATAGACTGACAATACTGGAAACTGAAGGCTTCTAGTACCTGTCAAATCCCCACATTTACTATATTAAAAACGAAGCACTGCCCTCACAAACCTTCTGCCAAATATTTGCTCTTACAATAAGGCAAAGGAAAGCAACCATAAAGAAAGGAAGAAAAAAATATTTTAGCAGCAGAGACATTTTCATTTCAGTGCTTTCCAGGACAAAAAAAAAAAAAAAATGCCAGATGACTGAACGTGTAGGATTAACCTGAAACATATTTTTAAAATGAAATTCAAAATCACATTACGTACGAAGTAGAATTGACTACACAGCCTTGTTAAAAGTACAGAGTAAAACAGAAGAGCTAAAAATGTTATCTTTCTTTTTGCTAGATTCATTAAAGGGCCAGACATAGCAGGACCAAAGGGTAAAGTCATGCAAGTTGAGCATGTGCACTACCAGTCATGTAATGAGTGTCAGAGGGATAATGGGGAAGGAGCTGCAGCCCTGCCTTGGTATCCCAGTTAATCTTCCCCTCGGATGTACAAACACGGTACAATAGAAAGAGTATCGTAAAAAAATTACTAAGGCAGAGAGGCTGGAAGAAGTTGGATAGTATGTTAAGACTCCTTACTCCCTGCTGAAGTACCTGTTCCGTGTCCCACTGATGGACATGGAAGGGCATCCCCTTGTTTCAGTGTGTTCCGGACAGGGCTCCCTTCTGCCTCCTCCGCTCTGCCTGAAGGACTGAAATCACAGCTTAGCCCTGTGCCAGCAAACAACCTGATATATCACCAAATTCAACTTTTTGCAGTTCCTCCATGTGGTACTGCAGCTTTTGCTAAGAGAAACAGGTGATGTGTTCAGTCTCTGTATTCCTCACTGAGCCACATGGGAGAGACAGTCCACATGCACCTCGTGAAGCATATATAACTTTTGTGTCATTTTGTGTCAATGCATGCCATTTTCACTTCCCGTGGAAGATGGACACTGGGTGTAGATCCTGTCTTCACCTTGTTCCCAAGACTGGCATTTTTAAATAGTGAGTGTGCTCAGTTTGTACAAAAATAATTTACTGTAATTGTGACCTTATTAACGTAGTGCAATTTCAGCTGCTGTTCACCTCTCACTAATGACTGGTAAATAAAATGCTAATCTATTTTACAGCTTTTGTGTCGCAAAAGTTCAGGTATTCAGATAACTTAATTAGCACCTAATTTCCACACTACACTGAGTAGTTGCTCTACTCTGACTTAGACATCTTTGCTGAGAGGAATCGAATTGTAATGAAGCTGTTAGTGCCACTGTGGTTTGAGTGTGGTCCATGTTTCCAGTATTAACAGGTATTGTTACATTCATGATCTATGGATCCATATTTGACTTTTAGTAGAAAAGAGGAGTAGAACTGATTGAACTATGTATAAAACAATTATGGCTTTTCTCCCTTGCGGTTGTCAGAGGAGAAAGGACTACTACAGTAAACATGAGAGGCAGCGTCTTCATGTGTGCTTTTCTCTAGATCTGGTGGCTGGAGACCATCCTGTATGCAAAGAAACATATGCTTGAGGAATCTGGAGAGAAAAGAGTTTCTAGCATTGTGTCTCATAAATCCGTCAGGATCACTCAGTCAACACTGGGGCAGCAGCTGATACCATCTAACTTTAAGCATGTAAATTATGAGTTATTCTTTTATAAGCTGTATTATCCTCTACTGGTTACTGTCTCTCCCTGTGATTATTCTGGCAGCTTCTAAACTAAAATGTAGTGAATACACCTCGGACAGCTTTGGTTGCTCTGTCCGTGGAGAAATCCTCTACTGCAAATGCTGCCACTGATGGGGGTGTTAAGTAGAGGTCTTAGGGCTTCTTTGGAGAGATTTCTGGTTTCCAGTGCTCTCAAGGATCTAGTTTTGAGACCTTAACCATATTCTGTAACCTTATTCCACATCCTATTTTTCTAAGAGAGAAATGGTGGTTCCTGGTCTGTGTGATTCTGTATGTACATGTACTCGTGTGTGTAACAGCTAGTCTATCTTTGGAAAGATACTGCCATGCGGTATCACTTGATTCTAGTGTAAATATCTGCATTTCCACAGAACATTATAAAGATAGTATGCAGCCTCTATGCTGTAACATTTGTGTTTCACTCCTTTGGCTCTTCCTGCCAGGATAATTTCAGAATAATCCTTTTCTATTTGCCTCTGTTTTGAAAAGAATCCTTGCTATGGACCAAATGAGCCAGTGAGAAGGTTCCTGTGTCACTTATAGTTAGGATTTCCCTCCAATAAGGGCAAAGTGTTATAAATTTATTTAGTTCGACTATCCCTGGTAGCGTACATGGGATCTAAGCTGATGCTCATCTTTGAGTGGGACCTAACTCCAAATTCGGGTGTCCGAATGATACAGTTTTGTTAACAGGCCCTCCAGCCTTCTATACAAACTCCCTACAGGACTTTTTATTGTTCCGATAGACATAGAAAAGCAGGTCATACTTTTTTACTTCTACAGGTTTGGAGCTGTCTGGACATAAAACTTTTAAACTACAGTAATAAATGTGTTGTTCTCAGATCTAATAATGTTTTATATTTCAGTGAAAATCTTTCTAATCCTCTGTTGTTTTGAAGAATTGATGTCATAAGATGATGAAATTAATAGCATTGTGAAGGTCTATTTACTTTTTGCATTGTTTACATCTATGGCATTGCAAACCAAATGCTGGTAGGGCTGCTATGCTCTGGAGTCTATTCTACACAAATCTTCAGAAACTCTACAAATTTTTTTTTATATTAAATATAGTATTTTTTCTTAAATATAAAGCTCAATTGTGTAATAAAAACATTATTAGTCAAAAATGCATGCTTTCTAGATTGAAAAAGAAACCCATTTGAAATCATGACAGCTTATTTGAAGATGTGAGCAAAATATAATACGTTGCAAGATATAACACATTATATGGATACCTGCAAAATGCTGTTTCATTGAGCTCTTTCAAATTCTATTACTTGAAATATTTCTGTTTTCTTAATTATGTATGGAATTGAAGAACTGTTTTTATCTCTTGAGGTCAGCTCAAGTTTTGCAACCATATCACAGTGGAATGTAGTTCATTAAATACCTGTATTTTCTATATTTACAATAGATTGAGTGCTGGTGTTGGCATTTTTTTCAAAATCTGAGACTTCAATTGCTGCTGTACAGAAATTTTGCTTTCATTATTCCTGATTTCAATTTGCCTGGCAAGTGTACAGTGAATATTCTTTCTTCATTCTGTTTAGTTCACTCAAAATTGAGAAATCAGTTTGGGCTTACAAAATTCCCCCAAAAAACCAGACCACAAACAGAATGATTCTTTTTCTCTTTCAGACCATAAATAAAAAACAACTACAAGTGTATGAAGTCAGCATTGCAGAAAAAACCATACAAAATACAAATAGGAACATACCTGCACAGATGCTTTCAAAAAGATTTAAATTTTAGCTTCATTTTCTTTTGGGGCCCATGAATCATTTCAGAAATATGATTGCTATTGTGTGAATAGGAGCAATGGGAGTTCATTAATAGGCAGTATTTCCTTTATTCACTAAGTCAGACTTGAATGAAAAACATGTTATGGTACTTCTTTTTCTGATGCTTTCAACACAATTAAGGTAATTTTATTTAACTAAGAGCTATTTAAAATGCTGCCGTATGCACATTTTAATTAAATCCTGATCTCTATCCAAATGCAGCTTGATGCAAATCACAGTCTAAACAATCATTTTCATTATTATGAATATGTTCTCTGACATGTTAAAAAATCATAAAATTCAGGATGTGCAATAAATGTATGGTGAGACAACGTAGCTTTGAATATTATTAGGCATAGCACATCTTCCTAGGGAGCAGAAAGAATTACTGGATCTTGTGCTAAGTTATATTTAATTGCAGATAAATGTGTTCTTAATTATTGTATCTTTAAATATTCTTTTAAAACAAACAAGCCTGAAAAGTAAAAATGAAAACTCAGATTGAAGTTAAAGATACAAAGCTAGGTTTCCTACTAGTAGCTTTAAATCCCAGCTGAAATCTCAGATGTGAATCAATCCATCTTCCCAACTCCACAGTAGATCAGAAAATATGTCATGAAGTCAGTTGCTTTATCTCAGGTCCTGGCTGGAGGCCTTTGAAAAATAGAGGGGGCGGTTGGGGGCGGGGAGGAGAAAGAGAGAGAGAACATACCTCTATGTACGTGTGTACGTGTCTGCCTTGTGCTTAAGGGATTTTTATACATTTACATTTAGATTCAGTCTGCCATACTGTGTGTTTAAATGAGGCAGAAATGTAACTCATAGAGAAAAAAAGTTAATTTTACCAAACATTGGTGGTTTGAAAGATGGGACATATTGTTAAAGCTTCTCTTATAATTGAGGGGGAGAGAAAGGCACCTGCAGAGAACTGTTCATCCCATTTGTTTTAGATGTCTGTCTTCAGGTGGGATGAATTATCTTCTGCGTGTGCCTTCTTTTCGCACTCAGTACAGAGCAAGTCTAGGGCAACTAGGTCACTAGCACAGCAAGCTCAGAGAAGTACCTAAAAATATTCCAGTTTTTATCACTGAGGAATGTGAGTTGAGTCTTCTTTATCTCTTCAAAATGTTGCATCTTTAGTGATGAACAAGTTATTTCTGACTATCAAGTGATACTAGTATGTCCAGTGGGATACCAGTGGCACCAGTGGTACCAGTCATACCAGTGGGAATGCGAGCTTCAAGAATAACGTTTGGTACCACTGCTTTTGGGATAAAATGTGGAGGGTTGACAATACTGTTGGAATAAGAGAATGTTTAGGATTAGATTTGGCTTCCCTTCTCTTTTTCAGGATCACAGGCAGATATTAAATAGACTTAGAGCAGCATATATTTGTGCAAGATCTTGTGTTAGCAATTTTTTATATATACAGAGGTCAACTGAGATTAATATGTATGACCCCTGCCAGCTGTTTTAGACCTCATAATGGCACTAGGCTCTGACTCATGGGGAATGAATTTGTCAGAGGTTTCTGGCAGGGTCTGAAATCACTGCTTGTAAAGAAGCAGCACTCAGCAATGCCTGGTTGAAGGTACACAGTCACAAAAGTTGAGCCAGAGGTTGCTGCAGAGTTTTAAGTACTGGAGGGAAAAGGGGTTGGTTGAGTGCCGACTCCCCAACTTGAAAGAACATCATTAATCTTGTGTTAGTGTTCCTGGGAAGATACCTTTGGGTGTGAGCTGGTTGTATGAATGTGTAAGTGCAAACATGAATCTACACTTTTTGAGCCCATTACCTCTCTACCTTCTGAATGTTTGCAGTTGTGTTTGTCTCACTGCTCAGCTGAAGCTGCTTTCGCCTTTCCCTCTCTTCCCTCACCCTGACCAAACCCACTCAGACATAATGCTGACAGAGACACTTGTGCCTGCAGATCTCCTCCCTGGACCTGCAGCTGTAGCGCATGTAGTCACTGATTTCTGCATGTGTTCCTGAACCTCAGACTGTGTAATGGGACATATTTGGTGGCTGTCTACCACTCACATGTTATAAGATACCATTTTCCCTTGTTGATAAGCAGATATAAAAGCAAAGAAAAAGTAAATAATCCCACATGTATTTAGAATTTGTTTTAAAATGTATTTTCTTGCTTAAAATAAACATATATAAGTGCAGATATAAAATGTCTAAATCTTACTGTGTTAAGGCCTAAACTTTATTTAATATATTGAATTCAAATAAAATGTAGTTCTTTGGATAGCAGAAGAAATGCAAGCTAATCTCTTAAGGCTTTGTACCTCATTGGTAGGCTGCACTGTGAAATGTGAGCTGCATTTGAATCTTTTCCCAGTGTTAAGGCATACAGTAATGTTCTCCCTCTGGATTGCCTGCCTACCAATGAGGATGAGGCTCATGCTGCTTCCCTGCTCCCAGGGAGGCATTAATACAGTCTCTCTTCCCTCCGCTTTCCTGCCTGTCTTCAGAAAACTAACAGAACTGATATACCTTTGAGGCTTTTATCCTCAATTTATCCAACAGGTTCAATAGTTATTAGGGAAGCTCACAAATGGGAATATAGGCATAGAGCAAATTCACACCAGTGTTGTTACTGAGAGCTTAAGTATTAAAAAATAGATTTTGTCTATACATAGAAGTCTGTTTATGGAAGCACTACAACATGAAATTAGGCCTCAGTGTTGCCTGAGCTCTCATCCCACTGGAGTGTGGGATAAAGCTAGCAGTGACTTCAATGGGAATAGAGTATTGAGAGCTTTCAGAAATCCCCATCCAGTCATATTTTTATTTCTCAGAGAGTTGTGAGTATTCCAGATAGTAGAATTTAAACACAGAAAGAAAGAAAGTCAGAGTCATAGGAAGTAGGGAATTTCTCTTATTGAAAAAGGAGAGAAAAGGAGTGTCTCTTCTTGAAAATGACAACAGTCAAAAAAAGTTAGTGAACGCAAGAGCATGGAGAGATTCTGTGCCATTAAGAATGGACATAAGGTGTGCATATCTAAACTTGCCAGTAAAGGTAGTTAATGTGTAATTCCCATCTGAAAGAAGAACATATGCATAACATATCATAGATGACAGACTGCATCGGAGAAGTAGAAAAGTAAATCCCATTTTGGATAGAGTGAGATTTATATCTCGGTAGAAACACCATGAGTCTATAAGGTTTGTTTAGCATTGTGCAATGGCTCTGAATCCAAAACTATTGCAACTAGAAACTGAGTATTTTCTGGACATTCAAATACTGTTTCTGGTTCACATATACTGCATTTACAACACAAATAAAACATCATAGCTCAGTGTGCCCTATTTCATCTTTTTCAAGAAAAGTTCCCAGCCCATTCTTATTTAGCCCTTTACATTATTTCCTTTCAAATGCTGGTGTTAAGGTATTTGCAGGCTTGGACTTTTGTCCCCACAAATAACTTGTAGTTTAAATGGTATAATTATTCATTAACTGTCTTTTCAAAGTTAAGCTTGAAAAGCTTTAGATTCAGATACACCAAAAATCGAAACCTGAGGAAATACAGACATGTCCAGACTTTAAGTCTTACTTCTTTGTCTTACAGCTTTGAGGCATCTTTTACTTGGGTAAACAAACTGCACAAAAAGTGATGGAGGAGCTAGTGAATAGAAATGCAGAAGTGAGAGTGTGTATAACACAGTACAGAAAAACTAAGGTGGGATTCTTTCTTTGTTCCTCTTTGGGAATGGATGATGGAACCCAATTTAACTGAAAAATAGTGTTTCTATAGAGGTCTTGTAAGGATTTATTTACACAATAAATTCACTTGCAAAAGTTCGGGTGGTAGAAGGCCTGATTCAGACTACTTCTATAGGGTATCTGATTGCATCTAATATGAGACAAATGGTTTCATAAGTTTTGAGCAATGCTAAGACACTTCTGTATTCGACCATGTGCCCTGGAAGATAACGACATTGCTACCATTGTTTCCAATGTGCAGAACTTGGCCCTGAATGAAATTGAATAGAAACTATCATTAAATTAACTGAATGTTTCTAAGGCTATGAATCCAAATAGAATTTAAAAAATCTATAATCAAAAAGATGGTTTCTTACCTAATATTTTAAGTTGCCCTCTGAGGAACTTCACACAAGTACTATCAGAAGAAAGATAGCGAACTGAATGACTGATTTGGCTTGTTCCAGCAGTTCCTGCCAACACATACAAACCAACAATCACAAGTGTTCCTTCTTGGCTCTTATTACTGAACTTAGATTAAACAGAAAAGCGAAGTCTGATGTGTAGAATATGCTGTGGATAATGATTTGGACAAGCAGTGGCTGTTTGTCCTCTCCTCTGATTATTATCTGTTGACACACTAAAATAACTCACTTGGATGTGCTCTGTACCAAAGGATCTTGGCATCAATCCTCTCTTGGTCCTAATAGCAGTCCACTGGGGGAAAGGCTGGTTCGGAATGAAGGAACCAAAGATAATAATAGCATTTCATATCTTAATTTTAGTCTGCACCTTGAAGGCTTTTAACAGGCATCAAAAATAAAGATGAGTTCCTCATTTATATTCTTGCATCTCTCCATCTTTGCACTTGACGTCTTCATGAGGTTCACAACTGTTAGATGGCTTTCTTCTCCTTAAGTGACTTGATCTTAGAAAATGCTGAGAATTGTGGCTCAGATATAGCAACAAATGTAAACATGTTTAATCCTGGGAGTAGATTACTCAGTGTCCTTTACATTTTGCAAGCCTGTGGTCTCTCTACTCTAAGCTGTAGTCCACTTTCAGGAGCTTTTTTTGCCTTGTGACTGGAGTCTTCTCAACTTGACTGTTCTCTCCCATTCTTCAACTAAACTATTTTTGTCCATTTCTCTGTGCAGCTCATTCCCCTTTCTAGCCTTCAGCAGGGGTAGCTACTACCTACCCACAGTATGTCTTACACTTCTCATGCCTTTTTTTTGTATGCTATGTTCTGCTAAATCAGCATATTTTTCTGAGGCCTGAATCTTTGCCCATTAACAGAGCTATATCTGTCTTCCTGCTAGGCAATATTCCTAACATAATTTACTGCTCTTCACATTTTCTGTGAAATCCTTTGCTAAAATTCACATATTTTATTCAGTGTAAAATATGTGCTGGTGCTTCACCTCTGTCCTTATATAGCTTATATTTCAGTTAGAAGGGCTGCCTCAGTCCAAGTCCCTGTATACAGGTCAAGTGAGCTCCATCTTAAAAATAGTGTATTCAGTGCTACTGCTGGTACTACCCAGGGGCTGTAACAAAGCTGTTTACCAACCTTCCTATAATCTGGACATGATTTGGCTGTGCCAAGTTTATATCTGTTTGCTCTCAGAACTCTGTCCTCTAGCTTGGGTGGTTCTCTTTCTTTGGAATTAACTCCTTGGTGTATTCATAGAAAATGATCACATTACATACTGATAAACTGACCCTTGCTAATAGGAAGATGTTCTGAGTCGTTCTGTTTCCTGTTCCCTTCTAGAATGCAGAACTAGAACACTGGTCTCCAGTTTTAGCACATGAATGCTATACTGCTGTACAAGCAGTAGCAGTGCATTCAGAGTGGTTGAAAACTAATAGAGAGGACAGATAAATTAGTTTTTGGGTGCTAAGTTATTATAATGCTTTTCTGAGCGACAATAAATTGTTTTGTGAGCAGTGAACCAACAAAGATTGGTTTCTTAAAGGTTCTCAGTCTTTATGGTGATAGCCAGTATGGATTCCCTGATGTCTGATAAGGGCGCTCCCATTCTGCAGCCTTTTTCTGAGTGGTGTCATTGATAGAGTCCCTTTTTCTAGCTAGTCTCCTGTTTCTCTTAACTTGTAGAAATACTGTATCTTGCAGCCTCTCTTCCAATCTCATATTAGTTGAATTAGCTTGAAGGTTAAAAATCCAGTAGTGGGGATTGACAAGCAGACATGTAGACTTAGTGTGTTCACATGGGAAACCACCTCTGTTTGCCTGTAAATGTGCTGACTTGATATAAGAACCCTTTGCATAGAATGTTATTATGCATGCTTCAAGCTTAGTATAATTATTAAATTATAACTCACCAAGTGCAAGTCTCACCTGCTTAAAATACTAAGTTAGTTTGACAAAAAATATATATGAGTAAAGAATTTATGTGGAAACAATTTAAAGGCCAGTCTCATGCCTGTATAAAGTACTAGCTCGGTCTCTTTACCATGGTTCTTTGCAGAAAGTGGAGATAATGTTGATATTCTAGAAATACCAGGTATGTACAACCCATTGAAGTGGCTAAGTGTCAGAGCTCTAAAGCTTTACACCTTGGATTTTATGTTGTCTTAAGTGGAAGAAAATGGGCAAGGGGATTTGACTCTTATGATTTACTGTGTATTAAATACTTAGAAGAATTCTCCATCAGAGTGTGTCCCACCTTCCAACACCCGTTTTTGAACCTCTTTTTTTTTAAGAGCGTTACTTTTTGGCCCTGAATCAAGACAACACTCAAGCATGTACTTCCATCCCATTGACTTCAATAGCATTAAGCTTTTTTGTGTCCATGCATGTACACTGTAAACAAAGGTCTGACTGCAAAAGTTGCGTGAACCGGTTGCCTAAAGGTGAAAATCTGCTTTCAAGATGCACTGTCAAATCTTCATACTCAGGAGATCACAGAGTGTGCAGCTATATGCCAGCAACTAGAGCTAAGGGGGCTTTCGGTAAACATTTCACGTCACTGCAGGGTGAAATGTGGCCAATATTTGCTATTGTAAATCTTTGGTTGTTTTTTTTTTCTATGGAGAGGGGCGTTGTGATTTAAGAATTAATAAGGTTAACATAAACAGTACAATAAAGAAACATGAATACTTTTTTAGGGTGGAAAGACTTTGAGGAATCTTTCTCTTATACTAAAGCCTATTTACACTCCATCTGTGTATTATCATTATTCCCATTGTGGTTGCTGGTCACCTTGTGGATGTTGAGTTGAAAGACTGATCTCACCATCTCTCTCAGCTCTGAACAAAGGCTCCATTTTTTGAGTCTTCAAGACCTTTCTCTTGTTTCTGCCATGGTAGCTGGAATGATTTCAGCAGAAGTAGGGTGCTACAAAGTAATGGACTGATACATTAGAGCTGTAATACTGACAGTGGCCTTTCAAATAATGCCATTGTATGGACTTACAATACGGACAAATGCAGGTTTTTTATCTCAGGGTAGTTATTCTGCAAGAGGAGTTCCTGCAGAACTTGTAAGCAAGTTTTAGACCAGAAGAAACTGCTAGATTTATTCTAGGATTCTTCATTAAGCAGACTGTAATATATCACCAAATGACTACTTCATTGCAGTGACACATTTCTGATTAAGTTTAGAGTGAATTTTTGTTTCGT
Organism: Strix uralensis; assembly: GCF_047716275.1. Lineage (NCBI taxonomy): Eukaryota > Metazoa > Chordata > Aves > Strigiformes > Strigidae > Strix > Strix uralensis. Next base: position 122,645,562 of record NC_133973.1, read on the forward strand.
TACCTTAAAATCCTATTTTTAAACACTTAAACATGCTAGAATCCATTGTTAAGTTATTCCACTGGTTCAAAGTTTAATTTGATCTCATTTTCAGTTTGAATTTGTCTAGAGTTGTCTGAACTGTACTGAACTGCTTGCTATGACTCAAATATAAATATTTGCAATGATGGCAATGGGAACTGAAGATGTGTACTGGCTAAGAAAATTTCCAATATGTGAATTTGCTCTAGTGTGAAAGACTACTCCCAGGTTTTTAAGGCAGTAAGACAAACGTGTTCTTTAGGTCAGTTTTATAGTTTTGTCATCTATGAGACTGACTAGAATTCAGATTTTTCAAGATAACTTTGTATTTTATTACTAAACGTCAAAACAAGATGTGACATGAAGTCAAATAGCCCTGCTATACCTATGTGAGGTATATTCCAGGATGATTTCCAGACTCAGAGTGGCTTATGACCTACATGGTCATAACACAGCTGCTTTGCCAGAAGTACATACTTTGCTTTATATCTTGGACCTTGTCTCATCCCACGCAGTGAGTTACTAGAGGGTTGAATCTTGTGAATTCCCTGAGAGCCCACATGCCAGTGGAAGAGCTGGTCTCTGCTCGGCAGAGCCGCAGGGTGGGTCAAGTCATGACAATGACTCAGGGGAACAATTGTGCTGATAACTTTATTAATTGACAACTTTAGTGAGTGAATGGAGACAATTTGGCAATGATAACCATCCACCATTGAATAAAGAGACTTTGGCGGTGAGACTATTTTCCTAACAACCCATCAACGATCAACTGATCGGAATTCCTACAAGACCTATATGCATGAATATATGTAAGAAAGAGAGAGAGAGCAGAAAGAGGAAAGACAAAGGAGAAAAGAGAAAGAGAGGATAGGAAAAGGGGAATCACCACCCTTGGATCTGACATTGTTGTAGAGTAGCAAGCTGGGTCTGTAGGTGGTGGGTTGACAAAGACACACGTGGGGTGTTGTCTCTTTCTTACGCAGGCACAATAGGTTGTTCCAGAAGGTTCTCATTTTCTCTGGCTTATACCTGCACAGTTAGGCAAGTTCTCTCTCTGGGCAACAACAGGAGGGAGGGGGAGAGAAACACCCTGCTGCCCCACCTCCGCAGAGCTCTCTCTGCTTCTCCCCCACAGGGCGTCCCACTCAAGTTGTTTGAGACATCCTCTTTATGAACAGTTTATTTTTTACAAACAGTTTGTGACAGACCCTCCAGTGAAGGTTGTTGTTATGAATAAAATTTCTCCCCCTGCTGCTTTGCTGGGTCTGTTCCTTTTCATTTGGGAGAACTGTGGAATTAGCTATTTTCCAGCTGGTAGAAGGGGACCTTTATCTTCTGTCTTCCACCTGCTAAGCTGTGTTGTGTTCCCTCCAACTTCTTCTCCCCTCTGTCCTCCTTACTGCTGGAGAGTCTCACATAAAACTTTGGAAGTGTGGACCCTTATGATTCATGCTTATCAGTCCCCAGAAACCTGGATTGCTGTGGGACAGCAGCAGATCTACAGTTGTTTAAGCCAGGGGCTCTGGAGGACATGATTTTATGTGTAATGTTGGGGTTTTTTTGCCTCATCTCATGAACAGAGCTCTTTAAGTTTGGTTTGGGAAGTATCTGCATAGATCCTCTCCAGCGTGGTTGTCCTTCAGATTTGGTGTGGCTTCATGAGTCATGGTTAGCCCCACATTCAACCACTCTGTGAGCCGTTAGCTCTTGCTTAACAGAAGCTTGGGGTTGTGGTAGAGTATAGGGTGTCATTCTGGAAAAAGTACACCGTGAACTTAACTGGAAATTGTATTAATCTATTAATGGTTATAGTGACGCTTTCAAAGATCAAGATAATACTCCAGAAATCTTGAGACTTCTGCAGATTTTGTAAAGAGTAAATATCAAATAGTTTCTTGGGAAAAAAAGAAAAGAGTAGATTGTGGAGGTGGCAAGCTTCCTGGTGGGAGAATATTTCCAGCGTTGCCTAACATGCCAGTGACACACTGAAACTTTGGCAGAGATCTCTCTGTGTGCAATGTTAAATATTTTGCTGGAGAATGCTAGCATGTGTTGTCAGTTAGTGATTACAGGAGAAATGCTGATGAAATAGTGTGCCAGAATGGATGAAAAATAGAAAGTGATATCATCTTGTTTACACGGAGATTCAGTAGAACACAGAGTTGCAGAGGGTTCAAAGGCACATACATGCGCAGATGTTCCCTGAAGCCTTCTTACAGCTATTTTTTTTTTTGTCCTCATTGAAGAATGTCCCACTGAAATGAAGCAGACTTGGTAACACCTTTGGATTCATCTCACTCAATGATTTAAGCAGTGTGTATGTGAAGCTGGTCATCTGGGTACTGTCTGTAGGCAATGAACAATGACATTCTTATCCTGAAAAGGCTTTACCTCACCTCAAACTGATGTTAAGGTGAGGTAATGTTAGTCCCCTCTGTTTTCCTGGGTTTTTTGGCTAACTTTCTGACTCTCCCATGGGACTGGTTTTGCGCAACAGAAGTCTGCATCCCCCTAACTATTAGCATTTCAGAGCATGCTAGCTGTTTCTTAATTTCCATTAAATTAAAAACTTTGGTTAGGACATTTCCTTGATCTGTCTTCATCCTTCTTTTCCTTATTTTACTTGCCCTAGTCCCTACGGAGAATATATTAGTTTACATTACTTTTTTGATTTAATTTGTCTCTTTGTAAATTAATATGCTAGGTCATGTGTTGCTCTGAAGAGCTTGTAGCACATGCTAATATTGCACAACTGGGACCAGAAATGGCCGAGATGGAGGACAACATGGAAAAGCTGAAAGCTACCATAAACTGCCAATTTCTCTGTTTGTGTCTTATTGCTAGGGAGAAGTTAATATATTTAATATACGATAGAAAAGTTTTTGAAAGGACAAAGAGTAGGGGATGGATGAGAAATAACAAAGAGATTGGAATAAAAAAAATTTACTGAGAGCCTGCTTCCCCCCACCCAAATAATTTTAATAACCTAGATTAAATTAGACTTTCCTTGTAATTTAGCAGAAGTGACTCTGGTGCCTTAACTCTTGCACAGCACATGTCAGAGAAAATCATGCAGCAAAAGTGGGTTAATATGAGTGGTGTCAGAGGCTGCACAGTGGAATGAAGGGACTCAAGAACATGTGATCATGAATGACCTCACTGCCTTTTTCCTTTAAAAATTGTAGCTCCTGGTTGTGCAGTCTTGCAACTTCCTCAAATAGATAATAATTTTTGTGTGGCAGTAGATAAGAATATGAGAGATGGGTATTGTCAAATAAAATTTATCTAACTGAATTTGGTGCACTGCTTACTTGAGGTTAAATAAAAAGTGAAGTAATCCTGAAGAACTATAATGTTTTCTTTCTGTAATAACATTAAATTATTCTGTATATGTTGTGTGTATTTTAGAAATATTTTGAGACAGTTTGAAAAAGTCCAGTGTCATTTTTTTATGTATTCCTACTTGTAAAAACAACAGCATTAAGCTGAATGAATAATGGAGGGGGAAAAAAAACAAAACACCATCATCACTTTTCAATAATCCATTACTGTCATTTCATTAATCAGATGCATCAGTTGAGAAATGTTAACTGGCCAGTTCCCTTCTGTTCTGATGTTGTCATGTAGATACTGAAATATAGGAGCAAAGCAAGGGACAAAGAGCATGTCAATATAATGCTTAGACTTCAACCTTATGGATTTTTTTTAATATTACGTGTTTATACAAAAGCTGATCTTAGAAATATTATAGATGTCTTGGGAAAAAATGAGCCAGTTCTATTTTCTTTATTCTTATGCACTATAAATAGGTTGGACTAATTTATGAGTCAAAGCAAATAAATTAATGATCCTTTTTATTGATAAAGCATAAAGAAGTGCTAATAATAACTAAGCAAATAAACAGAAATGTTTTTGGAAAGCATATGATGAAAAGTAAGAACAACCCTCATATCTGGAGTTTCAGCAGCTGGAGCCTTTTTTTACTTAATAGCATCATCATCATGCTGTTTTTTGGGGTTTGTTTTTGGTTTTGTTTTTGTTGTTTTTTTCTTCCAGCTCTGTCTAGTTTATGTTTTCCTTTTACTCCATTCAGTTTATCTCTGCCCTTGTTTTCACCATCCTCATCCATTCGTTCTTTGTGTCCATTTCTCACCCACTCCTGTATTTCTCTTCACTTCCTCAGAAGAGCTACAGTGCAATGTCAATGGATGCAACACAGTTGCATAAAAGTCATTCTTTGTATTTTTTTTTTCCCCAAGGAGAACGAACTGACCTTTCATTTAGAGTTGTCTGACTTAGTTGCTGGTCTGCTACCATTCTGTAGCACAGATATATTTCTTTTCAAGTACTAATGATAATAGCAAGTGGTAACGTTCGGCAGAAGGTCCTGGAGGTCAGGAGGCAATGAGCTGGGGAGGGAGGAACAGCCTGTGCCGCATCTGGGCTTGGCGAGAGAAAAGCAGCATCGGGAGCAGAGCAGGAGTGGAGGGGCGCTCCTTTACATGCAGTTGTACAGGAGATGTACGTTAGAATCTGTCGGCAGCTTGAGATGCCAGCTCCAGCCATCTCAGGGCTGGGGGGATCTCTGCTGGCAGAGGATTTGCTTCTACACCCCATTTCCTACAGTCCTACATTTCTGTGCTAGGAAATTCACTGAAGGTAGGTTTGGTTTAAAATACTTGATGTTCACTAAATGGCTGCTGCGGCAACGCTTGTTCTGCAAGTAATAGATGTGCCTTTTGACGTTATTCAGTGACACTGCAGCCGTTCAATTCTCTTCTTTCCTTTTGCATAAAGGAGGGGAGATTTCAGTGCCTCAGGGATGAATGTGAACGTTTCTTTGTCTTACCCTTATTGATTTCCTGTTATAACTTGTAGCATAATAGTGATAATAGCTTGAGCGCACTGTTTTTCTCAGCAATAAACCATGTGATAAACTACTGGTTCTTTTGTCTCTTAATTTGCCCTGTTGGCAGCCACATTAAGGCTTTTTACATAGTAGAGTGATAGTTTTATTACTTTATTCAATTAAAACAGCAGACAACCTGAATGAAGGATGGAGGTACAAATGTAGTTCACATCTGATGCCCAGAAAATCTGGTGTCTGGAACTGGCTATTGATTATTACACATACAGCATCAGCTTTGGGTCTCTGCTTGGTCATTCCAGCTCTTTTGACTAGAGAGGAAACCCAGACATTTAATTTAGACTGGGTAGGTAGCTTCGGATGGCTTATCCCAGCTAGTAAGCCCATTTCTCCTTGACTGCAAGGACTGCATTTGTATATACCAAATGTAATTTTGGACTACCTTGATTATGCATTGCCACCACTGTAAGTATAGAGCTCAGGATAGCTGGGTAAGCTTGCCCAAGGAGCTGCGTAAATACTTTGGTGGTTAGTTCATCCTAAGCTTTGTGCTGCTGCACCTGTACTGCTACAGCTATCCGGATTTAGGTAGTTTAAAGATAATGCAGTTGTTTCCATGAGCTGCCATTGCTGCAGACCATCATATAGTCATGTCCACATTCTTCAGTCTCTGAGATGAGATCCATCTGGAAGATACTGCATATGTACTATCTCATCTCTGGAAGTTTGTGACACCTGGCTTGTATCCATGTAAACTTCAATCGTGACTTTGAAGCTAGTGCTATGTAAACGCTGAGTAGAATTGGCTATGTCATCAGTTATTCCATCTCACCCTCCAGGATGTACTGTTTTAATATGGCATTTTAATACAGAGATTTTTTTTTTTAAATGTCAGGTTGCTGTGCTGGAAGGTAACAGCTACCTCTTTGTAAAATTCATAAAGAAATAGGGTTTTTAATAAATAACTTTTCTTTTGGGTTTGTTAAATGAGACTAATTGATGTTATGTAGCATATTTCATGTTTAAGACATATATTACATTAGCTAATTAGTTGCCCTCAAACTGCTTGCAAGTTGGTGACTACAGAAAGAGAACAGAGGCCAAATACCTTGCTCAAGGCCATAAAGGGAGTCAGTGCCTAATGCAAAGTAGTTCATGGTTTTCCTGCTGTAGTGTCTTGCACGCAGAGAGGTTATTTTCAGTTGCGCAAAGCCTGCAATAACACAAGGGTCAGACGAAGGATTATAAAAATCAGAGGAAATCTAGAGACATTTTCTCTGCTACAGTCTTCCAACTTTCAGTAATCAATACTATAGAGACTTGCTGAGCCATAGTTTGCATCCAAACCATCATATTTTACAGCTTGTGATGAATCCATCCTTTATAAATGTCTAATCCTTTTTTGAACTCATTTAAACTGTTAGCCTCTTCCATATCCTGTAACAGTGAGCTCCACGAGGTAATTACATGCTGTATGGAAACTATTTGATTTTCCTGTCTGTAAGCGTTCTGCTTGTATTCCACAATATCCATTTTCTTCCCTGTGATGTGACTTCCATCCTGTCCCTGTGCAGAAGGTATGAGGTGTTGGAGAGTGGGGCTTGGGGTGCCTGGCTGTGCTTGTGCACATGGTAACCATCCTTCTGCCTCTTGTGAGACAAACAGCACGACTGGAGTGACTGGCCTCTCTAAATGAGGTTCACTGGCTATAGGAAAGTAAAGGAATATCCTTTTCATTTTACCCTCAATCCAGCCATTGCTTGGCCTGCTTTCTTTTGGCAGAAAAAGCTGTCAGTGGCACTTTTGCTCACTTTCTGGAAAGAGAGTGTGTTCAGTGAAGTGTCTGACCTTCCCCACAACCTCTGTGTTGCAAACAAACCTTTTCAGCCTAGGAATTGAAAAGCGTTTAATTCTTAAAACCATCAGACAGTTGTTTCAGTTAGTTTTAATTAAACCCCCTAAACCTATTACTCCTGCTAATTAAAAAAGAGAAAATTAAAGTCACATGTAAACAATCTTTAATACACAACCAATTGTACTTTTTATGGTGGATAGCGATAGTACACAAGGTGAGGATTAGTATCCATTGAGATCTGAATGGTTTCTATTGTTTCTTTTTAATACCAGATTATGGTGTGTGTGTCTGGTAGTGTATTTTAATGCTGGACCCTTAGCCTCCAAGAAAGAAGGAAGCGGGGAGGAATCTGCGTTCTTTGTTAAAGACAAAGACACTGTGACTTTGGTGCATCCCACGGAGCTGGTGCACATCCTTGTGCGGTAATGGGTCCCTCCAGCAGGACAGGAACCTTGCAAATGCAGCAGCATTGTCTCTGCAGGACAGTGTCTTCCCAGGTCTGCCAACATTGCTTCAAATTGCTCAAGAGCACTAAAAGCAAATTTTCAAGGTCTTTCCTTGTTGTTTACTTTCTAGGCGGAGTTTCCTTTTGTCTGAGGATGACATTTTTCCTGATTCCTCTTGACTGTTCATTGGAGACCTTCCCCCATGCCTTTCCATAGCAGCTATACACAATATCTATGTGGCTCAGCTTGTGCTTTTCAGGATAGATGATTTCCCTTTTCTCTCCTCCTTGTAGAAGTAGGAGGAGAGGTGGCAGGTGCTTCATCTCTTTACTGTGCTGGGCAGCTAGCCAGCCATTCGTGAAGAATGTTTTACCTTTTGAAAGGATCTAACAGTGGAGGGAAAAATGTCATCATGAGACCTTTCAAGTGGTTTTGGACCACCACTGGGCTAACAGATGAGGATCTCAAATAAGCTCTATAGGCATAAAATGCCTGCTGAAAACTCATGTAACTTTTAATAGAAAATAAGAAAAAAATATATGTTCTATTTGGAACGTCTCTACACTAAAAAGCTGCATACCTGTTGTATTTTATATGGGATAGGTCAAAACGCTAATGGAAAGTTTAGCACCATCTAATAAATCCTGTGGCTTTTTAGAGTAATTTCTCGTGAACTCCTAACATTTCTATAAATCCTAGATGTGGAATACCTGTTCTGTAGGACTGCTCTGCTACAGCTTGGCTTGCTTTGTAGTGTTTTTGTTATGGTGCAGTGATTATCCATGGTGCTATCTCATGGCATCTCTCCCAGTAACTTTTTCCCTACCCCAAAGACTAAATTCTGCCTTAAGATGATGACTCTTAATGAGATAATTCATGATCTTGTCGTGGGATAGAGCTTGGCCTCGGGAGATATTGCTTTGTCAAGCTCCCAGCGGGGAGGAGCAGCTCTGGTGTTGGTGAGGGATGGCTCCACACCCACCAGAAATAGCAGCAAAAGCCCAGGAATGTTGTTTGTGTCTGTAAAACTCCTTGTGCTCAAGACACACAGGGCCACCCTGGAAGAAGCAAACAAGATAAATAAAACAGCTAACTCCATCTTCGCCTTGGGAAGCCAAGATGCTTCAGCAGCTTCTGTTTCCTCGTTGAGGACCTGTGTATTAATTAAGGTCCCTTGAGTTCAGACCTCCTGCGACACATGGCTAGCACTGCAGCCATCGTGATGCTCCAGCTCATGAGAGCAGTGAGTGGGTCCTTACTGGGTACCCCGCTCTGCCAGGTACCAGTCCCCTGCAGAGGCAGCGTGGGGAGGCAGGGAGCGGTTGGGACTGCCCAAAGTGACCAGTTTTGGGGTCGTGACTCTCTCTGCACCAGGAGCCGGGGGGGTGAGATGAACCACTCGTCCTCCTGAACACCAAAACTGAGGTGGGTACCCAAGTGTGTGGGAAGTGGTGGGCTGTGTGGGCACCACTCCTCTCTCCAGCATCTCAGGAACAGCAAAATCTTGCTGTAGTTGTATGCTGTGGAGTAAAACCTTTTACTTTTTTGTCATGAAGCACTGAAGTACAGAAGGTTGTTTATACAGGTAAGGCCCTGAGTAATTTCCATTTTACACTAGTGGAAATAAAGCATTCCAGCCTTGTTTGAGCATTTGTGTCCCACCACTGACAGCAGTAACTCTCGCTGCTGTTTCTTTGTTTCTTTCCCTGCAGTACAGAAAGGGGTCAGGACTTTCTAGTGCCAAACCATGCAATTCAGGCAGACTTTCTGTCTGTCACAACAGTAGTCTTTTTCTTGTGCTCAAATGACATTTGACATGATCAAACTTCATTTATATATTGAAGTTTTTATGAAGTGTCATCTTTGAAGAAAACACTTTAGAGTACCTCCAGACACTGAATCATGCAGATAGCAGCCAGGCACTCCAGTGAGGGAGTCTGCCAGCCCTTCATTTCCAGCACAACGTTCAGAGAAAGCTGGTGCAGCAAGTGAAATGCAGCTCTGTTCAAGGAGATGCACCCAGGAGGCTGTTAGCTACATCGCAGCATTCAGAGCTTCCCCAGTGATGGTGCTTTATCTCTCTTGTGCAGTAATACAGCAGAGCTAAAAAAAATGACTGCATAACTGAGTGTCATGTGAATCTTTTTCTTTCTTTTTTTCTTCTGGATACAAATCAAGCAGCATAAACTTGTCTTCTCAGAGTAATAAAGGACCTGTGATATTTTAAATTTACAGCTTGAAGAATTTTAACAGAAAGCAAATATTGCAGTACCCTGATCTCTAAAAGAGGAGTTCTTCACACTGACTTTCCTCATGTTCTTTTTTATTTTAGTTGTAGTGATCATTTACAGATTTGAATCTGCTTCTAAGAGAGCATGAAGCAGTCTTGAACACCTCCTCCTGCCTTCTTTTCCTGTTGATTTTAGTACTAACTTTCCAGTCACCTCATTTAAGTATATGGCATTTTCTGTAGTCAGATGTGCCTCCCAGACATCAGCTAGATCACTTTTCTTGCATGGCTGCAAGGAAGGTAAGGAAACATTGCTCCCGACACTTCAGAAGGAAAAATCAAGGTAAAAATCTCCCAGCCAGTGTGCAGGTCATAGAAAGCCTGAGACTTTGCTAGAGTTCAGGTTGGTGGCAAAGCAGGGCTTTGATGTCAAGGAGTACTACGCTCATCTGTTGAGCATGAAGTCTATAGAGCTGACTCTTGGCTTACACTTTGCAATAGCTAAACCTGCTCCTCACGTATTTGCAGTGCAGAGCTGTGGCCTCTGCCCCTTGCCAGGACTCTGTTGGTCAAATGCAGCTTGATCTGTGGTCTCTGCACTTAGCTCTCCCTGCTCGAGGACTAAGGAGCGAATCACAGAATCACAGAATCATTCATGTTGGAAAAGACCCTTGGGATCATTGAGTCCAACCATCAGCCCTAATCTACAAAGTTCTCCCCTACACCATATCCCCCAGCATCTCATCTAAACAACCCTTAAACACATCCAGGGATGGTGACTCCACCACCTCCCTGGGCAGCCTATTCCACTGTCTGACCACTCTTTCTGTCAAAATTTTTTTCCTAATGTCCAGTCTGAACCTCCCCTGTTGCAGTTTAAAACCATTCCCTCTTGTTCTGTCACTAATCACCTGTGAGAAGAAACCAGCACCAACCTCTCTACAATGTCCTTTCAGGTAGTTGTAGAGAGTGATGAGGTCTCCCCTCAGCCTTCTCTTCCTCAAACTGAACAGTCCCAGCTCCCTCAATCTCTCCTCATAGGATTTGTTCTCCAGGCCCTTCACCAGCTTCGTTGCCCTCCTCTGCACTCACTCCAACCCCTCAATATCACTCTCGTATTGAGGTGCCCAAAACTGGACACAACACTCCAGGTGTGGCCTCACCAGTGCAGAGTACAGGGGGACTATCACCTCCTTACTTCTGCTGGTCACACTATTTCTAATACAAGCCAGGATGCCGTTGGCTTTCTTGGCCACCTGGGCACACTGCCAGCTCATGTTCAGCTGCTTGTCAATTAGAACCCCCAGATCCTTTTCTTCCACACAGCTCTCCAGCCACACCTCCCCAAGCCTGTAGCGATGCATGGGGTTGTTGTGGTCCAAGTGCAGGACCTGGCACTTGGCCTTGTTGAAACTCATCCCGTTGACGTTGGCCCACAGATCCAAACTATCCAAGTCTCTCTGTAGTGCCTCCCTATCTTCATGCAGATCGACACTCCCACTTAACTTGGTGTCATCTGTGAACTTACTGATGTAAGGACTTACATGTCCTTATCAAGATCATCAATAAAGATGTTAAACAGAAATTGTCCCAGCTGTATGGTTGTGCTGCAGTTACCCTCTCTTCATACAAGGCACCTTCCCAAACAGCAGTTTTGCTCTGTGAGCAAAGCCCTCCACTTCTACAAGTTGTCAAGTGGCAACTTGCAGTTAGAATCTCTTTTGCAAACCAGAAACACCAGGTTCACTGAGATCCTTGATCTATATGTTTTAATAAAACAAACAAGCAGAAAAGAATAATGCAGCTCTTTCTGAATAATAATAATTTTCTCTTAGTTGTTCAAGTCCCATCTTGCATAAGGACAAAACATCAGATTTACTGAAAAATGTTCAAAAGCAGCATTCTTAAAACATTGTTAAAGAGTCAGAACTACCTTGTATATGTGGGATATATTTTCCCCTTCAATATTTTTTCTGCAAGTTTTATCATTTAGAATAAAGTGATTAGTTAAATAAAAGAATTTTGTAATTAGTGACTTGATCTGTTATTTTTGATAACTGCTTTCAAGGTTTTAGAACTGCAGTGCTCATCCTCTCACCCTGTGCTTTTATTCAAAAGATGAAATTAGAAAGCAAGCTGTCTCTGAAGCTTTTTGGTTTGTTTTTTTTTTCCTCAACTCTTAGTTGGTTTCAACTTGGAATGAATTACTCAGTGAACCAAAAATATTCAAATAAACTGTCAAGAAAGATACATTATCTGTATTTGCAGAAGAGACTAGTGCTCTCAGAATCTGTTTTAGCACTTCTTATTCTAGGTGCTTAACCATGGGCTTTCATTTAACTTGTTACTAATAAACCATTTTGGATATTTGACTTGTTTTAAAACTTTGACAACAAGCATGTACTGTTTCAATTATTCAGTGTAAGTAAAACAGCATTAATATTTTATGTTTTAATAGATATAATTGTTTTCAATTTGACTTTAAATAGGTTTATTAGAGACAGATGCATTCAAATGCAGTAGCATAATTTAAACAACTAGTGATTAGGTTCTATTTGGTCTTTTCTTAATTGATCTTTTCTCACCTGTAGTCGGCCAAGAAGCATCCTGGAGAGCCAAGGCCCATCAGTTTCTAGTTCTTAGGCCACAGACAGATGAAGCTTGTACAGAGGCATGAGATCCCTAAGCACCCATTCACTTGCCAGTGATCTTTTTTTTTATCAGTTAGACTTTTTTATTTAGATCTGGTCTTCATTGGAGACTTTCCTAGGATGAGATTAGGAGGGCAGTAGATAGAAATCGGGTATTCCTGGCTCTCTGCCCCATGTGTGTCCACGTTACTATCTCCTGCATTATTTGCAATATCCACAAGTAACTTCAGCCAACCTTTATGAGGCTTTAAAATTGTTCTGTTTCAGGGATTCTGTAGCAACTCCAACTCACTTTTTGTTATGGAACGTGAAAATTACTCCTTTGAAACTGTATGTATTGTACAAAGTAGTCTGCAGGGTAGTACTCGTTCAAGGTAGCGTTTTAGCCTTTCTTCTTCATTCATGGGCACGGGAAAGAGAGTTTCTCTGTCTTGTGGTCTACAGTCTGGATCTCCCCATGTCTTCTGCCATTTCTTCCTCTTCTGTTTTGCACTATGTGTCATTCTTTCTTCTGCAGTACGTTGCTGGGGATCCCAGATGTTCATCAGGAATGGTTGTGTTGTCAGAGTCCCTGCAAAACAGCTGAGCTGGAAAAACAATAGCTGAATAAATTTGATGGATTGAGCAAACATTTAATGAGGATCAAGGGAGCAGAGGAGTGAGGCTATAAGAAGCTCCTAAAGTACCGCATTTCCCCTCTGGCTCTCATCTCCATTGCTTTGCTTGGTACAAAAGAGCTGAAGACGGCTGCCTTCTAGCATTTGAATGCAGGAAGTTATAGCAGCTGATTCTCATCCCTGACACAGCCTGCATATGCTCCTCTGTCAGCATAGAAGTGCCACAAACATGCTGCAGTGGGGCAAGGAGAGCAATCCCCTGACACAGGAATGACACAAGCCAGGAATTCAGTAGCATTGTCACATCCCCCACCACAGACCCCATCATGAAATTCAGAGTGCAAGTTCCCATTCACTGCTACAGGAATTCCTGACCTCAGCTGAAGCCAGGGATTCCCTGAACTAGTGCAGACCATTTTTATTTTAGTTTTGTTTTGCTCCTTGTAATTGTCTTGAAGTTGTGTGGGAAAGAAGGTATGTGAAAAATGGCACATTCTGGTGGGAATTTATGTCATCCAACTTTGTTCATTTTAAAGTAATTGTATCCCATTCTAAGATGCATGGAGAGTGAACTTTGCCAGGCAGCCTGTCTTTGCTGGCTACAGAAAAAACCTTGAGGTGACAGAGATAACGTCTGCTTTAGATCACTATACTTGGATGAACCTCACCTTGGGTCATGTAACATGTATTTATTTTCTACTTCTTTGGAGGAGAGAGGAAAGAAAATTCGCTGTGTGGGTTCGAACTGGTACCTATCTTGGATTCCAAGTGGGAAGAGGGTAGGAGTGGTCCATTCCCCTCAGGGAGATTTTTGTGTCAGTGGTAGTTGCATGACACAAACAAGACAGTTCAGTCCTCCTGATCAGAAGGCATCAGCAACCAAGTGTCAGCTTTGCTGTCTTTTTCTGGAATTTGTTACTTATAAATCCTGGATCTTCCCAAGACCCTGCATTCCTCTCTGTCACTATGTTGATTTCATTGTGGCTTTTCTTGTTGAGAAACTTTATTGATGATCTTTCTGTTTCCAGACCTATGAGCAAACAGTAAATATATGTGTCAAATATCTGTGTCAAATCTTGTTTAGCCACAGAACTGCCAGCTTTCTCATCCTGGTTGATCTGGAAGCTCCAACCTTTCCACCTCTGTCATACATCCCAGCCATCACACCTGCTGCTGAGGTCTCTCCTGGGGTGTGTGCCAGACCTGAGCCTCACTGGGGGCTGGCAGCTTCTCCTCTAACACATGGAGCCAATCTCTGCCTCCAGAGTCAAGCCCAGAGAGACTGAGAATGAGGACAACTGAGCTCAAGGGCAGGGGGGTGAATTTCCTTTGGCCTGAAGGAGGTTTTTTGGAAATTTTTTTAAAAGCAGTGTACCACTTGCACGTTTCGATCCCTGGATGATACCGGATAGTTGCAGTGAGTGAAACTACGGAAATGGCCAGAGTTATGAGAAGCCTGTTGAAAGCAAAACAGTATTGAGTTGTGTTACTTTGCCAAAATTTGTTAGGCACAGATTTTATAAAGCTGCCTTGTCTGCTAAACCAATATAAAAGATGAAAGTGGGGTGACCACAAGGTCAAGCACCAGGCTGGAGGTTCACTCTAGCTGAGAGGCAGCAATTACAGCCTGTCCATAGGCAGAAAGGGCTGCCAGACCATGCAAAAGCTCTATGAACAATCACATCTTGTTCTCAGAAGAATATACATTACGACTTTTTCATTATGTTCATGAAATGAGAGATTTTTCACATCTCGTTGAATAGTTAGAGCAAATAGAATGTCTCTGGTTTTTCTTCTTGGTTAAATATATAGAGCTAATATGTATATATTCAGATATAGGAAAGTTGGTGCTGATGGAGGGCACGTTCCAGTCCTCTAAGAACCTGGTCATAGGGCTCTCACAGCCTGAGATGGCTGGAATAGCTGTGCTAGTCTTATAGGCCTCTTCTTTCACATTTGGGGTCAAGTAAGTGACCTTTATTCATGTAAGCAACTCCTGTTGTAAGGGAGTGGCCTCACTGACATTATGTGAATTAAGGTTATTTGGAGAAAACAACAGAGGAAGCTGCAGGATTGTATTAGTGCCATTGACGTCCATTACTGCTACCTACAGTACAAAAATACTGGTGTTGGTAGCAGAGTGGATCAAGTGGGTCACAGTCCGTTGTTCAGACATCTTTCACATCAGCAGTTGGGAGAGGAAAGAGATTGCAGAGAAGAGACACAGCAAAGTGATTTTGGATAAGCAGGGAAGGGTGAAACTCACTCAAGGTGTAAGGGTCACTTTTGAGGACCATGCACACCCTTTTTGAGTGTCTGTTGTACCCCGCCTCCTTCCACGGCTTCCCTTAAGTAGTTATGGAGTTGTCGCTGAACCACCTCTGTTTCTAAGAAGTCGCAGCTGTAAATGCTCCCATAGGGATGGTCCATTCCCCGTGGAAAGATGGTGCAGTGACTGTCCCAGGACTTCCGCCAGCCAGCCCTAGGTGGCTGCTGTGCTTCGGGGTTCCTTTGTGATGGGTGCCAGATGTCTTTTCTGGTCAGACTGGGATCCATCTGGCCCTAGAGATCTTAAAATTAAGCATCTAACCTTAGGAAAACTTCTGCAATCTTTCTCCACAGACAATGGAAAGAGCTATGCTCCTCTGTAAGGTGGTTTATCCAGTCCTAGAGGTGATATCTCTGGTAGGTGGTGGGAACCATCCACTGGGTATTTCTGGTGCTCTGGTGGCAGCAAGGGAAACTTCAGCTTGATTTCATAGGGCTGAGGTTGAGCCTTGATTCTTTGTGAAATGGCAAGAATAAAGCTGTGTTCTGGCAAGGGCATGAGAGTGGCAGTGTGGGTGGTGTAGAGCAGTGATTTAGATACTTCCTTGCACAGAGAGAAAACAAAGCTCAGCCATATTTAAGAGCTGCTGGTTCCAGAGGTAGATAAACAGGTTTCCTTTGCATTTCATCGTGCTAAGTGAACTAATGTTAAATATATTCAGTTTCCTTTTTTGAACCCCAGTAAGATTTTCATTGTTTAAGGAATTAAATAATGAAATGGTTTTATTTGTAATTTAGTCTGTTAATAGGGATAGGGAGAGATGTTATTAAGTTTTGTTTGCTTCAAGATTTTTTTGTCCCATTTTTACATAGGAAATACTCATAAGTGCCTTACTATTTTTGTAGTAAAAGTTAATGTTACTTTAATGGTTAACTGTGCCCAAGAAGAAATTCCACCTACTGTTCAAAACTGTTATTCTGAAACAAAAGCCCAGGGTACTTAGTACCTAATTTGTGGAATTTACACATTTAGAAGGCAATTTATTTACATGGTATTTTATAGAAAGAAATATTTCCCACTTATTTGAAAAAAAGAAACCTAACTTGTTTTTATCACAAGGAAAGGAGGAGTTAAAGTTTATAAATATACACTGATCTTCTTTTTAAGGCAAAGCTGTATTAGACATAGGGTAATAAAAATTGACTCTCTTATTGGAGTCTGAAATTCTACAGCTGCATGTAAAAATGTGTGCTAGAACTGTGTCACTGCCCTGAGCGGAGGCATCCCCCTGCCCCATGACGGATGAACCTCCTCTCCGCCAGCCCCATAAACAGAGTGCACTAATGCAGTGAATTTTCAAAATCATTGTGATTGTACAAAAATTCTAAATGTTTGAAATATTTGAAATATCTGCATTATATTATAGTGGAAATAACTTGTGTGTTACAACTGAGACTCTGCCAACGTCTCCTCTGCAAGAGTGTTCTGTTTTACATTCCCAAACACATGCCAGACTTCAACCACAATACATTTTTCTTTTATCCTTAACATACAACCATGCTATTCAAATGTGTACTTTTTTTTTAAAAAAAAATGAACTAGCTTTTGCCATAGCTTTTGACACTTCAGACAAAGTACCATCTCAGCATTTTGGCAGTAGACTGTAAACCTTTTTAGTGAGACCTTTTTGTTCTCTTGTAATGTAGATTCAGTCATTATAAAACAAAAGATGCCAGACGCAGACTGGAAATCAAAATATGTTTCCATATTAATTTCCTGTGAGTTCTTTCTCCTTTCTCATCAAAAACTTCAGGAGGCTTAAATTCCTGATATGAGTTCCTCCTTCTCATCTTAAAATGATAATTATGGGGAAATCAGGCCAGCACTAGTTCTGTAATAGCAGATTGCTGTTAAGTCCTATGCAGATGGCAGATAAAGCACAGAGGAGGTTTGAAGGTGGTAAATATTAGGTCTGAGTAAGAAGAGTGGAAGAAGAGTCTGATGGCTGCTTGGAAAAGAACATTTAAACCCCTGCTTCCTCTACAACTTCCATTCCAGTCCTTATTGACTAATTCTGTATACAATGTTAATAATGAGAGATATTTTGGTGACTGTTGGAGGATTGTCTTCTCTCATTAGTATAAAACAATGCCATCTGATGTGGTAACATACCTCTTGTAGCACAGACCTGAAACTTCTGTTGCAATACTCCCTTGCCTTACAGGAGTTCTGTGGGTATACATGTGTTAAAGATTTTACAATACTATGGTAGTGCTGAGCACAGGAATACCATGGATACATCCTTATAAAAACCCATTGGGACTGAAATTTCAGGTCATGATGTTCTTATTCAGTTGTTGCTCTTATGTGAAACATGTTCCTGCACAGATAGTGTTATAAAATGCATTAAACACGTAATTTGATATTCAGCTTTTGGGTGGATTTGGAGATGATGGGACTTTGTCCTTTGAAAAAGTTGAGTCCAGCTGGGTTGTACAGCAAGTAGCTTGGAGGCAGTCATATCCTTGGGTTAGGATTCTCTTATTTTTTCTCATTCTTAATTTACTAAAAGGGTTTTTGTATAGATCAATTTACTCTGAAATTGGTGGTTTTTTTTCTCAATATCCATAGTCAGTTTTTTAAAGGCCACTCCTATACACCCACTAACATGTTTTCTTTCTTCTGGAGCAGGGTGATTTTTGTCTTCTCTGCTGAGAATATGGAGCACTGCTGGTACAAAGGCAGGGTGAGCCAAAATTCTGAGACTAGAAAACCTCATCAGGGACAAGTTTCTTAGGATTGAATTAATAGCAAATGTCATTCAGTTTGGCTTGTAGGAAGCCTCAGATGAAGCAATTTTTTTCGGGCCAGCTCCTAGTTTTTCCTGCCAAAATATTTGTTGAATCCACCAAAATTAGTCTTTTTACCAGGCCTCCATGCTTTATTTGATGTCAAATTTTCTAACGAGAAAGTTAAGATTTATTTTCCTGTAGTTTTGTATAATGGCATAAATACAACAATCCTTTAAAAACAAATACTGTGTTTGGTATTGAGAGTAAATGTACATTTTAGGTTGAGATAATCTCAGTGCCTGATCTCTGGTGTATTGTTGCTGTGTAACAGAATGCATTGCAATATGTCCAGACTAGTTTTATGTCATCAAAGTAATTTGACTGATATATTTATCTGCAAGGTTGTGGTGTGAACTAAGAAAATTGTAGTAGAAGGTCATGAAATTCAGAAGCTCTAAGTTAGGTTTCTGTTTGAAGCTTGAGAGCAGATGAAGCAGTTCAAGCAAACAAAAGCATTGTTGTATTGTAGTTTGTCATGTCATTGATCTTAGTTTAGTTGGTAATTGCTTTTAATGCACTGAAGATTCCCCCATTTTTTTCTTCATTCTCATATAATGTTCAATATTACAGTGTTCATCACCCAAAATTTCACTGATATTATCGTGGGGCATTGTAGCTGAGCATCATATTGAACTACTATATCATTTCCTCATTGATTATATTTTTTAGAAGGTGAAGCTGTTATATGAAAGAAGGTAATTCAGTTTTCCCCGATCACAATCACAAAACATTTAGCAATTTTAAAAATGTCTTGAAACAAACAGATATTATGGCCTTTATTTCAGAATAAGCTTTCGCTAGTTAAAGGGACAATGCCAGCTTAAAGTTTGTTTCATTAAGGTGGTTCACCTTTTACTGATGGTAGCAATACACATTTTAATCCCGTAGGAATGTGGTTTGTAAGTTGGTTACATTCTGCAAAGGTACTGAGACTGAAAGCATCAAAAAGAAGGATCAGTCCCCAGTCACGGGTCCAGTCTGTGGTTCCTGCACAGGACAATAATGTTGCTGTGCTCATGTTCCTGATACAATAGAGAGAAGGTTAATAGGGTGCAAAATTTCTCAATAAGAAAAAGTAAAAGCTGTTTTGCTGATGTGTGTGAAACAAGCAGACATAAAAGTGTACCCAGGATTTATTAGACCTCCTCAATTTCAAATATACCTACAAACAGACCTTCTAGTTTTAGTATGGCAAGTGAGTGCTTCTGGGCTCATTTGTATACTACATGACATGTCTGGAGGAGTTACAAGCTCTTGAAATGTGACTGGATTGGTCTTTGTTACGTGTGTATGTATTGAGGGGTGGAGGTAATGAAATTGCAGGTTGACCTTTTGATATAGCAACCCTAGCAATTGCTGTTATAATAATAATCCTCCTTTCAATTCCATGCGAGAATAGAAATTACAGTTCTACAGATTGCTTCTAATTTTATGCATGAACTTGTTTAGAGCCATCTATCACTGAAAAGCATGTTTCCTCATTGTGTCTTTTAAACAGTAGCATGCCCACGGTATTTGGTGGTGTATGATGCTGGATGCAGGCTGACCAGATCAAGCCATTGTCACATGTGCATCCTTGCATCAGCCAAACTGAGTTGGTTACTCCTCTGCCCATGACAAGAGGTGGTGGTGAACACTGCTGCTTTTCCCAGTGGGGATGAGTGATGGCCCTGCCCCAAGCACTGGCCAGGGATGGAGTGGAGCTGCCTTCTGTAAGAATTGTTCCCTACCACCCTCTTAAAACCAGTGTGGTCCTCTGAAATTAATTAGCTGCAGCTGGTATGATGTGGCTCTGTGTTGCTTAAAGTCACGATGGTACCTTTGGGTGCACAGATGCCTTTGAGAACAGTTTCTGGCCTGTCATGGGTTTGGTTTGATTGGGTTAGGTTTGGTTGGGTTGAGTTTTTTTGTTTGGGTTTTGTGTTTGGAGTAAGAAGAGAGCATGTGCTGGTTGGTTATGGTGACAAGAGAAGTCAGTGTCCCCCTGTGACATTAATTCAAAAAATACCTTTTATCCACATACCAGGTTTAGTGTCTTGGTGCCTTACCTGAATCTATGAACTGGTTTCCTCCAGAAGTGTATAGCCTCAATGAGCCAAATCTGGGGCTTTTTGCAAAGTCCTTATTCAAGCGATAGTCCCACAGCCTTTTTGTGAATGTTTTGCCCGAGTGAAGTATTGCTGAACCAGCATAATGACTCCAGGAAGGATCAAAGTGCCAGTGGAGAGGCATGGGAGTCCACAGGGCTGAAGGAGGGCTCGGGGCTGTGCCATGACTGGGACAGTGCTATATAGAAACATGAAGGCAGAATCATTAACACAATGGGGTCAGAGAACAGAAAGCTGTGAGCAGATTTTGAAAGGGGTCAAAGATGAGGTCAGAGAGTCGGCCATGGGAGAGGACTTCCAGCAGAAGTTAGTGATAGGATAGGAAAAAGTAATGAATTTTTTATAAGACTGAAAATAATGGGAGTGGTGCTGCATTATGCTCAACATGTAGTGATGCTGACATTACCATTTGTCTCACCTCAGAGGCCTCAACCTGAATGATTATGGGCATTGAATTATCTTTGTGCTCCTAGAATTGATCCCAGTGGATCTGGGAGATAGTGTGTTCAGAGGATATCAAGGAGAAAGGTTGTGTTGCTACCTATACACGTTGCCAGTTCAAATACAAGCAAAAGCAGTTAATCAATTTTGCAGGTTATTGTTCTAAATTTCAGGTTACTTTTCTTAGATTCATCTTTTTCTACATCCACCTTAGGACTCCTGAACTCAAAATTGCAGAACTGATCTTTGTTTCCCTGATATGTAGTGAGTGTGTTTGTAACAGAGATGGGCATTGCTAGGAGGAATCCTAGTGAATAGCTCTTCCCACACCCTAAAAAAAAAAAACAAACCAAAAAAAACCAAAGCAAATTTGGCAAAAAAGAGGCTGAAAAGAATTGTACAGGAGTCAGCAGATCTGAGTTAAATTTGGCTTCAGTGACATTAGTGGTAAAACTTCTTACATTACAATGGAGCCAGGGGTTGCCGCTTTGGATTTCATTTCCATCACTGCCATTAGATGTGCTGCCACTTTCCCCCATGTAAAGTGAACACTGTGTACTTTCCCATCGTTGTACAGCGCTGCAGGGGTCACTGGAAGGAAAGTCCACACTAAATCTGGGTACTTACTTGGTTTACAAAGTATTGTTTTATTGCTGGCTTATCATGGGGTAGAAAGTGTGGGGAGGTTTCCCAGCTGTTTGCAGACACCTCCTGCGTGGACTCTCCCCTTACTGACAGCTGAAGCCGCATCAGCCTGTCTGCCATACCAGTTGTCCTGCCAAACAAGACAGATAGCCACAAAGAGCTCAATGTCTTTAGTGTGTGGCCTTAATTCCCCATCTGTCTAGCATCTTGCAGCATTTAGAGATGTATAATTTCCCCGCGGGGTAGAAAATACTCCCTGGAGCTGTGGATCCTAGGGGATTAGGGGTACTAATGGGCCACTAGCTGGAGAGGGTATTTACACCTCAGGCAGGCCTTTTGGTTTGTTATCAGAAATGCACAATTTTTGAAGTGACTTCCCTGATATAGCTTGTCTTCATTTATATTGTTCTAAGTTACTGTGTCTCAAAGTTTTTCAAGCAGCTGCTTATCATTGTGGAAATATATCTCCAGTTGAGAAGAGCAGATGGGCACCTCACTTCAAACTCAGTGGGGAATTAGCTTTGTGAGCCTGTCTTATAAGCAAGCTGCATTTAGGACCTGGAGTTTCCATTTGTTTTGGAAACAATATTATGCATTCAGCCAGAGTACTACCCAGTCTAGGAGTGGTAAGGCTAGCACAGTAGTTTCTATACATGTGTGCAGTTATGGTACAGTGAGTGCATAGAATCTGTGCATCAAATACATTTTGCAGTGATTGTCAGTATCCGACATGTTCTCTTTTGGGTCAGTCAAGTTACTAACTACATTTTAAGATAAATTCTGATGCCGTGTCTCTTGTGTCTCATATTGCATTTATCTATGCATATAGGCATAGTTGTATATATCTGAAAAACTACATCATAATTTTGCATAGATAAAGAACATCATAGTAAAGTAAAATTAACCTGAAAAACTGACTTGAGAGGACAGGAGACTGACAGTAAAAGTTATTAGCAGTCTATTGGTAGACAAAAAGTTAATTAATGCCTCTTCTTCCCATTTATAGGATTCTTTCTATTTTACAGGATTCAGTTAAAGCACTGGTGGCACTTAAACAATATCATGTCAAAGAAGAGAGTACATAAGGAAGGAACATACAGGTTTGGAAGAGGCTTTCTAGATTGGTAGCTCCATCTGTGCAGCCTCCTGCATGTGTGGTTGCACTTCAGGGTGGCTGCAGCTGTGTGTGTACCAGCAACGATGGGCATCCATCGCACCTGGGGAGGAGGCAGCACGCTCTCGCCTCGGGGGGAAGATGAGGAATTAGGTAGCAGAGGACTGCGATATTAGAAACAAGGCATTTCATCACTAATGCTGTTAGGACGGATTTGTGGAGATGCACTTGTGCAGAGCGGTCTTGGCAGCTGGATCCATTCTGTGTTACCTCAGAGAGGGCTATCGCCTGTCCCTCCACCTTAAACACCACCTGCTCTTCTAACAGCATCTGCCTATCTTCACCCTCCTTACACAAGCAGCTGCCTTCCCCACCATCCCAGGGCAGCAGCAACCCACTCCCACCTTTTCCCTCCTTAGGTAGGCTTCTCACCCCACTGGCAACCAAAGGTTATTCCCTCCCTCCTCCAGAAATAACAGCCTTTTCCCATCTGCTCCCTCAGAGCTAGCCAGCAGAGCCCAGAGGCCCATGAGCCAGTGCGGGAGGAGGTATTTGGCTGCTCAGCCAGCCATTCTTTGTGCTGCCCAGGGAAAAGGCAGCAGACTGAATGGAGGCACTGGGTTTGACTCGCCGGCTGCCAGTTGGGCCATGCTGCTTTAGCACATTCCAGCCATGAACAGTGTAAAATGATGTGGTTTGCTCGCTGGTGCTTTGCTTCCCAACATTCCTGATCCATGCAGCATGCACATCACTCTTTTATTCTTCTCCTTTGAAAAATGATGAATAAGGGATAACTGCTTTTCCACTATGTAGGGAATTGGGTCAATTCTCTTGGCGAAAGAACAGAGCTTGTGGTACAACTTCTGCACAGTCAGAAATGCACAGTATTGCATGCCTGTAAAGGCATCTGCTACTCTACTTGTGTAGACTGCTTTTGTATATGCAACCATGTATGCGTTTTTTCTGTTGTGCTCTTAAAATGCTGTGTCCTTTCACACTGTAGGAAATCAATTATCAGGATACTAGGAAAAGCAGAATCACAGAGTCACACAATCACAGAATAGTTGAGGTCAGAAGGCACCTCTGGAAATCATCTAGTCCAAACCCCCCGCTCAAAGCAGGGTCAACTAGAGCAGATTGCCCAGGGCTGTCTCCAGTTGCATTTTGAATATCTCTAAGGATAAAACTTCACAATTTCTGTGGGCAATCATTTCTAGCATTTGGACATCCTTGAGAGTAAAAATGTTTTTTTATGATGTTTAAATGAAATTCCATGCATTTCAGTTTGTGCCCATTATCTCCTTGACTGTGCACCACTGAAAAGACTCTGTCTCTATCTTCTTTACATCCCCATCGGTTATTTATATACATAGATAAGATCCCCGAGAGCCGTTTCTTCTCCAGGCTGAACAGTCCCAGCTCTCACAGCCTCTCCTCATATAACAGATACTTTGAGACCATAATCACCTTTGTGGCCCTTTGCTGAACTATCTCCATTATGTCCATGTCTTGCTTGTACTGGGGAGCCCAGCACTGGACACAGCACTCCAGATGTATCTCACCAGGACTGAGCAGAGGGGAAGGATTGCCTCCCTTCACCTGCTGGCAATTCCCTGCCTGATAAAGCCCAGGAGGCTGTTGGCCTTCTTTGCCACAGGGACACATTGCTGGCTTATGTTCAGCTTGGTGTTCACCAGGACCCCCAGGTCCTTCTCTGCAGAGCTGCTTCCCATCTGTTTGATCCCAGCCTGTCCTGGTGCTTGGGGTTATTCCTTCCCAGGTGCAGGACTTGTCATTTCCCTTTGTTGAACTTCATGAGGTCCCTGTCAGTCTGCTTTTCCATCCTCTTGAGGTCCCTCTGAATGGTAGCACATCCATCTGGTATATCAGCCACTCCTGCCAATTTTGTATGATCCTTAAACTTGCTGAGGGTGCACTCTGTCCCATTATCCAGGTAAATAATGAGGATACTAAACAGTATTTAGTAGGTCCCATTATCAACCTAAGGGGTGTACCACTAGTGACTGGCCTTCCAACTGGATTTCATGCCACTGACCACAGCCCTGCAAGCCTGACAGTTTTCAGTCCAACTCACTGCCCACTTATTGAGTCTATACTTCATTTGTCAATACCAAATGCAATTAATGCGTCAGTTGTTTCCATGTCCTTTGTCAGCAGGTCCCCATCCCCATTCAGCAGCAGGCTTGCATTTTCCCTAGTCTTCCTTTTGCTGTGGATGTAGTTGTGGAAGCTCTTGTAATTGACTGTCACATCCCTCAGCAGATTAAACTCCAGATGGGCTTTGGTTTTCCCAGCCCCATCCCTGCATGCTCAGACTGTTTCTACATTTCTCCAGTACGTGCTTTTACCTCTTGTACACTTCCTTTTTCAGTTCAGTCAACAGATCCTTATTCATCCATGAAGGCTGTTTGCCAGCTGTGCTTGACTTCCTACTTTTAGGGATGGACTAATCTTGAGCTTGGAGGAGGTGATCTTTGAAAATCAACCAGCTCTTGGACCCCTTTTTGCTCCAAGACAGTATCCCATGGTGTTCTTCCAAGCAGATCCCCAAACAGGCCAAAGTCTGTTCTCCTGAAGTCCAGCTGTGATCTTACTGTTTGCCTTGTTCTATCCTCTCAGAAAACTGACCTCCACCATTTCATGGTCCTGCAGCCAAGGCTGCCCCCAGCCTGCACATCCCTGATCAGTACAGAAATGCCTTAAGTCTTGCGTCTGATACTGCTTTTACCAGGTTTAGTTCCACTTTGTTTCTTAGAGCTGCATTCTTTCCCAAGGATGAGCCAGTGTTTGGCTCTTAGCTTTTCCAGAAAATGCCGGTGGTGATACAACCAGTTCCTCACTGTCAGTGTATCAATTCTCAGTTGACTAGTGCAGTAATAGATTAAAAACTTAAGTGGGTAGAAAAACAGCTTTAATTAATTAAGATGGCTCATAATTATTTCTAATGTTACTGTTCTCTGAGGACATAGATAGTCACCCATGAACATGTTGCCTTAGTTTGAAAAAGACTAATTTCTCCAAAAGGGAAAGATAATTTTATGTGAAAAGTTAACCAGTAACAGCCTATTTAGATATTTCCATATATTTCTTTTACTGCAAGTGGATGTTGTTAGCATGGTTCCTAAATGATGAGTTACACTAAATAACATAATCCTGCCTTTTTCTGCATCTGTCTGAACTCATTGATCTTAGTTGAGTGGCCTTGGTGAAGCTGGGAACAATATATGCCCCAAGATATGTTCAGGTAAGTAAATTTTTTATTGATAAGAAGCTGTGCAGACCATAGTACAACACTAAACGTTTGTGTTATTCAATATCATCCCTTTCCCCAGAGCATTTTTATGACTACCCAAGCTTTTGATCACAGTCTTTTTACATGATCAAATTCACTTTCTGTCTCTAGAGGCTACAGAGACTAAAAATCTGATATCTCTTAGAAAATTAAACTTCAGCATTCATCTTTAGTATCTCTTTCTAGATCTGTGGCACTCCCTCTGGTGAGTACTTGCCAGGAATGTTTTTCATGGGTATTTATAGCACTATTTCTTTTGTAAACTAAATCTTTTCTGATAGACTTTGTCTTCTGGGCTCATTTTTATTCCATATCTCTACTTGGGTTGTACAAGACCTCTGACATGCAGTAATCCACTGAAATAAGAGAAGAGGGCTCAGTTTACTATAGGTTTACACAAGTTTTGGGGCTTTATGCAAGTTTTGGGTTATAATTCAAACAACTGTTTTCAGTATAATTATTGTTCAAGTCTTCCAGATCTTTTGTAATATATTCTGGTAATTCTTGGCTTCATAATATGTTGATCATATAAATTACCAAACTAAGCAAACCATCTGGGTGAAAATGAAGATTAAGTGTGTGAAATACTGAAAATGCGTCAGTAGGAATGTTTCTTTAAGCTGTGTAGATAGATCATTAAGTCTCAAAACAGGAGGAGAAAGAACTGACTGACATCTATCTATGTATACTCTCTTGTGTGAAGATCTCTGATCCAGAACTTTGGGTTGCTTAGATAATGGTTTGAGTCACCCAGTGCTGACCAGCGAGAGAGTTCAAAGTTTGTTTTGTAAGTTGTGTTGTCCTTTTGATGATCTTCTTTCTGTTGTGTACATGATGCCTGATGTGGGCAATTTCCCAGCAATAATTACTTGGAAATGTCCTTATCTTGAAGAAATAAATAGGAATGTTAGATGTTGCTTGTGCATCATACCTGAGGATCTCCCCCTATCCATCCATCCTACTGACCAGGACTATATCCCTCTCTCACCCAAAAGTAAGCATATGCTTTCTCGCTTTCCTGTGAGAAAATTTCAGCAAATGTGTAAAAGTCCATTACACAACTGCAAATTTAGCTTCTTTCAGAGTCCTGAGCTTTAGTCAAAGTAATGACTTTCTAGAATTCCTAGTGTTTGTCATCATATCTATGTAGTTTTAAGCCCTTGGAAGTCTTTCTACCTGATAGCCTCATTGCATTCATTTTGCTTTTTTTTTATTTTTTTACCCCTTGACTTCAGGTTGAGCGGATGTAGGCCAAAAAGATTGTTTTACTTGGTAATTTGTTAAATAATGCTACTTAATAACCTGAATAAGGGATTGAGGTGAGCCGGTTTGATTTCTTCCTTCAGCTGATTCGTGTTTGTTTTCATCCCTCATTCTCTTTCTCTGTTATCCTCCCTTCTTCATTTCTGACTTGTGATAGTTACAATAAATACGCAAAAGAAGAGCCCCTCATTTCTAATGCTGCTGAGATTGCAGCTCTCTTAGAAATACCTGTGGTAACTTTCAAGCAGCTGCAATATTCGGCATGCTGTGCCGTGCTCTGTGTTATGATAGCTACCCTGGTATCAGTACTGAGATAGCTAATTTAAAGATAGCTCAAATATGTTCCCTTGAGCTCTGGTGACTGGAGTGTTGACTGTGAATAAGTACTCTGATTACACAGTGAATAAGTATTCTATATAATATATGGGATATACCCAACAAGATAATGGAAAATAGAAAAGGAAGACTGCTTTTCTTCGTTTGCAGGTATTCAGTTTGACTGCAGGAAATGAAAAAGGTGAGGAAAATTACGGGAGGGAGGGGCAGGACACCATCATGATAAGGATCACGGTGTTTGTTTCTTCTTGTGATAGGGCAGCATTAAAATTCTTAGCATCACAGCAGCATGTATGGCATCGGTGCCTTCCAGGAGCAAGCAAATACAATTCAACAGTGCCTACATTTGTCAGCAGATCGTGCTGTTGGGAAGGAAGGGGCAGTCCACATTAAAGCTTTTAGCATTTCTGCACTGACTTAGAGTTCCAGAATAGCGTATTGTCTCGCAATTATTTCCTTTAGAGTCGATCCAGTGAACTTTACTCCACTTCTGCTGTCCCACATCTGTTTTGTTAGAAAGCTGTAACTGGTTTAAAGTCATCATAATAAAAAATAAACCTTTTTTCTTTCAAAGCAATCTGTAGTTTGGCAGGGAATAAAATGACCACTTCAGCTCTGGTGACAGAAAAATCTGCCTTTAATTGACAGAAATAGCTTTCTCCAGAGTCTTGTTTAGGCACACTATCTGACAATATGTATACCCTGAAATACCCTAGGGGTTAGCATGTAGCATTGAAATACAGTTTAATCTTTCATACTTTGTAGTCTTCATTGCTGTGTTTCTCTGTGAATTCTCTCTCTTCTGCTGTAACACTTCATTCAAGTTCATGCATTGCTATGCTGCAGTGCTGTATTGTGATTTCTTTTTCTCTCCTCTATCTTTTTTTTAGAAATAATTTTAGTTTTTCTGCTACTATTTTCTTCCAGGACCCTTGTCTCCTATTATGAACATAAACTCTGTGGAATAGCGTGCTTCTACAATCCAAGAAATTCCAGAGACCGAGATCTGACCTGCAGCAACTTCAGGTCTACTGAAATAACTTTGGAGAGCAAAATGTTATTTGATGAACTAAATGTGGTTAGCACAGCCTCTGAATCCTCTCTTCCTATGTTCAAACCAATGCAGAAAACAGAGGCAAAACATATTTCAAGATTTTTGTCATGTATCGTGAAACATTTTTCAAATCTAACACCTTTGGAAGCCACAGACTCAGCCTTTAGTAAGAGAGAGTGTGGAGTTGCCTCTGGGCAGTGGGGATGGCAGATTTCTGCAGCAATCTTCCTCTACAGCCATTCTGCCTCCCTCTATTTTCCACAAGTTCACGTCAAACCATTCAGCAGGGAATTTACAAGCCATAAAACTGCATTATTCAGTTATGAAGTAACAACCTCATCACCATGACTTCAGCAAGGGCTCATAAAAGCTGGTGTCAGATTTATAAGCAGAGGAGTTGCCAACTATGCTTAACATATGTTTTGCAGTGACAGACTTGCTGATTTCTGTCACCCGATTAGGTAAAATTTTAGTTAGGTATATTGTGGGTAGTCTTTCTTTGTAAATGATTAAATGGGTTAAAAACAAAGTCAGGCATCTCATATGGAGCACTTCACTTGAGGAAATAGTATTGTCCCCTTGGATGTGTTTTTCTACATTGCAAATGAACTTTCAGGTTCTTTGTTGTTTTCCTGAAAGCAGTCGAGAGGCAGAAGGCTGCTGTTCTTACATATCACAGTTTGGTCACTGTCCCACAAGTAGTTTAGTGATTTTCTCCTCTTTTGATGCTCCTTCAGAGTGACATCCACGTGGTATTTTTACCCTGTGGGTAAAGTAGAGGACTAGGGCCTTGTCTGGCCTGCCTGTGGAAGGGCCAGAGGCACATTGCTTTGCTTTTCAGGTAATTTTTATCACTATTCTGAAAGACAGAGAACACATGTTTTTTTTTGCTGTTTCTGCAGGAGGTCACCAGATCTACACAATCTTTCAAAACTAATTGCCAGTGGCTCGGAAAGTTTGTTTATTCCTCTCTCAGTTGAGGCTGCATTTCATAGCATATATTAGTGGCCTGCAAAATATTAATGAAGACATCAACCTGTTTTTTTCCTCTCAGGAGTATGAAAAAGGGTGAAAGACACTGAGATCCCATATATCACCCACACATATATATAGCTGGAGAGTAATCAAACTGATTATTTTGAATATTTTAAGAACTGCTCTGAGGTAAAAAAATTGTTGGTGTAGTCTGGAGCCTATTATTATGAATGAGCTGTAACAGAGATGTTGAGAGGTCTTTCACATTATTTCAGAATAGCTGTTGCCCATTAACTGTGCCAGGACCCTTAATGTTGCAGAAGGTTTTAAAAGGCATTTAAAGATCATTAAAAGATTAGACATTTAAAGATCATTTAGAAGGCGTTGAAAGTCACCTGCATGACCTAGCAAGATCTTGTGTTTTACAAATTAGCCCTGTACTATTGCAGTAGTCATGAAATGATGTTTGTAATTTAAAACATTGAGACTTTGTGTTAATATTGGCATAATTCCTGTCATTTCATCTGGTTGCATGAAATCCCATACCTCAAGGAAGAGTGGGATATTGTCTCATTTTTTGCTCAAGTGGTGATCTGCTGACAGGAGTCAGCAACAGTTTAAACAGGGACTGTATCTGCTTCTGTTTACTGTGATTGCCCATCTGTTTCTTCTCTATTATTTGCAACTATTTGTCTCAAAATTAAGGAAATATAAATAAGCTGCTCTGGTTTTGTAATAATGTTGTTCAAAGTCTGATTCCACACCATTATGAAAATCTTATAATCCCGAGCATAACATTATACAACACAAGATTACAAATATTTCCAAGAAAAACACTCAATACCTAATGAACTTAACAAAGTTAATAGTTCCTGACATTAATGTTTGCCTGAAGGTCAGAATGATGTGAGTCTGGTTTGAGTGAGGGACGTTTTGTGTTCCGTCCGACGCCTGGTGTAACGCAGGCACATCAGTGCTGCCAGCGTGTTTACATACTGCAAATAATTTAATTCTGAGGTTGCACTGAGCATTGCAGTGTGGGAGTGATACTGAATTATGTTTCAAAATGAAACAAGATGTGGCACATAAAATGGGAAGTAGAAGCAGCTCTTCATCAGGCAGCTTCAGAGGCAGGAGCTGCAAGACAAGGACAGGGCAGTGCTCTGTACTTCTCAGGAATGTTGTGAGCATTTCCCATGGTCCCTGAGAAGTGGTCTGAGTATTTGTTTTGTTCTCCTCTTGCTGGATGCCAGGAAAAAATGGCACAACAGTCTCCTCTTCTAACTGCTTCTAACCTTCCCTCCAAGGAATGCCTTTTGAATAGCAATCTCACAAAGATGTTTTAACACATAAAAAATTATGGTATTAGGAAAAAAAAAAAAAAAACAAACTGTGTGAAAATGTATTAAAGCAGTGACATGCATAAAAAAGATCACGTTAAGTCGAAAGCATTTCTTACCAATGCAGCATGAAAATGTGATATTTGAAGCAGTTAAAACATTACTTTGATGCTTATGAGTATCCCATAAGCCCCATGATAAACAGGGAAAGATATTGCTGAACATCTGAAGAGAAGTGGTGAGCTGTACACCTTTCATTGCACACTGTAACTTAGCAATTTTTATTTAACAAAGAATGACAAAGTCTTTGGCAACCCAATTAGGTAGTGTTATCATTCGGTGTTTCTGTGAAATACTCTAGCAGTCTGCGTGGGCTTCGTGGTTATTAATCATTGATTAGGATTAATTGGGATTTTACAATTCCATAGATACAGCAGCACTCTAGCAAAGGGTAGAATAAATACATAAGGGGGTTGTTGGTGCAAAGTGGGTCTGTGGCAGGTACACGGTGTACATTTGCAAGGATGGAAGCTAAAACTTGTTGCCTTTTGTACAAACTGATGAATGTGGTGTGGGCATGAGCCCTGCTGGGTTTGAGTACAATAAAGGATAATGATGGATGCTATTAAAAACTGAAATTAATTAAGCACAGACAGGCTTCTGTCTGCTGCAGCAGACTGCTGTGGGCTTGGGTGTTCCCTCTCCTGTGGGATGCGTGTGTTCTTCCTGAGCCGCACCAGTGTCAGTGGGACCGCAGGAGTATCAGTGGGACTGCAGGCACTACCAGCAGACCTCTTCAATGCTCTTTCTAAGAAAATTGGCAGGATCATGGGAACTGAGAGCTCAAATCCCTCCTTCCCCCATCCAAAATTCCAGGTAGATGTTGAACACATACCTCACTGAATTCAAGCATTTGGCTCTGTCATTAATTTTTTTTAAATGTTTACTGCATTTGTTTGTTTTAATTAGCCTCTCAAAGCATTTACCTAAAAGATAGTATAAGTTTTCTATTGATTTTATTGTGGCCTCCATTTTAAATAAGACAATTCCTACTTATTTCTTTCTGTAAAAATTGCTCAGAAGTCAGTTTTATGCTGACACATCACAAAATGAGCCAGTTGTACTTCAGAACAACACTTCAAAGATTTTATCGATTTTTGTTTTTTCAGAGGAATGTTTCGTCAAGGGTTTTCAGTGAAGTTCTTCAACACTTCACGTGATATATACTGCTCTAAAAAGGCAAAATGTTGTCTTCTTAAATGATTGACCTTCTAGGGCAAAAGCATCAGTGACTGAAGAATTTCAAAAACACAGAATAAGTTGAGGCTGAAGTATATTAGTTAGTAATATAGTTAGGTAGTAATGAAGAACTATATCCTTGCAGGAAGTGATATGTGAAGGCAGTTTTCAGTTAAAGATTTCTCTTCTCAGAGTATCTGCATTACCTTCTCTTTTCTGTGTGTGTGTGTGTGTATGTGTGCACATTTTAATCAGTTTTAATCAGAGAAATTGGAATGTCATAATGTGATAAGCATTTCATGTTGGTTTTATTTTTTAAAAACAAAACTCAGGTAATGTATTTTGTGAGATTATTTTTCAGGTGTAATTCATATAATGTGTATATTTTATAAAAGATTACACTCATTAGTATGTGGAAGTCGTCTCAAAGTCATGTGTTTATGGGTATAGAGAAGGATGAGAGGGATCAAGAAAGGTTGAGGGAACAAACCAGTCTACTGTGAGAGATAAGGATTTTATTGTGAGTCTTTCAGGGTCTGGCTGTATTACTGGAGATGAGCCATGACACAGTTATGCACTTTTCTTGGAGGAGCGCTGATAAACCCTTGTGTCACACCAAAGCAGAGGGGGTCCATGGTAGAGATGGATCAGGGAAGCTCCTCGAGAAACATTTATAGTGGTGTTAAAAAAAAAAATCTGTAGGATTATTAATCATGTCCATCTGCCTTTAAATCTAGACTTGATTCAATACCATGGCCTGGAGTTTATCCTTGTAATTCTGTGCTTGGAGTGAGAGCTCACATGCTGACCACCGTGCCCCCAGCAAGGAGCAGTGGCAGCTGCCACTCAGCACACTCCAGGGATGGCCTGACTCACCACCGACTGTGTGGTGGGATGTCTTCTGGGAGGAAGGATCAGCTCAGCTCAGCTCTGCTCACAGTCCCATTGAGGACCCTTAGAAATAACATTTCTTACATTTCCTCCTCTTTTCTATTTTTTTTTTTTTTTTTTTTTTTTTAGATTAATGACTGTGCTACACTTTGACAGCTTGGGATGAGTTTTCCCAACATAGATATCTGCCCTAAGCCATATTATTTTAATTATTTTCTTTGGGAAAATGATGATCAGAAAATTTCAGGCATTTCTGGGAATAAAACAGGGGAAGAAAATGTTTGTATTCTACTCTTGATAAATGTGGTGACTTTCTTTGAGTATCTATAACTCCTCTGTACTTTGATGGAGACCTGAAATTTGTCAGGAGATGGTTGGTGGCGGGGATGAGGGGCTGAATTTCTGATTAGCAAGTGTTTTTTTGATGTGCCACTCCTACACTTATCCAAGAAAAAAGCTGTGTGTGTCCATGATCAGTGGATACTCCCCGGAGCTCCTGTAGGTGCAGCCACGTGGAGCATCTCCTGGTTGAGGCTGAAGAAGACTTCCCCTGTGGTGGCTCCAGGGCTTCCATGGGAACACAGGGCTGCATGTGCTTTCCATGACATCCCTGCTGACTGAGCAGTGTAGAGGATTACTGATTTGTGTAAGGGAGGCACCATGTTTACGAGTGTGCACCAGGAGGAAGGGACTGCTCAGGAGGGAGCCCTGCACTCTGCTCCTCCATCTCAAAGCAGTGGGTGATGTGCTGCTCATGTCAGGTATGTTATCTTTGGCATGTGAACTGGAGCGTGCACTCATGCATCATTGGCTGCTACAGTATTGGGGTCTCTGGTTCTCTCCTCACAGATTCCTGAATCCTGAGTTGTAGTGCTCAGAATACCCAAAACTGGCAGCATGAAGTTGGAAATCACACTCCTGCCATTAAGCCCTGCCAACAGTGGCCACTAATGGTGGCAGCCCTTTTTGTGTGTGCCCTGTTTAGGTCTGTTTCTGATCTGTGTTAAGTGCTTAGTGACTTTATATACAGCTGGATGTTTGAGGGTGAGTTAAGTCTGATACACACCCTTGGAGAGATTTTAGATGAACTTTGTCTCATGAGATTGAAATGTATGCAGATGGTGTTTTTTCTTACATAAAGGGTGATCACATGGCATGGGGGCTGGCAGTTGCATTTATCCTTATTAAAAAAAGGCCAAAGAGCCAAGGGTTGTTGTGGTCCCACAGCAGCACCAAATGGTGACAAGGGAAAAAAAAAAATCAAGTCCTACTCTTTTTAGCCTCTTAAACTGGAACAAGGAGAAATAAATACCTGCAAAATCCAAGCTTGTGCTAATAGGTGAGAACAAGCAGTCAAACCTTCTGGTTTCTGAAAAGGAGGCAGAAACAACACATTCCTACAAAATCGAGTAAACTTGTCAGTGTTGTCAAGTCTTGCATCCTGTAACAGCTGATGTCAAGTCTGTTGGAGGCACATGAGTGCTGTGTTTCTGATTTTGAGATAGCTGAAGGGAAGAAAAAAAGGCGAAACATGGTCTTGTCCAGAAGAAAAAGAATAGTGAATCTTTTTTTAATTCCCCCACCCCACTCCCCCAGTTAGGAGGGACCAAAGTACTCCCACACCAGTTTAGCTCTCTGCCTCTCACTAAAACTTAATGCAAAGCATTCACTTTGCATTAAGCATCTCACTGTGTGAGAAGCACATGTTATTCCAGTGAGGGCAGTGTATTGACAGCAGGGCACGCAGACCAGGAGGCTGATCTGTTTTTCCTTAAATCCAACTTTCTGTCATTATAGAGGTGATGTTAAATTCCAATAGCTGGATAAAACTTGTGGCAGCAGTCCCCAAGATCCTCAGCCCTCTTGGTGAAAGCAGATCCTGTTATGGTCTCAGTTGAGGTACCCAGATGTGGCATAGGGGATGGAAGTTAGGAAGTTACGCAGGTTGTTGGACCTTGCTCAGGTGTGAGCAGGTCCTCAGTGGATTGGGGTGAGTGGTCCCCAGAGTCCCCAGAGAGAAGCTAGAGAAACCAACAGCCCTGTGCCTTCTCCTGCTGCCTCCTACTCCAAGGTGGGCGTTACCATATCAAATGATGGTCATGTTAAAGTGAGACAATTCAGCTGTTCCTGCCAGCAGATAAATGTCTTAATTAATTCTGAATCCACTGAATGTAAATGGAGCCTATGTGACAGCTTTAGTAAGATGCCTTACTTTTAGGCAGCTAAAAATCAAAAGACATTACCCCCTTCAGCATGTTCACATCCCAGTCTTGAATTCATTTAGGTCACATTCTCCAAAGAAAAAACAGTCTTACTCTTTGCCATCAATACAGTTGGGCATCTTTGTCCTGAGTGCTGCATGAACGAAAAAGAAGAGGAGGTTACCCTGACCAGATGCAGTCCAACACAAGCAGTGGCAGGCTAAATTTACAGACTGTTGAGAGCAGCCCTGCAAAGAAGGACTTAGCGATACTGGTGGATAAAAAATTGGACATGAGCCAGCAGTGTGCACTTGCACCCCAGAAAGCCAACCATGTCCTGGGCTGCATAAAAAGAAGCATAGCCAGTATGTCGAGGGAGGTGATTCTGCCCCTCTGCTCTGCTCTTGTGAGACCCCACCTGGAGTTCAGGTTCAGCTCTGGGGTCCCCAGCACGAGAAAGACATGGACCTGTTGGAGTGAGGCCAGATGAGGGCTCTGACTGGAATACCTCTCCTGTGAAGAAAAACTGAGAGAATTGGGGTTGTTCAGCCTGGAGAAGGCTCTGGGGTGACCTTGCTGCAGCCTTTCAATATATAAAGATGGCTTATAAGAAAGACGGAGACTTTTTACCAGGGTCTGTAGTGACAGGTCAAGGGGTAATGATTTTAAATTGGAAGAGGGGAAGTTCTGACTGCATGTAAGGAAGAAATTTCCTATGATGAGGGTGGTGAGATGCTGAAACGGATTTCCCAGAGAAGTTGTCAATGTCCCATCACTGGAAATGTTCAAGGCCAGGCTGGACAGGGCTTTGAGCAACCTGATCTAATGAGAGATGTCTGCATGGCAGGGAGGTTGGAATAGATAATGTTTAAAGGTCCCTTCCAGCACAAACCATTCTATGATTCTGTTGTTCTAAAACAAATTAGCAGAATAACCGGCAGCTGGACTGACCTGACCGTTGTAAATTTTTCATAGGTGTTACATGCAGAAAAGCGTAATGAAGCATAAGTGAGTTCCTCAGCTGCCGATGGGAAGATGCATCTTTGACAGTTAGATCGCAGACTAACTATGGTGATCATGGACTGCAGATCATAGGTCATAGTTTACCACTACAGTCATCACCGTTTGATAGCACATAAGAAGTTATGAGTGAGCCATAGTAAATTATACAGGTTTTGGAAGTCAGGACAAGCACCTTATATTTGATGCGGTAGAGCAGAGCAGGTCTGTAATGACATATAGATGAGGTGATATGGTCAATGGCATAGGCCTGAGAAATGACATCTGCAGGAGGTTTCAGGATGGATATGAATGGTGCACAAGTCCATATGATACAGGTAGAGATGACAGCTGAGGCTGCATTTCAGCTGCACAGATGGCTGTGACAGTCTGTATCCTGTTATCCAGAGAGAATCAATACAGCTTATGCACAGCATAACAAATATAGGATCTAGAGTGAGAAAATGCTGCCAACACTATAGGCCAGAAATAGGGTAACAGAACTCCAGTAAATGAAGGGACTGCCCGTTTCATTTTCTCCATATCTGTACCTCTTTTGTCATAGATATCTGACTTCACTGGATACAGTGAAGCTCAGCATTTGTCAGCTATTAATTGAAATGAATTATCCCCAGTTTGGAGTATTTGGCAAAGCTTTGATGTCTCACTGCCTGGCAGTGACAGTTTCTTAATGGCTGCTGTTGGGTTACGTGAAAAAATATGCAGAGAAGTATGTGAGCATTGTGACAGGGTCAGGTTTGGCGATTTAATCGGTTTTCTTCCTGTTTAGTGTTGCAGAATATCAATGTTTTCAGTCCTCAGAAATGTGACACTTGTACAAGGTTTGTTGCTGTCACATCGGTAAGGAGCTTGGACTCTGAAGGTTTATTCTTGAACAAGAGAAAGCAGGCAAGCAAGGAATTTCAGACTCTCGCCGTTGAAAACCATGAGCACGGCCTTTTAAAATAAATGATTGTCTTATGTGGTTTTAAGACACCTCTAAAGGACTTACATGAGTAACAAAACTGAAAGTAATTTTTATTTGAGTTCTACCTTTGGAACAAAACAGGGCTTCCATGAAGGTCGTATTTGTTCCTGAAATCAGGAAAACGAATCCTCTTCTTTGAGGTATTTCTTACCTTGGAAAATCTTTTTCTTGTGTTGTAGCTCTGAATAACACTTATAGCTGCAATTTTTGTGCTGACTATGATATATCAGAGCTCCCTGACCTGAAGCCAACACTTCAGTTCCACTGTGGAGTCTTACTTGCTTTGTGTGTGTGTGGACATGGGCGTGCAGGACCACATACTTCCACCAAGACAGCTTTGTTAGATTAGCGTCCTGACCTGGGCTCTGGACCTCAGGACCTAGAGCAAACCAAATGAATCATGCGTGGCAGAGTGCCGTCATTGCTGGGTCCATCACAGGGCTGGCAGAGCTACACACAGCCCTTGCACAGGGCACAAGCTACAATTACGGTAGAGCCCATTACTTTGTTTTTGACAACCAAATGCACACAACCTTATCTCTTCTAGGACAGATAATTCTGAGAGGGGAGGGAGTGAATTTGCATATATTATTCATGCTTGTTAGAAAACAAAGAGAATACAGTAATACTTGTCTTTTTCCAGGCCTTTAGGTCCACATGTAACTTCAGAGATGTGAGCAGTTGCACCAAGTGCTGTTGAGGGACTTCAGATCCCTTTTTCAAATGGCAGGAACTCCCTTCACCTCAGTCTCTGCCTGAGGATAGGTGAAGACCTATGAACAGCTGCCTCTCAAGGTCTAAAGTGCTGCTTATTGAATACAAACTTATGAAAAAATCTATTTAAAATAAAAATATTTTCCATGCTATAATCCTCACTAAGCATGATCTGAATGTCTTCAGACTCTCAAGGAGTAGCTGCTGGGTCCCATAGCAGTTTTCTCTGACTCACATTATAAAGTCAAGGTGCTGCTGCGAATGAAAAATACTGCAAGGTCCCTGGAATAATTCTTTTGTAGGGTAACAGAAAACTATCATCTCCCCTGTAACTGGACTGTACATATCTGTCTTCTCATTTGGCAATTTTTGCTTTATTCATTTAAAATGGAGGGTTTGGAGAAAAAAACCCCTCTCAAAAAAACCCCAAACAAAACCTTCCTCCCCTTATATTAATGGACATCTTTATTGCATGTCTGCTGCTACTACTTCTGTTTTAAGACATTTTCTAGATTGCACAAAGCTTTACAATGTTGCCAACAAAACTGGTAGTTAGATTATTTGTTCTAACGATCCTTCTTTACCTGATACTACAATTGCCTTGTTATGTTAAGTTGACCCTTCCATTTTTCTAAAGGTAGGTTCCGTGTGAAGGGTACATTAAAAGTACCTGTGACAGAAAGATTAGATAATACTGTGTTAAGAACTGCTTCTTCTATACACATCGACCTTTTCCATTAACTGAACAAGCATTGACAAACATGCTCCTTCCAACGGTTAGGATTCACAGTGGAATAAATTGATATAATTGTTCATCTATTCTTCTGCTTTTCGTTATGTGTGTACTTTTGAAGCATGGTGTGGGAAATGTGGTTGGGATCCATAATGAATAGTGACAAGTAATGATTGTCATATCTGTCAAATGCATAAATATGCTGTCATGCTGTCACCCTGAATGAAGCTGAAGGAAAGATGTTGACCGCTTTGCTATATAATAATTTCTGGGAAAAGACAAGGTTACAAATTAGTGCAGCTGGGAACTCCTTTCTCCTCATTCCTTTTCCATTCAGTATTTTGCTGATTTGAAAGATTGCTAGTTTAAATACCATGTACAGTCCCTGAGATCTGCTTACATCCTATTCAGCCAACAAGAGCTACTAGTCTTTCTCAGAATGTAGCTTTGACACAGCATTTAGAGAATTAAATTCGTGCTTGAATTTAATGGAGAAAGAATGCCATTACTTTTTTTGGTGTCATTTTAATTAGTTTTGCTCATTATCCCTAGAGGCATCTAGAATAAATCTGATTCATGAACATACACTCCATATTGCTTCTGGAGTCAAGCTGGGAGATGCCTCTGTGTTTAGTTATTAATATTTCCCTGTAAGTAGCCAAAGAGCCATACCTCTTTCCCATACATAGGTATTCCCATACATAGGTTACCACAAATATATGTGGTTATACATACATGTATATATACACATTTTATAAGTTATCTTCTGATCTTCAGATTTAAGATTTAGAAAAGGCAATTTTGGCATCATCTGGTTCCCACAGATCTCCTTGATCCCTCTTACTAATACACTCAGTCTGACTGTGGGGCTGACCTTTGAAAATGCTCACCATGAGCTCTTGCCCTGGCTGAAGGATAGGTGCTTGCTGTTCATGTTGGGTTATTCTACCCATTCTGCCACTCTCTTACTGCATGATCTTGAACAGTTCAGTTAAATGCTGCAGACATAACATCTTAAGGACCTGTTTGCTGGAGTGGTCTATGGGGCACTGCCTTACCCCACTGTGGGGTAAAGTTTGTAAGGAGAAAGGCAGAGATAACAGAGTATCTCAGTATAATTCAGCTCAGAAGTTGAGCAAGCAAGAGACAGTAGGAAACCAATCTTCATTTGTTCTGCTGTTCACAGAACTGTTGTTTCTAACCTAATACATTTTGGTTTGGGGCTATAGCCTGTATCCTGCTGCAAGTTATAATGTATGTTCATGATGCTCCTTTCTGGTTTTATCATCTGTGAACTGTTTGTCTGACAATAATGTATTTGTTGATTCTTGTATATATATCAAGATCTATCCCTTGTCCCCATTTTTGGTTTTATTTCCTTTTTTTTTTTTTTTTTAAATGATGTTGTGAGTATGACCTGTTGATCATGGATTTGGACATGATTAGGCTATTGATTAATTTATTTATTAGGTAGCTAAATTCTGCCTCTTATCTCAAAACTGCTCTGAAAACACCTGTTCAGTGAGGTTTGAGAAGAGGGGATCCCAAACTTTACTTCTTTTCCTCAAGCTATTTTATTCTGTCTTCAGCCACGGACTTCTGAATGAAGATAGTCCTGTGTCCCCCCGAGACCTGTCTAGGTGTTACTGTAGTGTGTGTTAGCACCTTTAAGACAAACTAAGAGACATGAACAGTAAGTCTCGTTTACTCTCCATTCCTTATCCAGTTTCCTTTCCACAGTAGCATTCACCAGCTTTTGCATCAGTGATGCGTATAAAATGCAGGCAAACAATACTTGTCTAAGTTTTGTTTGCCACTAAGTTGTTCTCTACAGAAATCCTTTCTCTTTGGGAAATCATTTATCTTATTACTCCATAATTTTGGTTGATTGTCAAAAAAAAATTTTTAATCACAATTGTTAACTATTATTTCTGGAAATTTAGTATTATGCAAAAGCTTTGCTGAAGCAAACCATCTGGGAGACAGTGCATTCAGGTTTGGATCTTGAGGTCTGAGTCCCTAGTTAGTTCTGAGTCTCTTTCTCTAATATAATTGCAATACCCAGACATGGAAAAGGTCATCAGAAATGTTGCAGAAGAGCATGATTGTTATCAGAAAAATGCTCTCTATCATTTGAATCCAGTCTCAGAATGCAAATACACGTAACACAATGCTATGCATATGATTTTCACATTTTGGTCATGGAGTTAAGAAGACAAAAATAACATTGCCCATGGTTTCTCCCTAGCGGGAATGAATGAGTATTGCATAAAACATTGCATCCTGAAGAATAGCAAGTCCTTGCTCTTATATTGTGTGTAATGCTTATACATCATCAGTAATTTTTGATAATATGAGTTCTGTCCGCTACTTCTCTTTTCTTTCATTTCTTTGCCTGTATTTTATGTATTTTTTAAAAAAGGAAAGCTTTACCAGTTTTTTAAAGAAAAGCATTTCCAGAGATTAATGTAGGTTTTCAGCAACCACTTTCTAGTGGTAATCCCTCCACAAAAATGGAAAAAATGGTGAAATACAAGTGATTGATGATTAATGGTGGAGTTGTTTCTTTATGGGTTTGATGAAAAGGTCGATTTAAAACACAACTTTATGAATAATAATTGAATTTTTATATTCAAGTTCAGATGTCACTTTATAAGAAAAGCTTTAGCATTTTTTCTCCCTCCCTTTCTCCAACTACTTTTGTACTGATTTTGCCATAAACACAGCTCCATTTTTCAGTCTTTTTCCTTCAAAGGAATCAAAGACAAAAGTCAATTGCATACACACTGTTGCCACTGCTGGAATATGGGGGTTTTTTCAGCATCTTAAGCATGTGCTGCTACCTCTGAATGGACACAGATTATTGAACAATAGTAAGATAATACAGAGAAATCTTCAATCTCTCAGTTTATTGAACATGCTAGCGTTCTTCTGCCTTTAAAGACTAATAGTTTTGCTGGGATATGTTCAACTCCTTTGATGTTTAAATATTAGATGCTACAGCTCTTTCAGACAACATTAAACAGAAGTGATAATTCCATTCAATTCTTGATGGTTGGCAAAATTCTCTTGCTAATATGTATGCCATCTGAAGGGACCTTGTGCACATTTTCACACTAAAAAACTGGGTCCAGAGAATATGAGGTGTATATTGCTTGCATTTTAAATGTACTTCACAGTCAAGGTTTTGGATTTGTATTTGATTTCTTTTTTGGCATCGTTTTTTGATTCTATCAAAACCTCAAGGGAGTTTCTGCATTGACTTCCGTAGCATCTGAACTGGGCACATAGGAGTATGAAAACCAGTTACTTTGCCAAGGAGTTGTTTTCCTTGATCTGTTTGGCCAAACATTGATTTTGCTCCCCCATGTGCTTTGAATGCAATTTGGAATTAATGCCTGCTTTTATGACCAGCTTTTAAGGCAGGGAGCAGTGTTATGTCTTTCCTAAGCATCTTTACAGAACAGCAACATCACAGCTGCTAGAAGAGCTTTGCAATCTATGTGTGTTAATTACTGCTAAAAAGGGCTTGGAATAAAGTAGGTATGATTCTATTTATGGTTTTCCTTAAAAAATGAGGTCCAGCCCCAATGTCTCATTTGCATGCAGGAAGGAAGCCCACTGTTTAAGTCAGGAGTGTTTTGGCCCTTACCCATTTTTATCAAGGTGTTCAATTCTGGGAGACCAGCTCTGGTCCCAGTAGTCTGGAGAGTGTATTTCATCTGCCCTTCCTGCAGTCCTGAGTCCCTCATAAGAAAGAGTGAGGCCTTGAAAAATCCACTTCTAAACCTCACCAATGGGACTCAGCCACAAAGAAAGAGAGAACCGATGAAAATACTTTGTGCCCAAAGGCGTTTTGATTTTTTAAGCTAGTTCAGCTAATCTAATTAAAATATTTTACCTTTTCTTGCAAACTTCCTTTTCTACCCTCAGACCACATAGTGTTTTTCTACTGCCAAACACTAGACATAATTAGTAATGAATCTGAATGTGAAGTGACTGTTACTTTTTACATATTCTCCTATCACTTACCATTGTTGCAGTGATCTGGTTTTTGTGCTCCTTCTCCACTTCTTTTCCTACCCTGTCTGTTGTCATCACCACAGCTTTTGCAGAAGAGTTTTGCATAACCATATGGTCCCTAGCTCAGGAAACGCCTTGAATCCTGAGGACTACAAGTCGCTGCCATAATACATTTCAAGAGCAACAGCCATGTTATAAAGAGACATCTCGTCACTGAAGGTGTCCCCAGGCAGTTGTGGCTTGCTTCTTTGCCAACTCCAGAGGCAGACTTCCAAGGAGTTGTGGTCACTCATGTACTTTATCTTAAAGTGCACAGCGGAAGCTGGCACCAGGGTTGTTTTTCTGAGCATTGGGTGTCTGTGGTTAAGTTAGGTGCAAAAACCTTGTGTAGACCTGTATGTGTTTGAAGGGGGGAGCAAATTGAGAAATGTGTTACCTATCATCGTGATCAATGATATGCAAACAGTCTGGTGGTTTTCTTTGTGTATTTGTGGAAGGAGGGGAGGGAAGGGAAGGATGGCTTAAGCAGCATATGATGTGATTGATCGACATGTTGACTAGCGTAGCAAAATCCCATCTATTTGTATGGTTTACATCTTTCCCAACCATGAAAAAGGGATGGGGAGAAAAGAAACATAGAAACAAAATCCAGCATGAATGAAAAATTGAGCCCAACCCTGTTGCTGATGAAACTAATGCAGCTTCAAGGAGAATAAGATCATGTCCTAAGAGACAGGTTACATGAACATCCACAAATACCATTGCCCCCTAATTCTGCTTGGCAAGAACAGTGGGGGCATTTCTCTCCAGATTTCTATTTTTCGTTCGGAATGTGCTTAAGCCCCTGGGTGTCTTCTATAATAATCAATTCCCTTTTTAATGACAAGCAGAATCTAGAATAAAAGATACTATAACAAGGGAGCCTTTCATAATAACCAAATGCAACTTGATTGTGGTTTGAGGTTTTTCAGTTTCTGTCTGCTTGGTTTCTTTATTTCATGCTGGCAATGGCAATGAGAGGGATAATAAAACATACTGAGATCAGGCCTATTCTGTTAATCATACTACTTCCTGCAAAAGTATGAAGACACTTAAAAAATACTTGTGCCATGAGCAGATTCTGTTCAATAACAGCACCCTTTTTGTGTCGCTTCTTTCTGTAGTTTCTAGAAGTAGCTCAAGTAGCTTTCATTCTGAACGAAGCAATGTTTATGGTTTCTTTAATCACTA
Source organism: Strix uralensis (assembly GCF_047716275.1). NCBI lineage: Eukaryota > Metazoa > Chordata > Aves > Strigiformes > Strigidae > Strix > Strix uralensis. The sequence goes on from NC_133973.1 coordinate 122,688,977, forward strand.
TTTACTTTCAGTAAGAGAGCTTTTTCAAGTAATGGGAGTAAAACATATTCTTCTATCAATCAGTCTAAACATTAAGAAAGCTATGTAGAAAACTATTATAATTTAATTATCAATGTACTCATTTAGGGGAAAAAAAAATCACCAGAGGCATGCATGCAGAAGTGTCTTAGCTGTGTATGCAGATTCTCAAAAAATAGCTGTGAATGTATAATTCTGCATGCACAGAAATTCAGACTATCAACATTTTGACTTCTTTCACAGTATGCAGTGCTCCATGGCATGCCTGATGAAAAGCTGATGTAATCTGCCAGAAAGTACCTATTAACTCTTACAAACACAGGATCAGGAGTAATATGTGTCCAGTCGGTCTGTGTTTGGGACCTACTGGGTGTGGGCTGTGGCAGAACGTGGAGGATCAGGCCCCGTGGAAGGTGCGGTGCTCCCAGGCACCTAAGAATAGAGGCAGAAGTTTTACAGAGTGTGCCGGTGGAGTTCAGAAATACAATTCTGCCAGAACTGTAGTATAAATACGATGCCCAAGTGGTATTTTTGGATCTAGCCATGCTCTGGGGTATAAAGAATATGAGTAATGACAAATGTATTGATTCTCCTGATAAAACAATCCAGTGTCCAATCCGTCTGAATTGTAAATTTTGTCTGAATCCCAAGATAATTTAGATTCCCTTGGTGATATCTATTTAATATGTAACCTCCTAGGACTACAGTCTGTTTCCCATTATATTTGTCAACACCTACCATAACAGAGCCTTGGCCTTAGTCTGCAGGAATTACTGGATATTAACAATATTGCTGCTATTACAATGATGCTAATAATTTGTAGCTCTAACATGTCCCTTTTCTTTTCCAGCAACCAAGAAAACTCCCTTCTCTTATCTGCCACTGTTGAATTTGGAGAGTAATACTACCTTTAACGTCCTTCCACTAACCTTAGATATTTATGGTAGCATCAAATGCCTTGGCAGTCTTTGCCTCTTGCTCCTTTAGTTTCTGAGAGAAAATACAGTCTGCAGGCTTCCTCATAATCAGCCATGCATTATGTTCTGGTAGAAAGTTGTCCTCTGCAAACTCTTTCCTTCTCTAGTAGTTGGTCCAGCCTGTGAGTGCTTGTCTTTTGGGGGGAGAAAAAAATGAATCCCAACATCCATTCTCAAAATCTCCAATTTTGAAAATAAATCTCCAATTTTTGAATTTCTCTTTTCATTGTTTATCTTGTTTCAAGCCTGCAGTTCACTTGATTTTTTTGTCCTTTAATATTCCCTTTAACAAAGTGCTGTTGCCAATGTACTTTCTTGGCACCAGCTTATCCAAGCTTTTTCCTGAGCTGACTCCTTATGCCCTTGGATTTCTTGACTAATTGTTATAGGACACAAAGATTGATAATTCTACATCTTGACATGAACAGCAACCAGTATTTGGAGAATGTGAAGAACTCAGCACATATCTAATTTATTCTTAGGCTTTTAATGACTAGTTGGCATTTCTTTCAGGACTTGCTTCTTACAAGCAGTCTTTTTATGGCCATATGGAAATATTGAGATGATTCAAGAAAGGGAGGAAAAAAAAGCACCCAAGTCAAATACCATGCCCAGGAATCTGCTATTTAGGTGAATTTTGAATTAAGGGCATGAAACAAAGTACATGTTTATGTCAGTAACACAATGTTAAAGGGATTACATTAGTTGTATAAAATTCACAAATGGTATAGAATTTGAGTAATTTTATAAATGATAACCTGTGCATTTTAATGTCAGACTCTTACTTCAACATCTGCTCTGTATGAAGTAGTGAAAATTTTATTCAAAAGGTGTGATCAGGAAAAGAAAATACATAACAGGAATTATTGCCTGGGTGAGGGCATTGATCATTGCATTCTGGTAAAGGGCTGAGTGTTTTCCTTTGCTCTCTGGTAATGGCAGGGAGCTCAGAGGTCTTGCTCCTACCAGCTGAAGAGCAGCTGGAGTCACTGCATGCTCGCTGCTCAGCCCCAGCTCCAGGACCGTAAGGCAGACCGGCTCCACTTTAATCATCTGAACAATACTGATTTGCACCTGTTGATGAACTGATGTTCTCTTGAGTCACATGAGAGTGCACGTGGGTGAGACTTTCAAGAGTGCCTTACAGACCCCAGCAAATTATAACCCCACTAAAAATGTGAAAAGTAGGGAATGAAATTAACAAGTTCGGCTGAATGCAGCTACTTTTGTGTCCAGAAGATAAATCATAAATAACAACAACAACAAAATTGATCTATTGTCTTTTAGTATTTGTTTAGAAATACATGAAAATTAAATGTTTTCCTTTGGATCAAACAATTCATCCCATGTTGATATAAATAGGAATCTTCCCCTCCCCAATTCAACCTATGAATGAAAACTGTCCATTATTTCTTCAACTGTAATTAATAGGTCAGAGAGGCACACCTTGAATTTTCCCTGATACCACTAAGAGCTGATTTAGTTCAATTTCTCATGAGTTCAGTGCATCTCTGCACCAGGCATTTACTGCTCCTGCTGCTTTTCAGATTCTGCATCCTGCTCTTAAGAGTTTTCTCTTCCCCTTTTCATGTGCTGCTCTGGTCAGATCCTCAGCTGGTGTAAATAGCTGTGATCACTATAAGGAAGCTGCTGATTTACACAAGCAAATGATCTGGTTCCAGGTTGTCTTACTTCTTTATGAAAATGGTTTTAGCTAGCGATCTTTGTCTGTAAATGTCTGATCTGAGTTTATTAACATCCTCATATGCCTCAGACAAGTGTTTTTTAAGGGTGTTTTCATTTTATTTCTTAGGAGAATTTTATGTTTATTCTTTCTTTATTACTTAAATGATGCATTGAAGAAATGAATTGTCCATTGAGATGGGTTTAGTGGAGCATTAGTTTCTTCCTTGACAGAATGGTTCTCTGCATCCATTAAAAAGTAGGAACGAAAAAGAAAGGCATTTTATTTAAAGTTTTATGTATGAAATAACCAAGTAAATGTGTATATGGGTAGACTTGAATTGGCAGGTGGGGGATTACCAGTCCCTTAATTAAAGTGAATGAATCAGGAAAACTCATGGCCTTTACTTTGCAGCTGTTTACAAGGCAGGCTGTAACCTGCAGGTCTGCTGGGATTTCAGGTTTTCCTGTTGCTTTTTGGGAATGCCAACACCTTCTGCCAGTGCATGCCAGCACTGAACCTGCTGCTCCTGGGCAGGCAGGGAGGGAGGGAGACCCGCCTTCTCCTTGCCAAATATTTGCTGCACAAATCTTGGTAGTGTTTGCTCATGTCAGTGCAGATTTTAAAAGTACGTACGGACCTGTAATTTGGAGAGGGAGCGTAAATGTGGGCAGCCTGTGCCATAGCACTCTCCATCCTATCTGTAGCCCATGATGCTCTGGGGGAGCGCAGCAAGGGCGACGGCTCTGAAACACTGCCCCACATCTTCACCACATCTGCACTGAAAGGGCGAGGACTGGGTTGGCAAATCTGATGTGTGGGAAGGAGGTGGGGTGAAATGTCTGGGTGCAATTCCCCCAGTGCTCTTGCAGCTTCCCTGAGCTGGCATCTGCTCTCCTCCCCTCCCACCATAGCCGATTCCAGCATCTCACTGGTCCTTGCAGCTGCCCAGCTTCAGCTGTGAGCCGAGAGAACAAATGACTGAGCATGGAGAGAATCAGTGTTCATAACAGCTCATGAGGTTTACGATGTAGGAAGTTTGTTTTAGTAACAAATCAGAAGTGAAGGTCTGAGAAAGATGGAGCTGTTGTGAGATGAGGAGCACTCTGAGAATGCAAAAAAACCCCCCTTACTTTAAATCAAGTAAATCAATACAGAGGCCAGCAACTGATAAGATAGTAGTGCAGAGCTGCCTAAATAAAACACTACTTGCACTACTCACAACTGATTTTAGTAACACACAGTGCAGCTGTTATTTACCAAAAATGTCAGTTATTTAATTGTAGTTTATACTAGAAGGTATTCAAGGTCATAGTTGTGGTATTTTCTTAATTATAGTCTAAGCTATAAAAAAACTCCAGAACATTTCACCCTAGGGAACCCAAAAATGGTTGTTTCCATTCCATCTTGTTGAGTACTCTTGAGTGTCTGCTGTAAAGTAGGACTTCTGAAGTCTCTAAATCAAGAAAGGTTTAAGATTTTATCCTTTGATGGACTATTCTTCCATGGTTTCCATAGCAAAGACTGAGATAAACGCAGCAGAAATGACTGAAACAGGTTGGAAGTGCAAACAAACAATGAAAAAAAAAAGGTCTCTGGAATTCTTTCCAACAAATAGAAACCAGAAAAATACAATTTTGACACCAAATTTCTCATAAATCCTGTTTTCATATCTGTTTTGCCAAGCTCAAATTTTTGCTTTTCTTTCTTGTGTCAAACACATGAACTTTAATATTTTTCCTCTTTTGGGCAAGGGTTCAACCTGGCAAGAGTGAAGTGGCTTGTAACTGTTACTTTCTGATCTTTAAATGCAATAAAGGGACATTTATTCTTCATTTTTTCTGGAAACTGACCAAAGCACAGTTTTAGGCAGTGCTATGGTGAATTTATTTTTCTTTTCTTGGTGCCATACCTTGTAATATCTGGCTCAAGGTTGCTGAAGCTAATAAAAAAATCCTGGCATCATATATTCTGTTCTTGTTATAAATGGAGATGGACTGATGCTAAATTTTTTGTCTTACTGGACTATAATCCTAGATGCCATGAAAATATGCAGAGCTAACTGAGTAGAAAGTCACTTGTTTGGGTAGTCCAAAGAGTGCCAAGGTAGCCTTCTGCATTTCAAGCATTAGTGTGGAAAAAGGTTTTTCTAGGAAACGGGGCGGTATGTCCCTGTCTCCAATCAATAGCTCTGATGCAGAGTGTTCACAATATGAAATGATGTGAGAATACTGTGTTTATTGGACTTTCTCACCCTTTTTATCTCAGTCACATAAGCCTCTTATCAGGCTCCTCTCCAGCCAAACAGCTGCTCAGATCTGTGTTAAGTGATCAACACACAGCTGTGCCTTTCTAGTGGACAGGACCTCAGTGTGTGACGTTCATCTAGATATGCAATATCAATACCATCACAGAGCGGAGGTGAGACAGCAGTGAAATAGTCTCCTTTGACTTTCGGGTTGACATAGTGCTTAGGGAAATGGTGTAGTTAAGAACAGTCAGTGTTAGGTTAATGTTTGGACTAGATGATCTTCAAGGTCTTTTCCAACCTAGATGATTCTGTGACTTCCGCAGACAACACAGATGGAGGGTGGACCTTCTCACCATAGGGCTACCCGCAGGCTGCAAGCCTTGGTCTCCACATGCTGGATCCCGCATGCTCCCAGGCACCTACTCCTGTCATGCCTGCACCAAGCATCAAAGTCCAGCCACATGCATACCACCATTGTGTGCTTCTCTGCTTTTTTGGTATGCAGTCCAGGTCAAGTAAGGCACAGCCTGAGATTTCTCCCTTAAATCATCTGCTCTGACACCTACAGGCATTTCTCCACAGCATTAGGCTTTCAGCAAAGTAGGGGCAAACTGAGTTTGGTTAGTTCACCATGTTTCTCTGGAAGCTTTAAGGTGAGGGGGTGCTGATGCTGTCTGCTGGTTAATGGTATGTTGTCTCATGTGTCTTCTGAAAGCTGGAGGAGTGAAATGTGCTGCTTCGTGTTCCTGATGGTGAGATCCGGAGCCAAAGCTGGCTGAATTTATCATTGTAACTGCTCAATTCTTCTTCTGTCAAACATTTCACTGAATCCACAGTCAAAGGACAACTTTGAAGTTTGGCTTTGCCTCCAGTGTGATTACATGGGGGACTCCAGTTTTCCGTTTAAAAGTGAGAGTTCATTGAAGGCCCATGAAAGTGAAGGATTATTTAATTCTTGATTTGCCAACAGTATGCTCAGCCCTATTCAGAACATGAAGATATATAATGTCAGCTCCCCATGGAGTCTTAGCAGAGTCCTGAATATTGTTTCCTCCACGCAGGTTTCAGTGTGTTTTCATCTGCTCATGCAGTATCTGTTGTGGCTCTAACTTAACAAACCTATAAGTAGGGAAACGTGTTACAAAAGGTTTGGGAACATGTGCAGCAGAAGATCCCAGTCCTGCTCTGATAACACATTTTTCAGCTGAAAGTGTGTAAGTTGAAATTTATTTAATGGGTGAAATGAAAACCTTTCATTTTCCTTCACCTTTCACCTTCAGGAAGAAAACCTATGTGCATATCTTCATTTTATTGCAATCCAATTTGCTAGAAAAGGAGAAAACAACCTACTGAATTTTTAAAAAATTATTATTCTTCTTTGTAGTTTTCCCATCCCATTTAGGGAGCTTCTGGGTAAAGAACAAAACCTAGTTTTCTAAGGGCATTTCCCAGTGAGGGCTTTGGAATAGAAATCTGGAGAGATAGGTTTGATTCTTTGTCCCATCACTGATTTGCTGAATGATATAAATGTTTCTCCAGACTTTCTGGTTCTTCCATCCTTTATCCTGAGAACTGTAAACTTTTCAGAGGAGAGGTTGTGTCTCACTTTGTGTTCATAGTGCATAACACAACGTTGATCAAAATCTCCAACCACCACAAAATTGACAATAAACACGTTAGGTTCACATAGACAGGAGCAAAACCAATGAGATATCCAATGTTGTACAGAGAACTTCTGACCTTGGAATTACCTTTATCTATGTGTGTCTTTACACTGCTTTTTTTACATTTTTTTTAATTTACATTACCTTACACTTTACGTTGCCCCTCCAGTGTTGGACGCTACAATGATGAAACAGTAAGAGAACAAAGTTTTGCACTAGATGGCTCAACTAAGTACCACTGGTAAATTCCACAGTTGGACTAAAAATGACATGATTCTCATTACTTGACATCCTTACCCTCCCTGCAGAGCTGTGACCAGCCAGTCACACACGAAGCCCTGTACCGCTGGGGCTGAGTGCGGGCGGGATGGCTGCAGCAGGGACTGCATGGGGCAGCAGTATGAGTTGAGCCTGAATGGTGTCTTAGCTCCACAACTTCTTAGGCTCTTCTTTTTTTGTCAAACACCCCCACACAGCTTAGAAGGAATGTTTCCCATCACTTCCTCTTGGTAACCAGCCAAACAGCTGTTTTTCCAGAAAGGACTTGGGAAGCTGTGATGTGTAAATCAAGCCTTTGCAGCCAACTCCATTTCCAATTTTGGTTTCAGCTTACAGTGATCAGGATGTGGCTGTGCTGGTGTGAGAGATTGTTGCTGCATGTGACACAGCAGCTCTTGAGCTTGTGGGTTCTGCTGATGTACGCCAGCATCATCTTCCCAGCCACTGGTCCCTATATATTGGCAGTGAATGAACTCTCATGCTCTTTCACCACATATAGTTTCATTCTTTGGTGCAGGACTAAGGAAATCTCTAGATGATCCTTTGGTGCAAGATTATAACAATAAAAGAAGGCCACAGCCGGGAATTTTATGAATGTGCCTGGAAACTTTGTTAAATTACAGTATCTATCCACATGACAGCTCTGCAGCATTCTGATGCCAAACCTTCAGAGAAAATCCTAAGCACTTACAGGAAAGATCCTCTGCACTTAAAGTACTCAGTATTTTCAGTATGTACAACTTAAATTGCTTTCCAGACTGGGGAAATATTTCTCAACACAGGGGTTTTATCTAAATGATGGAAAGCTGTCCCTGTGGCCCTACTTGTGTTCTGCCTCCATGCTGGAAAAGACCTCATTGTCTACTGCCCTCTTTACCCCAGTGCTGTGGTTTCCAGAAGAAAACTGGGCATGGGGACAAAAAGGGAGCTGTGGTGTGCTCTGAATTAAACTGTCAGAGACCCAGGATGGCATGCTCTGGAGTAGAAAGTAGAAAAACTGCTAGATCTTTACTTTGTGGCTAAGTCTTGGGTTCTGGTCCATGCTCCAAGAACTGCTCCTGCATTTTACCTCTAACCGTTTCTTGGAAGATGGAGAACCCATCTTTGAAGCAGCATCCAGAACCCATTCATCCCTTGAGAGGAGACAGAAGTGGTCTGAATTCTCTCAAGCAAATAGAAGAATAACAACACAGGCTCCTATTTCCTTGGAAGAGATTTAGCTGTTAGACTACTACAGAAAAAGGAAAGGACTACCATCAAATCATATTTTAATATAGTGAGATCTGCCTATGTTGTTTTTTTAAAAAAAGATCTAGGTAACTTTAAGGTACTTAGAACTTTAACACACCTGCCTTAAAGGGACTGAAATATCCCCACAAGTTTTATCTTTGTGCGATCAGTCGATATACGGACCCTAAGAGACCAAAAGCATGCCCATGGCAGACTCAGTCCAAGGAAGTGTTGTCTGCTAGAATACTGTTGCCAGACTTTCCATTATAAGAAGTGACCTTTCACTCCCTTCCAGAGATTTCAGATTTTCAGTACTGACATAGAGGGTAAGGAAACTTACATTAAAAAAGAAAATTGCCTTGATTTGTCTTTTGAAACAACTTCTCCTTTTATTGCCTAATGTTCTAACGTACAGCCTTACACTCAGTAATTGCTTGTCTATCTGCTATGATATGTTTAACAGGAGAAGCCTTTCCCCCTTTGACTGGATTTTCTCTTTCCTTTTATCGACATTTTTCTTTCTTTAAGGAAATTCCACATCTTAGTGAGTCTTAGGAGTGCTTGACAGAAACAGTTTCTAAAACATCTTAAAACAAATTATCTTTTAAGACTTGAGCCATGCCAGACTTCTGAGGCAAAAAGTCCTTTCTTGGTCATAAAAATTTGAAAAATAATGAAAGGAAAATGAAAAAAGTGTATTTTCATTGCACCAGGAGGATTTGAAGGAAGCACCCCACAAAGGTCTGCTTACTTGAAGCCACTGCCTAAACAGGAAAATTTGGAGTGCCTAAGTCCGCAATACTCTAGTTCCTTGCAAAACTGTGTGAGCCAAAGTCTGGTATTCATATTCATGCTTAATAGCAATTGTGTCTATAACTGGCATCGTCTTGTCTGAGGCACTACACAAGTTTGGTTTATACCATCCTTCTCATGGAGGTATCAGCGCTCACTGCTGCTTCAGTTACCAGGTTTCCTTTAAGCTCTTTGCAGCATCAGGAGAGTCATTTCCCTCTTTATTTTTTCTCACAATTTCTCAAGGTTTTATGTATTTTTATTCTCATGATCATGGGGTTATTTGCATTAGTCTTACTCCACATCATTAAAGCTACACATTCTTGATATACACATTTTCCTTTTTCATACTTAATTATGGAATCCCAAGAGAAAAATATATTCAGTTTGCTGTTGGTTTAAGAGTCCAACAGAGAGATGCATTGCAACACTACGACCAATGAAAGAATAGCAGTTAACAAAGCTTTTTATGTAAGTCTAACATATGTTACTTTTCTATAGACACATTTGCTTTAATATAAGACATTCAGCATGTTCTTTCAGTAGAACAAACTCTCTATCAAGAAGTCAAATAAAAGCAAGTAATACAAGTCACTGCAAAAAGGAAACATTACAGAGTTTGATATCCCCATAAAAATAAATAAGGAATTTTTTTCTTGGTATTCATCTGTGGAAGTTTGAGGAAGGCACCTACCAAAGACAACAAAGGAGAGTCACAGCCTTCATCCCACCAAAATGCAGTTATGATGGTGACTATTCCACAATACAAATAATATTATTAAATACAAATAAAGTAATGCTTATTATAATAAGAAACATTGTAACAGGCTGTCTTTATGAATTATATGCCTGGACTTCCTTATCATTTGCCCACTTAATATTCTCATGAGTGGTCTTTGCTGAGGTCCTGTTCAACCATAGATTGACTGTGTAATGCCAAGACTCATGGGGTTGCTCTGCACAGAAGCACAGGCAGACTATTCACCATTCTGTAATAAAATGCTCGATGGCTCTGAATTGAATTTTAGAAGGCTGGGATTTTTTTTATTTTCTGATACCTTCTGTACTGGTATTCTGCACTGGCTAATTTTTCTTCTTTCAACTACAGCTCAATTTTTCATTTCTTTGATATATCCTATACAGACATAAAACATCTTCTAGCTAAGATCTCCACACAGCTCAGGGACTCAGAGAGAGCTGAATGAGTGCACGTGAGGTCTGAATGTGGATAAACATGCACACAGCATCTTTTGATATTGCCTTAATGACAGAATGGGTCATGCTTTGGATGTGAACTCTGGTGATGCCCGGAGTATCTTTCATGCTCCTGATAAAAGGAAAGGTCCTGTTGATAAGAGAGGGAGCAGGTACCTGGAGCTGCTTCTTTGAAGTTCAGTGGCAAGCCAACCAAATGAAGAGTCTTTCATCAACTCCAGTGGGGTTTAAGTCCACTTCTTAATAGCTCAGTTGCTGGGTGGCAAGGAACACATAGGGTGTTGTTAAAATGCTGGTCTCTTATTTGGGTCTTGATCCAGCAAATTCCTTAAGTATAAGCTTAACTATAAGGTAGCCTGTAGTCTATTTCCCCTTGAAATAAACGGGACTATTGAAGTTCTGTAAAGCAGAAAGCAACCTGAAATAATGCTTTGGACTGGATCCACTGGCCCAGTATAATACTCTTTCATATTCATCTTTATACCTGAATGACTGTTTTCTCAGCTTAGTGCTTCCAATAAGAGAGAATTTAGAATTTTTAGCCTGGCCAGGGTTGTGCTATTCCTGTTTCATTACTGGAGATCCTGACACTTTCTCTTCCTTGGTCTGCCTTCTTGGAGAACTGCTGGTGAATCGTGGTGGGAGCAGGAGTGTTAGGCTTAACACTGTCTTTAAAAGGACAGATGTCTAAGACAGGTACTGTCTAAGACAGTTACTAACATAGTATTATTTTCTTCATTAGAGAGCAGAAGTGTGGTGTTGTGTTCACTGACTAGGATTCATTTTATTGTTTATATTCACTAAAAAAAAAATGCCATTTTTAAGAAATAACTTTATAATTTTATATCTTCCCAACAAGTTATGATCAGATATGGAACACACTATTTTGACCATGAACTCTGTCATCTATTCCTCTGATTTATGCAGAACCTTATGGATAACAAATAAAGTTTCTCCTTATTGCAGAAGGGTGGAGAAATTAAAAAAAAAAAAAAAAAAAACCAATGAATATCTGAACAGGCTGCCATAAATACAGCTTGCTTGGCATGCCTGTCCCCGAGATGAACTAATTTGTGGCCTGAATTCAAAAATGTTTTACTGTTCTTTGCTTCTCCCTCTCTGGATTCAGCTATTTAGATCAGGCTAATTTTCAACTGAAGGAACTGAAGAGCTATTATTCTCCCCGAAGGTTATCTCATTTGTTTAAAAACTGGTGGCAAACCATTGACCACTGTATTTGTTTCAAAAAGAGTAGCTGTGGGGGAGGAGGGTTATATCTGGAAAACTCCCACATGCAAATTCCCAAGGTCCTTTCCTGAAATAACAAATAGTTTCAGAAGTGGTAAAATGAACTTCAGATGGTTTCCAGCAGCTCTCTCCTCAGCTGTGGCAGAGGATGAACTCATCAGGTTACATTCCATGGGATCTAAGGGGGTATATTTCTTGTTATAAAACGTGTCATAATATGGTGTCTTTTCAGCCTCTACCACTGTATCAAAGTTGTTGAGGTTGGCCAACCACTTCTACAAGGGGAAGAAAAACAGAAGCAAACATATACACAGGACACCACCGTAGGAAGGGAGGCTAAAATTTCAGAAACTTTAAAAAAGTGGAACTAAATATTCCATATTATTGGTTAGGTCCTTAGACAAGGTCATTCTCTGAATTATTCTTCTTTCTGAAGGACTTGACACTCACAGATTCTTCTTGCTCAATGGATATCCAAGAACAGATATCAGAGTAGCTATTAGCTAATTGCCTCTTGGGTTTTGGTTTTTTTTTTTTTTAATTTTATTGGAGGAATTGCTTGTCTGTTAAATTATGATAATAAAAGCAAACTTATCTCTGTACTAGGTATGTCATGACTGGGAGTAGCTTTAACAAGAATGTGTCGATACATTGCTAAATCTTGAAAGGAAATGCAGGCATCCAGAGCAAATGCAGGATGAAATTTGTGTTTCTGAATTTTGCTGCTCGTGCAGCATGGCATTAGGAGAACATGCTCTAGCTGGGAAGGAGAAACACTGGATGTGCTGGGCACCCATGGTGGGGAAAGTCTTGAGACCAGCACAGTTTTCTAAATCTTGAGCTGAACTTCCCAGCTCCCAGTTTGACACCCAGCTGTCCTCCATGCAGGGGGAGGAAGGCAAGCACTTCTGAAAATGCAGCTGCTTTGAGCACTTAAATGGGAACTCCTCTAACTTGGACAGCTGGACTGTCGTGTATACCATTATGTTTAAAATTAGTGGTTGGGAAAGAATTAAATGAGAGATTAGTTCAGATAAATAAAATAGAGCAAGCTGCTTCCCAGTCAGTTCAGACTCTGCAGCAAATTGCCTCACTGTGAAGGATGTCTCCCAGCTTCCTTCCCACTCATCTTCCTTATAAGATAGTTTCCCTCCCCCAGTGAAAGGACCTCTTTGTAGCTCCTGCCATCTAGAATATCCTCCTTCTGTGTATTGCTTAAATGGCCTTTTTGCCTTATGACTTAACACCCACTTTTATGCATTGTGAAGTGATTTTATATGCTTTTTAGTAAATGTGACAGGCAGTGTATTACCCACTGTCATCTTTTATTTACTCCTATAAAGCATTATGGAATACAGTTAGTATGTGACATTCAGGACACTGTATAATACTGCATTGTATTGCATTGCAGCATGAGACAGTTCAGTGCCTTGGAAGAGGCACTGCCTTTTCCTTTGCCTACATCTTTTCTCAAGTGTTTTTTTTCCTGACTTTCCCCATGGTCAGTGTCTGGTTTCCACAAGTTTCCCCAGTGTATCTGATGAGGACAATGCTTGCCTGCTTGGAAATGGTCTTGTCATTTTAGTCTCACACCTTAGTTGCTACAAGAAGTACAGGAGTTGCTCACATCTCCTCAAGCTGTTTCCCAGATACTTGATGATTTGTTAGGGGCCAACCTCCAGAGACCGACTTTGGGTTGACTGTGTTCACAGGTCTATCTAAACCAGTTAACTCTGCAAAATCACACTGAAAATTCCCATAGGAAACTCTAGTGCTTTTGGTTCCAGTCCTGACTACAGCACTTCAGGTTGTAATTTAGTGTGTGGGGAGACAGGTGAGAGGGAATCTAGATGTTTCAGAGCTCCTGAAGAGTCTATTCCAGTGTTAGGTGAAGGCTCTGAGTGTCTTTGCATTTCATCCCATGTGAGTTATAGGAACAGTATTTACAGCCATTCTCATCAGACATACTTTCTTCCTTTGTGGAAAAGGCATATCTTCATACTGTAATATTTTTATACCCCCTATTTTACTCTCTGAGCATTGTCTCCCCATGCTTCTCTCCAGCCTTTCCTCTATAATGGCTTTATAGAAATGCTATGATAGAAATAACAAGTCACTGTGCTTTGATTTTTAATCTTTTTAATATGTGCAGCTTTATTTCTTCATTTACCTGTTCAACTTGGATACTGCAGAGCTGCACCAGCCCTACATTTCAGCACTGATGTTGGTCACCTATGACTGACTTGCTGGCAGAGCACCCTGGTGTGTGGGATTCAGAGTTTTAAGTTAAATGAAAAGCTGTGGCAGAGCATATCTTCTTGGAGTACCAGAACACTGGTAACATACTTTCTCAGCTTGTGTGCTGAGTAAATTGCGTAGATTTTTTTGTTTGGGTGTATATACATGAGCATATTTAAAAGATACTGTCCCTAGGGCACTAATCTCAGCAGTTGACAACTCCAGAGTAAAGCCTGTACTAGGATTGGCTTGGCAAAGGGAACCTTCCCTCAAAAGCATCAACCACATTGAACCACGCAGTGAAATGAGTGCTGACAGTGGGAAAATGGCAAGGGTTTGCTGTCTAAAAAAGAAGAGCAAAGTACTCTCACGTATAGGATGAGTTATGCCATGTTTTACTGCAGTAGCTTTTGTTCTGACTTAGGGAATGGTTGGTTCATTCAAAAGTGCAGAATTTACTTTCATCGAAACTGCTTTATTTTTATCCCTTTTCTTGGACATTTTGGACATAGTCCTGTGAAATATGTTGTCCTCTTGGGTGTACTGGGTTTTTTCAGAGTCCAAAGGTCCTCAGCATTTCAGTAGGAACTCAGTAGTGTTGGCTGGACATTTTGTTTCATTCCAGATTAGGGGGGAAAAAACGGAGGTGTCTTTATTTTTCTTTTTTTCAGAGAAAAAATAGAATAAAATAAAATAGAAAACAACTTGAGTGCAGATGTTCCTGACGAAAATTACAACAAAACCAATAGGTGGGTGGTCTTTATTTTCACTGAATTGTCACTTCTCCAATGCAAATTGTTTGGTCAAAACAGAATAGAACAAAACAAAACTGGCTCGTTCTGCACTTTGTGAGCTGTGGAGTCAGGACTGTATTTGCTTAGAAAGGGTGGCTCAGGCCTGGTGTGAGAACATTTCATCTTGAATGAAAGCATCTTAGAAAGATGTAACAATAGATCTTTGGAGATACTTTTTACAGGAAACCTAGACTTTTATCTTCTAAGTTTCAGGTTCTTTGGAAGCTAGAATTATTACCCTGTCAGAAGGGTACAATGAACTGTTGACACACAACCATGCTTTGCTTACAGCTACGTGCATCCTGGTATTTACAACCAGGAACCAGTGAAAAGCAACCTGAAATATAGATGTGCTTACCATGAAGTTTGTACCATTTCTCTGGTTTCCTGTCTTCCACAAGCATTTATGAAACAAATGTATTTCTTTTATATAAAGAGCTTATTAAGCTTCAAACATCAGATTTAATTTTAAGAGAGAAAACTTTGATCACTCTGTGTGATAGATGGCTGTGGCTGGTTGCTTATTTTGGTTTTGTATTTCCGGTGTTCATATTCCCCCCATTTGCTCTTCCTCAGTAGCCAAATTCAGGAGAAGGCATCATTTTTATATTTCTGTTGCTTGTAGTGGAACTGGAGGTTGACTTGGCATTCAGCAGAGTACTGGAGGTGATGTTCAGTTTAAGATTAGGACACTGGAGTTCAGGTGTTCCCATGAAAGCAAGTGTCCAAGTTCCTATAATAAGTAGAAATTTGGTCAGTGCAGTTGGGTGACTGACTCAGTACCTGTTCGGGTGTATCTTCCACTGGCTATGTTGAGAAGGGGCTCAGCTTGCCCACATGCAAGTGGCTCCACAAGACAGCACAGCTTCCACAGGACTTTTGCTGGGGGCTGCTGGATGTGCTGCTGGACCTCCCTGTCCTCATGGAATCTAGGCAGGAAACCTGCCGCGATCTGCGTCTTGCCTTGGAGCCTGCTGGTCCTTGAAATTTTACCACACTAAAGTTGTCAATGCACAAAAAAATAGTTGCTTGCAGTTCTTCGATGCTGGGAGCCAAATTCCAGTATCAGTAACAGCTGGACAATGCAAATGCATGGTGCAACTTAGAAGACATTTTGACTTTTAGAGAGCTGAGTCTTGCCACAGTTCCTGTTATTCTTGGAGCCAGGGATTTACAGCAGATGAGGCTTTACCTCAGTATAAGTAAACTTTAGGAACAATTGAGTATTTGCTCAGGCAGAAGTTGTGGAATTTTAAATAAGTAAAGACTTGGTTACTTGTCTTGAAGTTGCTCAATAAGATGGTTGGTGGGACAGTTTCAGACTTCAGTTACATCGGTGTAAGCATGGAGTAGCTATTTGTGTTAATGATCCACAGACAGCAAGTGATTCACACCATATAAATAAAATCAAAATGTGACCTAACACATACTTCTGGGAGGAAATATTTAAGCACAACAAACAAACTCAGACTCACCTCCATGCGCTTTTCTGCAGCCTTTTATTGCTGCTTTTGTTCAGAGGGCATCTCTCCCCAGAGCACCAAATTTGGGAAGCAGGGCTGTCTACCTTTTTACATCTCTCTGTCTCACTTCATTGTTCTCAAGCTTGCAGCTTTTATTAAAGTTTAAATTAAAACCAAAACAGTGAGAATGAAATTATATAATCGATATCAATGTAAAAGTAATGATATATATCGTAAAATAAAGAGTCTATATAATTGAGTACTGTTGTTCTTATTGTTTATAGGGGGTTGAATTAAGAGAAAATACACTGTACTTCTTATTTCATAATAACTGCTCCTAGACCCAACTTTTTATAGACTTTAAAAGCAAATAATTTGTGCTGTGTTATAAATTGTTGTGTTTTTTGCCTTCCTGTAACTGGAACAACATACTAATTTCTACAAGTTGTGACTACTAACAGAGAGCAATCACCTCACAGACTTGTACCGAAAAGAAGAGACCATCAGCGTGGCAGGGAATGGCTGCGTCCACAGTCCTCGCTTCCCCAGCAGTTACCCCAGGAACCTCCTGCTGACATGGCGGCTCCACTCCCCAGAGAGCACCAGGATCCAGCTGGCTTTTGATAATCAGTTTGGACTGGAGGAGCCTGAAAATGATATCTGCAGGTGAGTGGCAAGTGAAAGTTTGTAAAGGACTCCTTAATACCACCTTCGAGCTTAAAGATGTGACCACTGGCATGAGACTGCAAACCAAAACCTGGTATCTCTGGCCGGGTCTGGGATGGCCCTGCTTGGAGGACAGACCTCCAAGGGTCACTTCCAACCCAAATTGGTCTTTGAGTTTATAAATAAATTGAGCTGTCCTGGACTTCAAGCAGTTTTGGCAGGTTTTAGCACTATCATATTTTAAGCACAAGGCAGTTCTACACTCAAATCCAGCTACCTAACAACTCAGGTACTACTTTAATAGGATTTTGTCCTCTATCACCTCTGTCATGTTTCAGCAGGCAAAAATCATCTTTTTTAGTAGGTGGAAGGTTCTGGGAGGTGTGAGTGAGTAGGTACATGTTATACTGGGGTGTGAGGAACAGATAAAAATGCATTGAAAAATGTAACTGTTTTTCAATTATTTGTCTTTATTGTTACTCTTCATGGGTACAGTTTCTTTTAAAACCTTTAAATACAGGTCCACAAACATCAGTATGCTCTGCATACTGATATATCTAATAAAGTATACTCTACTATATCCCGGTTGCTTGGGTTTTCCCTTTTAAGCAAAAGTGACCATAAGCTCAGTTGATCTGGCTGATTAACCCAGGTGGATAAACTGCTTTGCATTAGCAGAGCACAGAGGAGAATCTTGCCAACATTCACTAAAACAGTATAAATCCACAGAGTTTTTTGTTTATATTTCTTTTATTCAGCTATCTGTTCTGCGGGAGAGATCAGGCTCAGGATTTCTGTGTGCTCAGAAAGGCAGAGTGCTGTGATGTCAAGTCTCAGCTTCCAGCTCTCTGCCTGATCATGTTGTTACTTACACCTTATCTATGCAGAGAACTGGGTTGTTAGGATTTCTGCACACCCAGTCTCTGCTTATCTTATCTTCTTTGTCAATTAATTTGCATTTATAGAGTTTGGCATCTCTGCAGGGTTTTACAGGGTGGATTTTTTTTTTTCTTGTTTTGCTTTGTTAATTTTCTGTGTTACCAATAAGAGAGAACCATTCGTGCAGGTTTGCTTTCCATTTAGTAATAAAAGAATGCAGCCTGAAACTGGTTCTCCTTCTGTGTGCTTTGATGGTCTTGGCAGCTGCTGCTCTTCTCTGGTACTGTTGGTCCAAGATCAGCAGCAGAGTCAGTAACGACAGTTACCTCCTAGCACCACAAACGCTTTCCCAGATTGAGAGCCCAATGCATACAGAAGTGGCCTGTTAATATTTACACAGTGGATAAACTGTGGCTGACCTTAAAGCATTGCAACTTTGAAATGGAGGGCTAATTTACTGTGGAAAAAAGGATGAAGTATTCTCTGTCAAGAGCCATTAAAGGTGGTGGCATGATGAGGGGAAGTCAAGCTGTTACTGGCATTATGAGTTTGGGGACCGTCTTGGAAGACAATTCGCCTGCTTTTTCCAGAGCAGCTAATTTAGGATGCAGAGAGAAGCAAAGACCTTCCATCATCCGTAATGTCCATAGAAGCTGGAGAAATATCACATTCTTTTCTGCAATAAGGCTTTCCCTGGCGTTCCTGGAAGACATGTATTTGCGTAGTATTACTTCCAGAGTGAGGAATTTCTCGGGCCGACAGCTCGTGATGTCTTTAAGCCAGTTAGGTACTGTGTGCATAGTTAGACTTTTTGCTGATGCTCAATATGTTTTTCAAAACTAGGTCCTTTCTGCAACTTCAGGCCCTGACAATCACTGCAGTGGTGCTTTAGAAAGACAGCCAGGAATGTTTTAATTGGAATGAATGCTGAGAGCTGAGCATGTGCTTGAATGCTGTGCATATTGGACAAGTAATTCAGGACCTCTGCACCTTACCTTCCTTTTGTACTTGCTTGTGACTTTACGCTTTTTTTTCCAGAAACTTCCTAGTGTTTTCATTCAATTTTTCATTAATGCTAATTATTGTAATTTGCATACTATTAAGACTAAACTGATTGAAATTCATTCAGGCTGAGGAATGAAAAGTATACTTTAGCAGAGCTGTTTCAGAAGGAGGGGAAATATTCAAGGTTGTACAGAATTTTCTAGAAGTGCCGTTAGCATTTCCACAGGCACTTGATAAGAGATGATTCTGAAAAGCAATTAAATTACCCAGCCTCTGAGGCTCCTTGGATGCACAGAAACAACTGAGATTGCACCTAGTTTCATGATTGTTGAAGCAAAGCCTCTGCTGTTGAAAGCAGAAGTAATCTCTGAAAGCCCATGGATTTGCCCCATTTTTGCTAACAGCTAGTCTGGCTCCTGGCCTTAAAAAGTGGGGAGGACAGTCAGGACAACTTCCCTAAATTGTAAAACCTACAAGGTTATGTTATGCTGAAAACTCTGCAATGCCTTGTGTTACTGTAAGTGTTCACTGGCTGTTATGCTGCCCGGGGGCAGTGGTGGGTGCTCGTGCAGCAGCACGGAGCTCTGCCCGGCTACCATGTCCATCACCATGAGGGAGCAGAGGACGGTGGAGAGAGCCAGAGACAAATTTACCTCTGTCTGGAACTAAACTTTGTTGTGTTACAAAAAATGTATGTTTCAGCAGAGTTTGGGCAGATTTAAGTGATTTGGTTATAGCAAATCTGTTATTTTCTGTTCTGTGCAATTGGGGGTTGGGTGTCTATAAAAGCAGCAGTGCCGATATTCTCAAGCCACATAGTACTTGCGTTTTTTTCACATGGGCTCTCAGCAGAAAAAGAAAAGCAGGTCTGTTATTTACAGAGCTATTCTGCTCCCACAAGTGGTCAGGGAGGTGGGTGCTTGGCCCACAGACCTGGGGGTGGGGAGGAACACATTACTAGTAAGAATCAGTTATCAATCTTGAACTCCCTCTTTGGAGGGAAGACATGCTTGATAATAAAAACCTTTCCTGGTAAAGACCTCCAAAGTTTTAAAGCTTAACTGTACTGTGAGGATGGCAGCGCTCTCCATCTCTCACTGCCTGCACTCAACTTGTCCCTCTTGTCACCACCTCTTCCTTGCTGGCCACAATGTGCGGGGCCTAATTCTGTCTCCACAGGTATCAAGCGCTGTTTTTCTCATAGATGGAGTGAGATCAGGACTTTTTTCTCTGCCTTTCTTATTCTCCAGCTCAATAAATGAACTCGATAAATGACCCAAGCAAGCAAATACTCAGACTGTGACAGTGAGTGCTGTCACTGTGTCCTCTCATCCCTGGGGTTTAGTGTCTGCTGCTCCTGGCAGAGTGCTCTTTGGACTCAGGGCACCATGACTATGGCACAGGTGCCTGGCCAAGGTGTGACCTTGCGCAGGGCAATATGTGCTGTTGCTTTTCCCCTGGTGACAGCACCCACACAAACAGCGGAGTCCCCATTGTGACATGCAGAGTGCCAGCCTGCCCTTTTCTGTGTGAAAGCTTGAATGAGTCTTTCCAAACCATCTAGCAGGAGCACCGTGCCACCTACAAAGAAGGTGCTAAAAAGCACCTTTCAGCAGCATCCACTGCCCTGTGTCCCTCCAGCATCTCCCTTTGCTCCTGGCACAGTGGCAGCCCGGCTCCAGCCCTCCCACAGGCGCAGCAGGCAGGAGCCAGTGGCTGCTGCTGCAGGGATTTGGGGGAACACCAGAAAGTGCACAAGTGCTTGCATCTGCTCAGCTTGGGCAGCTTGCCTTAAGTAATAATCAATACAAATAAAATAATATTTTATGAGGTCTCTATTTATCCACCACATGAAATGCAATGCATGTGCTTATTGTGTAAAAAGCACATGCAAGTGCCTCTCATTGCTATTTTAATACGGCAGAAAATACTGTCTGTCATGTTCCAGGAGCCCAAAAATCAGCCATTTGAGCACTCAGGCAGTAGCTTGCAGCTTAGTGTATTTTGTGCTACATGAGCATGCCCACCATTTGTATATTTAGTCTGATGTTTTGCAGTGGATAATGGGACAGTTGTCTTTGTGCTCCTGTCTATGTGCAGCCATCTTCTGTAACCACAGTTAACAAAAAATAATCCTTCACACTGGTTCCCAGGTATGACTTTGTGGAAGTGGAAGATGTATCAGAGACCAGCACAGTTATACGAGGACGGTGGTGTGGACACAAGGAAGTACCTCCAAGAATAACATCAAGAACAAATCAGATAAAGATAACCTTCAAATCCGATGACTACTTTGTGGCTAAACCTGGATTCAAGATCTGTTACACCCTTGTGGTAAGTCACCTAGCTGTCTCATGGGTGAGAAACAGATGACAGTGTAAAAGAGCATCATTACTTGAAGACTGGATGGTGTAGCTAACTGCATTGGATCAAAACATAATTGATGGAAAGTGTTTTTGTTCCAGAAACTACATTAATACAGATCAGAGTATTTTTGACATCCTGTCATTAAGTATAAAGTCAAGTGCAGGCCAAGATTTACACTAATAACATGTTTCAGAAGCACTAACACTTTCTACACTGAGGCTGCACTGCCGGTGCCTTGACAGATGCTGCAGAAATAGCAAAGAAATGGCTGCTCTATGAACTTCTTTTTTATGTTCATTTGAGGTCAACTAAAGATACCTTGAGGGGTCACGGCTGTGATTCTGAGTTAGATGCAGAGTAGTTTATTCTACATGCAAGACAATGTGCTAAGGCTCAGTCTGTATTTTTAACCACGTGTGAACATCCTTCTTTGGATATGCAGTGGCACTATTGTTTCATTGAGATGAAATCCTCCTCTTTTTTTATTTTGGTTTTGTCTTTAGGGAGCAGGAATGCTCATTGCTCTAAGTAGATTTTGATAGAAATATGTATTGCTTTGTATTGTCCTGATTAGTATTATAATGGTCTTGGTACAAGTGTAGCTTGAAAGGGACAGATTTTGCAAACACTCAGGAAATGGTAAGCATTAATTCATTATACTATCATCATTGTATTTTCATATCCATCACACTTCTTATTCCCTTTTTATTCAGTCCACTGTTATTTAACACAAATAAGAAAGCCTGGAATAGCAGTAATGTTAATGCTGCAGGAGAGATCCACTGTTTGAGTCATTTCACTTCAACCTTTCAGCTTTGCATGCATGTATGCCTATGTATGCTAAAAAGAGTCCATAAATAGCACATTGACAAGACAACTCTAAGGCTGTAAAGATTGTGCTCCCTTGCATTTAAATTGTTAGGCTTCTAGTGGAGTAAGGCATTGCACTGTGGGTAAATCCTGAGCTCCAATTTACTCTAATTTGAAGGTAATCTACTAAATCTAAAATTTAGGCAGAACAGTCTACAAAAGACCACTGGGCATAAAAATGAGACAGTGAAGCAGCCTCTCTTTACACTGCTCATATTTCAGTGCAGCCACAAAAACTCTGCTGCATTTAGCAAGCTTTATTCCAGACCACGTACAGCTAGTCTGATAGTATTAGGCTTTCTAAAAATGAATGTTATCACTCAAAACACAGGACTTTTTGTACTAGAAAGCTCAATAAAGGGTACTGTATTTATCTAATTTCAAAACTATGAGTAAACAGAGAATTTTACAGTCTAGCAAATCTTTTCAAAGAATACTCTCCAAGGCACCCTCTGAATGAAATACTATTTTATTTCTGAGAAGAGAACTGTACAGGTGATTAGTGGCATTTACAGGATGGGGGATGATATGTATTTAGCCAGTCTTCAGATTCCAAACCATCCAACCTAAAACTGCAGGATTAATATTCAGCAGTCAGCTCTTATTCAATAGTCCCCACAGTCTCTTAGAGCTCCGTTCATAGATATGCTGAGCACTGCTGACCCCTGAAGGTTGAACTCATTGTGCGTTTCTAGGTGGCAAACCGGGGAGCATTAATGAAGCATGCAAAAACATATGGTATTTTGTATCAGATTAAATGAAAGACCTCTACATCTTTTTTTCTTTCCTTTGTAACCTTCCTCAAGACAAGGCTACTTCTGGGGGCTCTCTTGGAAAATGGAGCACAAGATACAAGCAAATCTTTAACTCCCTTGTTTCTCATATTCGGAGTATGGATCTGCATGGCAGTTGTTTATTTGTATACCAGATTCTGGCTGATAATTTTCCAGAGAATACTGAAGTAAGAGATTTGGAGAGTTCACTGGAGTTTATTGATTAGCTGCATCTCCTGAGCGTGGTGCCAGAATGGCTGGGTGAATTTCTCCCTGTTACACATGCAGCCAAACAGCCTCACAGCTCTGCTCTCTGGCCTTCTCATTTATGAATCTTCAAGGAAGTCAGTTAAGTTCACTTCATTTGATGCAGATCAAGTTTTTACTTAGTTCAGCACTCTGCATGAGGCACAAATGAGGCACTGCAGAGCTTGGCAGAAACATACTTCATTATCTCCATGTACTTGTGTTTTTGCATTAACTTCACATTTCAGTACCATTTAGAGAAGCAAAAAGGGATTCTTTTTCTAAAGAAGACATAAATCAGACTTGTATCCATGAAAATCATGTTTGCCCTTGTAAAACAAGGCATGCAAAGTAATCAACCCATTTAAGATGAAGGTGCTCAGTCAGTCAAGACAGTGGGATTAGAATTCAAAGTGACTCTGGAAAATTAAGACTGAAAAAACCACAAGGATGATCTTTAACAGGACAAGGTTGAAAGCCATACAGATGTGTGGGAGTAATTAAATGTCCCAGTATAAGATAAGGGACAATGGGCAAGGGACCAATTCTGTGAAATAAAATTTGACCATCTAAGCACAACATTTAGCAACTTTTGCTTACCGAGTCTGGTTCCCTCCGTCTTCCTCCTCCTCTCCTTGCATCCTCTGCCTCTTGGCACCTCTGCCTCTGCTCTCGCCTCTGTGGGTCTGAGGGACTAGGAAAGCTCGAGAGGAGCAGTGAGGGCAGCTTTGGAGGGAAGGGGCAGATCCAACATGCTGCTGCCTGTTGCCTGTCCCTGATCTGCTCTTTCCCCATGAAGCTGTAGGACTTCCGGGGGTGGGAGCTCCAAGGTGGACAGGACTCCAGGAGCTTGTTAGTGATCTGAGTGTGCCCCACTGCTTATCCTAAGTTGAATAAGAGTCAAAAGTGTCCTAACGTGGCTGGAAAAAGTCATTCCTACTCTGTGCTGTCTGTGACGGTGCAGAAGTAGATAAGTATTCACAGCTGGTGGCTGGTGTCTACAGACACTTCACATTCAAAGCCCCCAGTTATAGCTGTGCAGTTTGTTGTCTTAGCCTGGGTTGGATACATAGAGAAATGTCTCCCTTGAAACTCTTTAAAAATTGTCTTTTCCTTCAAGCTTCACAGACCTAGATCAAAAATGGTCTGGAGCAAGCCCTGGACAGCTATTAGGCATAAACCTCACTTAGCTGCAAATTTGTTTGAAATTCCTCCCTTCCATTACCACTTAAAGTGCTTATTTCTCATTTTTTTTCTTTGCTTTTCTTGATTGAGTTGCCTTAGAAACATTAATTTGCAGTATAGAAGGCACTGAGGTATTCCAGTCTTTTTTCTCACACATTATATAATTTCCTACTCTAAGGACATAGTGCTTCACAACAAACACTGTAGTAATATGTGATACAGAAGAAGATAAGTAATCTTTACTTACACAGTTGCTAGAGGGCACTGTCATGAGAAAGGCCACTGAATTGCACACCTTAAAGTAGGTGATGTGAATATTTCACGTTGCCACAAATGTAAAATTCCATTCTGCCACTGCTTGCAGTGCAGTTACCTCAACTGAGGGATCTTGTGTGTAGCAAGTAAGTATTCAGTAATTACTAAAAATACTGCGTCAGTTGTTTTGTGATGCAGGAATGTAAATTAAGTTACACTGTTACACATGGAAATAATCTTTGCTTGATTGAAGTAATTTTATACAATCCCCTTTTTTCTTCTGAAGTGAAATTCTTCTGATGTCCTAATTCTGGAAGAGAATGTTAACAGGCTTGGACCCCAAGTTTTACAAGTACATTAGCATGGACATTTACTAAAGTAATCTAGGAACTCATTCAGGAATGTGTTCCAACAATAGAGGTGAATGTTTTGAATTAAAATTCTCAATCCTGCATCTAATTTCATTTTAATGAGACAACTAGAAAATGTTGGATTCCATTTGCTAATTAAAAACATTATTTTAAGTTTATTCTAAAAGGCACATACTTGTTATATAACAGTAAATTGTTATTGCCTTACTAATTTTTTTTTGCTAATCCTAAATGAAATCCATATTTTGGAACTTTGACTAAAATCATTATTGGAAACAAGGGCTACAAAAAAGCTAGGAACATATGTATATGTATATGTACAAACATGCATATATATACAAAGATGTAAGGTTAAAAAAATATATTTACATATACATATTTTTACATATATACACATATATTTGTGCTTTTACCATTCTTTTATTTATAATATAATTCATGACTAAGAAACATGGCATTAAGAGCAATCTTTACTTATTTGGGAATTGTGAACCAACAGTGGTGGAAATGTGGTGCTAAACAGGAGAACATAAGTGTATTTGTCCCACGATAAACTTCTGTGTCAGAATATGTATCAGTGTGTTAGATCATGAGTAATTTTTGCTTGTTTGAAATGACATTTTTAAAATGAAGAAACCATAAAGAAATTAATGGAATGGAGGTGGGGGGGAACTTTGGGTTTTGATCCATCATGTGGAATTTTTCAGAGAAGTAGCTTTCTGCTAAACACCCAGTATATAGGTCACCACTTATATGATTAAAGAAAAAAACATTGGTCACAAAGTGGTGTAAGACACCACAGTCTGTCTAATAAAATTTCATTACTTTTTGCCATGCAAAAAGTACTGACCAAAGTTAGTTCAAATAGTAAAACTCTTTGATACTTGCCTGATAATTTCGCAAGAAAACACCAAAAATTCAAAGCACAATCAGAAAATGGTCAGAGTAAGAACTTGATCCTGATACTTGTACTCACAGACAGTCATTCTGAATTAAGCGACTGGCTCTCTGTATTTTACCAGATTTGTTTGCACAAGTACTGCAGCACCAGGCTGAAGGGTTTTTTTAAATAAGTCAATAAATAAACTCCCTTGTAAGAGTTAACATGATGAAAAAAGATTGAGCCACCAGTATGAATACAGATTCATAAAGACCATAAAGGATGATTAATTCTTTATCACTGGCCACACGGCTGAATCCAACCTGGAAGCTGCGTGAGTCTTTGCTACTGTGCTTCTGTTTTAGCTTGTCACTTCTTTCACAGAACAGACATTTCATTTCTGTCTCCAAGATAAAATATTCTGCTTGAAAACTCATATAATATATCTCATGTGACAACAGGCATGATAATGGTGCATGAATACCTTCCCTGCTTTTAGATAATCCACAGAAAGAATCCCAGTAAATTGCTAGGGGTACAAAAGGAGAGGAATGGGGTGGAGGGGAATGTCTTGGTTAATAAAGTGGTTGAACATGAAATAGATCTCATGATGAAGAAGCACGAACTTACACGTGGAAGCTTTATCAGTTGTTCTTCTGCTACTCTCTCTGATTTCAGTTTTGATTGCCTGTCTATGCTAGACAGCAAAGATTTTTTATGAATACAACTCGTGCAAAACTCTGTATCTATATGATGAAAGTTCTATTTTCTTAAGTTCTGGCAGAAAAGTATTTTCTGTGTTTTGCTCAAGGCATACCATCGTCATAAAATTATCAGCCAGAGGTTCATCTTTCACAAGAGAAGTAATTAAGTCCTTTCTAATTAGATGAAACTTGCTCAAAATCTTTAACATTCCTTCTCCAACTTTACGTAAATAGAGGATTTAAGAGGTTATTTATGCACATTTTCTTTCTTTTTTTTTTTTTTTTTTTTTTTTTTTAGTTTGGAAGGTGTTATAATGTTTTAAAAAGCAACATAAAATGACAGCATGTTAAAAAGGGAGATTGTGCCTCTGCATCTTGAGATGTGGAGCATCTCAGAGTAGTTTTGTATAGGGAGGAGAAATGCTTTCCATTTAATGAAGGTTCCTGAGAATCTAGCAAGTCTTAATCTGGTGCTTAATTCACCTTACAGGACCTAACCTGTCCTTCATCAGGGTTTGATGAAGAAGGGAAGGTAGTGTGGTAAACAAGTCAAGCAGTGTGGTAGGCAACAATGTTCCAGTTTTCCCAGCACTCAGAGCAGAACAAAAGATAGTGAAGAATACAAAAGAAGCAAAACTGGGGGTCAGGTAGGTCGGCAATAAGAAAACAGCATACTTGGGTTGAGAAGGCATGCCTGGACAAGTGGTTACACAGACATCGTTGGCCGCTCCAGGGGCAGCCGAAGTTCCTAATTAAAAGATTCATTTCAATGTTTGCATCTAACCAACAGCTATTTCTCCCTCCAACATCTTATCACACCTTCCAAACCCCCAAACCTTTACTGCCTAACTCCTAAGTCTCACCCACCCCATCTCCTCTGGTGGAAAACCTTGCAGGTTTCCAAGCCCGAGACCCCACCAGCTGAAGGCAGCGTCTGAGTCAGAGGGAGGCTGGGGACTTCAGCCAAAGCTATGACCTGACCTGTCCCCACACTTCAGTTTTCCCAGACTGCATCTACTCCCAGTTTTCCCTGGATTGTGGTATAATGTAGTCCTTCTCTTGGCAGGTCACTTCTAAAGGTCTGATGCCCCTTCCATGTTTACTCTTGTTGTCTCAGACACAAAGATTGGTCCCAATACTTCTACTATGTGACTCTCTGAACTATAAATTTCATTAGGAATCTCCCTGTCTTGTGTCCTAATTTCTAAAGGCATTTGTAAATCAGAGATGACACTGGTAAGAGAGTGGTGAACAAAATTAGGTTTCAGGGAGAAGAGGAATCACCTACGAGCTTGGCATCAGAGGTTGCTACAAGTACTAGAGGGAAGGACTGATAGAGGATCATCCAGGAACGGCAATGAACAGCAGCAGCAGCAGAGACAAGGGAGAAGAGTTATGTATAGTCCAAGTTCAGAAATAATTGTGGGTAAGGCAGGCATGCACGGTGGAAGAGTCAAGTCCACCGAGAGAAAGAAAGCAGCAGAAATACCAAAACACAATGGTCAGAAGAGCCAGAAGAAGTCCCAAATAAGCAAAGATTCTTGAAAGCTGAAAGGAAAAAATAAAAAACCAAAGGACAGAGAGTGTGTGACTGACAATATCAAGCTTATCAAACACATCATGAAAGATGAGGAAGAAGCCTTACCTCTTTACCAGGGAGATGTCAATGTGTCACTTGTTCATTACAGGAACATGAAAGCAGTTTCAGTTGGACTGAGAGGGGTGAGTGGCAATTAAGGAAACATTTTTAACAAGGGAATGAAGGGAAGGAGGGATTTGTGTAAACCAGAGGAGTTGTGGCAGTATGGTTAGGAAGGAAAAGAGGCAAATGAATTGGAGATTTTAAACAGGCATTGGACCTGAAATAGGAAAGACTGGGTCTAGGAGAGGAGGGAGGGCAGATGTGTGTCGGCTACAAAGCAAGACAAAAGCAGGGCTCTTTCACTACACCAGCCTCTGTCAACAAAACCTCTGACTGTGAACTTGAGGAGCAGTAGGGCTGGGTTTGGGGATGTTTCAAAAGTGAAAAGAGTCATCTGGGAACATGGGTGAGGAGTTGAGTTATGGCCAGGCAAATGCAGACCTTCTGGCAAGGAAGATACCAAAACCAGAAGCAGCAGGACCCAGTAAGCACATAGAAGCTTCTGGAAGCTGTCAGACTTCAACTGATAAAACAATTGTTTTAATCAGAAGGGAAAATAGACCTTAGTGTCTGTGTTTTCCCAGCTGCAAGTATGTGTGCCTGGCAGTTTTTTTGTTTGAACATTTGCTCTCCTCTATCCCTGATTTGTTGACAGCTCAGTTAAAGTGTGGCTCCTTTGCAGGACATTGTCATCAATCTGTCTTAACATAAC
This sequence comes from Strix uralensis, assembly GCF_047716275.1. Taxonomy (NCBI): domain Eukaryota; kingdom Metazoa; phylum Chordata; class Aves; order Strigiformes; family Strigidae; genus Strix; species Strix uralensis. Next base: position 122,717,385 of record NC_133973.1, read on the forward strand.
AGCAATCCTGTTGATATCCAATTCCTGTTGAAAATGCTATGTCTTTAATCCAGTAGTTTGTTATGCACAGTTTGAGAATTCACCAAACTCGTGGCAGTGGCCAAGGACAAGAAAATGTAACACTTAACATCTTCAAGGAGTTATACAAACACAAGCATGTTATTTTAAAATCCAGTATCCTGTCCCAAATAGTTGACTCCAACAAGACTTGGAGGCATTGTTCATTTAGTACGGCTTTAGATTTTGAAGGACTGCATTTCCTGCTGGCAGTACTTACCTGTTTTAAGAATTCCTGAGGGTATCAGTGACCCAGAGGAAGTTCCTTCTTTTCCAAGGTAAGTTAGAGATACAAAGACAAAAGCAGAAAAAGACCACCATGTGCAGTACAAGAAGGTTACCCCTGTTAGACAAAAAAAATCATAGTTTATTCTTTGTAGAAGCTCAAAAGCCTTATTCAGCATCAACAGGATTTCTTGCAAAACACAAGCAGAAGCAAATTGGAAGATGCAAATTCCAAGAAGCATGCAACCATATTACTAATAAGATCAAGCAACTACATAACGTGTAGGAATAGCAGATAAGGGCCACAGGAATGTTGCAGTTGTTGGGAAATGTGCAATACTGGCAGAATAGTGACTTTGTTTTTTTAATTAAATGAATGAAGGGAACCCCAATCTCATAGCAACTGGCCACTGTACTTGGCTTAGTGAGGGGATGTGTGAATTTCATGGTGAGTTGTTTGTTCCTTCAGCTTGTATGTCCATGCTACTTCCAGGTTCATAATCAGTTTCTAGTCCTAAAATAGCTGGATACATAAAAAAATCTATATGAAAGCTAATCTTTTCACTGTTCTTCAAATATCAGTTAGAGTCAAGCAATCTCTGGTAAATAAAAACACAGAGTACACTACAAATAGACTTCCAGTGAGCTAGAGTTATGGATTACTGGTCAGTGGCAAAATTGTGCTATTGGACAAGTGGGAAATGAAACACATCCCCAAATTTGTTGGAAAAATCTTAAGTAACCATTGATAATTAGAGAAATAAATTGATTCCTAACAGTTTGAAAGTCTTGTGAATGAGTGGTGGTTAAAGAATGGATGGAGGGTATTCAGGATATTTTGTATTAAAACTACTCTGAGGAAATCAATTAGTTTTAAAAAGGATTTAATATTTCAGGCTTTTTTTAGAGCTTGCCAGTCTTAAAATCATTAATGCTACTTACCAAGTATGTTGGACAGCTTTTTCAGGGTATCCAAAAAGAAATACTCTTAATTAACATTAAACATGTATAGGTAGCAGAAAGTTAGGATGGATCCAGCACTGCAAATTGTAATGCGTGAAACGAAAGGGTATATTTTCTGTGCCATAACGAGCATAACCTGGGAGAGGGCAAAGGCCATCCTGTTCCCTGACTTTGTTTCCCATTTCTGTGTAACCAAACAGAAAATATCAATAGCTTGGACATGATATTTCGACACTGCAATAGGGACAAACCAATAGCAGCTCCTGTTAGAAGACATGGAAAGACCTTGTAGCTAATTTGTCTGCTTAGGGTTGACCATTGGGAGGGCAGCAGGAGAGATGGGAAATACAGTGGCAAACAGGACATGCCCACCACATCAGTGCTGCTGGTAGATGTGTGGACCTCTCTGTGTCTACACTGAAGAGGAAGATTAAAACCAACTGTTCTCATGTAAGTTTACCTTAAACCACACATCAGTGTCTATGAACATGAAGTGAGTTTATGCTGTCAGACTTTTTTAACAACACTCATTAACCGGTCTATCTCATTATTTGTTTGAAAAGTGGGACTATTTTAGATCGTTGTCTTGAGGATGTAATGCTTTCTCTGTAAATCCATATTCTGTCCTTTAATTCCACTTTAGCAACATCTGAAGAATGTTAGCATGTGAAATTATGATAATATATGAAGAACTTACCTTTTATTTTGGTTTGGTGACTCTGGAGGATGATTTATAGAAATCTAATTATAGATGACAGATTTGTAGGGAGAACAGAGTTGCCATGTTTGATTCTGTAGAAAGGTTAATTAGTCACTAAGGATGTATTACAATGCTGCAAAGAGGTGTTAGTTAACTCCTGGTGCTGCAGTGTGGCAAGGCTGGTCCCTCCTACCACCGTGGCCACAAGGGAGGAGGAAATGGCCTGTTCTTCCCAGGCCCTGTCCCTGTTGAGCAGTCTCTGCTCTAGATTTTCCACAAAAGCTGAAGGTGCAGCTTAACTTTAATGTGTGCCAACTGTGTTGGAGAAGAGTAGGAAGTCAGTCTCCTTTCAGAATTTTCTTCTGACAGACTTCCAGAGGAAGTGACTGGTGAATTGAAACATGCTAGACTTCCAACCTGCACTGAGGAACTTGTGAAAACCCATCACAGCAGGTGTTGGTTGCAAGTTGTCTTTTAAATCAAAACAAGAATTGCATGTCTTCACAGTCTTGTGGAGAGGTGGACTCCTAGGCTCAACTTCATATTTTGTATTCCACAAATACTATTTATTTGACTATGTGTTGTTATCTTACAAAGCCTGGCAGCACAATCCTGCTCTTGTACTGTTCTAGCCCAAGTTTGGGTTGCAGGGTCTGTTTCAACCTTAGCACTGTTCAATGTGAGTTTTTCATTCTTGGCAAGCTGGGGGAAAAAATGCATTGTGTATAAGGCATGTTTAATTGCTTACAGAATAAATGTTTGCCTTGTTTGTTGCAACAACTGTAACTGCTGGAAAATACTTACAGGCCTGGATCAAATGATACTGATTGTTTTAAGATTTCTGAGTCTAAATGTAGGGGAGGTTGTAGGCTTTTTTTTTTTGTTCAGTAATGTGTAATGCAGCCAAACCTACAATCTGATAATTTAAAGATATGAGGTCATTCAGCCCATTTTTCTCTAAGGACAAGAATTTTCTGTATCGTAAATTCATTGGTTGTTCATCTAGTATAATTTTTAAATATAACAAGCATAGGAGCATACCTCATGGGAGACTAAACCATGGACCAATAAATCACTGTTGGAAAGACATTTTTTCTTTGATAATCAGTTTTAATTTTCCTGGTTTTAATGCCATACCATTGCCTGCAATTATACTCCTTCCTAATTTATGATAGTCTGTTCTCTTTGTCGTGGGTGTCTATCTCCTTCAGATATTTGCAGAGTGCTCTCACACTTCTTTGCTTATTGCTTATTCAAGCATCGATGTCCATATTTAGCTTTTAATCTTTCCCAAAAATTCAGCCTATCCAATCCCCTCAGTTTTTGATGTCCTTTTCAAAATTCCCTCAGATTTTCCCAACTTTTTACAATGTCTCAGTGGTAGTGAAGGGAAGTGAATCTGGCGGTTCAAGCATCACCAGGGCTGTCTTATGGGTGGAGTATCACTTGCCATGGTACCCTGCTTAGGCAGGTCTCTATGGTGGTGGCCAGCTTGACTGCCCTAACGCTGGGAATGTGTCTTTTAATGTGTTTGTCAGCTCAATCCATCTTTGAGCTCCCTAGTTTCCCAGGTTCCTCCTTCTGCTCAGCATGTAATTTAGGAACACATTAGTTTGCATTTTTCTAGGGTGAATTGTCCCCTTGCTGGGTTGTGATAATATTTGTGATTTTTCCATGTCGTCAGTGAAGATGGCTGTGCCTGCTGTTGCATTGCCTGTGGGTTTGGATGCAGCATCATGGCCTCAGGGAGGGTGCTGGCCTCGAAGCCATGACTCCTGGCCAGGCTCCACCACGGCTTGCCCTGACACCTTCTCACAGCCTCAGGTCTTCCCACCCCAAAGACAGGCACAACGAGCCTTCGTAAAATACCACAAGATTAACTTCTAAAAGACGCTACAGAGGCACGCTGGTGTTGTTCCTGCTTGTACTCTGGGACACTGTGCCAGAGGGGTGGGCTGCATGGCCAAACTGAGAATGATGAAAAAAGAGGTTTGTCTGCTACGCTCTTCTATTTGGATGCTTGCTTTTTCTGTGCCTGCCAGACTTACCTGAGGTCCTCTCTAGTTAAGAAATTGTATGATTGCAAAATGGAGAACAGCAATCCCAGATTCCAAACCAGGAAGATGAAACAGTAAAAATTGGCTTCAGATCATGCTGAGCCGCTTGCAACTGGTTTGGTGGGTGGGAGAAGGCTGGTAGCTATTCTCATCCCTCCCCTCCTCCTTGGGCAACATCATAACTGGAACTCTTGGGATCTCTACACTTCCTTTTAACAATTCTTAGTCTTATTCTGACTCTGCAGTTCTAGTCACAGGTCTTCTGGTAAGGTCCTTCCTTCATGCTGGAGAAGCTGGTGTGCTTGCAGGCTGACACATTGTGCTCAGCACGTTGCTTCTAGCTTCAGTGACCTTCATGCTATATACCACATTTCCAAAGTCAGTCATGGCACTGTATAAATCTGATTTTCTATGCATACATCTTTCTTAAATTTATGACCTTCTGTTTTGCTCTGAGTACTTGATAAAGCCCATGCATGTCTTCATAATAACACAGATGACAGATATGTCACAGAGTGTTTCTGTTTTTCCCTTACACATGCATATTCACACACACATCTTTTATTAGTTGCAGGGTTCCTGTCACTTTAGACTCGATAAGATAAATCTTACTAGAAAATTTTTGACTAAATGACACTGTTCCATAAAATAAGCCCCTGCCTGGTGCTGAGCTTTGTGTTACTGAACTGAACACCTCCTCAAACCCAATGCCCGTGTTGTTACCATAATCCTTTGCTAACAACCCCTTCTCTGTTTTTCAACCCACACATTTCTCTCCATGTTGAACTGATTTTGAACATACATGCCATGCCAAAAAAAATCTATCACATTTCCAATCTCTTGTAATACCAAGAAAAATGCAGTTCTGTTTTCCTCTGTTGTCAGTTTGATGACCAGTCAGTGCTTAATTAGAGAAGGTCTGAGACTGTAACTACACAGGGTCAGATTTTGCAACATCTGCAACACTGAAAGCTAAAAATAATTTTTAGATCTGTGGAATTTTTGTATCTTGTTGCAGATCATTTTCAGCAGAATCAAGTAACATTCAATTTTTCTGTGACCTTTGACAACAGGGTTTTTTTCATTTTAATATGTTTGTTTGGGGAAATATTTTAATTCTACAAATTGTTGCAAGTTCCCTTCTTTTCTTAAGCTGCAGAAGCCTTTTCTTTTAATGATACTTCTGATCTTAACATCCATAAAAATGCTTCCTTTTAATCAATATTTGTGTCCTGATGTATTCTTAGGTGATGTGTAGTAAAAAATATTCTGTAATGGAAGTTTCCCTCGGGCTGTAGGAATTGGGCACTGTGTTGTCTCATTGCATGCTCTTGATTGTAGGCACCATTGTTGTCCAACCGTCAATCATATAATGAAACATAAATACAAGCTCTTGCAGGATCAGACCCTCTAATAAAGAAGTCTATGTATCCCACATTGTCAGTAACGACTATTAAACAGGCTGGATGTGAGCCAAAACATAGGCACGGGGTTGTTTACGCTCTCACATTTTTAGCACAGCTAGTTTGGGGCCAGCATGGGCCTCAGACTGTTTCCAATATGCAGTTTGTTGTGGCCACTGTGTTTTACAGGGTAATAGTTATGTCCTAGGACATGAGTCATACCGTATCTGATCAATCTCTACCTCATTTTATTTACTAATACAGATGTAGCCCAAAATTTCTTCCATGGAGGTCGGTCTTTTCTTTCATTTTGTTGTCACTGCTTGGCAGCACTGTGCATGACAGTTAATGGCATCTGTGAGCCCTGGGGTTCAATGTTTGCAGAATTACGAGTAATTTTAAAAGAGAATCTTATCTTTGAGAAAAAAATAAAAAGAACAAACAAACCGTTAAACTTGGGAAAACAGCCTAGAAAGAATGAATCTAATTTTTCAACTGCTTTAAGGCAGGGTAAAACAACCACCTTTGGGCCACAAAAATTTATCTCACACCAAGGTCTGGTCAATAAACTTGAAACAAAAAAATGTCTGGAAGAACCTGGATGCTACGAGGACAGGTAGTCTGACTGCTCCATATGGTTTGTGTTGCATACTGAAGAGGCTGCTAGTGATGGAAATATAGGCTGCTGAAAACTTTGCTTTCTCTAGAAGTGAACAGAAATTGGGAATACTGTGTAGGTAGGGGTACCTAAACCAAACAGAAAGCAATTGCTGTTTTTACAGATGAGGTGAAACTTTTGCATCTGACTGGAAATGAGATCCTTATTTCAACATGTGCATTGTACTACATGTCCATATTAGGTCTGAGCTGCCTGTCCTCTAGGCAGGCATGATGAACATAAGGTCCTATGTGCTTTCTTATGCTTATGGTTAGTGAAAGGCCTGGATATATCAGTCATATTCTTATTCAGGCTTTCCGCCCCTTTTCTGCATATGCATGAGTTTATACAGTCTTATTAAACTCTGAAGGGAAAAAAAAAGAGCAGTCGGGGCAGATAATATAAGGCAGCAGAAAATAGGATACACTTCTCCCTATATATGTAATTTATCTCCATCAGAAACATGTGAAAGTAAGCACTCTGCTTTCCCACCTTAGCAGCAACTTTGTGTGCTGGCATTGCTAGCTCAGTTCTGGTTCAGGTACATTTTCCAGGTGCGTTAAGAAATAGATTAAAAGCAGAGAACTGCAGCAACTGTCCAGGAGGGTTTGTCATCCTGAACAAAGATGGACAGGGTGTCCAGGAGGGCTGTATTAAAACCAGCAGTAAAAAGTCATCAGTTTGTAGGTTTGGTACATTAAAAATGCTGTCTGGTGTTCAGGAACGACTTGGAGATTCTGAACCACGGAGCAAAGTCTTTCTGACAGAACATGCAAGAGCATTCTCCCTGTGTTTTCTCCCTGTAAGTTTTCATTGCTGATGGAGTTGGACAGCCTAAAAACCTGGCCTGAACAGACCAGCACTGTGAGGCCAGGATGGCATGGGTTTGGTGCCACCATGGCATCTTCATAGATGGGGTATGAAGCTCCCTCTTGCAATTCTTATTGATACTGACAATCAAGTAGTTTACCCAAGTAGTTTAAAAATAACTGGCTGTGCCTGTTGTCTGGAGAACACCCATGTTCAGTATCCATAGAAGCCACTTGCACCCACAGACCTTGCTCTCTTCTGAGTACTACCCTGTTCTGCACTCGTGGGAAGGTGATGAAGACATGCAGATGCTCACACACCCCCACCAGTGAAGAGAGGCCCCCACCTCTGCCTGTGGTCCCCTGGGAGGTGGTGATTTGTGGTGGTGTGGTATCCCCTTGGAATGGGGAAAGCATCTCCCCATGCCCTGGAGGAGACTCTGTGTGTGCAGGCATAAACCATTCTGCATGCTGTGCCACCATGTCACGTTCCAGATTAGTTTCATGTTTTTCTTCTTTGCTCAGCCCAGTCTCTTGGCACAAGTTCCTTTTTGAGTCCATGTGTGCCATCAAATAGTTTGTGGCTTGTACCTTTTTCTCCATTTACATTCTTCTAAATGAAAGCTTATTTTTCTTTCCTTACCCTGCTTCTGACCTCTGGTAGTCCCAACATATTTCTTTGTATTAAAGGGTGTTCACAATTTTTTTTCTTTCTTTTTTTCCAACTTTTTTTTTTCCCAGCTTCAACTTCTGTGACATTTTCCAGGTCATTAGTATAAAACTGAAATAACCTGTTCCTCTTGATTTCCATGGCTTGAAAACTGTTTAGCCTATTATAGTTCTACAGCCATCCTTAGTCTATTTGGTTATGATTATATTTAGTCAGAATTTAAATAAAACGTGTCACACACTAATTCTGACCCAGTACACACCTTCCTGGTCCTGAGATAGTGGTCTCAGTTTGGTGTTTAGAAGGAGTTCCCAAGCTGGGGTTTTGGTAAGCTGATCCCAAAACTGATGACATGGTTTAGTCAGATTGTTTACAAAAATGTGGCAAATGTAAGATACTTTCTTTTTACCTAGTCTTCATTCATAGGGTTACTTATAATTGATGCTTGTAAGAATAATGCATAAGAGAAATGAGAAGTGTGACTGTTCTAAGGTACTAGTAGTTAGCTTTAACAGCAGTGGCATTTTTTTAGGAACAGATCTGGGGCTGGAAGTCCAGTCTGAGTAGTTTTCTTTTCCTTACTCTAGCAGCTTGATGAAACTCAAGTTAAAAGAAATTCCCAATAAGCAGTATCCCATGCTGTTTGCAATAAATCAGCTGCTTTCGATCCCATCAAAAACCTGGAAAAGCTAAGAGAAAACAGTTCTTGTGCTCTTCAGAGATTGTGCATTCTTGCTATTTTTGTGATTATTGTTATCATCATAGAAGGTTTGTATAGCAGTCCCTTTTTGTTGTCCTAGAAAACACAATGCCTTACAGTCAACGGAGGAGGGTGAACAAATTGTTTTGCTCTGCATTATCTGTGAAACATAACACATGCTCCTTCTGCATGCTTACTGCAGAATTAAATGGCATCCTCTGGGAGAGAGCTCAAAAACAAATGGATCTTTCACAAAAAATCAATAGGCTGGGATTGCTGCTAGGACAGCTAATGTCCCTTACCAGTACCTTTTTACACTGTGTCCTCAGCTTTGGAATTAAATTTGCTTAGCTCCATTAGAGTTTTTCATTATTATTATTATACCTCCTGTGTTTCTCCCAAATCACATCTGAAAACGTGAGTATGCATGTCAGAGAACTTAACAGATCCTCCTACTAGAACAACAGAAAACTTGGAATATTAAAGAAAATTAGGCTGTATTTGTTAATTATTATTTTCCACTAATTATGGAGCATGCTTAAATCTATAATAGATAGAAACCTAAGTGGAAAGAAGACAGAAAATTAATAATTAGCTCCTAGGAGGTTTTCTTTCATTAATAGTTTTCCTTCTACCCCGAGTAATGGGGCCTCTCAGTACATTCCCATTATTGGTATGAGTCACACCAAGAAGGAGGACCTGAAATAACCAGCTGTCACTGCCTTCTGTTAACTCCAAAAGACTTTTTTGCCCACCTGGACACTGCCAAGCAAGTGAAGTGTCAGCTTTTTCAGTTTTATTCAGGACAGATTGGCCTATTACCAGGGAGGCTGCTTCCAAAAGCCTGTCAGTCAACGTGGCAGAAGTTCACCAGAGTGCTCTCAAGGACACTGGACTCTGACCTGGGAGCAAGTTTTTGGCTCCTGGGGTCACTCGTCCCAAGCGCTTTTCCACCTGGCAACTCCCCGACACCATTTTGATGTGCAGCATCGTGCTGACCAGGACTCCTCTTGATGTCCACTCCCCACCATCCTGGCAGAGGTGGCATGTGGCATCACAGGGGACCAGCAAGCTCTGCAAAAAGCTGGCACTGTGGCCCAGGTATGCTTAGATACTGAACCAAGGTGAGCAAGGAGCCCGGTTACCTTCAGCACCCTTCACTGTCAGTGCCAAGAGATGGGCACTGTAAACCCTAAGACATGAAGAGTGACTGCAGAAAGCAAGTCTCCCTTTCCATACAATAGTAATATAAAGGGAGCAGGGTGCAGCCTTAGTCTTAGCTTAATGCACCTGCTTGCATCCCTGGGTAGTGATAAGGTGAGCCAGGGCTCACGTGGAAACAGCAAATGCAGTGGCAGTCTATAACATCAATGGCAGGAGAGTGGCCAGGGCAACTCACGCTCAGTAGTCTGACCTAGAAAGCTTACTGTCAGCAGAGAAGGTGGTTAAAGATACAGGGAAATAAAAAAAACTCCACATCTTTTTTATCAAAGGAGCTCATGACAAACTGGAGGATAGTCTGGAGAGGAAGGAAATGCTGTATAGCAAACCTAATTGGACATCAGAGGAGCATCTCACCCAGTGCCACGCAGGAAACAAATCACTTACACTGGAGGAGATGGCAATTAATAAAAGAGCCACGAGGCAGTCAGACGGGAGACAGTGTGCTGTAATACTAAAGGGAGTACTCTTATGGCCTTCTGATTGGGTTTATTTTCAGGGGTTTTTTTAGGGACCAGAGCACAGCCTGTCAGGGTAGCATTTTAATGACTTTTGCAGCACACACAGAGCTGAAGTGCATTGCTCATGAATGGGAAATTCAGAGTATCATAGAGAACTGGGTAACCTTGAGCACCAGAGAATTGATTTGCAGTGAAATGCAACAGCCCAAAAAGAGCAAAGAGGTCACTCATGTAGAGATTAATAAGAAAAACATTTGCTGTTAAATGGTTAGCAAAGAGGGGAGAAGAAAATTTCTGGTGTATTAGGCATAAGACATGTGAGGCAGTAGTTGCATCTTTTCTGGAATACTTTGTACAGTTCTGGTCCCAACAGTACAGAGCAAACACATCTTTCTTGGACTGTGTTCAGAGAACAGCTACAGGACAGTCAGGGGAAGAGAGGACATTTCTTACTGAGGGCCAAGACAACTTGGCTTGTTTAGTGTAATAAAACGGATGCTGAGAGCAGATACAGCATCTTTTCAGAAGTACTGCAGGAAGCAAACTTGGGAGAAGAAGAAAAGGACAAAGCTGGCACTTACATAAGTGCAATAAAGATAAATTTAGCTTGGAAATCGCCAACCAATCTGAGGGCTTTGGAAGTGACAACCTGGAAGAGACTTTCAAGTTTTGTTTCCCAGTGTTTAATTGCAGAAGTAAAATTTGCTATTCAGGTAAAAACGGCAAAGGAGAGATTGCAGAGTATTTAAAATGAATGTTAGTTGATTTATATTTTGTTTACAATTGCTTGACTGCAGTATGCACCAGAGTAGCTAGTACAAACGAAATCCCTTGTACATGGAAATATAAGGACAGGCCTCTCCGATAAATAGAAAAATTAAAGGAAATGCACAATTTTCACAGCATGGCAGCAAAGTCCTGTGCAGTCTCTTGTGGTGGGGTGCTCATGCACAGTGAAGTGTTAGATGACATCTGATTTTTCAAAGGCATAGCTATTGTCTCATTTGAGCAAGCATTATCTGACCTTTTAGAGAGATCATTTAAATGTCAATGTCTTGGGCACTCATAATATGCACCCAGCAGTGCCTAATACCAAAACTAGGTGAAGGATGAAGAGAAGTATTGACCAAACATAACTGTTATTAAATATATTTTTATGCTTCTGTTTTACTTCAACTTTTCATAAATAAATGATCAAACTTCAGTTAACCTAAATCAGTATTACAGCCTTAAACTTTTGAAATTTTAAGTATCTTGTGCTTCCCGCTCATTTATAGCTAGTAAATGTGTAAGAACAAATCAAGAGCAATCTTATATGTCATTTTGCACTAGTATTAACTTAGTCATAACTGATAAAGTTGTAACTACTGATATATAGTTGCAACTGGGCTTCAGAAACTCAATTTATGTCTTTTTTTAAAGGGCAAGAATCGTACTATCACATTTGGTATCAGACACTTTGATGACAGTCTGAACTTTTGTTACTGACTTTAAAATAGTGATGTCATGGATGGCCTGCCTTTATGGGATTGCACCAAAAAATAGAAAAGAAAATTCAATATGGTTCAAGTTATTTGTTCATTCCTTACCTGTTCTAGTAGTAGTTGCCCTCAGTGGTAAAATTTGCTCATACTCCCAGTTTGAATATTACTGCCTTCAGATTACAGCTACCTGATTTCGTTAAATGCTTGCACTGCTAGATAAAAGAGCATGTTGACATTGGTAACGGCCTCTTGTAGCTAACTACAGGTTATTATCTGGAGAGACAAGGTTAAGTTACCTCTAACCTTGAAGACAGTGGTCTTCATTTAGTGTTTCATTGCAAGGCATGATTTTCAGATGACAGATAATCATTGTTGCATGCTTTCCAAATTTGGCATCTTTTATTTTAAAGCCTGGTCACCAGAACTGAACAGAGCAGTGGTTTGACCATTACTGTAGGTAAGAAAAATGCAGCCTCTGACTTCCTAGTGAATAGCCTGCTGTAGGAAAATAGGTATCTTTCAGCATCCTTAGGAAAATAGGTATCTTTCAGCATCCTTAGGAGAAGTGGTAATAAATATCATTCTGATATAAAAATGAAACATAGCAATGTGATGGATTGAGAATATGGTAAAAGAAAAAGATATTTCAAAGTGTACATCTCTATGCTTTTATTTATCTTTAAGAATAGAAATTGGAGTGTACTAAAATGCTACATGAGAAATTATAATTAATCAGTGGAAGTGTACAAACTTGAGTATTTATCACAGCATTTTTTTGAATGGAACTATGACTTTTCTTTTGCCTCTTACTTACCTTCCACTGTTGCTGTTACACAGTGTGTTCTGAGTTTGGGGTTTATTTGCTTGAAATACCTGTCACTTTGTATATAAAATGTAATGTGTATAAATTCAATGACCAGAGAAAATATTGGTGCTATTGCTTTTATAGAGAAAAAAAAAAACAAACAAACCCAACCTTGTTTCCAGATTCTTATTATTTATTACTACTAACTACAAGTTTATCTGCTTATCAGCTACCCGTCTGCAAACAGCTCTGAATGCAATAGATACATGTTGACTATTGTTCAAAAATAGCTATCATTGAGTTTCCTTTTATTAATTTAAATGTTAGGATAACTGAATATCTTTTTCTTCGAGTTGTAATTTACCCTGGGTTTTCCTTAGAGACCTTCCCACTGTCCTAGTCCCTAATTCTTATGTTTCAGTGAGAGATCCCGACTTCTTTTTGCTTCTGTACTGGACCTCTTTGAACATGCCTCATTTAACCTCTGATTTGGTTTTGCAGAATCTGCTTTGTGCCTCAGTAAATCCCTTAGCCCTGTTCTTCTGCAAATTTCTAGAAACTGCTTCTCTTTTATATAGTTTATAGCTATGGAGTCTAAATACCACAAATGAGGTGAGCACAGACAAAGCCCAACACTTTCAGCTTCTCTGTGTTAATTTTTCCTTAGCTTGTTTCTTTCTTCCTCTTTCTCATGTTTACTTGCCCCAAGAACATGCCTGCATTTTTACCTTTCCCCCCCTCACTTCTCTCCCACTCCCATGACAAGGTCACAACAGAGGAGGTTGCTCCTTCAGGAGAGGATGTCATTAAACCAGTAGGCCCTAAATATCAGTGTAGGATGCTGTCTGGGCTTTTCTTAACCACAACTATTTTGTGAACCTTTCCCTCTCCTTGAAGCAGAGAGCATCATCTCAGCTTTTACTAGCCACAGTTGATAGTTGTTCTGGCAGATAAGCAATATTTTACCAAACATAATTCAATCACCCCACAGACCTGCAGATTAGGAGAAAGAGTTTAGAGAGGAGTTTACAGAGGTGTGGGGCTGCTTCTTTTCACTGGACAGAGCTGCCTGTCCTGTGGCGGTTATTGCCTGTCCCAGGGATCAGGCCTCATAGATGTCAAGCACCTAAATGACAAAAGGCTGGCCTACAGTGCTGAATATGTAAAAAATGAAGAATCACAGAAATGTTAGAAAGTGTTTCTTGCTTTTAATTTGAGGCAGTAATTCAGCATGGCAGGGAGGACTCACGTGTTTTGCCATATCTGTGGTACAGCAACATAAGTCACGGACAACATGCTTCTCAAACTGGCGAGTTTCCCAGCCTCATCCCTGGTGTCTTTCTGATGTCTCCCTGTTTCTACTGGCCTTACCAAACCCCATGGCTTAAGCCCAGCAGAGCCTGTGCTGCTGCAGGTCATGGACCCCAGGCTGCAAATCATCCTCAGCAACCAGTGCTGTCTGGCTCTGCAGTCTCATATGTCCTTGATAGCAGTGATTTTGCCTCATGATCTCCATGTGTGAAAGCCCTAGGTGAAACAAAGACTATTCCCCGTGACTTTTGTCACTTATTGGAGATCAGTGGTGGGAGATAGGCTATAGATGAAGTCAGTCTGCAAAGGAGAGAGAGAAGCTTATCTTTGTCTGAAACACAGCCAAGAACAATATATCAATGTCCATACATATTTAACTCTAAGGACTGACTCAGGATTTGTCTTGCTGAGGTGTAATTTTGGAAGTTGAGGTATGGAAGTCATTTTTCTTCAATAAAAGTACCTGCTATCAGAAGGTGATTGGTAGCCCTGTTTTGCCTATATTTTTGCTGCTTGTAAAACAGTTAATACAATGCTTTCCTGAAGTCTCATGTAATGTTGTTACGTTACCATGACACACTTAGGAAAATAAAAACACTGTTGTCAGGGTGATGTAGCCAAATTATTGCCACCTTGTTTTTCCAGTATTCAGTTGAAAAAGATATATTTTTTTTATGTTTTAACCAGAAGTTTTAATGTCATTGTAAGTAATGAAGAAAACAATAGCCAAGCGTTCATATGCAAATTCATGTAAAGAAGGTAGTATGAGTAAAATAGATAGCACTGAAAATAGATTTGTCCTTCAGGTTCTGCAAGGGACAATGGTGAGAAAGTAAGAGAGGGTTTTGTAATGATGAGAACCACTTTGATATTATTACTTGAAATAGCTGCAAGCAGAAGCTGTAGATAATAATCTTCAAACTGTAGAGGTTGAAAGCTCCGAGAAGCCAAGAATGACTGCAGCTGCCTTGAGTGATGGTGGAACAAAGCCATATAGTTGTGAATAGTTTATGTAGATGAAATATAATCAGAGTCAAAATGTGCAGTCATCAGGTTTGAGATCCAAGAAGCAGGTGGTACACATGTCTATCTCAGGGTTTTGGAGGGGTTCCCTGGCATCAACCATCTCAAAGAATCATAGACTAAAGAAACAGTTTTGATATCTACAATTAGATAACACAAGGGGACCGTCACTTTGAACACAAAATTATTCCTTGTCTGCGGTCTTCTCCAAACATTCAATGAGGCAGATTGTTCCTGTTTTAAAATAATGCCTCAGAACTCAATGCCACTTTTTTCTGGAAGTGCTAAATGGAAGCTAATGACAGAGAGGAAATGATTTCCAAGTTTTGCAACTGGCAACTGTTACCAGAGGATCCATGAGCTTTTAAAATCCATTTTTATGTAATTTAAATCATGGCTTGTCAATAACTGGGCAACCAAATGCGTAGAGAATGTGGCCAAGGTAGCCCACTGATCCTGAATTATTTATGACCTGATCATAGCATTTGCAGATCTCTTTACTGTTAATTTAAAAAAATCTGCATTAAGAATTTCACCAGTAATGTTTTGCTTTTGTATTCCTATAATTATTAACATTGTAAGGGCCTGAAGTTTCAGTGGTCACATAGTTACACTATAGTGTGATGGGGTTTCTTAACTTCTACTAATCTTATGTACTGAAGAAATCAGTACAGTTTTGCTGGCTCAAATTTGAGAGAAAGGAACATTTTAAGGAAGAAGAAACAGTAACAATATTGAATAAACTATCTTGTGACTTCTGAGATAATTTGAATATTTTTCTATAGCAAATGAAAAGCATTAAAATACCATGTATATTGAGTGTGGATCTGAAAGCAGCTCTGTTCCTTCCTGAGTGAAGGAGGATTTTATTGACGAATTAGCAGATTATGTGATCAATTTTCTGTTTTCCATTCCTAAGAATATGTATGGTCCAATGCAGCATTGAGTCTAGAGAGCATCAGCTGAGCAGCTGCTCTTCCATTTTTCCTTTCAGTTGCCAACTTAAAAAATGCATAGCAGATACTGAGTCACTGTAAAATGGTGAGCTTAGGCATTGATCCATCTTCTTTAAATCTTTTCATTGTAAATTCTGTTATTAGAAATTAAAATCTTGGTATGCTGTCTCTTCAGTCCACTTTCCTTACCTGCCCATTCACACTGATCATTAGCTATTCACTACATGTGTGAGTTTAGTAACCATTCTGTAATGCTGCCTTTTTTTCCATTTTTCATGGTTTAATTATTCCAGTTGGAAATGAGTAAGACTGCCAAAAGATAACAGAAACTATTTCTTTATTATTTAAATAATGATTGCCCGTCACTGGTCAGACAAGTGGATTGGGATTCAGGTAACCACATGTCAGTATCTACAATTTTGACATCTGTATCTAATCTAGTCCTCACAGGCTCCCTTTATAGACAATGGAGAGAAAAAAGCATTTTTTGGATGCAATGTCATCCTAAATTAAGCTTCTAAATTAGATCAGATGATTTGCACCCTAAAAATGCTAGTTTTAGTTGACTGTAAATGGAAAGAAAAGTGACTAGCTTAGATGTTTGTTTTGTAGATGTCCAAAGGTAGATGAGATGTATCTCATCCCTGTGCCCAGATTAATCATAGATACCCAGAGGATTTGTGCAATGACACTTACATTGTTAATGTACAGTGGCTGTGTTCTTTGTTGTACAGGACATATAGTGCCATTCAATGCTTTGCACAGATGAGTGAGTCCTGTTCAGCACAAGCACCAAAAACAGTACAGCCATGTTAGGACTACATTGCAAACGGATTAGATTACCCTGCTTCTCACCTTGGCTAAGTAGTACCAGGGTGTTAGCATGTCCACATTCTTTCTCGAATGGATCAGTTTGGGGAACAGCATTTGATTGTAGATATACAGAGGTGGTGTTTAATATTTATGTTGGAAGATAAATGTAATGGCCTTGACCAGATTAGGTCTTGCTATGCAAAGCAGCATATATCATATTACAAATAATAATAATAATATCTATTCTTGCTCCAGCAAGCTCAAAAGGAGCTAGTTTACAAATAATAATATATATATACGTGTAAAATATAAATAAATATAATGAAAAGGGAGAAACCTGAATGGAAGTAGCATTATTTAGAAATGACACATGGTAGGGTGTCTTGCATTAGAGAGGGTTGAAAAAAGATGACAGATGTTGAATGCTGAGACATTTTTTAGGTTCTGCAGTTAATTTAGGACATTGCCTTAATGGTGATTTTTCCTGTGGGTTTTTCCCCTTAGGATGATTTCCAGCATGCAGCCTCAGAAACCAACTGGGAGTCAGTCACAAGCTCTGTCTCAGTAAGTAATTTGTTACTATTTTGCTCGTGGATGGATAGATAGGATGGCTTGAATCCAACTCACTAAAATGGCACCTGCACAGACAAACCACGTATTCACCTTTGGCAGAGGATGAAATAACCATTTATCCAACTCATACTAGGGAGTCAACCAGTGTGTTTTTAAGAAGAAAAGATTCAGGATATGCCATCAGCTGTTGTTACCACATGAGATAGTCATTGGGAAACCCTTGCTTTCAAACTCATCCTGCCAAGATGAAAATACAAGATATAAACTCCTTATAATTTTCATTCGCAGAATGTCTTGACCTAAATCAAAGACTGTACTTAAAACAGGCTGGCAGGAAAATGGATCTAACTTTTCACTGTCAGTACGAAGACTTTTTTAAAGTGTTTGAAATACAGTGTTCTATCTGAAGCCTCCATATTCAGCAGTGAAATGCAACTTTGGGAAAAAAAGAAAAAAAAAAAGGAGAACAAGTAATCCAGTGTAAAATTTTATTTTTCTCTTTATGTTTGATTTGTGTCACTGGCCAAAAATCTGTCCCCTCTTTCATTTCCCAGGTTAAATACTGAGGAATGACAATGTAGCGTCAGAATTCATAATAGAGGCAGTCCTCTTCTGTGCTGGTCAGCATCATGTCACAGCTCTTGTAAACTCCTCTTAAAACACATTCTACTGATTAGTGTCCAAGCAAGGCAGCAAGTAGAGACAAAATTCTGTATTGCTAAAATTAGAAGAGGAAGCCAATTAGAAGCTAATCTCACCCATGTTTACTCTTGAGTTTGCAAATGACACTTGTCCTTCATGATATGATGCATTGATGGCCTTGAACTAATTGTGCTGAATGTCCTGAGTAGTAATGCTAGCAGGGCTGAGATCTAGTGAATGTGACAAGCAGGAGATGCTAAAACACTGTTTTACTGAAAGACATAAACCCCATTTTTCATTCTAATATAGGGTTGGAAAAAAAATCTATGTGATAGAATATTTTGTTTAAAAATATGGTAAACTGACGTTTGAAAATGTAAGCCTAGGGCTCCCTCATCAGGTAACGATGAAAATGAGATCAAGTACATGGTAAATGCCATGTTAGTTATCTTTAACATTATAAGATGCACAATACACCAAACAATAATCCAGTATTCTTTTCATATTGAAAAAAACCTGTATTTATCTTTCACATCTATTTGTTTCTGAAAAGTTGTTAGTATGTTACAGGTAGGGAAGTTCAGTACAAATATTACAGGTAGCAAGCTGGTGGCCAAGGTCACATGGAAGCCTACAGCTAAACCAGAAGCAAAACTCCAGTTTCACTGTTTTTCCCATGCCATCCCTTCTCTAATAGAACATACCTTCTTCCACTGGGACTGCATTGCACCCACTAGCCCTTTCTTATCCTCAGGGAAAATAAAGTAGAGACATTGAGTAATTTTTCCCAAAGGCACCATGGAAAACGTCTAACATCTGAATTTTTCATGGATTCTGCTGTAGGCCTGAGGGGCAGAAGTACAAACTCAGATCTTCTAGTTGCTGGCAAGGTGTCATACTGTTCTACTGATACTCCCTGAGGATATTCTGATAGCATGGCAGAGCTAAGTTTTTCCCCTCAAACCCACAGGCAACCCAAAGACTCATTTTAGGATCTAGGTACATTACAATTCTCAGAATGAAAATTTGAGACCGAGCAAATTCTTTCTTCCTTGTCTGAAGTCATATCACAGAGTCATATTTTGGTGGTTTTTTGTCTCAGAAAGCAAAACCCAATATTTCTGCCCTTAACCCAGCATGGCAAATCCACAAAAAAGAAGGAAAAAAAATCACTCCTTATTAAGTTAGTTTCCATTATTTGTGAAGTAATGTTATGACCATCAAACAACTGTGGTGCACATTGAACTGCCTGTCAGCTTCACATACAGATAGAAAATAGGAAAGAATGTAGGAACAGAAATAAAGTATACGAGCACTGACAAAAAAAGACACCTTTGTGTCCCATGAAATTAAAAAGCATTCAGTGCTTTTTAGAAATGTAGAAGAGATACATAATGTGTAAAATCTTTGCTCTTCATTGATTCTTGCATTTCACTCTTCCTCTTGACCTCTCTTTGGATATGATCTCAGAAACCAGATTATGACTAGCACAAGCTCTTCTAAAACTAGCGCCTCGTTCTTGGCAGGACAAAAGAGAGGCAGTTGGGTTGGCAGCTTTGAAGTTGCTTTTGGGCCTGTCACATGATGTCACTGCCAATAGGTTATCTGAGCTGTTGAAATAATTCCTTTTGACTTGGCTGTCACTGAGAAAAAGTTAAGCTTTCTCCTCTGTGTGAACGAGGTTGCTCAAATCTTTTGAGTAGGAGCTTTTATATGAAAATAAAATGGGGAATCCCTGCTGCCTGTATGAGTTTGAAATGCCCTGCAAATTCACAGCCTGACCTGCATTTCTGTAATGAAATGCACAGTTGAACATGTGAAAAAAACTCTTGCATCGTCTAAACCACACACTTATGGTCTGTTTTTTATGTTGCTGTTTCTTCAGCATCCTTGCATCATCTCCCTCACTTTTGAAAGGCAGTCAGGGACTGACATTTTTCTGTTGGGCTTCAGTCACAGATGAGCCATGAGCTCCACAGAGCTCTCTTCAGTAAGCAAGTAGCATTTGTGTGCTTTTTTCTTTTGTAACCTCAAAGACAGTGTTAGCACACTGCATGATGCCTGCCCACAGCACAGTCTCTCCTGCAGCATTGTTTTAGATAATAATGCTGTGTTCACTTTGCTGGCGTGAGCTTTTCAACTCCTGGGGCTCCTGTCTCTCTGACGATCTCTATTCCAAGCCACTTAGAAGTTAGGAGGGATGCTTTGAGGTATGCCTTCTCTTTTAGTGAGTCATGAATTTTTGCAGCCATCTGCACTGTGTCTTATTTAGCACTGCATTGTAGAGGCACTGCAGTCACAACTGGGCCCTCTGAAACTTCTTGTGCTTCTTGGTGATAAGCAGTAAAGCGCAGCTATGCTTTCTTGACCACCCTATTGTAATGTTTTCTATTTCTTCTCTTTCTCCTTTTTAATAATTTGGACTGTCTGTACTTTTAGCAAACATATGCAGTAAAATATCAAAGATTGTTACTTTTGTGATATAACTCACCATTAAAGACAAATGTTTTATTTTAGAAGACACATATACTTTGAAACTATTTTTATAAGCATTGAAGGACACAGTCCTGCAAACAAGTGAGTAACTTTACTCAAATGAATTGACCTTTCAATTACTACCCAACTGAGTGAAGTTAATCATAAAGATTAATACTTTAACATATGCATTTACTTGGGAGATGAAGCAAAAAAATTATTTTGGGGAGTCATTAATTTTAAATGGTATATTTCTGCTACATTACTTCAGAGCTGGGTTTTTGTGAGAGAAGAGGGTTTCTAGGGTTTTTCCCCCGATGTTTTAACTTATAAGACCAAACTCCCAACAACTCTTGTGATATATTGTGCTTCTTGTTGGACAAAATCAGGTATTTTGATTGTGGTCCTTCAGAAAGTAACAGATCTGCATTTATAGTTTTTCTTGCACATATTTTACACATACTATCCGGCTTTGTGCTTGGACAAGGGAAAAAGTGATACCAGGGTAGTGAGTATTGTGATTCTAAATAACAATTATTAAACATTTTTAAAGTCGTCTCCAGTAAAAATGAAATTGCTACAATCTTTCTGTCAAAGTCATGTTGTGACACAAGTTCAGTGGAAACCAAATATGCTCAGAGAATGGTACTTTGCCCTTCCTGGTGGGAAGTAATATTTCATGTGGTATTATGATACAGTTGTGAGGATATGACTATGTTGGTAATCCCAATATTCATTGTTACATTGCTGAGATCCAAATATCATGTTTTTTCTCGTTTGCTTAGTAACTTGTATGTTTGGTAAAAGGGTGGGAGAATTAGCATTCATTGGTGTTTCATAATACATTTAATTCTTGGGAATAAAGGGCCATCTTTTCAAGTCTTAAACCAAGACAAATTTGTTGTCCAAATTGACCAGGGAAAGAAAGACAGTCTAGTGGACTTGTTGTCTTTGTCTTTCTGTGCTGTGGTTTCTGATATGCCTATTATGGATGTACTGACAGAGCTGGTGGAGATCTGAAGGCACCACCCCAGCACTACAAGGCACCTCTGATCTGTGGTCATGGCCATCACAGTGGTTTCAAAAGACATTTCCGTTACATCTTTGTATATGTGCAAACCATCGTCCCCTTTGAGGAGTGGGTGTGCATGTTGGCAGTCCAGCAGTGGCACTGCTTCCACGCATTGCATCTCCTCCAGGATTTACTTGGGAGTTTTGTGGTGTCTCTTCTGCTTGCAAAAGGAAAATATAAGCATAAAAGAGCCTGGCCCAGCTAAGAACTTCAGAAGATGGCCCAAAGTAGCTGTTTCAGTCAATAATGAGACAAGTTCCTCAGTAACTGTTTTCAATTGTTTTAAGTGGTGCTGTAATTTATTCCAAGTACACTGAGATGTATGTCACTCTTAGGGGGTATCCTATCCCTCTCCATCAGTGACTGACCCTACGCTCACAGCAGAAGCACTGGATCAGACCATTGCTGCATTTGACACGGTGGAGGATCTGCTCAAACACTTTAACCCAGACTCGTGGCAAGAAGATCTCGAGAATTTGTACACAGACAGTGGCCACCATTATCGAGGCAGGAGCTACCATGACAGGAAGTCCAAAGGTAGGAAACGACACTATATACATACTTTGGGGCAAGATCAGGATATTCCTTCACTCCTCATAGAAATGTCCATTGGTCAGGTATTAGATTCTGGTCCCTGTGTTCCTGTTGGAGTCACAGGGAAGGTACCACCTGTTAAAACCAGGGATAAGTCATTTAATCCCTAATATTTTTCTGAGTAGAATCTTGCCTGAGAAATCAGACTGATAACTGCCATTGTTATGATGAATTCAAAAATAAAAACCTAGGCCCGTGTGTAAAGGACAGATGGTTCTTAGCTTCACCCTCTTAAACATTGTTTGTGTGTAAGGCATGGGGCTCCTAATTACCTGCACTATCATCCTTCTTTAAATACCCTGCTTAGGGATTGTTCTCTGTTGAGTGAGGAATAATCACTTTTATCACATTGTGCTTAGGGAAGCATCTGGTGCAGACACCTGTATGTGCAGCTGTTTTTTTTAGGATGTGAACATCTCACTGTTTTTCATTATGTTGGCGGGGAACGTTATTATGGTTTAACATCTTTGTCTGTAAATGAGCAAAGCACACATTTCTGGGTTATGTTTCGTGTTTCCTCCTGGTAGTTCAAATCATCCACCAAATGGTAAAGTAAATGGATGTTAAGCTAGCAGTACAAACCCATAATGATAAAGAAACACTATTTAGAAGAGACAGTGGTGCTCTCAGGTAACCATGCACTGAAGAGCCTGATGAAATTACCCTTTATGTGCAGGTACAGATCTAGGAGGTCTGTTAGGGTTCTCAAAGACGACAGTTGCTGTAGTTTTCACAGAAGATCTGCAGTGAAATATTTTATCTGAGGTGTCTTGTTAATATTGTCTTCCATTTCCAAGTTATGTATTCATATGCATTCTTCTTTAGAACTTTAAAATCGTAATGCCCAAATGACAGTTCTGATTCTGTGCAATCCACCATTTATTTACATCTCAAATCCCCTCCGCCCTACATTAAGCATGTGCTGAGCAGGGAGAAAGTATTTTAATTCTGTATTTGTAACTTACTCACCATCAAATGATGAGGCTTTGATCTTAAAAGGGATGTATAGGCTGCATCTCTATTAGGGAAAATAGTGTTGAGGAGCGTTCCCAGGCCCTGAAGTCCAATCACCATGTTGCTAAATTGTCACCCTGGTCTCTGCTTAGTTTTGGCCTAAGCCAAGTGTTATTCTCCCAGGTTATTTCTGAGCATGAACCAGGAGTTGGCAGAGTCAGCTGCCATTCCTAGTAGGTAGTTTGCACGTGGTCACCTTGTCTTGGAGAGTAAGAGATAAATGGTAGGAATGTGGGCTGTCCCATGGTTGTTGACCTTTGTACAGGAGAATGACTTCAGGCACATACAGTGTATTAGTAGATGCACAGCCAACTTGGTGTAGTTTCCCAGACTTACTGGCCATCTCTGTTTTTCGGCTCAGCACTTCAAAGGAATCTGCCATAAAGGCCTGAGCACCCATAGAGTGAAAACTGAACCCCTTTACTTTGTTCTATACTGGCATGTCAGAAATTTCAGGCAACCACAACAACCCATGTTTTGTGAAAACTGTCACCTAACTGCATCACTTCTGAGATCAGTTTGATCACATTTAGGGGTCTGTGAAACATGATCTGTGTGTCCCTTATTCCCAGAATGGATTTGGCACAGATAGACATGTATACTGAAGAAATAAAGGGTCTGTTTTGATTTTAATAGAAGCTGATTAGAAACCTGGATCCTGTACTGGTTCTGCTCTCCAGATTTCGTTTGATTCTCAGATCATATTTGGCCTAGTTCCCCATATATTTAAATGACCGTATAGACATATAAAATATCATTTTCTGCTTTATTGATGTTGATCATGTAGGCTAGAGGTATCAATTGGATCTGGTAGTGGTAGGAAAATTCAGATATATAAAGGTTTATCCATTTAATATAAATGTCATTCAGCTTCTTGCGTAACAAAGCACTGTAAAAAAACATAAAATAGTCATTATTTTAACACTTTATTTATTTTAATAGGAATTTTTGTTGTTGTTTTAGTTATAGGAATAAGAAAGAGGTTTTATAACAGTTTTTTTTTTGTCTTCAAACTAAAGGCCAAATTCCCTGATTGTTAGCAGCCCTCTGGACAGAAGTACCTCACCATAATCAAATCCTTAAAAAATTTCTCTTAAGAATTTTTATTTAGTCATAAACTTCTGACAAGATTAAAGGCTTGTTCTTGGATGATGTCAGGAGTATGGAATAGCTTTAACAAGTCCTTAAATTAGAAATGCTTGGTGGCTTTTAAACACAGACACTGTGGATCTCTGAGGAATGTTTATAGGCATTAGGATAACCTTGCAGCAAAGAGAGCAATAGATTATATCATCATTTATTTCAGATATCTATCTCTTTCTGCTTTCAGCTTGGGTTTTATTTTTTATCCTTAGCTAGAACAGCCCTGAGGCAGACAAGAACAATTTGATGTAATCTCTGCCTATCTTTCACAGCATTTTCAGAACAAGTCATATAAATGGTGTAAATGAATGACTAATGATTTTGCTCCTATCCAACTCTCTTCCCATACGAAATTGTGCCACAAAATTGAGCTTAAGATGTGGTGTTGCTGAATACCAGTTCTGATAACGGGGTTATGTGATAAATATTGGGGGATTTTAACATTTAAATAGGTTTTCCTATGTTACAATTTGAGTCTAATACCTCTTGTCCTTTCAAAGAAGACTGTCTCCATCTTTACTCCCTCCCATCATGTATTTATACACATCGATATACACATATATAGGTCAATCCCTCCCTGGATACCTCCTGCAAGAACCCTAAAGAAGAAGAGTGTGTTGATTAAATCTATATGTATGATAACTCCATTCCATCTACAAAATCTGATCTCACACCTCTACAACACTGATGCAACTCTATTAAGTTAAATGCATTCCTTTTCATTTATGCTGTTGAAGTGAGATACTGGTATCAGGTGTGTCTCACTAATAACCACATGAAGTTTGAAATCTAATTCTGCGTATGTTCCGTGGGATTTGCTGTTAATCACTCCAGTAAAAGGTAACTATAGAATCACAGTGAAACCCAGACTGGCAGAGAAGGACAAAAAAGAAAGGGGAAGACACACATTCACATTTTCAAAATCCTTAAATGAGAGGCCTTGTATAAGCTATAAACTACAGTGTACACCTCCTCTATGAAAATATGACAAGGTGTTTCAAATAACCTTTGCCAGCAGTTGTAAATATATTCAAAAGGATTCGCTAGCCATTGCAGCGTTTTAGAAACTCTGAAAGTATGAATATTCAACCTTAAGCTTATCCCAGACTCTTAGGGAAAAAGCAGGTCATACCGAATAAAGTATATCCTTTAAAATAATTACTTTTACATTGCAGTAATATGTTGTAACTGACCTTAGTGTCATAGTAATTTGTCTATTACAAATATAAAGCATCTCTAAAAGGATATCACTGACTACTGGTTTATTTAATACTGCTCTTAGCAAGAACACAAGTAGAAATAAAAAAGAAAACAGCCATATTCTACAATTATGTTGAACTTCCAGACAAATAGGTTTCTATTCTTTTAGCGAGTCATAAAGAGCATCCAGACGTGTTTGAAGGAAACCTCTTCATCCTACAGTTTAAATATTTGAAAGCATCAATGTATCTGCTTGATCATAGTAGAAGAGCTCCTCAGAGATACTGTTGTAAACAGTTCCAACCATCAATTAGACATTATTTAACGTTTTCCACATGCTTGTTTGCATTCATCTTTTGTTGTTCACTTTGAAGTTTTACATCCCATTGTAAAAGGCTTTATAGTTTAAAAAAGACCTCTGCCTGTGAAATGTCTTGTGTAAAAATGAGGAAAGAAAGGAGAAAGAGAAAGTTCACTGTTTCTCATCACAGAAGTAGATCCAGATGTCTAGGGGATGGTACCTAGAGAAAGGGGTCATCTTTAAAAAGGAATGGTGTTGGGGTTTTTTTCACAAATAAATCTAGGAAGCAGGAACACATTTACATACATTTGGGTAATTAACAAGACTACATACACCTCTGAGCTCATTTTCTTTTTTGGAAATAATATGCAAGAAACCTTTGGCTATCAGAAGAAATTAATCAGGTGGGACATTTTTGCAGGAACACCTGTCTGCAATGACAGCTTTACAAGTTAAATAAATAAACACTTGCTGCCATAGCCACACTGCTCTCTAGAAGGGGAGTAGCGAGATGAGACCACAAGTCTTCATGGAATGTTTCTGCTGTCCATTGCCAAACAGGTTCCCAAGATCAGGCAAGTTTCTCTCCGTCCTTAATAATAGTTTTTAGTTGCCACCACTTACAGTGGTCTAGCAAGAAGGTAAAATTTTAACTCAGGAATGTAATTTATCAGGGGTTTGCAAACAGTGGCCAGTAAAATACTGCAAACATCCATGTACTCTTCCTTGAAAGGTTCTGGGATGGCTGCCAGCAAGTTTCAGTGCACCAGACAGGGAGTGCAGGCATCACAACTGCTGAATGCCCTCTCCTTCACAGCAAATGTGAATATTCCAAGTAGATGGAATACCTTGTCAAATAGCTGCTAATTTAAAGTATTCCCTGTGCTTAAAAAAAATTATATTTCTTCTACCCTTCTTCAGTTGGAAACCAAGTTGTCTGTTGCATGCAAACTACACACATTCATTCATTTCACAATCTAATTCAGATCTACATCCATACTCTTCTCACTCTGTGGCAAACTAGGTTTTTCTTCATGCTTTACATGACATTTTTGTTGGTCACTGCAGTGAAATCTTTTTTTATTAAACCATTTTTTAAAATTCTAGTGAAACTTGCAGCATATTATTTATCACTGGAATAAGCTGTTCAGTTCCATTGATTTCAATGAAGGTATGTGCATTTACACCACTGATAGTTTGGCTTGCTTTTGCTACTTGACCCATACCCCAGCTGGTTTGCCAGTCTATAACAGGCCTATATATTGTGAACCTTGTTTCATGTGAACAATTATAATCCCACTGAAATTCTGATCTCTCATTCCTCTAAAATAATAGTTGCTGTATTGAGGAGGTTTGTCTTAGCATTGTGATTCTGTAGTAAATCCATATTGCAACATCTTCTCCTCAGCTCCCACGAGAAAGACTTGGACAGCTCCCAGAGTTTTCAGGTATATTTAACAAAGTGCTTATTGTGGTATCATTAAGCATGTGCAGTGAAACAGTGAAAACCATCAACCATATGGTTGAGGTTTTCACTGAGGACTAAAAGCCACAGGGTTTGGTCAATATTTGGTATGGAGAAGAGTAATTTCATCAGTGTCAGTGCATTTAGGTGGTTTCATCAGTGGAAGATGTGTCTGTTTAGCATATGTATGGGACTGCATTTTCCAACTCAGTTCAGCCACACCATAGCTTCAGTCAGCTACAGCACTGCTCTGAATGTCTTTGACTGCTTCTACAGTACCTCTACTCTTCCTGACACAGCCCTGGCATACACCTTTATGCTAGCAGAGCATGAATGCTGGGGGGAAGGGGTTCAATATATTCATAGGTCTGAGAAATTCCATGCTCTACAGGAGGATTCTTTTTAAGCCTAGTGAGAATTAAAACAGCAGCACAACAACCTTTGTTATAAACTGTAAGCCACACATGAAAAGGGATGAGAGTCAAACTAGAACTGAGCTCTGGATCCCCACTTGACACACAGTACTTCAATCACACTGCAGTTCCATCCCTTGCTGATGCACAAAACATGAACAGGGACAAGCTAACAAGTTCATGAGTACATGTCTTCAGCCGCCAAAAAGAGCACAAGATTTAGAAATTTTAGCAGAATTGGCACTGGTTTGCATACCTTTGGCAGGAGACCCAAGGAGATGTAGAATTCTGCTTGACAACCAGGGGAGGATGTTCAGTAGCTGGGAAGTCTCTGCACCCATTCCCTGAATAATGTGGGCAAGTCCCTTCAGTAAGAGTTAGGTATTTTAATATCCTTGAGGATCTAGGCCTTATAGTTTGTCTACATACAGATGCTTCTTAACGTGGCCTGTCATCAACATAGTTTGATGCTGAATGTCATGCTGAAATCTGGTTCCACACATCCATATTGCCTTCATAACAGATTGCCTTCATAACAGACCAAAATCATCCTTTTAAGCCTTATCTGTCCATATGGATAGTGATGTCAATACCCTTTCAGGAAGTACAGCAGACATATAGGCATCGTGGCAGTTTAGTATCAATCGTAGATCAATAGAATATATTGGTTACAAATGCACTCTGTGGATCATCTCTTCCAAACCTCTGCTCAGTGCAGGACCAACCTCAAAGTTAAATCAGGTTACTTTGGGCCTTCTCTAGTTATGTTTTCAATATTTCCAACTAGAGCAATTCCACAAGCTTTTGGATAAGTTGTCCCAGTGTTTGACCACCCTCATGGTGATTAGTTTTTCTTTAGAGCTCACTGAAATGTCCCTTGCTGCAACTTGTGATTTTTGCACCTTGTGTTT
Organism: Strix uralensis; assembly: GCF_047716275.1. Lineage (NCBI taxonomy): Eukaryota > Metazoa > Chordata > Aves > Strigiformes > Strigidae > Strix > Strix uralensis. Next base: position 122,745,504 of record NC_133973.1, read on the forward strand.
TTGCTGTGCACATCCAAGAAGAGAATGGCTCCATCCTTCCTGTAGCCCCATTTTGATAGCTGGAGATGGTTATTAGAACCCCCTTTAGTCTTCTTTCCAGACTAAACAAATCTGGTTCCCTCAGCCTCACTGTGACTGTTTTGAACAAGAACCTTAACCACCATGGTCACCCTTCACTGAACTCCTAGTTTGTTCATCCTTCTGCTGAAGGGAGCTAAAAACTGGACACAGTACTCCAGATGGAGGTTCATGAGAGCTGAATGAAGGGGACTATTCATCTCCCTCAACCTGCTGCCACATTCTTCCTAATGCAGCTCAGTGTGCAGCCTCTGTCACTGCAAGGCAAACAGCTGACTCATGTTCAACCTGCTGTCTACCAGGATGCCAAGGCTTTTTCTGGAAAGCTTCTGCTTAGCCAGTGTGTCCCCAGTCTGGACTGATGCATGGGTTTATTTCATGTCAGGCACAGGAATTTCCATTTGTCATCACTGAGCCTCATGAGGTTCTTGTCAGCATATTTCTCCAGCCTGCTGAGGTCCTTCTGAAAGACAGTCCTGCAGCACGTGGACAAATTTCCCTAATGTGATGTCACTGGAAAACGTGCTGAGGGTTCACATCATTCCATTGTTCAGATCATTAGTGAAGATCTTTAGCAGTATTGACCCCAACATTACCCCCTGGGGAACACTGCTAGTAACCAGTCACCGGTTGTACTTGGAATTGCTGACCATTTTGCTCAAGCCTCTTGGACTTTCCGGTTATCTACTGAATTTGTAGTCCGCCTATCCCATTATATCTCGACAGTTTGCTGCAAGGATGCTATGGATCACTATCAAAAATCAGCAGATGCCTCTGCTGCTTTAACCTCATCCAGCAAGATGGTTGTCTCATCATAGCAGAGTCTCAGGTTGGTTCATCAAAATTTGCCCTTGGTAAATCTATTCTGTCTGTTCCCAGTCACCCTCATCTTTCATGTGCCTGGACATTGCTTCCAGGAGGATTTACCCCTTAATTTTACTGTGGGCTGAGGTTAAGCTGACTGCTCTGCACCTGCCTCAATCCCTCTTGCCTTGCCTGTAGATGGCCTTGATATGTGTTTTAGGAATACCTTGGCAACGTGGCTACCATCTCTTACATCTCAGCTCTGGTCTGTGGCTAATGTATGAAAAACAGGTAAATGTTCAGATATGGTAGTTTTAGGGACATGTATGAATTTGAAACAGATAAAGTGTTAAAAGAATCCTTAACGGACCTCCTGTCTTGTTACAATTAATCATTGACCAGCAGCACATGTTTTTCTCTCCAATCTTTAAGGCTGTCCCTTCTGAATAAGACATGGTATTAGCTGCAGCCACTGCTTTCAGTGCTTGCCTCTGATTTAAGATCAATGTTTCAAGGTAAGCACATGCCATAGTGCTATGTGAAATGAGGATGGATTTAAGCACAGGATTTAAGGGGAAGGAGGGGACACTGTACCCCAAGTATCCAGATTACTGCTCCACTACATCTTTTTATGTATGCCTTGCCTTTAAATTGAATCTGTTGCAGACATTCTGTAAGAATACTTTGAAGTTATTTGCATCCAGTCTACAGAACCTTTTAGTTCTAGTTTTAAATTAAGGACTCCAGTGGTTTCAGTCCTTGATAAGTAAAGCAGCAGGATTTCACACCAGTCACGCCAAGGCTTGGTTACATTTTAGTCACAGCAGTGAAGTGATGCATGAAACTGACTGTACTGTAAAATATCATTGTTATATGGATGAGGAAATGGACTGGCTCCAGACAGTAAAACAATCCCAAGACAGGGAAAAATGCATATCGAAGCTTTCAGCAGAGAGAGTTGTTCAGAGCAAAATGTGTTCTTTTGTTAGGGGGCTGCAAACCATGGTTTAAAGCAAATTCTTGCATGTCAGTATGCACTGTTCACAGAGTACAGTATGCGCTGTTCACAGAAGACATTGCGCTGTCCAACTTATCCCACCAAGCACTGCATTTCTGTAGAGCAGGGTCAAAAAGAGCGTAGGTGTTTACTGCCACATGAATTTTTATGGACGATGACTTGTGTATCTCTTAAACCCTTTAGTTAGTCTTTCCTTCTCTGCTTTAAGTTATTTATTTTCATTATTTCAGCATCACTAAAATAAGACCTTTCTGCTATTGTATTTGTCCATTTCAACCTGGACTCTGATACCTGAGATACAGCAAAGTGCAGAGAATTCACATCTTAACTTATAACTCTGAGATTTGGGGTCCTGAAAACTGCTAATAACTCAGCATCAGAATGCCTTAAGTATGATACCATGGAGAATTAATGCAATTTTCCTTTGGAAAGTTTTCCATAAGTTTTTTCAAATATACTTCATCATAGAAAGATACACTAAATAAAATGTGTTTTGCTACTGGTTGTTTTCAGAATTCCTGAAGAATGCATCCAGAGAAGGTTTTGAGCCCTCACTGAAAACAGCTGATTCCTTCATACTGCATAGAGAAAAAAATTGTCTTAATTATCTGGCTATTCCCCCCTATGCTTCAAACAAGTCAACAGCTCTCCACAGTACTGACTCAGCTACAGCCTAAGAGATTCTGCAAAGACTTCTGAAAGTCATCAAAACTAGGCTTTTGAAGGCTAGTGAGCAAAGCCTTCCCTCCAGTGAAAGCACTTTGCTAGGTCACCCCTTGCCATTTAAATTGAGCAGCTTAAGTACTGAAGCTAATATGTGTAACACTGTGATGGATATAATATGCTCTCTGCAGGAAAGCCCCCCCCCCCCCCCCCCCCCCCCCAGTCCTTTAAATGCTGGTGCTTTCCCTCTCTGCCAGTCTCGTTACAAAAACTCATTTCTGTGTTGATAACGCAGCAGTGATAATAGGTATCAGCTCAATGCAGGGAAGAGGACTGTTGAGCCTGAGGGGAAATGTAATCTGTGATAGAGCAAATTTTGTTCAGTCCCTTGGACACCTTCTCTGGGACACAGATGTCAGTTCATGAGACCTGAGTCAGGGTCCTCTTTAATGACCAGTTTGTTACTGGAAGCCTTGTTTCCTATGTTACCTCAGCTGAATTACAGCTGAATTACATCTGAATTTAGCCTTTGAGCATTTTATTCTAACTCTGTCTAGAGATGCACCATCAGCAAATGCCATCCTAGTCCATGGCCAGCCTGTCCCAATAGGAGCCTGCTCATATCAGTATCCATTCCCCCTACATTGCTGCAGTGCCAGAGTGTGGATGATCCAGGTTTTCCTCTTAAGAAATCTCATTAATCATGAAAGCAGAATATTTTCAGCCCTCTTCTTCCTTTAGTTAATTTTTCCTTCACATCAATCTGCTGAAGTGAATAGTAGCCAGATACCTCTTTGCTTGCAAAGCTGATGGCAAAGGTCCTGATGAGAACGTTTAGAGGAGTGGGGAACACTTCCCTGTGAGAAGAATTAGCCTGAGAACCTGCATTGAGAAGAGGTGGCTTTGGAGAATGACAGCGGAAAAGAAAATATCATCTGTTAAAACAAAGAAATCAATATTCTTTGGTCTTCTAAGACCTGTCTGTGAACATCTGGAGTGTATTTTTCTCCCAGTGCATGAGTATACCAGTAGCCCCATTGATTTTGTGCTTATATCAGGAGGATGATCTATACCTCTTTTGGAGAGATGCTAGCTCTCTGGAGAGAACCACTGAGATTTCATGGTGAGATGTATCACAATTGCTATAAAATCACAATTTATCTGCTAAATTCCCATTGACTGAGATAACACCTTGCCAGAAAGTGAAGCTGCTACGATTTTCTATAATAGCAGTCGTGACAGTTATGTACCCTTGCCTCTTGCATATCTGCCTTGTGAATATCTCCAGGCCAGAATGTAAAGGTTCATATTTCCAAATCACAGTTTTTTCCACAACTTTGTGATGTTGACAAGGACTGAGTCAAAGAAGGTATGAAGTGTCTTTGTTGGAGGTTTTCACATCTTTATAGTAAAGCACAAGCATAGGTCCATTCAGGACCAGAGATGGTGTTGAGCTATTAATAAACATGCCCATGTTCACAAACACTACACCATTATCTCAACTCTCATTTGAGCTGTTCCTATTTTGCTGTTGATATTTCTATTAGCAAATACTGTTTGGGGTGGGAACTCAACACAAGTTCACATGTCCTCCAGTCCTGAATGAATTACTGAGCTTTTGAACACTTAGTTGGTGGAAGAAGGAAACATAAAGGAAAGAAGGGAAAGAAGAAAGCATAAAAGGAGGGGAAAAAATCAGGAAACTTCTATAGAAATAAAACTCATTAAATTTGCTACTTTTATCTGTGTTACAATTGAGGGAAATGTATTTATGGAAGGGTTTTTTTGTTTTGTTTTAGCTTTACAAGCTAAAGCTAGAAACAGCACTTAAACTCACAGTTGGTAGTCTGTAAGTTATTTTTATGGTTGGCTTTACTACTTGTTTACATGACACATCTCACAGAGATACCAGGCATTTAAACATCAACCAACTACTGGTATTCAGTGAAGCTCATTAGTTTTAATTGTAATTATTGCTATGCCTATTATAGTACCATTTACCAGCTGAAATTAATATTGCTTAGATTGATTTCTCCATCTAAAAGAGTTATCTAGACTCTATCCATAAACAACACAGACAGGCAACTTGAGAAAGCAAGTCATGCCACCTGTCCTAAATGCCCTTGTGGGGAAGGGATGAATCAGTCTCCAAAGATGTTTCTCTACTGACCACAGGAAGAGCCTTGATTAAAGTGTTTGCCTTTTGTATGCCTGCAGTTAGGCAAAAGGAGTTAAACCTGTAATAACAAAATGACTTCATCATCTAAGTAAGCCAGATATAAGCAGAGGAGGGAAGAGAGTAGCAGTGGTGGACTCTATTACCCAAGGATCCAACAGATCAGTAACAAAGCAAATAAAATAACCAGTCTTCAGCTTTCAGGCCAGTATTTTACTGTAAGCCTTCCCTTTACCTTTATAGTCAGTGTGAACTCTGCTATGGGAGTCAGTGGAACCAGGATTAGATCCTAGACGGCCATCTGTAATGATTTAAAACTGGTGGGTTTAAGTTTATCTGTTCAGAAATCACTGCTATACTTCATATATTTTCCAACCAGTGTCACATCACTTTGTGTTATTGACTACCTGGAGAGCAGTATAAACCAGAGGAATCTCCCACTCAAACCTTACTAATGGAAGTTCTTATGCATTGCAGTTGACCTGGACAGGTTGAATGATGATGTCAAACGTTACAGTTGCACTCCGAGAAACTACTCTGTCAATTTAAGGGAGGAACTGAAGCTGACAAATGTAGTTTTCTTCCCCCGCTGCCTCCTTGTCCAGCGCTGTGGAGGAAACTGTGGCTGCGGGACTTCGAACTGGAAATCCTGCACGTGCATGTCAGGGAAAACAGTGAAAAAATATCATGAGGTATTTTCATTCCTTTTCTTTGGTACTTTTGGATATTTATTGCTTACATGGATTCTGAAGGCTTTTCTCAGAGCCGTGTACGCTGCTTATATTGATTATCATGTTATACTGATCATGCTGTATCATGCTATATTATAATTATCATTACGCTATATCACGTTACATTGTCATTATCATGTTTTATTATCATGCTTATATTGATTATCATGTTGGATCTGCAGTGCAAAAATCAATGGGCAAAAATCACTGACCGTAGTGAAGTGTCATAGGCAAAGATGCTATCGATAATTTGAGAGAGACCAGAGAGTTTAAGTGAATGCCCCCTGAGTTCACCACTCTTCCTGAGGTGAAGGATCTGCTTAGGCTTCCAGACAGGTTCAGGTAGACTTAGAGTGGAGCCTAGACTTAGGTAATGGCATTGCTCTTGCTGTCCATGCTAAGATACCAGCTTGGTACCTCATGGAGGAGTGTTCATACCTTCCACTGCAGAAAGCCATAGAGACACACACACCCACACAGTCAACCTGCAGAAAGGCCTGATTTTAAATAAGTTTAATTTTAATGTCTTTAATGGCACAACATTGCCCAGAGATTTGCATTTGGAAGTGGTGAATGAGGAGAGTGGTTATATATGTATTAGAAAGGGGTGTTAACAGGTATTTATGGCTAAGTTAATTTAGAAGAAGTTGGAGAGGCCATTTGCTACCTCTCTCTGTGGATGCTACCACAGCATCCTAGTGAACTTTGTTGCAAGAATAAGGCTTATGTTGGATTGATTTTTCCCAGCAAAGGACTGATACAACATGAATGTATATACCACTGGAAATATTCTTTTTAGTAACACAGAGATATGTGTTCCTTGAGACATTTGACTGCACTTCCTTTTGGTTTGTGCTATATCTTTTAAACTTATGACCATGCTTGAAAATAACAATTAAGTCACTTGTAAACTCTCTTCTCTTCCAGATTTATTAGTAGCTGAATCTTTCAGCCTTATCTTTTTCCCCACTCAGCAGTTTTTGTAGGAAGGCAAAATTTTTGCATAAGAACAAAGTCCGTTATATTTATTTTTAATCCATTCAAAGCACATTTAGAGAGAAAAACAAGGAAAAAGCATTCTATATTCTTGCCTCTAAGTCAGTATTTTCAGAACCAGACATGAACAATGTTCACTAAAGTGAACATATCTAGAAAGGTTGCTTGGTATTATCCTTTCAATTGTCTGAAAGTAGGTAGCTGCATGCTGACTTAATTTCTGACACATATCTCTTATAAGAGCCTGATTTACCACCTGGCTTAAGTCTCAAGTGAAAATAAACTTTATGGACTTTAAATCTGGATGTGATGTGGGCTCATACCATAAAGGCATTAACTTGGGAGACCTTAGGGCTGCAATAGCAGAAGGGTGTTGAAGGTCAGACCTTTGCGGCGCTGTGAGCAGTGTGGTTACTCTTTTCCAAGGTAAGAGATTTTTTCTCACAATTAACTGCAGCATACAGCATACTCCACATCAGCTAGGACTAGAGAATAGTTAATATTTTATCTAATTTTAAACAAGATGCAGGGGATGACCCTGGTAATTACAGAGCGGAAAGCCTTATCTCAGTGGTAGAAAAGTTAATTGGAAAAAAAATTCAATAGGTATAAAACACCTAGATGACTATGAACTGATAAAATGAACTCAGAATGCCTTATGTATGAATAAATATTTATACAGCACCACAACATTGTACAAGAATGCTAAAAGACCTGACACCTCCTTCAGGGAGCAAACAGTTGACCAGACAAGATCAGACATGGATTAGAAGCTGGTTAAGAGAGAAAGAGCAAAGAGGTAGAAGAGTTGAGCAACTACATATGAAGTGGATATTTGTGGGTGCCCCCAGCACACGGATTAAGTGGTATTTTCTGTATGATCAATCTGGAGGGAGGTGAAAAGAAAAGTGGAAAAAATGACAGCTAGCACAGGAGATAACATACTTTAACAGCAGAGAAGGCTGTGAGGGATTTCAGAAGGCCTGTGTAACTACTTATAAATGCAGTTTAGAAAAGCAGCAAGCATTAGGATGAGTAGTCTCAACTATTTATTCATATAACTCTAAGTGTGTGAGGGGAGGAGGGAGAAACGAGAGGTGGAAAATGGACTAAAGGTCAAGTAGGGAATCACTGTGAAGAGCTTCAGGAAAACAGTTATTTAGTGCAGTGGTGATAGGAGAAAAACAAGTGACAGTCTTCTGCAGAAATCAAGGTGAACACGTAATAACACAGCAAATATTATGACCTGCATGAATTGGTGGGGTACTTATGCTGGGTTTTGACCACTGGTACTTAGAAGGATACAGGCAGGAGTAGAAAAGATGTATAGAAACAGAAACATACATCAGGAGAGATACAGGACACATCAAAAAAATTTGTAGGTAAAGTTTTGGATACTTCCATTTAGAAAAAACTGGGAATAAGAGAGAATACCGTGAAATACAGAAAATAGTGAATAGTACCTAAAGGAAAATTAGGTCTTCCTAAATAATCTTTTCTTTAAGAAAAAAACAAGAAAGATATTGAAAGGGAACTATTCTATAATTATAAAAAGGAATTTGGTTTTTTGCACAGTAAATCTATATGGAATTTCAACCCTTAAATATGAGTGGTGCATAATTCAGAAGGATTCTGTGAGAACTAGAAGTAAAATATAAACTGGGTCACATCTGTATCAGAACTTAAACCAAGTATTGACAGTAGCTAGAAGAAAAATGCTGATTATAAAACATATTATCAAGCACTTTTTTTTTATCAGATGTTTGGGAGCATCTCATGCTGGGACACCAGAATATCACACTAACCAGGTATTGGTCAGAACCAGGATGTCACAATTTATGACTGCCCCAAATTAATCACTAAATGCAGGAAATTCAATATTCACACTAATATATCACTGCTAATTTATTTCACTATTCCTTTGTTCTCTGAAAACCATATGAATTCAAGACACTGTTTCAGATTTAACATTAAATGGCTTTTTGTAAGTTTAAATTTAAACTTAATCCCTTCGGGATGAATTAACAGCTCACTGAGCAGAAATTTAGCCAAGTGGCTCCCATTAACATGAGTGGAAGTCATGCAGATAAATTCACATATGACATACTAAAGATATGTCCCTTAATGTTAGTGCAAAATATTTTCCACTTTATTATTATTATTAGCCATGCACAGCTAATCAGTTTTATTTGGTATTCTCCTTAGACATTTAACTTTAATTTAAATGCCTGGCAGTACAGGCACTGAGGAGGGGCCTCTCAACATGCCAGTTTTAGAACCACGGAGCTGGTTTAGTCTTTTCGAAGCCAAATTGAAACCCACTACCCTTAACCAAAAAGCGTTTAGTAGCGTAACAAAGGACAGAGCTTCACACTTTATGAAATCCCCAGCACTGTTAATTTGGTTAAAAATCTCTGCTTTCTGCTGCAGGAGAATGTAGACCAGATTCAAACACAAGTCTCAATTACTTTGATTTACTTGCAAAAGGCACCCAAAGGAAGTATAAGGTAGTGGAGCAAAGAAGGTGTTTGTAGCAGTTGAAACTGAACCCTGCAGACCCCAGACAGCTTGCCAGGCTGATTTTGCTAACTGCTATCCTGAAGCTTCATCTACTGAGCTCCTGGACCCACCAGAGCTATTTATCCTGCTTGTCCTCAGCAGTAAAAATGCGACTGGAAATTACTTAAAAGTTGTCTGGTATTTCTGAGTTACCCAGTATTTCTGGGTGAGAAAGACAGGCAGGCAGATTTTCCAGAAGCAATAGGCTCCTTTTTGTCTTTGTAGCCAGTGCCTTGTAGTGCTGGAGTAACAGCATGCCCGCAGCTGTGGGGACACTAATGCCCAGAGTGTTTGCTGAGAGAGAGGCTTCTAGTCCAGAGAGTTTTCAAGGTTATCTTCTCCTTATGCTCTTAATGTTTTTTAGTTTCCCCTTAGTTCCTATTCAAAGCCTCACACTGTACTCATCACCAAGCGCTCCCTCCTAGTATCACAGGACTAATAGCTATCACGTGTAGCCTTTAATTTCCCCAAGCTGTGAATGCTGCTCCAGTTCCCTGAACAGACTGTACAGCTCTTTCCTATCATGTTCAATGGTAAGAAGTAATGCAACAGCAAGGAAAATGAGAAAATGAATATGCCATGGTAAGGGGTATCTTTTTCTTTATTGCCCTGGGAAATGCTAATAATGAGATCTCTGGTCTTTTTCATAACCTGGAAGTTTGCCATAACTTTTCCAAAATACTCTGGAGTTTTCAGAAGTAAATGTGTTCATAAATTGAGTAAACAGATGGTTTTATGGGTGGGGTTTTTTTGCAGGAGTCTCGTGATATTCTGTGGTTTTCCACAGCTTCTGGGTTTGCTTGAGACCAGAGCTCATGGACAAATATTCATGACTTACCACATAGTGTCATGAACTCTGCAAACCAAACAGGCCAAGTGCTGGCAGTGTCTCTAAACATCTCTCAGGGACAGTACCATAAGCAATACTGAGTTATGTCACAGGGCTCTGTGCGAGGAAAAGACAAAGCAATACATGGAAATAGATGCAGCACACCTTAATCAAATGCTCACGTCTACTGCTGTATAACTTGCTAAAGGGGAGTTGAAATGAAAGAATGTTTTCCGTTGCAGTGCATTTCTTTGGAAATGCCTGGAGCTGCTCTTTAAAGAGTGGGGGTGGCTCTAAACCTGTAGATCATCCAGCCCGGAGGAGGTGTGGAGGAACTCAGGCCAGGATGCAATTCAGCTTGGGCTGCAGCTGTGCCATCCGCCCAGCATGCACATACCTCAGAGAAACAAGAAATTGGTTTCCCCATCTCATTGCTGTAACTGATGAGATGTGAAATGAGTTTCCGTGAGGAATAAATGCTCTTAAGGTAGCAACCAGAATTTGTCGGAGTGTATAAACCTCCACAAACACAGTGCTGAGCAACACAGCTAAAAGACATATAAGGAAAAAAGTAAATTGGTGAAAGCTGTTTGCACCTTTTACCTACTTACTTGCCTCTCCTGTAATAACTGATGCATTTTTGACTGTCCACATGGTGCTTCTTTCCCCCACCATCTCCCCTTTTTGAAGCGTTATACCTCCATTCAAGTTTCCTATTGTCTGGTGCCTTCACAGGACATACATGCAATTAATTCTCAATGCCAAGTTTTAGGTTAGTGTTAGGGTGGCTACTTCATAACCTCTTGCTACTCTGAGAGAGGTAGAAGGCACCTCAAAGTACCTACACAATACTAAGTCTTTGCACAAGTCACTGGGGCATAGAAAGAAGCTTTAACTGGACCCAACATTGTCAAGGGAAGACAGTAGGGAATATTACTGGGGAGAAAAGAACAGGGGGTCAGGAGAGAAAATAAAAATGTGACATGGGACTTCATTAAGGTAGAGGAGTTGTTGCATTGGAGTTAAGAAATGTAGCTAATAAAATTTGGTGTTGTGGGGACTTTTATCCTTTCTTTTTTTCAGAAAAATGAGAAGCAAACCTTAAGGAGGCACTTGAGAGAGCAGACAATTCTCACACAGCCTTCACACAGGAAAACATAAGATAATTGGACAGAAATTATACAAATGATGCTGATACAACAAAGGGAGTAAAAAGAGCTAACATCATCAAACCAGTGTTCACGGAATATGGTGTGATTGTTGTATGTCCTGGAGTTTATAGTACATGTACGAAGGAGATAAAAGGTTGTTATGGTAATAAAGGCACAGAATTAACCTGACAAAAGAGTTAATGCATAGAAATATTATACAAGAAGCAGCAATGGGATTTATTTGGAATGCAAATACAAGGAAACAATGAGTCAGAAATGACTGCTAGGTCACAGAATGAGCAGAGACAGCACAAAGGTACAGTAAGAGAAAAAATGTTTATTTTTTACTAGATGAAAATGAAAGTTCTTGGGATGACATCTGAAAGTTAAGCAAGTGAGACATCCTGTGATACATGTCTGGGCAGAAAGGCAGTTTGGGAAGGGGGAGCACCTCTATCTGGTCAGTAAAAAAGCAGTAGCTGGAGCCATAATGCATGAAAAAATCACCAAAAGTGAGGGTCTTGTTGATGTCATGTATGTCAAAAACATCATAGCTTTAGTGACTGTTTCAGATGCCTGAGTTTTAAGCCAATTAAATTTTTTTCCCATGTTTGCTGTGTTAAAACCAGGTGTTTCTTATTTATATAAATAAAAAAATAAAGTCAATAATCCCATCTGCATTTAATAATCCCTTAGTTTGAATGCTATCACTGGTCAGCAAACGGACTCTTTTTTTCTTGTTCCTGATAGCCTATTATTATCTCTGGTAAGAAAGAATACAGCTTTGGATCTGTGTTGTTATTTTAGGCTATGTTCCTACTAGAATAAAGGTCCTTATGCTAAATTATGAACCACATTCCCATAATGCTTGATTTCTTATGCTCAGAGCACAGCTAAAATGTGTGTGACCTTTGGATTAGATAACTTTCAAAAATTGCGGAGTAAGATTTTTTGTCTGTATCAGAACTTGGATCTGTGTTGAATGTTTTGCACTTTTGATGCTTCCTCTTTCATGAATCTCAGACAAATATAATTTGGTTTGCGTGATAGAATGATGGTATTTTTAGATGAGCAGAAGGAGATTAGATAATGCTGCATAGCAGGATTTTAAAATAAGTTCTGCAAAGTACAAATTTCACTATCTAAAATAGCATCCAGAGTTACCCTCCATCTTCTGTCACTGGAATATGAAGCTAACCAGATATTTGGTAAGCCATAGTCATGTTATTGATTATCTGTGGTCTTCTTAAGCTAATCATAACAAAACAAAACTAACAAAAAAAAAAAAAAGAAGAGACCTGATTTGATTTTTGAGTGAAGCTTCAGATTTCTATTGGTGTTAAACTACTGGTCAAGAATTTAACAAAGAATGTTACTATTGTTCCTAATAAATAAAGTGAATGATAATAAGTAAAAAATTACTATCAGCAACTGGATAGCCCTTTTTTTTATTATTTTTAGGAAGTGTTGACTGGGTTTCCTGTTACTCTTTGCTTTTTATTAAAATCAGCCATCATGGACTGTCATGGCTAAATGTGGCCTGACTTCAAAGGTAAATTATACATGGCTAGGACCATCAGCGAATGCTGGAGGGACTGGTTCACCTCATCTGGCTCTACCCATCTAAAGCTGCAAGTCCAGCCTTTGGGCTCCTTTCCTAGTTATCAGAGCTAGCCCCACCAGAGGTGGGTGTTTCAGGTGAATTGTTCTCTGGAGTCACCTCTTTGTTGCTGCTTCTACTGGAGAAATGTGGGGTATGGGTCAGGGTGAACAGGTTATCTCCAGCTGGGTCCTTTCCCTAGCAGTCATCACCACTCTGCTCTCCTCATTCCCTGGTCATGAAGTGCTCTTACAGATCTGCTGAGATTAGAGGGGCTGCCACGCTGTCAGCCCTGACCTCCTGTGCTCCACAGGCCACTGAAGAGCACCCTATTGCCCCCAAAGCAAGACCCAGACTAGTACTGTATACCTTCTGGAAAGGCAGCTGTTTTCTGATGTCCTTAAACAGGCTGGAAACCCCACAGTTCCTTGGAGGGCTCTCTAGGTCGTGAGTTGGCCTGACTAGAACAAGTCTACCCTAATTCCAGTTTGAGCTTTTCTGACTTCAGCTTCCAGATACTGTTTTTTGTGATGGCTTTGCTCTCTCATTTAAAGAGTCCTTCAGAAGCTGGCATCCAAAGTCAGTGCATGATCAATGAGCAAGATTCCTGGCAGGGAATCACATGTAAACATTTTCTTTATATTTCCTTCACTACCACACCCAAGGCAAATTATGCAGTGGCCACAGTCACCTCACCTTGAAACCTCTTAGATGCTCAGGCATATCTACAAAATAAAATGCCATGCAGCATACTGGTGTGCTCCTATGGAGCTGTCTGCACAAGAAATGCTACAAGGCCGTGATACCCTTTTTTGTATTACCTATAAACACCAAATCCAGCTCAGAAGCTAAGTCCTCTGTCTTGATTTTTTTTTTATTGCTTTAATAGTTTTATGACGATAATTAACTCAATATTTGAGGCAGGGGATATGGCTCTAGTTATGTACTCATTGTGAGGCAATGATCTGGACAGCTGAGGCACCACATTTTGATTAGTAGTGACAGACATTGCTCCTTTAATTTGAAAGCTGCAAGTTTATTCTATTTTACCCACACAAAACAAACCTTTTGAGCATTCCAGACCTTCCTCACATCCATATTTTCTTAAAGCTACTGATCCCATCAAAAAAGGAGCAATAAAGTGTCCTGAACAAAATTTCTTTGAACTGTTTTCATTAACTCAGTAGTTCCTCACCTTTAAGGACCTGCCCATGTAATGAATAAACAGCAGCTATTTTCAGAATAAAGAGTTTTCTTTCAACTACTGTGATCACTGGAAATGGCCTTACTTCCTGATTCTTTTCAATTTCCTTGTATTTAGCTGAAACAAAAACTACTAGATAGAAGCTAGACAGAGAGCTTTGAACATCAGTTCCATGATCAGCTATTAAAGCAGTCCTACAGAGGGATCTGAGCAGGCTGGATTGATGGGCCAAGGCCAAATGTATGAAGTTCAACACGGCTCAGTAACAGGTCCTGCACTTGGGTCGCAACAACCCCATGCAACACTACAGGCTTGGGGAAGAGTGCCTGGAAAGCTGCCCAGTGGAAAAGGACCTGGGAGTGTTGGTCAACAGCCAGCTGAATATGAGTCAGCAGTGTGCCCAGGTGGCCAAGAAAGCCAATAGCATCCTGGGTTATATCAGAAATAGTGTGGCCAGCAGGGACAGGGAAGTGATCATTCCCCTGTACTCAGGCTTGGGGAGGAGTGGCTGGAGAGCTGCCAGTCAGAGAGGGATCTGGGGGTGTTGATTGACAGCTGGCTGAACATGAGCCAGCAGTGTGCCCAGGTGGCCAAGAAGGCCAATGGCATCCCGGCTTGCATCAGAAATAGTGTGGCCAGCAGGGACAGGGAAGTGATCTTACCCCTGTACTCGGGACTGGTGAGGCCACACCTCGATTACTGTGTTCAGTTTTGGGCCCCTCACTACAAAAAGGACATTGAATGACTCGAGCGTGTCCAGAGAAGGGCAATGAAGCTGGTGAAGGGTCTGGAGCACATGTCGTACGAGGAGCGGCTGAGGGAACTGGGGTTGTTTAGTCTGGAGAAGAGGAGGCTGAGGGGAGACCTCATTGCCCTCTATAACTACCTGAAAGGAGGTTGCAGAGAGCTGGGGATGAGCCTCTTTAACCAAGTAATAAGCGATAGGGCAAGAGGTAATGGCCTCAAGTTGCACCGGGGAAGGTTTAGACTAGATATTAGGAAGTATTTCTTTACAGAACGGGTTGTTAGGTGTTGGAATGGGCTGCCCAGGGAGGTGGTGGAGTCCCCATCCCTCGAGGTGTTTAAAAGGTGGGTTGACATAGCGCTGAGGGATATGGTGTAGTTGGGAACTGTCAGTGCTAGATTAGCGGTTGGACTAGATGATCTTCAAGGTCTTTTCCAACCTAGATGATTCTGTTCTGTTCTGTTCAGCACTGGTGAGGCCGCACCTCATATACTGTGTTCAGTTTTGGGCCCCTCACTACAAGAAAGACATTGAGGGGCTGGAGTGTGTCCAGAGAAGGGCAACAAAGCTGGTGAAGGGTCTAGAGCACAAGTCTAGAGCAGCTGAGGGAAGTGGGGTTGTTTAGCCTGGAGAAAAGGAGACTGAGGGGAGACCTTATCACTCTCTACAACTACCTGAAAGGAGGTTGTAGCCAGGTGGATGTCAGTCTCTTTTCTCAAGTAAAAAGTGATAGGACAAGAGGAAACAGCCTCAAGTTGTGCCAGGGGAGGTTTAGATTTGATATTAAGAAAAAGTTCTTCACTGAAAGGGTTGTCAAGCATTGGAATAGGCTGCTCAGGGAAGTGGTGGAGTCACCATCCCTGGAGGTATTTAAAAGAGGTGTAGATGTGGTGCTTAGGGACATGGTTTAGTGGTGGGCTTGGCAGTGTTAGGTTAATGGTTGGACTCAATGATCTTAAAGGTCTTTTCCAACCTAAACAATTCTATGTTTCTATGATTCTGTAATTTCAGCTGTGTTCAACACTGCTTTCCTGTCTTGTCTGGGGAATTGCTTGCCAATTCATTTTTCTACTGTTATCAGCTAAGCCCATATACTGTGCTCCTGTTTCTTAATATAAAACACAAAGAAAATCCCCAAGCTGTCAGGAGGTCTGTTAGCTTGCATGCAGTCCACATCTTTGCTCTCATCCTGTTGCATACTTTCATTTGCTCTCAATTGAAAAAAGCAGATCTACCTACCCATGATCTTGCAAATTGCCAATCATCTGAATTTGTCAGATTTTGATGAAAGGCTTCTCTAAATAAAGAATTTTATCATGGGCTCAGCATGAGCAGCTGTACTTGATTTTAAAAGTATGTTTTCTTTTAAAAAGCATCTTTGAAGATATAGTCTATTTTCAGCTCTGCGATAATTGCAACAACCTGATTGGGTTCAGTTCCTCTGTGTTTTAGATGACAATGCAGGACAGGGATTTGTCTTGGTGTCCATCAGGATTTATTGCATATATTGAGGCAGTCAACATTTGAAATCAATTCAAATCCATTATAATTTTGTTGCTTTAAAAGAAAAAGGGAAAAAAAGGACATGTCTCTGCATTTCTACCAGGGAAAAGTAATTATATTTTCCCAACATGTTAAAGCAGCATGTCTGTACTTTGCTTAGGCGCAGTTCTTCCTCTTAGTATTACATAGCTTAAACATAAATTTTATTTTGAAAGGGAGGACAAAATAATAGACTGTGTTCAGTGCTTATCACTTTTGTTACATCCCATGGCCTTTGTACCTTCCAAGTATTAATGGTAGAGAACAAATGGTCTCATCCTGAAGGCTGCTTATCTGCCTGCCCGTCCCCACCCGCTCTGCACAGCATCCATGGTTAACCTTTGGTGAGTCATTCACACTTACTTTGGGGGACTTTCTAGCTCTTGAAACTGCTAGTACTTCCTTGACCTGGTATGCAGCCCCTTATTCCCTCGCCTTCACGAGACCATGTCAATTCTTATATGGTGTTGGTACGTCAAAGTACAGAAAGTACTTTGTAAAAAAAAGAGGATTATTAATTGAGTAACAGTATGATCTGTTAGTTAGGGGACCTGTTATTCAGGGCAGAAGTGTGGGTGTTTCTGTGGCTGAGACACTAAAGGTGTTTGGGTCCCACTTGCCATTTGACCAGTGGCTTTGGCTAGTTGCAGACTTCTCACCATTTTTTGAACAAGTAAGATAAATCTAGCTGATCCGTCAGTCACTTGACCAAGCTAGCTTGAGTCACAACAGCCCGCCAAGAGGTGAGCTGTGTTAGGTCTAGTACCTTATCAGTGCATGATTTCTGCACTCAAGTGCTTGAGGCCACAGTGAGCAGAACTGGTCCACCTGCCTCCCGCCAGCTATGGAGCTACAGCCTTGCTTTATCTGTGTCTGGATCCCCATCAGTAAATAAGTGATTTCAAAAGAGAAAGGGCCATGTAATGCCACTGGTAGTTTTTCTACTGATGTGTTGCAGAGCCTTGACCAAATCAGTTTCAGATTCTCAATGTATACAAGTTTGACAATGATGCATATCTTTCTGTGCAATGCGCTGTGAGATTTGGGAAGAAAAATGCTGTGGAAGAGTTAAAGTGTTCTTGTCTTAACTCATTTGTTGTACCTAATCCAAACTAGTATTTGAGCTTCAGGGCAAGAATTGGAAATTAATATCTCTTTTTTTAAACTACTGTAGGCCCATCAACAGCAAACTAATGAAATAAAACAGATTTCCTCCCCTCAACCTGCGCCACCATGCTAGTGGGGGGTATAAGTTCTTACACAGCAACTCAGCCTCCAGTGGTGGGCTTGCAAAGCATGCCTCCGCAAACAAGCATCTTCCTCAGCTTTTTCGAGTCCATGGTTTACATGCTTACACTATCAGAGATAATTAGATAGGACGCAACGTGATAGCTGTTTTCCACGTATCCACAGACCATTTTCAGGGAACCATAAATTCATATAATAACATGGGTTGGAAGGCCACTCTGGGGTCATGTAACCCAATCTCCCATTCAAAGCAGGGAGAATTTTGAAGTTAGATTAAGTTGCTCAGGGCCTTGTCCTCTTAATTTTGACTGTCTTCAAGGTTTCTGCAGCCACTCTGGGCAACCTGCTCCAGGGTTTAACCATTCTCTATTTCCTTCCTTATGCCCAAATAGGATTTCTTTTGTTACCAACTTGCATTCATCGCCTCTTTTTCACCTTCTTTATAATGTACAACCCTCTTTTTTAGTGGTCTCAGGGTTTTCTTGCGGAGATAGAATTTTTTCAGAAGCCTCTTATATGACGTATACTTCCCTAGGAAATAATCTTTTGTTTGTTTGTTTTTTTCACATTATTCACAGTAAATTCTTAAGAAATTATTTAAATTGAGGCAGAGATTTTTAAGATAAGCGAACAAAAGCCAGATTCCAGAGAAAGTCAATGGAATCTGGCACATATTTTGCACAAACGCCATTCATCTCCTTCTGCCTCTCACAGGCATTTAGGTTTTGGACCAGTTCTAATGATATGTGCTTCAGAAATTTCACATTGAGTAAAAAAATGTTCTTGTTCTTTAGAGCAGAAATATTATGCAAGTCAGAGAAGGGGCAGAGCAATTCAAATATGTATGGGACTGCAAAGGCGAGCCAAAGGAAACATGCTTGATAATTGACATGCAAAGGAGCAACTCAACATGGTTAGAAAACTGCACAATATAAAGATACCTGATGAAGGAAATAATCCAATCTGTCAAAGCTCCAGCACAAACAGTACAGCAGGATGTCACAGAGTGGAAAGAAAAAAATGAAAGTAAAGCAAAAATGTGTCCAAATTAATGCTGGTTTGGGCCATTAAGGGTCCTCAGGGCCCCAACACTCTCATCCTCAATTCTCTAACAGTGTTTTCTAACCCATGCATTTCTGTTGATTTTCCCAGGTGCTGAAATTTGTCCCTGAGGCTGGGCATCCCAGAAGAAAAGGCAGAACCAGAAACAACATGGCCTTAGTAGATATACAGCTGGATCATCATGAGCGTTGTGATTGTGTCTGCAGTTCAAGACCTCCCCGATAAAAAATAAATAAATAAAAGGAAAAAAACAAGACACACTAATTGCAGTTTACCGGACATTTACTTTTAAGCAGGATTGCTCTGAGGACCTTTACTCACTAATCATTTGAACTTTGCTACTAGCCTGCCTTTGCAATTAGCAAAAATGATTGCTGTGTTTCAGCATAGCTGTGCTGATTAGTGCCACGGCAGCTAAACAGGTATATCATAGATTTATGTATCAGCATCCAAGAATATAGGATTATGGTTATCTGTAGCTAGATTCTGAGGGTTGAGATTTTCAAAGCTCACTTATAGTCCTTAGGCACACAATGCCCACTGAAATTAAACACCAGTTGTGTATGTATTTGTGGCAGCTGGCAATAAAATAGCATTGTGTTTCTGTTTCTCACTCACCAATTCCTACACTCAAATTCTGCTGCCATTTCTACCTGCTTAGCTCTCTTGACGGTCAGGAGGGTTTTGTGGGTATAAATGAAGAGAGAATTTGAGCTTGTATTGAGTGTAAAATAATTTCTCCCGCTCTGAGAGGGAACTTCCCAGTGTTCCAGCCCAACAGAGTGAGATACAATGAGTAAAATCCATCACCACATGAAATATTGCACCAGTAAAATCAAATCTCACTGTTTGTACTTGAGCAAATCATGTGCTGAAATTAGTAGATGCTTTGCATAAGCCGGGACACTGGTGGCAGTAGGGGTTTGCAGAGACTGGTACTTTTGCCATGGTGACTCCACAGGAGCCATTGCCCAGGCACTTCTGCAAGAGGGGGCTGCTGCCAGGTCCCCAGGTAAATTGCTGTGGGCTGGGACCGATTCTGGTCTTTACAGACCTGGACTGGACTCTTGCCCCTTGCCCAGAGCTGCCCACAGTTGCCCAGGAGGAGCCCTCTCTACACAAAAAGGGAAAGACAACCCTCACCTTGTATCCTCCTCGCTGCAGTTCGAGGACTACTGTGTTTCCCCATGCAGGCAATGAAGATAGGGCACTTGTTTGTTGAAAATACTGATTTGTTTTGCAGTTTTGTTACTGGGAAACAAAACTGTGCTTGAGGTTTAATTATCATTATTTGGTTTGGGGTTTGTTTGTTTGTTTGATTTAAATATAGATTATTATAACTTCGTCATATATGCATTAATCTTAGTTATCTGAGGTTAGTTGTCTCATTTCAGCTCTGTGTATTGCCATGGTTAAACTGTTGACAGTGAATTTCTTTTTGATTGCATTTTGCTGAGACATATTAACTCATCAAGCAATGTCTGTCTGTCATAGAAAATGTGCATCATTTGTTAACTTCCAGAAGAATATTATTAAGCACCATCTCATAATAAAATAAGCACTTTAAAAGCTACAGCATAGCTTCCTATGCCTTTTAAAATATTATAAAAGTGCTCTAGCTAAAAAAGGAAAAAAATTTCCTTCCAAACTAGCTTTAAGGTTTTTTTAATGCTGCTCCAAAAGTGTAAGATACAGGCAGATTTAAGTCTGGCAAAGAATTGGAGTTTTGATCATGAATGTAACAGAGGGAATGGGGCGGCACATTTAATGGCTGAGTTTTTATATTTAATAGCAGACATAGGCTGCATCGATTCATTGTGTTTGTGTTGCCTCTTGTGTTTCTGTCTTCCCGAAAGAGTGAAGTAGTTTGACTACATTATAGTTAGTGGAAACTGGCATGTGCTATAATATAATATTGGGAGCCTTCAAGCCAGTATGTTTTAGCAATCTACAGTTTTGTTACAAAAGTGCCCTAATATTCTGATTTATCCTCTTCATCAGCTCAAGTATTTTATAAGTGCTCTTTTATAATTTTAGCTAAACCTTACTGAAACATCCCTTAGAAATGTTCTGTTACTTTCTTTCCTGTACTTTAACCTTTGAGATTCAAAAAGTGTGGGGTTTTTGTTATTTATATTAATTTTTCCTCTCTGGCTCCCAGATGTCTATTTAAAAATGCTCCTGAATGTTGACTTGGGAAGTGATTCATCATTTTTCAAAGCAATTCACATTAAAAGAACAACACTGTAACCAAAGCTTGCCAACTTCTTCGTAGTTCAGGACTGTTTAAAGACGACTTCATTCTTTTTCTGTGTCTAGCTTAATAACAAGATTGACCCATCCCTTTCATAATTTATATCTAATTTTGGAAGAAATGTGCATGTGAGACCTTGGCAGTACTGGTTGTTTTTGAGACAGTGCACTCCAATGTATATTCCTGACTGAATTATATCCAAATTATGCCTAAGCACTCTGGCCCCGTAGGTAGTATTTGTTGTAGGAAACATCAGTTTCGTGTGGCTTTGCGCTTTGAGTGGTCCTTCAATTCCCATCCCCCAGGGGAAAATGTGCACCAGCCATCCACTGTGCCTGGCATCTCCCATGCACCTCTACCTGCTCGCCCAGTCTCCACCCCAATAGCCATGTGTTGGGAGGGATATTTGCGACTCCTAATTTGGGGGATCCAGCCTTGTCTGGGAGCCTGAGTTGCTGCTACAGGCAAATGGAAGAGAGAGGATCTTCCACAGTGTGCCTTATCCCGCAGGTTGAAACCACCCAATTTGGGAGCTTTTCTTTCTCTTGAGTATGTAGAAAGATCAGAAATTTGATTTGGTCCTCTAAGTGAGATGCACAAAGGTAGATGATATGAATACTCATTTTAAAAATAAGACTGAGCAGTTAATAGTTTACCTAACTGAATTACATACAGGCAGCAGTGGATGCCAGGGTACAGCAGAAAAATTCAGCTGTAAAATAAAAAGAGATTGGTATAATAAGGTTTATTCTCCTGCTTAATGTTGGGTTTACTTTCTTAAATATAGGCTAAATGTGTCACAAAATTTAAAGTATTAGTCATGGGACACTTAGTGATGAATGGAACCATTCACTGCTTCGTGCTGCCATTTGCCACACAGACAGCATGCTCCTGGCCAGTGCAGGAAAGCCAAGGATGGGCCTTATGTTGCAGTGTGGGGATGATAACATACATGTAAACTAAGTAAAACTCCCCAAGACCCAAGCCCCAAGCTGCAATGACCCTGGTGAAACCAAATACCAGCAAAACTTTTCCTTTTTATTTATTAGCAGAATTTGCAGTGATGTTTTTCCATACCTTTATTTTCTCTTTTGTCTATGTAATAATTGTTATGCTGTTTACATATTACTTTAACTTAAAAAGAAAAGCTATAAAAAAACCTAATCTGGTTCATTTTTACTGGTGGAATTGGAACCCCCCAAAATAAATACATTTTCAAAGGAAATTCAAGAAGATTTCTAATTTCAAGCCACTCGCTAGCTTTGTATTTACTGTATTCTTCTGGGATAGAGTCTACTTTCTCAAGTGCAATCTATATATATTTTTTTGTTATCTCATTTAAATGCCGCTTTCCTAGCAGTATTTTTTACTTTATGCAGTATGTAATGTGTCTTATCTTGATGAAAAAATAAATACTGCTTTTGAAAGAAGATACTCTGAGTGATTATTCAGAATTCAGATGAACCCGTGATTTCTGGAAGTCATTTCCACTGGAAGTCATTTCCGCAACATGACAGCGTACATGCTAGGTGTCCTTGTGAATTTTAGCAGTCACTCCCAGGAGTATCAGGGAAGTACCAAAGTGCAATTTTGGGATAATTGAGTTTGAACCCCTGAGCTGGAAGAGCTGACAGCTTCCTTGCAAAGCAGCAGCAGCATGGCAGCAGCACAGCATTTCTGATAGATGTATTAGGGCACTCTCCCAGACTCGATGCTGGTCTTGGCCCCCGCGGTCTTGGCTTGGTTCCAGCAGATATGTCCTCACTTGTCCTACTGAAGCTGCTTCTTACTGTCAAAGGAAGCTCCTGCTGAAGCTCTTTATCTCACCTGAACCAGGGCAGAGTTAAGCATCCAATTGCTGAGTGCAGGGCAGCTGGAGGAACCTAAAGCCTCTTGAGATGAGGAAATTTAATCTACCCTTGTGAGTTTGGGCATTGCCCCCAGCTTTGGCAGAAGTAAATTTTGTTGTGTTGCATCTGGAACATAACTTTCATAGCTTTGATAACTAAATTTCAATTTAAAGTTCTTGTGTTAAGCTAAAGCTGCCTTAGGCCTTCATTGGAACTTTGAATAAGGACATGAAGTTTTTGCCAAATTAATTCCTCACTAACTAGATGCCCTGTCTGATAAGGGAAATACAGATAGCATACAGTCTGGGGACCCAACTTTGCAGCCTGTCCTCATGCATGTGTGCCTTGTTCTGTACGGCAATACCACCGACCTGGAACATTCAGCCATTCAGATGAGCATATTTATCCCCTTTAGTTTGGTCCTTGTTACTTAAAAAAAAAAAAAAAAAAAAATGGCAGTCAGAAGAGACATTTCCTAACAAAGGAAGCAGTTCTCTTGTGCACATTGAACAAGAATATATTAATGGGTGGAGAAGACATTTTTTGCCCTTCAGAAATACACTGAATACACTGTGTAGACAAAAGCTCAGCAATTGCTAAGTGTTCAAGGATGGCATAAAACTCCTCCCATCTGGCATTGCTATGTACTTATATAATAATGGCTAGCTAACATTATCAGTTTGTCCTTGTGCTCACATGAGTGAAAGCTTTTATAAATCTGCAACATGAAAAGTACTCTGTGTCTCTTCAGCTGAAAAAAATATATGGTTTCTGAGGTCATTCAGGAACTCACCATTACCTTTTTTAAAAAAATAATGTATTTTTTAAACATTCTTCTCATTTTTCAAGAATGCAGAATCTTCTCCTAGCTGATTTTAAGATCTGCAACAGCGGTAAAAATACTTCCCAGAAAATTCATTTAAAACTTACCTTGGTCTTTTCTGCAGCACATTGCCCAGTCACACTGCTGTAATGCAAATTCAACAGATGTCTAATTTGTACTTATTCTCCTAGGGACTCCAGTGCAGCAGCTAATGAAAATGCATAAATTAGTGTTCTTGTCTCTCATTCTAGGAACTTTAACTTTGTTTATTGATAGTTTTGGTCAAATATGCTGAAATACATAATATTCATAATTTGTTTGGCTGTTCATTGATGGGCCTTTAAAATTTGCCTTAAGTGTTTAAAGTATAAATTCAATTTTTAATTTCTTTTCAAAGACTTCTTCAAGAAATGGGATTTCCAAAACAGCAAATATTCTGCCATGAATAGTAAGAAGGAAGTATTTTAGGTTTTAGACTATCTTCTAAAATTGATTTGACTTAATTGATCTGAAATTCCTTTATAGGTAGCAAAAATAACATTTCAAAACTGAATTTTTAAAACCTGATTTTTGAAACTGAGTTTCAAAATGTCATTTATGTATTACATATAGAAAGTTGCTGTGGCAGAGACTTACTTTAACAAAAATGAAATTAGTTATGTAATAACAGTTACTGTATTAAATGCTCCAATTTCAAGCTGACAAAGGATTTCTGCTTCAGTTGAAAGAATTTCAGTTTCAGAGCCAGTATGAAGAGAAAAGGATAAAAAGAACTGGGTACCTTTCCAATATTTTTAAAGAAATGGTGATGACATAAGAAAAAACCCTTAACTTTTACTCACTGCATTTTATTGGATAAGTAATGAGAGCAGACATCTTAACCTTTTTGTTCTGTGTTTGAGTTTGGAGAATATCATCTCAAGTAGTGGGTGCACTGAGATGCGCTCTCTCAGATCAGTGTGAAATCAATTTAGCCTCTCCAAGATGAAGATGGTATCAATACAATTCTGTTAAATCTTTCTATCCACTGTCATAGTCATAGACTTTTACCAAACAACAAATAAACAAATCAATTTGGTTTGTTAATATGGTATTTCCACTTGTACCTAGTATATGAAGAAAGAGGAGTCCCTGCCCAAAAATGAAAAACTATTATGCATTGAGGAATCACAGACTTGCTGAGGTGGGAAGGGACCTCTGGAGATTGTCTTGTCCAACCCTCTGCTCCAAGCAGAGTCACCTGTGGCAGGTTGCTCTGTCACGTCCAGTTGGGTTTTGAATTTCTCCAAGGATGGCGTCTCCACTCTATTACTAGACTTTATGTAGAGCAAGGAGGAGCCATCTGTTTTGACAAAATGTGTAAAAACAAGAGACAGAGAAAAGTCCAGCAAAGACTTGGACCTCCACTGAGGGCTCTGGGTCAGGGAAGACTCTTCAGTCCTTGGTGACTAGGATCTTCTCCCTGCCATGTCAGGCAGGATTTCCGGCTCCTAGTCCTACACTTACCTAACAGTATCAGTGGTACGATAATTCAAGGACCAGACAGAGCCATGTATCTTAGATGGTGTGAGGAGAAGGACCAAACTATCCCCACAGGATGATTTTTCCCCCAAGGTGTAGTAACTGTCTGGTTCATTAATAACACAGACAAAGCTTGTTAGCTTACATGACTAATGGCTTGTCCCCACACACAAGAAGGAGCAGAAGGCCACACCAGCATGGGAGGGAGCCCCAGTCGTCTCAGCAGACCAATGGAGCCCTCAACCCCCTCAGCCCTGGCCTGCCCTGGGGACCCTCAGCCCATAAGCTGGGGGACACTCATCATCATGAACCAACAGGATAGGATCCCCATCACCCCACAGACTGAGGGATGGTCACTGATGGGGCATGGGGACCACCATGGGAGGGCAAGGAAAGGTTATTTCAAGGTTGCACAGGACTTACGAGATGTTCCAGAAGGGATAGGGAAAGGGAGGATCAAAGTAGTTTGGGGAGAAGCGAGTGAGAAAACAACAGGATAAGGGAACAAAAGGGGACAGCTGTGTGCAGGATGGGGCTGGTCAATGCACCTGCCTGGCCTTGCCCTGTGTGTGACCAGCTCAGTCTGTCCTGGCCTCTCACTAAACCCCATTTCTAGCCATTTTCCCAGGTGAGGGGCTCTTTCCTGTGTGCAGAGATGTGTATGTGTGGGGGATTCAGTGAGAGCCCCTGGGATGGGACCAGGCGCTGGAGGCCCATGTGTCCATGGTGTCAGTGACTGCAAAGACTGAGTTGGCTGCTGGAGGGATCAGATGGTCCAGGCCAACTGCCCAAGAGACTGTGGGGTCTGGGGGTTGACTAAGACCCACCTGCACGTGTCTGTGGGAACACGTGCTCAGCCCCACTGCTGGCTGGACGTGGGTGCAAGGAGCTACAGCAGCCTCACCTCCATCAGACTCTGCAGCTGCTAACACCATTTAGCAAGCCATCACAGGGGAATTTTTCATAAATTGTGAAAAGATTGGAGACTGCAGTATTTTGGATCATCCAGATAGATTTTCTCATTAAGTCATAGGAAGGCAAATTGTCCAGCTTTACTGGAATATACAGGCTGGGCTGCAGCACAGCCCCCAGAGCTTCCTCCTGAACTCAGAGAGCACCTGATGTAAAAGAGGCCTTCATTAAACCATTCTGTTACCCGACAGATGGCATTCACTGCAACCTTTACATCAAAATACCAACCCTTGGATTCTGTTGCTAATTTATTTCAAAAGGTCAGGCAAGGATTTGTGTGCCCTCAAGGAATCGATTGCTTTATAGGAAGCTGAAGTTTCAGTATTCAAATAACCCCACATAGGCAAAATGCTGCAATTTTTCCAGTTAAACTGTATCTGAACACCAATTACACAACTGATTATTAAATGAAGATAAGCCATGTAGGCTTCCATGAAGAAGACTAATTGGTTTTTTCAATTAAAATGAAGACACTTGGTCCAAATTAAGACCCCAACAAGAAAAAGTAAGCAAATTAGTTTCACTGAGAAATGCAGCTACTGCATACCTAAAATCTTCAGGATTGAACAATGCAGGTTAAGTCAACGATTTTAATAATCAGAATGGAAGTATCCCTTAAAAAAGTCCTTCTACATAGAGCTAATTCAAGGAAAAAAAGAAAACTAGTCCTTGCATTGTATACCACTAGCTGATTGCACTGAGCTCTGGACAGCACCGAGTGGTTTTTGGTTTATCTGAGTATTTAAGTTCTTTTTTCTGACAAACATTTTAACAAGATATGCAACTTTCATCAAATACCAAATTGTTGTTCTTTGCCCTTCACAGCAGTGCTTATTGAAAAATCAAAGACCAAAGAGTACTCCTTACACAGAGAAGAGCTTACATGGACATGCAAATGTCTGCATTAGAAAAAAAAGAGAAAACAAAAAAAACCCCAAAACAAACAACAAAACCAAACCATATTTAGAATGACTTGTATATGTGCTGAGGGAGTTTTCTTGTTCCTGGCATGTGTTTAAAGAAAAAAAATTATTTTAAACTCCAAAATACAATGTTGTATATTCATGTAAGACCCTGCTGAACGATCAACAGTGGCTATAAGTTGGCAAAGTGATAACCTATAAACTATGTGAGGCATCTGCTAAGTGAACTGTTACTCCCATTGATACCTTCTTCCTTTTCCACTGCATTATGATCCTCTAAACTACAGCGTTTGATACACGGTGACAATGGTCTTCAAGGGCATACAAATAGACACTCTACAATAGGTTTGACCAAAGAAACAACCTGACATTTGTTTAGCTTATCAAACTGAAGGCTGACACACAATATTGTTATTTTCTCTCTATTAAAAGCTATGTAAACTATATGATTATGTGGGTGCAGCATAAAATAAATTATAAATGCTGGAAATTTAAAAAGAACACGCTAAGGCCTTTAAGTTGGAGAAAACTCATAAAGACTGCACATTCCAGGAAAACCAAATTATCTGGGTGGTCCTTGAAAACTGCCAAGGACTTTATGAACTTTCCTGAGTGTAGACCACCTCATATGGTACTGAATAACTGAGAAACTTGCTGTAAAATAGTGTATGATATATTACACTGAAGTTGTCGGGTTTTTTTCTAGTCTCAGCAAGTTTTCTGAGTAATTTCTTTAGCTGCATTTGGTTCCAAGCAGTTGCTCCTCCTCTATTTAATCCAAACTGGAAACAATTCTCTGATCAAATGCATCTTGCTAATATATCTGTGTATGTATAAATATGGCCATGCATGCATATATATAAATAAAACATATATTACATATAATTTTTTCTCATATATATGTATACAAGCTTTTTCATAACTCCAAGTTGAAAAACATCAGGAAAAAATTTAAATCCTACTCCATCAAGATAAAATTCTTCAGCAGGCAAAAAGAAAGATTATTCTTACACTACAGTTAAATTTTCTTTCTTTGAAGATCACTGAAGGCTTTTAAATCAAGTACTATGCAAGACCGTCTCATTTTTGTCCCAGTCTTCCTCTTCCAGGCTTCCATTGCTCACACAGGAAATTTTAAGAACTCTGCTCAGTGTTAACGCAGTTGCTGAAGGTTGTTAGTCATAGTTGAAACTCTTCAGCTGAATTTCTTTTCATGAATTTTGCAGTTTTGCTTCTTCTGCACAAGTCTTGAAAGATTGCTAACTGCCATGCTTTGTCTTTTGGGTGTTTAAATCTACAGACATCAAAGAAACATATCTTTGATGCAGAAATTCAGTGCATAAGAAAAGAGGAAATGATACATATACCTCTGCCAAGGTCTTTGAATTAGGCATTGCTGTCAACCTCAGACATCTGTTAGAAGACCCAGAGGTCTTACTGTCTGAAGATACTAGCAAAGCCTGAAGATCTTAGGGAAATGGTGAACTGCATGAAAGTCTGAACATCCTCCTTACCTTATTTCACTCGCAAGGGGCAACACCTTGATCTGTAACTCCTTTAAAACCTTCTAGTACTATCATTTTCATCTAAGGTGATAGCTAGTCTTGGGTTCATTGGGCCACAACCTATGCAGAGAGGAAGACTTAAACCAGTTATCCAATATATACTACATCAGCCTTCACTTGACAGAATGGGAAAAGACACACAGATGATGAATATGAGCTTTCTTCCCTCTAAAAGCAGCAAGAAGGTTAGTCTGGCCTCAAAAATTTTTGCTTCAGTTTGATATTGCAATTATGCATTACTTATCAGTTATTGGCACTGGAAAATTAACTGGGTCTTTGGCCTGGAAACCTAGCATGTTGAGATGTCTGATAAGGCAGGAGATTCCTCTGACTAAATGCACATCTCTGACCCAGCCTATATCCCCTTAGAGTCACAGTGGAGAAACAGGTCCACGCAGGGCAGCTTCCCTGACCGTAACACAAGCATCTAAACCAGGTCAGGGAAGGAGAGCAGACAGGAACAAGGTCTCCCTTGACAAGATTGTCCAACAGCCCAGTTCAGTGCAGGTGCTATGGCTGACCTGTCCCAGGTTCAGTTCCGGATACATACAGGTAATTATCAAGTGGTACCACAAGGAGTAGGGACTGGTGACTCACAGGGAGAGCAGCTCATACAAGGTAATACAGAATGATTAGTTTAAGGCTTGCTTTTGTTGAAAGTTGAAGGCTGGTCCCAGTAGACACATTTGTAGATGGAAAGCTGAATAATTGGGCTGAGCAGTCACTGGTAACTAAACATACCACTCCCTGGGCTTTGAAGAAAGGTCATCTAGATTTATTGTTCCTACTTGATTATATAAAGACTCCCCACCTTTTCCTTCTAACACAGTGTTTTAACATGATATAGTTACACAGGTTTGAACTTAAATATGATAAATACAGCTATGTAAGTTAAATATGGTGTTGATATAGCATTTATAAGAATGCAGAGATACGGGCTTGCTTTGTAGATGATAAGGTAAATTTAAGCACAAGCACACTATTGCATTGCAAATAAATCATTTTCCTCATTGCAGAAAATGAGTGATACAATGCTGTTTATTCACACTGCCTATTCCAAGGCAGTGTTTGCCAACTATACTGACTACTATGATTACATCACCTGTTACTTCATGCTAAAATCTGGTGAAACTAAGAATAAATGATAGATCCCTGCAAAACCTCTCCTGTGTCTATTGGCAAACAGTACTCTCCGTTCACTTCCCAGTGACAACTGAATGGAAGGATGTATTATAACGAAAAAGTCATGAAAACTGCAGAAAATGTAAACTTCCCGTCTATTCATTCTGAAGTGTTAGGACAGGCTGAAGCAATGGGCAGTTATAAAGTACAGTCCAACTAATAACAGGAAGACTGTGTTCCCATAAAAGAACTATTACAAGAGAATGTACAAGAGGCCGGGAAACCTACCATGCCTGAACGTTGTTTGGAATTCAGCTGAAATGGATGAAGTAATGGAGAGGAAACTACACGAATTCTTCTTTCCTTTGGGATGGATGGCAGATGGATTTATCATGCTTGTAGAGTACTAATTCTTTTCAGGCATACAATGTCGTATATCATGTCATTCGTGGCATGGATCATTACAATTGTTTCTAGAGATCATTCTATAACAAAACTCTGGCTCCCAAATGTAGTCTGGGTACTTGCTCAAAACTCACAGATTGTTATTTCTAATACTTCTAATCCAACACAACTGTTTTGCTCCACTTTTTTTCAGGTCCCTCCATATCAGGCAGTGTTCAGAAACAAGATTTCATTTTACCTCCATTTTTCTCATTGGATTCACAAGTTAACTGATTCTGGTCCACAAAGAAACAGTTATTCTTTCTTCTGTAGTCCTGATCATTATTTTTCATTATATCTTGAATGAAAGAAAGATACTTTGGTGAAATGACAGGGCAAACCTCTCTGTGCAATTCAGAACAGTCATGCTTCACCTAAACCAAAGTTTCAGCTTGTACTGAGTATTTATTTACATGACTCAATGTGATATCACCACAAGCTAGAAAAACATTCTAAGCGCCCGCATCCAAAAATGATTACAAATCAGGATTTCAGTTTCCCCAGCTTTCCTGATGTGTGATATTAGTTGGAGAAATAGTGAAACTTAGAAACAGTTGTGAAACCCTCTCCACAAATATTTATATTCTGTAGAGGTTTTCCTGAGAGGATGAAGATAAAATTTCACCCTAAACCATTTGTCTGAGAAAACCAGCTGAATTTTAAACACATTCATTTCCAACCTGTGTACAGCAGGTGATTTTCAAGCCCTGATCACACCTACTGTCCCTGCAGTGACCCTGCTCAGTCAAACCTCATTGGCATTGGCCAGTGCTCACTCATGAGCAATGGGTGCCAATAAAAACTGCTGGGAAAGGCTCATCTGCGGAGCACTCAGGAAAACTGTAGACATTGCAGATGTCGTGACAGAAAGCTAGCACTCACAAGATTTATTTTTTTTCTTTTTTTTTTTAAATGACATAGAACTTCTGATTCTGGTTTCAGAAAATTGAAAAAAAAAAAAAAATTTTTATCTGGAAGCTGCCTAGCTGATTACAATTTTCCAGTCATATTAATGGACAAAATGG
Organism: Strix uralensis; assembly: GCF_047716275.1. Classification (NCBI taxonomy): domain Eukaryota; kingdom Metazoa; phylum Chordata; class Aves; order Strigiformes; family Strigidae; genus Strix; species Strix uralensis. The sequence continues at coordinate 122,776,409 of NC_133973.1, forward strand.
ATATTGAAAATCACCTTTGAAAATCTGAATTTTTGTGGACTCCTATAATATGTTAATTTTCTCAGTGTTGGGCCCACTGGAGTGTGTGATGAATCACTACAAAGCCCAAGGAAATAATTCAGCAGGATAACATGGAGAGAATGAGCAATATGAATTTGAGAAGAGATATTAGGTTGGGGGAACCCATGGTGCAGTAAGCCTGATGGGAACTGTGTAAAGACCGAAAGCTGCAATGATTAACTCCCCATGACATTCAGGTATCACAGAGGGTAGAATTGATCTTATTAGTTGAGGAATGGGTCAAGTAGCATGTTGTAAATTATGCTTTTGCCCTCTCAAAAATCTTCTCTGTGCTTCTTACTGTGCTAAAGATATCCTAGATTGCAGAGAAACAAATGCTAGAAGCCTTGCAGGAATTAAGGTGCAAGAGAGTTACAGTGGCATCTTATTTCTAATGCTGTATTTCTTAGCAGCACTGGCAGCATGATAGAGAAGATAGCATTTAATTTAGTGCTGCTTTCAAACTGTAGAAAAACTCTGGATTAATTTTATTTTGATCTAGTAAACAGAGACTGTTTCTAAACCCTAAAACCAGTTTGTGCTATAGTTTATTTCTCAAAACTTTTTTTTTAATTATATACATTAAGTATCATAAGTGAGCTTAATAATATTACCTGTGCAATTTCTGAGACAGAAAACAACATTATCCAGAAAAACCACTTGCAAGAACTGTTCCTCAATGAGGTAGAAATAACAATACTCTATTTCTATACAGAATATATAAAGCATCAAGGTTCTGCAGTAAAAAAGATTTTAGATTTAAGGTATAGATTTAAAGAAAAAGAGAAGTGCTAGAGCAATAGAAGGGTCCAAAAACCGGAAGCTGAGAAGAAAATTCCTCATAAACTGGAAAACAGGTTAATTTGGGTGCTGCTCATTCTGATTTGGTTTCATGAAACTGAGCATGTCTAGATGCTACAGCTTCAATCTCTGAATCTCAGAAAGACTTGTTTATGACTGAAATTCAGCAAAGGTTGTGTGTGCATGCTTAAGTTAATTTCTTCAAGGTAATGATGTTTGGTAATGTTGTCACTTTGATTTAGAACAGACTGTGCTTCCTTCAGAATGCTAAATTCCAGTATCTTTGATATCACTCTAGTGGACACTAGTTTCTTCTGCTTCACCTCCACTGTTTTTAACATTTCATAGTCATGCAGTGAGCTAGACCATGGAAGTATGTGGATAAAAATTAACCAAGAAGAAAAGAAAATCAGAAACAGCTCTCTGAGCTGGTAGGAAAAGCTGTCTGGGAGAAGGCAGGACTACCCTGTTCCCTGACAGGATAACACTGAGCTTGTTCAACTTTATATTCTTGCATTTGAAAGTAAATTCTTTATCACAAATTTGTTAATGTTAATAATTAATTATTTTAGCTAACTAAACTCAAAGTTACTGTTTACTGTTTACAGAAGGAAGAAAGGGAGGGAGGGAGGAAGGAAGTAATAAGGGAGGGACGGAAGAAAGTAAGGGAGGGAAAGAAGAAAGGTGGCTAGAAGGAGAGGGACACATGTATCAAAAAAAAAAAAAAAAAAAAAGCCAGTGCCTAAGAAAAGAGCTGCAACTGCATGAAATTCTGCAACTGCATGGAATTGAAATAGCATAGTGAGACAACTTTGAACAACTGTAAAAATCCAGCTAGTTGAAAAAGGTAACTGTTCAGAAAATGATCAATCTGGCTTTAATATGTTTTTGATTACAGCTTTGTGATCTGAGTAATACCACCTACAAGGAAGAACAAGATCCAGACTGGGCACTAGTGTTATTAATAAAATGTGATTTTTTTTCTTGTTTGAGTGTTCATAGCAAAACATGTAGGCATTTAAATATGTAATTAAATGTTACCTGCCACCCCTGCTGGCTGCACTGTAAATAGTGTTAATTTCTCAACAAATTTTCTTTGAGTAAAGCTGTGCTGCAGTCAGAAAACTATTCATAAAACTCCGCAGTCAGAAGAAATATGCTGTGAGTTTTACACAGTCTTTAAAAGAGGTAGAAACTTTACCACACCTTATTAGTTGCCAAAAGTATACATTACCACTTTGGATTTAGAGGCAGGATCCTGAACAGCTTGCCAGAGAAGAAATATTATCCGAGCAACCCACACCAGAGCCCTCCATAGAATCTACAGAACTTTACTACACACAGGAGGGATGTGTTTTATTGCCAGTAAAAACATGATTTCATTAAGGAGCTTCATCATATGCAATATTACATAAACTATCTTTTTTTCACTGCACAAATTCCCATTGAGATCAATTGGGCAATTGTCCAATTCCCAGACTAGGGATTCTCTGTAATAAACAGAATAGGAAACTGCACAAAATAGTAGTATTTCAAACAAATTATGATTTTTAGCTAGTGTCTGGCGTTGCCTTGTGAAGGATCCTGTTTCCCTGCTGAAGTCCAAAGTCATGGTTCCATAGCCCCAAAAGGCATCTGAGTGCTCTCAGGAGTGTCTCAGGGCTCTTCCACCCCAGAACGATGCTGAGGATTGCAAAAGTGTGTTGATCAGAAGGGGAGTTTTCAGGGTAGTAGATCTCAAGTAATAGGAAACATCTTTTCTGCTTATACTCCCTGAAAAAAAAGTAAGACAATATAGTTAGTTAATGCTACTGATGTCATTGCGCTGTATTGTTTTTATATGCACCCCATTATTCTTCCCATATGGTATATTTTATGCAACACCAGTAGGTATCTACCTAAATCCTGTTAATATCAATGATTCACGCTCTCTATTCTGTTCTGAAGAATTATGAGAAATTAAAATGCTGTGTACATGTTCTGATACTAAAATGACAGCTATATAAGTGGCTTATTTATTGTGATGGAGTCAGTCTTGCCCATATGAGTAGAAGCTAAGTTAATTTAATTTTCGATAGGGATGCTGTATTTTACTGAATTTTGTCATCCCTCTAAAGATTCCTCCTGACTCCTTTCTTCTCTGATTTTAGTAAAGATTTTTCTTTTTGTCATCTGCACTTTCAACTATTATTAGCTCTCTCTTTATTTTATAGTTTGGATAACAGCACTGCATGTCTTTCTAGGCTGCATTTTCATAATCTCCTGAGGTGTCCTCTCGTCATGGCTGTACAGGAGGAGGGGTAGCTCTGATGTCTGCAGATGCTCTTATTCTTTCGATGACCAGAATGAAGAACAGAGATGAGTACAGAAAAAATGGATCTTCTAAATGGCTGCAAGGCATTAAGATGAGAAGTTTGACAGCAACAGATGAAGTTTACTTGATATGAGTGCATTATCTGGAGACTGTGCAAGCCACAAATTTCATAAATAATATGACATTTAATTATAAAAATTTAGTAGCTAAGTCCATATTTAAAATATTGTGTTCTCTATTCTTTCAAAGTTACTGAGTTCACTCAGCTGTCTGTTTTCTGTGGAAAGCATATGTTCCCAGCACTTATACCTAAACTGTCTTTATTTTGTTTTAAGGAGGTCTATTGAGCTTAAGAATACGCAGCGCCAATGTAATCTGATACTTGTGAACAAGAAGCAAACTATTGAAAGGGAAATAATGTAAACTGGATACAGTGGTGAATTCTCTGCAAGACTGTAAACATGGTACCTTACCCAGAGGTCAGTACTAAGGCAGTCTTGTTTAGAGTCTTCATCATTGACCTGTATGCGGAGAAAAAGTAAAACCTTAACAAATCTGTGAATGACACTAAACTGGAGGTGGAAAAAAGGAAGGGACTGTGTAAGACAATGCATTATAGAGTGTCAGTGCAGAAGGACTCTAACAGGTTTAAGAACTGGGTCAACAGAAATCACATGGAGTTCAGTAATGGGAAGTGCAAATCTCTGTGCCCAGGTGGACTAACCCCATCCACCAGTACAAGCTGGGAAATGACTGGCTGAGTAGCAGCCATGCCTAAAAGGACAGGGAGTTACTGTTGTCACCAGTCTGAGCATCAGCCAACTATGTGCTCTCAGTGCAAACAGTGCAAATTGCTTTGTTGGATACCTTAGGGTGACTGTCATCAGCAGAGAAGAAGGTGGGGTCCCCTCATATTTACCACTGGTGAGGCAATACCAGGAATCCTGTGTACAGTTTTAGCCCCCCCTTAGTTCAAGAAAAATATTGAGGAACTGGAGAGCGTCCAGTCAAGAACTACCAAGGTGGTGAGGGACTTAGAGCTCATGGCCCATAGGGAAAGGCTGAGGAAGATGAGCTTGTTTAGTCTGGTGAAGAGAAGACTCAGGGAAAATCTAATCATTGGCAGCATTTGCTTGAAGGAGACTTACAGAAGCAGTAAAGTGAAACTTCTTGGTAACAATAGGTTGTGTAACAAGGAGCAACAATCACAGCTCCTGGTTTGCAACATTCTGCCTAGACAGGAGGAAAATCTGTTTCACTAATAGAGCAGTGCGGCCCTGGCACAGACTGCCCAGAGAGGCTCTCAGATCTCCATCCTTGGAGGCTTTCAGGACTCAGCTCAGTAAAGCTATGCAGCCATCATCTAGTGTCAGCAGCACTCTTACTTTGAGCAAGATGTTGGACAAGAGGACCCCAGAACTTCCTCCCAACCATTTAAGTGACTCTAAGACTTCCACGTAGTTCTAATGCATTGGAAAAGTAGGAATGACTAAGAACTTAATTTTCAGAAGTTAGTTATCTAATTTCAAAACCTTTTAAAATTGCACCAGTTATGAAAATGGTAACTGATTCCTATCCTCTTCCTCTTTTTCTGCCTACCTTCCCCCAGGACAGATCAACTGATAGATAAGACACATAACAAGAATAGTTCAGTTGCCTGAACACTGGTGTTCAGGAGCACTTTTCTCAGATGCTCTGCAGTATCCGAGACACCCAGCTGGGACCAGCAGATGTGAAACAAGTTCTACAGAGTCCCAAGCCCTACTGGGGAGGCAGCTTGAAACCTATATTTGGAAGACTACATCCCACCCTATTAGTCAAACAATTTATTGTAAATCTGAGAAAGCACAGTGCCAGCATGGCTAGAAAAACATTTCGGTCAAGCTTTTTTGTTTAAATGTGTCTGTCGTGACAAACATTTAGTGCTAGCAATAATTAGGTACTGCTGATTAAAACATAAAACTGTAATATCTCATTTAAAACCATTTGCAGGGCTTAGGACACTTCCTTCAAGTATTTGTCATCAAACACATATTGAAAAGGATTTATGAATATCCTGGAGAGCACTACTGCATTTTAACCACTATTTTCCTTTAACCCTGTAATCTGTGTATTCAAGACTGACACCAGTGATTATAAATAACCATCATCCAAATTAATAATTGTAATACTACAAATTTGGGAAGAAGAGGAGGATACAGGATTATCTGGGCAGTGTTATAATTTGCTAGTGTGCAACTCACAGAATTTGAAGGAGAAATTAAACAGCCAAAGAAAAACAGAAGACAAGCATAGATTTTGTTTTCAAGATATTGTGTTGACAGTATGCTTGAGCAGTTTGGAGTGTTAAAAACACTGGAGTTGCAACAGTTAAGATGTAAAGCAAATATTTATTATGAAACCCTCAAATTCACAATGAATTAGACAAATAGCTGATATTATGCCCACACTCTAGAGGGAAAACTGTTTCAAGAGTTGCCAAAGACACTAAGGAAATACAGGGATTTAGCGAAGATGTAAGGACTGCTGGAATTTTTCATCATTAATTCCATGTTTAAACACCTGTACTGTTTTTTCTTCCTTTGGTTGTTTCTTTTTTTTATTTTTCTAAAATATGAATCATCCAGAGATCAACAAAGACATAAAGATTTAGCTCAATCACTGCTTATTATACCCAGCAGGAAGCACAAATGCAGATACAGTGGTACACATATGCACTACCTAGTTGTCAGTTGTGCTTATTTATTCTTGGTTTTTTTCCCAGGCTGTTCTGATTTGGTTCAATTGAAATTAAAAAAAAAAAAAAAAAAAAAAAAAAAAGAAGAAATTCTCACTAAATTCAAGTCTTCAGTTTAACCAAGTCTTCACACAGTAATTTATTGGACCAAAATAGTGCAAACATCAATCCCCCTCAATTTCATTGCCTAGATTCCAGAATGAGAGCCCACAAAATGCACAACTCTATGGATGACTCCCAAAGGCATTAAAAAGCTCAGGAAAGGTAAAGTTGACAGCATACAAAGAGAGATCTCCTCAGATGGGGATACCAAAATTAATCGCAGCTGAAACAGCAACACAAACACTTGAACCTGCATACAGTCACCAAACCAATGTTTGCTTTTTAAAACTTCTCTTCAGAACTCCAGCAGTGCAAAGCAGCTGCTAACTTTCGGTGACCTTTAGCGACAGCACTCCCATCTTTAGGGAATTGAGATTGATTTTCCACAGCTACCAGTGTAAAGACCTTTTGCCTGGGAGCATACAATGATACCAAGGTTAGAGGATTTGAAGACAGCAACTTTTACAGGGTTAGTCTTCAGCTATGTGGTGTTTATAACTACCAATTAATGTCTGCCATTTTACGCCCCGGAGTCACCTGCAGTTTCAAAACAGATTAAGCAAAGTTGTCCCCTCGAGCTCGTGGGGGCAATTCTCTAAAGTGAAGTATCAGATTCAAAAGATTCTGGCAGGAGGCAATACATAAATCAAAGCTAATAATGAATTAGCAGTGCATTTAGTGTTGGATCTGAAGTCTTTGCAAGATACAGCCAAAGTATGTGCTGTTCTCTTTGTTCTTGATACTGATGCTTTTTGGGGAAAGTGGGCTTATGCAAAGGAGGAAAAGAAGTTGAACTGGCTGATGGATGGGCTTTCAGAGGGGGCCTGGCTGTATTTCCATTTTTAAGAATAATTTAGGGTCCCATTTCTCATTTTTTCTCAGGGTCCCACACTGTCTAAAGCTATTCTTGCTCTTCGGTATAGAGTTTAAACATACCGTGTAACTCCTTCCACCACCATTTTTCCCACATACCTTTGAAATTCTGAGCCTGTTCTACTGTAAAACTAGTCATTCAGTCAGACAAGAAGAAGATAGCAAAAAAAAAAAATCTTATATTGCAATGTAGAAATGAATGCAGAGGAAGTGCTGCTCATACACAATATGAAACACACAAGAACACACAGAAGCATTTTACTCCAGTAACACCCCTGTCTTGAAACATAACCCTTTGCATTCGATATAAAGCCAAGAACGTGATTACTGTAATATACTTTGGAAATTTAGCCCCATCTTTCCTTCACGTGCTTTCCATCCTGTACTATGTACCAGGCTATCTGAAGGGGTGCATTGCCTCACAGATGATAGCAAACATTGAGACATTGGTACATACTTTCAGGTGCTGAAGTAAAGATAGGACTAAATATCTTGAGGGTCTCTGTTGTCAGCAGAAAGAAATTCTATTGAAAGAGAATTGGAAAACAATTTATTGTACTCATGCTACCCTATGATGTAAACCACTGTAGATGGAGCAGTTATGTGACTGAATATAAATGAGCAAATTAATTTACGTATAAAATGCGGCTTCTGTAATTTTGTGAAGAAGCTCTAACTTAATGCCTTTAGTAGTCTCCTGAAAATGTTGCACTGGGTAAGATGTTTATCCAAAGTGATCCACTGCCCAGTAGAAGCTTTTGAATTCAAAAGTGATAAAGTGGCACACAAATCCATGTAGATATATTTTTTAAAATGAGTCTGCCAGCTGGAAGAAAGATGTAAATGGAGAGGCTGAGAAGTGCTAATTATTTGAACCACTTAAATAGTGGGAAGTGCTGGGCTGCGAATTTAACGGTTTTGCATTGCGCTAATCTCTGCTGGCAGCAGAGTCAATAAAAGCTCTACAGGGAGGCTGAACACAATGTGATTTTCCTAGCCAGATAAATCTTCTCCATCCCCACTATCCTTATTATCCTCCTGACAATGCATCTAACAATTGGAATAAATGTGTAATCGAGATCTATGCTGCAGAGTGAATTTGCTCTGAAAACATTATGCAGGAAACAGCCACAAGTGAAAGCTCAAGTTTTGTATGAGTTGCATGCAGATCTCATTTGTCTGGGGGAAGGGAGTCTCATCTAGAAAACAGGAATGTGCATCAGTCAGGAAACTGCTTGACTTCCAAATGCATTTCTGATTCCAATTCAGTAGCTGTAAGGCTTTCCTGAAGAAAATAAGAAATCCAATTGCTAACAGCTGTGGGATTATCTCAGGTGTTTATTGCCTGTGTTCATCCTGATTGAAAACAAGAACAACAAAACCTGGTCACAGGTATCACTTTGGATGAGAAGTGGAAATGAAACAGCAGAAACAAGAGGTAAGATAGACTGGATGAAAAATAGCAATTTCCTCATAATCTTTCCATGTAGGCTGCCAAATCTTGCCCCAAAGCACTGGCTAAGATGATGACTATAAGAATATAAACCAAATAAGGCCTTCCTGAATCACTCAGCCTAGTCTCTTGATGTTACATTCACCCATGTTATAAGTTTCTTCTCATTATCTTTTACAAACTCTACCTTAAACAGAGTTGGGTTTCTCTCCCCAGTTGGAGGAGCTTTGGAAACCTCTACTAAAGCTTCAATCTTTAGATGTTTAGAAAATTTCTTGTAAATTCTGACCTACTTTTATTAATAAAACTGATTTATACCAATTTGTTTTCCTGCCAGAAAAGTCTTAGAGTTCAAATAACTCTTACCCACCTTGGAGAAATATCACCCCGTGTTTTTACAATGAGCCAACATCAGTCCCGTTTGTTTGCAACCTACCTTTAAACATTATTCTGACTTAAAGTTTTTCACAAACAGTGATTGCTTTTCTATACTCTGCACACACCACTAAAACAACTGTAGAAAGATTCGTTATATCCTCCTTCAGAGTCCCAACCCTTAACAAAGGAGTCTTTTCTGGATATCTTCTGAATATATTTCTCCTGTTAATCTCATTTCCAAGTAAGGCAACTGTCAGTTTTCTTACTGAATCTAATACTTTAAGTATGACAATCTGTATTCAGGAAGGCGGGGGACATGAAGAAACCTTCAGTGGCTCTACCAGTCATCAGTAATAGAGAAGACATGTTTATTATGCTCTTCCTCTACCTATCCACAGTGCTTAGCATGGCTGAGACAGGTTATAGTGAGAGAAAATGGCCTGCCCTTGAGGTGAGCCTGCTCCTTATGGATATCCAAAGTCATAAGAGCTTATCCTTTTCAGAAACTAGAAAAAAATCTTTTGGTGATTAGTGATGAAATAATGTACTAGACTGATTAAATATGTTAGATGCTAGAAATATGCAGATGACTCACACTTCCCATCCTTCATCGAGTACAGTCAAATGTTTATGGCCCCTGTACTTGGATAAGTCTAACTTATGAATGAAGACATCTGCACCAAAAATCCCATAATACCAATGGAGCAAGTTGGCCAAGGGGAGAACTGCTCTTTAACTCCCCATCATTTCATCATTGCATCTATAGTTTTACCCGTCTAGAGTTCATCTGAAAACTTTGTCTCACTCAGATAAGCAGTGAGTTTGCTTTCATTAGTTATTCCCATGTTACTTCCTTGCTAGACAATAGCAAAAGATGAGCATGAACTTTCAGCATGTAGGAACTTCTAGCTAGTACAAAACCAGGTAGTGTGTCTTAGCCATGCATGCTAATGCAGCTACATCTGTCTGGCTCTGTAGTCTGCATTCTGGTTTCCCACCAAATTTCAAAGCACTTTCAAGCTCTCTGCATATTTCCAAGACACTTCATGGCCTGAGCTCACAAATCGTACATAACAAACAAACAAACAAAAATCTATGTATAAGCCTTGTGATAAAAGTCAGAATAAAGCATTTGTTGATAATTGTGTTCAATGGGTACAATGGGACTCTATAATCAGGTTAAAGCTCAGACATGCCAGAGACTGAACTGTTTTGGAATCTGTCCTGAGACTCGAAATTCTTTTGAGTTTGTCCTAACATACATTAATAAGTGGGAATCTGCACATTAAAAATGCAGACAAAAATGTTAAGAATTACTCAGAAAGCAATACAAAACAAGCTATGTCTTTGAATAAAACTCTTTCAATCATACCTAGATTGCTAGGTGCAGTTCTGGTTCCTACAGCCCAAAACAGATGCTGCAGAAATATTAACGTTTCAAAGAACAATCTGAATCATGAGCAATGGTTACTCTAGAGGTAAACCAAAGCTGCCTGCTGGCTGAAGAGCTGTCTGTCCAGAAAACCGATGTCTAAGTGTGCAACTGATCCCAGGCAGCACAGCAGCACCTTTGACCACTGAAAATCCCCTCAGAAGAGGCCTGCTTTGGAAGGCTACTTATCATTTAGGTTGCTGCCGAGGAAGAGAGCTTTTTTTTTCCTTCTCCTCAGGCTTTGTGGGTTTGAATCCCTAGTTCTTGATTCCCCTTCCCTTCCCTTCCCTTCCCTTCCCTTCCCTTCCCTTCCCTTCCCTTCCCTTCCCTTCCCTTCCCTTCCCTTCCCTTCCCTTCCCTTCCCTTCCCTTCCCTTCCCTTCCCTTCCCTTCCCTTCCCTTCCCTTCCCTTCCCTTCCCTTCCCTTCCCTTCCCTTCCCTTCCCTTCCCTTCCCTTCCCTTCCCTTCCCTTCCCTTCCCTTCCCTTCCCTTCCCTTCCCTTCCCTTCCCTTCCCTTCCCTTCCCCAGAATGAGACCTAAGTTCACAAAAAAAGTCACAGCCCTAGCATAACTGGGGGTATCCCACAAGAAGGCAAGTCAGATTCCTGCTGACAGGACAGAAGATGTCCAGGAGGTAGCCTGACTGCTGCTTATGCACCAGCCTTTCCATTCCCCCTTGACAGAGGAGACTTCTGCACAAAGTCAGCACAACTGTCTGTGTTTAACGGTAGCTATGAAGAGTATCTCTCTGCCCTCTCTCTTTTCTTTGAAGGCCAGTGCAGTGCTATGACTGATGTCCCATTGCCACGTCCCACTCAGACGAGGGAGACAAGTGACTCAGATTTGTAAGTTGTCTCTCACACCCATGTGTTGGGGAGGTGTGAGAAGAGCACTTCAGCAGAGGTTTGTGAGTAGCAGTGTGCAGAAGAGCACGTCAGCCTCAAAACACCTCTCCAAACACATAATTCTCTGCTGTTCATTCAAATACCAAGGGGTACCCTTGTTACTGTCCTAGCTCTCTGGGAAGGCAGCCAGTTGTTTCATCAGTACTACAGAGGGAAATTTTCTTTTTGGTAAAATGGCAGGGTCTATTCTTCTGTCTCTGCCTTTTGGAAATATGACAAGTAACGGGAAAAAAGTGCAAGTAGAAATAAGTGCATGCAAAGGAGTAAGTCATGCTGGTCAGTGGAGTCAGAGGTCCTTTTCCTTGCAGGAAAGAGGAATTCTTGTCTTGAATGGTTTATGAACTAGGTTTCTCCACCACAAATATTGGCCAGTCATACTCCACTCACCTGGTTTTGACTCCTTCAGGTGGATTAATTACTATGTAAACAACAAGAGTAAAGAATCAAATTTGGTCTGTACATCCCTCCTCCCAGCCACCTGGCCCCCACTCTTTTTCCAGGGCTTATATAGGAAGATCCTATCAATAGCACAGGTCTGCATCGAAGGTCACAATATTTCAGTGCACCAGCTGTAATGTTGCACATTTGATGAAATCACAGTACAATTAATTGCTACATTAAAATAGAATTTGCATAGGGGTACTTATGACATTCCCATTAAAATCACATTAGTTCATCATGATTAACACTCTTTTACTGAGCACAGAACATTAATCTGTGGATGCTTTGTTATACCTGTGCCCAGAAAAGCAACTTGTACAAGTAGGTAGGGGACATGCATTGTTTCTGTTATAAGATTCAGCATCTGTTTCAAAATAGAGCAGGTGGAAAGTGAACCATGTCAAGGCTCTGTGTAAAGACCACAAGAAATTCATCATTCACAAGAATGGCCAAGTGACTCAAAACCACACTTACTTTCTCTGTGACCAAAAGAGTAAAAGCCAGGACCATTTCCAAAAATAATTGCATGAGATTTGTTGTTGTTTTGGGGGGGGGGGGGGGGGGGGGTGTTGTTTGTTGGTTTTTTTTTTTTAAACCAGCGATGTTGATTATTTTGAATTTGCTGAAAATCTCACTGTTCAGGCCAATGACATCAGAGATCAACTGATGTTGAACACACAAATCCTTCACTTCTTCGGCCAATGTTTAGTTGTGATCTATTGGTGTGATAGTTTTGACTAAGTTTTGTAGACTGCAACTCTTGAAAGTGAGGGGAAATGCAAAAAAGTATAAGTTCTCTGCTGATTTTTGTTCCCACAGATCACAAGCGGCCTCAGCCTATGGGGAAGGGAAGGGAAGGGAAGGGAAGGGAAGGGAAGGGAAGGGAAGGGAAGGGAAGGGAAGGGAAGGGAAGGGAAGGGAAGGGAAGGGAAGGGAAGGGAAGGGAAGGGAAGGGAAGGGAAGGGAAGGGAAGGGAAGGGAAGGGAAGGGAAGGGAAGGGAAGGGAAGGGAAGGGAAGGGAAGGGAAGGGAAGGGAAGGGAAGGGAAGGGAAGGATATTAAGAATTACTAGTGTAAGAAGAGTTTTCCCCAGCACAAGAGAGAAATGGACATACTGGGGTGAGTCCAACAAAGAGCCAAAAGCTGATCTATGTCTTGAAGGAGAAGCTGAGTGAACTAGGACTGTTTATCCTGGAGAAGAGAATGGAGAGCAGGAGGCATTATTGCTGTCTACAGTTATCTGATGTGAGGTTACAGAGAAGATAGAGCCACACTATTCTCTGCTCCAGATAAACATTAGCTGCTTAAACCTGAGCCAGAACTGACCCCCCAAAAAGCACAAAAATCTCTGCTAGCCATCCCAGTAACCCATCACCCTCTGCAAAAAAATGTTTCTTCGATGCCATTCTGCTGTCTGAGTGGCTTTGAAGAAAGATAACGTTGTCTCAGTATTTTTCATTTTTTTACCTACTTGGTGAAAAACTGTTCAAGACTACTGGTGGAAAAGTGGTGTTTCCTAGCTGAGCTATATTGTTTTCTCTCCAAACCTAAAGATTAATTAAAAAAAAAATGCTATGAGGCTAAAATAAGGAGTACAGATCTTAACAGCTCAACACTGAAGGAAATCCATACCATTAAAGGGTAGTTTGTTCACCTCCAGATATTTTAGTTACCTTAGTATTTCCTCACACATATACTTCACAGCAGATTTTTGAACTGGTCAGCAATTAGAATCCTGAAGATTAACTTTCTGAACATGGAACAGAATATATTTTGATTAATATGTTCACATGTTAACAAAATGAAAGCATTAGAGGCAAAATATTCAAAGATGCTACAGAAGCCCATTACAAAAATTCACACAGCAGCAATAGAATAAAAAGCACATTTAAACTTCTCCCTGATCATACTTTGAGATATACTGCTGGGGAAATCATGCTAAATTTATTCATGGCAGGTATAAATAATTTGCACTGGCTCTTTGTATGGAATTAATTTCTCCTTCTCTCTTCTCAGTAGAGAAACAAGCATCATGTTGGCTTGTAACTGTCCCACAGTTGAAGAAATAGTGAAGACAACCACTTCCAAATGACCCATAACCTAAAATCTGCTTGAAAAAAACCTAACTGACTTATGGAAACACCTTAATAAAACTATCATTATGTTCATACAAGTTATGAATGCAAGGTCAAATCTGTATTCCTGAAATAAAAAATTCCCAATTTCTTGAGAAAAAACCCACTATATTTAAAGTTATGAACTTGGGCAAATGATATCATATACTCCTTATTTTTCTCAAAAAGCTGTCTTTTAACATGGAGTTTCCTGTGTTTATCTCTGACAAAAACATTAAATGATAGAATAAAATCTTTGTGGTTTGCTGTCACTCTGTGTTTTATTAAATATTAACATTTTCCATTCATATAGACCACTTTTAAATAGATCAAACTTTCTATGCCTGATGCTTCATTTGTTTCATTATAAAGTTTAAAAGCTATAGACCAGTGAAATTCCCCTCCATGATAATACCTTTTTAAGTCAGCAGTAAATTCCGAAGCCCATCAGGGAAATATTGTCACTTTTGTATGTTTCCATTGAAATTTGGTATACATAATTTGTATAATATAATTTGTATATACATTATAAATGTAATAATATTGGTATATATACATAATTTGTATATATAACGTAACAATATATTGGTATATATAATACAGCAAGATACCTTCCTGTCTTGGTTTTCTTGGTTAGTTATTCTTGTATACAATAAATGAGGGTGGTTTTGTTATCTATGTCCTTGTGAATTTGCTAATCCTTGGCTGCACTGTTCCTGATAAAATTTTCTCATTTTCTTCCTTTGGATCATTGTGTAGTTTATGTGAGCTCTTTAAAAGCAGTTTCAGAATTTCAGTGCAAATTCTGAAAGCTGTTTTATCTATTTGCCACAATAATATAAAATCTCCAAAAATCTACAACATAATTCCCTTCTCATTTAAAAAATGGCATCTTTTATTAATATTTCTGAAGGTATTTTGAACATTTTTCTCCATGTATTCATAGAAAACTAGCAGATTTTTCTTCCAAGTAATACCAAGCACGTGTTACTGTACAGCTATATAGTCAAGCAATGTTCATCCTTTATTTAATCTTATCTAGCAGCACATTCCTAGATGATTTGGATGAACTGTATGTGCTGCTTTGGGAAGCTCATGTGTAGAAAGTAAAAGGACAGTTGTTCAGGACAGATTTTTAAGGACAGGCTAAGGGTTTTTTTGACTGAAAGCAATTTATTAACCAGTCCTTTTGTACTTGCAGCTACTAAAAGGCAGCAATGACATGCCCTAGGGAGGGAAAACCTTCACTTCTTGGGATTGGCACACATCGCTGGGTGAGGAAATGGTGCAAAACAAAAGGTGCAGGTGCAGATCAGCTCAGTCTGGAGAGTGCTGCAAACTGCAATTACTGTGCATAGGTCTGCACGGGTACTTCAGCATCCATCATTACCTTCCTTTCCGCCACTCTCGTTATTCTGCACTGGCCAGTAGGAAAGTCCAGAACAGCTCAAGGGAAGCCGAGTTCACAGGGAGTTTCCGAATCACCTGCAAAGAGATGGGAAAGTGTAGTGTGTCTTCAGTTTTTTTATTCATAGGAGTAAGTCTAGCTCTGATACTTCCTATGCTGCTTGCATCCTCAATTATGAGGCAAAACAGTGACAACCATTACATCAATGACAACTATCCAGTGAAATTATCATATATTCCAAAGGCACTGTTGATATTTAAGTGCCAAACTTCTTAAATTCACTGGGAAAACATATGTCCAACTCTGGTTTGTGTGACTGAAAATATCCTCACAGAAAAGGTATTATCCTAAAATATTGTGGCTCTATAACACTTGCTGCTGGATTTTGTTTTAAACCAGGGTATAGTTACTGCAACAGGCTTGTCACATTATTCTCTGTCCCCTATGGGATGTGCCATCAGACAAACAGTGCTCTCTAAGAGAGAGAATTGTCTCACCAACATCTACAAATAACAGTGATCATATTTTACAAATAACCACAGTGAAAGAAATGCATTTGACGGCTCATTATATTAGCATCCCTGTTAGAAACATGCCTCAGCTCTTAAAAAATCCCCCAGTGTATGCATGATTACAAAATATGACATTGTATTCGTCTATTCACCACAACACAGCGTATTGCCTGACAGCTAATGTGCTTTGCTGCACTGTTATTAGCTGTCTTGCTGCAATGCAGTATGTTACACAGAGTTACTCCAGTGTATGCGACTCTGCCCTGCTCAGCTTCTGAATTCACTGAGTAAATGCTGATTATCTTGAAATGGTAATGACATGATTTTCCAGTATGAGCCACAACAGCGATCATATAGTTAAGAAAAGCTGTGACTAGCAGCCAAATTGCATACCAAGCACAATTATTTGAGCAATTAATTGGAGTATAGCATTTCCTCTTGAGATAACAATGATAAAAATTTATGCTGATTGATAGATAACTTTAGGGTAGGATTGAAAACAGAGATTTTTAAGTGCACATGCAAGTCACACCTTTGAGGAGAGCTTGCTGATAAGCCTGACAGTTTATCACTGCTGTAATAAGGCGAAATGAAAGCAGTGTCAATGTAAAACAGCAGCATCCAATGGACTGAAAACCAGCACTGCATTTTCCAGGCAGCTCCTGTAAGATTTGTGCTGCTGTCCACCTGCAGATGGTCTGAGCACCTTTTATGTAAAATCAGCAGGCATAATGAGGCGTTATTAGACACTCAGCAGGAGTCTCTGTCCTTGTTTTTCAGAGTAAAAGCTCCACTTGCTGAGCTGATGAAGCATTAGAGTACACTGGCCCAGATCTTCAGAGGTGCTGAGATAACTAACAGGTATTGATTTCAATGAGCACTATGCATCTGGACACCAAGATACTAAATCACTGTCACTATATATTCTCTCTGTCTCTAAGTGTCGTATACCACCATCTAATAATGAATCTGATTGTGCCCATCACTGTAACGTCAGTACGATGAGCTAAGATTTTGTGACTACATAAGCTTCCTCCCTGTCAGCCACTGGTGCGAAGCAGCCCCTGCCTCTCCATAAAAGATGAGCAAAACCCAAGAATATCACAGTTTCCATTTGCTCAGCTTGCCCTGCTCTTAACCAGCTGTGAGTCGGGCTGTGCCGGTGCAAGCTCAGTAGCTGAGGCCTCGTCTGTGCCGGCAGCGTGCACTGCCCCGGCTGCAGGGTGCGTGTGACCAAAGAGTGGGGCTGGAGGCAGCGCAGCAGGGGCTGGAGGGGTGGGCCAGGGGCCACAAAGGGGAGCCCTCCTAATCTGAAATACAGAGATCATCATGGAAACTCCCCAACTAAAAAAACTGCAGAATTAACAAATCACCATGCCATTGCCAAACTGCACACGCATGCATTAAAAAATGCAGTCCTGCGCATGGACCTGCTCAAGTTGCAACAGTCAGCAGTACTCAGCACAGTTAGTCCCCATTACTCTACTGCAGGATGAGGATTGGGAGTTTAACCTTATGCCACTTTCTCTAATCCATTTTAACCTTCCAAACTCTCAAAAATCTGGCAGACATGAGCAGTCATCATGAGGAAAGAAACTGCTGAAATTTAGTTCACATTCCCCTTTGAAAAAGAAAAAAAAAAAAAAATGCCCAAAGACTGAGACTGATGTATTCTATCACATTTTTTGTGAGTGATATTTTGGACCCAAACCTTTATCCTGTAACACTGTTTTTTGTGAATGCAAATACCTTTACTCTAGGTGGTGTAATCTGTATATTGTTCTTAGGCTTGAGTAGCTGATGCCAGGAGAGAAGGCAGACACCATGCTGCCAGAGCAGAGGAAGCTTTAGTGACCCTCTCCCATGAGTTGTGCAGATCCTGGGAAGTCAGGGCAAGGACTGTGAACAGGACTGTGTTCTGCAGCAAAGCCTTCATTCTTAAAGATGTTGCATC
The DNA here is from genome assembly GCF_047716275.1 of Strix uralensis. Taxonomy (NCBI): domain Eukaryota; kingdom Metazoa; phylum Chordata; class Aves; order Strigiformes; family Strigidae; genus Strix; species Strix uralensis. The sequence continues at coordinate 122,793,891 of NC_133973.1, forward strand.
AAAAACCTGCAGGGTGGTAGTAAATTACTCTAACTTCTAAATGTTGAAGTCCATCATATAAAGTGTGATGAATACACGAGGATACTTGGCTCCTGAGCACTCCCTTGCCTATGCATAAAACTGTCTGAGCACTGCAGTATTGCACCATGATATGGTAAGGTCACCAACTACATAGAAGACCTGCACCCCCACACCTTTTCTATCTCTTTGCTTGTTCAAGCAGCATGTAGCATCTTCCTGAGGCAGGAAAGACAGTCCCATTTTTTCAGTGCTGCATGGAAAGTTGGAGTGCCTTTCCCATGTGTGATATTGTAAGTAAGCTGAATATATTGCTTACTTGACCCTTGCAGCATTTGTCTTCCGGAGGATCTATCAATCAGCCCCTTCAGCTTGCTTTAGTTCATAGTTTAGATTGAAGAAAAAAATTTTCAAGACATGGGCCTGGATTTCTCCAGGCTCTGTAATTAAATAAGGCTAACCACAAGAGAATAATCAAACAGCATGTCTAAGCATATTGTTACAACTGTGAAAAATAGTGGCCGGGAAAGATATGGAGCAGTAACTGTGAATATGGAATGTCAAAGAGATGCTGTAGGGTCAGGATTTTCTTTTTGTGGGGGACAAAAATTGTCATTGTGTTCTACGGGAAACCTGAGGAATGCAAAGATAGGGCAATATACCCACAGCACTGTGAGCCCCAGAGAAACAGGAAACCACCTGACCTTTATTTTTAACACGTATTCTCACATTACTAAATGTCCACTGCCAGCTAGACACAAATTACTAAATTAAACCAGAATCCATGCGCCAAATATCACATGTAACTTTTTGCTAGCTTTTTCTGCAATCTGACCTTGCTGGAAAAGAGATGTGGCAAGTCATTGAACAGACACCAAACAATGCATAAAATGTGCGTATAAAATGACCCTCTTGAACTCCTCTTTGGTGCTTCACAAAGGTTTCTTACAGAGGTGCATCCCAGCCGTCCACTGGTTCCTGCTCTATTTGTTTTCTCTCTCTGTGAAGATTGTTTGTATTCTCCCCACAGTGACTCTGTTGCTGAAGTAATCCATCACAGCTATCCATCTCGCATGTCATTAATGTTGTTGCCATTCAGGCTGCAAGACATGGGTAGAAATATGAAACATAAAATGACCCTCTTCTCTGAAGGAAAAAAGAAACTGAAAACTGGTCATTGTGTAAGTCCAGTGTTTTCAGTCCCAGGAATCATTCCCTATTGTCTGGTGCAGAGGAAGTTGTCACATCTGTACAGATAAGGTACAGGATAGAAAAAAGTCTTTGATAAATGTCAAAGCTGCATAAAGTGCTTGACCCAACAGTCACCCTCTAGAATTTCAGCTTTGTTTTCCAGTAATTACTGTCATTCTCAAGACAATTATTTGCACTGACTCATGAAACAAAAGCAGAACACAGATAAGGAAATTATCATGACTTGGGTTTTCTATTTGTATACAAAAGACTAGAATCAAATAGCCATAGCTTTCTCATGATTCAGTGTGAGGATGGCTAGCGCAGCCTCCTGCAGATGCACCTCATCTACGTGGTGTTCCCAGTGACTTCACTGAGAATGGCTCTGTGCTCCTGCTCCTGGAAACCAGGCAATTTCCTTATTTACCTAAGCTGCCTGGCCTCACATCTCAGCTCAGATCATAGACCAGTTTGAGTCCTCTGAATACCAGATTTCTGCTCTCAGTAAAAAAATTTTTAAGGACAACTTCTTTAATTTAAACTTTGATTTTATGTGATGGGAGCAGAGTACTGCATTGTTATTGGTGTTTACAGGCAGGTGAAGCCACATGTGATGTTAGGGTGTTGCTAAATCCTGCAACTCAACAAAAGCGTCTTTGACACATCTCCATACCTCAGGTCCAGTCAGCAGTGAGGCTGAACCAGTGTTCCCAGAAGGCATACGCACACAGAGCACACATATACACCACATATATTCATATATACATATATATGTATATACCTAGCTGGCCACACAGATCAGCACAGACAGAAAACACAGCACTCCAAGCAACACAAACAACATTAACAGCCTCATCCTGTCCTCCTGTCTGGCAGTTCAGGTTGAAGATCCCTTACTTGGAAAAACAATCATGCAAGGTGGATCCCTCCAGCAGCTGGGCTCAAACGCTCAGTTTGTCCAGTAGCTGCCCTGGAATCCCAGTCTTCCCAGCTACTGACACCTGGACGTATGAGCCCTCAAGACTGCAGCCCTGCTCCAGCTGCTGGTACGGATGTCTCTGTTGTGCAAACACATGCACACACACACACATATATGCAGGGTGGTCTCCGTTGACCCCCAGACCCCATAGTCTCTCAGATCTGGACCCTCTGGTCCCTCCAGCAGCCAGCTCAGTCTCTCCAGTCACTGGCACCATGGACACATGGGCCTCTACTCCCTGGTCCCACTCTAGGGGCTCTCACTGAGACCCCCCCCCACACATCCCTGCACACAGGACTGGGCCCCTCACATGGCTAGAAATGGGGTTTAGTGAGAGGCCAGGACAGACTGAGCTGGTCACACACAGAGCAAGGCCAGGCAGGTGCATAGACCAGCCCCATCCTGCACACAGCTGTCCCCTTTTGTCCCCTTATCCAGCTGTATTCCCACTTGCTCCTCCCCAAACTACCCTAATCCTCCATTTCTCCATCCCCCCCCCCCCCCCAACCCATAATAAATCCTATGCAATCCCAGAATACCCTTCCCCTGCCCGCCATAGTGATCCCCACACTCGTGGCAGTGACCCCTCAGTCTGTGGGGTGATGGGAACCATCTCCCGCTGGCTCGTCGTGACTGAGGTTCCTCCGGGCAGTCCAGGGGGGCGAGCTGGGGCTTGTGTCTGTGACACGGTCATTGGGGGCCTTCCTGTCCTTGTTTCTCGGGGTCCTTCACGATGGGGGATGAGCCTCTGGGGGCTGGCTGCTCTCCTTCGATGCCCCAGGAGCAGCTGGTTGGGGTGTAACTGGGCTCCCCCCAGTGATCCTGGGGGCTCCTCTGTGCATGGGGACCAGGTTCTTACCACATAACTGAACACAAAAACTGTTAAATGATTTGCCTAAGGCTACATATTTACAGTGGATCAATTCTTCACTGGAAGCTTTCTGGTGTTTAAGTGTTTTTGAAAACTTACCCTATTTTTCATTACTGAAATCCTGATTTTAAAAAATCTGGATTTGAAAATACTCTTCTCAAGAAAGTAACTTAAGTATTAATTTCCTAAAGTGTGCTTTTGTGTTTAAGTAGGATTCTTTGTAAAAATGCTACTCCAGAGGAAGTGTACTTCCTGTGATATCGTGTTTCTACCTACAGGACTGATATGAAGTACCTGCAAACCTCACCTATACATAAGCCTTCTAAAGAGCCAAACCAACTGTTTGGGACCAAGTTGGTGAAAATGAATCCATTCTGTTGTAGCTGAACTCCTAAATAAACCATATTTTCATATTATCTGAAGCTCATTTTAATAGAAAGTAATTCTTTTATTGTAATAAAATAGAACAGGAAGCTTCTAGAAGAATCATAATTTAGCTACAGAAAAACTTTATTACAATGATCCAGTGAAGAAAGCTTTTTACTTAAACTCAAATGTTGTACTCTAAAGCTTATATCATAGCACATAATGCCACCAGAGTGAAATAAAACACATCTTAGCCTTGCAAAGCAGAATGATTACAATGTGTGAATTGGTCATGTAAAAAGTGATAGGCTCCCTATGGTCTTAAGTTGCTTTGCTGAAGAGCTAGGCTATTTTTAGGAACTAAGATATGTTCTTTTTAATGTAAGGAATAATTCTGAAAAGTTATTGATCCAAGACAAATCTAAGTCATAGATGAGAAGCCACAATTTGATAAGGCAGTATGACTTTAAAAAACACTTGGTCTTAGGAGCTTGTTTAGATAATGAAATGTCCATAGCACAGGTATAAAAAATAAAATTACTTTCACATACTTCACCTCTTCTCTTTTTTGGGGGGGTTGTTTTTGTTTTTCATTGGAAGTTCTTTTACCTTATACTTTGATCCTGGCAGTTTCTATAATTACACAAATTTAATTTGTTGTAATATTTAGGTAGAGAACTGTTACAAGCTCAAAGAAGACCCTCAGTTTTAAAGTTCTATATCCTCTATTCCGCTCTGTGCATTGAATTTTTCCTGGCACCATCGTATTTTTTTTTCACCCTTCTTACCGTTTCTGAAATTAGTCCGTGCGGCTTATGGGAAGACTATCCTCTTAATTTCTGTTATGCTAAAAATTTTACTATGGGCAGAGAGGAGAGAACACCACACATGTGAAGACAAGAATTTTATAATTAGTAATGTCGTCACAGGTTAAAAACCCCATTTATTAGCTTAGTAAGAACACTGTACACTAACAAACCAAATTAATATGGAAAAAGCCTCAATATCTGCTAAATATTATATATAGAAAAACCTTCTTAGTATCTTCTCCTTTTCTTTGGTGCTATGCTCCCCCTGACAGTGCTGTTCTGGGTGATAACACTGACAGTCACTGTCTGGGGGATCAGCATCCTGGAGGCTCTGTTGAGAAGGGCTGGGAGCAGAGGTATCTTCCTCCTCTTCTCCAGGAGAGTCTGGATGGTTATCTTGATTTTCTTGAGGTCCACATGGGGTTATTTTTATATATTTTCTTATCCTTTTCTCTTAATTAATTCCAAGTTATTCAGGTTTTTTCTGTTCTCTTTGTGACCTCAAAAACTAGTTTTTCCTGAAGAAGATCTTTAGAGCAAGCCAGAAGTTTTCCCTCACTCCATGTTGTCCATATGAGTTGTCTAGATGCTACTTTTTTTAGGTAAACCATACATCTTTATACTTACCTTTGTGAAAAAGAGCGTAGACTGTGAGATGTATGCTTTCTTTCCAGCCCCAAATCATTGCAGAGTTAGTTAGATTTATGTTCCAATCTCACCTTCTTTGCCCTTTTCCCTTTTCTTCTCCCACCTTCTTAATTTAATTAAGGAATAAATTAAATGATAATATCATAAAACTACTGGATGTACTAGCATTTAAGTAAATTATTAACATGTTGTTTGACACCCTGAATAAAACACTTGGACAATGTAATGTTCCAGTACTAGGAATTTGCATTGCACTATACAGTTTGTAATTGGCAACCATACTTCATACAAGCAAGATATTGGGCTTAGGCCAGAAAGGGTGGCAGACATTACTTTTAAGACTATTTGAATTTTAATTTTATTTTTAAATTTAAAGTGGCAGTTGATTTAAAATCAATAAGGATAAATGTTCCTTAACCCTGTTGTTGAGGGATACATAAAAGATTCCTACAGCACAGTGCCCTCATTGTTTAAAATACAAGTAGTTTTTAACCAGATTTTCATTTGCATTCTAGTATTTATTTAAGCTCCTGTGCCTCCATGCTAGAGCATTTTAACAGACCTATACAGGAATAAAATAAGTAATAAGAAATCCGTTATATATGGTCAGCAGGCTGCACAGTCTTGCCTAAACTAGAAGGTGTCTTATCAGGGTCTGTTTTACATAGTGTCTATAGAGTGGAAACTCGATTCCTGACTAACTAACATTACATGGCTGTAAAGTACATAGCATCATCTGGTATAGGCTCATTTCATTAATTTTGCACATGCCAAGGAGGCTGCAGATATTTATGTTATGAAAGTTTAGGGATGTTTAAAAATTATTTCAACTTGCCTTCACATCTTTTTGGTATTAAAGTCATGTGTCCTCATCACAAGTTCAATAAAGCCAGATTCAGAGGGAGCCATAAAACTTTCTGTAAATGATATGAAATACCTTTTGGTTCCACAAAATGTCATCTCTTAGTGCTCTGGTACTTAGGCTAGAAATGAAGAATGTGTATATCTTATAGAAAAGTGGGAATACTCCTACAATTTCATGAAGTTTCTGGTTTCAGTTCCATAAAAATAGGAACTGCAGGACCTGTATATTACGATTTTTTATACACTGCTTGTTATCATAAGACTGAATTTTATTTATCTTGCATCTCAGACAGGAATATGAGGAGATAATAACACCATGGAGGGGGCAAACACCTGCCATCTTTCTTGTTACTTATTATTTTACACTGAGATGAAGATTTGTCACTACAGTTATGTAGTGACCACAACCTTTCTATATGAGTCATGCTACAAATACAGAACCAACCATCTCGACCAATTACCTACCCAATATATCTATACTAATAAAAAAAGAGGTGCAGGCCTAAGCTATGCTCTGCAACCATCCAGGGTTTGGTCACAAGCACGTTCCCTGGAGTAGTTTTGACTCAGACCTGCTAGTCCTCTCCCTGACCATGTTCAGGCACAGTTTGGAGAGGGCAAGTGCTAGGAAGCGTTTCACAATGAAAGGATGGGTGGGTGGATGGATGGATGGATGGATGGATGGATGGATGGATGGATGGATTGAATGATGGATGGGTGAGACCACTCTATACTGACAGTGGAGAGAGTTTAACCATGCAGAGATGAACCATGCCATGTCCCCTGTCCTCTGGCCAAAGAACAATCCCTGGCTCATTTCATTCAGTAGCACAGAGACAGCCAGAGTTGGATCCCTCTTTTATCTAAATAAATAGCAGTCCCTAACCACTTAAAATAGTTGAAAACCTTGTTTCATGATTCTGATCCACAGAAGAATAAATGTATTGCTATTAAGTACATTCAGGTCAGACTCACACACACACCTGCCTTTTCATGCTCCTCGTCTGTCTCTCACACATTTCCAGTATGGCAATATTACTTCTGCTTTCCTCCCACCATCTTTCATGCAAGACATGGCTGCATATGGTTCCCAGAGCAGAAGCACTGCAGGAGCATGTTACAACTGGTATTGTGCAAAAGCTGTCCTGGGCAGCAGCCTGCTTCTGTCAGCCCTGTCCAGAGATGTAGTATGGCTTCAGCTTCCCAGAAAGCTGACAAGTTGGGGAAATGCTCACCTTGCTCACTTTCCTCCAATGAGTAATGACTGAGGTTGTGCAGGGACAATATCCTGAATTACTCTCCCTTGTTTATTGTGAAAATGTGTACATTCAGAAAGATTCCTATAAAGATCTACACAACATATGTAGCTGTGTGTTGAGGTGATATGTATAATATCAGATTTGTTACAGTGTAATTCAGTAGAAAACCATTCTCTGTATTAGATCCTTCCCATTTATTTTTGTCAAGACCAATTCCCAGTCAGAGTCTCTCAACAGGTTACATCTATCTATGTATGTGCTTCCAGTCACTATCATGCCTATGGTGTCTCATAATCATTGAAAGGCTTTATCCTGACAGCATTCTCTAAAACAGAGAGTCATTGCTATCCATATTTTATGAATGAGGAAATGAGTGCGGTAGCTGACACAGGCCACTTAGGATGTCCATGATGAAGCTGTAAAATGATCCAGGTCCTCTGAGTCCCAGCTGGAGTCCCAGGCCCTGGGAACCCTCACTCCACCAGCACTGTGTTGCTCACCTTTGTGAGAATACAGGGAACAGTCTAGAGTGAAAATTATTGCTATCAACATCTTGATTTACATCAGAGCAATAAGAAAAACAGGGAGAGATTTCTTGAACAATGCTCTTTTGGAAAAACATGCACGTGGCAAAACATGCACATGGCAAAACATGCACTAGGCTTGGCAAAACTTGTATTAAATCCACTGCTGTTAAAGAACAAAACTCTTGCTTTTCCCACTGCTTGCCTGAATTTTGAACTGTCATCGCTCTGCTGCCACACAATCTTTGAACCATGTCTCTGTGAACCAGGAATATATTCAGCAAAGCTTTTAAATACTTGCCTGAAGTCAGTGAAATAACTTGACGTGCAAAGCTGGTCAAGGTGAGTACTCTGAGGAGCTGTACGTTTCAGGGCCACCCTCCAACATCCGCTGAAATAGGCGTCAATCTGTTCACTGACCACAGTGGGATTCAGTTCAAGTTTGTTTTCACTTTAACTTGCAAAAGACATGAAATACAAGCAGTAGTAAACAAGGGAAATAATTCAAGCCTTTTTACTCAAGCCAGTCAGCTCAGAAGGTCCATGTTTGCAGTGCATGGACATCCATTAGCGCATGAAGTCATTCCTGTGTTAAGGGGGGTGTCTGCACTTCCTGAGAAGCAGTGAAAACACATGAACCCAAAGTTAAGCTCAGGGACTGCCACCAGCTGCAGAGGCAGCAAAGGTGCTGCAGTGTCTGGAGCACTGTGGCGGAGGTCTGTGCGCCGAGCTGGGCTGCAAGAAGGCTTAACAGGCTTGAAATGACAAAGTGAGCTGTCATTTAAGAAAATGTATCATATCAATTATAGCAGAGCAAAAAGCTTGGCCCAGACTAGCAAAATATAAGACAAAGTAAAAGAAGGAAAATGCGTATCTGTTTCAAAGGAATATGAATGATCAAACGAATACAGCTGCCACTTTACATTTCCCAGACTCATATAATCCATCAGAAATTACCTCAGGTGTTCTAGTTTTGGCTGGGATAGAGTTATCTTCTTCATAGCAGCTAGTATGGGCCTATGTTTTGGATTTGTCCTGAAAGCAGTGTTGAAAATACAGGGATGCTTACACAGATTCAAGGCCTTTTCTGCTTCTCATACCACCCCACCAGTGAATAGGCTGGGTGTGCACAAGAAGCTGGGAGGGGACAGAGCTGGGACAGCTGACCCCAACTGACCAAAGGATATCCCATACTGTATGACATCATGCTTATCATATAAAGCTGGGGGAAGAAGGAGGAAAGGGAGGATGTTTGGACTGATGTTGTTTGTCTTTCCAAGTAACCATTATGCGTGATGGAGCCCTGCTTTCCTGGGGATAGCTGGACACCTGTCTGCTGATGGGATGTGGTGAATGAACTCCTTGTTTTGCTTTGCTGGCATGAGCAGTTTTTGCTTTACCTGTTAATCTGCCTTTGTTTCAACCTACGAGTTTTCTCACTTATACTCTTCCGATTCTCTTCCCCATCCTGACACAGATCGAGCTGCTGTGTGGGGCTTATTTGCTGGCTATGGTTAAACCACAACATCAGTAATGCAGTTGACAAGATCTCTTTCTCTTCATCACACATGCATCTTGCTTTGCTCATATATGTGAGAGAAAAAAAGGAAAGCCCAGCAAAGCTTTAATTTGCTTAACTAAAGGTCTGTTGCATCTATACCATGAAGCGATCACCTTTAGCATGAAGCTGTTAGCACACTTTCCCATGCTGCTCCATGCTGAGCAGGTCACTCCATGGCAGCACACAGAGGAGCAGTACAGCAGTTGCTTGCGTCTGTGGCAGAGCACGGAGGGGAAGCTGCAGAGACAAGGGAAGCGGCACAGACAGTGTTAGTCACACTGGGAGGCAGGCGGAGGAAATGGAGCAGGAACGGAAGCAAACAAGCAAACCTAGCTCAAGGCTGAGCTGCACCCTGAACAAAGGCCCAACTACAGAACAATTTGTGGCGCTGTAAACAAGAAATGAAAAAATTCTGCACATGGAATGAGGAAATCAGCTGTGTCCATTGCCATGTTCTCACTCCCTCCCAGCCAGCGACATCCACTCCGTGGTATTTCACAAGCATGCATTGAATTACGCTGGGAGAGGTGGTGACCAGGACCAAGGCTGTGTTACTTCCCAAACTGCATCGTGACCTGTGCAAAACCTGGCACAGGTTGACATGCATTGATGTACTTGACATGCATTTCAGTAACTGTGCCAGGCTGGCCTGGGGCCCCGCATCCTCTGTATTTCCCATTCCAACTCAGATGCTAAATGCTAAATGGAAAGAAGCAAACTTCATAGCACTCCTGTGGGTTTTGGTAATGAGTCATTGGGGTTTGGAAGGCAAAAATTCTTTATCTCAGAAGGCATATGACAAAACTGTACTCTGGACCATGAAAAAATGTATTCCCCTCCAAAGAGAACACAAATTATTGCCTGAATCCTAGTGAAAAAGAGGTTGAAATGTGAAATTGTTTTGTGTCCAAGGCTGAGGATGTGGCTTTTCTGTGTCTGAAGAATCCATGTAATATCCAATATAATGAGATAAACATATCTAAAGAATCTAAAGCCATGGTTAAGGACAAAAGTAATGACTTGATATCTTGGCTACAAGATACTGCCCTAGGAATTGAGTGTTTTACGCTTAGCATATTCTTCCAAAGTACCTGTAACTCAGCACTGCCATAGATTCAGCAGCAGACAGGACAGCCAGCAGACCCGATGCCCCTCACTGGTTCCCACGTTCAAGGCTGCTCACCTTCTGGAGTCATTGGAGTTTTCCCACTAGCTTCACAGTGCCCAGGTGTCACCACAGACCACAGACAGTGCTGCTTTGCTGCAGAACCCACTTCAGGTCCAAGAATAAACCTGAAACATATAGAGCCATTCAATCTTCACACTATCAACAAAGTTCTTTGTAGGACCTACTTGGCTATTGTGTTTCAGTACTTTTGAAAACGAAATGAGGTCGTTTCAATTTCTTGCATCAATATAAATCCCCCTTCTTCCTCAAATGACATATTTGTCTTTCTGCTCTAGGAAAGTCTGTCTCAGTTCTGGGAACCAAACACCCATACCATAGCAGATATAGGTTTCAGGTCTCTCTGAAGACATGTTGGACTGTCTAAACATCATTTCAGTCCTCAAGCCCTCTGCTCAGATACAGCCTAACTTTACAGTAGCCTAGAGCCTAAACAGACAGCAACACCCATTAGGTGCTTATGTTCATGTCTATGCAGTTGTTCCAACCCACCAATGATGTGTCCCTGCTGAGCTGCTCAGAGCTCACATCACAGGCTCAGTGCCCCACTACTGACCCCATTTGAGGCTAAACATTGTCAGTACCCTTCCTGTCCTCACAAAACACAACCAAGTAGATCTCTTGGAGCAGGTTCAATCCAAGAGCTCAGTGACTTGAGGCAATGATTAGTAGGGAAGTACACTCTGCTTTCCTTCTCTCTGGAGGGAAACATGGGAGCATAGGCAAGAGAGTGAGCCATAGAGTATTCAAGTATGCCCCAGCAGAGATGATAGGAAAGGAGGGAGGGCACAGACCACATCTATGCGTCACATTAACAATAGCCTTTGAGGTCCTTCACGGTAAATGGTTGTCCTGCATCAAGTTCTAGCAGCCAAATAGGATGCACTGACTGGGAATGTCAAGTGCAGCTGGGTATCCACTACTTTTAAATGGTAGGGATTCATGAAGGGTCCTTTCCTATTAGCCATATCATGTTTAACTCATTGTTTTCTCTGAAAATTCCCTCCTTACATGCCTATATGTCTCCTTGCATTGTACAGAGGAGTCCACATGCTACACTGAAGGTAAAGGGTTTTCCTGGTTGGCAGTAATAGCTGGTCACTGCAGCAGCTAAGGTCCTGATTGATTCTGTCAAAGGAAATGCACTAGAAATGAATATAATTTAACCTGAAAGGCTCAAAAATCAAGAAAAAGACAACTAAGTGTCAGAAGTGCAAGTGTCTATACCTCAATGTTGACGATTGTAAGAATATTTTGCATTAATTTGGAGGGGGAGAAAGAGGAAAAAAAAAAAGGGAAAAATAGAATGAATCTCAATCTGATGTTTTAGTGTGATTTTCCTTGTAGTGAGGTCTACCAGACTGTGAAAAGCCTCCCAAGGGAAGTGATGGCAGCTCCATCAATTGGGTACTTTGATTGCTGCATTTTGTGTCTTCGGTAAAGCCTGAGAACCTGTCTGTGAACTGAGTCCAATCCTGGATACACCTTTCTAGAGGAAGCAGAAAACTGTCAGAGTATTTACTTAGTTTTTGCAGATTTAATACCTCTAAGTTGAACAAGCATGCCATATGCTTGTAAGTCAAAGCATCTCTTTAATGTTTTGAACTAGAGTTATTCCCTGGAATATGGCAAACTTGTAAAACACTTTATTTTCACCCCCATAGCTGTTACATTATTCTCTCCAACCCCTCATTTAATTAGGTATTGGAATGCTAAGTAAATCTTTGTCACACTTGTTCTTCCCATGTCTGGCATCATGGCAGCCAGTGCTCACCACTCAACTTCTGATTTATACATTCAAGGGGGGGGGACAAACTAATGCACAATGATTGCTAATTTTGATCATACAAATATTGTAGTTAACGTCTGGCACCTGTCTATTCACATGTGCACACCAGAAAATTAAGTCAGAAGCATTCAAAAGTAATCTACAGAGTCATTTCAACAAACCTCTTGGGGGATTAAAAAATAACAGTGAGAATAATCATACCTGGATCTTAACTAGCATATTTTGTTGATAAAGTGGTTTACAAAATAGGTATCAGAAGCTCAGAATTTAAAATGGAGAAACAAAAGAAAGACTATTCTGTGATGTGCAGGGGATGTGAAGAGGGTGTACTGTGGGCCCCTTTGGAAAAGTTGCTGATGTGAAAACAGATTTTATATTTAGGATCTATTTTTCAGATCTCCTTTTCCAGAAATTAGCAGTTTCCACCATCTCTGGTAAACTATAAGCACAATGGCTTTAGCATCCCCACTCAGGACAGCACTGACTCACTAATTTTGAGCACTAAGCAGCTTGTAGGAGCCTGGGCTGATCAACTTTCAGGTGGCTGTGGAAATCTGCTTCTGAACTGGTAGACCTGTCTCACTGCAGGGTGACATTGAGAGCTAGCTTGTCATGCATCCACTCTCACATAGAAGTCCTGGAGGTCCTGGTGATATCTACAAGCCTGGTGTGGCCCCACTGCTCTGTGACCCCGACCCTCTGGTGAGCACAGGGGAATCCACAACCGTCATAGCTTCAGTCAGGCACCTCATACATAAAGATGGTATGTTGCATGTAGCTGAATACACTGCAAAATTTGAGGACCATGAGCTGCTGTTAAGACTCCCTTCACTTCATTATAAACCCTGAATTTAAATTCTGCTAGCTACAGTTTGCCTTGCTGCCAATAACTGGATGTGTTGTTCATTGTGATGGAAACTGGTGAAAAAACATTTGTGTCTTTGAGTAGTTTGAGAACACTCCTGCTTAGGGCTTGTGAAAGCTTTTATAATTCGAAGCAGGACAATTCAGTAAAGGGTACACCTAAGGAGCCTGCAGCATGCCCCCAGAAGAGTGCAAGTATAAAGGCAACTGCAAAGAGTTTGAGCAGTGCGTGGCTTGTAAGCGTGAACAGTTCTGCCTGGGTCACGCTAATGCACTTCTCAAAGTATGGTTTCTAAATTGGACCTTACTCTTTAGTGAATAAATACACAACATTTCATCTTCGGACATAGTGCCTAATATTGTTCTTTTTGTTGAGCTCCAAGATCTACCTCAAATTCAGGTTTCTTTTTTTTTTTAGTTAAATCTCTTGCATAATCAGTTTAGACTAGTCAGGGTTAAAGTACTGAACACTCCCTGTATACTGCAAACTACCTTTCTGTTTACCTGACTGGCTCATTCTGGGATACATCCCTGTGTAATGGATGGAATCATTTCTACAAACAATACAGCAAATCAAAAAAGCCTGTTCTGCCCATACTTGTGTTTTGATGACAAATTATAATACCACTTTGACTAGCAAGCTTATGTTATGCTTTGTGTTACTAAAGATAAGATTTACCTAATTTGATGCATCTTGAGTTGGGTCTCTAGTTCAAGCTGGTTGTCTGAGCTCCTTTATAGTCAGTGGAAAAAGACAAGTGCATCCAGAGAGCAATTTTGAATGGTCCTCCCTCTCTGTCTCTACAGTGATGCCAAAGGAAACTGAAATTACCTGAAACAAGATACTTTGGACACCTGGAGTTGAAGGAACTGACTTCCATGCACCTAGCTGACTGCCAACACAGTTTGTTCATACCTGCCCAATTCTTTGCTTGTTACCAGGCTGAGAAAGCTCCTTACATTTCTCAGCTTATTTCATTTTTTTCCAAACAAAACCCTCAAAACTTCAAGTATTTCTGAACAACAGGAAGGCACTTGGTTCCTGTGCTATGTTTGGTTCATTGCCCCACAACCACCCATGCTGAAGCTTGTTTACTGCACTTGAGCCAGGTAGGATCCTGCCCAATCTGGTCAGGTTTTTGAGGGTGTTGCAGTTCATTTCTGAAGGATGAGGGAGAAAATTAATTTATTTCACTGTTAGCATTTTGAAACCTGATCTCTGTGCCCTGACCTCTAGTTAGATTAATCCACAGATGAAAGCAGCTGACCACACTATGTCAAGAGCACAGCTCTTCACCAATGAAGTCTAGTTGCACCTTGGGAAAATCACAAAGTCTTTCTTTGTGTTTTATCATTCGTCCCCAGACAGTTTCTTCCTTGCTGCCATCAGAGGTCCAGATTCTGCTTACATAAATGGAAGTAAGGCAGGACTGTCTGTGAGCAAACTATCTTGACCTTATCTCTGTTTAAATGTAAATATGAATATAGTGAGAACTGAACAGGGAAAACAAATAGGGCAATCAGACATTGTTTCTTTTAGTATCTATCTATACTTGGGAGAGTTTATAATTCTTTTTTCTAATTAACACTGCAGGATCAGGCTACAATTTTGTTGCATCAAAGCTTCTTCACTTACCGCTCCACTGCATTTCTTTGTCTTTACACAGAGATCCACACAAAAGTAATATTTTTCTCTCTGAGAACTGCGGCAGCTCAGGACAATGGGTTGAATCACAGCTCGAGGTTCTTACTGTGTTACTCTGGCTCTAGACCAGCAGTCCTGTGCTGATGGCTAGACACAAGCTTTCTACATCCTCAACTTGTTTTGTTTTTTGAGTTAATTTAGTATTCAGTGCACAGTTATGACAAAGACAAATACATGGCTCTGCTCATTGTCAGCTGTGTCTGCACTATGTTATTAATTTGAAGCAATACATTTTGTGTGCACAAACTATTCTGTTTACCTGTTTTTGTTTACTGTTATGTTACCCCTTAACCAAACTCAGAATGTTTTTGTCCATATTTTACATCACTGGAATTTCAATCCTTCTACACACCTGTTCTTTTCCTAGGTAAATAAAATTTTGAGCACTAGATGTGCCCATTCCAGTGGAAGCAGAATCACTGCTAGTGCACTTGTTCCAGGCGCCCAGCCTTAGCTCCATAAAACATACCCAGCTAATTACATGTAGTATAAATTCCCTCAACACTGATTATCTTGACAAAAGGCCTTCAGAGTTGGCAATTCTTTATAATATAAGAGGCAACTACATGACATTTGTAAAAGCACTCTTTTTTGCCAGTTTCCAGATGCCAGAAACATCCAGATGCTGGAGAAACTGTTTCAGTGGAGAGAATGGAACTTATCTGGGAAGAATGGGGAGTGATCAGGAGGACACGTTAAAAAGACGAACAAAATGGAAGAAAGTGCAGATGATTGAGAATGGAGAGGTCCAGCAGCAGCATGTAGAAATGGCCTTGCAGCTCATTGACAGCCAGATGAGCTGGAAAGGAGTGAGCAAAGATAAATTAAAAATTAAGAATCAGCTAGTATTCACATTGGTGAAGAGATGGCTTGTCTCAGATGCACTCACATATCACAATTCAGATCAGCATGGATCAGCAAGTGTTAGAACAAAGAATATTTTATTCTGCTTTTGAATGGTAAAATGATGGAAAGATCGTCCTTTGGCCTGTGTTAGTACAGAGCCTGACACTGTATGATGTTGGTGAATGGCAGGTATTCTTTGAAGTTACTGCAGTAACAGCAATTACAATAGCAATGTTATGTTAGATTTTATGGACTTTCTCAGTACTCACCTCAGGCAGTGGTGGTAGACTACAAGTCAGTCTTTTTTGCATGGACTATATAAATAAACCCTTTTACCACATACTTTCTCCTGCTCTTGTTGCAGGACAGAAGGGAATAACTACTGTCTGCTTTTATTCCTGTTTACAGCAAAAGTAACAAGAAATGTTGTAGCTATATATAACCTTGATTAGGAAGAGACCCTCTGTTTTTTTCACATGTGCTGAGAGTCACATCACTTGTTTCTGGATATCTGTGAGTTTAGAATCTAATGTAAGTTAATTACCTAGGGCCCCTGTAAGAGATAAAAAGAACTGCATCCTTTAAATGAACTATCACAGGCCTTGATCTTGACTTACTTAATGGGTCATGCTACGATACTACAAGGTTCCCAGATCATCCCCAGATCAAGGATCTATGGGAGTCCAAATGCACAAATTGCAATGGAAAATCATGCTTGTAGATGATCTTGTAAAGTACGGATAATTTGTAATATTATTTAGCATTTATAACGTATCCTGTGTTAAATAGACTTGATTTCATGAGATTATCCTATCAAGTTTATTTGCCAAATATCACATCTACAAGCAGAACGGAAACTTTAAAACAAGCAAGAAAATTACTTGTTAGACTACACCTGTACACTGGTATTTATTTATCATGTTGTAATGTCATGGTTTAAGCCCAGAGGGCAACTGAGCACCACACAGATGCTCACTCACTCCTTCCCCCTCAGGAATAGGGAAGAAAAAATAAAACAAAAGGTTCCTGGATGGAGACAAGAACAGGGAGGGGTGACTCATCAATTATGGTCATGGGTAAAAGACAAACTTGATTTGGGAAGAAAAAAGAACATCAACTTAATTTGAACACCACCACCATTATCACTAATTTACCAATCAAACAGAATAGAACAGTGAGAAATACAACCACATCTTAAAAACACCATCCCCACACCCCTACCTTTTTTCCGGGCTCATCTTTGCTCCTGATTTCTCTACCTCCTCCCCTCGAGCAGCTCAAGGGGGTTGGGGATGGGGGTTGCAGTCAATTCATCACCTGTTCTTTCTGTTGTTCCTTCCTCTTCAGGTGGAGGATTCCTCACACTCTTCCCCTGCTCCAGCATGGGGTCCCTCTCATGAGAAATAGCCCTCCATGAACTTCTCTGACATGAGTCCTTCCCATGGGCTGCAGCTCATCATGAACTGCTACAGGGTGGGTCCCTCCCACGGGCTGCAGTCTTCCCAGCAACAGACTGGTCCAGATCAGGCTTCCTCAGAGTCCTGGCCTTCTTTGGGCGCAGACACTTGCTCCAGCATGGAATCCTCCATGGGCTACAGGTGGGTATCTGCTCCACGGGTGACATCCATGTGTTGCAGAGGGACAGCCTGCCCTCTCACCATGGGCTGCAGGGGAGTCTCTGCTCTGGCATACCTCCTCCCCTCCTCCTTTCTTCAACTGACCTCAGTGTTTGCATAGGTATTTCCCTCACAACTCCTCTTCCTCCTCTCAGGTTCCCCTTCTTAAATATGCTATTGCAGAGGTGCAGCCACCATCACTAATTGGCTCAGCTTTGGCCAGAGGTGGGTCCAACTTGGAGTCAGGGAAGCTTTGAGAACCTTCTCACAAGGGCCACATCTGTAGCCCTCTCCCCCTCTACCAAAACCCCATCACACACAAACCCAACACATGTACTGGGTTAATGGGTCTTAGATTTTGCTATCTGGTTGATCAAGAGAAAATCTAAGCATAAAAATACCATCTTGATCCTTCTGAATGGTGACAAGTTTCCCTGGTATTGAGATCCTCCCACTAATCACTGTAAGAACACTTAGTGCTGTTCACCCTTAGACATAAATTTACTTTATACCTTTGTGTTTTTACAAATCTCAAAACTGGAGATGCCTAGAGGCCTGTCCATGCATGAAGGCCCTCATGAATCTGTGAACTGAAGTAATCTGGTCCTCCCATGGAGAGCTGCCTCTGCTACCCACTCTCTGGTTCTGCTGGAGGGTACAACAGTGGCTGCAGTGTTGTCCACCTCCATCCTCTATGTCTGCTGCAACACTGTGCTCTCACACAGTTCCCCATCAATGTCACAGCTGCATTCACTTCTGCACTTCCCCAGCTACGTAATTTCAATGTTATATCAGTATTTTTGCATGACAGTGTGGCATTTTTCCCCTTGATTTCCCTCAGCTGGAACCACCTCAGGTATGCTTGGCTTTGAACTGCTTTCCAAAAATTTGTATTTTATTGCCCCTTTCACAAAATTAATGCACTCAATATCATCTTTCACAAAATATTTTGTTCACCAGCTTTTCATTGATTGTGTTAGTTTGGTGACGGTCAAGAGCTTTGTTCTCTCGTTTGCTTTCATGATTCTTACAGACTCATGTTTTAACAGTGAGACTGACAAGAACAACAGTCCCTAATGGCCAAAAGAAGAAGGTATTCACTGGATATTTCATAATCCATATTATCCCGAGGCCAACAGTATCGCTGAGTGAACAAATGGCCTGGTCAAGTGATTTGCTAAAACCCATGAGACTGGGTGGCATTTACGACTCTCCAATGCCATCTATCAATTAAACAATAGATGCAGTGGAAATGGCTGTCCCAAAATTAAAGCCTTCTGTGTTACTGCTACAACTGTAGTACCATAAATTCTTAAGAAACCTGGAGAATACCCTATGGGTTTCTACACAGGACAACCTGTGTTAGTCAAGCTACCACAGACTAGAATGGTAGCAATGGTATTAACAACTGCAAAACATCTTTATACTTGGGAAGCAAAAGATAGTTCTGGAAAAATCCATTGAATTAATACTAGATGGGTAATGCTCTCTTTCTAACCCAATGTGCACCTGTTAGACAGAAACTGAGCAATCCTCTTTTATGTTTTCCCAGGTTGCCAGTACCCCAGATGTTGGAAAACTCTACTTGGAACCAAAATTTGTGACCTTGGGGATGAGCAACCAACATCCTGCAATATAATCAACCTGTAAATACTTTCTGATGCATACAGTGGAATAAAGGGCAAGATTACTCCAAAATAAATGACCATAGCTATGACTGTTCCTGATTTGGGTTTGACGATGGCCTCCAGGGTTTTACACCATTTGGCCAGAGATTCTCTTTTGTCTCAGTATCAAACAAATCAGCATTGTGGTCTTGCAAAAACATTATGATTGTTCCATTTGGAAACAACATGGTTGGGTTAAATACTATTGGCCAGTTTACATCACCCTAAAAATGGGCTGTCTGTGCCAGAATCATACCATAGTCTATGAAGCAGTAAGTGCAGATTTTGCACCTTGTAATGATTGCCGTGTTGCCTCTGGTGACACTCTGGCTGGTTTCATCTGGGCCTGTAATCATGGCAATATGTGGATCTCTTTATGGACAGGGTTGCCTGAACTCCAATGCACCTTGGGCCTCCCAGCATTGTGCCCCACATGGAAAAGGACTCCCATCCGACCCTACTGGGTGGCTCGCACGACACAGGTGCGAATAAGACTGAGGGAAGATGTAGAGGGGTGGCAAGACCTGGGAGTAGTCACCCACATAGCCTGGGCAATGGAAGGATTTTGGGGATTTGGGTCTGCTACCACACAAATGCGATTACAGTTAAGCAAATTATCAAGTAGAGAAATTAGCTAATGTTACCAGTGTTAGTCTGCAGTTTCTTATTAATCAATTACAAGCTACTCAATTACAAGCTGAACTTAATGCTGTTACATCAAAATGGACTTTGTGGCTATCTAAACCTCTGCAGTACTGACTGTTGTGTTTACATCCCTAATGTTATGCAGGATCTCAACACCCAACCAGAGGAGATACGACAGGTGGTGAAAGACACCCACAAACTCCGAGAAGCCATGAGTAATAGCTGACTTTGAAGGGTGTTTAGTTGGTTTGGATTTGGTGTTACTAGTTGGGTCCAATGTTTCATACAATATGTGTTGATGTTTGTTGTGATTATAGTTGCCCTAGGCATAGCAATATCTTGTGTAAAATCAGCTATAATGAAAGCTGTTGGCATAAAAATGATTCAGCTTAGTAATTATATCCCATTAGACAAGGGGATGTCCCAGTCAACATCCCTGCTCCTGAGACCTTAATTTGAGACCACATTTAAGTGTGTGGGTGTGACCATAGTCACAGGGTGGAAATGTTGGAAGTGTTGAAAGCACAAAACAGTGAAAAACTGCAAAACCCACAGTTGCTGAACACCTGGTGCCCAAAGCAGACACAGGACAGGGTGAAGATCTGGTGGTTTGTGTTGCCATGACACCAAGAAGGAATGTGAAGTGAGGTGGAAGCCACATTGTCCCGTTCTTCCACTTTTCAAAATAAATGTTTTGCACAACTCCTCGGAAGTTATGCCAAGAAATGCTTTGTGCTACAGGTCGAAGAACAGTGGCTTGACCACAGTCCCACTGACACACATATACACATTTGACACAATAGTGGATAAATACTACCCCAAGTTCATACCTAACTCAGAGGGATGAGAATTCGATACCAAATAAGAGGGACAGATCGACAGGTTTGTTCCTCTCGCCCCACTGCCACCAGAAGGGAGGCTTTTTGATAATATTTGTGACCTTGGCTACGCCAAGTGCCTACCCAGGAAATTGAGCTTGTGATTGCAGTTGGGGTTTTTTTGTAGAGCTATATAACCATTCTGCAGTATAGTGCATTTATCGTTGGCAATCTCAAAGAATCTGTAGATGTTGCTAAGAATAAACCGTTCTATTCATGAACCTGACTGCTCCTTTTGAATGTGACTGGACCTACAGCACACAGGCTGTTCGTGCATCTGGTGCATAGTCACAGCAGTAATTGGCTTATTCAGAGATAAATCCATCTGCCCCTAGCCCCTCTAATCTCTGAGGACTGGCTAGAATGCAAGGGGATTCATCTTTTACTAAATTTATCCCTCACTCAACGCAACACCTAATGATAGTGTGAAGAGGCATGTGAGGATCCCGGTTATGCAGCTGTGCAGAACACTCCTCATCACCAAAGCCACACGGAGCTGGGAGAGCTGAGGTGACAGTTTGCTCCATCTTCCCCACTTTGAGAGGTTATGGAAGGACCTGACTCATTAATGTACCTGGTGAGCACAGAGTGTGCACAGGTATCAGTGAATTAAATTTGCCCAAGGCCTTTCTTTGGCCCTGAGACCAACAGACCTGGACTAGCTTGTGTCTATAGGGAAAACTCTCAGAGTTTCCAACATTAGGTAGCTGTATCCAGGCAGTCCCTTTGGAAACTGTCCTTGTGCCATATTGAACAACAGTGTGGGTGAGGATAAACTGGCATGAACAAAAAGTATATCAGGGACTGTACTAACAGGTCAATGAAGCTCCTGTGCCCACAAATATTTTTTCATCACTGTTTAATCCACAGTCATCTGTGGTGGAAGAAGGTAGGGGGAGAGACATCTGCTACATTTTTGCGCTTCCTGTTACACCAGAGTTTCCTCTACCTTTACCCTGGAAGCAGCAAGCCTTGCAGAGTCTTTGTAACAGTTATTTCCCTGTGGAAGCTGTTAGGGAGAAGTGGACTCCTACACGTAGCTTAGCTACACTGAAAAACGCTGAAAACCATTTCCATCCCCAACTCCTCTCTCTCTCAGTCTTCTGAGTTCAGTCGTACCCTGTGTGTTAGCCAGTGCTGCATTTGTCCTCCCTGTGTCTGCAGAGGACTCTGCAGACCCATGTATGAGACACGTGGCTTTCTCAGCAGCAGTAAGCTCTGGTTGTGTGAATCTGTCTGAGCCTAGGAACAAGTTGGGCAATATTCCCTTTCAGAGGCAGCTGCCTGACTTTGACTCACAGCAAATCATGTGTGTGCCCCTAAAAGTCATGCTGAAGGGAAGAATTATACATAATCCTTAATAAGTAGCACTATCCATTTCTATTTACTTCCAGCGTTCAGGGAATGAAACTTCTTTTTTTAACCTGTGTCAGTCCCACTTTTTTTGCCTTCTATTTCAGTCTGGAAGGGTGCAGTGCTGGCCTTTAAACCCTGACAGAAATGTAAGTAGGAAATATTTAATATTTTGCAATCATAATAGAATTCCTCTTTATTGTTCAGATTCTGTGAACAAATCTGGAAGGACTTGAGGATCTAACTCCCCAAAACACTTGCTACACAATAGAGGTGAATCACCATTTCCAGGCTCCAGGAGCTAATGCCTGTTCAGACTAATACATTGATTTTGTGCATTGCTCACAAATAAAGCCTCTTTTTACCCTTCTCCCCTCAGAGCTTTTAAATCAGACTTCTACATATGAAAAGCTTTTCTGATTCCTGTAATTTCTATGAGATTGATTCAGTGGGATTGGTTTTTCCTGTCTTTAATTACTTCCTCATCAACTCAGTTCACAATGCTCCAAAAACACAGCAATAGTATCCTTCAGTGTTTTACTTTATCTTCCTGTGAAAAGAAAAGCTCTGATCTGATTCTACCCATGTCTGAAAAAGATGGTGGTTTATTTTACTGCTGCAAAAAGACAGCATACAAATATAGAGACTTATCAAATAGTATTCACACATGAACAAGCAACTGCAAGTATTGGCACTGTCAACAGAAAACTGTCAGGGAAATATCACATCATAAACCAAGAGATGCTACAAATCAAATTAGATGCCGAGCATATTGAACACTCAACCAAGAACTAAATGGTTCTTTCCTTTTAAGAAAACTGAAATCTCTATTTTTCATGTGCTAAAAAAATACATCATTCAACTATTACATTTATAAATGATTTAAAATTATTAATAGATGTTAAGAGCATGCTACAGGTCTAGCTGTACATGTACCAGATAGTTTTAAGTACATCATGTACATAAGTACCATGATAAGTGGCAAACTATTGACCTGATGAAGTCCATAATATTTTTTTATTTATTGAAATATCTATAAATCATCCATTAAGCCCTTAAACATTAATTTATATATGAAGGTTTAATAAAAAGCATGAAAAAATGCCTCCTTATCCAGCAGTGACTCGGAACATAGCTTGCAATGCTATTTAATAACATTTACTATGGAGCAATGTAGCACATGTTATGAGATGATCTGAAAAGGATATAATATTAAGTATTTGTTTAGCAGACCTGAGAAGGAAAACACAATATGGTGGTATTCATGTTGATTTTTCATTGTTAAGAACTACACTGTGAAATCAGAGGAAAACTAGGAAAAAGAAATGAGAGACTTTCTCCTTTATGGGTAATTCTATCACCTACTAGCAGAAATAACACAAGATCTGGTCATCCCGTTGTTCCTCCCACCTGTACGAGGAACTTTAAAGCAATATGTACCTCTGGAAAACACAAATAGAAATGTGTATTTGGAGGTATTATGCAGTCTCCACCATGGTGCTTTCCCTTACATGTTTTGATACACCATCCAACTTTAGAGTCATCATAATATTTTGTGTTTGCTAGGCAGCTTTTATTCCAGAAGCTCAAAGCCCATTACAGACTGAACCACCCTTTCACAGTAGGATGGATAATTATGTATTGGCATTACTATTTCAAAGACTGGCAAAGAAAACCAGCACCTTGCTCAAAGTCACACAGACAGTTGAGACAGGAGGGCTGCCCTAGATATTTTAAACAATGATTCAGAGCAAAGCTTCAGTAGATGCTTCAGATGCCAAATGTGTTTCTTGCCAGTGAAGATTGGTAAGATGCAGTCCCACTTGCTGAGCCTCCCAAGCAGGCTCCTGCCCACCCTCAGGACTGTCATGCCTCCTTCTTTTCTCAGATGTGATGCAGATGTCAAAAGAAAGCAGTTATATCTCTCAGCTGCTGTTTCTGCTGCATATTATTCCCCTTAATGATATGTCAGACACAGTTACATCCTGAGGTCCCCAGACAACACCCAGCATGCCACTCACAGTCACGCAAAAGAGGAACAAATGCTAGATGTCTGCAGATAAGCAGTTAACTACTGTAATTTACATTTCCCCCCTACACCCAACAGACTACAAATAAGATAACGTAATTTAAAAATGTGTTTTCATGGTTTAAGAAAAAGCAAATATACAAGAGCTGTCTAATTAGGCAAGAAGCTAGGGCTGCGCAGATGTTTTCATCTGTTCGCATGCCATGAGAAAACATTGAACAACCCCATCACAGAAACTGGGAGGTCATTTTTTAGTGTTCTTTATAATTATATAATGGATAGCTCTTTGGAGAATAGCCCTTATTAATGAACCATAAATAGACACCTCCCTGAGGGCATGTTAAAACACGTTGTACTCATTGTGAATGGGACACTGGTCATATGGGATTCAAAAATTCTCATATAAGCTCATAAAAAGAACCTCATAAAATGCATGTTTATGATTCAGTCTTTATTGTGGAAATGCTTATGAGGGATGCATTGAGACACTTCTAATCTATTAAGTAAACCTGCATTCTAGATGTGTGCAAGATTCTATTCTAGATTCTTGCAAGACAATGGGTCTGCAAAATGCAGATGAAAGACAGATGTAAATCATTTGCATTTTTTAAGTTTTGCATTAGTCCAGGAAAGTTCTTAAATTATTTTTGTCATGTTTCAGGTTAATGTTGATATTTATCAGATTTTTTTCTAAAGTATGTTACTGTACGATACTGCAGGCACTGTATCCTGGTTACAGTTCTTATGGATTGCTAGTTCTGCTCTTAGACACATACATGATGAAATAGCTGAATAATAGTTTCCATGGCCAAAAGGTCAGTAAGCTGTCTCTTTGAAAACCGTAGATTTCTGCATCAGTTCTGATTGTAGCCACTTAATATCTCTCATGCCAGATAGCTACATTAGTTTAGAAATGCTACAGATTCTTGTGGCCCAGGCTGTCTTCAGTGACTAAAATTAGTTCTTAAAACTTCTCCTTTGCCTGGCTATTAGAGACTCCAGCTAACAAGTTCCATTGAATTGTAAAGGAGCTTAGGTGCTTGACATATTTCAAAATGTCAGGCTGCTTTTACTTAAATACTAATTAGATATTTCAGATTAGATAATTGCAACTCACAGCACTCTGAAAAATGGTTACCCTTATTTTGGGTTACAAAAAATATTCAAAGTCAAGCAAAAAGTATGGCTAACTGACAGTTTTCTCATACATATAGCTAAAAATGACATTTTCATCTTTTCCTTAACCACTCTTCAAACCTAAACCCTTCTCACAGCCTTCTTCGTCAGTCAAATCCAATCCATCTCTCACTCTGAAAGACCACTGTTATATGCTGTGCAGGAGGCTTGTCTGTCTCCTGGAGACATTCATACTGAGTACCACTTTGCTCTCCCCTAAGCAGTAGAGCAAATTCTCTGCTGACAACATACATGGAGGGACTAATAACTCATCTGAGTAAATGCCAATATCTTGAATTCAGGTATGGAGTGGCCTTAGACTCTTCTCATATCAGTGAAGAAATTAACATCTCTAGTATTTCTGTGATGGATTTTATCCTGTGTGGGTGTCTAGAATGGACCAGCTGATGCACACCACAGATTACCATTTCCCTCCAGTCATTATGAGCACACTAGAGACACCAAGTCAGCTATAGCTGTTAATAGTATAGATGTCTACATCTAGGCAAATTGAATCCCTCCTGTGCTTCTGATGAATGATGTAGGAAAACTCAGGCAACTCTCCTACAACACAGAAGCCTCTGCACTCTGGCAAATGCAAGTCAGGCTAAATGTTTTGTATGATCCTCTCTTAACAGTTTCAAACACACTGGTGTTTAAAAAGCATGACTTAAGCTTACATATTCTGAGGGAATTCTTTGAAGAAACAAATATATCTCTTGAGTATTTTAGACTACATTTGACTCTTGAGGTTATATCTTTGCAGTAATAAAATCTAAGAAAAGTTTTATATGAAAAACTAAATTTATATGCAATCAGTTGATTACCTCAGCTAGTTCTTTTTACAACAATGCAGAATTATTTCAAATCCTCAGGTTTAGATAGCTGAACCCCTTTTTTTGTCTTGGAATCAGAAAGACCATGAACTCGGGCATGGAAAGCATCTAATATGCTTTTGGGTGCTATAAGATCATAAATGTAACACATCCAACACTGTCAGAGAGCAGTCACGTCAGGAAGTGTAAAAGAAAATTTTGGCATGAACCTTTTTACTATATTCATATAAACATTATTTTTTGGTGGCCACAACCTGTCTGTGCAATATGAGAACTTGTTTTGTTTATTTTGAAGCTGACGGGAAACAGTCAGTGAAGTAACAACCAATGGCAATATGAGAACATTCCATGGACCTTGAAGGCTTCTCAAAAACTAACCTTTACCTTGTTATGACTACAGCAGGATCTTAACATATTTAGCAATATGATGCAAGAAAACTTAATGCAAATGTGTACACACAAATGAAACTTTTCTTATATAATAAACTGGTTAGGTCTTGCCAATATCTATGCTGGAGGGAACGGTTGGGAATATGCTATCCATTCATGTGTATGAAGCTTACACAATTGATTCCGAAACACATAATCTGTATATATTTTAAGTAGGCCTTTCTTGAAAAAATTCCTCAGATGATTTTACTTACTAGCAGTGACTGAAACAAAGAATTTCAAAGCTGAGTGGGGTTTACAGGCTTTACTTAGAGTGCCTGATGTGGCTTGCTGAAACAATCAAAACTATCTGCTGAGCTGGAGATTCAGGAAACCTTGTCAGTGTTGTGTAAGAGCCAATGTGGACTCAAAACAGTTTTAATGAAAGACAAGAAAATATAGAAAGGATTTTGAACACTCTCAAACTGGATTTTAATACTAGAAAATAATACTAAGTAGTTTCCATAATAGTTTCTGCATCTTCACATGATGAGCTGATTTTGTATTTTAACTGTTGTGGGTTATTATTAAAGGTCTGTTCCATATATACCACCACCGAGCTGTTGATCTCAAGACTGAATAAAATTTCTTGGCTAGGACAGTCTTACCATGATGCTCTGAAATCCAGGTTGGCTCACCATGTCACATGTTATCATCAAATTCATAAAAATGCTCAGATCTTTAGATATTGTCTTGGGTATACTTCCAGGTGTTTTCAAGCTGTAAAAATGGTGCTTGTTTTTCTGCACTTTATCCACTGTGACATTATGATTCCAGAATTCTCTTTTCCACAAGAGCACCACTCAGCTCAGGACATCTAAGAGAAGATCAAGCCAGCCACTGTCAGTTTCTCCTTTCCCTTAAAGTCTTTGATGTGACTTACAGCTTATAAAGTCCAGAGACACAACATTCATCAACATCAATCAGATAGAGAAGTAATGCAGTCATGTAGTTGGGAGGTTGCTACCTGGATCAAATATCTAACCATCTTTCCAGGTTATTAGGAAGACACTGAACCCCATTTGTCCTAGCTTGTCTAAAATGGCAACAGGCTCCTCAAATCACACACCTGATTAACAATCACATCAACACAAAGATACTGAACATGTAAATCTAAGAACTGAGATATGTCTTCACAGTCTGATTTGTGGCCTTCAACAGTTCCTTATAACCTGTGCTTTTCCAGAAGCTGCCTCCACCTGTGCATATATGGTTATTGTCAGGCTATACATGCAGTTCATCAGCCTGGACACAAAACTATGGACTTTTTATACAAAGTAACTGATTTGGACTTCACAAGAGATTTCTGTAAGAGCCATCTTGCCACTGATTGCATCTGCAATACCTAACAAAACCTATACTTATTTAAGCATCTGTTAACCAAAACAACTTTTGTATCACTTAAACTAGGAATTTGATCAGGGCAAGAGGAGAGCATCATATAAAGTTTGTTGTTCTTTTCAATATAATCATTATTGGAAAGATTTTCAGAAGCAGATGCAGCAGCTGTCAGCTTCAGACCAGCTCTTTATGATTTCCTGCCATGTAACTTTTTTTCCAAAACTAGCCTCAACATTTGCTTTGCAGCTGTTAGGCAATATTTGGGTTGACTTTTGGATGCAGCTTTGTGTTAAGTCCTGCAGTGACCCATCCAACAGTAATAATCACACATGGCAGAGGTTATTCCAACATAGTTTATATTGCTGAGGTAACTTTGAGAAAAATTTAGAGGCATTTAAGATCCCATTCTGGTGTTCAGCTGTTGGAAAACACAACCAAGTTCACAAAGGACCATAGAGTGTTGCTGTTGGTACTGTCCATCCCATGAGTTCAGGGAGCTGTATCTTGACTTCTATGTGTATCCAAATATAAAAGTCTAGTAAGCTTTCAGGATACAGTTAAAGAGGTCACTGAGCTCAGGGCAGTAGCTTTTGATTTCCTCTGAGAAGCCCATCATAGATGACATCTAAATGCTTATGATGCAATATTCTTGTAGAAATATTCTTGTACAATATTCTTGTATAAAAAAGGAAACGTATGCATCAGGCAATTATTTCTGCTTCTCAGTAGGTTGCCCAATTTAGCAGGATTCTCAATATTTATGACAAAGTTAACATCAACTGAATGTCATTTCTCAGCAGAACAGATTTTTCATGAGATAGTTGTATACCACACTACACTATACCATATTGTACTCTACTTTCTGCCCTTTTGAATATATACAATCAAAAACTCTTTTACATTTTGTGGTCTCAATTCTCTTCCATCTTTACAATTAATTTTAAATTATCCCTCATTCTCCTAAGCAAAAAATAAGGAATGCATTGTTCTATTAAAGTTCTAAAAGCAAGGAAGAGTTTTCAGAAAAAATGGGACATATATAAGTTGATGATATCTGACAAGACTTTCTGAATGAGTATGGCTTACTGCAACCTTCAACCAAGAGAGATTTTATCCATGCAGTCATGTGAAAATTTCTGCAAGTAATAGTCCATGAAATAAATGTAGTGCAAGAAAAGGAAAATTGCAAAATGGGTATGAGTGAAAGTTAAGACTGTAAAGATCACAGAAGAGAAATAGAAAACAATGGAGTGAGAGATAATCAGCTGGAGATTCAGAATAGCACCAGCTGATAGAGACAAACTAATAAAGGGCAAGAGCAGTAGTGACCAATCATGCAATGTTAATCAAGAAAATTTCCTAATGAAGATTCACCAAGAGCTCTCAGATCTACGTAAAATCATTAGTGGGAGGCACAGGGTCAGTACGTGACATTTTTAGAATAGAATAGAATAGAATAGAATAGAATAGAATAGAATAGAATAGAATAGAATAGAATAGAATAGAATAGAATAGAATAGAATAGAATAGAATAGAATAGAATAGAATAGAATAGAATAGAATAGAATAGTAATTTCAGTTGGAAGAGACCTACAACAATCATCTAGTCCAATTGCTTGACCACTTCAGGGCTGACCAAAGATTAAAACATGTTACTAAAGGCATCATCCGAATGCCTCTTAAACACTGTCAGGCCTGGGGCATTGACCACCTCTCTAGGAAGCCTGTTCCAGTGTCTAACCACCCTCTCTGTGGAGAAATGCTTTCTAATGTGAAGTCTGAACCTCTCCTTATTTTGCTGCATTATGGTTTTGGTTTTGGCTTTTTAAAATAATACTAATTAAGAATGCATAATGATGACATTGTATATGAAAGTTTTCTGATGAAGAAATTCTTAAAACATCACTGTGCAATACAAACAGAAAACAACATGCAGATATTTTCAGACAGGAAAAATTAATTACTTGCTACATGTTTTTCAACACATTGGTGAAAGACATTTACATACCAAAATCCTTATGATTTCCTGCTTTAAGTCTAATGTGACACTTCCAGCCTCTCAGAAACAAGGTAGAGAGAGGATATATTGGGACAGGTACAGAAAATTATATTCTCACATGAGAGATAATGGTTGAAAGAGTTTACAGAATATATAAGGTCACTCAACACAGGTTGATGTCCCTCAACACAGGCTGATGTCCCATCAAACCTAGGTTGCAGAGGATGCCTGTGAGCACTGAGTGTGTTTCCTAGTTTCCACAGGCACACTAAACTTCCTTTGAGTGAAGGAGTTTTACTTCTGATGCTTAAGACTTTCCAGCCACAGCCTCCTTTCAAACCATCACTGCAGGTATTAGCCAGTCAACAGTTTTCATTTGCATTGATCAGTTGACACAATCTATTCTCAGGAGAATTAATCATTAAATTACATCCTAAGAGATACAGGAACAGCAAGCTCTGTGTTAATTTTATGCCATTCTTAATTTTTCATATCTCCTAGGTGCTGCAGACTGTGCACATGAGAGCATTCATGCATCGCTTAGTAATGAGACCTATTTGAGTTGCAGAAACTTCTTTTTCATTTTCTGTATTCAGGTAGTGTGAGAGCTGCAAAATGCCAGATGATTGCTGCACAGCAAATTTTGCCTATGAATATATAAGCATGTCCCATCAAAATAGAAGAGAATCTCTGGTTCATACGAACTTTGGGCTCATTCTGATTTCCTTTTTTACCAGTTTAAATTGAGAGTAATTCCGGTGAAATCAGCACATCATTAAATCAAAATTCACACCCCAAAAGACCATGTCTAGTGTACTGGGTCTGGCTGACCAGAATTGGTTTTCCCCTGTAGCAGCCCTCATGGTGCTGTGTTTTATGTTGGGAGCTGGCAGGGTGTTGATAGCACACTGGTGGTGTGGCTACTGCTGAGTAGTGCTTACACAGCACCAAGGATCTTTCCAACATTTTCCCCTGCCACAGTGGGACGGGGTGGGCAAGACCTTGGGAGGCGACACAACCAGGACAGCTGACCCGAACTGACCAAAGGGATATTCCATACCATATGATGTCTGCTCAAGTATAAAGCTGGGAGAAAGGAGGAAGGGGGTGGGGTCACCCTTGGTCCTCCGAGGCCACCACTACGCGTATTGGAGCCCTGCTTCCTGAGAAGGCCCGACATCGCGTATTGGAGCCCTGCTTCCTGAGAAGGCCCGACATCGCCTGTTCATGGGAAGTAGAGAATAAATCTGGTTTCTTTTTTGCTTCCGTGCACAGACCTTTGCTTCGCTTTTCTTATATTAAAACTGCTTTTGTTTTACCCACAAGTGTTGTTCTTTTTTTCCTATCTTATTTTCTTTCCCCTCTTTGCACTGTTGAGAAAAAAAGGGGAAGGGGGGGGAAGTGATAGAGCGACTTGGTGGGTACCTGGCATTTAGCCAAGGTCAAACCACCACATCTAGATATATTAATGATCATTCATTGGCAGATTAAACTGACCTATGCGCTGAAAACAATTAAAATAGTGTAGAAAATAACGGGCATAGGCTGGCTATTCAGGCGCTTTTGATAATAACAAACATTTCTGAAGTGTTGCCATCAAAGAAACTCTGATCATTTCATAAAAGCTAATACATCTGAGTCTCCTTTCCATGAAGGTTCAAAAGATACTTCTAAAGTCAGAAGAAAGACTTTTCAAGGCATGATCAACTCCCTCATCTGTTTTATATATACTACATTGCACTCTACAATTATTGCCCAGACTCTATTAAGTTCCTAAGAGTTTTATGAGCCAAAACACATTTGAGATTCTGGGCTACACTAATGTATTTATATTTATATATAATTTTTTATACATATATATGTATAAAAATACAGTCTCATTTTTTAGAAAAGCTACAGAAGGGAATCATCCCCGATGAAGTTGCAGAGGAATTATAGGTGATAGAGAAGTTGTGTGGATGAGGAAAAGAGGATATAGGGAGTGTGTGCAGTGGAGTTCATGGTCCTATATCATGCTGCTGAGCCACTGTATGACCATTGAGCAACTTGGAGAGGTTCACAAACACAAAGAATGGCTAGTCATTCGTTGAGCTTCTTTTACTACAAGTAGAGCTCTCATGAATATCTCTTGAAAATTCAGATTGCTTTGGCTTTTAGCTGTACAAATGGAGAACGTTTGCGTGTGACAAATGCTATTCAAAAGCATTGAATTTTGCAGCTTAAAAACAAATAGCATGGGGTTGTGTAACTCCGTGTTATTGGTGCACAAACTTTTCATTACCATTAACCATAAGCAGGGTCTTTACATCATGGTGACTAAGCTGTTTCTATCAAGCTTGTCGGGTACTTCAGCCCAAACCCATCACATAGCAGGTTGAGTGTTCATCACATGGACAAAACATCCCATGCTTTACCCATGTCTGAGGGTTTCTGAAGAAAAAGGGCATGAAGGAACAGGCATATGCAGAGGAATTTTTCTGAAGGCTGCATCCATTATCCTGAACAGAGGTTGACAGCTCCTGTATGCACTATTTCAACAATGGCTTTGTGGGTACAGTTCTGTGGGTTGTCTATATGAAAATGTTTGAAATTATTTGAGATCACTGGATATAAGGATGAAATATATAAGAGAGATAATATAAATGTCAAAATATAGCATTGGCATTCTTGCCTTTTTCTGGTTTGTCCAGTGATAATTTATTATGTTTTTCTTTGTAAGCAGCCAACAGAAAGATCAGAGGGAGAAGAATGCAAATTATTCAAAGCTTTAAAGTAATGTCCTTTCATGCAAAAATTCCATGGCTACAAATATGTTTTTAAATAAGAAACTGAAAGTGAGGAAGGTAGTCTAAAAACATGAATCTAAAGCTAAGCCCAGTCTGCTCACCTTCTCTGTTCTGCCAGCTCCACTTTTGCAAATTCATGGCTTACGGCAGTTCTCTGTTCCAAAATTGTGCTCGTACCTTCAAGTTTTGAGCTGTCAGAGCACAACAGATTAGCCCGGGAAAAGGAATAACCTTGGTATTTTTTTAATAGACTTTGTTTCTGTTTGATAAGTTCCCAGGAAACGTATGGCTGCAACTTTTGCCCTTCTTAGCTTTCCTTTCTGTGAATAACTCTGCATAATCTTAGCATGCTCAAGCACAGTTTAAAGTGGGTTAATGGTGGTGTGTAAATCCTAAAGGTATATATGCCAGTTAAAGAATATTCAGTTGTAGCTAGCTTGGCTATTAATTAAAAGTCAATTAAGAGTTTCCACAGCATCCAAACAAAACAAAAGAATAATAATTATGTTCTGAAGTTGGAGAGGAAAGCTACAATAATTATTTCTGCTGATAGGTCTCTTTCACATTTCAGCAAAGATGGACAATACAAAATTAGCAGAGAAAAAAATGTACTGACAATCTGCAAGGCAGGGTGCTATAACTGGCTGGAAGAATAAGTTCCAGGTGAATATCTTAGCAGAATGAATGAGAAAAAAGTGTTAAAATGTTGCCTGCAATAGCTATTTTGAAAAATGTACATTAACACTTTGGACACTTTCCAACATGCAATATGGATAAAATTTAATTTGGTGCACCTCCAGTTAGTTAAGAGGCATTTTTTTCAGTCTCAGTTTTAATTTTATCCTCACATTTTCTAATAACAAGAGCTGTTGAAAAGTTTAATTTTCCAAGCCTTCATTCAGTCATCCTGAAAGATCCACTGATGAGTGAGCCAGACAGCCATTCCAGTATTATCTCTTCAGGCTTTCTGACCTTAAGCATCCTCCTGAAGTAAAGTCATCACATGAATGGAAGACAAAGTGATAGACTGTCTCACAGGTAAGCACTTAATTAGACTAACTAATATTTTTAATTGTGCAGGGGTTCAGAGGTAGTAGAGATTCTGCCATAATTCTACACACCACTGTTTCTCGTCCACTGAAGAAGAGGGGTTCCAGCCCATTTCTTGTTGCTGTACTGGCTCACTTGGTTTAGGAAGAGAAATAGACTTCAGAGCATGCCTCAGCATGGATTTACTTGCCTCTAAGTTGGATATCAAAGAACAAGTCTTTTAGATGACTGGCATCAATGGGAAATCCAAAGGTTGCTGTTGATACAGAATACCTGAGAAAAATAATCTGCAAAACCCAGCTAGTCAGCAGAAGCCGCATACTAAGCAATAGAAATTGCTTCACACAGGAATGTATCTGAATTTCCCTATTTCTTTGGGGCTCCTAGACAGGTATATCTTCAGATAGGGTCCAGTAGCCCAAACTCATTCCTATATTAAGCACTTGCACATTGTATTTGAATGGTGTAATGGTTCCCTCAGTTTTCTAAACATAGCTGGCAGGAGGTCGGACTTATGATGGCTGCCTGTTTGTAAATGTGTAGTGATTACAAAGCTTAGGGAGCAGATTCAAAGGAAGAAATTTAGCAAGTCTAGGCAGATCATGAGCAAAGTTTTCTTGGAATCCAGTTCTGGATTTCAGGAACTAAAATCCATTCCAATCCTAGTGCATTGGTCTGTTCTGGTTGCATACTTAGCCTTTCACCCCTAGAATAGGAAGTAGCCAGAATCCAGTGTCTAACCCCACAAAGCGAAACTCTTCCACTGAGTGGCCAGCAGTCAATTTTGTTTAGTCCTTACTGGTGCTCATTAACTTTCTTTGTAGACTTTGCTACAGTCCCTGCTGAGTCAGATGTGTAATTGTAACAGCTGAGCAATTTTAAAGTGATAGATGAGCCATAGGTTCCTTTGGAACTGAATGACACCTAAGTAACCATTAAGAGTGCCTGGGAGGGACAGGACTGGTAATGTCTGAATGACAGCAAGTTTGGTCATTACTAGTCTCAGTTCCTGTTGGCAGTGGCAGATCTGAAAAGATGCATAAAAAGCTGCTCAGCGGCTCACTGAAAGGAGTCCTGTGGCTTCACTTTACAGACGCTACGACTAAAACTAGCCTTTATTGGAAAACTAGTTGTCAGTCTTAACACAGAGAACCAGCCAAGGAAAGTTCTCAGGCTCACAGCAGGGTGGAGGGATTTCCACCAGTGCTCCCCATGCTGTTTTATAGGCAGCAAGATGTTCTGTCTTGAAGTTACTGCCAGTAAAACAAGTTCAACTAATTTTTAATTAATATATGAATAAGAATAAAAGGTGCAAAAGAACATTTGTTTGTTCTCTGTGCAAGGGGAGGCAATACTATGCTGTTTCCCTGGGAAGGAAAGGAAAGTGATACTGTCCGTCTGCAATGCAAAACCTTCAGGGTACACATCTCCTCTGGCTGGATGACCTTCAGTCTTCAGACATCACCTGTGCCCATTGAGACAAAGGAAAATTCAGTTTGATAGTTTTATTCATGTTTACCAGCAGGATAGATATGTTGAGAAGAAAAACTGTAAACAAAACACATCAGAATAAAATTCGCTTTGGTTATATTTTAGTAACAAGGAAAGTCACTTTGGGAGAGTCTTTGGCTTTGCAGTTAGCATTTCCTGCATCTATTTACCAAAACTGTTCACTTCTTCACCAACAGCAGGGACCTATGTATAAAGGCAGTGGATTTATATGGAATACCGAAGGAGCTTCAGGTGCTTCTTCACCCTGTCTTGTGACACAAGGCAGCTTCTATTTATAGAGTGAGAAATTCAGAGCTGGTAAAAAAGGTTATTTTGTTTCCCATAAAATATGTATGTATGGAATTTATTGGTATAAGGAGTTTCTACAACCGGGAATCAGCCACTTATGAAGAACACTGAGTTATCAGGACATTTAGTGGGACACATGAACTTCCAAATATCAGAGGCTAGAACAAGACCTCATCCTTTATGCTACTCATCTTGTTTCCCTCTGCTAAAGATTTCTAGACATGTCTCTGGAAAACCTGCTATTTCCAGTCCATTGCCAGTACTGAATGTGCTGAACACGTAAGTGTGGACTTGGAAATATGGGTTTGTAATTTCCTTGCAGTTTCTCAGGTTATAGGCATCAAAATGAAAAGATCCTCTTTGTCTAACCTGCTCTTATCTCATGTTGGCTTCAAAGTTTCTTCTTTCAGATTTTAGGCTGCCTCTTTCAGTTTCTGATATAAATATATATATAACTTAACATAAAGTGAGTTTTATAGACAGTTTCAGTAGAAGCAAACAAGGCACATACTAACCTGAAATTATAGCCAAAGCTCAAGAAGATTGAAGAAAAGGCAGAAGGCCTCTATTCTCAGTATCAAGTGACTATTAAGGCTTCTACAACATGAACTGTATTTCTGTGACTCACAGCGGAAGCAAAATTAACAGATCAGAAGTACAAATTCAGCACACAGATCTGGAAGAAGAACAAGTTGTCAGCTAGTATTTGTTCACAGACACAGATATATCTTTGTGTAAAAACATTGTATTACAGTGTTAAATGTATTCTGTAAGCACTTCTTAATCACATTGGTTTAGAGTTGCTTGTCTTGAAAGAAATAGAGGCAAATCAAGTACTCTGAGTGCATCTTACTCAAGGAGATCTCTTGGTGAAGTCAAATTTTGCCTGTGTAAGTAGTTCTGAACTGAAACCTTGACAGTGCTCCAGAAGGACTTTGGAAGGGACCTTGGTATAACAAAATCTGCATACAAGTAAACATGCAGAACAGCACAGAGCAAATACATGTGAATAGTAGAGGGCCCATAAACTACAGCCAAACATACTGATAATGAAATTTTGCAGTCTTAGTTCATTTACATATTATCCAGTTTATAGGACAAAGAAGCACCAGACTACTAAACACATCATTCATGACTCATAGGTATTTTGTGCAAATATATGATTCATGACAAAATCTGCTACTGAATGAAAGAATAGCATTTATCAGAATACTTCATCTGAACCTGAAAAATGCATACAGAAATCTCTCACCAAGTAAACCAGACCATAACTGTCTACCTACCTGGTTTGCGTCTCATTTTCTTTTTTTTTTTTTTTAACTTCTCTGCACATGAGAAATTAAAATTAACACCACTGAAGTTTCAGCATCACTTAATAAACTGAACCATTAGGATGACAGACACTGATCTCTGTTGGTTTTCTGCTAATGTGAAATGTTTTGTGCATGAGGCCTGGGGAACATTAGTTTGAACAGGTTCAGCTCTTTAAAAAGCAGATGACAGAATTCTTGATTTCTTTCCAATCAGACCCTGTGGACTAGGACTCAAAAAAGCAGGGGAAGTGGATGAGAGAGGAGAGAAACTTATTTTATTTGTTCTTTTTTGAGGCATATGAAAGATAAAAACAGAGGATTTGAGGCTGATTGACATGTTTATTCAGACACAGGAAGCTAGGAAACAAATCAAAGAAGAGATTTTAAGGTTTCAGGTCTTTTTTTAAAATTCAACTTAAAGGAGGAAACATTGATAAAACAAAGGTAGCCTGTGGCTACTTTCCATATTCCAAAACAAGAAACATTTTATGACAGTTTTGTCTTTGTGAAGAATTTACCCTTTTGCATCCATGCATTGTGAACTAGGGAGTGCAAGAACCAAGATTAAAAAGAGACCACATAGAAAAAGTCTCCTTCCTTGACATTTTTTTCTAGTATTATGAGCAAGATTGACAGAAAGACTCACATATAAAAGTGACAAATGCAGAAGTTTTAATACACAATAGTGTTTCTGTGACATCAAATTAACCTGAGAAACAGCCATAAAAAATTACCAAAATCAAGAGTTGAGTTCAATAAGATTATTTTTTTTTTTTTTATAGCAGGTAGAATGAATTAAAAAAAATAAATTCCTGAGTTGCACTAGAATAGTGTAAATTTTATGAGGCCACATAAACTTCCATGCTTCAAATATAAAATACAAACTATCTCAGGTTTGAAAAGACATTCCTCTGTACAACGACTATACTATTATTCTTTATTATGGGCTTGTGGCTTCCTGTGAAGTATCTGGGTCTGGCCACTGGCAGTGAAAGAAAGAAATTAATTTTACTTCATTTCTTCCAGCCCAAATACCTGTGAGTATTCATGAGCCTCTTCCCAAACATTGTTAGCACTCACTGATCTCCCATGGCACACCCTGTAACATCTCCTCTGTAATTTTCCTTATTCTGTTGTTTCCATTAAACCCTTGAGCATCTCAGGTGGGAGGGGATGAAGCAGATCCTATAAATCAGGAAATGCTGCAGTAGGGAGTGTTACTTTACAATACCTGCACATGTCTGGGGCACCCACAGTAACAGAAATAAAAATCTTATCAACCCTTTCAGAAACACCATGAGGCATTTCAACATCTGCTAAAGTAGGCATCACCATTAATGCTGCCCTGCCCTCCTGGCTGTGTTGAAGAAAGGTCTGTAAGCTGGTTTGTTTAAGTTCAGAGTATGAGCTTTTGTAACAGAGATAGGAGCCATTTTGCTGTTACTTCACTCAATTCCATCACACTGCATTGCAGAAACCCTCAGACACAGCAAGGTTGACACTTAGAAGTTTCCCCTGCAGACTTAAGATGCCTGAGCTACTGTAGTGGCTGCTAGCAGTACCCTAAGGTGTAGTTTCTGCAGTCCAGTATGAACTGTGAGACTTCTTTCAAGATCCCACACCTAGCTGAATACACTGTCTGCATCCTTACCCCAAAATTTTGCCAACCATCAGATATGCACTGGTTTTCCATCCTCATGTCCTTTCATGTTGGTCTCCACAGAAAGGAAAATCAGGCACTCAGGAGATGAAGCATGCTCTCACCAACCTGAGAAATAGAAAACCAGGTCCTCAGCATGCTGCAGCGTATACATATATAGCTTAATTTAAACAGAACCTATATCACAAAGTGTGAGAAGGATGAGAAACATACTTCGTAGTAGGTTTCACACACTTCTCTTGATGATAGAGGATTGCTATATTCACCAGATCTGTGCTCCATAAAATGTGAGAAATGGAGCCTTTCCCATGAAGTTTGACTCTCTTATTTTGATTTCTTCCACATCCTCATTCCAGTCTCCTCCCTTGACAAGCGTGCACTAGGTTTCACTTCTCAGGCTGCTCATCCTCAGCTTGGCTCTTTGCCTGGCCAATTCCAGATGCTGCTAACTCATTTCACAGTTCCTCCATTTGCAGTGATGCTCAACATCTTCATATGCACCAGGTCTTGCCTGCCTGTACTTTTCCCAATCAGTGTATCCATTTTTTACACACTGAAAATGGTACCATTGTTTTCTCTTTGCTCCCAGGCCCTTTGCCACTATTGACTTTTTTTCCAGCAAAAACTTAGAGCTGTGGGGCTTCTTTGATATTGTGTCAGTACACCAGTGATGCCCAGCCTGATGCATCATTTTTATATCCACTAAGTAAACAGAAAGTCATCCCAATTATATGATCCATAGTTTAAGCTCCATACATAAGGTTTCCATGCATTGGAGAAGT
Organism: Strix uralensis; assembly: GCF_047716275.1. NCBI lineage: Eukaryota > Metazoa > Chordata > Aves > Strigiformes > Strigidae > Strix > Strix uralensis. The sequence continues at coordinate 122,832,731 of NC_133973.1, forward strand.
CTGAGCTTTCTTGCACTGAAGTATTCCTTTTGTTGTCTCCCAGTCTGGCTTGTGTCCTTGCTCCTTTTGTGTCTGATGAATTCTTCTTTCACACCACCCAAACACAAACTGGAGATCACTAACTGTACATTTATAGGAGTAAGTAAAAGATAGATAGGAATTAATATCTGGAGCTGAGTGGATCTGGAGCTGAGTGGCATAGAATCAGAAAAGATTAAGTTGGGAGGTATCTGTGGAGACCACATGGTCCAAACTCCTGTTCAAGTCAGGGCCAACTTCAAAATCAGATTATGCTGCTCAGGGTCTTCTCCAAACCAGTTCTGTGAAGGCATGTAATTCTGTTACCACTGAAGCAATTTCCACAGAAGTAAAATAATAATCTCCAGCATAAATGCTGTTGCTGACAAATGTGAAGCCTTTTCTCTAAAACAAGGGAGCTAATTCCAAGGAATAGGTGAAGTTCTAAGCATAAGAGGACTGATGAATTTTTTCCTGAGTCATAGTGAATACTTATCTTGGATGAATCAGGAAATTTTGGACAGAATGGTTAGAATTTAGCTTTTCTCTAGTTTTGCTTTAGCTTTGTGAAATTCTTCTTATATTTCCGGTCATGCTTATCTAGCTAAGTACATTTTCCCATGAGTCATATTTCCCATAATTGTATTCATTCATGGTAATTGTATCTTTTCCAGTAAATAAAGTCCCAGAAAGTATGGACATACAGAAATTAATAAAGAAAAAAATAAAAATTAATAGTAAAGCCCACTCATGAATACAAATTATTGTGAAATATTTAGTATTATTATACACATGAAGCATATTTCCTGACTAGCTGAAACCACCTGAAACCATCTGTGTTCTTTCAGCTCATGAATAATGGTCAATAATAGGTCCTGGAAATACATCTTTCCAGTCATGATACTACACTTAATCTTAATTCACAACAGTGAACTAAAGTTTACTGCTGACTTTACAGGAAAGAAGTGCCATTTTTTCTTTTTCTATGGTTTTAATTTCATCCCTTCTTTAGAATCTTCATTTAGAAAAGTAAGTGACTCATTAATTCATTTAGGAAGCCCAAATTAGATACATCAACACAGAAATATGAAAATGGTGATCAATATGTGTAGCAAAGCATAACTGATCAGATTTTACCTTTAAATGCACACAAATAGTGAATTGCAGTGGTATCTGAACATATACCAGGACAAAACTTCTATTTTTACTTATTCTTGCATAGCAAGATGTATTGTTCCTTAATGTTTGCATTGATTTTGAACTCATCAATATTTAAATTCTTAGTTAATATATATTGATTTCTGACAACAGAGATCAACTTCTGCTTCTTACTTGATATCTGGATCCAAAAAAGGGTTCCCAAAAAAGGAAAGAGCAAACCAAAAAAGAAAATAGGTATAAAATCATTATGGTGTAAAATTGAACAGAAAAAGCTATTCACAGTGGATGTGTATGCACATATACTTGCCATTAATCTTCAAATTGCTTTGAACTGCCAGTGACTGACTAGTTGCCTCATCTTCAAATGAACCCATGCTTGTGATGACCAAAAAAAAAAAAAAAAAAAGAAAAAAAAAAAAATTAATGCTGGCTTCATCTTCCTGCTCTTAGTTCTCAGCCAGGATGGTAGGTTATGGATGGCAGTCAAATGACTGATCACCATCAGACCCTGAAAAGTCTTGAAAGCCCAGTGAAGCTTTCTATGGGCAGTGAATTGCAAAAATATAGACAAAAGGGTCCTATATTGATATTTGTTGTTCAGCTGTAGTCAAAGTGGAAACATTATATACGATTTTGCTCCCTCTTAAATGCTTAAAAGAAAAAACTACCCTATCATTTGTGAGTGATGGCTGTGACTAGTACTGACTACTGAATATTGATCAGTGCATAGAATCCTTGGGGTTTCACACAGTGCCAAGAAGCAGAACATTAATTCCCATAACTGTGCTCTGCTCCCTTTTGCTTGTGCAGTTCAGAACAGGCCTTTTTGGAAATGCTGCTGTTCAGGGCAGTCAGCATCACAAGGACCGAGAGTTGAGTTTTCTGATTTGTATTTACAGCTATGCCACTGAGTCTCACAAGAATGACTTAGCCTCTCTCTTGTAGATAAGTGAGAAGGTAGAGCCCAGAAGAAGCAGACAAAAACTAGCAAGAAGCTGAATACAATATAAACCCAAATGTATCAGAGCAAAATGAATAATCCCCCAAATCAACTTTAGCTTTCACACATGGATTGCTGGGTTGACATAATGCAAATGTAATCATAGTCAGCTAAAACACTGACAATGTATTGCTGGTTTCTGCCTGTTTACCCATAACAAGTATCCACAATGGGAAGATTTCATAGAATCACAGTCATTTTGGTTGTAAGGAAAATCATGAGGCCACCTAGTCCAATGTCTCACTCAAAGTGAGTCTGTTGCCAACATGAGATCCGGTCAATCATGGTTATGTGCTATCCTCCTAATAAAAATGTTTTCCTATGATTTCCTAAAAGTGGAAGATTTGATTTGTTACATTTACTTAGTCTTAACAAGTCAGATCCAGAAAAGGCTAGCAATATTGTAAGTGGGATATGGGTAAACTTTAGCTACTTAAATCCAAAATTATGCATACTCTTGCAAGAGAACTAATAGTGAAAAGAAGGTCGGCATTATCTCCCTCTACAGTGCCTGCATTTAAAAGTATATTTCAAATGAAGGTGTAGACCTATTTTCCAGGACAAGCTTAGAACTATGCATCCCACATGGAGGGAATATGTCCTGCACCTTTAAACGAGGGGCTTAAGAAGCAAGATCTCGAGACTCATTCTTTGTCTCAGTATTTCCTGGAATTATTTTAGGTAGTTCCATGTTTTTACTGAGTCCTAAAATATGGTTAGGAATTCTATTCCAAAGTCCACCACACTTAGAAACTGACTGTCATATAGTCACTTCACTGAGGTACAACTGAGGAAAACAAACTTCATACCAGATTCAGCTCAGCATTTTCCATGGAAAGGCAATGGTGAGAAGGAATGCCAAGATTTTAATGAATATAATAAGAGTTTAAATGATAACTCTAGACATGTCTTCCACAGGGACAGGTCATGAAATTTAATTAACAGTCATATGCTTTGAGATCCTCTGATACCAAGCACTGTGTAGCTGCAAATTAGAATGATTTCTTTACAAAACGTAATCAGTGAAATTCATTCCTTACCTAATTTTGGTAGGGTTATTCAGGGAATAAACTATGCTGAATGTAAACCTGAATAATTATTTCATTGGCATTAGAAGATAAACAAATTGTCACTTGCAAGTTTCAAACAAGTTTCTAAGTAACCCGGCAAAGATTACCCATAATTTTTACATGTTATTCACAGAATTTCCATCTTCAAATTAATGATAAATAAATAGACATTATCTTTTAAATATTATTTTCCATTTTGTAGTATCTTTTCCATAGTATTCAAACAGCTGAGAAGGAATGTAACACATGGATACCTGTAAAGTACACTGAATTTCATTGAGTAATCTTCTGTCTTGCTCCTATTTGAATTAGTTATAACTTATTGGCTTAAATAGGTGTCCTAAGCATACTCTATGTATAGTTAAATGGGGGGAGGGGGGTATAGGTTTGGAAAGAAATACTGCATATGAGTTTCAAATTTTCTTTTGAAAATGCTTATCAGTTTACTTGGAATTTTGTTGACGTCTGTTCCTCTAAAATCTGTTCACCATGAAAGACATAAGCAATAAAATATTGTTGTTTCTGCTGAAGAGAATATTTAAAGACATTCTGAGAGAATAAAAATACACAGCTGAGCACAGGGAAAAACTCACTAATGATTACACTGTACATGGTTTGAGAACGCAGAAAATTATAGGATCTTGAATTATGGATGTCTCTTTAACCCAGGCAGTAACTAACTTTCTACTTTTTCCCATTCTTCCCTCCGTCCAACTCTACAAGTACCAACTGCTCTCTCATTTGGATACTACTCATCCAATGCATATCTCAGTAAACTCTGAGCATTAGTTTTTAAATTCCATATTTCTACCGCAGATCTGGAAAGGGACTTGTCCATCTGAAAGTCTGTCACAGTCTTCCAGCTATACAAGATTGTCTAATAAAAATAATAATTCTGACTACAAATATTGTTCTGACATTCTCCTAAGTAGCTGTAGAGATGCAAATGTACACGCTTGCATATTCAGCAAATGCACAAGAAGATCTTTATTTTTGGCATACATCTGTTTTGCTGATTAAGGATAGCAATTAAACTCGGACACCAGAGTGAAAAGAGTAGGTGTATTCTACTGGTGATAGCCAAATAATGTAACAGCGTAATACAGAAAACATGTAGTAAGAAAAAGCAGAATAGTGCACTTAAAGCAACAAACAGGAAAATACAGAGTAATGCATCAAATCATTACTACACGAGAGAGAGAATAGTGATTAAGAGAAATACATCACCACTTGCATATATTATCATCATCATCCAGACCCGCAGACGCTGGGCAGCCCCGGTTACAGCGAGGATTTGGAGAGCCTCTCCCGGCAAGCGGGAAATCCTACGCGGTGCGTCCACCCATAGGTGAGGCATCTAAAGTCACTGCAAACGGGCCCAGTCTTATATACCAGAGATCGACAAGCCAGAATAGCTGGCACCTTTGTTTTGAGCAGAAAATTTCTGGTTTCATTCTCCTGTTGGATTCCACCCAAAGCTTGACCAGGGCTCGGGGGGGGAACCAAGGGAGTTTCTAACAAGGCCAAATACTTGGGTTCTCAGCCTTGAAGAAGGCTGTGAAAGGAAAGTTGGATACATTCTCTCCTCACTACTGATTATATTTTGTCTTTCACTAGTGAGTTTACATATTTTATCAATGATTACATGCTAAGTTAGCAGCTTCAGCTCTGGGCCTGTTGTTCAGGCTGCAGTATTTCAACACTTTAGCACTTTTTACATCAGCATAAATGGGTTGTTATAACTTAGTACAATACCTACTAGCACAATGGTTATCTGTTATAAAATGTACAGGATTCATCCATAGGTCAACTCTGGCTTGGGCCTGTTGTCCAAGCCTTAGCACTTCAACATCACTTTACAACTCCATGTATCACTTTAACTTAAAAAGTAATCGTGCAAAAAGAAATCTACCAGAAATTCTTAAAATAAAGTTAAACATTTTGTTATACTGAAGCAAGCATCAAGGGTTAGCTGTGTAAATCCCTTATTGAACAGGAACCTTGAGAATCCTTCCTTCCTTCCGCATAGCTGAGAGGAAGGAAAGCAGGTTATATTCTTTTTTATTTCTGTAATTAATAATTTGTAATGTATATTTGTATGTAGTAGATTTTCATTAAGTGAATCTTAACTGTCGTACAGCACTGGTGTATAACTGTTGACTTAATTTCATAATAATGTTAATTCATCAATTCATTGATTGGACTCCAGTTATCTTAGTCTGAAGGCATGTACTATTCAAATTCAGTTAGTTTAATTACAGTGATATAATTTTAATCTGATTTTGATCGATTTTGATATTTTTATTATTTGGCTATTAAACCCATAAAAAGGACAAGAGTTTTTGTGGGGTTTTTTTCATTCCCAATTGTATTAAGGATGACCAAACCAAGAAAACAAAACATAAAGGTAGGCAATAATTTTTCACTCTCCTTTGTTTTCTTCAAAGCCTCCATACTCAAGTGCCAGAAACAGAAATTTATATCCTCAGATAAAGAAATCATATCTGACTAATCAAGAATTAATATCAAATCATCTTGTTTACTACTTGAGTTTAAAAAAACCCCTAGAACATGCAAATATCCATGATTGGATTCATCACAATTAATTCTTTTTGTCTAAGAGCTATATGTCTAATGGGAGTTATCATCTAAACTATATCAGCAGAGAGAAATAAGAACCTTCATATAGCATTTTATCTTATACTATGAAAGCTGTCTCATGTAGGCAAATGTCTCTGTTCTAACATCAAGGTGTCCTTGCCTCCATTAGCTGTCAAGAGAGACCACACAATGAGTTCAGACTAGGCATTTAACTTTTTTACAGAAGCTGGGCAAGATGGAGTCCATGCCTAATACACATAATTCTCTGGAATTTTTAAGGTTTGTACATTCATAAAAGTTGGTTTGAAATCTTAGAAAAACAATCTCTCTCATAAGTTTTCAATATTTCTAGTTTCAATCCTAGATCAAAATCTTCTTAGGTAATGAAATTAAATGCCTATTTCTACTAATTTATGTATTACAAGAAAAATGCAGGGCACCTTAAAAGCAATCACAAAGCAACATGAGAAATCATAATATACGAGTTCAGTGAGATCTAAGACCTGACTAAAAACAGAAAAATCTGATCCTTGAGTTGAACTTCTGATTAAGAAGATTGTCACATGCATATGGTGCAAACACTTCCCACTGCACTTTTACACATTGTAGAAAAGGCTAGGACTATCAATAAATGGAACAAAGCACTTTTAGCCATGGCTGGTCCAGGTCAAAATAAGCGTAAGGATTTCCAGCGGTTTCAATGGGAGTGGGAACTCACTGCAACTGCTGTGTTCCCTTGCCCAGGACTGGAGACTTTTCATGGATTCCACTTAATGAGTTTTGTAACGAGCCACAAAATGCAAGCCTAACTGCATATCTGGAACCAGCAGAAACTGCAAAACAGAATAAAAAGTTGCCTGGATTTTTCTTTAAACTTTGGATTAGAACAAAGGTTCCAGCAGTTTCATCTGGGCTGCTTTATCTGCAAGCAAGTGAAAACTGATTACTAATCAAATTGGTTTTGATATTCTTTAAATAACTCCTGTTCAGAGGCAGTTTCCTTGAAAAAAGTAACTTACGTTATTTCTTTCTTAGTAAGAAAATGTCTGAGCAGAGCTTTTGCTATATGCAAATATTAACATGCTTTTATATTGGTTTGTGAAGGATTAGGGTCACCTATTGAAGACATGGAGGGGAAAAGATCAATGCACATTAGTTGAAATCACTGAAACTTCTGTAATACATGAAGAGCAAATGAAACTATAGTATATCCTAGTTACAAGGAATATTAAATATGTTCTTGTGTTGGCAGAAATATAACTAATACATTAATTTACAAGCTAGAATACAAATTCATGGTAACTGCGATTACAGTCAGGAGCAGCAGCAGAGCGGTATTTCACTATGTGACACCTTATGTTAATATACACTTCGCATTTAAATGTTGTTGCTGGTTGCCTGCCTGTTCTCTCCCTGTAAGGATGCAGGTAACTTTTCCTGACAAGAAACAGTGATGAAAAGGGCTATGGCCCACACCAAGACATCTTAAGAAAGCTTTTCTAGCCATTGAGCTGAGACCATGGTCTCTTTCCTCATTTACCTGTTCCAGTCCATTTCTTTCACTCAGGAATGTAGCAGAGAGTAGCTGCTGACTTCATCTTTGTCTGGAGACTATGAATAGTTTCTTCAGGATTGTATTTAATCTGTCACTGGTCCATCCATCTGAGTAGCAGCAGTCCATCCTACATCTCAGGCCGTCTTTGCACTGGTAGATCATACTAGCAGAAACCACAGGGATGGACTGCGTTTTACTTTTAATAAGTCTCGAAAACAGTCAGATGACTGAAGGTGCAGAATCAATTTTATATGCTTGTTAGATAATGCAAACCTTTTGTCTTGAATGTAGATCACCAGAAGACCTATATTTTTAACAGCTTTGCACAGAGCCAGTGAGACTTCTCTGAAATTCTTGGTAATGTTATTAGTTTGAAAAAGATCATAATGGACAAGGAATGTTTAGAAATCCAAGAATATTCCTATAGGGGAGAGCAGGGTTACCTAGTAACTGTGCACGTCTTCCCCTTCCTCCCACTTAATTCCACAAACTATTGGTTCCTCAGCTCCGACTTTGCAGGGTATATTACACCCTTAGTTAACAGTCATAGAGGGGGGTACCTGGGAGGGGTTGATATCCAATGATGCTCTGGACCATTATACCTTCAGACACATATTATCTTGTAGAGATTGCCCCTTGGGCCCAGTTGCAGATATCTCTGGAAACAGGTGTTTATATAATAGCTGCTACCTCATCTGATATATCAATACATTCACAGCTAAAATACAACTGCCTTTAACCTGCACCACTGGGGGCTGCAACCCTCAAATTATCTGTGGATTGAGCACTGAAGAGAGAGCATAACACACTGACTAGGAAGCTGAATTTGATAATATAAGAAGTAGGTTATTATTAGGAAAATACTAGGACAAAAACTAGACAAAAATCAATATGGCAATTAAATGCCTGTGAAGTGTTAGTTACTTTTCACCTTCTTTGGAGTGAGTGGTTTACCTTCAGATTTCTAGCTTCCACTGGACTTAGGATTTACCTTGACTTGATAGGCAGTTTCTCCTAATTTTCAGCAGCCTCGGTCACTCTAATGCAAGGTATTTTGAAATCAGCTTCAGACTTGCTTGAAATTCAAATTCCAAACACTGCATTTTCTCATTCCCTTCCTCTGCAAAGGCGTTAGAAATTTTGCTAATGAGTAGTCCATAACAACCGAAGCAGTAGCAGAAGGAGCTAAAATGAGAGGTGAAAAGGGTTTTCTCACATGACTATAGATCAAAACCACTCTCAAGTCAGCCCTGCCTTTCCCTCTCCACACCCTGGCCTTAGGGAAGACAACTCGTGCCTCCAGTCCACCTTTCCTCATGCTACAAATGCTTCAAGCCCTCCTTTCTTACCTCCAAGCCCTGATGCTTTCCTTTCTCCTCCCTACCTCTTCCTCCACATCCTTCTTCTGCTGCAAAGTGCCATTTAACCACAGTGCATTCAGGACTCATGGGCTGAGGATAATCCACAAACCACCCTGGTTGTTATCTCTGTCCTCTTAGTCCTATAGGTCTATGAAGCTTAGTCTGTGCCTCCACAAGAGATGGTACACAATTTTGTGGCAGAGGACCTGCAGCCTATAGTCATACTGAGACATTATCAAGCTTTAACTGTCATGTCCTATTACTATATGCCATTGTAAAAAGTCCCTTTCCAGTTTTCTTGTAGGCCCCTTTAGGTACTGGAAGGCTGCTAGAAGGTCTCGCCAGAGCCTTCCTATCTCCAGTCCTAATTATCAAGAGTGCTGGAGGTTTTTAAAAATAAAGATTGAAAAATTTAGTGTCTGACTAAATAAGTTAGGAATTAAAATCATGTTCTGTTCTGTTGCTGTCTACTCGTGAATAACTCATGTCATAGGAAAGACACTAAAAGAGCCCTGTAGAAGAGCTGGCATTTGGAACATGATTAAGTATAAACTAGAGCAGATGTTTTTTTCATTTCCCCATTCACTTCACCAGCTCCCATGAAATTTGATCCCAAATACTGGGATTATAACAGAAGTACATAAAACTATCAGATGAACATTGTCTTGAGTGTCAAGAACCTTCAAGATATGGAACTTGGAAAATTCCCTCTGCCAGGTGCTGAAACTACATGAGAACTGAGTTTCCATGAGATTCGAGCAGCATCCAAGTTGTGGTGGTTCTTCCTGCTTGGGATTCAGCTCAAAAACAGGATGGTGGCTGTGGGGTTGGATCAGCAGACAAAAAGCAACCTCCTTCTTCCCCCGGTGTTCAAGTCAAAAAATAGCTCATCCTAGACTACTAGGTACCCAAAATGCAGGAAGACAAACAGGACTTTAAAAAGACAGAAGAAGAACTGATAAAAGATTTATAAAGTTTTGTCTTCCTGTTGCCACCCACTGCTCTATTACAATTTCTCCCAATTGCATTCTAAAAAAGGGCTCTAAAACTCTTTTATTTATAACCTTAGAAAGAAATTAGAGTTAGAATGTTTCCCTAATAGCATTCTAATTAATTTCTTGATTACCTGCGAGCATCCTGCTCTAGAAGATACTCAGGCTTGACTGGTGATCTAAGCAATAAGACCTTCTAATGTCAGGTATTGGTAACTTCATGGTAAAAGCAAAGTGCCTTTTCTTCTGTTTCAGAACAGTCATTCTATAAAATATGTCATGCTTCAGGTAGGTCAAAGTTTAGTTTAGTGCATTTTATCGTAGATGGGGGTTTAGATATTTACTGAGAACAAAACCAGGAGTCTTAGTGCAAGACACAAAGCAGATGAAGAGGGCACAGCAATGTAACTCTTCTGGGCTACCAAGGATCAACAGTGTCTTCAGTGTCAGTTAGGTTAATTTGACTCAATACAGCTGAAGCTCACAATCACTCATACTACAACAGGATAACTTCCATTAATTTTGCCAGGCATAGGAGAGGATTAAAGGTCAGCTTTTCTCAGGATCAGGTGTGATGTACGACAGAGAAGGGAAAGCCAATTTAGCTTAAACAGAAACTGCCCTTAATGTCTCTACAAAACTGTATTTTCTATGCTTTGAAATTCCATAGTTTTCAGTAAGTGCCTTTTTTTTTTTTTTTTTTTCCCCAACATGCTATGACCTAGGAGAAAAAATTGAAAATCTGTCCAGAAATATTACTGGACAGGATACTTACCCCATACAGTTTCTGAGTAAGCCATGTCAGAGAGGATTGTGTAGCTTGTGAGACAGTCAATTTGAACAGTTTACAGTAAAATGTTTAGGTAAGCCAGTGTCTTATAAGTTGGCATTTTGTGCAGCTTTGTACTTTTGCAAAAATCTTTACTTAAAAGAATTTTAAATTGGTGAAACAGTTGCAGCCTTTGTGCTTTTACTGAGCTGACACCTAAGTGCATTTTTATCAGACTTTCTGTGTAAATTTCAGAAAAGAAAAAGACACAATTTTGTATTCCTTATGTTAGGCGGCACTTGTTTATGCAAGTGGTCCAGTCAAGAATTATCCAGAAAGAGTGCCATGCATTTTTAAATTTCAGCCATACATTTAATAATAGGAGTGACGTATCGATGGTCAGAAAGAAAACTTTCCAGCTCACTTTGCACTGGGGATGAGGTTTGTATCCCATTACCCACTTGACAATTAAAGGACCATGTAGATGAATTGCAGATCTGGCATACAGAGGAAGACAAAAAGAAGAGGTTCAGAAACCTGTATGGAAAGTTTAAGATCTGCTTCAACTAAACCAGCCACATTACAGGTCTGTTAACATGTCTTCCAGAAGAATGAGCAGTACTTCTCCAGTGCTGCTCAGAGTAGGACCAGCAAGATTAACCTTTAGCAAAGTAGTTTAGAGTTAGAAAGTTTCTTTAATACCGGTCTAAGACTGGATAAAGAGCTGAGCAGGCTAACCAAGAATAATGGAAAATTCCTTTCTTTGTATTTAAAAAAAAAATAACATAAACATCTACTAGGGATTATCTACACATATTTATAATTCTTTACTGCAGACAAAGGTCCTAAGGTAAATTTTCTGCCATACTTTGATCACAGGAAGTGTAGCTGAGGTCTGATTTTTTTACATGGTCATTACTGTCAGGTTGTGAGATCTAATATTCACTCATGCACATGAAGGAAGAGAGGGGCTCACTGGCAGGTGTGGGGAGCCCCAGTCAACTCCTCAGACCACTGGACACCCATCACCAGGGAAGGAGTCACTTTCTACAGAGGTGTGGCATCATTATAGGATGCAGGGGAAGAGCATTTGTGGATTGTACACAAATTATAATAGATCTCTTGAATGCTTCAGAATTTAGCATCAGATCCATGGCATTAAAAATGGCTCCCAACAGCTTGAATTTAGTGTTGTGTCTTCTTCCTGGAATCTGTTAAGCAACTCACTCTGTTGCTAGCCCTCATGATTTTATCTCAGAGGTTCTACAGCTTGGTGTTTTTATTTGAACCAAGCTACAAGAGCTACACAATTACAGCAGAAGCTCAGGTTTTGGTTAAAAATATATAAAGCAAACTTCATCCTTCAAGCCTGAAAATACAAATAAAGAAGTTGCAGAATTCAGAAAACAAAGAAAAGTCCTGAGGATATTTATTACCTTCTGAAAACTTAAAATTCTGAAGTCACCCATGAGCTTGGCACACTTGGGACTAGTGATACTGTAGCTAACTCTTCATTTTAAGTGTCAAACCTATTCTGAACATCTGGCCATTGTTTTTCCTAAATCGCCAGGAGCTTGTAACTGGTCCTTCTGAGAATTGATTCCTCAGTGAAAATCTCCAGTTCTGTGTAATGAAAATAGGATAACACTGGAATCCATGGAACAAAATTACAAGGTTTATAAACCTACTGTTTAAGACTGTTATGCTTTGTGATTGATAGTCTATTTACTTAATTAAATAAGCCTGCAGTCTTTAGCTCACTTAACCTTACTCTGACACATTGTAGTGCCAACTTCCATTGCTTCCTCAAAGTAATAACCTTGCTGGCTTTGCTATTCAAACAGCAGTGTTCTGTCTTGTATGGGTTTTCATGTGGGATTCATCCCTGCCTTTAAGGCTTTACAGAAATGTGCTATCAAGGAGTGCTCGTTGGAGCTGTGTGCCTTTTAAACAGCAGCATTTAGGCTACCCTAAGGAAAGGATGTCTGGGATAATCAGAATTGTTTCCACATGGAATGTACGATACAGGATGAGGCAAGAAGAGAGGCACTAAAGACCAGCCAGGGGCACAAAACTTTCCCAGAGAAAAGTAATTGACAATTGGATGTCTGATAGACACAGCAGCTGTTGAAAATTCTCTTTGGTCCTATCTTAAATTGTTTTCTAACTTTCCTCTTTAGAAATTCAAAGTACGGCAAAAGGCTGTTTCCTTGAGTGTCAAACTAGGTTCAACAGAAGAAACTTTTTTATTATTCTCCAGATGGAAATATTTATCATTGTTTACTTCTAAAAATAGATACACCCACCAGTCTCCAGGAACAAGTACATAGAATTAATACACAAAAATGGTTAATGTAATGAGCTGCAGCGTAAAAGATGTGTCCTGCTATTGACTTCTCAAGCCAGAGGTCAATTGTACAAATGGGAGAAGCTGAAAACTAAAGACTAGTCCTCAGAGTAAAGTGGGAATTAAAATTCTACCAAACTTCTGATTTAGATACCATAATTAAGGACAGATGAGTTTTCCTCACTGATGTGTGACAGAGGGTAAGCACAAGTTGAGCCCCCAAAGTTCTCTGACACTGAGAATTAAACCTAAAAAATAAGAAGCCAGACTTGCAGTTCAGATTTTAAGGAATGTTTCCCTTTGTGTGTCCTTTCACGTTTTATATAAAAAAAAGGGCCCCAAGTGTTAGGCAAGAGTCTTTTTGCCAAGAACTATAGTAAATACCATGGACATATATCACAAAGTACTCGAGTCTGTTATGTCCTAAAGTCTGAGGAATAATCTAAAATCCATTATCTTTTCCCAACTGAAGCACAGAAGCCAAAGGCAAACTGAAGCCAAGTGAATTTCCACTGTATCTCACCTAGGGCTGGTAGTCTTGCATGACAGATTTGCTACATTTCTGGTATTTTCAATCCACAATGCCTCCTGTCATAAAGTCTTCATTCCCCAGAGCAGGAACTATATTATTTATAACAACTATTGATGTCAGAATTATACTACTGTCTAAAGGCACCAGAGGAAGAGAAAGCAAGAATACAGCATTTGACAAAAAAAAAAATAAAAGAGTTGAATCTTGAGCTGTGTCAAAAGCCTGAATAGAAAGCAAAGATAGATTGCAGGACCCTCATCTGGCATTTCCATGGCAGCTGCTGGGAGACACCGAGTGACTCCGAATAGCATTGAATATACTTAAATGAAACAGAAACTGAACTCTGTCAAAAACTGAACCTAAAAGAGAGTAAGCTTTAGACCTTTTTAATGCCCTACTGTTCCAAATTACATGGGGTAAAGCTTCTTATAAGAATGACTGTAATGAGTTTCACTCTTGAGCAAGGCATATGTGCCATTTCAGCATGTCAGAGCAAGGCATAGCAGGGGTAAGTTCAAGTTGTTTTCCCTCTGTTTAGCATATACAGAAAGTTAGGGACCATTGTTTTGATTAACTATGTGACATCTCTGACTGAGCTATTGGGTAACTCAGATCTTGCTTGGTCTCATTATTGTAAAAAAATCACTGGGTTGCTGGATAGCTGTTGCTGATATCAGCACAAAAAAAGGTGTGTTTGGCTATTCTTAACCCAAGAGCCCTGCAGAATCTGAACCTCTATGAACATGTATGTTGTGGTTCCGGTTCCTCCTTATGCATCACTGAGAGAAGCCCTAGAGGACCCTATAACTGGAAGGTAATGAACCTGTCAGTCACACCTATAAGACTTATTGACAGCAGGGGTTATTGCAGAAAACACGGCCTGAGCTGTTGAGTTTTAGTCCCCACAGAGGTGCCACCAGAGGCACGACTTAACTCAGCTCTGTCTGCGTGGTTTGCAGCCAGGAAGGTACTTCTTTCCCTTAACCTGAACATAGTCAATGTGAAACTGAGACGCAATAATATTGAGACTCGATGCAAAACACAGACACCAGGACTAGATGTCTGTATCAGATGTTTGCACAACAAAGCCACACACTCTGTTACAGAAAGTGGAGAAGCAATCAGTACAGCCAAGGGGGCCTCAAAGCACTTCCACACATCATTTCTAAAGTTCTTTGGAGAAAAGTATCAAGTGTAAGCAAGCATGTCATGTCTGTGGGAGCTTTGCTGGTGTAATCTGGTGATAACCTCTGTAGCTCAGCTATTGCTTTGCAGCATAAACACAGGGGGGCCTCTACACAGCCTATTTAAGGCATCCATTACAGAGCCTAGTGGAGGATCTTTGATGAAATAGGATGGTTGTAAAAGGGACAGATAACCTGTTCACCAGACAGGCAGCCAACTCAAAAGCTTACTCACACCAGCACGTATGCAATTCAGGGTCCTTCTCACCCTTACCACAATTAAGGCAGTCATGCCCACACTAACAAATCACCTCATGTGCACAGACACTAGTCAATTCATTACCCTAGGTACCCTGAAAAAGATGTAAACCTGACATCTATACTATTTGCTTCTGTTCAGTTTCCAGCTCTAAAGGTGCCAATTAAAAAGACAGCAGGGCATTAAAAAGATGTTGTTTTAGTCTGGTTGCAGTGAGAATTTGCTATTAGTTATTAAAGCTTTTCAAATGGCTGCTGGAAATTATTCCCCAACAAAATGCCAGAAGCTTCTTGAAATTACCATATAAGTCATAGTTGACTAGGACTTTAACATTACACACAGATACATTTTGTACCTAAGTCTTTTAGGGTTTCCTTTGCATTTAAATTTAGATTCCATTATACCTTTGTATACATTTTAATGGCTACATAGATTTTGTAACAGCTTTCTCAGACTCATGAGCCGGAGGTTAAATACACAAATTTGCTTCAAACAACCATACTGTAATAGAACATGAAGATGAAAAAGACCTATTAATTCGCCTACTCTATTTTCCTGGCCACTACAAAATTGTTCCCTAAAGTGTATTTTGCAATACTTTGTCCAGACTACTTTTATTTGACCAAAGAGCTGATCAGCTGACCACTGCTACTCTTGGGACATTTTACCGCAGCTTAATGAACTTCACATTTAGGAAGTATTTTTCCAGACATTCGGTACTGTAGGTTTTCTTTCCTTTTTTATAATGTCTGTTTGTAACATACCTCCCATAACTTATTGAAAAGTTCACCTAAATTATACTCTTACTAAATGTGAAAAACATTCCAGACTGGATAAACAGCATGTTTCCTCCTGCCACAAACTTGCCAAAAATTACATTTTCCTTTCCAGTGACTGGCCTATATAAAAGATAAGGATCTACTGTTAACAGCAATTTTTGAGTAATTCTTGTGGCTGAAAGGAGAGTGCATAAGTTTCTCAGATATATCTGACGGCCAGAAACTTCAAAAAAACCTCAGGCACCTAAAGTAGCATTTAGGTGGAATGCACTTGGGAAAGTCTTAAATGGAAATCCTGAAAGCTTCTGGCTCAACTGCTCTGTAAATATGAAGCCACAATCATTGCAGCAATATCTCTTCTAGCCTAAAATGTCTCTTCCTGCCTGAGAAAAACTTAAGGTAGATTGGTTAATTTAATTTGCAGTCTGAATTTTCTCAAAATTGAAGGGTGTTTGGATCTAGGATTTTGGTTCATATTTATCTGTAAAGCTACAGAAAAGTTTTACTTTGTCTATGTTTTTAGTAAGGAAGTCTGTATTCCTTATTACACCTACAGTTGCTCTGTCACTTCAGACCTGGCACACTAAAAATGGTAGATAAGGGCAGGAGTGAGTGGGGACAATCCCTTCCACTTTGGCAAAATCCATTGTGTGATAGAGTACATGTTTTAAGCCAACAGTACAGGAAAAAATATAAATATATATATGAATTGGTTTATATATATTTATATATATAAATTTTAAAAATATGTGAAAAGCCAAACCAAACAAAAATAATCCAGAAAAGTGAAATAAAAGAGAAAAAAAAGGTGCCTGAGTGTTACATTACTCTAGACCCTTCTTAACTGCAGGTTCTGCTGCCCACCCTGAGTGTGCCCATCCTGATTAAAGGTTTTGCTTGTCGCAGATTGAGCACCATGTTTTTCCTCAAACTTTTACTTTCCAAATGTTCTTGGAAAGCCATGTTCTGTCAGACTAGAACTGCAAGATTACATTCATCTAGAGCTAAAATTCAGATGCTTTAAAAAGTCAGGCATTATGTAGCAGTTCTTTGCATCTTGTACTTCCCTTGTTACTTTTAATTTAGTCACTTTTCTCCATGTCACTGTGATAATACTCCCTCAGTATTTTTTCATCCTCTTTTTGAATTTGGATCTTAATTTCCCTTCAGTCCATGCTGACTTGTCCGTAATTGATAGTTTAGTAGTACCATGTACGAAGTGGCTCCTGAGTTGTGTTTAATCATTGCGGTAATTTATCTTGGGTAGAGAAGTTAAAGTAAGTTTAATTCATTTGTGCTTTTAGGAAGAGAACATTTGCATCTAAAGGGTTTATACAATACTTCCAAAGAGTGTTTTCCAGCAACAGAATAAATTTTACATTTTTAGTTTGTAAACAGGTATCATAAGGCATACAATAAAATCATATTTCTTTGGTGCACTAAGTACCCACAAGACTTCATATTCATGCTACTGTTTGGCTCCCTTTGATTTTTTTTTTTTTCATTAGAGACTGGATTTAAGCATGGATTTCCACACAAAACCACACCTGAGTGCTGTGGAAGAGCCAGAGAAGAACTGATGGCAACTGAATTAGGATAAATACATGCTGCAGAAATCACAGCTGTGGAAATATTTTGAAAAAACTCTGCTGGGTTGCACAGCACAGAACTGTGTGCTGGGCTGCCCCTGCCCACTCTGCAGCTGGGGGTAGGCAGGAGGACAGCCAAAGCCATGGATTTGTACAGTAACATCTCCTGAAGTTAATCCCAAAGCATCAGTACCAAAGGCACTACCACTGTTTCCAGGCTGCATTAACAGATATGGCTTTTCACCTGAGCTCTGTTGGAGGGAAGTTCAGCATCCCCTGCACAGATGATTTCTGTGCAGAGAGGGAGCAGCAGTCACCAAGGATTTTCCCCACAGTGTACAGCAGAAAATGCATTAATCCTCAGGATTTTTTTTGTCTAGCTTTCTGTCTGGCTGAGCCAAACTACAGTGTCCTTAAGAACCATTAACCTCTGACAGAAAGGAGAAAGGTTACACAGTGAACCCTGCTTTATTATTTTTATTAGACTTACTCATAGATGAAGAAAACAGATGTCTGTATGTGGTATTGAGTCTTGTGTGTCTGGAAGCTTATCTGTATTTTTAGCTGCATCTAGTAGATCTGATATATATATATATATATATATATATATATATATATAAAAACTATAACCACTCTCCCTGGACATTATGCTGTTTACATCCTTAGACCTTCACAGCTATAGCACTGCTGTTACATCAACAACGTTATTATTGTCATTGCCAGATCACAGTTGAGGTAGTGAGAATATAAGTTTCACATGGATCTCACAAACGCCATGAAGACTATCACTGCTCCTAATCATGTTATATGTGAAACAACTAGAAAGGGCAAGAAATTGTACAAATCTCATGGCTCGTGTGCCACCTTCTATTACTGAGGTGTCATTAAAAGCAGATCAGCTGTGTGAACTAAGAACTCACACTGCTAAATAGATCGGCTCTTTCTTCCTCTCCTGACAGAGAGAGATGTCTAAGGGAAAATGCCCACATCACTCAGTGGCCCTGCATTCATGGTGTCTGAGTACCATTTGGTACTGGGGGAGCAGGGATGGTGGCATGGAGAGGGGTCAGTGGCTGCTACTCAGTTCTACTCTCCCCCACACTGCCTACCCTGTGCTTACCCAACTAATGGCACTGCAAGGTTTTCTACAACCTCAATTGATCCACCCCCTTCAGTGGTGGGCATTAAATGCTGGGTGAAGGGGTTAAGCAGGGACATGAGTTGTAGCCCCCTTTGATACTACCCACACCTTCTGTGACGTGGATGCTGAAGGACTTGTCTGTCAGCAAATGCTTATTTTGAATATGTCCCTATCACTGCAAAACATTGCTTAATTCATCCTTTCGAAACGGAAAAGTATTTAGAGCAAAGTTGAAATGCAATAAAAAGCCCATGCAGATGGAAACTTCGTCTTTTTTTCAGCTGTCCTCAGTTCAGCTTAAGTCTGCCGCAGGGGCTGTGAGTAGCTCCCAGAAACCTAATGCTATAACTCAGGGGAAGTCCAAGGGAAGCTGTTTTACAAAGAATACAATGCATGGGATTTTCTTGTTAAACAAAACCTGTCCTCTTTAATGAGCAGTCATCAGTGCAGGGTGAGGATGAAAATGAAGAGCTACCTCACAGCTCAGCATGCAGGCTCTGGGAAAGGGTGGAGAACATCTGCAAGGGCTGTGCCACCCCTGCCTGTATCAGCTCAGGAAATATTTGGCCCTTAAAACAATGACTTTGGTGTGAGTTTTTTGCAATTCTTGTGCATCCATATGTCCCACGGCCTTTTGAACAATCAAGGAATATTGCCTCTTTGTGTTTCTTCCCAGGTATTTTAGAGAGGAAATGGAAGTCCCCATTGTGACACAGCAGCTCAGCAGCAGGGACATGGAATATGATTTGTGACTCATTTTTGCCTGAAATATTCTCAGATGGCAAATATTTTTATAGGTTAATCACTTCCACCATTTCTTAATATATGCGAACAGAGATGCCCAGAGAAATTTTTTTTCACATGCGCTAGTCCCTGATGTGTCTTCCTTAAGAGTCACTAACATTTTGGGAGGATGCTGCAGTTAAACACATGAACTTCTACCCAGTCAGTTAGTATGTCACTTCATGGACAAGTACATTAAGTTACCTATTTTCCATTTCTCCCCTCAGTTGCCATTTCTGTAGAACATTATGCCCTGTTTCACCTTGATGCTGCCCATGGTGTACCTGTAGCTTCAACAGACTGCCAATGAATCTCATAGAGTGGTTCCACTTTGCCAAAATAAATCCCATACTTCCGACCAAAACACACAGCCAGGAGGTGTGAGGGTTTCTCATTGACTTTCAAAGTGAGATTTGTGGAAGACGAAATACTCCCCAAAATCTTGCCTTTGAATATGTCCTGCCTGATAATCTTCTTCTCCCAACATACTTTCTATGTTTTTACTAAGAATGGGGCACAGATGCACATTTTTATAGTCTTACAGATCTGTACCAGCCACATTTAGATTTACTGATTAAGAAATTCTGACTTTTACAGCTTCTTTAGAAGTCCTTGAACCTGAGGTAGGAAAGTAAAAAAACCCAAACAACCAGAGAGGCTAGTCTAAAATCCAATATTGACCAGTAACTAAGCAGAAGTCCACATTCATCTTTTCTGATATTGAGTCACTAACTAATGCATGTATTTTGTCTGCTTAGTACCTATGTCCTCCATTCTAGAGAATAAATGCAGGGAGCAGTACCTCCAGTACCGTACTTTGTACAGTACAGTGAAGTCTCCAGAGGCAAAACGTAATATGAATGCAACATGATTATTAAAAAGATTATCTGGATTTTTTCCTTATTAAGCATTCATAAAAACCTAACTTCTGGGAAACATCTGTCTACATGGACTTCAATTTGTAATAAAACTGGTCCTGTAGTCTTCATTAAGGCAGAAGCCCCACTGACCATCTGGCCTAACTCAATCTACATCAGTGATGTAGAAACAGATCTACATCAGGTCATTATGACTTTACATCATGTAGGCACTCCGTTACTCTCTGGGAAAACAGAGTGGAAAAGAGTTCACTTAACTAAACCAGAACAGCTCCCATAAACAACTGTTTTCCTTGTTTAAACTAAAACCACTTGTATTTTTTAAATACAAGATTGAAAACTAACCTAAATTGCAACAAATGCCCCACTTGCTTGTATTCATCCATAAATTGTTTGGAATTAGCCAATCTGGCTGCTTCTAAGGAAAAAGTGCTGATCCAAAATTCATACACTATGTTAGAGCAATGAGTGAGTCTTCACGACTCAAAACAGAGGTTTGTAATGAAAACTGCAACTCATTCTTAACTATGCCAGTGTAAGCATGCTGTTCAAATATGCACAGTAAAATGTTATAAAATAACAAGACTGCAAAGTTTACTGCAGCAACTGTGCATTAACAGGCAATAAAGCACACATCATTTATAACAAATTCAGTCAGTTATAAATTTCAACACTTACTGCTATTTTATAGTACCTATAATGAACATAGAGCTGTGATTTGCATTCAGATTATGCACATAAGAAGCAATTCAGGAAGCTATGCAGTGCTTTCATGAACACAAAGTGTGGTTCTCTGTCGACTGCTGTGTAGAAATTGTACAGAGGGATGAGGCAGAATTCTTCCAACACTTCCAGTAAAACATAATTCCTCACTCTGTTAATGGAATGCATTGTACACCCTCACATTCATAACAGTTATATCACAGCTGCTGCAGGAACATCTCATCCTTCTTGAAATGAAAGTCAATGCAAGTGAATACAGATCTGCAGAACTGCTAATGAAAGGTAGGGCTGTGTCAAGCTATAGAGTAAGTATTAAACAAGATCTAAGCACACTACACTGATTCTCAAGTCTGTGAATCTCCTTTTTCTTTCCCTGTTTACACGTTTAGAATTATACTTTACTTAAGCTGGAGGCTAGTGTTAATACCTGACTTTAGGTCACTGAAAATATTTGGATGGTTAATGCCTTGCAGATGCAGGCATCCCATTCAAGTTCAGCTGTGGATGAGAATGTCCTCCAGCTCTGATTCCACCATAGGATGTTGGTTCACTGCCAATCTAAGAGGAAATAAAGGGGTTTTTTGGAATACATCTATACCACAAAGCCCAGAAATGTTTTTTACTTCTTGGAACCAAGTGTACAACACAGCTGTCTCCTAACCTTACCACATGTGGAGACTTAAGCACAAACCAGCTCCTGCTGCTTCTTTCCTACTCCCCAGGACACACATGCTATTCCCCACATGTGAGGAGCCTGCCAGGCACTCTGAGCAGCTGTTGTCTACATAATTAGCAGAAAAATAGCAAACTACAATCATGGTCTCCCAGAAATGAACTGCACTTCCTTTTGTAAGATGAAGTTCTGCAGTCCATTCACTAACTGAATTTAAGACTATTTCCAATAGATTAGGCAATAAGCACTCTGTTTACTTGTACTGGGTCTGGCTGGGATGGAGTTAATTTTCCTTAGAGCGGCCCATATGGTTCTGTGTTTTGGATCTGTGACTGAAACAGTGTTGATAACACACCAATGTTTTGAGTGTTGCTGAACAGTATTTATACAGCATTAAGGCCTTCTCTGTCATTTTGCCCCCATGGGCAATAAAATTGGGGGTGGGCAAGAATTTGGGAGGGGACACAGCTGGGACAGCTGACCCAAAATGGCTAAAGGGATATTCCATACCATATGATGTCATGGTCAGCAATAAATTAAAAATAAAAAAAGGGGGCGGGGGGCATGTCTTTCACAGTAACTCTTGCTCAGAGACTAGCTGGGAATTGGTCTGCTTGTGGGAGGTGGTGATTGCCTTTGCATCAGTTGTTGGTTTGTTTTTCTCTTTCCTTCACTTTTAAACTGTCTTTATCTTGACCTAAAAGTTTTCTCGCTCTTGCTCTTTCTATTCTCTCCCCCATCCCATGGGGAGTGGGGGTGGGCAGTCAGAGAGCAGCTGTGTAGGTGCTTAGCTGCTGGCCAGGATCAACCCACCACACTACTGTATCCTGTATGGCAGTAAAACTGGTCCTGAACGGATAGGCTGTGTTAGAGCTATAGCTGATCACTAATGACTACAGATTTTGCTGGTAACAGCTCATTTAAAAGAGTTTGCAGTATCCTGGACCCATTCTGCTTTAACTTACACTAGCACAAATAATCAACAGAAACATCAAGAGCATACAAAAGATGAATCCAGTATGAAAACTATTATTAACAATTGTTGAACAGATTGGAGTAATATGCTATACCATCCTTGATTTCATATACATTCTGGAGTCTGGTTGTCTTTTGGCTGAATAACATTAGATGGTGTAAAGCTGTTACGAAGAACCAGCAGGTTCTTCTTTATGAAGAGCCAGCCAACCATAGAAGGCTAGCAAGACTACCTGCTCATTGATATAACAGTTCTACACCTTACTTGTACGAATGACCTGTAGTGAATAACAAAGGTGAATTGCATTTCCAAATTACATATATGAAAAGAAGGTATGTTTATGTATAACTAAATGTGTGCCAATTTCCAGTGCTGGAAGGAATCTTAGCATACTGCCTAGATAGAGTAGGACCAACAACAATCACCAACACACACTCCTAATACCTTCTTCTCAGTACTCAGATAGCTTAACATAAGCCTGGGAGGTGTTATTGAAGATAATGAAGGCTTCAGGGATGTAGAAATGTAACATTATAATGTATAAAGTGAAGTTTGCTCACTGGAGTGGTGTGTGTTTGGATAGGAAATGGGAAAATATGGTGGGAGAAAGAAAACATTCTAGAAATAGTGCAGAAGAACAACTCTGGCAAACTCAGAACCACTGGTTTTGTCACTGCCAAATCTAAGTGCCAGTCAGGGGTTTTGGACACTCACAAATATCTGTTAAACTCTTAAGTTACCACCTGTCAAGTACATTTCTGCAGCTGAGCAGAAATTTGCACTTTCTTAATTTCTATAGAAAAGAGAATATATGAATGTGTCTGAAATGTATGTAAAGAATGATTTCAGTGATTCTTATTTCAGTACCA
Organism: Strix uralensis; assembly: GCF_047716275.1. Lineage (NCBI taxonomy): Eukaryota > Metazoa > Chordata > Aves > Strigiformes > Strigidae > Strix > Strix uralensis. The sequence continues at coordinate 122,855,991 of NC_133973.1, forward strand.
GAATTGAATTATCTCACCAACTCTTCTGAATCTAGATACTTGTAAGTGAGCTTGCTGAAAAAAAAGAGAGATTAAGGTCTTGTGGAAGGTTGAGTCATCTGAAACTTGTGTACACTCAGAATAAATTGATGGCAATAACCAGAATTCAAGTAGGCTAAGTTTATAATGAAAAAGTTTATAATGAAAAAGTCTCTCTACCTGTTTTACTAGAAAGTATAGTCACTGTGAGAGACGAGAAACCAGGCCTGCAAGAAACTAAAAACGGCCTGAGAAAACAAAAGTTGAGGCTGATCAAAGAAATGCCTCAAACACTTGCAAGATAAAACTATGAGTCACAAGGTGGATAGTGTGGATGTAGAAGCTGATAAGGCTGCCCGAATAACACAAGATGCAGCTGGAGGAGGGAGCCCTGTGGAGACAGGACGGCTCTGCTCTGGTGCACCTGAACAAATTTTAAGGGCCATCTGTCCAGTGAATGAACTTTGTTTCATTATCCACAAAATGCATATTAAAATTAACACCCCTGAATATGTTAACGAAGGCTAACATGATCATGCTAATTACATCATCCCATGAAACACCTTACCCCTCCCCATACAATGGGATACGTAGATATGTGGGTCGACCTAGGGGACGGACACAAGGAAAGTGGGTATAAATCAAGAGGGGGGAAGGAGGGGGGGGAGGGGGGGGGCAGGAGAGTGCAGTGAAGAGAAGAAGACAGATGCCAGTGAAAAAAATGGATGCCTCCTGGAACCCTCACTGGCAGGATCAGCGCAGAAACCCAGACCGGTGATCTGTATTTCCCTATTCCCTCTATCTCCCTCTTTTCCCTTTCCATTAAGAAATGCAAGGCATATTGTATTGCTTGCCATAACCTGTTATATACTAGCCAATTATCGTGTGTTCAATTAGTACATTGTGGGAAGTTAATAAATGTTTAGACTTGGAGACTTGTCCGCTCCGCTGGGGATTTGCGAATCTGAGTCACTTGTCTCACTCGTCTGAGCGGGACGTGACAATCACACTTTTCAAGTTAAACATGGATAAGATTGACAGGGCATGGACTAGTGGAGAAAAATACCAATGAAATGGTATTTCATTTTGATACATGAATGCATTTTATTTAGGGCTTCACTTTCCTTCATAGCTGTAATGAACTAGGTTCTTTTGGACTTATTCTAATAAGCACATCCCAATAAAAATAACAGGATTTACTAAAGGGGTGAAACAATTGCAAATAATGAATACTTGGCTATTATTTTTTTCCCTTTTAGAACTGTTTAACAGATAGCCTGGCTGACCGACTGCAGTCTTGTAAATAACTGCTCCTCTTGTTGATAGAATTAAAATTATTTTCCCAATGATTTCATGTTTTTCCTGTGGAGCAGGGTCACTGAGACATCACACATCCTTGTCTGGTTGTGATCTATCATCATTTGCAATGATTTCAACATTTTAAATAAACATTACCAACTGTTCAGTTTCTTGAGTTTGCATTTATATGTAAGTAATCCCTGGCTGTTGGTGTGTCCAGCATTGTGAGCTCAGCCATGTAAGAGCACCCGGGGCTCTCTGCTCTGGATCAGGCTGCCCCACATCATTTAACCTGGGGCAGTGTGATATGAATCATGACAGCTCTGATCTTTCCTGGCCAGGCAGTGGGCATAGGTTAAATGCAAAAAGTACTGGCAAAGCTGTTAAAGAGAGGTAAAAATCTCACTTAGCATCCAACAACTGTACTTTATTACAGTCATTTGGTTGGAAGGACAGATTTTGACTCCCCATCAGGGATTTGACTCCTCAGTCACCCATGCACAGTAAGCAACTATTTGCTCTTTGCTATCATACTGCTTCTCTTAGCTTCTATGAGTAGTCTGGAAGCACTTCTAAGGGGCAAACCATGACATTTTCAGGTTCCTGAGCCCAACAGTGACACATACAGTTTACAGGTTAATACATATTGCTAAGGATAAGCACTAGTTAAAGCTGTTGTTACAAGCTAACCTTAATTCATCTTAATGCAATGCCCAGCTAACAACACAGATGCAGGAAGCACTGTTTAAAAGCACAGGCACATGTACAAAGGATGATAAGTTGGAAGTGACTTGAATAGATGATATATACTGGTCAAGGACCATATATTTTATGTACTTCTGGGTTTAGTTCCTTCAGGAACCTTTTGGTGTTTGGACCCATGCTAAGAGGGTGAGAGGCGTGTGACTAACCCAGCTTTAGCAGCAGCTACTGGAATCACTCATTGCAGATTTTCCTTTTTGGAGAAAATAAATGTCTCAAACTAAAAAAAGCTAGTTCATTTTTATATTTCTTTTGTTCGTTTTTTCTCTCAGAGCTGAAAAACTCTATTTTTCTTTATAAACACACTTTTAAGAAACGATGTGTAAGATTAAATATTTCAAGATTCTTGCTAAATCACTTATTTTCTTCAGGCACGTATCATTTAACTTCACTACAGCAGTCTCAGTTTTTGCCATTAAACATTATCTCAAAGTTTTCACTATAACAGGATTTGGCAAATTGATGCTCAGCATAAGTCCCAGTCTGAACATGAACATGAATATTCACAACTTTGGGGAAACTTATGGAGCACACCAGTCTTTAAGGGGGTGCTTTTAAAGAAAACAGCACAAGAATTTCATGTGCTTATTTTCACTCCCTGTGGATCTAAAAACTTCATGAAGAGAGAGTAAAACAAGTATGGTCATGATATGCAGGTCAACCTTGATAAGAGTTGAATCTTGTTTTAATTACTCTAATTGGTTTCCTCTGAATTAGGTTTGTAAGGTTGTTACAATAAGGTTAGGTTATATTCCATGCTGGAGACTTTTAGTCAAAGTTTTTCTCCAGAAGTAGCAATGCAGGTATTGAGCAAACTGCACACCTTTTCATATTTTGTAAGAAATAGCAACTCTTGCTTCCATATGTAATGTTCAGTCCATTATTACTATGCAATGAAACTGCAATATATTAATGGAATCTGGAAATAGTCTTGAAGTCTCATGTATTTTTCAACATTTTGAAATGTGTCTCGGCATATTTTACTAACATATGGCACTGTCATTTTCCATCAGGTGAAGAACAAGAAGCAAAGGAGGGAGACATATTTTCCTCCTACAAGTACTGTAGTAACAACAGCTAAAATTAGAATGAGAGGCACTAATTGGATTGAAACTAGCCACCTTTATCAATGCTTGATTTGCTGCAGAATCACACAGCTCCTGCCTCCCCAAATTCAGATATCCATCCTAAAATACCATTTAAAATTTAGTCAGGTACTAGACATGGTCAGAGTTTTAACTTCAGTGTAAGTGAGTGTGAATTGCACCAAGGTACTCAGTGCAACTTTTTCCTACATGCTACTAAATGCCTTGTGTTGATTTTTTTTCCCAAACACAGAAATACGATATATCAGGTCATATTTAATATTTATAGGTAATTATAAAAAGCCGTTTTCTCTCACAAGGGAAGACTGAGTCAGGTCAATTGATCTAAACCATCAGAGTTCGCCTCTTCAGCATAGCCTCTAAAATGTAACCTTAATGGCATATTTGATATTTTTTTCTGAGCAAAGTGGTGTATTGTCTTCATATATATTTATTTGATAGAGTGTATAAGTTGGCATACATTGTTAGAAATTTGATTTTTCTATTGATATTTTAGAGACTGAAGAGTGGCACTTTCCTTGTTCACAATTCAATTTGAGAGTTGTCTCACACTGTATTAGGCAGAAAACTGCAACTGAACTGAAAACAAGCAAGACAGAATTGTTGCATTTTTTTAAATGAATTTACATTTTTTTCCTGTCATACCTATTACATGTGAAAATATGTTTAGAATATCACATATATCTGTTCTTGAATAATATCTGTCAGAATTAGAATTTAATAAGTTTGGGCCAAAGTCATCCTTGGCCAAAATTTCGTGATAGTTAGATGCTTAGATAAGTATATATACACTCATGTAGCCATACTGGGCAGACAACTATATATTTGGATGTTTAAACAAGTTTGAAAATATAACCTTATGATATTTCCATCTTTATAATGAGAACTTCACAACCTTTTTAACACCCTTTTTTCCCTACAAGGTAGAAAAAAAAAAAAAACAAACTTTTAATTTTTCTGGTACTGCTTGGTCTTTTTACTTCAAATGAACAGCTCTAAATGAAGGAAAAATTTCATTATGGCAGACAGCTAGAATGAAAGAACATGTAAATAAACAAAGATCTTCCCTTCATAGTGTAAACTTCATACTGAGCTTTGGAAAAAATTAATACTAGCAGCATGACACTAAAAACTGGTAAAAGAGTCAGTTGACCTTTAGAAGATTAAGATGTTTCCCAGTTCTTCACAAAAATAGGAGGAACAGTCTTGAATTCATTAAATTTTGAGTTTGCTATGATACAACATTAAAAAAAACCCAAATACAACTATTCAGCTTAGCAAGAAAATGAAAGCCTTAGCATAGTTTAGCTCCAAGTTTCATTTTAGAGAGCTGTAGTTCTGCAAACTGTATTAAAAAAGGAGATGGCTTTGTTTTAGTATTAACCGAGGACACATCTGAAAACTTCAAGGGAAAAAACCTGTTATTGTCCTAGAAATGTGTTCTTCCCTTATAAGAATAGGAATAAAAATATGGATTTTCCCCAAATTACTGAATTTAGAAACACATTTCTCAGAGTAAACAGAGGTTGAAGTGATAACCTGATTTCAACATATAGCTTAGCCTAACTATTACTTATTGCATTGTTGGGCATGTATGAGCAAGTGGGGGAAATAATACTGATGGATCAACCAAGCATCTGCTGTGTGATTTAATACTTAAGCAATTGTGAAGTGTTTAACTCATCTGTTAGCAGGAAGGTTTTAACACAGCATTTCCCTGAACTGACAGATGACTCCAACTGCCATTGAGAAAAATGGTGTCATTCTTCCATGTTTCATTCCTAGAGCTCTTTCAAAACCATGTGTAGGGCTGACATTCTTTGGTTATATTAGCTGGATTTACTATCCATCTAAAGTATAAAACTAATATATTGCATCTTATGTTAAACAAGGCCATTTATTGTTTTTACTATATAAACAAATTTAGCACTTTCTCAGAGCCATCAGGCAAGTTGAAGCACTTACTATGATGGGTAATGCAAAATTGAATTTCTAAGGCAGTTTTTTGTTGGCTTTTTTTTGAAGGCAGGCAGGGTAGCATATTGAAATTAAATTTAGGGTGCAGAAAAAATGAATAACAACAAAACCCTCTTATTTCATTACAAAAATAAGTTAGTTTTTTTTAATAGAATCCAGGAGAACATTTCTCCCATAGGCCTATAATTTAATAAATTTGATGTTAATATACTTATATTTCATTTTGAGTAGTTTCTTTTCTCATGTTTATCACCACTAATTGTCAATGTCTTCAATTTTTTATATCATTATATACGATTTTTTTTTTAATATCATTACATATGATTGTTCATATTCTGCTCCTCCAAAAAGTACTGGTAATTTTGCTTGATTGGTGAGTAGGCTGCTGCTAGTTTGATGAAGAAGAAAGTACACCTATGCATTTCTGTATCAGGAGACAAGTCAAAAGATATACACTTTTATTCTGATGCAAACAGACAATAAGATTTCTGACAGTTCATGAAGAATACACATGCCAACACCCACTCCCCTCGTAGGACAGTCTTTCTTATTATTCTCCGTTCTGCCAGAAAAATTTAGCTATTGGCCACAGTCATCATCTCTGTTCTTCAACTCTCTTACTTTAACCCACAGACAGAGTACTAGATCCACCAGAAGCCAATTCTGAGAGAACATATGATCTAGTGTTGCAATAGCCTTTCATTGAGTGGGACATTGGACTAGATGACCTCTAACAGGCCCTTCCAACAATATTTGGAAGACATGAACCTGTTGGAACAGGTCCAGAGAAGGGCCATGAAGATGATCAGAGGGATGGAACACCTCACCTATGAAGAAAGGCTGAGTCAGTTGGGGTTGTTTGGACCAGAGAAGAGAAGGTTCAGGGGATACCTTATGGCAGCCTTTCAATACTTAAAGGGACTTTTAAGAAAGATGGGGACAGACTTTTTAATTGGGTCTGTGATGTTAGGACAAGGGGTAATGGTTTTAAACTAAAAGAGGGTAAATTCAGACTAGATATAAGGAAGAAATTTGTTACCATGAGGGTGGTGAAACACTGGGACAGGTTTGTGGGGACGAAATCCCTTGCAGGCCACAGGAGACAAGACCACAGATAATCAATGATTGGAAGTCAAGCTCAAAGCTTTATTAGCAAGCAAGCCCTTATATACTCTTATGCCTTCTAAAAATAGCAGCAAGCCTTTATATATTGTTGTTCATTCTAAAAGTAGCTCCCCTTGGTACTTTCCACAAACATTGCTACCCACACATAGCCAGTAGATAAGTTCCTGCTTTTGCAATTCCAAAAGGTCCCTTCTTTATCAGTTTCTTCCTTAACGAGCACATTCTTTTCTTCTGGCCTTCTTGTAACTATTTCTTGTTTTCAGATGTCATTAATCTTCTGACCGGAGTGCTGGTTGTACTTTTCCATTGTCAGTGTGGGCAGAAAGTTCAGTAAGCCAGCATGCACACCCACACAGGTTGCCCAGAGAGGTTATAGATGTCCCATCCCTGGAAACATTCAAGGCTAGGCTGGATGTGGCTTTGAGCAACCTGATCTAGTTAAAGATGTCCCTGCTTATTGAAGGGGGTTTGGACTAGATGACCTTTAAAAGTCCCTTCCAACCCAAACCATCATATATTTCTATGATTTTATATATATTACATGTATAAGGAGACTAACTATCATTGAGAGATGCTCAACTGCTCTGTATTGGATCATTATTGAGTGTGATGTAACAGATCTATTTATTTAGTTAGCTAAAAGTGATAGAAATTTATTCACAAGTGCTACTTTTGGGGAATTTAACATCAAGAAGAAAATCAAGACTGTTCCTTGACTACAGACTGTTTGGCCAATAGTAGGACCCTGTCCTCAGCCAATGACTACAGCTCATTTAAAATGCACTCTAGTTTTTCAGGTTCATCTCCTGCAACCTGTTTTTCGTCTGTAAACTGATATGTCCTTCATAACCACAGTAGACCACATGTAACGGACAGATGCAAATTAAAGATCAGCATAGATTATGCAGGTAGTGTAATTATGCAGATAATTCAATACTAAAAATTGAGAGGCTACTGCTGAAATCCAGAAAGAGCTATGTATGTGTACGTAGGCTGAGAAAACAAAACATTTTTATCTTTATAATTTTCTGTCCATTCTTTTGTAACAAAACATTGTACCTCTGTGCCCAGTAAGATCATGGAGTGGATCCTCCTGGAAAATATGCTAAGGCCCATGGAAAATAAAGAGGTGGCTGGTGACAGCCAACATGGCTTCACTGAGGGCAAATCGTGCCTGACAAATTTGGTCACCTTCTGTGATGGTGTAACAGTGTTAGTGAATAAAGAAAGAGCAAATGACATCATCTACCTGGACTTGTGAAAAGCATTTAACACTGTCCCACTCTACATCCTTGTCTCTAAATTGGAGAGAAACGAATTTGGCAGATAGATCACTCGGTGGATAAGGAATTGACTGGATGGTTGCACTCAAAGAGTTGAGAATAACAGCTCAATTTCCAAGTGGAAGAGGGTTATGAGTGGCATTCCTCAGGGGTCAGTGTTGGGACCGGTGCTGTTTGACATCTTTGTTGGCAACATGGACAGTGGGATTGAGTGCACCCTCAGCAAGTTTGCTGACACCAAGGTGTGTGGTGCAGTCAACACACTGGAGGGAAGGGATGTGCCATCCAGAGGGACCTGGACAGGCTGGAGACATGGGCCTGTGCAACCCTCATGAAGTTCAACAAGGCCAAGTGCAAGGTCCTGCACATGGGTCGAGGCAATCCCAAGCACAAATACAGGATGGGTGATGAGTGGATTCAGAGCAGCCCTGTGGAGAAGGACTTGCTGGTAGTAGTGGATGGAAAGCTGCATCCTGGGCTGCATCAAGAGAAGTGTAGCAGCAGGTTGAGGGAGGTGATTCTCCCCCCATACTCTGCTCTCACGACAACCCACCTGGAGTACTGTGTCCAGTTCTGGGGCCCCCAATATAAGAAGGACATGGACCTGCTCAAGTGGGTCTAGAGGAAGGCCATGAAGATGATGAGAGGGCTGGAGCACCTCTCCTATGAGGACAGGCTGAGAGAGTTGGGGTTCTTCAACCTGGAGAAGAGAAGGCTCCAGGGACACCTTATAGCGGCCTTCCAGTACTTAAAGGGGGCCTACAAGAAAACTGGAGAGGGACTTTTTACAAGGGCATGCAGTGATAGGATGAGGGGTAACAGTTTTAAACTGAAAGAGGGTAGATTTAGATTAGATATAAGGAATAAATTCTTTCCTGTGAGGATGACGAGACACAGGAACAGGTTGCCCAGAGAAGTTGTGACTACTCCCTCCCTGGCAGTGTTCAAGGTCAGGTTGGACGGGGCTTTGAGCAACCTGATCTGGTGGAATGTGTCCCTGCCCATGGCAGGGGGATTGGAACTAGATGATCTTTAAGGTCCCTTCCAACCCAAACTTTTCTATGATTCTATGATTAGAGTCCTAAGCAGAAGCAGTAACACATACTATCCAAGTGTGTATACCTCTTCAGGACAACAAATAGAAGAGGTGCCAATTATTCACTGAAATTTATCCCACCAACACAAGACATATTGACATAAAAAGTTTAAAACAGCATCAGAGACAAGTCACTTTACCTGTGCTTGGTACATACTTATCCATGAGTGATTTTACTTTACTATAAATCTCCAGTTTTCAAAACTTTCAAGAATCTTCTCCATCCTATCACATTAAATGCAATTAAGATATTTAAAAAAAAATGCTGAAATCAAGTAGCATCATGAATCTCCTTTGCATTCATGCTCCCTCCCCACAAAAGAATAGTCAAGCAATTATTCCTAAAGTGATTAACCAGCCAGTCTCCTAACAGTATTTTTACAAGAGTAACATTTATCAGACAAGCAACTTTGTTCAGTAAAGTTTCTCATGTGGTGTAAAAGTGTTGGTGCTCAATACTTGATGGTCTCTTAAAACAATTCATAAAAGCTTAAGGACAATTACACTCTGAAGGAGTGTTCCCATAGGTGTCATAGAAACAAGAGGACTGGAACAACACAGATCCATTAAAATGTAATTTTCGGACACCCTTTCAAGCAACACTGCTGCATTTACATACAGATGTACATACTAGAGGGCTTCTGAGATCTCAGAAGAATGCTGTCTCTACTGACATTTTTATAAGGTTTTTTTTTAATCCAAACCCACCTGCAAACCCACCATTTCAGAATCTTGAGGCTGCAAGGTGGGCTCTGGACACCAAATTAATTGCTTAGGGTAGCTCAATGGGCAGTTCAGTTATAACTGCATGTCATGGGATAGGTGGCCCTGCGTGAGGGTTCATTTTGGCCTCAGTAGCATCAGACGGGCCATACTTCCTCAAGTTAAGGCACTCTGTTTTAGATAGCAAATCACTCTAGCAGAGCTTTTACTGTTTTATGGTTTTCATGCTAATGGGTACAGATACTAAGCACATTGTAGTCCTTAATCAGTATCTCAAAAATCCAAATTCTGTTAGACTAGAGAGTCAGACTGCTGCTTATACAAAAAGCATAAAATGTATATGAAACACGGTAAAGAGGATGTGGAAATGCTAATACACTTATTTTTATAAAAGGCTGCCAAAGTTACAATAAACTGCCAGAAGTATGTCCTAGCAGCTCCTTAGAAAAGAAAAAGAAGATGCCAAAAGAAGAATCAAAGGAAATATCTGTGTGTGGTAAAGGGTTGAATTTGTGCTTGTACATCTAGACCAAACCACAAAATAAGATTAAATGGGCTAGAGAACCACTGAAGATAAAATTTAGGTTAAAGGTTAAATTCGGTTTGTCAAGAGACAGATGATTAGTACATTCACTTATCACATTTGTAATAATGAAGTTTTCTGTCAGTGATGAGACCATAAAAATTTCAATCTGCAGTTGTAATGAGATATTAATTTTCTTATGGTTTAACAGCTGAAGCTTGGACAAGATTAAGCCTTCATAAGCAGACCACCCATAAGTGTTTCTTAATATTTAAACTTTACAGGAATAACTTTTTAAAACTCTGTATATTTACACAATTTCAAGGTTTATAGTTTTCTTTCATCAAGTATTTGTATTCCTTGACTCATTTAATGTTTCCATAATTACTTTCAGAAAAATCCTTGATTTTCAGAAAATCTTCACATGAATTTCCTAATCAAAACTTGAGCCCTGTAGCTGAGTAAAAATTAGTTTGCCATTACTGGTAGAAGCCACAGACTTTGTGCTAATCCAATGATACAGGTTGTCTGGACTTGTCCACAATTCTCTCGGCTTGAGCTGATTTTAGCATGTCACAGCTGTGACAATAATTGTCTAGAGGTCAGATAGTGATATCCTGAATTGTTTTAGCTTTAGTTTAGCTGTGTGCAATTGTGCAATGCAATGCCTACTGCTAACTAATATGTAATGACAACAAGTAGTTATGCTGTGTTAGGTGTATGGCCTATGATCCCAGAATAAAAATGTAGCATAGTAAAACAAGAGGCAGATACCAAAAACCTGAGGACTGTAAGCACAAATGGCAGTGGTCAATTACTGGGCACTGTAGGAGTGCAACCATGTGTGTTTGGTACAACTTTTCTTGATGATAATAAAAGAGGATAGAAAAGCAAGCAAAATATGAAATTGGGAATCACTGGAGATAAAGTAAGCAAGCATATTGTTTTAGATAATGTATAAAAATAATCCAAGCAGACCCTAGGATGAGGAATGGCAGTGTCACACTCCTCCCTGCAAAGAACTTGGGACACTGATCACTTCTTGAAAACCTCCACCATCCTCTTGAAGGGGCTGGGGCAAGAACAGGGAAGAGGATGGGTGAGCAGAACAGCAGGAAAAAGGGGTAGGTACCAGAAAGTTTGCATACATCAGCCCTAACTGTATTTTTAACAGTGTTAGCACTATTCTAACTGAACCAAAACCAACTTTAGTTAGAATGTTCAGATTCTAATTAGACTAATGATGGATCCTTGGCTCTACCTAGGAAGCTCAGTCCTCATCAATATTTTTGGTGTAACAGGATTTATTTTGGACAGTTTGATTTTCCTCAGTAATTCAGATTTCATCCTCTCCTTCTCTCTTCCATCCTTTCCCTTCAAAAAGTATGCAATCAAAGCAGAAAGAAAAACAGACACTTTGCAAAATATTCCCTTCATTCCAGTAGATATTTATTAATGTTTTCAAGTTAGGCAATATTGAAAAATGTTATGAATACAGTAACATAGTTTTTAATGTTTGTTAAAAAAATAACCCATAGTTCCCCAAGAAACTGAAACCTTCAATTTCTTGTAGTATTTTTGGGGAAAATAAGTGTACCAGCTTGACTGTTCCCCAAGCAGTTCCATAGTGTATTCCACGACAAAAAGAAGTTACCAAAATTTTAATTTAATCAGTTCATCACTTTATAAAAGCTAGTGTGTTATGGCTCTGTTTACGAACAAGCAAGTACTTTGCTTTCATGAGGAAGGCAATTAACTCACTGAAATGTCTGACACATTGTTCCATTAAAGTCTATGAATTCAGAAGAAGGAATTCAATAAAATATCTCAAACTCATCCCATGGAGAATACAGTGACTCGGAGACCACCTCACCATGCCAAGAGAACGCAACAGCTCTCTGCTGGTGGGCAGCCAAGAGCAGAGGGACTTCTCCCGTGGGTCAACACCAACCTGATGTCTCCCACATTGTGTTCTGGCTGTTAATATCAGACAGAAAGTCAAGGCCAGGGCAGTCCTATGTCAGAAAGTACTCACGTCACTGCAGCTTCTGGCAACAGTGAAGGAGGGTGGAGTGAAGTCAGGATGTGCAGACCTGTGCTACGGGCTAGCCTGGAGAGAAGCTAAACCAGAAACCAGACACTGCAAAGGGAACTTGCAGCCAACACTGCACTCCTCCACAAAGTCTTGCCATCATCCCCAGAGGCACAGTCAAGAATTGTATCTGAAGTGTCCTGGTGCAGTGTATTTCCTTGCCCGGGATATTGGCTCTTTCAGTTTGCGTAGTACCATTTTTTTCCCAAAACTACAAACACAGATTTCCTTAGGAGTCAGGCTCAATAGGCGCTCTTGTTTGTATTATACTGCACATGCACTGGGACAGGAAGCCACAGCACTTTGAATGCATTGATAACAAAAAATAATAAAAAGATACATTCTGCACAATGAGGTGTAACTTCATACGTCAATGAGTGATTGTTAATAGATAAAAGCTTCACTTGACTCAAAAATTTTCAGCATTCTTTATAGTTACGGAAAATAAGTGTCATTTCCCTTACTTGAAATGGATCTGTAAACACTGCAGGAGTGTTTCTAATGCCTAAACATAGGCTTAAACAACATCTGAGTTGTCCTAATGCACTGTGGCTTCCAGATGCTGCCTGTATGCCCTACATTATGCCAGGCCCGTGAAGAGGTCTCAGGCACCCTAGAGTGTCTCAATTGGAAACAGATGGGTTTCTGTGGTTTGGAATGGCATCCTGCTCCACAGTCTACTAAGACCATCCTCAGAGCAAAGAGAGGTCTTTGTTACAGAGAGAAAACAATAGATAAACATCTCTCCTCTGTACTGTGATTTTCAGGTGTGTAAAATCTCTCTTAAGCATAAATAAGGTAGCATTCCAGTTTATCATGAGAATTACAATGCTGTGTTCATCATGTTCTCTATACTCCATGATGTCTTCATGAGAAATTATCATTATTTGGGAAAAAAAACTTATTTGTAGATCCATATCTACTGGGTTTGGCTGCGATGGAGTTACTGTTCCCCATAGCAGCCCTCACAGTGCTGTGCTTTGTAGCTGGAAGGTGTTGATAACACACCAATGTTTTGGTTATTGCTGAGAAGTGCTCGCACAGCATCAAGGCTGTCCCTCCAAACCCCACCCCACCAAAGGCCAGTAGGATGGGGGTGGGCAAGAGGCTGGGAGGGGACATGGCTGGGACAGCTGACCCAAACTGGCCAAGGGGATATTCTATACCACATGCTGTTGCACTCAGCAATAAATGCTATGAGAAAGGGGGGGGCAGGAATTCGTTACTAAGGTATTTGTCTCCCGAAGCAGCTGCTACACATACTGATGCCCTGCTTGCCAGGAAATGTCTGTACATCACCTGCTGATGGGAAGTAGAAAATAAATATTTTTGTTTTCCTTTGCCTCTGCACACAGGTTTTTCTTTTTTTTTTTTTTGTTCAACTGCCTTTATCTTGACCCATGAGTTTTTCATCTTATTTTCTCCCCCTGGCCTGCTGAGGAGGTGGAGTGAGAGATTGGCTTGGTGGGCACCTGGCAGCCAACAAAGGTCAACCCACCATGCCATCTTTGAACAAAACTTATTTCCATAAGAAAACTTCAGTTCTTTTCTGTTTATTTCCCTATATAGTCATATTTCGCTGTGCAGATGGGGTTACTGAAAAAAATGAAATTGAAAACTGTCTTTGACACAGATTCAGTACAAACTGAAAACATGGCGTTGGTAAATGAAGACAGATTCTTCAATGGACTATGCAGGTTAGCAGTCTGGGACACAGGTGGTAAAGGTGCCATGTAGCTAGGTTTTGATCAGGGAGCAGCTTGACTGACACAGGACCTGACTTCTTGAGATATGCCTGTGATATGCAGCAGAAAAAAATAATTAAAAAAAAAAAAACAACAAACAAAAAACTCTAAAAGTTTGTCAGTGGTTGAGGGCAAAGTTAATAAGGCTGATGGTGTTAAACTGTTGGGAGTAGGGTAGGAACAACACCTTACTCTCAGCAGTTATCCAGTTTGTGCTCTCAGTATTGGCACTTTCTTTGGGCTAAGACCAATCTTAACCAAACAAGTTCACTGGGAAAGACCACAAACCCAATTTTCCAAAGACCAATTTCTGCAGGAAATGACAGACATTACCTGACTTGCCTCTCTGTTTGCAAAGCTACATTCTGTTAAGTGCTCTTAGCTGACTATTTGCCTCAGGCTTTATTGTTGCATCAATCACCTAAAACTGAGGCCGTTTGGTTACAAGTAGAGCATGGCAACACTGTATGGCTAGGCTAAGGCCTTATATCACACAAGAGGAAAAATCCAAACTCTTATTTTATGTGAATAGTGTGTCCAGTTACACAACTGTGTAAAAGGCAAAAGGAGGCATGTGAGTTACCTGCCTCAGTGAAGTCCTGTGTGGAGGTAAGTAGTCCTTACCTCCCTGTTGAAGGTTTCCTCCCATCCCCTTACCTCACACAGTAGACCAGTGTAAAGGAAAGAAGTTGCCAAAAGATCTGTGTCACATTAGTTCCTTTGCTAATGACAGGAAGGCTGAGGACTTGAGCCAGCTACAGCTGAGTCAGAGTCCAACCCACCCTGCCCCACACTGTTCTGCTCATTCTGTCATGCAAGCTGGAGTTAAAGGAAACTTCTTTGTCTTGGGACAAACAATTTAGTGACCACCAAAGTGACTCTGGGTTAAGAGCTTCATCCCAAGTCTATGACTGTGAAGACCCATGGGGTACTCATTACTGCTGCAGTCAGATCACTCCTAACCCTCACAGTGCCAGCCTGACTTTGGGTGATGGGAGGGCACCTTCCTGAGACAACTCCAGGCCTTAAGAAACCAGAAGTGAGTAACACAGTGAAGCACAAAATGAGGAAAATCTTTATTAGAAATGGGAGTATAGACAAATTCTATTCTGAGCAGTAAATACACGGAGGACCAAATAGCTAGCCAGTGAGGAACAGGACGGCTATTGCAATGGTTGTACAGAAAAAGGTGTGGAAACTTTGGAGACAATGGCACGGGAGAGAAGATGGGTGAACATACAAGGAGGGAGGAATAAAGTGGGAGAAGAGGGGGAAAAAAGAAGTTGTCCAGATACAGATATTAAACTGCTTAAAGGTGACACCAAAGGTGCCTACCCAAAGGTTTTCTCGTCAAAGTTCATCTCTTATTTTATGTTTTTGAAGCTAATACCCCATACTCTGTCAGACTCCTTAAACAGAGAAACCAGTGTCTGATGAACAATGTGGTTATTTGCTCTTCATGGTGAAAGATTTTCTCTGGAAAATAAAGGGGCTGACTCCTTTTCTCTCAACGTGTACCTACACAGGACCACAGAAGTGTTGGATTGCCTTCTGTCTTCCAGAAAATATTTTCATTGCTGTACTTTAAGATCCAAAGACTTTATCTGTAACTGTACAAAACTTTCAATAAAATATTGTTTAACCAGACTTCCCAGTATTTAACTCAGATCAGAGTTTTAGAAAACATCATCCTTATGTCTGAAGCAAAACAAGACAGGAACATTGCTTAAAACACAGGACTGTAATTTCCCAAAACAAGTCGTATAGGAGAGGTTTTATTCTGTAAAGCAAAATGACGTGCAGTTGGGAAAGCTAGCTCATAGCTACTAACAGAGGAGACACTGGGGACTGTTAATATATATAATTAATACCTAATTAATTTCAAAAGAATAATATATGAAACCCGAAATGCATACACAAGTCCCATCCTTTCCATCTACCCCCCTGCTGTAATGTTTTTTAGGACAAGATTTGTTTCTGTATATTGCTACTAACTAATTTTGGCAGCTGCTGTAACATAATCAATCATTACACAGGGGAATATATAGAAATGTGGGCAAGAAGACAAGGGGAAAAAATAGTCTGGTACTGAGTTAGGATTGGAGATTGCAGGTGGTGGGGAATTCATCTCACCCAATATTCAATCACGCAGTGGAGATGTCTCTATTTGAGCCCCTCACTCAGTAGTGTCTCTGCAGCCAAAAGAGAGAAAGAGATACCCCAAAATGGGTTGGTCTCTAACTGAAGCAATTAATGTAGGAAAATCTGAAAAATGGTTAACCTGACCTACTTTGCTCCGCTGACTGTAAAAGGAACCACCCCTGCAGGTGACTTTGGATTCAGAGGGCTGTGATTTAGACACCTAAAGATGATTTCAGACATGGCGACAGTCCCCAGGCAGCTTTATGGCTAAATTTAGGTTAAAATTCTCATTAGTTTTCACTTACTTTTCTCAATACATTAATATCTGACATTAAAAATCCAGTGTCATTCTCACCTGATTGGTCACATTCATTCACACCCTTTGCTATGCAGATCATTGTTATCAAACAACCGTAAGGAAACAAAATGATGAGTTGCTTACAGATCAACTTGTTTTCATGTTTTTTTGTTTTGCCAGAGTAAAACAGACAAATCTTCTAGCTTTTGAAGGAGTTCCCACAGAATCAGCAGATGCATTGATGGAAAATCATATGGCCTGTGTTACTAGTGAACATCAAAGTAAAATGCGGAAAGGAACATACTCCCAAGGTCACATGGAGGTACAAGAAGCCAAAGTCAGCGGGACAGTCCCCACTTCTTAGGAAAGCACATCTGCCTCTCCCATTGTGCAACCAAACAAGCATTTGACATGTTTATTGCATTAGGATTTTTTCCCCTTCCTTGACATCTTTAGAAAGTGATCAGACTTAGAAAAAAGTTATCCATCCCTTTGTTTCACGCCCACTCCTTATGTGACTGAATGACCTAGTACTTCACAGAGAAACCCGCGTTTTTTCTACTGTGACAGTTTAATAATTATCCTTTTCAAAACAGGATGCTCTGCTCATTACCGCTCTGTGAGCTCTGTGCCAGTCTGACTAAACCCAGCAGTGAATTTCTGACTCTCTGAGAGGAGCTCTGTGAGACACTACTGTTTGGTTTGGTACAAAGGAGCACTGTGTCACCAAACCACAGACTACCTGTTACCTGATAAGCATTTGCGACTAAACTAAAGTCAAATCCTTTCTGGATTAGTCTTTAACCAAGCATCACTACCAGAAGAAAAGCAATAAAGTGGGAAGAATCTTTCTCCTTTGTGTGCTCAGCTACTCCAGTTAGTTCAAATGGGATGTTCTTTCTAAATAGTAACACCCATCTACTACTTACTTAAGAGAATTGAAAGTAAATGAGCAAACAGTGAAGTTATTCTTAATTTATATGATATCATTTAGTCTCATCTGTGACTTGAATTGCCCTGTGCTAAACATTATACAGATGTATATAAGACAAGGCAGAGAAAATCTGCCTACAGGTTGGATATTGTCTGTGACGCTGGCTTAGCTGGCCCTTGGCCTGCCTCTGCCATATTTTCTTCCAAGCTGCATGTGTAGTATAGTCATAAAAGTAGGTTGAATCACCTGACATATTCTTTTATGGGACCAGAAACAGTTAAGAAGGCATGTCATCTATGCAAAACTTCAGATGAACCCAAACCCAAGATTTTTGCCAGGTTGTCACATAAAACTAACCTGAGACATTGCATAGCTGCATGTGTGGAGGGCCATGCTTCATCAGTGCTTCCTTCCAGAGCTGCCTCCTTGGCAGCTGGTAGAGTGGTCCTCTCCATCCTCTGGCTGCCTTGTCTGGGTAAATCTAACCTTGTGTCCCTTTTGGAGCTTTTGAAGAGAACAGAACTTGTTCTCTCACTTGGTTTTCTCTTCTACCTTCTTTCCTCTCTTTCACTTTACAGGAATCCAACTTGAGGAATAGCACTGACTCCGGCTGCAATGATTCACACTTCCCAACTCCTCAAGTCTTTGATGGGTTCCTTTCCCCTCCATGGGAGTTCCTCAAATTTACATGCCTATCATAGTCCTTATAGAGGACTTACAAGTCCTGGCTTGACTGGCATTTTTCCAGATTAACAGGACTGTTATAGTAATTCATAGGCAACATATTGGAAGAAATAACAATGTACTTACATCTTATTCAGTTTATGACTTCCATCTTGATAAAGGCTTCTCATAGAGAACACATATTACATATTAGTAACAAAATGTCAGACTTGCACCTTGAAGTGCTTTTCTAAACTATTCATCTGTTCTCTCTTCCTTCTTAAGCAAGCAGATTGGTGAATCTAGCCATTTCAGGCAGAACTACTCCTGGTCACATAGATAAAGACGATGTCAGGGTATACTTCCAGAGTGCCAGAGAGGCTACATAGACTGTCATATACAAATCCTCATGGACAATATTTTGAATTAGGTTCCTTCACCATCTAATGAAACAAAAAATAAAGGCAAAATAAAACCCAGCTACATAGCCTTTCAGAGTCTTGATTTCTAACCTATCAGACATAGGCTAGACTTTGCAGATCATGTTTCGCCCTCCACTATTCCTGCTCAGGGTCATGCAATTTGACTATATTTTCCTGACAGAAGTGTCCTAATGTCCACTTGCTGTAGAACTAAGCATTCTCTGCAATTCAGATTCCTCAAAACACCTCTTCCTATTTATTTCTTCTTCTGCTGTCAAAACGGCATGTATTTGATGAATTTTGAGAACGTTTCCCTGAATGCAAGTCAGCCTCAAAAACTGAAACTTCTGCTCTCTTAATGGACAACAGAGACAACAGAAATGGTTCCTCACTTCAAAAACCTTTTGATTTAAAAGCCACTTTCTCAAATACATTATTTTCATAGTTACAAGCTCAAGTAAAATGTTCTGCTTTTCTTATGATACAGTGGACCACTCTAGTCCTGCATGCTTTAAAATATACATTTCAAATACCTTATATTTATCCTTATAATTAGTAGGGGATTTTTTTTAGCCAGACACAGATACAACAGGTACCTTCTCATTTTAATGTTTTCACCTGATTACACCTTTATCAAGATTTAAAGATCCAGATTGATATCTTCTGTTTTAGAGTGAATGGATCTGTCAGTGTCCACAAAACATTGTCATTTCTTAGAGGATAAAGTCAAAGTCTTCTTCTGATCAATGCAGTTTCACTACAACATTTTGACATTTTGTCATTTTGTACCAGACCTTTTGAACTGACAATGTTAGGTAGGACAGAACGAATTGTCTCAGTTTTAAGAATGCATATTTTACAGATTTAGGGATGTAAAGGAAGATGTAAAGACCCATGCAAAAGGTGGTGAAGAAAAAAATCACAGTCAGTGCAGCATTATTATTGCTCTGAAGTCCATGCCCTGAATATGATTCATCTCTCCAACTTCACTCTGCTGACCAGGTTGTGGGCTTTCTATGAATGCTGAGTGACTGTGTTGAGTCCGATGGTCCCTCAGTATTGGTCCCTAGCTGGTAATGCGTTTGGGTGAGATGGATTCTCTGCCTGTTCCCCACTGCTCCTGCTTTATCCAAATCGCAGCCCCTCCACTTGGTCCAAGGAGATGATGGAAGCACTCAAGTAATACAAAGAACCAGAAGAAAAGGGAGATAAAATTTTGTCAAGGAAATAAAAGTGGAGATGGGAAGAATAAAGGGAACCTCTAGGTAGGAACTGAAGAGGTAGAAGAAAATCTAGGCAGAAGCAGGGAGGAAAGATCCAAAAGTATTTAACTACTTCAAAACTTGCAATTGAACTTACCAATTTTTACCACAGAAGGTTATTTTTATCTGCCAAAGCTAACCTTGCTGATACCTCATCTATGGTCAGCATTATCCCATGTTAAAATTTCCTTTTTTCCTTTTTCTTTTTTTGTTTCCTTTTTATTTTTTTTTAAAGATAATTTCATTCAAAAATCCATGAATGCATCACAAAGGGAGCCATTCAAATGTAAAATCTAAGTTCAGTCCTCATGCAAGCATTCAGACAGAAAACAGAAGACAGTTGCAGGTTTCATAATCATTATAGTTCCCCCTCCAATATCCCTAACTGACTTGATACCTAGAATGAACAGTGCTTCCTCAATAGCAACTATTCATAATTTATTGCATGCTTCCTCAGGAAGTGGTGCACTGAATTCTTTACTATGGAACTACCCAAAAATATATCTACAGTGGGGATATTATTACAGTATCTTAAACTGTAGCACTATGTGTACCTTTGCACAGAAAATTGCATCTAAGATTAAAGCTGAGTGAAATGAGAACAGAAATGGAGTGAAGGAAGATGCTTTTCATTCAGCAATGGGAAGATGCTTTTCATTCAGCAATGGCGTGTACAATCTGTAGGTACAAAGGTTCCTTCAGAAGCAGAATTGTACAAATTTCAAAGGTCACAATGAGATTAATCTCTCAAAATCAAACAATTCCCAGGTCCTTACAAGAGTAGAAATTAATATTAAACTCCCAACCCACTGAAGCTTTTTGATCTTACCCAGGCAGATACTAGAATATAGTATCTGTAAAGGGCATACAGAGGAATCCTGTGTCACTCTGACAGCACTAGATGGGAGGGAAGATAATGATCCTATGGTTTACTGTCTCCCTTCTGAACATTTTATGAGCAGAAGCTAAAAACATTTTGTAGTGTCTCTGAAACAAGGATGACATAAACCATAAGTAAATGAATGAATGAATCAACATACTTAGGATGTAAAAATGTTTAACCTAAATGGTTATAAAAGTTTTAAGGACAATCAACACAAAATCAACCTTATGTGGTTTATCCAGTTTGCTGAGGACTGGGAGAAATACTTGGGCCAGCTCTCTGAAGAACAGCTGTTGACAGAGAACTGAAAGGATTTACTACCTATTTATTCTTGTTAATGATGCTGTGCAAATATGTCAAAAATGTTGTTTCCATATTTAGAAAATTGTACTTAATTCCACACAAAAGAAAATAGAGACAATAAGCCCTGCAAACTTGAACAAGCTCCATATAGATCTAGAATAGGCAACTCAATAACATACAGGGAGCAAACACCAGGAGAGTTCTGCAGAGGTCGGCGTGGGGCCAGCATGACCTGTGAAAGCCAGACCTGTGCCTGCGCTGGAGCCCGTCTGTCTCTGTGCAGAGACCTTAATGCACTTAGTACATCACTCATGAAAATGCTGATGTTTGTAACGCAGGGTGGATGTTTAAAAACTAAAGATAGTAGCTGAGAAATTAGGCAAAGTACAAGGTTAAATAAGGAAAATTAAAATCTAATTAAACATATGTAAAATTAGAGCTCCACACTACAGGACCAGCAGAGAGGTTTTGCTTTGGACCGGCTGTGGTGTGGTGCTGTGGACTGAAATCCCTCGCAGATGATTGCCCCAACTGTGTCTTGGGCATGCACCACCTCATTCTGCCTCATTTCCAAGGATTGCAGTTCATCTTTCCACAACTGTTCTGCCCGGGGAACCAAAGCATCAATAATGGGGACAATCAGTTTTTACTTCAGGATCCAAACCAACACAGCAATGCAGGCATACCCTTAAAGGACTTCCTCAATGATCCAGAAAAAAACTCCCCAGAGTGGTAACTGTTCATCAGCAGCCTCTGTGGTCCATTTGGGTTTCCTTACGAGGGACTGAAAGTGCTACAGACACTGGCCTTGTGTATCACTTTTTTCCTCTTGGTAGAATTGTTTTGGTTCAGCTCAGTAATAACAATTATTAAGCAAACATTTACTACAGGATCGCTGATTTATTTACTAACTCAAAATCTTCCATCAACTTTTCTGCTAAGGAATTTTAGCTGAATACCAAATCCTGTTCAATCACACCATCTTGAACTCCAAAAAAACTGATTAATTATTATAATTAATACAAATTACAGGTTAAGCAATAGCCATCTGTCTTTGCTCCCGTTCTTTGTAAGCATTTCAGAGATGTAAATATCAGTCAGGGAAAACAACTGTTTAAGCTAAAGGCCATGCTGACACAAGAACAAATGGGTATAAATTGACTATGAATAAATTTAGGATGACAATGAGAAAAAAAAATTAAAAATTACAACACCAAAGATCTGAATGAGAATTTTTATGAGAGTAATGTAGGGCTAAAAAACCTACTTTTAAGACCAAGCCAGATAAATTTAAGAAATTTATAAAGTAATATGGAACTTGTTAGAGAATGGAAAAAAAGTAGTCCTTTCAGAGAGGCTCTTCTGGAGCCGTGTACATGAGAGTGCAGCTACAGCCAGGTCTCCATATGGCCCAGGAGCAGAGAGAGATCAAGCTTCAGATGACACTGAAGGTTTCTTGAATCAGACACCGTTAATTGCTTCACTTTACCTGGCCTAGAAAAGATCACATAGAATATAGCTCCACAATATTTTGTTTGAAGTTTAAAATATGTAAGTTTTGCTCGAAGCAACAGAACATATTTTGAACACCTAGAAAGACACATTTGTGCAGATGAGAATATTTGTGAGGTAGGTAAATCATAACTAACTACTGCAGCTTTTGATGTTGAAATATCTCTCTTCAGTTGTTACCACTTCGGGCTTTCACTTTTTATCAGATTATTTATACTACATATAGGCTAATATTATACTGTACAGTCCTTCTCATAACTTTAAAGGTACCTACAGAGAGCTAAGAAGAAATTCAGTTCATAAAGCACCAAGAAAATAAAATCTTTCATGGGCCAATGATAGAAGAAAACATATACCCGATTCTGAAAAACAAAAATTCCATTACATGGTTTCATTTAGGCAGTGAGTAATGAAACATTGTAAGTTTTAAATATATTTTGGAAACCATTTGTTACTCTTTTCACAGCCTTTGTACATATTACAAATTCATAATAAAGATTATGTAGTTTATAGAGCATATATATTAAATTACCTACATTTCCAACCTTTCCTGCAATCTTTTCAGTTCCCATCTTTTTTACTCAGTTTGTATAATATACCTGCAATCTCCTATTTGCATTGTAATTTACTATTCAGCATAAGTAGAGGGACTGGACTTTCACCTTAAAAATATTTTAATTAATTACTCCAAAAGAATTAGAATAACAGGCTTTTTAGGTGCTAGCAGCTTATCAAAAATAGATAAAACATTTTTTCTACAAAAAAATGCCTGATATAACAGTTTGTCATAGGGAATACACCACCAGTAAAGAAACTGAAAGATCATCTAGCTTGATTACAGCTGGAGGAGACCAGCTTTATTTGAATAAAGCCTACCTTTTATTTTTGGATGGCTGCAATTTTATTCTCATCTAGTTTACACCTGTTCAGGAAAATTTCAAATTACTGATTCCAGTGTTCAATACCTGCAAAACAGAATGTTATTCAACTGGTGAAAAAGAGGGAAATGTGACTGCCTGAAAATTATAAGCATCTTCCAACACTGTGTGAAACATAGCCCAAAACACCAAACAAAGCACAAGTGTGGAAGCTCAGAGGCTATTGTTATTATTCTATTAGCTCAGAAATGTCCAGGGCAAAAGTATGGCTTTGTGAATATATAATTTAAGTAGTTGGCCTCAAAGTCTTAGACAGTTATACTTCATAGGTTTGCTAAGAAATATCATCAGCTTTACTAAAAAAAAAAAAGTAATCAATTAGAATTGCAGGGGGTGCATCCAACTAATATTCATCCAGTTGGAAAAGCTAGCTACATCCAAAACCTCTGTGCTGAGCAGGACTGAGCCATACACCTCCTCTCCAGTAGGGCCCCTACTGTCTGAGGCTGACCTTGTGTCCCAGCTCCCCAGGGGATCCAGGCAGCTGCTGTGCACTTGAGTCAGATGCCTTTTCTGGTGCAGTCCTGTGTATGATCTCCCGTTAGCTAGCTCCAGACAGCTCCCTGCTCAATGTGAAAGAATGCTGAATTGCTCCACTGAAGTACAAAGACTCCCAGTACAGTCAGCAGAGACAAGTAAATGCTCACTCTTGACCATCATTGAGAGACCTTCTGGAGTGCCTGTATCTCTCTGTTGACTATGTAGGGAGTCAGGGCGCATATGACTGCTTTGCATCACACCAGCAGGTCATGGACTTACATGTAAGACATTGTACTGCCTTACTTACAAACTTTCTAGGTATGGAACAACAGACACAGTGGTTTTGAGTCAGAACTTCAGGATTCTGACTTTTGGGTCCATTGGAGGACTACTGAGAGAGTCAGTCATCAGGAGCACATGGACTGTGAGAAAATTTTGAGAAATGTGGGCTTGTTTAGTCTGGTAAAGAGGTGGTCTACAGCAGTCTGCAAATGTACACATGGGAACTCTGAAGGGGACAGAGTCAAACTCTTCTTGGTCATGATATATGTTATACATATACAAGGAGTGACAGAAACATGTTGTGGCCTCAGAGTTTCATCTTCTACTTTAAGGAAAACTTTTTCATTTGTAGGAGTTACAACACTGAAGCATCCAGAGTGGTGGTGGATCCTCATTTACAGGCTCTACTGACCTGGTCTAGTGTTGGTGACAGTCTCACTTTGAGTGGTAGGAGGGACATGATGACCACTGAAGTCTCTTCCAATCAACACCAGAAGGGTTTTGTGTTTCCATCTCTGAACATGGCTTGTAAAACCAAGCCCTCAGGTTCACAGTAGTAGCCATGAACAAAATATACGGACTCCAGTGGTATGAAGTAAGTTCCTAAAAAATGGGAAGACGCTGTATCTTATGATCTCTATTGGTCATCATATGTTCAAAGTTCTTCCCATTCCCTGTTTGAAACAGCTAGAGCTGACAAAATGTGTAGAGGACCTGAAGATATGTGTTATGTTGCAGTAACCATAACACTGAGGACAACCCACACCAGAAAATTCCTAAGAGTTATTTGCTGACAAGCAGAGGGCATTGGAGCCTGTTAAGCGCTTAACCTGTTAAGGACATGGGGCTGGATATAATATACAAACAGATATTTCTTACAGTGTTGATTTTCTTACAGCAACAGTTTTCATGTTGCTCTGAACCAATTACAGAATTACAGTTGATATTCAAAAGCAAGAGTAGGTGGATTTTCTTTCACTTTAGAGAAACCAAAGGAGCAATTGGTAACAGGACAGCAGGGCTGTAAGAGAGTAAGAACATCCACTGAGATGACAGTAGAAAGCAAAAGATCTTTCTTTGTACCAACTTTGTAGGCTTAAAACATACACAAATGCAAAAAGAAAGTTAAAGTCAGCTCTAAACAGGAATTTTCGTTTGAGTGAAAGATGGAAGGATTTTGAAACATTCATAAATTGAAATATATCAGAACTTTGGAGAGGAGAAAAGGCAATTCTTGGTTTCTTTTTGTCAGATTGATGAAGGGGGAAAAATTATTAAGATCATTTAGAATCACTTTTAAATCACTAATTGGAATCCAAATTTATTTTTCTTCCCTCAAATGCAGTTTTTAAGAGAACTAAGAACTCAAAGAACTTAAAAAGTTGCCTACAATCTTCCTGGTTAATAGCCATAGATGAGAAGCGATTGTGTAGAACTCTGTTTTTAAAGCCAGCTCCAACACAGGGATGTTCAAACCAGTAGAGATGTGAGAGTCACTGCTGATTTATGCTTGAGTCTCTAGGAAGTGTAGCCACATTCTGTTATCACCATGTTAATGCACATTCCTGCATTTGGTGTGGCTCCTATCCTTCCCCAGTTATCCCTGTTTGGTTTGACATAACTTCTGGGATCAGTGCAAGTAAGTCAAGCTCAAAACTTCTGGACTGCATGGTATAGATGTGCCCAGCATTTTCAAGAAATACAATTAACACTATTATCCTTACAAGTGGCTATTATTTTGCAAATGTATGAAGAAAGGTTCACTGGTAGAAATCATTAAAGTCAAATGCTTTTTGTTCACAGAAGAAAAGAAGCAGGTCCCAACTCAGATCTGAGTCACTAATTCTGAAATAGACTTATGTTATGATGAAAGAATCTGTTATGGTTGGAGGTATTTATTAATAATAGAAAGTTCCTGATATACATCTCTTTTCACTGTTTAGTGCAGAAAATTGTTAATGTAATTATAAGTGATGCAAACATAAAAATAGTGATCCAAATGTTGCAATACTGAAATGTTCAAGAAGATTAATTTGATTTAGTGCTAACATTAAATTAAGAGAAGTCAGTCTTAAAAAGTTGTAATTACATTACATATTTTAAGATTCTTTGAGGTCACAACAAAAAGGACTTGGCTACTGCTTCCAATAGTTGCTACATAAGCAAAATGACTTTTCATTAATTTTCCGAAGTTGTTTTCAGAGAAACATACACTGGAGCACAGTAATGTCCTACAAAGACATGAGGCTCAGAAATACGTCATTATATTTTGTTATTGTGTAAAGGAATGTGGTTAGGAACAAATAAGCAGGGAATAACTTCTTGTTATAAATTATGTGCGTGATGATGGTTCAAATTCCACATTTAAGTAATGGTAAGCCTGGATCCAGCCCATGGGAGTAGCTTACAGGGAATAAAGAACTATTAAATGTGAAAGAGGAGGGTAATTAATGGACCTTTATGACAAGCAGCAGTATATTTCTTTTTCTTCCAAACTTTAAATGTCATCATTTGATATTTAGATTACAGACCACTGGATGCTTCTCAAAGTTTCTGAAAAATGTAGCAAAAAATATAGGCTAAGAGCTAACTGCATATACCACCAATATGAATTAAGATTATTTTGAACTGTGATAAAATACCATCTCATTCATTATCTCAATATTTAGTTGAAATAAAGTTTGAAGGATAAAGCAAAGTCAATCTTGTGAAGATGCAGTAACAGAAATGGATGTTTTACATCAGCCACTAAGTTTTCATCAAAATTTGAAACCCTTGTAAAGTCTGGGCACTTAATGTCTGGCATTTAAATTCTGCTGCCTACCTTTAACACCTCCTGGTGAAGGTTCTCACAAGTAGTTCCTGCATCTTCAGTTCTCTTTCTTAAGAAATTGTATCTAACAATGTTAATTGCCTCTTTCTGCATGGGCAAGAGGTGTGTGTTATGTGAGAATGTCAAGGAAGGTGTTGCCTGCTGTGCTGTCAATGGTAGGAGAGCCAAAGTGATCTTCAAGAAAACTAAACACTGCCCCATTGACATCCTGTACAACACTTCATCTCATTCATGGTGTATCATGAAAATATGACTCCTTTCCCAGAAGATAATTCTTCAGCAAGGGGTAGAGTTATGACTACATGGGCCTTGATTGTGTAATAAAACACTGTATGTGGTACACAGATGCTGAACGAGGAAAAATAAAATCAGAACTTCAGCACCTGCTGCTATTGGATAAGGGGCAGATTCTTAGCAAATGCAAATATTTTAATTCTTTCATGCATATATCTGACTATGATATTTGCTCCAGCAAGGATCTATCCAGTGGAGTCTGGTGTAGAAGTAATTACAAATGAATCAGAAAGAGATTCCCAGGGGAGGGTCTCCTTTAATAGCAACACAATGCAAATCCAGCCAAGAACACCAGCCAGGACCCAGATGAACATTTCAGTAACAAGTATTAGAAACAAGGCAGGGTTGTGTATAGCAGCACACTAGGGACTAGTTTAAGATCTGTGACTGAGAGAAAGAAGTCATCACCATACTGCGGATGGTTTTTATTACATGCTTCTTGTTGTTCATCAGAAAGCACTTAATAAAATAGATCAACAAATAAAACAACAACAGAGTTTACAGCCATAGCATAAAACCCAATAAGCAGTAAAAAGTTAATGTTAAAAGATATGTTTTTTCAGCCCTGGCTTTGCAAACACAACAGGTGGAGCTCTGCACATTTCAGACAGAAGGATTTCAGAGGAAGTCTGAAGTAGCATGCTTTCTGAAGTCTCTTCTGCCATTCTCATGGATGAGATGAGGAACAGTTATGCATCTTGTCTTAACAAATATTAGTCGAAAAGCTGATGTGAACATAATAAACCAAATTCTGCTTTTAGCCATATTCCCTGTGATCCCACTGACTACAGCAAACAATCTTGATGTGTTAATGAGAGCAAATTTTAGTCAAAGGGATAGCAAATTCTTCCAAAAGGCAGAATGTAAAGCAAACTGCAATTGCATTTCTGTTATTCTTTCTAGCCCAGCTACCTAGCGGCAAAATTGTAGCTGAAATCTTATCATCCAAATCAATTGATTAGGAATAACTTTAGTCTAAGCTGATATAACCATGAATGATTAATGACTGCATTTCAAAACATCACTAGGAGGAAAATAAAAGCAGAGGCAAAATTGACCAAATGATGTGGCACTGTTCTCACTACATTACCTTAGTTCTGTGTCAAAACAGAGGTCATTTGGGGCAAGTCAAATAATTTCTCAAGGTCCTTTCTGGTTCTCCTTATTTCTCTCTCTATGAAAGTGATCATGCAAACTCTGTGAAGTAAAGCACTTCATGATCTTCAGATCAAAAGTATTTTGGAGAGTAGGTTATTATTTTAGACAAATAAATGACATATTTTACTGCAAGGCAAGGATAATTTGACTGCTGTTGAAAGAAATGGAAAGCAGCAAGAAAGACACTACAAGATGATTTAGGAAGGCAAAGACTCATGCCCTCTGATTTAACAAATTTATGTTTGTCAAATGAAATAATACTAACAGATTATGGTCCATATGCTTTAATAGCAAAGGGTAGAGTTCCTCTTGTTGACAATGATTGGTCTAGGGTTGATTTAATGCAGGGATGTAACTCATTTAATGAAGTGTAACAAAAGATAAGGAAAGCCTTAGAGATATTCTATTAAGAATGAAGCAGAATAATTTTTTGCACGGCTATAATGTCATACAAACAGGCAAGTCTCTTAGAGTAAAACCATCAGTTTAGCTGGAACAATGAATATGACATGTATTAATGGTTACCCAGCTTCTTGCTACCCTTAAAATTAAAAGGGAGATGAAGTACTGTAGACAGAATATGTTAAATTCAGACAGAGGTCTGCTGAATCCTGGGACAGGCTTTAATGTAATTTACATCAGTTTCCAGGCCATTTACCAAAAAAATCGTACTAATAGATTCTGACTCTTTGACTGAATAGGACCATAAGTATCTGTATTACTGGATAATCTTACATGCATCTGAAATTATTTGTGCTCTACTTCTAAGACTGTTTATTATTTTAACAAATAAATCTTGATGAAGAGCAGATTTTCCCATTCACTAACAATTTCAGTCTTTCAGACTTTGGTTTCAGTGCAATTCAGACAACATTTTTTTCCGAATTCTTTCCAGAAAGAAGTCATCTAAAATGGGGGCACACTGCTCTAGCTAGTACTAGTTCGTGGGAAAGCTGGAAGGAGTACTGTCACCTTTGAATCCCTTTCAGTCCATCACCTGTTTTCAAAATAAGGAAGATCCTCCTGCTTTGTCAAATGGCCTATCCTGGAGTCCCAGGTCCTGGAGGTGGTTCACAGGACCAGCAGCAACCAAGTTGTGTGTCTGGGCAGAGTTCATCCGCATGGCCGCACTCACTGCCTGAAGACAGAAGTTATAGACACCTCTTTCCACAGCATAAAGCATGGCAAGGCTCTGCCTCCACAGCTGAGGGATAGGAAGCCTATAAACCCATGGAGTCCACTCAAATCCTTGTGGGAGAAACATGGGTCTTGAAATGTCTTGTTAGGGATGGGGAAAACTGAGATAAAAGCCTGAAGAACATTGCCATGGATTTGGATAACCAGTTTTGCAATGAGAAAGTCTGTAAAGATCACTTCAGGCTCAATGCGATATTCTCATCTATCAGCACTCCGTGAAATTCTGCCTTGTTTAACTGGGGAAATATTTCATGTAAAAATGACATAATTTTTAAAAATTGAAATTTTATATTTCTGGTAACAAATTACAGGAAAAGATATCAAACCTGAAAAATAATTTTGTGTTAATACGCAATTTACTGACACATATTGCGTGTCTAAGGGGGAGAGGATTCATACATTTTAATATGAGAAAACTTCTAGGAGTGACAGGAGCTAATGTAGGTGCTTTCATGGATTCAGCTAATCTTTGTTTTAACTACAAACAAGTCCTGGCCCCACTGAACACTTGTACTACCTGTGAACTCTTTGAGCACATCAGTCCAGAAATAAGTGTACATGCAAGCTCCATCCCCACACAGCACAGACACCATGGGCAAAATCCATTTTGCCAGATTTTAGGGTCTGATCCAATTGCCCACATCTAGGTGTCCTGTGACATTGGGATGACCTAACATACCTTACCTGGCCTTCAGTTGTTGGTCTGGAAGGACATGGGCATCTGTGTACATTGTAAATGCCCCTGTGCAGCTCAAAGCCATAAGGTATATGTAAATATCCACACCATAGATTTCTCAAGTTGATAACATGAATGCCAATAAAGACCCAGGTCAGCAGTGGGCCACAAGAGTGGCTTTGATTGATGTACTCACAACAGTAAAAGTTATATATCTGAGTTGTCTCACTGAGCAGAGGAGTCTGAACAAACATAGCACTGACTAGAGGTGCATACCAAAAAAAAAATTAGAGAGAAAAGTTAGTGGGAGATATTTGTCACTGCAAATTTAAAGCTAGCTTTCAGTAAACGTTCTTTTGTTTTCTCTTTTATTTAACCATATAGTCAGTTAATATCTGGCACATGTACACACTATAGCCATCATTTTCTATGAAAGTATTCAGGGTGAGAAATCTGGGGACAAGTCCATATTCTCGGTGACATAATTCTAAAACACTGCTGTGAAATTATTTTTCCCTTGTCAGTGAAGAGCAGTAAACTAATAGCTATGATAAAACAGTAAGTGCATGTTTCTGACAAAATTAAATAGCCAGCCTTCAAACTGAAAAAATAGCTAGTATACTACAAAAAGTGTTCGTCAATAAGGGCCAAACTACAACAGAGTCACCTTTCAGAAACTGTGTCCTTATTGAGACAAAAGGAACAAGAAAACATGATAATATCTTTCCCCTTATAGTCCTCAAAGCTTTTATTTCTCTGGGGAAAAAAAAAAATCATATTAATGTACCTTTGTTAAATATGATCTTAGCTAAAAAATTCCCCAAAGGCTACAGATGCCCTCATGCCCCAGCAGTAACAATGGCAGCACTTGCCCCAGGCCACCACCTCAACAAAACATGCTGGCTGTGTAGGTGGAGTTCCTGTACCTTTACTCCAGCTGTTGTTGCTGTGTTCACTGAAAGCACAATGGGCAACAGGGTTCATTTCAGGGTCACTCAGACCCTGCCATGCCAAGGATACCCCCACCAGACGGTTCTTCCCAAGGGACCTTCCTCACGGGCACAGCACGGGTGGCAGACAATGTCACCAGCTGCTCAGAGCAGTTATGTTGAATGGCCGACATTCTTTGTGGGGTCTCATGCATTTCCCCATCAGGTGTATAAACCCCAGTTTCTGTTCCATGTTTCATGCCCAGTCCAGTGTGCCACAGAGAGCTAGTCGAGGTCTGGGGCTGGATTCAGGATGCCTGTTTGTAACACTCCTGTGCTCTGCCTAAGGCAAGGCTGGCAGGGGAGACTGAAGTGCCCTGTGTTGGTATCCGACAGTTCTACAGAGAGGGGACACATGGAGCCAGCAGAGAAACAAGGACACAGGGAAATCATTTCTGGAAGGAATTATTCAGAAAATCAAGGGAAAAAGAAGAAAGAAATAGGAGGACAAAAATCTGTCCTTTCCTTATTCCCTATTTTCCTCCTACCCTGATTACCTGTTTCCCCTTACCTGTCTCTGATTACCTCTAGCTGTCCACAGGGCATAATTAACAGGTGAGATAAGCCAGCCCAGTGCAGCATGTGTCAGCAATGCAGGTGCACTTACTATTCACTTCTTAGCAGGCTTTACCAGCATCACTTTGGCATTTAGGCACTGGTCTAACTCTGCCTGGAGACCTTAGAAAAAGCTGTGTTCATATGGCAGGCAATATTAGTTCATCAGCACCCCATTTAAACTGAATCTGAATGCTGGAGGAATAACCATGACCATAGACGAGCTTCTCAGCAGCATGCCATTTCTGTGCTTTCTACCTTCTCCAGATTTTATAGACAGACTACTGGCCTGAGCCTCATTCATGGAGAAGGGACTCCAGGACAGCAGATGGAGTTACTAAATCAAATTCTTTTCCATAACAAGATGCTATTCATTTCAGGCAAAGGAAGATGTAATTTGTAAAGTTTGGATCAACTCAGTAAGGGATAAAACCAAAACTCTGGAACTGTGAATGAGCTTAGAAGGAAACCGGCTTTGAATCAACTAATCAGGATCTGAAGAACAATCCAAGTAGTTTGAAGGCAGATGACAGACAGTTTTGTGATTTAATTGAAATATTGGCAAATATTCTTATACAGTGATTATATTGGTAGTTATGGATATCTCAAATGTGATCGCCCAGCATCAGTTCCATCCATTTCCAAAGATAAAGCTTTCACAGATTCTTGTGTCTTCTGCATCCTTACTTCCAGAGGCTCACAGGCTTTTACTTTGTTAAGTGCTTCCTATCCAAGCCTGGTTTTTGATGATCCTGGACAAACTCTGACACTCCAATTCCTGGTTATGTGATGAAGTGTGAAAGTCAGAAAGTGGCATGCAGCACTCAGAAATAGCATGAAGGTTATCATGTGGGGAAAAGTGTAATGTCCAGTAAAGACAGAAGACTTGCAGAAAAAGTCCTAGACCCCAGGCATACACCTTTTAAATATTTTTTAAATTATTTTAAAATATTTTTAAAAGGTACCTAGAAAATCTGTCATATTCTGGAAGCATGAGAGAATCCAGCTTTCTGTAAGCCGGGGCACTGTGGGATAGCTGCCAGGGGTGCCCACACACAAACTCAGTTTTGCTGCATATTTTTCAGGGACACACATACACATGGATGAGTTTAGGAAAGAAACAATATAGAGGAGATGCAATGCAACACTTCATTATGTAGTCAGCAGGTGACCAACCCTGAAACCTCCTACACTAAGGTACTCCTACACATTGTATCTTCTGAACACACGTATATCACAGACAGCAGACTAGAGAGCAAATAGATGTATCAAACTTTTACTTTTACCTAATTTTTATTTTAGTTTTAATTTAAATAAACCAGGCAAGGCATTTTAACCTGTGATACTGTAAATAAAAAGTCAGTGGGGAAGATTTATAGAGAAATATCAATAACAACGTACACAATAATGAAGTGAATTAGTACAGTGATTAAAGTTCATCATGTTGAATAATTGCTGGCAACTGATTTTGTTAAAAGATCTGAAAAGAAAGATCTGAAAACTCCATAGTAAAAGTCTCTTGACAAAATATAGTTTTCCTCAGCTTCCTGAGATTTTCAGGAGGAACGCAAGAGTACAGTCCCAGTTTTCTTACTCAGGCTGATCTCCCTGCAATGATACCTTTACTCAAAGTGTTCAGCTGGAAATCAAATGTCTTTGGAAAAATAGATGAGATATTTTTCAATGACAGCTACTAATCACCCACAGGATATGTCACTATAACAGAGGAAATCCAATCCTCTCCTAATTAAAGGTCATTTCAGTGTTAATATACTCTAAGACTTCCATGCAGTAGCAAGGCCAGAAAGAAACAGATTATGAACCCTTTGTGCATACGGGAAAGTCTTATGAGAGACTCTGTTTATGTTTTATGCATAGTTTTTATATCATTAGCTGTCTAATCAGTTTACAAACATTCCTAACACAATTCACTCTCACAAAACAGAAGTATTTAATAATACAGGCTATTTCTATCCTGCTCCGACACCTGGGATAATAATTTTTAATTACGTAATTCCTATATTGAAATAGTTTAAGTAGTATGACTGTGGGTACACTCACCTTGAAATGCAGATTCTCCTTCTCAGAGCATGAGCAGAAACATGACTATTCTGGCAGCTGTACAGCATGACGCCTATAATATATGTAAGGCAGGAGTACTGCAGAATATACTCTAAATGCATGTGTTTGAACTCCTGACAGTACATAAAAAGATATGGAGAAGACTGGTCTAGTTATTCTAACACTATTTGTACTTGCAAGAAATGCTATAAAAATGTACTGCCTCTTAAATCATAACAAGGTCCATACAGAAAAGACTACCCAACCTGGCACCATGCCTTTGAGACAAGCCAGTAGAGGGCACGACAGGAATATAAGAGCAGGACAAATACTAAATTATCCTTCCCCCAGTAAATACTCCTACTTCCAGCAAACTCCATTTTGGGGACTTCCAGAGCCAGAGGTTTCCTCTGCTCATTTGTGCTTGAGTTGGGGTAGGGGAGGCCTTCTTTCATTCCTGAGAATGCTTTCATACAAATCACAATCATTTCTTGTTCTTTTTATGCTATTTATATTTTTATATATCTACACCAGTTGTCTCTTTTCCAAACCAACAAGTCCTTTTTGGTTCAATCTCTCTTTATAGCCATGCTATTTTAAAGCCATGATCATACTTGCCATTCTTCTCTGATTAGCTTACACTGTGGAAACAAATTATGCTTTTGATAGGCTTGTGGTCAGCACTCTTTGCTAAGGATACCCACAACCAAGAAACCAACTCACCCCACACCTCA
Organism: Strix uralensis; assembly: GCF_047716275.1. Classification (NCBI taxonomy): domain Eukaryota; kingdom Metazoa; phylum Chordata; class Aves; order Strigiformes; family Strigidae; genus Strix; species Strix uralensis. The sequence continues at coordinate 122,890,356 of NC_133973.1, forward strand.
CAAACTCCACATGTCTTCCCAGGCAGAGATTTAAAGACACTTGTGTAAGAATGATGGGGAAAAAAAGTCCTTAGTTTCATTTTTGCTAAGTCCTTCCATCCCAAAAAGACATGTCTAAGACCCATGATCTTGTGAAGTCCTTGACCATTCCCCACCCAAGATGTCCAGCTATGGAAAATTTTACTCCTAATAGTCAGAAATGCCAAAACTATAAGGCTTGAGAAAGAAGCTTATAAGATCATCAGCATGAGCAAAAGGCACTGATGTGAGTTCTGCCTAGTGCTGGTTTTGGCAACTACTGCACCGTCCTGCTGGCAAGATGTACTATCTGTTTGTTAGCAGGGGTCAATGATAATTTGTTCAATTTCAAAGGCTCGGTGCTATTTCCGTTCTTGTCAAAGTGTATATTTTTGTGCTTGACCAGTCTATTCATAGTTTATGTTATGTAAACAGTGGGCAAATCTTGAAGTCCTCTCTTTGTGCGCCTGCCTCAATCCATTGTCCCACCCATGGGTTATGTCTCTGGAAAAAGAGACATGCTGGGCAAGCGTGGCAGCATCCAGTTCCTGAGGGCACATAAAATGGCAACAATGATCACTGGTTTAAACAAATATAGCAACAGTGGTGGCAACGAGATCTGTTCCTACAGCGAATATAATTTAACATCCATGTTCAGACACTTCCTGTTATCCATCAGTTACTGGATCAACAAGAAACAGCACACTCACACAGAGCCACCTGGGTAACTGCACTGCAGATAGCAGTTATGGCTGTTTAAGGAGCAGATGAGTCAGATGGTTAAAAACTCAAAGGAAAGAACACAATTTCTGCTTGAAAATGTCAGGTTTTAATCTTTTACAGTGAAGACTAAATTATTAAAATTTTTAAAAAATCATTTCTGCTTCACAGTCAGAATTTCTATAGCACATGCCTGGCAGCTGCATGAAAACAGAAAGGAGAAAGATCAGCTGGATCTGCTTTGTCAGTGTCACTGTCAGGCCCTTATCTACAGACCTTTTAACAGAGCACAACACAAAGTCACTGATAGCAAAGTGATGGGATTCCCATCATTTTCCTTTTGCAGCTATCCCTCACACGATCCTTGATATTAAGTTTTGTCATGTGACTTTTACAAATTTTTTAATCACTTTAACTATCTTAAATATACTTTCAGATTCCTACTGTATGAGAAGAATAAATATATGTTTCAATCAGAGCCTGAGACTAGTTCTTTGCTGGCCTTACACAGAAGATAGTGAAATTCCGTAGTGTATTTAGTAACACTAAATCCACTAGCTGACATACTTAGATAAAGTTCCCATTGGGCATCAAACTAGTAAGCCCTTTATTGAGCACATATGTTCTTCTCATTCAGTATAAAGGTAAAATAGGAAAAGAAGATTCAAGAGAGACAGAGAACCAATATAAATTTGAGAAAACAAAACTAAGAGACAAGTATCAATCTCCTTTTCAATAAAATGTTATTGCAACTAGAAGATGAATGCATGAAGGATTCTCACTGCTCAGGTTGCACAACCGAATACTTAGAGAAACTGGCATCATACCTGGACATCAAATGTTCTGCTGCCTCCTAGGCAATCTTTAAGTGTGACAACAATGCTGTTATTGCCAAAGAAGTCAAATAATGGCTACAAGATCCTACTTTCTAGAACATGTCCTTTTCCATCAAACTCCACATAATTGAGAACTCTGACTTGGTGAATTTAATTTTGGCTTAATTTGTAGCAAAATACAGTTTCAAATGAAGTTCTGTACTTATTGTTTTTATAACAATGCATGACGGAGTCCTTCTCACCCTGGGCAAAAAAATAGCAGAGAGAAAAAGAGAGGAAATTGAAATGTAAGACCAAAATTCAAATAATAAGCAACAAAAGGCAGATCTTTGACCCCTACTACATTCCATGTCTTATGTTTGCTGATCATTACCAAAAATTAGTTATGAAAGCTTCTTACAAAATTTCTTATGGATGTTTTAAAATGGTAATTGTTAGGTAAGTTAAAGCAATCATTGCCAGACCCCCTTACATTAAAGTAATAGAAGTACTTTTTATTAGTTATAATTTACACATATTTTTACCCAGAATTGTCATTTCTATTTGTTATTTGGATTTCAGACTATTTTCTCTAGTATGATAATTTTCCACAAGTTACTTTGTTATTTCCTTTTCTAGTGTTTCCTTCTCTGTTATCGCTTGTTTTAAAAGCTCTGCAGTTCATCAGCTTCTGGCTGTACACAGCAGCAAAAAACTTAATTAGTCTTCCATAGTTACAGCCAGGTAACATCTGTGCTTTTAGATCATTTTTTCATATTAGCAATGTTAGTATATGTATGTTTTGCTATAGCTGTGTTTTTCCTTCATGGATACGAAATGAATGCTCAGAACTTCCCATTGTGTGTTAGGTCTGAGGAACCCATTAATCCCACTTAAAAGCCATTATCACAAAGAGTATACACAGAGCACACTGCAGAGAAAGGGACCCCTGACTGACAGTAGCACTCTGTTAGGTACCTTCCCTAAGGGGGTATAGTATGGCTTCACTTACCAAAACTCCAGTAACTGCACTTGTGTTCAAGATAACGCCCTGTATTGTTTAAACAAAGAGCACTTTTGCACTGTTTTATGCTTTTACATAGAGAAAAAAAAGTGAGCAGATCTTGTTTGACATTCTTGAACCTGCTCGCTTTGAAGCACACGCTGTAATTGCTGGCTCTGGAGAGGAGCCCTCCCTTGCTGCTGAGCAGAATCTCTGCATCTCATGCATCAGTCCCTTCATGCACAACTCTTCTGACAATAGCAGGTGTAAGCACCAGACAATAGCCAGCATGTTGCGGACATGAAAATGTGAGTCAAACACAGACTTTCTTTTCAAAAAAACAAACATATCTTTCCTTCTGCTTCCCAAACAGCAGCTGAATGACTGGGCTGGCTTGAGACACTTATGGTGCGTGCTGCTAAGTGCAGAGGTCAGTCTCAGAAACACTCAGAATGAATTACTGACATGTTTTTCCAACCCATGTAGATCCACACAATAACCACAGCAGCCCAAGTTCCAGCACAATCTCTCTATATGGAGTTTCTTATCTGAGCAGATCCAAAGCTTGCTTGGAATTGTGCCCAAGCACCAATGTCTGAAGAAGCACAGATGTAGATACTAACAACTGGTACCTGTGGCTGAGAGAGCTGATTTTCTGCACATCTGCTTGGGTTTCAGTTATGCTTTTGGTTTTGTTGTTTTAATACAGGCTCAGCTGAATGAAAGTACTTTAGCTTGGCCCTACTCTCAAATAAGAAAGCATCTTCCAGAGCCTGACAAGATAAGACAGAACAATGACGGACTAGAAGGCCATCACTGGAAAGATACAAAAGAACTAGTTTGGGATTGCTGCCCGTGCTTTCCTACCTAACCTAGCTTTCCTTTGTCATGAACTTTGCTTCCTCAGTTCTGCTACTGTTCATAAAGGAAAGGAAAGAGGCTGGGAGTGTTTATAGCATGAAACCCAGAATGGCCCCATTCCATCAGTCCAAAAGGGAGCCTGGAGACTCTCAACTTGCTCAGGAAGAGAGAGACATTTTAAGGAACTTAAATGGGGAAATATATGAAGTAGAAGAAAACAGAAGGTAGGAAAGAAAAGGCTTTGGGGTAGGTTATGAGAGATTGTCTCTGGGAATCCCAGCAGCAGCCCTTTTACTGGCTAAGGTTTAGAGGTACAGTGTGTCAAGCCCACAGGGATGCCACACACCTTGGATGTGCCATAGCATGTGACTGAAAAGGGTTAACGATACAAACGCAAACCAGCAAATGTAAAACTGTAGCCCTAAACAGGGCTACAAGTGCAGGAGGAAGGAATCCCAGAGCCTTTTAGTTGTTCTGTTTGAATATATTTCAGCTATATCTGTAATAGTAAATTAAACAATGCCAGGGAAGGTGCCAGGCCCTGACACTTGATAACTTACACTACTGAACTGTATTACAACATGTAGCACGTTTTCATCCAGGCTAATCAGCACTCTCCCAAAGAATTCCTAGGCACAATTTGGGTGTTAGCACAGGCCAAGGACGATTCTCTACAGGCGAGTTAGATACCCTCATGGTGTAGGAAGGTATAAAAGGTTAATAACATGTATCCAGGCAATTACACATCACTTGGCCCTAGTGTCAAAGAACAATACCAGGAAAACTGTGTTTATCAGTGTAGATGTGTCCTTTTTGATTCTTTGTTCAGGTCTCTGCCTTACCTTGAGCCCACAGGTGAGCTCATGCAGTTTGTGAAGTCTGTTCAGTGTTTGGCTTTCCAAAAGAAAAGATCTGAAAACTTCATAATTTCACACTTACTGTTTCGCACACTCAGGAGGGATTTGCTGTTTGAATTATTTCTTTTCTAATTATGTTCTTTGGATATAAACAAAATGCTCTTGTTCCCATGGTATAAAAAAATATGACAATCTTTCCCCTAAAAATAATGCATATTAATCAAATTGTATTCTTAAAAGGCAGATGTGGCATGAGTAAAAGCTCTGCCTGTGGCAACCATTGTTAAAAACTGAATATTTATATTTGATTGTTTCCAGTAATGAATCTACTTTGTGGAGGAATAAAGAAAGGAAAACTGCCTGTTGCGATCCTGAAGATAGTCCCTGTGCTCCTTGCTTGCTGGGGGGACATGAAGAGACGGATGAAGCAGTCAGGAGAGTAAGACTCTGATAACAAAAGGGTCAGTAGAAAAACAATTCTTGTTCCAGTATGGAGTCCAGCATTTCACCTTCAGTGTTGTGTTTGTTTCTTAGAGACTCCCAGGAGTGCACCAGTAGCATGAAACACTTGTGCTCTGATATTTCAGAATCCCAGGTGCAATTAATACAAGAATGGATCTGCCTGTGCAAATGATGTAGACCAGAGAACATTAGAAACTCTCTTCTTTGAAGTCCACGTTTTGGAGCTTTTACTGATCTACCTCTTTTCTGCTTCCCTAACATCCTTTTTCTCATTCCACACTGAAACTAAAAGAGAGATAACTACTACCATAACTACTTGCATGACTCTTTTTCCTAGATCTTGATGTGTTTTCCCCTTGTAAAGACACTTTAAAGTGAAGACAACTGTGTTACCCAATTTAACTGCTCTCCTCCTTCACTCAGATGGATGTAGAAAAAAGTATCCCAGTAGGTAAAAATCTGCCCCAGAATGAAATTCTGGCCTAAGCAATGTTAGTGTCAAGATCTCATCACATTCAGTTAGTCACATGGTTCTAGTCTGCACTTCAAATACAAGTTAAGTGGAAATTTAGTTATATCTTTTTGCACTTCTACAATCCACTATTTATTTTCTCTGAAGTATTGACCTTCCCCTGCTATGTCTCAACAATCAAGGTGCTGTTTGTTCAATTTAATTGCCTGTGGATGAGTGAGTCCGATGTGTTCCTCTTCGCCTTGATGATGCAAGTGCTGTTAATTGAGAATAGCTGATTACAACACAAGGCATATTGCTGTGGGAGCTGGAAAAGTCAGGCCTATATGTGCAATCCTGGGGGATGATGAATATCTTTAAGTTTTTAAGGAATAGATGCAAGTTGAAAAGCTGAAAGGCATAGCTATGATCAGGAAGTGATCAGGTGCATACAATGATCACACTCCTGGAGGGCGGCAAGGAGATGTCCTTCATGTTCAGCTGGACATGTCCTTCATGTCCTTCCCTAAAGACATGTCTTTTCCCCATAATACTCTTATTAAGGAGTGAAGAGGTAATGTTGTTTTTCTCAGATGAATGTTTGCAGTCATCAGCATACTCCTGAATTTCTCAGTTTTATCAAGTTACAAGTAATTACCATGCATCACATCACCTGGAGTGCTATTATGCAAATTTGCATATGGCTTGAATGCTCTGCTTAGACAAATATTTATCATCCTTTAAAGCTTCTCTTGGAAAAGAATATCATACCTTCTGTTCTCCCCTATCACTTCACATGTACCATGATTTAACAGAAGCCGCAGCTGAAGGGAAGATCTGTGGAGAAATTGTCTGGTGCCTGCAGAGAAATTCTGTAAGAATAAGACAAAGGGAAAAATCATAAATAAATACCATATACAAAGAAACATCTAGCTTAATGGTCCACTTTGCTTAGAATTAATTTAACTTTCTTATCCCAGCTTACACTCTGTATACTGTAGGGCTGCTCCTGATCCTGACCAAGAGGTTTCGGTAATCACTGGAGGAATATTATTACAGAGCAAGACTTTCTCCCATAAAGGCTGCTGGAATATTTGCTACCATCCAAAATAAGTTAGGTGTTATTCTTGCCTCTACCAGTTCATAAATTCTCTCAGTGAATTTTGATAGAATAAAATGTGCAGTGGAAAGTCTGTAAGAATAACAATCAAGAAAGATACTGTAATCGAGTTTCCTTTGGAGGAATTACAGATTATCTGCCTAAGAAGTGAATGAGGACTAGCAGTGATACTTCTGCCCAAAAACTAAGTGGACATTTTTACATATCTTTTACACAGTTGCCATCTTTAGGTTTCTGGAGCACAACTCATTTAGAGATCCAGGCAAGCCACACACTGACAAGTGCAAACAGGCACTTCTTTTTGGTGGAAAGAGAAGGAGCAAAGAGAGAGGGTTCTCTTTTATTAAAACTTTGGGTTTAGGCAAATATCAGACTTCACTTGATATCCAGGCGATGCTTGAAAGTACATTCATTTATAAACTCCTAAATTTGTCTTCTTCAGAATGGCCAGCTCTCCATACCACAGTGATTTGCTGCTACATCTGGAACTGGAGTCTGGTAAACATTTCTGTTGATTGGTCAGAGAAGTACCAAATGTTGGTGAATGTAACAAACATTCACCACTGATTCACCCAGCTAGAAGTCATTTCACCCATCCAGAATAACAAAATTGATGTGAGCCTTGTCTACTGCTCTTCTTGCTAGGGTTGATACTTTTCATGGGGTCTCAGAAGAAGGCAGCACAGCACCATGGCATCAGCTGAGCACCACACCTCTCCTTGTCACTGGAGGATCCCACTCATATTTTGGACCTGAAATCCCTGTTCTGTTTACCTGTACAGACTGAATGTACGACAGAATAGCAGACTTTTTTTCGCCCAGTTCTTGCTTGATCTTTCCTGCAGAGTACTGAAAAAGATATATGGTGCCTTCCCAAAGACACAACATAACGTTGCTTCTGATTAATACAGGACCAGCATGCAAGAAATAGAGGAAGAAAACTAAGCTTTTTCTGAATTATAATAAGAAGCTAGCTTAATTTTATGTAAATCACTCTGATTGGGTAGAAAAATAGGTAGATAAACCAGGGTAAGATATTTTATAACATAAGAAGGGAAATTAAAATCGCTTCCAGAGACTAGTGATCTTGATTCTATCAGCTGAAACAAGAGATATGAAGACATACACATTCAGACAGCAATTTGAGATGCCTTGGAAGAGTCTTTGGTCGAAAGGGGGGTGGTGGTGAAATCTTTGCTAAGTAGAAATTAGTAAAATAATGATTTGTTCATTTTCTTACCTGTTTTTCCTTAATTGTCTTCTTTGTCATGAGAAATTTACAACCCAAGTTGAACCAGAACATAGTAGTACATTGTTAATGGCTCACATAAATCAGGTAAATTAGCTATTTTTACCATTTTTCTTCTTGAAAGCTTTAAGATCAATTTGTGTTGTCTGCCCAGTTGGAAGACAAATGTCTGTGCCTTTGTGTGTTGATAATGTGGGAGCTGCAGGAACTGTTGTATTAACCCAGTTGTTTCTTAACATATGATTTTCCTAAAACTGTCATGTTCATCTGCTCCAGAGCTATTTGACCCTGCTTCCTCTTAGTATTGGGATATGCCCAGAGCTATGCACTAGGTTTAAAAGAACTTTAAAACACTGTCATTCACTTAAGTCTCTAACTCCAGCCTCTAAGAAAACACTGCACAAGACTTTCAAACATAACAAAGTATTATTGCTACCTTCATTTTGGATGTGCCTTGTTTCAGAAACCTTAAAAAGACCCTGATTTTCAGAGGGAAGATGCTGATCATGCTATCACCTTGGACACTGGGTTCCTTTGTGATTAGCTCCTAGGTGGTTTGACCATGAGCATACAAATTAAACCCACATTCTGTTTCAGACTAGTGAACGTCTATGATCAAACCAGGAACCAAACTCTGATTAGGGAATGGCAAGTAACTATTATAATCACTGAGAAGCCTTTCTTTTTACACTGGAATTAAACTGTTCCACCTTTGTTAAACCAAATCCTACTCTGCTTTTTGCACTTCATGCACTTCATGTACTTCCTGTACTTCAGCTGGCTTGAAAGCCTAACTGGTAAACAACGCTCTGAGGAACAGTGTGTCCATATCTACTGTTTTCATCACCAGTGGTGGGGAACATATCATGATTTAGGAGTAAGTACTGTCAACTTCTTGAAGTCTGTAACGTTCGTGATGTCTGTGCCCAGGTTTCTCCCCTGGCAGAAGCTACTTTGTCCAGTCCAGAAGTAACTAACGTATATATGTAGTATGGATCATCAAGGCATTACACTTGTGGGGACAGCCTGAGGATTCAGGCCCTGCCGTATAGATTTTCCCACTTATTGCTTCAAAGCGTATAATATTTTTGCTTCACTAAACAATTCTGATGTTATCCCAATAACATCAAAAGGACTTGAGCAACAAGGAGGAAATTTTAACAATGTATTAAATCCAGCCAGCAGAATCTTCCACTTTCCCAGTAAAAACAATAATGGTGTTTTGTGATACAGCTGAAGCGCAAATGTTGTCCACAGAGTTAGTGTTCACTATGAGAGAGTAGGAATTCAGCCAACTCAATAGCATTCCCTGCAGCCAAAGAGAAAGAACTCACGCTGTGAAGTCGCACCAGCTCACTGATCCATTAATAGGAAAGACCTCCTCACTATGAACTGCATGAATCACAGATGAATAACTAGAATGGACAGCTAGGGTGGTTAACATATGAACTTACTGCTGGGGGTTTAATCATCATATATAGAAAAAAAGATGTAGCCTCTGCAGGCCACCAAGGTTGATATTCATATGACACTCTTTCCTCAGTAGCATGAAGGCGATCATTCCCCAAAGGTAGGAACTGGAAGGCAAAGTCATTGTCCTGTCATACTGTATGCCACCCAGCACAGACAAAGGTACCGTACATTTCATGTTTAGATATCAATTTATTGTGTTAACACTCTTAGAAGGTTGGCTGCTATTTCAGGTGCTGTTTCTCTTGATAGAGAGAAACACAGTTATAAATACCAACCATCTCCATCATGTACTGTTGTTAAAGACAACAGTATTTGGGGGCAATAGTAAGTCTGGAATTATTTAAAAACTTCATTTGACTCTGGACAATAAATATTCTGTTCTGCTTTTTTCTGTTTTTCATGAAAATGTGTTTTTTTGTTTCAAAATTAGCAGAATAAAGAAAAAATTCTTTGTCATATAATCAATTTCATGGGATAAAACTTCATGGTGAGTTCATCCTTTTGTTCATTCTATTGTGACTGTGTTTGAACTTTTAGATTTTGCAGCATGCCAGTGGTCATTTCTGTTGGGACTGGATTACACAGCATAGACTTAATAACTAAATTTTCATGAATCTAAATTCCTTGATTCATTCCACCTTCTAACTTCATTTCTTCTGAATAATTTAACTCTTGTTCACACAAACAAAAGTGGATATAAAGCCCATAGCGTGTTTATGAGACCATGTAGAACATATTCAAAGCTCCACCTTCCCTGTCTCCTTCCTTCCCTGCACACACATGATTCAGGAGGAGAAACCTCAGAAGTTGTTGGAAGGACAGAAACTTTAAATGAAAAATGTGTATGTGCATGCAACTATGGGATAAAATCTGTTTGAGACTCAGATCAAGCTGAAGTCTAGGGCTATCCCACTTTGCCAGATAAACCACAATTTTCAACCCCATTTCTCTGGACTCTGGAGAAGACTTCACCTTCAAGCTCTCACTAATAGTCAATGAAGAAACACCATCTCCAAAGGTCCAATATCTAAGCATAGGAGACTAATACCAGGGTTTATTTCCATCCACTGACCGTCAGTGACACCCTAAATATCTGATAGGTTGTTGAGATGATGAGCAGGTTACTTCCTTAAAGGTAAAAAGGTAGCTTCCTTAACTATGAAAAGTGGCCATTTATAGTCAATTATATTTAATATCAATGCATGTAAAAATAACACAATTAATGTCTTCTGAAGACAAGAAAGATTCCTGTCAATCACTATCAAAATGGTCTCCAGTCTTACCTATGGACAAAACACCAGAGTAGGATCATGCTGCCAACAGCTCCATCTTTGCATAATGCCAATGTGTAGAAACAGGCTCTGCAAGGTAACACGCAGGCCCAAGACCAGTCCCAGAGGCTCTCAGATGCAGAGGTGTTTGGGGATCACAGGTCTGCTACATGGGATCCTGTTGGCCTATTTTGAAAACAACAGCAGATAGTGCAGACATTTCTTGCCAAGCATTTCTGTTTGGTTTGCCAGTTATTTGTAGGCTTACTGGAAGGTATACACCATTACACACGTCCTCATATCCTCTATATCCTCTATCCACCTACATTTCTTGTATTGCAAACTGCCCAAAGCTGTTCTTAGATTTGTTTCAGCCAGGCCCCTCTTTGACTTGAGATATCCTCCAAGCTAGTACAGGGCAACTAGCTGGCATTTCTCCTTGATGTAGGAAAACTGAAAATGGACCACAGGAGACTGGTTATTGAAAACAGCAGGAAAGATTTTTAACTTATTTTGAACTCTGTAAGAAATTCAGGTTCCTGCTATCTTCAGTAAGTCAAAAGGAACTTCCAGAGAAGAGCAGTGATAAGTGGTTCTGGGGGTTCTTCTTAGGAAGAACACTTAAGCCTTGCACCAGACAAGGCATCTCTGATCTGCCACCACAGGAAAATATTTGTCATCCTAAAAAAACAGGATTTAGCACTGGGGATGGTTGAGAGAAATAAGATTTTCATTGTGTGAGAAATGGCAGCATTTTGAAATGAGTTTCTGCTCTGAATTAGATTGTTTATGAAGAATGTTAAAAGATATGGAAAGAAGAATGCCTCTGTTAAAAATGGGAAATGCTAACTCAAAATAGTGGCATTTTCAGTGAAAAAAAAAAGAAGTGTTCCATTTGATGAAAGAAAATCAATTTGGACCTGACAAATGGATGGTGTGTTCCTGTGATTTTTGAATTTTTGAAATGTTGGCTCCAACTTTTCCCCTTCTGTTTACATCATCAGACTTGTTGTTTAAATAATGGAAATTAAGATTTAGTCAGACAAATAATTTACCTATGTAACAGAATCATGTTTTCCAAAGGGAATTGTCCTGTGTCTGTAGCTTCAAGCAGCCTTGACTACATTTGGTATGTTCATGCATGCCTCCACACAGATGCACCCCATTCTTTCCTCGAGAACCCATATAAAAACTGCGATTCTTAGAAAAACAGGTTTTAGCTTCCATTGTGTCAGGCTCCCAGCAGGGTCTCTCCACCTCACTGCGGCAGATTTACTGCTTGTATTAAGCTCTGCTGCTCTGCAGTATATATGCACTTGAAAAGTTAATTCTGGTTACTGAGATACTACTGGAGCCCCAATTTAAGCATGGGAATTATAGCTAGAATTGGAAATGCTTCTGAAACCACAGTGAACTCCTGAAGTGTGCCTACTGTTTCTGTAAATTACATCTGCCTGGGAGATGTAACGCTATATGCTTTGGGATTTGTTTTATTTGGCTTGTTGTTTGTGTAAGGCTAAGACCATAAGCAAAATAAAATCTAAGTAACTGTAAAGTTCAACTGTGAAATAAAAAGCAAAGGAGAAACATTTCTTTCTCTCAGTCTCCAGGTGGAGGGTTATTGTAATCAAGATAATTATTTTCCTTACTTCTTGATTGTTCTTTAGAAAAAGCTAGCAAGCGCAGCCTTCCCAAGATACAAACTCTCTCTTGACCTCAGAAAAAAATAAAAACAAATGAATGAAAGCCCTTTCCTCTAAACCCAAAAACTACAGGAAGCACATTGGATTCAGATTTGCCCTCAGCTTTTTCAAAGAAGATTTTGTCAATTTAAATTCTCTTCATACTCCTCAGTAGTTAGCTTTCCTCTGTTTGCACAAGCTACCCACTCACCATTAGCATGATGTGAGCATTTTTCAGATGTCAGCCTTTATCCTGAGTCACTGCACTGCTAGAGCATCTTGACTGTGGCATTGGATACAGAACACAGAGTGATTTGATTAGATTCCCTTTTAAAAATCTGATATGGGCAACAGTTTTTATACTATCTCATAATGTGAAAACAAAATGGAAGCCTGAAATAAGCTATGGAGACTTGCATCAGCCGCATGAGAGATAGACTAACACTGCAGTGTGCTATATTTAATCTTCAGACTCCGGGAGTGTAAGAGCATGCTGACCACATACAGCAGGGTTATCTTCAGGCTGGTGTTTGTCAACAAGGCTCACAGTGTTTAGGTACAATAGTTTCTAATACATCAAAGGCTTAAGTTGAGGGGATGGATTAGTGAACCAGGAAGCAGGTGAGAATAACCTGGAGTCCTATGGCAAGACAGCAAAAATGCTTAGTGCGTGCCAGTTTTCCTCCTCCAGACTGACCGGCTTTGCTCCTGACTAGTGTCAGTGCCAAGACACAGTGTGTCTCAAATGCACATCCCAGGGGTAACAGAGGAACAAGTTACTTTTCTTCAAATGCAGCATTTGAGCAGAAAGTGATAGAGCTTTGTCAAGAGCCATGAGAAGGCAGAACACTGTAAAGAAGAGCGTAAGGATTATTGTCAATGCTGTCCCAAACACATAACATGCTACTCACCACTGAACAGACACCACGCTGTGAAGCTGGAAGAAAGAAAAATTACAAGATGGCACAAATTACAAGATGGATCCATGAAGTATGTCCCTTGTCAATGCTGGGGACCTAAGAATAATTAATAAAGCCCATTCATTCCTGCTTTATACTGTTTAAATTTTCAGACCAAAGCCATCTTTCTACAGAACATACTGCTTTTATTGATTAAATCAAATTTTCTCACTCAACCTCCTGACTCAATAAACAAGATTCATAGGTTTGAAAAATCTTTTCAAGAAAAGCAAAACACTCAGCTTATAAATTCCTCAATAGCTGGAGCCTCACATTTGACAATTGACCTCAAAGAATCTTAAAATCACAGAATCGCAGACTAGAAAGGAAGCCTGGAAGTCATCTGGTCCAACCCTCCCATGCAAACCAGGGCTAACTCCACTACAGAGCAGGTTACCTGGGGTCTTGGCCAGACAAGGTCTGAGTACCTCCAAAAATGGAGATTCACAGCCACTCTGGGGAATCTGTGTCAGTGCTTTACCACTGCTGCTGTAAAGATTTTCTTTTCTCCTTAATGTAACTCATATATGTTGCCCATTGTCTTTCATAGAACACCTTCACAAACAGTCTGGTTTATGTGCATCGTCTGAGATCACATAGCTGTAGACACCAAATAAGATCCCCCTGAGCCTTCTCCAGGCTAAATAGTCTCAGCTCATGCAGCCTCTCCTCACATGTATGATGCTCCAGAACCTTCATCATCTTCATGACTCCTCACTGGACTCTCTCCAGTATTCCCATGTCTTTCTTGTACTGGACCACAAAACACTGGTCCCAGCACTCCAAATGTGTCTCATCAGGGCTGAGCAGAGGGGAAGGATCACCTTCTTTGACCTGCTGGCAACACCCTTGCTGATACAGCTCAGTACACGGAAACTGCCAGGGCACATTGCTGACTCCTGTTCTGTTTGTGGTCCCTCAGGTCCTTCTCTGCAGAGCTGTTTCCCAGCTGGCCAGCCCCAGTCTGTCTTGGTGCCTGGGGTTGTTCCTCCCCAGGGGCTTTTGACATTTGCCCTTGCTGAGCTTCATAAGGTTTTTGTCAGCTCAGACAAACCATGTATTTGTGCTCATTCCCAGAAAAAATCCCAATCTGAGACCAAATTCTGAGAAAAAAATAAAGCAAACAAAAAACACCCCCCCACATATCTCCCACACTTGTGCATTCCCTGAAAAGACAGTCCTGGAAAAAAAGTCTGTATGACATTACCCCATGTGCAAGATGCTTCGTATCCGATGCATCACCTCAAGGTGTCTCAAGACCTGTTATCACCACTAGCAAATAGTGGAAAGATGTGCTGACATAGCTCTAATTGCAGAGCACTGGCTTCACCTGTGTCATTCCCTGATCTCCTGAGCATCATTCAGCTGGGATAGGGAATAGACTTCACCCATGTATGTACCCTGCGTCCCTACCTTGCTGCCTGCTAGTGTTGCTCAGTACGTCTGTGCTAAGATCCTGTTGCAGGCTGCGATGTAAGCGAGGGCTACTGAGAGCTATTTCTATACATCCAGGAGAGCTGTACTTTGTGAATACTTATTTCTCTCTAGTTACATTTCTCCTTTTTCTTAAGGTATATCTGAGCAAATTCACTTTCCTGACAAATTGCTATCAGCCACTCAGCATTAAAAGTGGTAGCTTTTAGGTGACAATCAGCATATTTTTTCCAAATGAATTGAACAATCAAGATAATATAAAAAGAAAGTCATTTTTACTTACAGTACATTTGCAGGCAAAGTGGGGGGTAGACATGAGAAATATTGAAGAGCATGAAGGTTAACAATACCTGATTTTGCACTCCTGGCAGAATATTTGTACTTAGGGGAAAAAATGAACATTTTTCGGTATAACCATGCAGCAACTGTGATTCAATGAAACCAGGAAAGCCATGGAACAGGGAGATAATGCTGGTTTAATCTATGACTAGCAGAGACTGATTTCCATTGAGAGCCAAGGCAGGAAAAATGCTAATGTAATTACTTTCCTTTGGAACAATACAGTCTAAGTGAAATAAGCATATCTTTATTTTCCGTAATATTTTTGTGTACAACAGTTAATAATGTTGGAAAGCAAAACATATGGACAGTAGGAATATGCAGATTTTATTTTACGATACAGGACAAACCCTGCATAATGCAGAAACCTCTCTTCTGCATACTGTACTTCTGAAGCTAAGGTCTGACCACCTGCAAAACATTATTTGCTTGTCTCCTGCAATTTAAACACTGACCTATGTAAGGTCTGCTATAATTCTGAGGCTCTCTGTGGTGTGCTCATTTCCTACAGAGGACACAGATTTATGGGAAGAACAAATACTTTAAGAAGCAATAGCCTCAAATCAATTATTTTAACAAACTATAAATTAATTGTTATCATTTCTGTATAGTTTAGAAGTCACAATAGAGATCTGATGAGTTCGTATGATTTGCTGCATAGTACAGGCCACAGCTCACAGACTACATCTGACTTAACATGCCACAGTTAGTTACATACCAAAATAAAAAGTGTCCTGAATTTCCACTGGTGGTGCTCAATGTCTTTTAATAGACACTGAATTTGCAGGATTGCTTAGCAAAAAAAAGATCTGACCAAATGTCAGAATTGGAGAATTTGTTGAGCTTAGGTGCTCCATGGCAATGATGTGATAGCAGCTGAGAAGTGCTGAAGCTGCCTGGGCCACCTGGCTCCCTGTCTCACCACCATCTTTCAGGCCTTCCAAAATGTTCCGGTATTTTCTCAGCTAAATGGGGCAGTTCCCCCAAGCCCTGCCAGCAACTGGCACTAGGACTGGCAATGGCACTGGCAATCATAAGGCCCATTTCAGGCGTAGCCTCCAGATACATAGAAGTTTCAAGCTCTCCTGCAGCCCTCCAAGTGAGCCAGGAGTCCCAGTCATGGTTCAATGATAACTGAAGCCAAAGTGAAATCAATTGTATTTTGGAGTCCCTAATTTTCTATGTTTATAGTTTTGAGCAAACAAGATGAATACACATGGGAATGTGAACAGACTAATACAAATCATTTACATTTGAAAACATCTTTTCAGCAGCAAAAATTCAAAGCATGGATATTTTATCTTGGCGAGATCTTCATGAAAACAAACAGCATAAAAGTCACCTGTAAGACTGCTGGCCTTGCAAGAAAATATTAACTGACTTTTCTAGCAGAGCACAGTTTTCTGATACTAATAAGTTTCGTGCAATCTGTTGGCATAGAAGGATGCTTCACTTTACAAATTTAAGCATCTAGTCACACACTTTATTCTTCCAACACAGCAAGAACAATGATATACTGCACATCAAAGGCACATTTGCATGCACTGCCTCATTATTTTACACTTGCTGAGGCCTCCAACATTTTGCTTACTGTATCAAAGAAAGACTCAGTCCTTAAAAAGGCTTTTGCTAGGTCTGTAAAAAGAAATATCCTCAGGCACACACCTTTTTGAAATAAAGAGAGAAGTGTACCACATTATCTGCCTTGGATAAAGGCAGATGAAGTTCTTAGTTCAATTTTCAAAGTGTTGCTAGCAAGAAACTTTTAGAAAAAAACCCTTTTGTTTAAAGCACTACATGACATAGATTAAATAATGAAATATATGTTCTGTCTGTCTTCCTCATTGGTAAATTATTCTAAATCTCTAAACAGTGTTTTGGTAAAAAAAAAAAAAAGTATTAATATAGGATTTCACTGGCAATTAACCTTCAAATGATGTATCTGCATCAGTCGATCTTTTAAGATAGGGTGAATCAGAAAAGCTAAAACATCCCTTCTGTAGCAGACTGATATTTAAGTAATTCTTCCCAAGTCATACAGTGTAATGGGTTCAGTCTGGTAATGGCTCCTTCTGGATCAACACTCAGAGCTAAATAATCTAACTGATTGATTTACATGTGGAACAGACTCAGGTGGTGATGAAGCAGATGCTTTGAGGGCTGGGAAGAGGAAGGCTGCAGCTAACAATGTGGGAAGCACCTGGCCAAATAAAATTTGGGACCTGCCAAGGGGTCCCTGACTTTGACTTGGGACTATATGAACTTTGGCTTGGGACTGCATAGGACAATAAGCATGAAGTTGGGCTGTTTCCTGAAAGGGTGGGTGCATGGCAACAAGGCCTAGATGTGGCAGAGCCACCCAGAGAGGACTGAGGCTGTGGCTCACAGGGGTCAGCGGCTGGCCTGGAGGCAGAGCTGTCAGGCTTGCATGGGAGGAAAAGGCGGTAGAGAGGGAAGAGGTGGAGTACCTGCCCTGGAAAACACACACAGCAGACATCCTTGTACGAACAATACTGTATTTCTAGGAACAATGTCCTCAGGAATGTGATCCTTGAAGAAAAGTAACTGAGCTGTGTTCCCTCTCCCTTTCCTTTAATTTTTCCTTGCTTTCTATATATATTTTCTCTGACCTGTCTCCTCTCTGGAGAAAAAAGTTCACTTCCCTCATGAATAGCATCTCTATACAAAATAGAGGCCACAGACATGTTTCTCCAACACTTTTAACCCCTTGGAGCAAAGGGGAGTTGTGTTTACCTCCTACACAAAGCTTTTTCTAGATTGATGCTTTCCATACATTTCAGCCTTAACTGAAGTGCAGTAAGGCTTTTCTTTTGGGGTAAAAGCCAATACTGAATTAGAAAAGAAATAACAATTATCCACTCAAAAATTATGGCTCCCAATGAATTTTGATTATTGTGCCTTTTATTTACCAAAGTTTAAATTTTAGCAGTGGTATTTGACAGTTTACATATTTTCTTGTATGATGAAATTCCTTCATGGGTCTATTTTTTCCTTAATATAGGCCAATTCTGAAAGAAAAATGTCAACATCAGACCTGAATTCTGATTGTCTGTGAGATAATTAAGCATTTGAGTAAAAAAATAAACATTTTAAGAAGAAAAAAAATTTATATAATTATACTTCAAAGCTAGCAGAAAGGAAATCAGAAGAAAGAATCCGTAGCTTCTCAATTTAATCTAATACCAGGCAGTAGCTAGGATTACGGACGTTCTGTGTTATCTTTTGTCCTGTATGATTTGTGATTCTATAATTACAGAAAAAAGGGCTTGAATATTGTCTCAGAGTAATCTACAGTCTGAGATGATGGATGCATTGACCAGGGGCTGCCCTAAGTGGTACCACATAGAGGATATGACCTTCCCATATAGGTGGGAAGGCTCTTGTAGCTCACCACTGGTACACCTTGTTGCTCCATGTTTTTGTTAGTAGTTTATCTTATTCTGCTATATTCCTGCTACATTTGAAGACCAACAGCCCAAGCTGCCAGCTGTTTTGAAACCTCTGCTGAATGACCATTGGGACCACAGGTCAGCTGTGAAGCATATATTCACGCCAGTGTATCTTAGATAGATATTGCATGCATGCTTGGCCAACCTGCACAGCACATGGGACACCTCATCCACTAGAGAGAAGTCTCTATTTGTGGCTGTGCAAGATGAATTCTTGCTCCTGATGACTCCTGGGCAGCCTCTTTTTACCATGCCATAGCAAACATCACATCCTTGGGTTGAAGTGTGACCTTACACATGCTACATCCATACATGCTCTCTTCATTTGTTCAGTTTTACATTGTGCAGGTCAGGCTTAAAGCTCACCCATGCAATGTCTAGGAAGAGATGAGGAAGGCTTCACTGTGGCTTGCTTGGTGCAGATCCGGTGCTCTGAACTGTGCTAAAGCTTGAACTTCTCTGGGCAGGAATCCTGGAGCTCTCCTAACCTTGCCCTGGGGCACAGGAAAGCAGTGTGGATAGTCCAGGTTTAAGAAGAGATTTAGAGCCACATTTAAATGACAACATAAAGATGGACAGGAATCTAGATGGCTCCTCATGTACTGTCCCTGTGATTTACTTCTAGGGTGGCCCCTGCTTTTGGGTCCAAGTGGCATGAGGTGGCTTGTGTCCACACTGCCATCAAAGGCCAACTGAGTGCATCATCCTGCAATACATCTGAGAGACGCTCAACACATGTCACACACAACATTGTCGCATGCCTGTGACACTGTGAAAAGCGTGTCGCTACTTGTTTTACCTGGTCAGGGCAGTATTCCACATAGACAGCCCTTTTTACATGTCAAGCAGAATAGCATGGGACTATGTTTCAACCTCTCACTATGAGGACACCTGTGTATGTCCCAAGGTGGCCATGAGAGTCCCAGCCACCACAAGTCCCTCCCCTCTCCAGCAAAAACTGAGGGCACGTTTCATCCTTTTTGAGGCCCTTTGAGTCACAGATATGTTTTAGAGTTTGTATTGGGTTATGAAACTATGAAAGGACTGACTCTGTGGCAACCCACCCTGTTTGTTACCCCTATAACAAAACACATGGGTGAAATGCTGACAGAGCATGAAGGCATGTGGAAAGGAAAGGCTTTCTGGAACAGCCTTCAACGACCACTCTGAGACAAGGCACCAGGACGTGGTGCAGTCCCATCTATATTGTCAGGTGGAGCAGTGTCTGGACCATCCAACTACCAAACCACCCACAGTTTTTACCTATCTATTTCTTCCACTGTCAAAGAAATTTTTTGGGAACTACAGCATGTGGGCCATGGCCAGTCAGAACAGGGTCCTGGAGTGAACTGAGGAGCAGTCCAAACTAACAGTGTAAACACAGCCAATCGTTACAACACTGATACAAATTTTGCATTGAATTAAACTATTCACTTTGGAATTCTGGAATATCTTTCTGAACACGAACTGTGACAGTGCTGATGATGATCCACATACGATTGTTTCAAGCATGGTCTGAAGGCTTTCTGGTTTCTGTCTTGCTGCTCAGACCAGCTCACACATGAAGTATCCTGACTCATGCCGCAGCCCATGGCTAACTAGAGAGATTATTTATTATAAAACAGTAAATACAGATTCCACCAAATTTCTAGCAGAGCATGGACAGTAATAGATCCTCTCCTTCTCCCCTTTCCTCAGATGAAGCTCTAACCTAAGGCTAAACAAATCTGCAAAATTACTTCTGGAGGAATTTAATTTCCCTGTTCAGTAGTTTTACTTGTATTAATTAAAAGCAAATTCTCAGTCACATCTTATTTGGCTGGGAGAAAATACCTTTGCATACAAACCTTTCTGAATAAAATATCCTTTCTGCTTTGAATAAGTTCCTCATCCAAAAGTTAAATTATCTATGTACGTTTAACAAGCCCATCCCATTAGTATATAGGCATCAGTCAAAAACCTAAAATCCAGAATAAATTTTGCTTATTTTACCTCATTCTGAGTTTAGTGAGATTCATGTATTTCCCTTCCTGAAATTTAACTGTACGGGAATACTTTTTTAAGTGGGTCCTTTGTTCCTTGCCTTTGAATTGCATTTTGATTTCTGATTGCAAAACATGACAATGTCATGGGACACTGGGATGTTCCTCCTGCTCAGTCTCAGAAGTCCTAACAAGGGAAGAGAGCATCTTACAGGGAATTCAAACCTGAAATTATTGTGAAAAATCCCAGTTTTATATGTGCATTTCTGGCTGCTCCTTTAGTGAGGAATTCTATTTCATGAGAAAGAACAGTCCATTTTAACATGATCTTCTCTTAAAACAAACACTGTAATATTCGAGACAGGGCCAGACAGACTATTCCTTTTTACTAAAAAATACTTTTTAACTAAAGTTGGCAGTAGGAGAGTACATTTCCGTAATCTCAAATTGAATCTCTCCTTCTCAAACAGAACACAATTCCTGAGGAGAAAAAGCTTAAAGATCTGTACAGTTCATTCAGACTTTGCTAAACAGCCACTAAATTTGCAAGTGTTACAGAACCACTTAGTGGCAAATGTGGAAGTTACTTTTCATTGCAGGACTTGCTTAACACAAATCATAAGCACAAGCAGACTTTCACATGCAGACTGGAAGCTTATCAGAAGGTATACACCCCAGAGAGGTGTACTGAGCTTCTTATCATTAATACAGTCACGGTGCTCACTGTATTTTTTTAGCTCATCTTTCTACTACAACATGTTTTCACACAACTAGGCCCATGGCATGGACAGATTCATAGTCCTGGCTAGGTCCCTACTGTTACACCTCTCTCCCAAGTTGGCAAAAATCAGTACGTTTCATAATGTGTCCTTGTATTGCTATTTGTCTCTTGCTGTAATTGTTAAATTTCCACAATTGATAAGGTCTTAACAACTTTTATTAGAAACCTTTCTGGTCATGTAACCTCTGGTGGGAAGTATCATGGGTTTGGTCCTCTTTGCTCCCTGCAGCCGTACTTCTTGGGTGTTCAGAGGTATTTTAAATTCGGTCCACAGCTGTGTGTTCAAGATGCCAATGCCCTGAGCGGAAGGGATGTCATTCCATACTGTGCAGATTGTGGTCGCTTTCAGATTCTGTGGATTTGCATATCCTGCCAAACAACTATTACCATAAACTTGATATGGCTGGTGAACTTTTATTATGGCAGCATGTTCAACTTGTAGAAAGGCTGCCTTTGTAGTTAAATGGTTGGGGTGTTTGTTAAAGACATCTGTCTTACTGTGAATGCTTTTCTTCCCTCCAGGACAACACTGCCAGAGTCTTTGAACATTTATTATCCAGTAAGTGAGTTACTATCATAAAATATTGTGGAAACTGTTGATTGAAGAAAACTAAATCTTTCTTAACATATAATCAAGAGTTCAGCACAGCAAAAATAATTCAATAATTATGAACTGACAGAAGAGATAATGTACATTATCTCAATTCTCCAGTAGATACTGATCACAAAGGTTATCAGATTGAAATTCTCTTGTGTGTATAATACACCAGGATTGCAGTAGTCTCTGAGACAAGTGCAGCTGAATAATCCAAGCTGACATCTGTCTGGTGCGCTATCACAACTCGCTCCTTAAATTCCTAGATGCTGGGCTAAGATGTTTATTCACATCCATGAGCACTGAATGAACAATTCCCTCCCAAGACAGGTGTCTATTAGCAAAATGGCATGCCTCATTTGGCCTTAAGCACGGGTGACAGCTAATAAAAGCATATGAACATGTGTTATGCATATATATGCCATAAGGCATAATCCTCTTTGCTCCATGCAGAAATATTTCCTATTGCCCCGATTATTGTGAGTGCTGGGAAGTATTTCAGCATGGACAATTATGTCTATAACATCTGTGTCCAGGCTGGAAACAAGCAAATATTGCAGAGTACTATTCACAAACATCCATTTAGAGGTTATTCAGTTCCTGCCATCTATCGACAACACAAGCCATATAAAGACAATTCACTGACACATGTTGCTTTCCTGCCAGCTGTTGCAGTAGCTGCTGCTGGTCCCTGGCACTAAGCTAGGACTGACAAGTGGCACAAAGTCTGATGCTCCTTCCTGGTGCAAAGCTATAGTCCAGGAAGCAGAAATTATTTCTCTGGGCCACTTTCTGAAGCAAATCACAAATGGAGCATCTACCCAGTAAACCATCAAGTAGGTTTCAGCATTTGTGTCCAATTTCTTTCCCAATGCTGTAAAAAGACATGTGCAAACACCTTCTAATATACTCCCTGATAGGAAAGATACATTTAATTTTAAATATTTTATGTGACACTATGTTTCACTAAGTAGATCATAAAATTTAAATTACTTAAGAGGGGAAGAGAAGACATGCAAGTGCTGTGAAGCTTATTGAGACCTTGTACAAATGTGACTCTGCAGCAGACTTTTCACTTAGGCGATTGCTTTCTGTCTCCCAAAGAGCTCTTCTACCTCAGAAAGGCTCCAGCAGTGGACATTGATTTCAGCTGCATCTCTGCAATACAGTTAACTGTGATAAACATGTCAAAGCTAATATCCCCATTGTATCTGAAAACAAGCTGTCTCAAAGCAACAACCGCAGAGCTCCTGCTAGATGAGTTTTCCATTATAAAGCAAGGAACTCTGTTTATCTAAAGCAACAGAGTATTTTCTTCCCAGCTGGCCAAATTAACAAACCTATGGGAGTGTCTATCTTAGATACATTGACAGCACAGAATTACTATTACTCCAGAACACAAGCTCAGTAAGAAAAGAAAAGCATAAGAAAACATCCTTCATATCATGAAATTGTTTTCTGCATCTAACATCCCAAGCTAACAGCTTCTGTCTCTTGGCTGTTAGATTTTCTAAAAATCACCTTCAAACTTTCTCCAAAAATCCTCAAAATTATCAAAAAGTCCCCTTAACCTGTCACGAACACTTTGTGGCATTGACTTCCCACAAACTCTCATAGATGAATGACTACAGAAAATAAATATATTGGTCATGCCTATGCAGTGTCCATTATGATCAATATTCTTTCACAATTCCATTATGCTCCTTATCTGTATGCAACACTATTTCACACTACACTTTTGATTGTACATGCAGATCATCATTGCCTTCCAAGTTTGTGTGCAGCACTTAACAAAATGGTAAACTAACTCACAAAGTCTTGCCAGATGAGGATTCAGTAGCAGGGTGCTGCAGCTTGTATGGCTGTTGGAGTCAGAAAGAGACAGCTGATGACCAGCTCCTCCAGTAGGGTTGACAAGCATGTAAAGGTCACTGTTTCACAATGTAGTGCTCTTGTAGACCTTATTCCTTGTCCTGTCTCAGCTGCGGTCTTTTCCTCAGCATCTTAGTGTGTTTCTTATTTCTCTCATTCTTCATTGCCATTTTGGTTTCCTGATCCTTGGCTTAGCTTCCAGCCATCTTTCTGCCCTACTGTATGGATCACGGCCTATCTTGATGCCCTGATCTCAGCCTATAACCTTGGATAGTAAAGAAAAAGGGGGAACTGAGAAGTTACTTTTTTGCATTCACTTAGTAGAAGTGGAAGGGGAAAAGCTGAGAGGAGTCTCACAAATGAGTATTCACAGAGAGACCAGGACTAGCCATTAACTTGGGAGCAAAGGGCACTCTGGTCATGGTGACAACAGGAGGGTCACTGAAGAAGAGGAAGCACCAAGAGGTGTTCTCATGAAGCTCCTCTGGCTGCAGCGAAAACATGCACAGGAGGGTGAGCGGTGGTGCCTGGAGAAGACCACATGTGGCACAAGGAGCTGGTGGCTCTGGTTTCCGAGGTTCTCACCAGCATGGAGGGCAGAGCCAAGCAGGGGGACCCAGCCAGATAGAGAGCCTAATGCATGAAAACTGCAGAGCAAACTTCCAAGAGATCATGCAGATATATACATTTATTTCCCTGAAACTGAAGCACAGACCAGGCCAGAAGTGTCTTTGTTCAGAGCACAGAAAGTATAACTACCAGTGTTGTGATTTGGAAGGCTTTCAAAACCGTTCTAGCTGGAGGCAGATGCTGCAAGCCACAGAGTTTAATAAAACAGTCCTGACCCAAGGTTTTCAGCACTAAACTGCACACTTGAGGCCAGATTAGTAAAAACAGATGGGCAACATATAAAGCTGCATAGCCTAATTGGGCGCCCTGTTGGTGGACACTTCCTGTAATCAGGGGAGTTTTGAATGACATATGTTTATCTTTTCCCCCTCCTTGGGATACTATTTCATTATACGCAGTAATGAGACACCTGGCTCAGTGATTGCTGGGCCGAAAATCCTTACGAGGATTTTCACCTGCTGTGTGCAAGCTTTTCTATTGGTAAAGCATAGATGTTCTACCCTGACCACTCCCTGGGGCTCAACAGAGGGCTGGCTGCCTGGAAATCACCATGATTGGAGTTATTAGCATTTGGGAGGCATCTCTGCCTTGGCTGAGAAAGGCGGCTGGAGGTCACTTTTTAGCCATGGAGGGAAGATTGAGTGGGAAAAGGAAGAAATGAAGTGGAAATAACTTCAGACACATCGCAGACAGGCTGGATAGAGGCAGTGAGTGACAGAGTTCACAAGACTTCAGCTATCACCCTTGTTCCAGCCTGGTGCCCTACAGCCATTTGGGTGGTCTGCCACTGCTCAGGACAGCCACAGCACTAAGCCAAACCTCCACAGAAATCCACGTGCAAACAGAAGAGGTCTTCGTCCAAGAAGGTTGGGGGCACTGAATCCTTGGGGTGGAGGTTTTTGGTTTCTTGGTGATTCCCAGACCTTTCTGTTCATAGCCCCTCTTTAAGCAAGAGACCCAGTGATGGACATTTGTAAAACTGAGTGGCCATTTCTAACACCTTAAAGGGTATTTTTCTATTCTTGTGGCACAACCTCCATCCCACCACACATCTGATGATTTGGTATGGCTGGAAGTACAAGTCCATTTATACCCCTGTCCAGTTTCTTTTACCTTTACATACATGTTCATTGCACCTGCTGGACACAAGTTCTTGCCACCTGCCCTGGGATGTGTGTCAAAGCTGGAGCAGGGCAGGTCTGTATCAGTTCCCATCCTCAGACACCAGTGGGGTAGCTGGTATAAGGCTCCAGAGAGGAGCTGCCTCTGGATAAAAAGGCTAAAGAGAGCTCAACACTAGCTGAGTTACTGGAGACAGGCACTGAGTAATCATGTTCCTACCTGTATAAACAGGAATCAAAAGTGAGTTATTCAGTCAGTGGAAATAAATGGATTTTTCCAGCTGGTGTGGCTGACGTGTACTGTGTATATCACATTTATATATCTTCTGTCCACCAACCAGCTCCCTTTTCAATAATCAAGCTCTATAACTATAACAATTCTACTGACTGGAAAGAAATGTGTGTTCACAACATGCACCAAGAGATAAATCCTGATACAGCACCGGGAACACATTCCGTGCATTACATGTGCCAAAGAAGTAGGATTTATTCGGGTCATTTATGCTCCACTAGAGTGGAAAAAGGAAAAAAAATGGGCCTTGCTATAATGAATTGGACTCTTTGAGTCCTGCAGAGAATAATCCCTATGCATCGGCTAACAGGGATTGCCATCCATCAAGGCAGAAAGGGGTGGCTTTGTAGGACAGGTCTGTTCTGGACCCACAGCCATGTGTATATGTTATCTTCTTCAGCCCCCGACCAGTACTTACTCAGACCCCTGCTCCCTGCACTGCTCACCCCCACAGCAGCCCCTCATGCAGTCACGGCCAGAACTCTCCCCATGCTTCAGAGGAGCACCTTCCGCAACCTGCCATGCCCTGTCCCACATGAAAGCCCTTCTTTCAGCTCTCTGCCCTTTCTGAACAGGCCATGCTGAGAGAGGTCAATTTTGCACAAGTTATTGTTCATCCTGCAAAAACGTCCTGAGCCTGCAAAGTGACCATTGTCCCATTTGGCTGTGCAGCCACAGAGCCACAAACTCTTGTCATCTAAATAGAGCAACGAGGAGAGAAAAGGGCAGAGGAAGGGGAGCACAGCATGCCAGAGCTACAGCTGAGACCAGAGCTGGCTTCAAAGCCATCACCATCCCCTCCTACAAAGGAAGAGAGACTAAACTATAAACTTCTGGGAGTTGCTGCCTCCTCCTCTGTCTAGCCCTAAGGCCATGAGCTCTCAGAGCAGAAAACACCCCTTCCTTGGTGTTAAGAAAACAGCTAGCACGTTACAGCTAGTGCGACAACTACAGGGTAACCCGATATACATCTGCAGGCACCTGGTCAGTGTTTCACAGCTGCTCTAAGTAAACAGCCTCTCTAGCTATACCCTTACGCACTAGTGTGTTTTGTTTCTTCATCACACTTAAAATTTACTGGCACTGAGAAGTGGAGGTTGAGGGGAAAAGAGAACAGGAAAAAAAGACCAAAGGTGTGTATTTGTGCTTCACCATCAAACAGAATAAGTACGTCAGGATGTCATGGGGTGTCTGGCCCCACACTGAGAGAAGGGGAAGCAAGTTCACCTTGTCTCTGATGGGAATAGCATCAATGGTGCTTTTAACCCTTACTAACTTTCACTCTCCCCAGGAGACACTGAATGAGGCCCAAACAGCAACAAGTTATCATGGAATGCAGAAATGCAAGTGGGGACTTGTGTTTATGGAAAATTCAAACAACTCTGTAGTGTTTGAAAGTGAAAATTAAATGTATTTTTCTGGATTACTATCAGTGTAGTAATGTATATACAGATCCAAAAGGACATGATCTTTAGTCTTTCATTGCAAAGGTGTTTTAGATAGGAATCACCACACTAGAGTGTAGGTTTTCCAGTTTTTGAGTAAAAAACTGCAGACTTCCAGGACCATGCATTTCAAAAAACTTCAAGCTACATAGGAAGTCATCAGTTATGTATTTGCCATTCCAGCTATCTACTCTACATCTGTATCAAAACAGGGAGGAGGAAACTAGGACTATTACACTGCAATTAAAACAGTCCACTCCTGGGAAAGGACAGTGCCTTTGAAAGAGTGAGGGAAATAGTTGCACAGCTCCTGAGTGTCTGGTGATATTAAGTTTCCTGGTCTTTCTGAGTTCACATGTACTTAGCACTGAGTTCCTATATTGTCGTAACAAGAAGTCCTGAGGCAGGATAGTTGGATACATCTGAGCCAGCTCAGACCTAGTCTGGCTTGTTCTCCCATCATCCCATTAGTCCCATTGGTCTGGCCAAGAGAAATGAACAGGAGATACATGGGTATGCAGAAGGGAATAGAATGGGAAATTGTAAAAAAGTTTCCTTTCTCTGTCATTTTCTCTAGAGAATGGAGGTGAGGACACAGGATGGAGGAAGATAGCAGATGGCAGAAGATCAGCAAAGGAAGGGTGAAATATATGGTAGCACAGGACTTGAGGTGACCTTGTGGGTCACTGACTCTAGTTGGCAACAGGCCCTGGGGGCTATAATGTAATGCAAATCCTTACACAATCACACTCCATGAAGAAATGATGAAGGATGCTTCCATTGAAGAGAAAAGACATCTCAGAGACCCCTTGCTCTTGCATTCAAATATCCACCAATTATTCTGTCTGATCCTACTCACAGTCATGTAGGTTGCTCTTTGTTCCTAGAGATCTTCTCTGCTCTTGTTCACCCTTCGCTTTTACTGCCCATAAAAAATGTCAGTCCTAAGATTGTTTTCTGAAAAAATCTTACTGTAGCATGCTCTGTTACTGCAATTTTCATTTTATGTCATTTTGTCCTTACCTCCATGTGTTCAGTCTTTTTCTCATTCAAAGGTGGGTTTGGGTTTTTTTATTTTCTATGCTACCGATGTGTAATTGATGGGGCACAGATGCTTAGGACACGCTTTCTCTTTTTCTTAAACCCTAGTGCTGTGGGTTTTTACTTTCTGGGAACATATTTGAATGGAAAATGTTGTAGGAGGAACAGAGATGAACACAATGTGATACACAGCTTTAGGGTGGGAAATGCAGTTGTGAGTCTTCCACATGGAGACATGCATTCAACTGCAGCTCAGGTTCAAACATGTAGAGCATATATATGTTTACATATATATGTACTCAACATATATATGTACTATAACCAATAGTTTTAGAGACACAATTAGGTAAACTGTTTAGAAACACAAGGTATTTGGAATGTCGTCTTTCTAAAGAGAATTGGAACTCAGTCTTAATGTGGAATCTGCAAAACCACACAAAAGGCAAACTGACTCACATTTTGTGGTGGCACATTTATCCCTAAGACAGTAAACATATTACCCAAAACAATAAATGATAAAAATAATTAAAGAAAATTATCTGAATGTTTGTGAATATCCTGATATTTCTGCCTTGTTGAAATCAATAGGAAAGACAGAGCATGAACCTGGAGCTGAGGTATGGCAGACGCTCCAGTACAGTTGGCAGAATCCAGTTGCATTGCTGGAGCAGATGGCCCAAAATAGACAAAAAGTGTTGTCAGCATCTTCAGATAGATAGATCTGACTAAGCAGTCACTGATGTTTTTTTCAGTAACCCCCTCCTAACCTTGTTAAAAATTATAAATATGCCACTCATGAAGTAACTGCTGTGTTCTTTATTCAGTCCCAGGCACAATGGCTTTTATAGCAATCCAGATCTCTTCTGATGAATACAAAGAGCCAAGAACATGCACAGGTTGGGAGGAGATCTCTGAAGTTTTCCACGGATTACTTGGCCTACATCCCACCACACAGTTCAAGGTCTTCTCTTAGCACGGGTGCCTCTGCAGGCTGGTGTAACTAATAAGCATCGGTGTCATTAAGCAGAGCCCAAAAAGGAGTGATAAGGTTGCCATTACTCATGCTTTAAGATCCTCTCAACAGAAAAGCAGGGCTAT
The DNA here is from genome assembly GCF_047716275.1 of Strix uralensis. NCBI lineage: Eukaryota > Metazoa > Chordata > Aves > Strigiformes > Strigidae > Strix > Strix uralensis. Next base: position 122,919,397 of record NC_133973.1, read on the forward strand.
CTCAGGTGAATTTGATAACAGGATCAGTAGTGAAACACTGTAACTTCTCTTCTGCCATATCCTCTATGCATATATTACCTAGACAAATTACCCCAGAAACAGGAGACTAACACTGTTAATCAGGGTAGCATATTAAATATTCTTGATGCTTCCGGGGGTGGGGGGGAGTCAAATGTAATTGTCCTGAGCAGAATATATTTCAATAACAATGACATCTCAAAATCAGTTTCCTGTTCATTTCAGCAAAGGAAAAATTAGCATACCTCCAGATATTTTGGGTCAGTGGGGATACCATTATAACCTTCTAAATCTGCAAGAGCCATTTCAAGCTGTATTGTTTTATGATGACTCTGTCACTGCAATGTGACAAAATAGCACGGTTTCTAGTTTAGACCAGTAGATAGGGATTAATCAGGCTGTTATTCTTGATGTTGTATACCACCAGTGGAGGCTTTTAACTAACCAGTTGAGAGGCTTATGAGTGTGGAAATTGGTTTTTTGCGTATTCATTAACAAGGAGAATTGTTCTCCTTTAGCAGAGCAATCTGCATGACAGCAGAGGACCAACACTTCCAGTGAATCAGGCGAACAGCCTGGTTACAACTGAGCCATGTCTCTGGCAGTAGGAATGAGGGTTTGAGAGCACTGGGAATCTGGACTAGTCTGTAAATAAGAGTGGATTTTCCCTGCAGACAAAATCCCTGAAGAGTTCAAAGGGACAGCAAGAAGGACTGTATTTTCTTCTGAAGCCATATAAAAATTAGGTAAAAATAGAACAATCTGCTGTGTGCTCCCTCAGCTGTGACATGAGACACCATTACCTCTGCATCTGGAGAGAATAAATTTGAAAGCAGCACAAAGCCCTCTATCATCTTTATCAATCTTCAGATTAAAACACTGACATTCAGGGAAGAAACTTTAAGCTGCTGCTGGGAATTTGTGATTGGTTTCGGGGGCAGAAGAAGGGGAGTCTGGGTCTCTAAAGGAGACAGCCTGGTAGACACAAAGTCTGGACATCTAAACCAATCACCTGGGATAGTTACCTTCATAATCAGCCAGGGAACAGTCATCACCAAAGCACAGGTCAAACCATCATGAAGTAGATGTCTGTGCCAGAGATCAGTTTTTGTCTCTCCACCACACCTAGCTCCCAAATGCTGCCTCCTAGCACTGGCGTGGGGGCCTGCTCTGTAGAGATTTAAAATTCGGTGACATAAATGCCACTTTATCCTTTAGCCAAAAAATGAGCCTTGAGATCCTCAGACAAATGAAATTCTTGTGGTCTTTTTGCAACCTCATCCAACACACTGCAAAGCCATGTGCTAGATGTGCATGTAGGACACAATGTTCCTGGGATGAGTTGTGGATAGAAATAGATGCCCTGGACCAAATTCTGCACAGTATGTAAAAAATTGTTGAATTCAGAGATAATTGATGATGAAGACAAGTTTAGTGCATTTGGTAGGTTTATATTTTTATAAGTCATGCCTCAGACTGGGCCTTGAGAGTCTATTCTTCAATGTCAAATCCCCTAGGAGTATAATTTCCAGAAATGTTTAATGACTATTTAATAACAGCTGCATAAAATATCTCTGATCATATTTTAATATTCCCAATGACAGAATTGTTCAGCACTGAAGTATTTTATGGTTATAATAAATATATCACTCCTTTTTCAGAGAGCTGCCCTTAAAGCAAACCCTGGCCATGCAACGTGAACCTCTCCTCCTGGCTGAAAGAGCAGCCTGGGTATGAGCTACATGAATCAGAGGGAGGGAGGGAGGGAGATGCCTTGTCTGTTCATAGGCACTCACTGTGGCAAAACCTGTGACTGGCTTTTTAGAAAGCTTGGAAAATCTTATCACTTAAGCATTTGCAAGCAGGCAGGTGAAGACAAGCTATGGGTAATGAAATTCCTTGCTTGAGGGCACCAGCTGATCACCTCTGGGGTGCAAGGCAAGAATTTATCTCCCCAACAGGTGCCTGAAGGGCCCAGAGCAGATGCTGACACATGTTACTGGAGTGCTTGGTCTTTCACTGAAACATAAGTTGCTGCCCAAAGGTGGGACACAAGCTCTGTAGGAGGTTTCCACACCCCAGTTGCATCTAACCTCTCCCTCATGAGCAGCCAAGGCAAAGCAGGCACAGCAGGTGCCACCAACACCGCCTGTTTGGTTTATCTGAGTGTCACGGATGAAAGTATTGACACGGTGACGGTTTAGCAGGAAATCTAGATGTATTGATAACTAACAACAATTTATCATTACAAAATAATTCAGAAATGTTGAAAGAAAAGCGACTTATTTACAGATTCTAAAATGACAAGATTCACACTAACTTACTTAACAGTACCTTAATTTATACATATATACATGCACATACACAAAACATATAAACACACACACAGAAACAAAAGTATCTGGATCCAGTAGAATGAAGTACATACTCACACACCAATAAACAGAGAAAGAACAGGTGAAAGAGAAGCTAACTCAAAGAAAAATTTCTCTCTCGGGTTTAGAGCAAATACTCACAATGTCTTGGCATTCCTCAACGGGCAATAATTGAGAGTCAAGCTGGGGGACTTCGCCCTGGCCTTCTGTCAGCTCTGGCAGCAGGCAACACCTTAGGGGTTTTGATACCTGAGAGGCATCCCAGCTCAGAGTAGATGCTGGTCACAGGCCCACTGCAATCCAGGAGAGCTCAAAGGGTCTCCCTTGTGGTCGCCATTTATAGGGTCCAAGATAATTGACTTTTGTCAGATACCTTCTGGTGCCTTCCAGCAGTTGCACAAGAACTTGATGAATGTGCAACTCTGTTATTGTTTCCATTTGGCCACATCCCAGGAACAGGTGTGCCAGGCCTTTAGGAGATGATGGACCATTTTAACCATTTGTGGGAGGGGCAGGAGCCAGGCTCATTAATTAGCAGTCCTTATCTCCACAGATTGGTGTATAGCTCGGGGGATGTGGGTGGAATCACACCTAGCACCAAGCAGCCCAACGAGGAGGGGCAAGGAGGGGTGAGAATTGCACTACCACACTGAGTCTGCCAGAGGTACGTGAGGGCCCCCCCTTTGTGTCTGCCAGGGTTGCTGCCTTTTGCTTTGCTTTTTGCTGGGGAGCTAGATCCTACTAGCAAGTGAGTTAACTTGCTTTGTGAGAGTTGTGAGCTAAGTTCACATGAACTGAGCTGCTTGCTTGTGGAGATGTGATAATACAGTTATGTCTTCAGAGCAAGAACTGTGTAATTTAGAAGGTCTCATTTTTCCTTAGCCAGATATCACCTGGAGCCAGCTGATGGCAGCTCCCTGCTCCCAGGCTTGGGCATTACTACTGGCCATGTACCCTGTTTTGTACAGTGTCTGTTGAGGTCCACACTTGCTCATAGGGACACCTGTAATATTCCTAAATAGTCTCTGGTCCTCAACAGGACTACCTGCAGGTCAAACATGCTAGCATGTTTACACCCTTCAGGTGGATGAAGGAAATTCATTAAAGATATTCCCTTGCAAGTGAAATGTGTATGTGTGTGACTGTATGTGCATGTATGTATGAAATAAAACATAAAAGGAAGAGAAAATTTACATGACTTTTCAGACCATTAAAAGCCAGTTTCTGGTAATCGGATTATCAGCCCAGTTGACTCAGATTCTCGACTTCTGTAATTTATTTCTGGTTTTAACAGGTGCCAGTCTTCTTATGATCAAGTTCCTGTGAGCTGGGGAAACGAAATATGTTCTTAAAGCACTTTGCATTCCTAAAGGGTATTGAAGTAATCCTAGACCTTGTTACATTTCCATTTTTAACAGAATTAGTGAGCCTGTTAATATGTGCAGCAATTAGACTTTTTCTTACAAATAGAGATGGTTCCAGAAGAAATCTTTTTTTAATATATCTATCTTCATCCCTATCAGGAAACCATTTTCTCTACATTAAGTACATGTGCATTTAAATTCCTTTTTGAATGGGCTTTACCAGTCTGAGACCCTTGAAGTGCAGCTACTGCTGAGGAGAAAGCACCCATAAAAACTGTTCATTCCATTGCAGAGTATTGATAGGGAAGAAAATTCTGTTGAGGGTCTTGAGGGTTTATCCCTGTTCTTGCAAGAATTTTTACAGGATATTTATGTCTATATGGAATTGACATTTTCTAAGGCTGTCTATAAAAGAACATTCCATGGCAACCTGGAGGTTTCAGTTTATCTGTTCTGCCTGCTTTCTAAAAGGGAACTGTGTCTCTTTATAATTCTAGCATTTACAGTAAATCTGAGTTTATGTACAAAAGCATTGTTAAATTCATCGATTAGGTATTGATCATTTTATTTTTACCAAATGAAAATGCATAACTCCCTGTATCTAAAGTATTTCTTTCTGCACTGTTTTTAGTACAAGTTCTGTATCAATTCCAGAGAATTTACTTGTACCATTCTTTTAAGTGAGGTGAGTGATTGATTTGACTGATGCAACTCATGTTATCCAGACTTCTTACTTGCTGTGTTGCAGGAAGCAACAGGGCATAGAATCCTTTCCTCTCTGTATGAGGAGATGCTTGATCAGTCAGCTGCACAGGAAAGCTATTGTTTTATAGATTCTTACAGCACCTTGATCTAACACCCTTTTTTAATAGCTGTCTGACAGCTTACACTTAATGAGCCTTACAAGGCAATACCACAAAGAGCATGGCTGCTGTCTCATCCTTTGAACAGCATCCAGACCACTACAAAAAAGTGTTGTAGTTTCACACCGGTAGGCAGCTAAACCCCAAGCAGCCACTCTCTTATTCCTTCCCAGTGGGATGGGGAAGAGAGTTGGAAGGGTAAAAGTGAGAAAACTGATGGGCTGAGATAAAGGCAGTTTAATAGGTAAAACAAAAGCTGTGTGGGCAAGCAAAGCAAAATAAATAATTAATTCACTACTTCCCATCAGCAGGCAGGTGTTCAGCCATGTCCAAGAAAGCAGGTGTCATCATGCATAACAGCTACTTGGAAAGACAAACACCATAACTCCAAACATACCCCCTTCCTCCTTCTTCCCTCGACTTTTATTGATGATCATGACATCATATGGTATGGGATCTCCCTTTGGTCACTTGAGGTCAGCTGTCCTGGCTGTGTCCTATCCCAGCTTCTTGTGCACCCCCAGCCTACTCACTGAGGCAGTGTGAAAAGCAGAAAATCCTTGACACTGCTCAAACACTGCTCAGCAATAGCTAAAACATTCCTATATTATCAACACTGTTTTCATCATAAATCCAAGCCATAGCACCGTACAAGCTACTATGAAGAAAATTACCTCTATCCCAGTCCAAACCAGTACAAGAAAATTCAAACACAGCCACAAAGAAGTATCGTCACTGCTTGAATGGGTGCAAGCTGGCTTTGCTTTTGTAACTGAAGAGCAAATCCTGTCTAAGCTGAGCTGGCTATTGTATCTGGCAGTGAGAGTTAAGATTAGATAAGGACAAGAGGATGATCACACCATTTATTAAAATTCCCTTTTCTTCAACATGGTGTTTCAAATACTAGTTAAACTAGTTAAGTAGAATTATATGGTTCCAAAAGTGAAAAACCAAAGCCCAGCAATACCCCTAGATCAACAAGGATTTGCAGTCTAGACATGCCAAAAAGGAAGTCCCAATAAGCCTCAGGAAGTCACGGTGGTACTTTGCTCTTGTTTATTTAGAGAAAGCTGTTATGTGCCCTTTTGGTGACAGAGTTAAAAACTCAGAAGTTCTTTATGTTATGGCGAAAATAGGATCTCTGAAGCAAGTTTGAAACAGGTCAAGATGCATGACCAAACACTTGAGTCATGGTTAGTCAGAGAGCAGATAGGGAAGGAGATGAAACAGTCTTTAGCACTTTGATATATCATCCACCAGATACACCAGATGTTTTCTTCTCCACTCAAAAAAACATCTTCAAGGATTTTCAAAAAACTCATGTAAATTTACTATCTTGGAACCCTTTGTGAATTCCCAGTGGAGAGATCATAGAATCATAGAGTGGTTTGGGTTGGAAGGAACCTTTAAATATTATCTAGTTACAACCCTCCTGCCATGGGCAGGGATAACTTTCACTAGATCAGGTTGCTTAAAGCCACATCCAATCTGGCCTTGACACTTCCGATGATGTGGCATCCACAACTTCTCTGGGCAACCTTGTCCAGTGTCTCACCACCCTCATCCTAAAAAATTTTTCCTTATGTCCAATCTAAATCTATCCTCTTTCTGTTTAAAGCTGTTTGCCCTTGTCTTGTTAGACCCTGGTAAAAAGTCTCTTTCCATCTTCCTTATAAGGCCCCTTTGTATATTGAAAGGCTGAAATAAGGTCTCCCCAGAGCCTTCTCTTCTACAGGCTAAGAAACCCCAGAGATGGTACCTCTGTGCCCATGGTGCAGAGAAATGGGGCATGATGGTGTCTTTTAGAGTCTTGCCTAGGGAAGCAAAATGAATAGCCTGGGATATTCACATAATGAGCAAGCCAGGTACGCTTGCTCCTGCCCAGAGCCTAGTTCCGAGATCCCTAGGTTGGGATGGTCCTTTCTTCCACCTCAGGCCCAGGTCCTATGCTGAAAAAGACTGCTTGACCGCCTTAGATAGACTGTGATTTTCTCCCAGGCAACATGCCCCTTAATGGCTGGCTACAAACCCAGATCAAATATCTGCATCCATCTAGAATGTTCCCAGCATCAGCTACATGAGAGGCACACAAGCATGTGGGGAGATGATTGCTCTGCTGTTGCTTCCTTGTGGCACTGAGAAGTGCACAGTGATTCCCTTCAAGATATGTTGTTAGGACAGAAAGAACATTTTTGAACAGCTATTTGTGAGCCAGCCCTCCTTTGATCTGTTTGCATGGGAGACACATGGCTGTTTTGAAAGGAGTATGAACAGGATTTATTTATTCATGTGGTCTCTGAGAGGACTGGTAGGTATCTCCTGCATCAAGTCACTGAGGGCTTGTCCTGTCACATTGTCTAAATCAAAACACAGCTCCTAAACCTGTGTGACTTCAATAACCTTAGTGGACCCTTGTTGGCTTTGATGGAACAAATGGACATGCCATCAGATACCAAGGATTTGCTTGTCATCTCCATTGTAGCTTCACTTTGGGATGCTTGCTAGGCTACAGAAATCTGTCACAGACTAATCTGCTTGGGATGTCAAGGAATCCAGAGCTGAAGCCTTGATGTATGAATCTTCTGTGCTGATAACTCTCTGCTGAGCTTTGATGAATGCATAAAGAGTTGGCAGATGAGTGGAGTTCTTGATTAACTGTGCTAGTCTATGCACACTCAAGCTTCAGTGAGATTGTATATTGTCAGTCTGCTGTCTCCTGTGTGTCGAATTCTCATTTAAGCTTTTGTATTTAACTGGAAATTCTGATTTCTCTTTCACTATGGAGTTTAAAATGAAGTTCAAATCAGACATAATTTAGAGCATTATAAAGACTGTGTAATATTTTCTGTCTCTGTAAGTAGATTTGAGATGGAATTACCTTTAATGTTTATAACTTCTTGTATTCACATTTGCATTAATACATTTTCCTTAACAAGATAAAATATCTCTCCAGTGAGCACATCCATATGGAGCTGTGCTTATGAATATTTTTGTCCCAGGTATCAAGTTCCTCCATTTCTGAAAAAAATAAGTTAACTTCTGGTTTTTAAAGGGCAATTTAATGTAACATCCAAGCATGGGTGAAGACTTAATGATCATGAGGAAGACCAGAATTTAGATCACAACATGCAAAGATGAATGGATGCACCCTGAGCAAGGCAAACAACTATACAGCAAATTATGTATTCCCAAACCTATGAGAGAAGAGAATCAGTGCATCCAGCTCTTCTTGTAATAATGCTGTTCGCTAAAGCAGTGCCTAGACAGCCACCAAGATGGGGAAACATTGTCCTAATCATGGACAAACATAACAGGTTATACAATTTCTGCTCTGCTTTGCTGATGTACTAAAAGCTAAGTGAGGCTGTAGGAACAAGGACAGACATATAATACAGAAATAGTCAACATTGCAAGTTGCAAACATGGCTCAAAGGTGTCTTGTTGGATTTTATGTTTTCTTTTTGTGGTTTGTGGTTTTGTTATCCTAAATACTGGACCTGTTCTTGCAGTCCTTAGTTTTTATCAAGTTTCCATTTAGTCAGACTATTTGCTGGTGAAAACCAGGCTGGCTTAACTACATTGTTTTCCTGATTCAGATTAGCTGGAGTACAGCTCAATACATTGTACAAAAACTTTTCAGAACCAACATCAGATCTCATTTTTGTAGCATAATTGTGTCGACTGTAGGAGTTAAACCAGTTTACAGCCATGCAAGGTGAGATGGTACCCTGTCTCTGACCCATGAGCTTGTACCTCAACTTGTCCCTATGACTGCTGTAAGCATTTGCCCAACAAATAACTATATGGCCTCATCTTCTGTATTCTTATGTACAGTCTCACTTGCTACTATCTGTTTTCTCCAATAAAATTACTATGGAGCATTAACCCATCAGTATGTGTTATTTAATAATTTTTGTATATTACAAGTAATATATTGTCTCACTGCTCTGTCTTCAGACCTCTCTGTTTGTTGCGGATATTCTATTTGTAGGAATGACATCTCTTCAATTATTATTTTTGTACAGGAATCCTCTAATCTATTATTTTAGTTCAGTTAAACAGAGCATAAAATCTAAGTCAATACAACATAAAATATCACAATAGAGCAATTTGTTAAGACAAGTCATCTTCATGGTATGATACTCCTGAAAAGGAAGGGACAAGGCAGGGATAGCATGCATTGGGTTTTACCTGCCATGCTTTGCATTCCTCAGTAAACATGTTTCAGAGAAGCCTCACAGCCTCTTTTCACACCTTTTCATTTTGTTGGGTAATGGTAGCACTTACTGCCTCCACCCTTTCCTCTACCCTTTACTGTTTCTAAGCCATGCAGGACTCTGCTCAAAATTTATGGTCTGGGTGTGCTACTGGGAGGGTTGCTGCTGGTGTGTCTGATGTATTGACAATGTTTAAATGTGAGTGTTTACAGCCTCTGTGCATCCCGCCAGCTCTTCTTTCTGCAGAAACCCCCAAGAGGTCTTTGGGAAGAATTGGTCACAACTGAAGGGTTTTGAAAACACAGTTTCCAATGTCCTTTACGGGTAGGTGACATTTACAACTACTTCTGGCAGAATGCCTCTTTGTGCCCAACAGAACCAGGAGAAACCAATGCAGTGTGGCTGAAATCTTTTGTTGCAGTGGGGATCTCTCAAGTTTTGAGTTAGACATGAGGAATTAAAGAAATACATTCCAAAGCCAGTTCATTTCATCTATGCTGGAATTAAAAAGACTTAAAGGTCTGTCGCCTACTACCAAAGCTTGATATGCATGATCCTTTTGCTTTTAACAGTCAGCCCATCTCTACTGAAAGGTGTATGAAAAGACAGAAAAGACAGTGAGAGAAGGAAAAAGAGAAAAAATCCCACACACTTCAAGCTAACAAAAGCTCTAGTTCACTGCTTTTGAACATAATCTAACATTTCCAGTGCACCAGTCTTCAGTGATTTTTAAATTTAAGATTTCAAAATGACCGAGTGTATTTCAGGGCGTACCCTCCCATGCTTGGGGATCCTGAGCTCTGGTATCAGCTATCTTAGCTGGTGATCATCCTTTCCTACCTTAGTCATATTAAGTTATACCGTCTACTTGAAACTTCATCCCTTTTTAAAGAGTTTTAAATAATTTGGGTATTTGTCTACTTAAAGTGTCTCTCCAAATTCTGTGATTTTATGTTCTAATTATCTATTAAAAAAACCCCACCAAACCACATTAGAAGACTAGATTTTCTACAGTTCCCAGTACTTTGGTTACATTCCTCAATACACTTTTAAGAGACTAGTGTTTATAAACACTCACTTTCTTGGAGTAGCAGTCCCCTCAAATTGATTGAATTAGTAAATGACATTGATCACCATGGATGTAATGTATTTTATATAAATTATTGCTCTGAAAGTAAAGTGTCAAGACATCATAGCTGGCTATTTAGACTTTATCTTGGAGAGAAAGAAGCATCACTTTTCAAATTGAAAGGCCTTTTACTGAAGACTTCACGGAGGAAAATATTTGTAAGTTCAAGAGGTGTTCCATTTCACCTACCTTACATACTCATTTTAGCATAGGATGAAAGGACTGCTACACCTTCACTTAAAAAAAAAAAAAAAAAATTAGGGCTGCAAAATAGAGGTGATCAAAACCCAGTCACAGGGAGGGTTTTGTGACAGCTGGTGCCAAAGGAAGCTGCCCTGCCACTGATCCTGTGGGGCCAGGAGAACCAGGTCAGGGCTCTCAGAACCAACATCTACACTGGGATTTTACGTCACATCTTGACAGACGAGGGTGACTTGCCAGGCCAAGTGAAAGCTATATCTGGTCCCAGTTTGGACCAGCTAACTTTGTGGGAAAACACTCAAATACAGATAAGAGTAATTTTGTGTAGAGAAAAATACCCTGGTATTACTCCCAAGTAAAAGCCTGTGTCAAAGCTGCAGCAAAAACATGGGAGATATGGAGTTTGCTAGAGTACCAAATCCTCATGAAATCCTTAAAAGCACAAGATGGGATTTTTCATAAAGTTCATAACTCCAAAGGATTAGTGAGCCCGAGGCACTTCTGAAGCCCCATTCATAATTATCAAAATATCACATCCCATATTCTGAATTCTGAAGGGAAATATTAGTGTCTGTGATTTTAGAATAGTTTCTCTACTTTGTCCTGTGGGACACAGACATTTTACTAACTGAATCTGAAATTTTTAATGGTCTTCTTGTTTGTCTGAAAACATGTATTTTTTATATTTCTCTTCCAGCACCCAGAACAAAGCCAAAATATTGTAGAAATCTGTAGGAAAATAGTATGAAAAACCAGGGCACATGGCCTAACAAATACAGTGAATACAATCTATCTCTTATCATAAGCCTGTTTTGATGTACTGTACTACTCATGCTAGTATAGTCTGGACAAAGAGTTTCAAGCACCACATACTTTGGAGACATAAGCAGGTAGACAATTTATCCATAAGGGATCTAAAATTGTAGTCACATTTTGGAGGAAAGGCTACGATATGTACATTCGAATTGTTTAGTCTCTGGAAACCAAATTCTATAATGACAGAAATGGGTCCCTGAAGTCCACAAAGAATGTAGTCACGTATATTGGGTTAAATCAAACCTTTGTTTACAAAGCAAATTAATTCTCTTGACATACAACTTTAGTGTTAACTGCTTGAAGACACTTTATTTTGTGATTGGATAATATGTAAAAGAAACTGAATTAGGCTTATCCTAGGTGTTTCATTTAATTTATTTTGGTATCCTTTTAGAAGTGAAGAAATATGTTTAGATTTCAAAACAAAAAATTCCTTTGAACTGAGGAATAAATTCTTTTGTATTGCAACTATCTTAGAAGGACACTCGAAAGTGTTCAAAACCTTTTTTAATCTTTTATTTAGGACTGGTTTCAATGTACTTTTCTTCTCAGGAACATTTGGTTCTAATGAATCATCATTTTCCAATGGAAAAAAACCCAACATAAATTTCTTAGTTAGCCCCATGAAAAGAAACACAGCCAGTAAGTTCTGCTGTTCACCACAGCCATGGCCCCCACTGTACAGAGCTCTTTAAGGTCAAATTAATTCAGTGAGGCATTTCGTCAGCTGGTGTGAACCAGCACAGTTTCCATGAAGACAGCAGAGACACACTGATTTACAGTTGCTGGGAATGTCCATGTAACTTTTCCAAGTTTTCCACAGCACTTTATTAGATCCACCCTTTCTGATTATTTATGTGAATGATGCTCCCCTAGACAGGTCTGCAAGGTGGTCGTAATGGAATATAGCTAACAAATAATTTCTGTAATATGAGATCTACTGTAAAATCTCACATGGATTAATCAACCCACGCAAGGGTTCAGGCCAAAGAACCACCTCCCAGTCCTCCCCTGTCTACAGCAACAGCCAGCAGCAGCTGCCTTGAGCTGAGAGCAAAGACGGTCCTTCACCAGATGTATCTCTCCCTTCTTGGCCTTCCAAGAAAATCACAGCAAGGCTCTTCCTATGCTTTGGAAATGTCTTCCATAATGTTAAAAACAGATAATGCATAATACGCTAAGAAAACAGATAAAATATTTTTACAGTTCTGACAGAAATTAAATGTCCCACCTGTCCTTATTCTTTGTTAATCCATTTCTGTTCTGTTAAAAGATTGGAGGCTGGAAGCAGTGGGAAAAGGTGTTTGTCTGCTCTGGGCAGCTGAAGCCACTGGGGTATGGGGTGGGGGACCTTCCACCTTGGAAACAACCAGACCTCTGTAGTTGAAGGAACCTTCTGGAGATCTGAGCAGAGAAAGCAGACAGAGGGCAGAGACCCTGCTACACCACCAGAAACTGGGAAGCCTCTGTAAAGAGCAAAGAGCAAAGCCCAGGCCTCAGGATTTGAAGGAAAGACAATTTTCTTGAGAGGTCCGGAGAACACTGTGCAGGGTTATTGCAAAATAATTAAGAATTTAAAGTTTATTTTATCCTGAGCATTTTTGCAGAGAAAATAAGAATTTCTCTGCAAAACACCTACCTCTGAAGCAGTTCCATCTGTAGGTGGGAATGAGATGTGATTTATTTAAAAATAACTTCAAAATGAAAAAGTATTTTAAAGATAAATTTAAAGCCAATGTTGCTTTAAAGTAAAATTGCAACAATAAGAAAGTATTGGTTTAATGGAATTTGGCTGACTCCCCTCATCCAGTGAAAGGTGATGGACAACCACAAATGTTACAATATTTGTCTTATCTTTTCAATGAAGGAGCACTAGGATAGTGCTGTTCAACAGGATGTGAACCTTGTGGGAAGCAAATTTATATGCAGACATCAAAAGAAATGAAAAGATGATATGGTAGCACCTGTAACACTGTGACCACCTGATCATAAAAAAAAAAAAAAAAAGGAAAAAGTTCAGAATTCAGAAAAACTTAGCAAACTGATTTGAAGATGATTAGGTGGAAAATAACAATTTTTTCCTATCAAGAGACTCTGAAAGACTGTGATTGTTTCATTCAGGAGGAAAATATTAACATGGGGATATGATAAACATGTATAAAGTAAAGAATCTAGAAAGAAAAATCCAGTTTCTCACAAGTATCTTTTGGGCTCAAAATTTCAGACAACTCAAAGAAGAGTTGTGCATACATATGTATGCATTACAGGAACATTCAGGGGTATATTAGTTAACAGGGTCCCCTGCAAAGGGAATGAAATCTGCCCGTTGGAAAAACCAAGATGACAATTAGTTTGTAGGAAAGAGAAGGAAACTTGAACAGCTCTACTGTACTGCTTTTGCTTATTGCTGGGCACACTACCATTTTTTCTGTAAAATTTGATAGTGGACAATGGTCAACAGTGGTGACATACTGGATCACTTGACACATAGCCCTTATCTAAACCAGCAATTTTTACCCTCCATTCAAGACCCAATCACGTACTTCCTAAATTTGATTCATCTTTGCATTATTCCACTGCCAAGTATTTTCTGTTTTAGAAGGAATACAATCCTTAATCAATTTAGTATTTTTATACTGCAGATTAAATTCTACTCTTCAGAGCAGTCAGCATGATGCCAGTGGATGAATGGGTCTTCAGACTGCAATTGCATCAGATTCAAGTAGTGAAGCACTCTCTACCATTCCTCAACAAGCATGGCAGATTCATTATTTGGGATTCTTCAATTATTTTAATTATTTTTTCCATTTCATTTTTAGTTTTCTTTTTATTTAACTTTATTCTCTTTTACCATCAACTTTTCATTGGTTTGTAATTGCCGTGTTTCACTTGCTTTTTTGATGTCTGCATCAGCTTTCTTGTACTTCAGTTTAGACTGGTTTCCAGTTTCACCTGTTTGGTCGTTTTCATTTCCATTCAAGGAAAGAGAAAGAAGTCAATGAATAGTAGAATAAAATATATTTCAAACATCTAGTTTAAGCTATTTAAAAATGAGCTTTATAGGGATTAATTACATTGGCATCACAGATACATGACAGAGTAATTTTGACTTGCCTGTGGCAATACAAATTTCACATCTCATCAACTCACTCCTAGAAGCAGCTTTGTACTAAGAAGTGATCAGCTTGAAACTTTCAGGTCTGTTCCTTGTTCCTTCAGGAGTCCATCAGAAAGTGCAGTCAGGATACTTTTATTCGTATTAATCCTTATGATTATGTTGTTGCTGCTTCAGGCAAACCCTAGAAGCAGGTGTGATACAGTCTATTCTTTTATATGAACTGCATCATAACTGCCAAGATAAAAGATTCTTCATTCTATTCTAACACTTATTTCAGTTAAGTTTTCCCTCATTTTAACTTACCTTAATGGCCAACAAGGAAGGAAGGAAGGAAGGAAGGAAGGAAGACCTGGATGTCCCTTCTTACTGTTAATGTCTTTGTGCCAATTGTTTGACAAAGCAGCAGTATCTGCAAAGTAAAAACTGGTCATTTACCTCTTTGCCACCTTTCAGAATGACCAATTTTTCAGCATCTAAGAAAGAGGCACAGAGGGTACAGAGGTTAAGAAATAACCTACTCTTGGGGCCCTGACAACTTGTTACTTTCTAGTAATTTTCTGTTTCTTATAAAACTTCTTATTTTGACAGGTCAATTTAAGATGATCCCTATGATTCATCCCTTATTTTTAAAAAAAAGAGAGAGAGAGAGAAATCAGAGTGGGAACCTCCATCAGCTTTTCTGAAATGAATACCAATGTAAAGAATTTAGGTTTGTGTTGTGGTCTTATCTTTCCTGAGTAGTCCTTTTACACTTCAGTCATCTAATAACCCAATACTCTCTTTGGCAGGCGTCCTGCTTCTGATTTGTTCAGATGTTTACTTCTGGTTTTGTGCCTTAAGCGAGGTTCCTCTAATCTGTTTTTGGCTGCCCTATTATGGTTTTACATTTCATTCATCCGTTTATTCTCTGAACTGCTTCATTTTCCATTGACTTACCCCTGAACTTGCTGATAGCTTTTTAGGCAACAACAATAAAACTGAAAGACTTGCAGGTCATTTCTGTATGGAGCACAAAGTAGAAAGAGCAGAGTGACATTATTTTCCTACTGTAATTTATACACTTTCCTTGGAACAGTGAATATATAACTAATTTGGCATTCTTTTGTTCAGAGATAGAAACATAGTATAATTCAGGTTGGAGGGGACCCTGGGAGGTCCCCAACAGCAGGGTCAGCTCTGGGGTCAGAACAGATTGCTCAGGGTTTTATCCAGACAAGTTTTCAAAACCTCCAAGTGTGGCGACTGCACAACCTCTCTGGGCAACTTGTGCCACTGCCTGACTGTCCTCATGGTGAAAATATTTTTCCCTATATACAGTTACAACATCCCCTGTTCCATGTCCTTCTGCCATGGAACTTAATAATCTACTTGTAGACAATGGCAAGCTGCTAATAAGTCCCTCCCAGCAAAACTGTTTCTTCTCCAGGTTGAATAAGTCCAGCCAAGCTGTCTCTTCTTCAGGCTCAACAAGTCCAGTTCCTTAAGCCTCTCCCCATAAAGCATGTGCTCCAGCCCCTTGAGCATCTTGTTGGCCTCCACTGAACTGTCTCAACTTTTCCAATGTCTTTCTTGTATTGGAGGACTCAGAACTGTCCGGTCATTCTTGAGCTAAGCATTCCTCTCTTGCCTCTGCAAACTCCTGGCTTGTGCCACTCTCTCTCAACAGTCAGCCACAATTTTTGGTGTCTGAATGCTGTTCCCTTTCTCCCAATCCAGCTTCTAAATATTCTACAGTGTTAGCCAAAACCAGCCATGGAATCTATGGCTATGTCTAAACTAGGGGAGCTAGGAGTGTGCCCAAGTTACCTTGTCAATGGGTTGTGCATCAGGCACTCTCTTGAATCCTGATTTCTACAGAAAAGAGCAAGGAACCTGGACAGTGGGTTGCCATTTGATGTAGCTTAGTGGGTAAGTGTAGGTACTACCCATATGATGTGAAAGGGAGTGGGAACTGTTATCCCCACTGTGTGCAGCTGCTGAAAGTACAACTCCAAAAGGTCTAATGAAGTCAAAACAGGACATCAGCTACTTACTAACATCCTTGTAGAGGCAGTCATGGCATTGTTTCCTGGTTTTATTTAAAAATTTTAATCTTAACTTTAAGGTGTGACTTCCAAAAATGAGGTGCCTTCCCTAGACAATCCCACTGAAGGTCACAAAAGCAATGACCACATTTACTTAGAGGTTCACTTGTTTCTCCCACCAATTCTTCATGGAACTCTGACTAGAAAAAGGAATTATCTGTGTGAGCAGATATTTCTTTAGTGCAAATGTAATTTTCAACAACAAAGAACAAATGGCATTTAACCTCAGATGTCAAAATGAAAGGGAGACCCTGTGAGGACAGTGCTTCAGGAACTCCAGTGAAGTTACTCCTAGAGAAAGGGCTTGAGGGAAAATTTTTTTGATCCTCTGCAAAGAGGAGAAAGAAAAACTGGAAGCAAAAGGTTAGAAAAGCGTAAGAGGTGGTTTCACGTAGATGATACTGAACACAATTGGCCAGAGTCTGTTTTCATTAAACTCTATTGAAACAATAACAGATCACAGTGCTCTCTATGATAGATTTGACTTTTTCTCCTTCACATCTCTTTGCATCCCATCCCCTCCTTAATTCGTCAGGAGAATTCTTCCCAGCATTGATGTAACCATGAGTGAAACTTCACTTTCAGGGGACATAGATGTCTGTGGTGGTTTAGCCCCTGCCGGGGTCTGAGACCACGCGGCCGCTGCCCCTCCCCCACAAAGGGAGTGAAATACAAAGCCCCAAGACTGAAATAAGGAAAGGTTTAATACAACAATGCAATAGCAACACAACAAACAACAACAATAACAATAACAATAATAGTGATAGCAATGAACAGAGCAAAATAGCTACCAAATACAGCAGTGGGAAGCACGATGTACAAAACCACGAGTGCACCGCGCTCCCGCGCCAGGAAAAAAATGTGACCTGCCAGGATGTGATATCCGCATGGTATCTGAATAACCTGGCTAGAGCTCCGCCCCCCCCCCCCCCCGGCTGGGGAAACTTAACCCTATCCTGGTTAAACCAGGACAATGTCCCAATGCATTACAGTGAGTTCGAAGTGATGAATGAAACCTGGTTTTGGACAGATGAAAATCAAATATGCTCTTACAAGGGACATTTTATGTTTTCCCAATGCCTGACATTTCAGATTGACATAGTGCTTAGGGATATGGTGTAGTTGAGAATGGTCATTGTTAGGTTAATGGTTGGATGAGGTGATCTTCAAGGTCTTTTCCAACCTTGATGATTCTGTGATTCTGTGACAGTTCCTTCCAATGAAGAAAGTTCACACTGAAAAAACCTCAACTACAAACATTTTTTTCTTGAGTATACTTTGAAAATGCTGAAATTAGAGTAAATATAGGCTGGCTCTTGACTTCCAGTTTTCTGGCTTTTTCTCTGACATACAGTCTTCTGATGATTTGCAGAAGTTATTTTTATAGATGCTAACTATTACACAAACTGTATATATAACTGAAGTGCTGTCTTCAGAGTATCAGTGAGGTGTTTTCTGTATCTTTATTATGTTGGAAATGTACTGGAGTTCAAATATCCTTTTAAATTCCAATTTACTAAGTTTTCTTCTCATTGTTCATTTGCAATTTTCTTACAAAAATCATAAGGAAAATATTTCAAAGCCAACTGACTAAGAACAAGATGGAATGGACAGGGCAGTATCAGTAAATGTTATTGGCATTTTCACTCATTTCATCCTTATTGGAGCCTAAAGGATAGAAACATCATTTCAGAGACCTACCTACAATGAACTGGGAGGCTCAATATTTACTGGACACTTGTCTTTCCTAAAGTGGGTTTCCTGTTCCCATGTCACAGAGTTTCTGATATTGGTAGCTTAAACAGCTCCTCTTTGTTTCCAGCCATTTCACAGGATTATACAATCATAGAACAGCTGAGGTTGGAAAGCACCTCTGGAGATCATCTAGTCCTACCCCACTTCTCAAATCATGGTCATCTAGAGCAGGTTGCTAAGGACTCTGTCCAGCTGGGCTTTGAATATCTCCAAGAGTGAGACTCCACAACCTCTCTGGGCAACCTGTGCCACTGCTTGGTCACTCTTAAGAGTAAAAAAATAATTATTATATTTAAATAAAAATTCATGGATTTCAGCTTGTGCCCATTGCTTCTTTTTCTTTCACTGGGCACCACTGAGAAGAGTCTGGTTCCATCTTCTTTACTCCCCCACCACCAGATATTCATGCACACTGATATAAGCCTGCTGAACCTTCTCTTCTCCAGGCTGAACAGTCCCAGCTCTTGCAGCCTCTCCTTGTATGTCAGATGCTCCACTCCCTGAATCACCTTCATGGTCCTTCTCTGGACTCGCTCCAGTATGCCCACATCTCTCTTGTACTGGGCAGCCCAGCACTGAACCAAGAACTCCAGATGTGTCTCACCAGTACTGAGCAGAGAAGGATCACCTCCTGCGACCTGCTGGCCACACTCTGTCTGATGCAGGCCAGGAAGCTGTTGGGTTTCCATGCTGCAGAGGTATAATTCTCCTCACTGTTCCTTCTTCCCATGCAGATACTGAAGATTTACAGAAATAGCTGCAGATGGGCCAGAGTGGTCAGTCAGCACCTTATCCATTTCTACAACCACGGCATCTCTAAGTACTGAGAAATTCACTTGGTGAATCATTTATTTCTAAAAAGAACTACATCACAATGAACTATAAGTAATTTTTTTTTAAGACATAGCTGCTTATTCAGCACTGCTGATAAGAAAATTTCCCTCAGAACAGACTGTTGTTGCAATGTTATATATACCATAAATTGTCTTTACCTTCCAAACACCCCTAAATCTTCTGTGCCAGTCTCTCACGAGGGTCTAGTCCACAGTACCATCTAGTGGCAGATGTTGATATGACCACGACCGTCACAAAACCGCTCAACCGTTGACATTTCTTAGCAACCTCAGTAGAGAGATAAAAGTGTGTGAAACACCCTCTTATGCTTGGCGATAGTACCATGTGGGATAGCATGCGAAGAACTCAGGAGGAAGAAATTCTTTCCTGTGAGGGTGGTGAGACACTGGAACTGGTTGCCCAGAGAAGTTGTGGCTGCCCCCTCCCTGGCAGTGTTCAAGGCCAGGTTGGACGGGGCTTTGAGCAACCTGGTCTAGCGGAAGGTGTCCCTGCCCATGGCAGGGGGGGTTGGAACTAGAGGGTCTTTAAGGTTCTTTCCAACCCAAACCATTCTATGATTCTATGAACTCACCTCATCAGGGACTGAGAGGAGTTAGACAGCTCTGATGATGAAATTGCCTATCCGGTACACTTCATAAACATGATTACTAATTACTTTTCCCAATGATGACCTCTTAAGAAGATTCTTGTTTGCTGCTCTGAAAAAATAAGTGAATCTAATACTGTGTGAAGATATGAAGAATATCTCTGAGACTTCTTTTGAAGACAACCAGGGGAGCTTTCTTTCTCCTGAGATGCAAAGCCAGTAGTAATTCTGACATACTCTTCATTAGAAACTGCTCCCAGAGTACACATACGTCACATTCATCTTGGGCACCTGCTTGTTGCTCTTTAGGTAACTTCCTTTACAGGATTATCAATGAGCACTGGACAGTATATTTACACTGTGCTCAAATTATATGTGCTCTATATTAATTTATGTGTTGAACAAGAACACAGTAATACAGATGGTTTTGATAACAAAAAAGTAGAATAGCAATGTATTGTAACACAGCATGAATACCCAAATTCTTGCATCAACTAGCCTCACATACCTACAATGCCATTCTAGAATCAGTCTGTACAAAGCTTTCTGGATATTCTACCATGTATTCTTTCTGCATTGTAAAGTGTTCAAATAAGTTAAAACAAATTAATTTAAATGAGAAAAAAAAAAAAAAAAAAAAAAAGAAAGAAAAAACACCTCAACTTCCACAAAGATCATACCCTAAGAACTATTCCTCAGGCAAACCACAGTCTATATTAACAGTAATTATCGTTCTGAAGCTGTTCAAATAAGTAACACCAACTTTATTCTTTGATTTTCTAAAATGTATCAGTGAAAAGTCTTTCTGTTTGTACCAAACCTACTGAAAGTGAAAAAACCCTGTTTTGTTGCTTTCTAGGCATCTTACATAAAGATCATGAGAACCAGAAATAAGAAATCTAGATCTTAAAGAGAAGCATTTCTTGAAACACATCAATTTAGTGAGCTCTGCTAAAAGCAGCTTCATTGGCTGAAATGAAGACACAGGAAACGGTGCTGAGTTATACAGCCTCACACACAGGAGGCAACGAGCCAAGATGAAGGAGGATGGCCTCACAAGCAGCAGAGTTTCCAAGGAAGCTTCTAATACATGAAGAACTCCAGCGCACTCACAAAGTTGAGCACCTCCAGAGGAGAATGTAACATAAGGACTCACGAGCTTTTTTTCTCAGATGTGACCCTCTCTTTGTCTTCAGATGCTTCTACATCTGTTTTTTTATTCACACCTTTTGTTTTCAAAGGATTAAAAATGTAAAAAATAAAAGGATTAAAAAAATGTATATGTAAAATTTCATCTAAGAATTTCTAGCCCTAGTCAAGCCTGCACATTTTTAGTATGGTAATGAATATTAAGTATCATTTATGTAAACCTATTTTTGTCAATGAAAGACAGTCTATCAGTTTAAGAGGTCGTATAATGATTCATATTTGATGCTTTTGAGCATGGAGTTCAGTTCTTTTCCCCTCTTCAGCTCTAACAATTATATAGCTGTTTTGGGAGAAATTACTGCTCTTCTCAGTACTGTTCTCTGAAAGCTGAAATAAAGAAATTGAGGAAGAAAGACTAATTTGCATGACCAGTTCTATTTGTACTCAGCATAACTTGCATAACTTCCCTTCCACTGCAGCATTAGGATTTTAGTGGCATTCTAAAAATGTTCTAGAAAAATATCTTAAATCAAGTCTAGTTTTCCCTTATCACAACAAAAATTAGTTATACTATCACAATCAGAGGTCTTGTTTCTGAAAGGTAGTTTATCTCAAATAACATCAAAAAGTGAGTCTGACTCTTCAACAAACATGTATTCTTCTGTTTGGGAACATAGTATGCTCTGTGACAGTAGACTTGCTGTGAACTTGATAAACGCACCAAACACCACGTCTTCCAACAGATGACAGCACCAATACCTGACAAATACTTGACTGCTATAAATTGTAAAAGGAAGAAACTGTTCCTTTTTAAATATAAAATAAATGCATTTGTTTTAAAAAAAAAGTTATTTGTATTTTAAATACACTCAGATGTTACTGCACAATCTTCATTATTTTCAAAGATTTTGCTATTCTTTAAAGGCTTTTTCACCTCGAGTTTTGTCACTTTGATTTCTATTGATAACAATTTGCACTTGCTCAAGATATGCCTCTTTACCAAGTCTTCAAAAGAGGGTGTTTACAGAGTAGTAATGTGTGTTTTCTGAGATCTCTTTATATGTTTAAGTCTTACAAGTTCCCATACCCTTGAAACTGAAGAGCAGAACAGTCGTTGAAACACTAGTCAGACCATTAAGGCATTTCTGATGCTTTTATTTCTTATGTTGCCTGATTCATACTTCTGAATGGCCTATGCTTGTGATACAGCTGCACTTTGGTGGTAATAAACACTCTACAGTTATGTCTTTTACTACCAAAAATATCATTCTTATGATATACAGTAGTAGTTACTTATAGTATCTTTCATTTAGATTACAACATTTTGTAGAAAGCAAGCACATCATACAATGCATACAGACAATAAATATCAAGGAACACATTTTTCCTCTTTAGGTCACCTGGGAGCCTTCCAAAACACCAGGGTTATGACTAGAGTCATGAGAAGGAAAGATTAGTGAATCACTTAGTCAAAATAAGTATCAGGCATACTGCTTAATGCACTGTGAATATTATATAGAGCTCTCAAGTTTTTTGTGATGGTAATATTGCATCATTAAAAATCTACTAGATTTCAAGCTGCCAAAGTAGCTTGAGACTTACTTAAATCATTTTTTTGTCCCGTACTAAAAAATAAACACATCAAAGACACCTAGGAAGAGAGCGACTTTCACATTTATAACATAGATCACTCTAGATGAGCTCCCAAAGGACTTCTGCCCAAATAAAAATATAATTCAATGCTCTAGTTATAGCTAAACATTAAGAGGGTTTTTTTCAGATCACTCATGAAATGACTCAGAAAGAGCTGAAGCAAGCAGACAGTTTTGGTAGGGTGGAAGGGCTCTAAACCAGGAGGTGAACCAAACAAAAGGAGATTTAAACAAGCTGGCTAACAGTACGTTCTGCTCACAGAAAGAAGGCTCTCTAACAGAAATGCATGAATGCATGTCCTGAAAACAAAACTCTTGGTGGTGTGAGCTGAGAAATATTCTGCAGTTCTAAATCCGAGTCAGTAGGAGATGATAGATAAAAGAGGTAATGAACATCCACAGCAGATAGGCCAGTTCTGAGGGGTTAGGATACAGACAAGTTATTGGTAAGAAATTGAACCGGTTCCTGACCCTGAAATAGTGTGGTAGGTCTGGAGGAATCTGTCTTATATCTGGTTTTTGTGATACAGTCCATATCTCTATATTAATAGAATCAGTAAAGGCTTCCTGACTAAATATATAAAAAGAAGAGACCTGAAACAAGAGGCTTTAAATAATATTTGTATTTACACTTGTCAAGATGGAAGGCATCTTTGAAGCTTACAACTAGAGAAAAAAGAACCCAAACCAAAACATGAAAATCCCCACTATGTTCTAGTAATGTTTTATTTCTACAACCCATTAAAGTAGATTTTATTTCCCATAACAAGCAAGACTGGTTATCAAAACCACCTACTACATTTCTGGTCTCTACTTTCTGTGCAAGGTAGGTTAAAATATGATGTCTATTTTTGAGTCATCTTTGCTCTAACATAGGTAGTTATATGAATATCTGTACTTCTCTACCTGTCCACAAAAGAGAAGCTGGAACTAGTAGGAGCCGCTAGATCCCTCAGTTTTGAGAAATACAAGAGCTCAAATCCACCCTGTTTTATGGAAACATGTTGGATCCAAAAAGGGAAGGCTGCAACATGATCTTTACATGTGCCCAAGGGAATTGAAAGCACAGTTGCCAGTGCTTTTCCCTGTGATGTTTTACCAGCAAAGCCTAATATGACAGAATACTTTCTCTGGACAACTCACCCTCTAAATCCTCACAGAGCTCGCTCAGGCCTTTATATGAGTGCTTTCTGTTCTGTTGGAAATGTTGCCATTTTCTTCCAAAAATTATCTCACAGACAAGTGTTTTCCAAATTTGCTACATTTTTATTCTTCAGTGAACCAGAGTCAAATGTATAAAGGAAAATGAGACAATTATCTGAAACGTATCAAGTACATCTATTCTGCTTTTAGATAGGATTCAATTTTAAAAATGTATGTGCACTTGTATCAAATTATTTTAGGACATCTTTTTATTAGAAGAAGACCTATAATGGGAAAGATGTGGCCAATCTTTTTTCTGCTTTCCTTTTCCCTCCCTCAAACCAATGAAAAATATCAAGTAAGTGAAATATATTCTTAATTTAAATACTACTTTAAATATAAAATCTATCACAGATATCAGAGCCAAGACATCTGTTTTGTTTTCTAAGCAAACCACAAAAGCGTTTTCATGCTTTTGGCTTTTAAAAATATCCTCATGAGGTGACTCTGTAATTGCAGTTAAAAATTAGACACTTCCAATTGTTGAGACTTCATTATTCTTCAATAATGCTGCTTCCTGCTGGATTTTGGGTTTCCTGCTTCTTTTTTTTTGAATTTTGCCTAACTGCACAACAAAACTATGGCAGCATCCCAACATGATATATCATGAATCAGTGAAATCAAACTTGAGTATCCAGCACTAAGAACAAGACTCCAGGGGTCTCTCATATCACAAAAGCATTATTATATCCCGCTGTTAATCTCTTAACAACTGGGTGAAGATCTCCTTTGTTTGTCCAAGAAATTGCTTGTTTATCTTGGGCATTTCTATCCCCATTCCTACTGGAATTTAGTACAGTTTAACAAAAGGTTTCTTTCAGTAACTTCTAGATAACAAAATGATGGCGGTCTAATCGAATTTGTAACTCCACATGAAGTTTATGAAGCTCCTGTTATTTACTACCAATACAAAGAAATATTATTACAAGTAAAACATCATTAAGACATTTTTATATTCAAGTAAAGCATCCAATTTCAATTACAACAGGTAAGTTTTATCATTTTCTTTTATTAAATAATGGAGGCATAAGAATAACAGTTCAAAAAGGATAATAAAAAAACTGATCAAAGACAAAATACTGACTTATTCAATATTTATGGTCAAAACATAAGAGATTTCAGCAAGTGAAAGAAAAAGAGCATATTACAATCTAGAGAAACAACACAGATCAACAGTTTGCTGAATAGTGCTATGTTAACTTTTACAATATGCCACAAAGCTACAACAAAGTTCTATTCAAATAGAATTAATTTTATATACCTTAAAAAAATAAACGGGAATTTATAAACCACTGCTTTAAAAATGGATAAGCAATGAACTAAAGTTTACTTACAATAAGAAACAACTGAGATGTTTAAATGATCCTTAACTTCAAGAGTTAATATAATGCAGTTTCAGATTACTGATTTTTTAAAAATAAAGCAGCGCCACATTGAATCCACTGGTCTTGGTTTCCTCCACAAGGTACATCAATATTTGTCACCACACGGTCTCTCTCCACGCTAGTGTAGACTGGTAAAGATATGCATTCCTCTGGAGAATATGGACCATATGCATCCTGTCAACAAACAAGCACTCAGTTATCACTTAGAAAATAAAACATGAGAAAGGAATAATCCTCAATGATATAGTATCTAAAGCTGGATCCTAAGATACAGTTTAGACACTGCAGCCTTGGACAAGCAGCTCTTGGACCAGGTTACAAAGGAGAAGGATTACTAACAAAGCAGATGCTTCAGAAAATTTGCTACGCTACTCTATATCTAAGCCTCTACTTTTCCTCTCAGTTTGTTAAACTGGAAACACAAGAAAGGATGTAATAGGGGTGATTCTGTGAACCACATATCAAAATCTTCATTGAGCTAAAAAAGCCAAAAATTGTATGTCAAAAGCTTCTGCAAACCAGGGGCAAAGGAAGTGCTGACCAGTTCCCAGAGAGGAGAAGGCCCCTCAGGAGCACCAGCGCTGTACTGCAGGGAGCTGCTGCTCGAGCAGGCTGAGTCCCAAGGCAGGCTGTGCTCTCGGCAAGCCCTGCTGCCTCCCCTGCTGTCCCTGCAGCACAACCCTGCTGCTCCTCCTCTAATACAGCTCCAGCTGTGATCTGTGTTGGAGATACTTGCAAGTGGGACACTTCAGGAACTGCACCAAAAAAAATCTTACCCCACACTTTCCAGGCTACTTTAGGGATTTAAACAATTTCTAGTATCAGTGAATCCAAATATAAAAATTGTTCTCTGATATAGAGATACTATACTTTACATTACAGCCTCACAGGGCCTGCAGGATATTAAGAGGAACCAAGAAGTATTAACCACAATTTAGTCAGACCAGGACTTAAACAGACAAAAAGCCTAATTTCCCTAGTACTTTTTATATACTTCTAGCACTTCAAGACATGCAAGCATATGTAAAAAGCTATATTACTAGCAAAAAAAAAAAAAAAAAAGCAGGTTTAATGATTTTTTGATGTTTTGGGCTTTTTTAAATGCCTTTCATACTGATACTGATCACAGTCACAGTTGGGGTTCTTTGGCACTTCTAGAAAACAGGCCATTTCCAATTAAGTGTCTAAATAGGAAATTATCAGGACACTTTAAGCATTCAGATTTGAACTGAGTGCTTTGAACTTCTGGCTGAATTAATTTATAATTTGTATTCTTCTATACATGTACGTTCCTACTGCACAGCATTAGCAGTACTACTACTACAAAGATTACAATTATATCGTAAGCACTGCTTAGGGAAGGAGCCTGGCTGGAGCCACAGCTTTACCTCTCAGTCTGTATCCTGATGAGCAAACAATGCTCTACTCTGAGAACAGTATCAGCTCCTCTCCGCTTTCTGTACTACAAACTGTGTGCGCTTTGGACGTGGTTTCCTCCTAGGGCTTTGCACAGGGCATTGTCCCTATGCGTGGCTATAGAACTGAGCTCAGAGACTCAGTCTAGACTTCCTACAGCATGTAATTTGGGTTTCAATCCATGATGTATTTACTTAGTGTAAATAATTCAGGGTTTGATTCAATTGATACATATTAGGCCTGTTTTCTGCCACACTCAGAATCTCCCTTTCTGTCAACAGGAAAATGTCAAAGATTTTCAAGAATCAAATAACAAAGCAGCACACTTGTCAGAAAGGAATTTGTAACAAAAATGAGGGACTTTTTAAAGCAAATCACATCAAATGTGAGTGAAGCTCCAGTATTAGAAAATAACTAAAAACAGGAAAAAGGAAACATGCAAACAATAACTGTTTCAAGCACTTTGTCTTGCATGTCAAGTGTAAACCATTTCTGAAGAATTTTGTTGTTCCTTTTGAAAATCAACTTCCCATGTCTTTTGAACAGCAGTGTTTAAATCCTTAGAGAAGGTCTGTGCAATATAAGAGTTGTATAGAATAAACTAATAATCAGAAGTTTGTCAAAAGAACTCAGCTGTTCTCAGAAGGATTATACTTACCATGTTCACCCCTTGGTTAACACTACTGAAGAAGACAAAATGCTGCCTAGTCTGACAGTGAAATGCTAATCAGACAATTTGAGTTTTGCCAAAGCTGGGAGGCCAAAAGTTTGACAGTTTGCCTTCCAAGACCTCTTTTTACACCTTTTTGACCAAAATAGCTGTTTTCACGCCTTTCGCACTCCCACTGATGTTTTGAGGAATCACATATTTAAGGGTTAAAACCATTCTGTGAAAGTCTTTTTGAACCACAAATGCTTATGTCCTTGGCTCATGCACAGTCCAAAAATTCTCTTTGCCTAGACTGCCTCACACATAGCTTCATCCCCCTTAGCAACACCCTTCACAGTTTGGGATCTATTAGTGATTAAAACTGGAAAGGACCTTCACAGTTTAATGAGAATAAGCATCATGTTAGTAGCTCAAAATACTCCATTTTGAGCATTGCAGCATTTTGAGGGGGTTCTCTCAGTGAAATCCTGTAAGCTACCTTTTTTTTTTTTCCAGAGAGTTCACTTTATTTTAGTTTGGTTGAAAAGGACCTCGAACTATTGCATTATAAATATACAGAATTTTGCTCACTAGATTTCATAAGACATATTTATGGGGAAAAGAAAACAAATTCAAAACCTAAGAATCCTAAGATAATATGTTGTACTTCATGCACTCTTCTCCTAAGGAGAGGATAATGAGATAAGTGGAAGTGCATAATGCTCCAATTTTGCCTTGGTTTCTGAGCACAGTGTTTGACTGTGGTCAATTTTTACCATGAAGCCCATAGCAAAACAATTTAAGGGCAGAGCAGTTCAGAAATTCTCTCCTTAGAGATACTTTATATTTAAAATCTGGGCAGTTGACAAGTTTTGCTCTGTGTTTTAAAAGAATTATATTTTTTTTCAACACAAAGACTTCAGTTGCTATTCTGAATAGCAACTGAAGTCTTTGTGTTGGAAAAAAATAGAATATTTCCAATATGAAGTACATTGGAAGAAGTTTAATTCACTGATTATTGAACTATCTCATTTCTATGTTTTACAGATAAAGTTCTCTGTTGATGTCACATATAACTTCTGGATCTTATTTTCGAAGTTTAAAAAATACTTATTCAGAAAAACACTTAAGAATCTGTTTTATCTCTAACACAAAATAAATGTTTTTCAGAATAAAGAGAGGGTTACTTACAATCCTCATTTTCAGTGTGTGTAAGATAAATATTTGGTGTTACCATGTAAAACCATGTATATTATCATCCTCCCCCACCCACCACTGAGACTATACATTAAGATGTCACGCAATTCTGTATTTATCCCATGCACCAACCTTTCAAGTAAATTTGAAATCTGTTTATTTCTCTGAACAACACAAACCTTGCAAACAACTAAAGAACTGAAAAATCTTTCACTGGTCAACTTTGCAATAGGTTTTGTGGTGTTTGTTGTGGTGTTTTTTTTTTTTAATTTTCAGTTTCTTTCCCATCAAAGTTGGGAACAGTGTAGATGGTAGCTAGTATTTACTTGCGTGTTCAAAGTCTAAATCTTGACCATTATACTTCTAATGCTGTACTGTAATATAATGCTTTCCAGTGCTGGAAATAATGAGGAAAATAAAAACTGCTGGGATACAGTAGTGTGTTAGCAATGGAGCTCCTTGCACAATATCTATCACAATACACCACAAATTTCACCATTGCCATAATTTATGTTTATTAATAAACTCCATTGTAACTGACGTTTCACTACTTGGGTCTCTGTAGAGTTCTCCGGGCTCCCAAATAACAAACTCCTCCAGTTAATAAATTCATTTGATTGATGAGTTAATGTCTACATGACAGGATAAAAGGTGACATTCTTTTTCACTTTTTATGTACTGCTAATTGTATTTATTGTAATAAGTAGAAAAAAACTGCATCCACCCCTATTTCTCACTTTCTACATTTACACATGATTTTTAGTGTAAAAGTCTTAATATATTTTCCTTTAGATCTGTATGTGGGATTCTTCTTACCTCTCTGTCCCAGAGTTAGCAGTCTAGGCTGTCTCTAGAGTCACATCTAGACAGATATTTATCCCAGTTACCTTATGACGGGATGGACTTCCTGAGATACCCATCTTTTACTGAGACCGAAGAAGGAGCTAAGGCAACTAAGTCATACTAGGCAATTAACTTTAAGACAGATAAATTTCGATGACATGAATTCTACTATAAGCTTTCTTTTAGTTGTAAGACTGTAGGTATATGAATTTGTAATTCCAATACATCCTTGAATAAATTCTAGGTAACTTTTATTTATCGGAGATTGCTATTATAATTACAGAGCAGAAGCAGTAACAATTTTTACTGTTTGGATTATTTCACTTTCATCTTACACAGTTCTGCAAGTGTTGGCATTTTTTTAAATTAGTGTAAGTAGGGGAAAGGCTTTCTTTGCTTACAGATCACATCATGTTCTCTACCTTTTTATTGCTGTTGCATTTCAATTTAATGTTTAAAATGCAAAGAAAATATATTCTAGGAATGAACTCCCAAACTCATGTATACATTTACTAAATACACTTTTGAAAATGTTAATGTTTTTTAAAAGGCAAGGAAAAAAAGGTATGACTGAAATAAACACCTTGTCTTAATCTAAACAATAAAAGCTAAAAAATATTAATAAAATGATAGTAAGTTCTTGTTTTATATAAAAGCAGTAACTGTTTTTCCTGTTAAAGACAGGGATTTTTGTTTTGAAATGACAGGGAAAAGAGGTCAGCAACGTCATATTGAAAAGGTACTACACAGCAAAAAGCAAATTATGGGTCTTGAAAGTTTAAGGCTTTTAATAATTTAATACCTGTGGAATCCAGGCCATGTAACAAGGGAGAACAGATGACACACTGGGAGAATCATGCAGATTTTCTGAAAGTCGATTTCCATCAAAACTGCAGCCTTCCAGTTGTAAACCACTAATCTGCCATGGAAATATAAAATATTCAAATATATATAACAGATTTGAAATATCAGTAATGATTACACTGTGCTTTAATAAATGATGATCCTTTTTACTGTGACCAAAACAGCAAACTAATTATTGTAATGTTCTGTGTAAGAATAGGAAACATGATTTAAAAGCAAGACCTGGACCATGCTTTGGCGTGAACTTCCTCTGATTTGGATTCACATTCTTTGAAATGTTAAGAGAAAAATACCTGTAAATGTCATCATTCATGAAACTGAAGTTGCCTGGCATTAGATTAATGGAAATATGATAGCAACAGCCAAGTACACAATCATTACAGTGTCAAGAAGAAGAGAACAATCACTGAAAGAAGCATGACTTCCTGCTTTGAAGTCTGAGCCTGGCTTTCAAAGAATGGAATGTGCGATTACATAGCTTCTGCAGAGACAAACAAAATATATTGAAATAATATGAGAGAAACTTGTATTTAACATAACTCAATATTTCTTAGATAAACTATTGTATGGAAAAATTAAACAAGAATCCCAGATGCTTCTATAAGTGACTATATATGTAACATGCTTTAAGTTCTTTCTTTCAGCCTCCCAACTAAACATTCTCTTTTCTTCACTGAAGTCCTGCATAAATTAATGACAATATCTATTCTGGATTTCTTCCAAATAAAATTTTCAATATCTGTTGATCATTTTGTTTTCCCAGTACAAATAATAATAGTTTGTCAGTATAAATAATAATGGTCAGTTTGGCCTGCTGAAGTGAGAACTTCAATTTTAGCAATAATAAAACTTAACTCAGTAATAACTTTTATGTAGCTTTCCAAAAGGCTAAATCTTAAACTGGAGCAGATGTATAACAGAAGCCACAATCTGAAAATCATCTGTTATACTATCATTCTGAAGCCCTGAATTAAATACATAATAGTGAGGTAGGCTTTCACCAAACACAAGGTTCATGAAGTGGGGCTGGAACTAGGAAATACAATGCTGTTGGAAACTGGATGAGTGACCACATAACCAAATGGAGAAGAGTATCATTTTCTAATACATTTTCTTTTGCAAGAAATTTTAAAAAATGTACTAAATTTTAAAAAGTGGTTAAAGTATGATGTTACGATGAAGATTGGTATCATAGAAGAGGTAATGGAAATAATTTGCTTAGGTAATTACAGTATTCTAAAATTATTTATTTGACAAGAAAAGTTGCAGTTAAGCAGTAACACAATGGGGGTTATTGTCATACTTGAAAAGTAGTGCTTTTCTCCCAAGTGTTGAGGTTTTTTTGTTAATGCTCTACTAACTGTAACCTAGCTAAGATTATGTTTTGCATTTTTAATAACTAATTATTCTTTTGATTGTAGACAGGCATTTCAGTCTTCAAAAATTTGTTCTTTAAAGTCATATTTCTGTTCTAACTCTGAACTGAAGACTCTTCCTTATAATGTACAAGATGCATATAGACATATTCTAATGTGAAAAAAAGATTATAAAAGATTGGATTTTAAAAAGCTATAGAAGAAAGCTGTGTTTCACCTTGGACAGACAGTGACCAGAAAAGTGGCAACATTCTTTGAAGCAATCGGTGCTCCATACAGACTAGGACTCATGATAAAGCCTCCAAAATAGTGGGTAACCTGAACGAAAACAACCCCAATGGAAAGCTGAGAGTAGTATGACTTCTTCTCTAATGTGATCTTCCACAAATTATTATAACAAGGCCTTAGTGAAATAGATAAAATTTTTCAGACTTTCTATTTGAACTGCAAAACCTTTTTTCTTCTCCTTCAACCTCTTGTCAAAAGCTTATGGTCTTTTCTTTGTTATGAAAGTGTGACACTCCTCTCCCTTCTCCTGCCAAGTTTATTGTGAACTTTGCTTTGAATCTTCCCTAAGATTTTCAGGTCTGCTACTTTTAAGGTACAGTGTTAACATTTGATATTTTGTACTGTTTCTTTACAATTTCAAAATCTCTCCACACAGACAGATTTTGGAAAAAGCTGACTTTATCTAGTAAAAGATCTAGTGTCAACAGTCTTTAATGACAGCCTATATACATTCCAGTGCCATTTCTGTCTTGCAAGAACAAAGAGTATAAAGAAAAATATCATAAAAAGCACAGAAGGAACAAAGTCTTACTAATGATTATACTGAGGCTTTCCCACAGACGCCTTCCCGGCGTCAAGGACTCAATTTATTATAACCACAGGTCCTAGATTATACTTTATCTCACTACACTTCTGAAAGAATGCTTTCAAAGCTCTTATTTAACTCTATCACACAAATATTAGAAAGATTCATCTCACATGTTCTTCTTTCTACCCTTCCTGCATTCTGCAGGGAATTTTGTTACGGAGTTTAGTTTGATAAATATGTGAGTTTGGCAAAGTTATTGAGGGAAGACTGGACTGATGAAGAGGTTTTAAAATGTATTGTTAGGGTGTTCAAAGGTCTGGCCATCC
Source organism: Strix uralensis (assembly GCF_047716275.1). Lineage (NCBI taxonomy): Eukaryota > Metazoa > Chordata > Aves > Strigiformes > Strigidae > Strix > Strix uralensis. The sequence continues at coordinate 122,951,655 of NC_133973.1, forward strand.
TGAACATCTCTAAAAGAAGTTTCTATAGAAGTGGGTTGCCTATTGAAAAATCTCTTTCTATTGCACACACATTTCTTCTTTTGATATTGGCAGTTCCTTTGACATTACAGTTATGTAAAATAACATCATTTGATCTTCTGGAAAACTTCAACCAATCATAGAAATTCCTTTGAAGATGAAGACCAAAATTTTGACTTTGATTCAATATTAAAAGACACTGAAAAAAATAAAACACTGGAACAATGTTCTTTCAGATACTGTTTGGCTGAGTACTCTCATAGCCTTGTACTCACTTCCATGATAAACGGTGTAGAGAAATTACAACTACTACAAAGCACACAGATTTCACAGTATCTATAATCAGCATGCATAGTATTTTTGCAACTCAGCTCAGAGTAATGGCTAGAGTTTACCATAACTTTTAAAATTTTAGTTCTTACAAAGTATTTGGCATTTTGCAACTATTGGTACTAGTTTAATTTTAAAAAAGCGATTGTTAGACATTACAGATTATGTTTGTTTAACATATATTTGTAGAAAATGTGCTGATACCATGGTCCAAAACATCTTGGGTTCCAAAATTTCAAATTCTCTGCAATTAATTTTTCCTTACTATTTAATGCTATAATTTCCCATGAAATTATACAAACTACAGCAGACTTCAAGAAGTCATATTTTCACTTCATTACCTCTATAGGTCTCCATCATTAATTTTTTGATATTTCAGGATGTATACCGTAAAAAAAAAGACCTCTCAGGATGCCTTATAATAGCAGTTCTCTCAATTGCTAAGAGCAAAGTTTTGATATTAATGTTGATATTATGTATTTGAATATTATAATATTGCAATAAATTTTTTATTTTCACTATTTATGTTAAGCTCTACCCAAGCTCATAGCACCTACTACCTAAAAAATTGCTTATCATGTTTCTTCTTTTTTTCCATTCTTTTCTACAATAACAGAAAATGGAATGCCAAAAAGAATGACTACCTGCTTTTGTACAACAGCACAATCAGTGCACAAAGCAAATGAAGAGAAGTATTTGCATATCAATAGGCAATTATATTGCAATAGCCATACATTTTCAGTACCTTTTGTTAGAGAAATCCAAAGTGATATTAAAGAAGGTGTAATTTTATACAGATTGATTCTAAATCAAATATTCATCACATCCTACTAGGAGAGATCTACCCCACATCATATGTCTAAATTATCACCTGAATTAACACTGATAATTTAATATCAGAATTGATAATTCACCCAGATTCAGGTGTATTATTGGCCTGATTGAGCGTTCCTCTGTCTACTTTGTAGTTACAATGACAGTTTTAGCACTTCATGTTTTCGACTTACAGATGATCACAGGGTATATTATTTGAAATTTTTGGCACACAAAGATCATTCCAAATGTCTACAATTGATGAAGCATAATGCTATTTTTTTAGAAGTGAAGGAAGACTGAAAAAGCATTTTCATAATACAGATCATAATGAGATTTCCACCTTCTCTTCCTTATCAGAACAAATTCTAAGCCATCAAAAACTTCTAAAATTAAAGGCAAGAAAAAATATCTCGAAGAACATGTCTTCAAAACAGTGTGACTAAGACAGTTATACAAAGTATGTGTGAACCTTAGGTTTAAATTTAATGTTCGTCCACATTCCTAATTGTTCCAATCCTTCAACAAAGATATTCTGTTAGAATAATTAAATATTGAGCATGACTCTCCCATATCCCAAAACAGAGTCCCCCAACCATGTGAGTACAGAACCAAATCTCTCAGTAGAAATACTCACGCAAAGTGAAATAGGACCATTATCATAAATTGAGACTGATAAACCTCAGAAAAGCCTATACCATGATGTGGTTCTTGTAGGGGATGTGAGAGATCCATTTTTAAACCTGCAGTCTGAATCATGTGAAGAAGGAACATGCAGTGTCAACAAATCAAATCTTCTAACAAAAATAAATCACATTTACCAATTCTACCAATTACCACAAACTTTTTAATTTTTGAGATCTATCCTATGTGAGAAGAAAGCAGATTGGCAAAGAGAAAATTTCTTAGTAGCCTTATCTGCAGACAGAAGGATATCCAATGAGGAAGTTACAGTGAAGTATAAGGTTGAGATATACAATGTCAAACTTGTAGTGACTCAGTTCACTGGGAATTGTACGTATTTAACTGCATCATGTGCAGCCTAAGACAGCAAAAGTAGACATTTTTTTTGCTAACTCTTTCCACCTTGTTTTTAGAACATTCTGTTGTGCTTACACTTTGTTTTCTTCTATTTCATTCCTATGTAAGACTTTTCATTCATGTATTACACTTTCTATAAAAGATCTTCTTATCAGCACTGGTGCTTTTATACAATGATGACATCATCTTTAATCAAGTAGACAACTGTTGTTCTTCATAACAGCATTGTATAAACTTAACATATTTTTTGCATAAAGCCTGGAAAATCTTTAAATATCTCTTTCCTGAACCCTATGTCTCCATGATACCTGTGAATTTAAACTCCAAAAATATGACAGGTTTTAAAAAAAACCCAACTTTTAACTTCGGGCAATTGATCAAAACTACAATTGTAGGTTTTCTCCTGTCAGTGGAGAAAGACTAGTATCTCCTGAAAGTTGTTTAACTCTTTTAAAATCTGAATTGATGCATGTCTTCATTGACAAAATGGGGCTGGTAAACTCCAATATCCAATCTAGGTATCTAAAGTCAGGTGGGATAAAACAGGCTCCCAGCAACCTCACCACAGCATGTGTTTAAGGACTTATCTATTCTGCTGATTGAATTTTTTTTTGAGTCCCCACTCAAAACAGCTCCCCACTGTATAAGGTTAGTCTGACTTCTTGAAACTGCAGATACAACATTAACTTTACCAGTATTAAAAGTCATATTGCTCATGTGAACCAAGCTTAACATGCAATCCAGAGGATCCTTATCAAGCAAGACACATTTTAGAGGATGACTTTTCTGAGTCACTGACATTTTTATGCCCTAGTTACAGTCTATGTGGTGTTTAGCTTTACTAATGTGAAACTTTCTCCCCAGTTCCCCACGAGCACAAGGAAGGACTCATGGAAAGGAATCTAAATGTTCAGCATGGCAAAGTGTTCCAAAGCCTTTCTGTACATCAAAGATTCAAAGGAGCAGTGAAGATACTGGTGAATACTTACTAATACAAATTCACTGAATATTGCTTTTACTGAGGAAAGGATAATATTCAAATCAAGCAACTAAACTTGACAGAATTCTTACCTTTTGTTAAAAATAACCACTCATCTAACTGTTTCTACTATTCCTGTGGCATTGTCTTTTTATTTTTGATTCCTCTTCGAACATAAGACTCATTCTTGTGAAGCAATAGAGAATATATGTTAACCTTTCTGCCTACATGTAACAGTGACTGCTAATAGTGTATTCTAACTAGTATTACCAAAAATCTACCACTTAAATTTGCACATAACAAAGAATTATAAGCTTCAATACATCTAACCGGAGTGTTGTTATAAAACTCTTTCCTCTAATTACCTTTTATTTCTTTAGTTCCCAAGCAGCTACTTCAATCTAGCAATTGTAAAATATTGCAATATTTTTTAGGATATGAAAATACTTAGATAATATTATTCATGCATGGTGTTCAGATATTTGACATTGACTTCTGACATTCTTCAAAGATGGTAGGATGGTTTTGAAGAAGTCCAGACTTCTAGGATTTGCAGATGATAGCCTACTAGAATGAGTGGTCTGAGACATGAAAGTCAATTTTGGCTTACTGCTGTGGACTTAAAAGTCTTGGGTGAATCTGGAACCTCAGAACATGTGATTTGCAGGCTCTGAGGTTTATCATATCCCAGGTTTATCCCAGGGAACCAAACTGCCTTAGAAGTCCCTTGTTTTGTTTATCTCCATTTTTCAGATTGGATGATTACAGTTATCTTTTCTGGCCTTACAATCTATTAATATTTTAGGAATATGAATTCTTACACATTCTGTATTAATAATTTTAGATAATGTCAGCAGCCAACTCAGAACCCTAATATCTCCACACTTGTGTGTCTGCCTGCATTATCAGACTAGAGAAGGCACCCTGCCACTTGCTTTCTCCCTCCTAGTCTAGCAATCTCTCTGCTTTAACTGCACATCAGTACATTGTTGCATGGTGAGTGCTCTGCATTATTCACCGTGTTTCTGTAAGAATGCAGTTTTAAGTGCCATGCTCTGAGCTGAACACAGCACTTTGAGCTGTGCAGTATTATCATGGAACCAACATACCTGTTAGAAGATGTAGCATAGAAAACTTATTTCGTGAATTCCCTATAAAATTAAGTATAAAACAGGTGCAGAGAGATCTGCATTGAGCCAAAGTGGCAGTGCCACCTGAAATGTTAAGAAGCTAAGCTAAAGCATTTGAGGATTCATCTCTACTTTGCTGTCTAAGCAATCAGTAGTGACTCTGTTGGCTGTAGCCCTACGTATCCATTAAAAAAATGTTGGGTCTTTATCATATCAATAGCTAGACATATTACAGTTTACTTCGGTTTGTTTACTTCCTTAGAAGTCTCTTTTCAGTGATTCACCAAATCCTAACACATGGCCTTAGACTTAGAGATTTACATATGGATTTCCTCTTGCTGTATGCCACAAGTCCTTCTGGACAGCTACTTTCTGGACAACAGTTAGATTATAACTGACGGAACTGAAGCTTCATTTTTTATCTAAGAGGTGGTTGAAGAGAATGGAGCAAGAATAAGTTTAAATTTTAAATTTTAAATAAGCATTGTGACTTGGGGGGGGTAGAAAGATAACTGTTTTCCTTCTCCCATTTTTGCAGAATTTTTGCACTACCAGTTTTGTAGCTGTATATCATTAACCAGCCTTTGTATCTCAGGTACACGAATATATTTATAGATCAGTTTTCCACAAAGTTTATGGACAGATGACTTGGACTATGCTAATAAAATATCTTTGTAGAATTCTAGTAAAACATCCTAGTAAAATACCTTAACTTGGAGTTTGCCTTCCTGTATTCGCCCTTTCCATGATGCTGTAAATTTAAGGCTGTCCACTGAGCAGCTCATTACTCTGCAAGGGAAACATATATACAGTAAATCTTAGAGTCATATAACAACAGGAAATGAAATACAAAACCAAAGCAATGTATTTTCAATGTGTACCATACCACTAAGTCTTACTCTGAAGAAAAACTAATTTTTAATTTCATCTAAAATAAAAATAAATCAGCATTAAACAAGTAACTCACAGATATTCTACTTCAGTGCAAGTAATAAAAATGAGATTACTAATGACAGCAATTGACATAATTTGTTGGATCTGTGTCCTGAAAATGAAATAACCATCTTCACGCACAGGGAACAATGGCACATTAGCACACATAAATAGGTAGACTATTTTTCCCTCACCTTGCAGTCTCCTGGCGTAAGGCATTGAGAAATGTGTCTGGATGGAATATCTCTGAAAGGTCAAGGGTGTCTGACAGTAGTTTCTGTTTCTCTGCTTTTTCTACCCAATTCTAAAAGGAAAAAGGGAAAACAAAGAATCCTGAAGTTATTGCCTGATTTTTCAACATTTTGAGTTAATATGGGTTTGTCAATTATTATGATTAATGAAAAATGTTTGTGTAAATATACTGTAACTTCACAGATTAATATTATTTTAAATTATTTCAAACTGGTAAACAGAAAATTATCACCATTTAAAAGTATAAAGAAAAACAGCAGTTTATGTGTAATGTGACTCATCCATTCTAAATAAACTTCTGTTCCATACTTGTACGGTGCAGCTCACTTTGTACAATGAAATTTTATCAAGTTGTTAAAATTCTGTTGAAACCCTATTTCACCTTTACTAACAAGACAGTTTATGTTTTCCATCAAAATTGTTGTCATTACTGTCGTTGCTTTACTAAGTTCAGGCAAATAACTGCATTCCTTTCAAGTATGCTTTAAGATCATTCTCTTCCGTAAACTGGATTTAAATTCAAGAAACACTTGATTTTCAATCTGCAGTAAGAGCTTTTATAAGTACTTACTAAAAATTTTTTTTAAAATATCTCTTAGTACTAGGTTGATGCTGCCATTTTTAGTGTATTAGTTTGAGACGTGAACTCACAGAATTTCTGGTAAGGTAAAAACTGGCCTCTGTTATATTTGGTAATAAGTGAAAATAATAGAAGTGGGGGCGAAATAACTGGCCTCAGTTATCCTTACAGAACACATGCCCCAACCTAATTCTTTCACGCTGTCCTACATGCAGATATGAAGCCTGTTACTAGGAGCAGCAAGCTTGGAATTTCCCATCAACGCAATGCATTATGTACCAACATGAGAAAAGATACGCACATTGCACCTTGCAATCTTGATAAACTATGTGTCTTAAGTAATGAAATCTGAGTTTGATCCTCAAAACATTAACAATCTCAGACTAAAGAATTTGTTATCCTCAGACAAGTTATTTAGGTAGCTGAGTGGTTATGCAACAGTCCATGCTCAAAATCCTTTGTTTTGAAACTTTTATACTGTACATCTTTGGTACAATTCCTTCACACTGTATAGTCACAGGACTGACTATGCTACTGTGGTATAAATGTTAAGTTACCATATAATCTAGTCTATAAGTAGTTGCAAACCATATACCTCTGCACAGAAAGATTGATGTTTAATACTAAGCTAGAAAATAGTCAGAGATTACGATTCCACATGTTATCACCAAACAGAGAAAGACAAACCATGCTCCTTTCTAAATACCAACTACTAGAAGATTATGAAATTACTCTAGTCACTGAATAAAAAAAGCAGAAGCTACACTCTCGTTACACAATGCACCTGCCAGGCATCCATACACTGTTTAAAAAGTACTCCACTGTCTTCTTTGAACTGCTGACAGACAAATAATTCCATAGAAGCATCTTGGAAGTGACAAAATCATCCAAAATACAAGTAAATATCAATAAGTGAATTTTATTTTGTCAGTGTGTCAGACACATCTCCATAATGTTTCCACCATGTTCAAACATTTAATTGGTGATCTTTTTATCTGTCACATCACTGATTATGAGCCCTCAACCCAAATGATTCTGAATCAGTTAGGAGATTTTTGCTTTCCATTTTCATTAGCTAAATGCACACAGTTAATGACTCTTGTCTGCATGATTCTTCTAACGACTTTACATAACAATCTCTTTTATCATATAGCAGTAATTCTGCATTCTGGTTAGGACAGATTTTGTAAATCGTTTTGTGTAATAAAAGTAGACACAATCATTTCAACTTGTATTTAATATAATCATTCTATTGCCGTTATCAAATAAACTTCTAATGTAACTGCTAAAGAGAAACACCATCAGGAACATAGATGCTTATATTCCACCCAATTAAAAGACCAGTATGGGTGATATTAATTCTGAACTCTTATAATTAAGTAGCACTAGGAAATACACAGTAACAAAATAACTTTCATTTGATCACAAAAGCAAAGTTTGTAGTTGCTTGTACTGCTCTACATAGAGCTGAAGACATAGCTCATTCACAGCTGTTTAATAAATAATTTAAGATTTAATTGCAATCAAAATGATAATAAAATGTATTTTTACAACACAAGTGTAAAAAATTATCCTTATACTTATTCTCCTTTTTGTCTTGTACGACCATATGGAAGCATGTTAGTGAAGTGCCACAGTCTCATAAGACAACATTCTATTAAATGGATCATTTGTCACTAGTACATCTACTGCCACTCTCATAACACTTGGAAGAGATCAGGTCTTGAAGGGAAGGAACTTTAAGCTAAGCTGTAGAAAGACTGAAGTGATGTTTCTTGAAAATGAGGAATCTTGTAACAGCTTAGCTGTAGTATCTTCATTTCCCTCTCCCATCCCGACTCCAATCAAAACATACACTGACTTCATTTGTCAAAGTGATGCAAAGTTGCTTGGCTGATTGATCTTGGATGGCCATGTAGCATTTCAGTCTGAAGGACCTTCTTTCATCACCAACTCAGTAGAAAACTTTGCCTTTCCTGCCAGGTAGGCAAAAATAATCCACATATTTGCTACTTGCCAGCGGGATTACAGTGAGAAGACTACCATCAGCTCCAAGACGGTGTAAAATCTAGCTATTTGTCTCTGCAGCTCAGGTCAATACCCACTACTTCCCACTACTCACTCACTCCTATCTCCCATAATATGGTCTTTAACAGGTTTGCTGCAATTCAGGATTTGGTTTTCTTCTTCAAAACAGCTAATAGTTGAGACCTAAACTCACTAAAAGCAGATTTCAGTGTATGAATTAATGGTACCTCTTTGGTTACATACGGCAGCTATAACATCTGGGAAAAGGCATACGAAAGTTGAAATGGTATAGAACTTATTCTTAAAACTAAATTCACATTATATTAATAATTTCTATTATAACAATAATGTGGCCTACAAGCCCAAATATCCTAACCTCAAAAAGATTTATGTTACAAAGTAAAATTAAAAATCTATCATACACTCTTTTTGTAACTGTTTATTTCAGTATTTCAACATTTCAATATTTCCTGAATGTTTCTTATCACAATGAAACTAGAAATTTGTTTGAATTGTCCATGATAGATTAATTTAGCATATGATGATTATAAATATAATATCAAAATTTATCAGCAATACCCAAACTGCTTGCAAAGCAATTCCTGGCAGGATATTTAAAAACTTTAATTAATGTGAGGTTCTGTTTGGTATAATAAAAGGATTTTTTTTTTTACAAAAATAAATCTCTAAGTGTGGTCTCAGGTGGTTCAAATAATAATTTTTCATATATCTTAACATCCAAGAAGCCTCTGTTCCATTTTCAGAGAGAAGCCTTTCTTATCTTCTATAATCCCAAAGCAAACTTAGCACCTCATATCAAACAGTGGAAGGAATAAGAAGGCTGCCAGATTTTCACATTATCATTTATACAACTTTAGGATCACAGAACTCCTCTACAATGAATCAAGTACTTATCCTTCACCTGTTTTAATTCATTCCAAACATATTCTTTTCTACTATGTTTTCCTGTTGGTGTGGTCCCAGAAGAGAACTTTTCTTGAAAGAGAAAATCATATAAATCACTACAGAAGTGATTTCATTTCTGTGCCTAGATGGAAAATTGTATTCACTGTTATATGAATATGCATAGCCAGAAACCATAGAGCACAATTGTTTTCCCTTTAGTTTTAGAGGGATTTGAAGTTACTAGGGGAAAAAAATGCAGGACTTTGGATAAGTCTGAGAGCAAATGATGGTGAATAGCACTGCTAGGAGAGTAAGTATTCAGTTAACCAGAGTTTAGATTAAGCAAAGGTCAATCAAGCAGTTACGCTAGAGTCCTGTTTTCCTCACCGTGCAGCAGCTGTTCCATAGGTGTGCTCCTAAGTGTTTCCATCCAGTGGTAAATACCAGCAGGAGTAATTGTATTACACTCCAAAGAAATTAAATAGAGGTATTTTTTCTGGCATTGAGCACAGAAGGGGTAATGCATAGCTTCTCAGGAGCAACTGGCATACAACAATTTGCTCCCTTGTGGTAATTTTTTGTATGTGAAATCCTTAAGCTATTATTCTTGAGTTAGTTATCCTTTATTAAATGAACATGTGAATACTGCAGTATTTCAGGTCTATGATAAGGTGTTGGCACATACTATCTTTCAAATGGTAAATCACACAGGAATTTAATCTGGAGTCCTATTTTTGTCTTAAAATAGTTTTTCTGGTTCTTTATTTTTTGTTTTTGTTTGGTTTGGGTTTTTTTATTTTTATTTTAGAGCATGCTGACCAAAATTGCTGGTTAGTGCTTTAAATAAAATACTATTATTTCTTTATTTCAGTTTGACATGCCTCGGAAACCCCCTGTTTGTTCAGGAAGTCTGAATACTAACACAATAGCACAGTGCTGAAGCATAAAAATTCTGAATTCATTAGCATCAACATGTTAGCTAGCAATGTGCCAGACGCATACATGCAGTAAGGCATAGCTGAGGGAAGCATTAGCAAATGTGATCTCATTCCGGTTACTATTAATTTATTTTTATCAAAACAGGAACTTAACTTTCCATGAATTACTACTTCCTACATTTAATAAGGATATCAGAATGATGATGCTGCATAAGAACTGTAACACCATACTGACAAATTCATGATTGATGTATGCCAAAAATACCTACTTTCAGATATTTCCTATATGATCACTAAACACAGAATCCAGTTAGACAATATTCATGCTTCATGCCTTCTAGTTTCTTCTTTTTCTACAACTAAATACATCAATTACTAGGTGCTAGATCACATTTGCTCTAACATAGAGTATAACTCGGTAAGGAAGTATAAGAGCTTGGACTAATCCTTGGTAGAACCAGAAATTATGTGCAGAGCAAAGGGGACAAACATTCACAGAAACTTCAGTGTCCTCTTCTTCTGAAAGAGATTATGTTCCTACTTCCTACCTCCACTGGAGAGAAGTTGCAGGTGAGGGAACGCAGTGGCACAAAATATTCATTTGCAGATAACAGACAAGACTGCCTACCATAATCCTTGGACAAAGTCAGGACTACATCAGACATAATTTCTTTGCAGAGTTTTGGAGCAGGGATGCTGCAACCTACATTGTCATGGTGCCGGTGTTACTAAACAGGGGTACAGAATACTCAATATACTAGGCACTAGTAATGATGGGATGCACCACAGTAATTTGTTTTATAGTACCAGCTTGAAGGCTACGTTACAATAGGGAGAGCCAACAGAGAACTGCTTACTTTGCTATGGTTCATTTTCTCTGGTCAACACCCCATGAGATACAGATTTTCTATTAAGCATCTCCTGCACAGTCCTTGTTTCTCTTCTGAAACAAAAACCCCTTGGACTGTAGTCACCAATCTCTTTTTTCTTTTTTTTTTTTCTTTTTTTTTTTACTGTTTACCAGTCATTTATTTTCTGCTGACACCCTCTCTTGAGGCTGTCAAAACTCAGAGAAAATCTCTGTGTCACAGAACTCTTCTCTATTAGCAACTATTAAGGCTTAACCTAACTCTCAGATATGTGTGCAATGTTTATCAAACACACTGTGCTGGGTTTGTGTGGTGGGGTTTTTGGTAGTGGGGGTGTGGGCTACAGTGGTGGCACCTGTGAGAAGCTCCTCAAAAAGCTCCCCCGGCTCCAGGTCAGACCCACCTCTGGACAAGGCCAAGACAATTAACAACGGTGGCTGCGCCTCTGTGATAACGTATTTAAGAAGGGGAACAGGAGAGGGGGTTGGGGGACTTGTGAGGAGGTGTTATGAGAAAGACACCTCTGTGAACACTGAGGTCAGTAGAAGGAAAGAGGAGGAAGAGGGGGAGGTGCACTGGAGCAGAGAGCCCCCCTGTATCCTGTGGTGAGACGGCAGGGCCACCCCCCTGCCACACATGAAGGTCACTGGAGGAGCAGAGATTTGCCTGCAGCCTGTGGAGGACCCCCGGGACTCTGTGGGAAGAAGAAGCCCCCCTGTTGTAGCTCAGTGCTGGGAGCACTGCAGCACATGGAGGTGACCCGTGCTGGAGCATCTCAAGAAGAATGCATCCTGTGGGGAGGACTGACAACAAAGACAGTTTGTGGAGGACTGTCTCCCCCGAGAGGGACATGACGTGGAGCAGGGGGAAGAATGCAGAAGAGTGCTTCCCTCCCCTTTGCAGGAAGAAGCAGTGGGCTGACCACAACCCCCATCCCCTGCCCTGTGCTGCTGAGGGAGGAGTTAGAGATACTGGGAACAAAACTGAGCCCTGGAAGAAGGGAGGGGTGGGGAGAGGTGTTTTAAAGTATGGTAACGCTTCTCACTGTCCCATCCTATCTGTTAAGTGTTGGTTTTGTTAGTGTTTGAAGTAAAGTGATGATCTTGCGATGATGCAAGCCCAGCCTAAACAAAGGAAGTATACGATCGCATGGCCATGTCTGTGACATGACATCCTGGAACACACCATGCTGGCTCACACTAAAGCTACTTACACTCCACCGAACAGAACACAGCAACATGGGATTACTGCTTAGACTATCAAATGGTTTGTTCAACAAAGCATAACTTTGTGCAGACACAGAAATTAGTGCTTTTTTTTTTTAAATTGGTGTAATAAGTTGGCATGGATTGTTGATTGTTCCTACATAGTAAAGCCACGGCATTTAGAGTGAAGGTACCTCATGCACAGTATATGAGCTATTTGAGGCCCATAAAGCCTTTCTTTAAACCAGAAAGGGAAATTTTTTATTGTGGCCAACCCCAACAGAACAAGTCATCATCATGGCTGCAGGTCTCTTTCAGATGTCCTGTCACACTTGAGGGCTAAGAGAATGCTGAAGATCAGTAGAATGGCATAAAGCTTCATTCAAACCTGTTGTCAGGAGAAACAGGCATTATGGAGTAATTTAGGGAAAAAATATTGCACATTTTGTTAAACAGCACAGATTTCTTTGCTTTATTTTTAAATGCATTTTTGTTATCTTTTTTAGATACAATGGTTCTAGTCTGAAAATTATTTCTGTTATATAAATAATTTATTCATAAAATTAAACATTTGGCAGCAATATCTATGTCATTTTGATACCTACTGCACAAAATTTTAAAGCATCCTACAGTATCATGAAATCAGAATAATCAGAGTTCGAAGATCTCTGGAGATCTTCTAGTCCAACTCCCTATCCTCAAAGAAGGGCTAGCCTAGACTAGATTGCTCAGGGGCTTGTTCAATGATATTTTAAATATCTTGAATGATAGAGATCCCACAATCTGGGCCACCTGTTTCAGTGTCTGACCACCCTCAACATTTTTTCCTTCCAAATGCCTAATCAGTTTCCATTCTTGCAACTTGTGTCTGTTTTCTCTTGGCTGATCTTATTACGTGCCACTACATATGTCTAATACATGAAACATTTGACATTTTCAGGGCATATAACTAGATTTATCACTACTGAATATTTAACATTTAAGAGAGAAGTACTACATCGAAGTGGTATAAATCAAGTGCATATTCATTAGAGCAGATTTGACCCAAAAGATACAATGGAAAAGTTCTAAATTATAAAATAATAGAATTCAGGTTGAAAGGGGCCTCTGAAAGTCATCTGATCCAATTGCAGCTCAAAGTAAGGCTAAATTCAATGTCAGTTTAGGTTGCTCAGGGCATTGTCTACTCTAGTTCTGTATATCTCCAAAAGTGGAGCTTCACAAACCTCTCTGGGGAACCTGGGCAATGTTTATTTCGACCAGACAGTCAAAAACTGGACAAGTGCTTCAGATGTGGCCTCAAAAGTGCAGAATAGGAAGAAAAAACAACTCCCTTTGACCTTTAATAAGTTCATTACGAATTCTGCATTTCTATGGTATCGTGATTATCATGGGTGACACATATTTTTTTACAAATTGGCAGCTAATAAGCAACACAATTTTATTATTCTAGTAATATCTTACTGTATTTTTTACTTGATGGATTCTTCTGTTGATATGTTCAAATCCTCAATTTTTACTTTCTCAGTCTGATGAAAATGAAATAGATGAATACACATGTCTGAATAAATCTATTTTATAGCTTCATAATTACATATCTGAATAATGGACAATATTTGGTTGAGTTCTAAATTATTTACTGTATTTTGCCTGATATGTAGGTAATTTCAGTTGACTAAATTTATCATATGGATCATGAAATATTAGAAATGACACTGAAAATGGTAATTATAGAGAACCTATAAGAAAATACATTGTAAGTGTAAGGTAAAGGATGTACAACACTGTACAACAGTACAAACTTGATGGGAATTCTGAAACTCAGGCTCAGATGTAGAGAACAGATTCCTCATTAGATCATAACTCGCGTAGTTCTGAGTGACTACATGAAATTAACAATATAAAGATATCACTGCCTGCAAATGTGCTCTTACACATTCTCCTCCATGTAAGGGCACAAATTCTAAATAAATTGCTATTTATAGCACTCAGATGAATACAGTCAGAAACATACTATAGAGCAGGATGGTATTTACCCTTCCTGCCTTTAAGCATCACTTACATGCCTAAAATGGGGATCTAAGCTTCCTATCACTCTTAAGAACTCTTCTTTGACTCAAGTTTTTTGGGTTTTTTTCACTCAAATACATCCCTCGCTGAACATTTAGAGACAAAGACCACATCAAGAACAACTCTACTAAAATCAAAAAAACCCCACCAAAACCCCAAACCAGAATGCCTATGTGTTTATTCCAGTTTTAAAATACAGTCGTGACAACAGAGTTATTGAGTGCACTTGCATCCTGGACTGGTTGCTTTATTTGAATGTGAATTCCCAAGAGTAAAACTACAGCACACAAACAGATAAACAAGGATTTAGTCAAGAATTACTCTCATGAAGCTTTTCCTTCACAAACTAGATTTGAGATGACAGCTCTGAAACTTTAAAAAGTTTTTTATATTTGTACAGGAGTACAATATGAAACTATGTTATCATTTCAAATTCAGGTGTATGGAATCTCCTGCAGAGAGAAAGATAGGTCAACATGCAGCTATATTTCTGCCTTTCCCCAAAGAAATGCCAAAAAGATTGTTAATTAGGGATGATGCTTGCTTGTGAAATGGCAATGTGTTTCTATTAGAAAATCGGCACACTTTTTAATATATATATCTGCAAGTGCTATTTGAGGAATAGTTATATCATGTTACCACTGATCTTGATCAATTCAAATCTCAAATCAAGAGATCAAATATTTTGTAAACTATTTCACTAAGCCACTTCTCACTAAAACAGTTCAGAACAGAACCATGACCACATCTAGTTACTTTTTAGTTACAAAGCTGTCTTATTACTCTAAGAAATTTATTTCTATGTATGCACGTATGACTATGAAATCACAATTATAAAACAAACAATAAATGTTTTTGCATAGATGGCTTATTATTTATTACTTTTTAATCCGTTATTTATTATTATTTAATTTATTATTATTATTTTAATTGCTTATTATTAGTAGACAAAATTTTTGTAAATATAGTGGCGATCAGAAGAGCAAGTTACTGCAAATGAGTTGTCTAGAAAAAAGCAAAGCAGGTTGATAGACTGTATCTGCAAACTGGTGTATTAGCATGTTGCAGCCTTCTAATTTATTAACGGCTGGAATTTAAAATTACCAAAGTCTTTGACAGCATAATGTAAGGAGACTCATTTTCATATGCAAATGATAATAACATCCTTTTCTACCACTTGTACTATAATTAACCTTTTTTTGCTTGAGCTTTTGTCAGACAAGACTATCCATCTTACTCTGCTTTCTCTTGCAGACAGCTTTGCCCATGATAAAGGAAAGAGATACAATAAGAAACAAGTTATTAGAAACTGAGCAATCTACATTTTAAATTTTAACAATTTAAATGCATACAGTTTATTAGTATTTTATTACTGTATCTTTTCAGATTTCTTCTTGTATTGTGAAAATGTATCTTGTAGCTTAAAGAGAAAAATCAATGAATGGTGATTATTTTATCAGATTAAATAAAGTATATCAACTACAGCTTTAAATCATATAATACAATGTAGAGTTTCTTGTAACTTATGGAGTACATAAATACTAACTTTCATCCATACATACAGAATAAATACAGAACACTAAATCTATTTCTTTTACATTTAAACTGAGGTTAGAAAAAAATATAATTTTCATTAAAATAAGGTAATTTCTCAGAAAGTGCATAGAGACAATGACCTGGGTTTTTCTTCTTTTTTATGCAACACTTGTAAAAAAACTTTTCATGGGTGATCATCATCTGCAATCAATATTCTACAATCAGAGAGCTAACAACTGGTTGGTAGTATGATAAAGGATGCTGCTCAAACTTCTGCTTACAAGGTAGTATTTAATAATTAAAAAAGAATAGCAATTCTCAAAAAACATGCTTAGAATTCTGAAAGTTTAATCAACAGGAGTTGAATTCTGTTGAGACAGATTACTTTGCAAAACATTTAAGCTCGTAACTTGCAAATGTCTCAATTTAACAGAGCATCTAAACTTCATTCAGATTAAGTTTCAACAACTCACGATGAAACTGAACAAAATGCAAGTAGAGATATCTTTCCTTTCCAAATGCTGCTTTTTAAAAACTGTTTTTCCATGAATAAAGTAAATTGTTTTCCCAAACCAAGATAATCCTTGCTCACTGACAGCCAAAAAATATTTCCATTTAAAAAATAGCCAAGTTTGCAGATTTAGTGTGAAAACCCACTGTATTCTGCAGGAAAAGAATAATCGCTCTAGAAAAACCAATGATTTCAGTACCTCTAGAAAGTAAATTGGTGCACAAAACAAAAAAGAAAACTTAAGGAATCCTTTCACCTCAGGCTCCCAAGCATGAACACAGCTTTCTGTGAGTCCCAAGAGTATATAAACTATCTGAGCATAAAAAATGCTTCAGCTTCTGCTTTAGCTTTCTTGGAAACTAGAC
Source organism: Strix uralensis (assembly GCF_047716275.1). NCBI lineage: Eukaryota > Metazoa > Chordata > Aves > Strigiformes > Strigidae > Strix > Strix uralensis. The sequence goes on from NC_133973.1 coordinate 122,968,159, forward strand.
CTTGTTTTGGTGGACAACGCCTATGATCCATGCAAGTCTGATACTTTCATCTTACATTCCATGTGGCCTTCTGTTTTTTGGATGGTGTATCTTTATAGAGCACTATTACTCTATACTGTCCACTACTAAATCAATACAATCTAACTGAAACAGTGACTAAAAAGGGAGTTGATACAACAGCTAGATCTATCAGAACTTCAAATTTGCCTATTACATGAGAGACAAAGAAAAAATCTACATTTTTATAGTAGGACTTGCAAATTTCCAATTTTTACCAAGCAGTTATCACTTAGATAAAAGGTCTTGAAAGATGTATCTTGGCTGATAAATTCTGAACAAAGTGAAATCAAGCTGCAACACGATGAGAGCTGTGGGAGCCAATTAAGACTCAGTTTCTTAGCAGATAATACTAGGTTGCAGTTGTATTTTTGTTTTGGTATTCATGACAGCTGAAGAGAAGAAGCCAAGAAAAGCAACAGAAAAACACTAATTCTTTAGAATAAGGTGGAAATTTGAATTAAAATAATGGAATGGGTAGATTTAAAATGCAGTATTTTAATGTATTTTTGTGCTTTAATATTAGAATACTAAGTGTGAAGTATTCTGCACTGTAGAGATACCTAGGTAATGGCTGTTCAAAGAGAGAGTGATGAGAGGAACAATGACGAGGTGGGGAACGCAGCCAACCTAATCCATCTGAATCAGCTACTCCTAAAACCATAAAAGACAAACCATTAACCTATTGTCCCTGCTGCAAAATCTGCTAGGGCAACCTGCTAGAAAAAATTCTGAAATGCTATGCAAACTAAGTGAGATTACTTAAAGGGGGGGTATATGTCTTATTATGGAGTGCCCAAGCGAGTGAATCTGGGGACTGGACATGACAATTCTGAGATTGTACAAGAGCAAAAGTGGGGAAAGGTGGAGAGGGATGAACAAGAATGGGAAATCAGAGAGGGGTGTACAAGGACATGTCACACGTGGAGAGGCTGCTGGTCAGTACACTTTGGCCAACCTTGCACCTAATCACCAGAGTCTGTCCTATCCTCCTCTTAAGCTTTATTTTTAGGGTTTTTTTTTTGTGCAAGCATGTTCTCTATGTGGGGAAGGGAATCCACTAGCAAACTTCTAGCAGTACCAGCCAGCAGGAGGATAAGGGGTCTGGGAGCTGTGTGCTGCAGACTGAGGGACTGGAAGCAAGACAGGGGAGAGAACAAAAATCAGCCAGATTCAGAAAGGGTGTTTTCCTTGAGCAATGAATCACAGAAATAGGATAGGGCTATTCATGCCATCTGTGTTTATGCAGCTGCCTGTAAAGGTACTGTCCTCCTCTGTTAGCCTGTGTGTGGTTGGCTGTGTCTGTACAGAGTGTGTTTCTGTGACTATTTTGGGATTGATGTTCAGCCTCTATTTCTCAGATTTTATGTGCAAATCATCTATTGTTGCATTAAGATTGATTTATAGGCTCCTCAGAGTTCTTTAACTCAATGAAAATTGACAGGACTTGATTTCATGGCTTTCTAAGAGCAGACTTTCTGCCTGTTAGTAGTGAATGAAAATTGAACCTCTTTGCCTAGATGCCTTGGGTCTGAAGGAAGAATCCTGTGTCTGTTATTCTCAGGTTTTCTAGTAGCTTCAGCAGGCAGTTTCCAAAAATTCAAACCTCATATACCTTGGGTGTCCAATCTACTTTTCTGGGGACCTAATTGTTGAAACGGAGGAATAGTAAGGGTTCCAAAACAGAAACAAAGTCATTCTACCTCAAATAGTAAGACAGTAGTAAAATAGTAAAAATCTTATACTAGGGGATCAAACTGGTATTGAAATTGAAGATTACTACCCTAGATTTCACTTAGGATTGGAGGGGACAAGAGATAACAGCATCCCAGAGAGATACATACAAGTCTCTTGATAAAATATGAAATAGAACTTTTTAATATACTATTTTAGGAGTACTTTATAGATAAACACACATTTTCAACAAAAACTTCCATAACTTATGCAAATAAAAACTTTCAGTTTTCATAGTCATTTCCTTGATTAGAACTCTGAAAGTAGTGTTAATGATTCTGAGGTCAAACAGTCTTCATTTTCAGTGTATGCTGTAAGCCTTTTAGCCGCTGTCTGACCAAACAGTCATCCAAAGGAAGAACTGTTTTACAGATGATTTAAAAACAGCTCAGTCCAAAGAAAGAAATAAATATTTTAATTTAAAATATAAGGTCTTGTTGGAATAAGAGGGGGTTTTTTTGGAAGAAGTTAAATTAAGCTCTTTATTTAGTTAGTTCTTGTGGAAACAAAAAGTTCCAATTTGTTGATCTGAAACATCTTTTTCAATGTTGATATTCATTTGACATTTGCTTGGGCTGCTGTTTTGCCTCTTAATAGCTGTAGTTCTGGGTTTCTTCTCTCTCTTTCTCTTCTGCTGGTACCCACAGCCAAGAGAAGACACTTATCTACAAAGTGGGATGGACTTAAATTCCATTATACACAGATGTATATCATTGCTCAGCTATCATCATGTACCATGAGAGGGAAACCACAGAATACATTTATGATGCCACCATGAGGAAACTGGGAGTATAAGGATCAAAAATTACAATCAACACAAAGATCTAGGGTGATTCATAAGCTTCATATCTTAATGTTGATAGCGAATAAATCACTGTAAACAAGCTGAAACACAATATTGTAAATTCAGTGTCAGCATTGCTAATTGAAAGTATTCAGAAGTCTTCATCTCAGAAGAATGTTCAATACACAGAATTTTTGTTTTAAAGCAAAAGCTAACATCCAAATATCAGAACTTCCACCTGAGAAGAAATCACATATTTCCATCAGCTCTATCACTACGACATAGTACACAGAAAAACATGGCACTACTGCATTTTGCATATACTGATTTGTTCACACTTTAAGTAGGCAGATTTCCTTTTTTTATTTTGCTTTTTCTGAGTGAATGCAGACCCAAGAAATGCAACACCTGTTGTTTTTCTGTCGTTATGTAATGCTCTCAGAACATCTTTACACTTCTATAAATTCTGTTATAATTATTCTACCACCTGGTCTATATTTTGGGTTCTTCCCCATCCCCATTAAGAGTTTGTAAGAGAGCAGTTGCTTTTATTATTTTCTGCACTGGCAGCAAACATCTTGACAAGGCAACCTTTAACTAATAAACTAAGTAGAGACTTACTGCATCCTTAGCAGATGCAATCTTTCAGTACAACTTTTATGTTCCAGTGTTTCCTATTTTTCTCTTGAAAAACACCTGAATCAAATCTGTCTCAAATGGTGAAGGTATATCTTATAGTGAATGAAACAGAGGAGGCATGAGTAACTATCAAAAAACCATGATGATGGAGTTGGTGATATAAAACTAAAGTAATCCAAAATACGTCCTTTATTGAAATATAAATCTGAAGATAATTTTCAGAGTTATGAGAAAATCTTTATTGAAGCCTTTATTGAATTTCTGGATACCAAATCTAGAATTAACTAATGATAAATTACATTTACAAAATCAATAAAGAAAAGTCACAAAAAAAGAAAGTTAACTAAAAAATGATCAAGCCTAATCAAAATCTTGGTGTAATACAAACATGAATTGAAATGACATTGAAGTTAAAAGATGATTCAACTGAAATGCATAATGAAAAATCATCAACATTTTTCCAGTAAAATACATACAAAAAGAAAAACATAGAAATGGTATTTCAGATGTGATCTGACTAGAAGCTTAAGAAGCAAAACAGACTGATAATGTAGTATTAAGAATTGCTTCAAATACAACTGTATTACATTTTTGATGTAAAAAAAAAAATAACAGATATCTGGTCATCTGTCACTACTTTCTATTGTCAGTAACAAAAAAATTAACACAATTTACTGCTTATGGATACAGTTATATATTTACTGTAAATCTCTGCCTTAATAATCTGTCCCTCTCTTACAATAAGTGTTTAAAATTGCAAATTATTTCTTCATAATAACTTTCATAAAAATGAGTAATCCAATTGTACAATTTTGTCAGCGCTTTGAATGATGAGAAAGGAAGATTCCTATCATGGTATAATATAATGCAGCACATTTTCCAACAGTTGATTGGAGTAATATATGGAAATAAAAACTTTATTAATATGCTTGGCTGCAAATCATCTATTACTGTTAACACTAATTTCATCCTATTACACTCTGCCCTATTATCTCCACTTTTTATGGGAGACGCACTCCACACAGAAGCTTGAATTCTAATTTCAAGGCTTCAGTTTTTAAAATATCATATAAATAAGGAAAATCACATGCAGTTTGGTTACAACCAAATAAAGGTAGAAGTCGCAAACTGCAAGGTACTCTTGAAGATTATGAACACCACTGACTAGGCCACAAATCATGTTTGTTAAATAATAATGACCATAATAGCCAGTCAAAAGACAGAAGGGACTAAATTCAACTCTAGTTATATCACCAAACAACATCTGAACAAGCTTTCTCACTTGTTGCTATATATATTTACACTTTATTATTTATAATTGGAGCTTTTTTGTGAAGCAAAGGATAAAGAAAAAATAAGCATTAGCCAAAAGAAATGGTTTGCATAACAAGAGTCTTATTAATACTTCAGAAAAATCCATTTGATAGTCTCTTTAGAAAAAGTAATGCCTAGAAATCATTTGCCCCTCAAATCTTCCTTCTGAATCTGACAGTCAACACTAATGTGCACAGAAATCTTCTTCATATCTCACTGGACAAGACTGTGTTAATCAAGGTCAAAACCAGCAGCTTTCTATTTATTGCCTGGAGGTAATAGAAGATCTGTCACTCCTAAAGGAACCTCTCGGAGGTTCGTACAGTTTCCTCTCTATGTATTCAACATGATAAAATCTGTTTCCTGAAATACTAATTAATTTAGATAAATGAGTTTTTAACTTGTCTGCCTATTATCTTAAATATACCTCTTCTGCCAATCAAAGTATATATAGATTTACCTTAACTAAAAATGATTTTCTTCACTGTCAGACTGTAGATTGACAGAGTTGTTGTCAGACTCTGCACCTTCTATTATAGCCCCTTGTAAACCTGGAGAATGCAGATGTTTTCTTTATTTGCTTCAAGCCTTCTATGAATTTCTACATTATCACTATTAGAATTGCTTCACTTTATCTCTTTATACGTATCTTTCTACCAGATTAGTGTGTCTTGACTTAGATGTAAAGATTCATCTGAGTAATAATCTATCTTTTTTCCCCACAGTTCATCAGAAAGACTAATGACTAAAATCTAAGATGTAAATCTATTGTGAATTAACTAACTACATTACTGACTTCAAATTGCTCAGTCTGCTGTCTTCACATTTCTCATCTATAAAGTTTTACACGCCTTTTCATACAGTTAAAACTCTTTGGGACTTGTGTTTGGAAAGGCCTACTGTAGTGCAATTCACATAACATACCATTTCACTGAACACCAGTGTACTGAGGTAAAATCACTCTTTAAAATTACCTTTATAGCCAGTGCTCGAGCTACAAGACTTCTAAGATATTGTAAAGGATCTTCTGGACCTTCCCACTTGCTTTGCCATGTGATGGGACACTGAAATAAAAATATATTTACTGAAAGTATCCATTCAAAACTATAATCATTACATCTTAAACTGGCAATTCGAATGAAATTAAATAATCTGAGATCAAATATATCTACAAAGAAAAAAGGCAATACAAGCAATAGAATGATCAAAGCATACAACCACTAATAGGAAGGTCATATTCCTGCTAATTCTTTTTGTGCCCCACAGAGATACAGTGCTGATGGACAACTTAGAAGAACCTCAGCTATGCAATAAGGGAATATCAGTAGGTTCCAGGAACACTTCAAAAAGGCCTACATTGATACTTTCTTGGAAAGCCACAGTGGCATCTTTTAATTGCAGCCACAGGTTCTCACTCCTTTCCTGCTGCCTTCGCAGACTTGAACAGCAGTTGTGTGGCTCTGTGGTGAAGTGAATCTGGTACAATTCCTCTGCCTGATTATTTTCTCTTCATCTTAAAGTGTTTGTAGAACAACACCTGAGAATAAAATCCTGCAAGATATCCCCAAATTTTTCATTGACTTAGAAAAGAAAGTTTTAAAAAATCCTCTGTTAGATTTCCTCCTTATAAAATAAGGATGAAATTCTATCTACTCCACAGGAATCTGCAAAGCACACTGAAATTGACTCTGCAAGAGTCTCCTACTTCTGTGAAAGAGAACTGATGTAAATTATTACCCGAGGAATATTTCACAATACTGAAGATGCTGAGCAGAATAAACAGTTTATACTGTTTAACATTTACAGTTGCATTTTCAAGTATGTTCACAATCTAATAGCACATGTGCTGAACAGATTTTCAAAATTTGATCACAGAAGTTCATAAGAAAAAATATCTTTCAAAGTAAATATGTGTACCTTTCATAGAGAAAAAACAGAAAACATCTGGATCTGGGGACACTAATTAATAAAGAATTGAATAAACTATAATACATACTCAATTAATAAATCACAGTTAACTGCATGCTTTTTTGCATAATTATGATTTTTTGAAAAGTTTTTGTATTTGAAAATATTGTCCTTGCATTTTTGCAGACTCTTTAGCCATGCATTTACAGGCAGCTCACCAATCTATCATCTAGAAAGCATTCACCTAATGTTGTTAATATATAAGTCTAAATTTAAAGTAATAGCTTAACTAATTGTTAGTAAGGAAACATATTTCAGATGTACACTAACATAAATTTTGCACAAATAACGTATATTGCTGAAACGATTAGAAGTCATACATTTATTGAGTTTTACATTTCTGTTGGTAATCTAGCAGCTTCTTCAGGTGCTATAATCTTAAAAGAACTATGATCTTGGTGCTTTTAAAATATAAGTTTTTAAAAATAGCCCTTTCTTACATAATATGTGACCACACTAAACTAAACAAGAACAGTATATAGAAAATACATTAAACAAATCACTTTAAGACGATAAATACAGTGAGGTTTAGCTGCCATGCCAAGAATGTGGCATTAGCCTCTCTGGAGGCCTGCTGAAAAGATTGCTTTATGGTCACAATCCAATAAAGTGATCTGTGTCAAGGTAAATGGATAAGTAAGCAGATGAAATGACAGAAACACTTTGTTCAATATATCAGGAAGCACTGAACTGATGTTTGTGAGAGATAAAAATGCATAGAATCTTTAAGTACATTTCTGTGACAGTGATCAGCTTCATAGCTCCTGCTGCTTCCAATTTAAGAGTTCAGCTTAAGCACACAAGCAAGACATACTCTCTTGTTCAGTAACAAGAAATATAACAATAAATACTAAAAAATGGCCATTACATGTATCATCTGCATTCACTATGGCTTGTACTTAGCACCAATTTCTACCACACAGTCAAAACATGTTTAAAAGTCAATGAGATTGCTAACATGAAAATGTTAATTTATTCTAATTGTACTGCAATTTTGCTAACAAATGCTGTCTTGTGAATCTGAAAAGACAACAAATTTAATTACTGTTTTAATTAGAAATTTGATAGATCAATAAATGCATAACAATCTTTTTAACACTTGTTCCTCACATGAAGATAAACAACATGTTAATAGGAATTATTGTTCATGGTAGAGCCAATCTCAGTATCTGTGCACTAGCATCAACACGATTTATCAATTGCTGCAGGTGAAACAAAACAGAGTCTCATGTCAATGTTTGACTATCTTTGGAATCCAATTATCTAGCTATTAATGACAGAAGATGTAAATTTGCAGTCACTAATTGTACCAGTTTATAAACACGCCCAGTTTGATGCCAGAAAACATGGAGAAAGTACATATACAAATTTGGGTTGCTTTTCTCATATAGCAAGAATATAGAGTGAGATGATAGGTTATGATAGGCACAGCTTGTCTGGTGTGATATGGCAATAATCGATACCAAATAAATGCAGAAAGCAAATTGCGATTACAACTGCAGTAAAACTTAAATTTTAAGAAACTATAAAAACTAAGAAAAGGGACAGATTTCCATGTTTTACTGGCTAATATATTTGACTTATCTAGCATGGTTTGGTATTTGAAATAGAAATAGTATTCCACAATTTCTAATCTTATCAGATTTGTCCTTAAGAGAAAGCTTGATAAAAGTATAATATACTCAGAAGCTCCTGCAAGTACTTCAAGCAACATTTTTCTGGGTTTTCATTCCAGAAAAAACATGGTTCTGTCTTAGAGTCACTATCAATAAAAGACCTCCACTTCAGAGTGTCTGTCAATAAGAGAGAGCAAATGGTGATGTGAAAATATGTATTAGAATTCTGTTCAGTTTACTTGGTTTTCTTCATTACTTAAAATGTAAATTCATGACAAAATGACTTACCTTCTGATTTAGCAGAGCACTTGCTAGTCTTTGCACTTCGGAATTCAGTAATGAGGTACCTCTGATGACTTTACTTAAAGAAGCAAGTGACTGATGGACACTTTGCACAAGGCGAATTGCATTGAATTGTTCCAGAGTAATGAATGATAAGATTGGAGATCCTTGTTGCTCCACAGGAGGAGACACCTTCTGATGAATCAGGTTAGAATTCTAAAAAAGAACATATGATGTCCAGTTAATAAAGTCAGGGAAACTGTTATGTTATACAATGTATTATTTGGTTTTTATTTGTTTTTCTTTAATTTGTTTTCTATTCATTTTTAACTTGTTTTTTACTTGGTTTTTATTTTTTTACTGTTTTACTTGGTTTTCATTTTATTACTTCAAAAGCACTGGAATTTCTGAAAAATCTTAGCAGAAATAATTCTTTTAGTATTTGTGTTAATGTGTCAATATAAAAAGCAGTAGTGTACTCAGCATAACAAGATTGCATTGGGTACTATAAACCATGCTGCGAGATATAGCTTTTGCTTTGATAAGACTAGTTCAACCTGGAAGGAAATTAAATACAAATAAACACAAAATAAATATAATATTATGTGTAAATCATGAGTAACTCAAACTCTGAGAGGTACTGCTGCTCTAACATTGACATTTTTATTACTTCCATTCCACTACAGCCACCGAAAATCCAAATTTATTCGATAATTTCAAGAGATGGTATCATTTTGCAAATCTTAATTCATTTGCAGTTTATTACATAAATATATTTTAGCATGTGTTCTGAAACTGCCAACCTGACACGTGACAAGATGCTGTAGTTATGGAATTTTCTGGAAACTTATTTATTGAAAAATTCTACAAAGCACAAATGCAAAAAGAAAACCCTAGCCTTTTGGAAAAAAATGTTTTGCTATTTCAATTTTTAGTGATTTATTAAAGGTAAAATCTGATTTTATTTTCTCTAAAGTATCTCTTCTTAAAATAACATGTAGTTTTGACTGTTTTTCAGGTTAAATAAACTTCTGAATTGTCACATGGCATCTTGCTTTCCAGAACACACAGGATGTCTGCCTCCATTATCATTGCCAGGCACTGTAAGTTTGTCAGAACTTTCACATGTTTTTCATTTCAAATTCATACTGCACACACCTATCAAGCAAAAATGACAGAGAAATGAAGAATAAGGTCTTCGCTCCTACATTATTACAGTTATACAACAAAGTTACTGTTCAAAGTGTAAGAAACATGCAGTATTTAGAAATGTTTTGGTTTGTATTTTGTCTTTGCCTGCATCCTGAAATCACAGCACTAGTTTCACTTCAATTTTTTTCAGACCATAGTTTGGTGAATATATATAAAAGATAATGTAAAACTAGCACAAGCTAGTTGGTAATTTCTTATTGGAGTGTTTAACTGCACAAAAAATGGAAGAACAAAGACATTGCAACTTGCAGGCTATGCCAGTCTCCACATAAACTGTCTTAATTCACAAACACCTTACTGCAAGAGAAGGCCTCTAAGTTCCTCAATACTGTCCTTCACATAACAGTCTCCTATGAATTGCATATTCATTTCATCACTCTTTCTAATGCCTTCTCCTGTATTAAAACAACCCATCTGTCATTTTTATAGGAAAATTAAACATGAATACCAATATCAGCTTATACATTTAATGTTCTATTACATTCCCTTAAAATCCATTATGTATATAACTCACATCAGCTTTAAAAATATCCTTATGACCTGCTTGGGAATTAAGATGAAGAACTGCTGAAGTACTGAGTGCTTTTCCTAATCGTAAGAAACTGAAGATAGGTTCTAATCTTACCATTGAATACTATATTATGCTGCCAATATTAAATTAGGTGTATTTTGAGATTTTGATCATTTTCCCTCTTTCACTTCTTGTACTTGTTACTATCTCAGTACAATGTAAGACTTCATATAGTCTCACCTAAGCTGCTCCAGAGCTTTTCTTCATCACCTTCCTAAACTCAAGCTTTTTCAAATTCCAGTATGTTCTGAAAATTGACCCCTCAGAAATGTAACAAATATAATGAAAATAAACTCATACATCTCCACTAGTACTGCATCTGATTCAAAATTCAATTTTGGTGGTGGTGGTGGGTTTTAGAAACCTCCACTGGCCTTTTGATTCTGCCTCCTCCTTCAATACTCTCTGCGTATTATTTTAGATATTAGCCTCTCACTGTTTATTGCACAAATATTTCATTGTTGACAATACAAGAAATAATGACCTTATATTTCTGCTTCACTGATTTTCCTTGGTGAAAAAAACATTGTTCTTTTGTTACAGCTGAGGTTCCTAATGTTTTAGATAAAAGAGCAACAACCCATTCATTTTCAAAACTACTTCTGCCATTGTCTTGCAGCATTACGCATCTTTATGAAAATAGTTAGCCTTCAATTTACAAACACAACAGAAGGTAAGGCAGAACACATCATGACAGCTTATGATCATATATTCAGCAGAAATAATTTCGAAGCAGTTCCAAATTTTTATATGGGTGGGCCTTCTAACTTTCACAGAGGTACTAAACAGTTTCCCTGAAACAAGGCAGAAAATGCATCCACATTACAACAAAAATATAGCGGTGATTCCTGTCCCTCTGTTCATGACAGCCAGACATTTGGACTTGATGAAACACTTATGCAGCACCATTGTGTCCTGATATTTTTGTGCTCCTCTGAAAACTATCACATGATGGGTAATGCCTGAGTTCTGTTGGATAGTGATTTCCAACTGATCCAGTTATGTGACAATGAAGTGCTTATATAGGTCCTGATCTACACTCTGTCATGGCACAAGCCTATGTGGGAAGAGAATGGACACCAGGACAGAGGTTGGTTGAATTACTCTGAGGGCCCAGCCCTGGACAACAGGCTGTAGTGGACACCATCCTTTCAAATTAAGGAAGATTTTTTTTAAATTTGTGTAATGTTTGCTTGACAAGTTATTCAGTGATGGTCCCATTTTTTTCAGTAAACAGTCTTTCATGCAAACTTTTACTGAGCATCTGAGTATTTGGGGTTTTTTTAACTTAATGGCAGGTTCATGAGCATTTAATTAATTTGATTAGTGTTAAGCTGTTATTAAATCACACTGATAGACACTGCAGAAGCAGTTTTAGGACAGTATTCATTACAAGGGTGTTTTCAAATGAAGCTAATATAGATGAAAATGTCAAGACATTCTGTATTAGTCCAGAACAGCTAAACAGAACGAGGAAGTTTGCTTATGTAACTTTCAACAGGAGTGCACTGACTGGAACCAGATTTTAAGTATTTCATTTAAAGTAAAATTCAATGAAAAATTCCAGAGTCTGCATTCAAGCTGGACTAATAAACCCTGGATGAAGGGGAGGCAGTTTCCATGATTCTATTGTTATGGATAGACAAAGAATAATAAACTCCCCCGCTCAACAATTTCAGAATGTCTGAATAATTGGTAGTAACACTTAACAGGGCTTTGAAAAATGTATGCCACTGAGAGGAAAAAAAAAAAGAGTCCTGCAAATTTCCAGAAATATTTCTGAAAAAAGCAACAACATATTAAGTCCTCATTACTGTATTAATACATAAGAACAATTTCCCATGTCAAAATGTCTAAAATTAAAAAGCTAAAATTTCTACTGTACAGATGCTACTTTTGCTGTTTGGCCACAAAGACTGTGATAGCTCTAAAACTGAGCACAAAGGACTACTATTCACAGAATCACAAAATTGTCACGGTTGGAAGGAACCTCTGGAGACTCTCTAGTCCAACCCCATGTTCAAAGCTACAATAGGTTGCCCAAAACTGCATCCAGTCAAGTTTTCGACATCTCCAAGGATGGAGACTCCACAGTCTCTCTGGGCAACCTGTGCCAGTTTTTGACCATCATCACAGTAAAAAAGTTTTGTCTTCTGTTTAAATGTCATTTCCCGTATTTCAGTTTGTGCCAATGGCCTCTTGTTCTGTCATGGGACACCACTGAGAAGAGCCTGGTTCTGTCTTCTTTACTTCTTCCCATCAGCCAGTATACACTAAATAATAAAATTTCTTCCGAGGCTTCTCTTCCCCAGGCTGAACAGTCCCAGTTCTCTCATCATCTCCTTGTATGACAGATGCTCTTGTCCCCTAACCATCTTAATGACCTTTGGAAATCCTTGGAAATTGTTTTGAGGATTATTTACTCAATCACCTTCCCAGGTGAAGCTCAATGACGTATTGTTATCTGGATCTTCCTTTTTGCCCTTCTTAAAGAAAGGAGTGACAGTTGCTTTCTTCTAGTCCTCAAGAATCTCCCCCAGTCACACTGATCTTTCAAAGATCACTGAGAGTGGTCTCACAACTGCAGCAGCCAGCTCCCTCAGCATTCATGGGTGCATCCCATGAGGGCTTGTGAATTTGTTTATATTTAGTTTGTTTAAACACTCCCTAACCTGATCCTCTTCCACCAAGGGTAAGTCTCCCTTGCTCTGTACTTTCCCATTGCTTTTGGGGACCTGGGATTGGCGAAGGCCAGACCTACCAGTAAACAGAGGCAAAGAAGACATCTAGTACTTCAGCCTTCTCCTTGTCCTTTGTGGCCAAGTCCTCACTTCCATTCAGTAGTGACCCTACACGTTCCCTAATCTTCATTTTGTTGCTGATGTACCTGTAAAAACCATTTTTGTTGCCCTTCTAATGGGTTAACAGCACCACAACTGCTGCTAAACTACAGGCTGTAAAGCTAACTCCATCCCAGCCATACCCAGTTGTGGTACATTAACCTTGGCTGGACACCAGGTGCCCACCAAGCTGCTCTATCACTTCCCTCCTCAGGAGGACAGGGAGAGAAAATAAGATGAAACATCTTGTTGGTCAAGATAAAGGCAGTTTAATGAAAAACAAAGGCCACATGAGGAAGCAAAGCAAAACCACAGAGATTTATTTTTGACTTCCTATCAGCAGGTGATGCCCAGCCATTTCCTGGGATGCAGAGCCTCTACACACAGTGGTTGCTTTGGAAGACAAGTGCCTTAATAATGAATGTTCCCCTACTTCTCCTTTCTCTTAGCTTTTATCACTGAGCATGAGGTCACATAGTATGGAATATCCCTTCAGTCAGTTTGGGTCAGCTGTCCCAGCTATGTCCCCTCCTAACCAACCTCTTGCCCACCCCCAGCCTACAGGTTTTGGGAGGTGGGAGGCTGGGGAGACAGCTTTGATGCTGTGCAAGCACTGCTCAGTAACAGCCAAAACATTGATGTCTTATCAACAGTTCTAGCCACAAGTACAAAGCACAGCACTATATCCACTGCTATGAGAAAAGTTAACTCCATCCCAGGTAGATCCAGTAGACCAGTAACAGCCCTTCACATCCCTCACCAGATTCAACTGCAGACATGCTCTGGCTTCCCTAATCCCATCCCTGCATGCTCATGTCTCTACATTCCTTCCACATCAGCTGTCCCCGCTTCCTTCTCTTCACTTCTTTTTTACATTTAAATTTTGCCAGGAGCTCCATGCTCATCCATACAGGCCTCCTGCTGTCATTACTTGACTTCCTGCATTTTGAGATTGACCACTGAGCTTAGAGGAGGTATTCCTTGAAAAGCAACCAGTTCTCCAGGACTGCTCTCCAGGACCGTGTCCCATGGGATTCTTTCAAGCACATCCCTGAATTGGCCAAAGTCTACTTTCCTGAAGTCTAGAGTCCTGCTTTTTGCTTGTTTCCCTCCTCTCATATTCCTGAGATCCACCATCTCATGGTCACGGCAACCAACGTTGCCATCACCCTTCACGTCCTCAGCAAGTTCTTCCTTCTTGGCAAGTATGAGGTCCTGCAGAGTGCTTCCCCTTATTGGTTCTTCCGTCACCTGAGTCAAGAATTTGTCATCAATACACTACAGAAACCTCCTGGATTGCTTGTGCCCTGCTACACTGTTCTTCCAGCAGATATCAGGGTGGGTAAATTCCCCCCAAAAGACCAGGCTCTGAGAATGTGAGGCTTCTTCCAGGCATGTGAAAAGGTCTCACCTACTTCTTCCTGATCAGGTGGCCCATAGCAGACACCAACTACAATGCTGACTTCTGATCCTCTCAACTGGCATGTTGTACATCTCTAAGGAGAGCTCCATCCATTCCCACTGGTCTCTCACAAAAAGGGCAACTCCCTGTACTCACCTTGCTGGCTTTTCCTTCCAAGAGAACCTATAACCATCCATGGCAGCACTACAGATGTGTGAGCTATCCCACCATGTCCCTTTGACACCTATGAGACCATAACTCTGCAACTGCATGCAAACCTCGAATTCCTCTTCTTTGTTCCACGTGCTTCACCCATTAGTGTACAAGTACATCGGAAAGGCACCCCATCATGGTGATTTCCCAGAAAGGGTATGAGAGCTTTTCCCATAATACTTTCAGGTAGGCACTTCCTTGTTTATATACGAGCACACTTTAGATGGTCCCCCTTCAGCTCTGTTTTATTGATTTTATTGATGATGTTTACAGGCATACTTTGCCTGCCAACCTGGTCAGCTACTTCCTATTTCTGGTCATCCTCTCCCTACCGTGCTACTTCTATTTTAAAACTCTCCTCATCAAGTTGGTCAGGTCCATTTCGAGTAGGCAACCATCAATCCTCAAAAAGTGTCCCATGGTCATAAAAACCAAAACCCTGTTGCTGACACCAGCTGTGCAACCAGTTGTAGGTTCTGTCCACTCCTTCTCATGTCCTCAACCTTCACTGTAAGGATCAAGAAGAAAAAACACCTAGGCCCCCATGCTCTTAAGCACCATCCCCAGACCCATGTAGTCATGCTTCATATGGTCCACATTACCCCTGGCAGTATGACTGGGGCCTATGTGGAAAAGCATCAATGGTTAATAGCCTAAGGGCCAGACAAGCCTCAGCAGTCTTTCCACAATGTCCCAGATCTGAGTCCCTGGCAAGCAGCAAACCTCCCTAGACAACAGATCAGGTCAGAAAACCTGAGCATCCTTCTCCCCACAGCAGGGAGTTGCCCTGTACTATTCCTTACCACTTCCTCTTGGCACTTCTGTGTGCATCAGGTTTAGTTGTCTTGGGAGCTTCATTGGACAGAGCTCCCAGCCTCTTGTCAGCTATGAGGGCACTAAATCTCTTCTGTAAGTGCAAATCTTGAGATGGCGCAGAAGTTGTCCTCCTTGTGCCAGAAGTCACAAGCTTCCAGGCTTTGCCATCCTGTAAGTCTTCACCTCCTATCCTAACAGACCCAGACTCTGCCTGCAACACCTTCAGGAAAGCTGAGGGCTTGGCTCTTTAAGCTTCAGTGTCTCAGAAAAGATCTGGCTAATCTATTTCTGATGCTGCGAAGTCTGCTAACCTCCTCTCACAGCTCCTTTATTTGATGACGCAAGATCCTCAACAAGCAGAAATCTCCTGCAGGTTAGAAGACCACTTCCTGCTGCCCCAGCCTCAGGAAGAGGCACCTCCTTGAGACCTGCAGAGCTGCATTCTCCTTCTGGAGCTCTGTCTGAGTCAAAGTTCTCATCTTAGTGGGTCCATTGCTCCAGCAGCAGCTGGGGACTGTGTCCTGTGGCATGTCACTACCATTACTGAGAAGTTGTATCCTCTACTGAGCAAAGTTGCTGGTCTTCTGTAAGCTGTTCTGCACAAACTGCTGTGCCAACTGCTGTGTGCATTTGCTGCTTCTGTTAGCTGCACTCAATGCTATTGATTGAGAGATTACAATTTGCACTCATGAAAAAATACAAATATTATTTTACACACTTTAAGGTGGTATAATTCTTCAGTGGGCATATCACTAAGAAAGTTAAATAGTCCATTTACAGATTTGTGAAATGTTGTCCAATATTAGGTAAAAGTTTTGTTTTATCACTGATTTCTGAAATTCACTGACTACATAAATTCTATAGACATTCTGTCAATTTAGCTGTATTATACACTCTAAATTATTTAGACTAATTTTTGTAAGATGAAACACCAATGTTCAGTCCAGAGAAATACCCAGTCAAATGCTGTCTATTATTTTATCTAAACTTGGACACTACAGAATACAAATGTGATCACCATATGGTATTAAGAGTGTAAAGATAAAAATATGTCCACACTTAAAGATTATGATCAATTATTACAGTATAAATTCTACAGGACAAACCTATGTCAAGTGGTAAATTTTGTTATGCTTCAGAACCATCAGCACTTAGATGCACAATAACTATTTTCAAGGTATTTGTAAAATAATCCCTTTTGAATTAATCCTTGAATTACATACTCAGCACTGGAATAAAAATGTTTAAAAACACACTTAATCTTTGTCTACATATTAACAAGTTTCTGAGCATTTTTTTGCCTCTGGAATAAAAAGTAGCTCATTTTAAAAACACCTTTGAATTTATAAATAGATTAGCTAGATTCAATTCAGAACTACTCTTCCTGAGTTTCAGTAGTTTGAAACATATATTCAACCATTATTTCCAACTACCCTTAGTGCTAAGTACATTTGACAGATAGAAAACTAGTATTTGCTTCTTGTAAATAAAATGGAAGGTATTGTCAGCATCTATCCCATCTGCCTCTACTTTCCTACTATCTGTATGCAATAGATAAAAGAAGATAATAACAATAATAGTAACAACAACAATAGCCACCACCTCATGAAGTTCAACTAGGCCAAATGCAAGGCCCTGCACCTGGGTCAGGGCAAGCCCGGTATCAATACAGGCTGGGGGATGAAGGGATTGAGATCAGCCCTGTGGAGAAGGACTTGGGGGTACTGGTGAATGAAAAATTGGACATGAACCGGCAATGTGTGCTTGAAGCCCAGAAAGCCAACCATATCCTGGGCTGCAAAGAGGTGTGGCAGCAGGTCAAGAAAGGTGATTCTACTCCTCTACCCTGCTCTTGTGAGACCCCAGCTGGAGTGCTGCATCCCAGATGGTCCAGACGTGGGACACGAAAACGATCAGAGAGCTGGAACACCTCTCCTATAAAGAAACGACTGAAAGAGTTGGGGTTTTTCAGCCTGGAGAAGAGAAGGCTCTGGGGAGACCTTACTGCAACCTTTCAATATGTAAAGGGGGCTTATAAGAAAGACAGAAAAAGACTTTTTACCAGGGCCAATGGTGACAGGACAAGGGGCAATGGTTTTAAACTGAAAGAGGGTAGATTTAGACTGGATATAAGGAAGAAAGTTTTTATGATGAGGGCAGTGAGACACTGGGACAGGTTGTCCAGAGAAGTTGTGCATGCTCCATCCCTTAAATTCTTCAAGGTCAAGTTGAAGGGGACCTTGAGCGACCAGATCTAGTTGAGGATGTCCCTGCCCATGGCAGGGGATTGGACTAGTTATATTCAAAGGTTCCTTCTAACCTAAACTATTCTATGACTCTATGATTCTACCATAAAAAGTCTGAAGCTAAACATACATGCTTCCAAAATAGAGGGGGAAAAAATTTTTTTACAGCCTTCAGGAATAGATAGTTTTTGTGATTTTACTTCTTCATACCTGGGAAATCATTTTAGTTCATATCCTGTGCCCATTCATGCATAAATAAAATAATGTATGGTTGCTAACTTAAGCAGCAATTCAACTATTTTCTTCATTCCAATTTTCAGGTCTTTATTTAAAACTTCTGAAAACAAACATGATGCCTTCATTGAGCTACCAAAAAAGAATTAGAATGTAGAACTGTATGCAATGTATGTGGAATTTTTATAGATGCCTAGACTTTTTCAAAGCTTAAAGCAAGTACTAGTTGAACAGACTATGAAAGCTAATTTTGATAAAGGACATTATTAGTTAATTTTTTTTAAACACTCGAGCAAATGTGCCCCCCAAAAACCCTACACAAGGTCAGAGGCCATCCTATTCCAAACGACATCCTCAAAAGATAAACAATTTATTCCACTAACAGCATAAAAATGTTAGAAAATCAAAGAAAGTTCAAGATAATATAGAATCATAGAATGGTTTAGGTTGGAAGGGGCATTAAAGATCATCTAGTTCTAACCCTCGCTTCAGCTTCATGGTACTGCATACTCACAACTGATTTATGATACAAGTTTTAAAGAGTGCTTTGAATTTGCAGTGCTAACGATTAATAACGATAAAGAACTAGTCATTAGCAATGTGTGCTGTTAACAACTATTAATGTAGTACACTTTTATTTTACTGTTTAAAAGTGGCCTCATTTATCAGTCTTCCAAACACTACAATCAAAATCTCCAATTTTATGATTATACATGTATACATACACGCAGGAGTTTCATCTGAGCTCTTGCAATGAAGGTTTGCAGGCCTAAAGGTATATTAAACACTAGTCAGTAAGATATAATGGAAGGTGTCACATGGAAATACACTGCTTTTTCTTACAGGATCACAGATCTGGTTAACAGCAGTCCATGTTCAGATATTTCAGAGATTTCAACATGAAGTTATTTAGTACCAAAAGATTATTTTGACAAAAACATCATGTATCATACACTTAGCATGGATTATATGGCAATTTAATGAGAGATTTCAAAATGTAATGGCAAATTCTAATGTGCACCTTATGTAACTTCTTTGTATGTGGTTATCTGAGTAAGGGAAAGGCTCTTCTCATTCCAATGTTGTTGTGTACAAGACATGTTTTTGGGCCACAATGTCTATGATCAATTAATTATGGCTGAGGAGAAAAATAATGGCCAAACGTCTAGGTAGACACCTAGCATGAGGTGAGGGGGATCCTTCCCAAGTATGCGTAGTATCTGCATTTCAAAGAGAATTTGCACACATTACAGCTAAACGGACACCCACAATAAGAATTCAATGGTTGGAAATCAAGCTTTACAATATATGTAAAAAAACCCCACCAAAACGAACCAACCCAGAACAACAAAGGAAAAAAAAAGAAAGTAATACTGGATTTTGCAAGCATTGTAGCAGTAATTTTAATGAATCTCAATTTCAAGCCAGTACCATGTTTCACTATTACAAGGAAAAAATTTAATATTTAAAATCATTAAACATTGCCTTGTGAATATGAGAGAAATGAAGAGACTAAATTCAAATCTAAAATATATTCATGTTTGTGGAAACACAAGATATTAGACTCACGTCTTGTGAGTGTGCTCTCACCTTCATATGGAGAAAGAAGTGATAGCCTGTTATTGGACATAGAGACTTCAAAGCTGATTACATACATGTAACATTGTCATTCCCACCTCAGTTGTATTTAACTTACTTTTTCACTTCTTATGTTTCAATACTCAAGATAATTCTTTAGACCTTATTTTTCATGTAGTTACCAGGGGGGAAAAAAAAAAAAAGTTGTCTTTTCAAATTAGATACTTTCCTACCTGATTAAGTTTCTTCCATAGATTGAGAACAGGAGAAAGTTCAGTAGACCATATTTCTCTGTCAAATTTGCAGCCAGCAGTTACTGACCTGCTCAGGATACGAAGCTGTGAAATGACCTGAGTGATGAGAATACAAATGCTATCTTTAAGAAGGATAAACAAACTTATTTTACTACAAAAATGCAACACAATAGCACATACTGATTTATCTATGGACTATACTTTTCTGCATACTTAATTACTAGTCATGATCTATTCAAAACACAAACAATACCCATATCCAAATATAGAACATACTTGAGCCTCATTCATATTAAGCCCTAAACAAACAAATCCATGTTTTTCTTATCACAGTTATTGTCTTTGTTCAACTATAATTAAAAACTAATGAGGTGTATAATTAATTAAAAAGCATCTTTTCCACAAAATCTACAGACAAAACTCAAGCTCTGACTTTAACTAGGCTCCATCTGTAATTAAAAAAAGAGAAACAAAAAAGCAGAATATGTTACTAAATATATATAGTACCTATCTGGCATCAAAACTCCAAGACAGTTATAATCAATTCATAATGATCTCCAACAGATCTCTTACTTAGATATTCATGCTACATCATATTATTTAACTGCATATTTTTTAAAGAAAGAAAGCAAGCAATTAAAATAATAACTACAAAACTTTCAGAAAGAAGGGAAGCTTTCAGTTCATTAGGTCCAACTGCCTTTTATTGTTAGCAACCCTGATGACTCCACACATAAATGTATCAAATATATGTATACATAGATAAAGAAAGAATACTGAAATTAAAATTCTTCAGTGATATTGCAGTCTGTCCTGTAGACTTCATATAAAACTCCTGGTATTTTTCAGTATTTTAGCTAAATTTTAGTTATTTTCCACACTACATTTTTTGGAATACATGTTAGAGAAGAACTTACTAATTCTTTCCTCTTTTGCTTGACTTCAAAGAATTAAAACTGATAATAAATTTTTTTTAATCATTCAGAAGGACTGGACTATTTAATTGTTAGACAGAATGAGGCAGGAAATCAAGTTGTTTCTGCTGGCTTTTGACTTATTGTCTATTTGAGAGGTGCAATGATGTGTTTTCTTTTTCATTTTTTTTTTCATTGAAGCAAACAGCAGCTTCTTATTAGCTTTGATATGGACTATGAAGCACTACAAGACTATAAAACACTGAACCATTATTTTAACTTCTATAACATTTACTATAATTTTATTCTTATATTAAATGTCTTAAAAGACATAAACCAAAAGATAAATATACATAATGAATAAATATATCAAATCTATCTCTATAACATAGAATCATAGAATCATTTAGGTTGGAAAAGACCCTTAAGATCAAGTCCAACCATAAACCTAACACTGTCAAGTCCACACTAAACCATGTCCCTAAGCACCACATCTACACATGTCTTTCAAATAGCTCCAGGAATGGTGACTCAACCACTTCCCTGGACAGCATTTTCCAATGCTTGACAGCCTTTTCAATTAATAAATATTTCCTAATATCCAATCTGAACCTCCTCTGGCACAACTTGAGGCCGTTTCCTCTTGTCCTGTCACTTGTTACTTGGGAGAAGAGACTGACACCCACCTCTCTGCAACCTCCTTTCAGGTAGTTGTAGAGAATGACAAGGTCTCCCCTCAGCCTCCTCTTCTCCAAACTAAACAACCCCAGTTCCCTCAGCCGCTCCTCATAAGACTTGTGCTCTGGACCCTTCACCAGCTTCGTTGCCCTTCTCTGGACACACTCCAGCCCCTCAATGTCATTCTTATAGTGAGGGGCCCAAAACTGAACACAGTAATCCAGGTGCGGCCTCACCAGTGCCGAGTACAGGGGTAAGATTACCTCCCTGTCCCTGTTGGCCATGCTATTTCTGATACAAACCAGGATGCCATTGGCCTTCTTGGCCACCTGGGCGCACTGCTGGCTCATATTCAGACAGCTGTTGACCAACACCTCCAGGTCCTTTTCCACCAGGCAGCTTTCCAGCTACTCTTCCCCAAACCTGTAGTATTGCCTGGGGTTGTTGAAACCCAGCTGGAGGACCCAGCACTGAGCCTCATTGAACCTCATACAATTGGCCTCGGCCCATCAATCCAGCCTATCCAGATCTCTCTGAAGAGCCTTCTTACCCTCAAGCAGATCAACCCTCCATCCAACTTGGTGTTGTCTGCAAACTTAACAAGTGTGCACTTGATCCCCTTGTCCAGATCATCGATAAAGATATTAAACAGAACTGGCCCCAATACTTGTGACCAGCCACCAACTAGATCTAACTCCATTCACCACCACTCTTTGGGCCCAGCCATCCAGCCAGATTTTACCCAGTCAAGATTATGCCCATCCAAGCCATGAGCAGCCAGTTTCTCCAGAAGAATCCTGTGGGAAATGGTTTCAAGACTGCCACCCAGAAGTCCAAGATGGAAGTTCTGCTAACGCCCCTCCTTACTTCGCCAAGAATCAAAAACTGTGCCCAAGTCAGACTCCAACCATCACATCACCCACAAGTCCAGCTGGGCGCCTTCCCTAGTTGGCTCACTCACCAGCTGTGTCAGGAAGTTATCTTCCACACACTCCAGGATCCTCCTGGACTGTTTCCTCTCTGCTGTATTGTATTTCCAGCAAACATCTGGTGAGTTGAAGACCCCCATGAGAACAAGGTCTAGCAATTGTGAGACTTCTCCCAGCTGCTTATAGAGTATTTCATCTGCCTCTTCATCCTGGTTGGGTGGTCTATAAGAGACTCCCACCATGATACCTGCCTTGTTGGCCTTTCCCCTGATTCTTACTCATAAACACTCAAGTCTATCATCATTAAGCTCTAGACAATCAAAATACTCCCTAACACACAGGGCTACTCCACCACCTCTCCTTCCTTGCCTATACCTTCTGATGAGTTTATAGCCATTCAACTGCAGCACTCCAGTTGTGCAAATCATCCCACCATGTCTTCCTGATGGCAACTACGTCATAGTGTTTCTGCTGCACAATGGCTTCCAGCTGCTGTTTGTTGCCCATGATGCATGCACTGGTGTAGATGCACTTCAGCTGGGCTATTTATCCCAATACCTTTTTGGGGGGAGAAGCCCTAATTCCTATTAATAGGCCATTCTCAGCTGCTTCCATGATTTCTAACACATCAACAACCCTTGCATCTTTGATGCTGCATGGATCTCCATCCCCTACCTTCACTGAGATGGCAGACCTAAGGACCTCTCTAGCACACCATGCCTCAAACACTGGTGCGGTGCCCCTAGGCTTATCTCTAGCGAGCCTGGTTTTATTCCTTCCCCCCTTCAAATCTAGTTTAAAGCTCTTGCCATGAGCCCTGTTAACTCCTATGCAAAGATCCTTTTCTGACATTGAAACAGGTGTACTCCATCTGTTGCCAGCAGGTCTGGTGTCGTGTAAACTGACCCATGATCAAAAAGCCCAAAATTCTGCCAGTGACACCAGGCTGAGAACCAGGTATTAATTTGCTGGCTCTTCCTGTTTCTTCCCTCATCATTCTCTGCAACTGGAAGGATAAAACAGAACACTACTTGTGCTCCTGATCCCTTAAGCAGTTGTCCCAAGGCCCTGAAGTCTCTTGATTGCCCTCGGACTTCTTGTTGCAACTTCATCACCTGAAAAATCAATAACAGATAATAATCTGAGGGCCGTACCAGGGTAGGAAGTTTTCTCTTCACATCTGTAACTCGAGCCCCAGGGAGGCAGCAGATGTGGGTCCAATGGCATATTGGGCCTTCTGTTCCCTTCAGAAGGGAGTCTCCTATGACGATGACCTGTCTTTTTTTCTTTATGGAAGCGGTTTTGATGCAGGGCACAGGCTGACTTAACGTTGGCAATGCCTCCAAGCTAGATGAACCATCGTCCTCGTTATTGTCCGGTTCCACTTGCAGAACCTCATACCTATTACACAAGGGCGCCTGGGAAGGTGGGGTAGTCACAGAGGAGACGTGCCTGCTGTGCCGGGCACGAACTTGTTCCCATTGCCCCCTATCCCTTAAGTCACCCTGTTCAGCCAGGCGGAGAGAGGATCGGGAATCCTCCGTACCATGCATCCTGTCTGCCTGTTGGGCCTGTCCCAGGGAAGGTGGGGTGTGATTCCAGTAGTCTCTCTCTCTCTCTCTCTCTTGCACTCCCTGATACTGAACCTACTCGCCTCCTCCCAGAGCTCTGTCACTAAGTGGAGGAGTTCCTGCACCGGGATGCACCTCCCACAGCTGTGCTCACTGCTGCCATCCCGGACTGGCATCTGAGCAGGGCCCACCCTGCAGCCGGGCACCGGGGTGGCAGCATGTTCCCACCACAGCTCTGGCTGGGCAGCTGCGTCGGCCGTGGTGGATGCAGAGCTTAGAGAGGCCATGGCTTTCTGCCAGGTAGAGAGTAAAGCAAGCAGTAGAACCACAACTGGACAACAGGAGAGCAGATTTTAGCTTAGTCAGGGATCTCCTTGGCAGGATCCAATGGGCAACTGCCCTGGAGGGTAAAGGGGGCCAGAAGAGTTGGTTAATCTTCAAGAACAAATTCCTCAAAGCACCAGAACAGTCCCTTCTGATGTGCGGGAAGCAAGCATGATAAGCAAGCCAAAGAAAAAGTATAGCAGAAGATCAATACGGATGAAGAGGAAGCTAGTGATCTCAAATGTAAAAAGGTAATCCACAGAAGATGGGAGCAGGGATGGACTACCCAGCAGGGATATAAAGACATTGCTCAATTGTGTTAGGATGGAGTGAGGCAAACCAAATCGCAGCTGAGTTTGAAACCAGCAATGGATGTGAAGGCCGACAAGAAGGGCTTCTGCAAGTATTCTAGTAGCTAAAGGGAGGAAAAGAAAACACAAGTCACTGCTCAGTATAGCTTCTGTTATGGAAAATAAGATTTCAACCTCTTATTCTCATAACTTAAAATTAAACTTAATAATTCTTTGTGTGTTCCAGCTATTGTGAATAGCAGAAAAGATTCTTGCTTAATTTAGCAAAAAATTATTTTCGCTGATTGATGTTTTGATCATAGTGTCTTTATCATTCCTGTTATTCTTCCTCCTTTTCACTCTGCACAGATGCAAATGTTCTGACAAGCAATACAGATAACAAACACACATTTCTGCCTTCCAGTTATCATTCTTTTAGCTATAGTTCTGGCTATTGTAATTTGGTTTAGGATAGTTGTCTGCCATCATTTGCAAAGAAATAAAACATTTATATCAAATATACTTTAACTGGTAATTCAGTTTGCAGTACTTCATATAAAGTTGCATATTTATACTATAAAGCTGCAAAAAGTTTATATGATTGCTTTGTGAATATGGGGGATTGAAAATATTAAGTATTGTATTCTTTTTTTAAGTGCCTTCATAGATATAAACACTTAGCTTCATATAGCTGAAATGAATTTGAAAAGTAGTGACTGCAAGATCAAGTAATTAAAGTATTTTCTCACTCTAGTGTATAGGTTTAGCTATTTCTAATTATCTAATCATAGAATTTGTCAATATAATTTAAATAGGAAATACACTATCTATCCATTATTTCATTCTTTGTTCTTCAGTGCACCTATATCTGTTTCTGGTTCGTATATTTTGTCAAAGTAGCTCAAAAATATTGGGATGTGATTATCAAAAGTAAAACACTTAAAAGTGTTCAATCAAAAGAAATCAAGTTTTAACTTTCAGTGTTTCAGAGCACTGTAACATAGTATGATCTTTCATCAAACGTTCATGGAAATTCTTTAACTCTTTCCAGTTCATCACATTTCTTCTCTGAAGTACAACAATGATGGTATGATGGTAGCATAACTTACTACTAAAGTTTCCATGACAGCACACTGTTTTCAATTGACTGTAACTTTTTTAAATTAATGGGTTGGGTTGAAACTTCGTGTACTGGTGGTTCTTTCAGCCTGATTACTTTTTGAAAATTTTAGCCTAGAACAGTCATTGACCTTCAAGAAACAGAGGAAACATACATTTTAGTCATGTCAAAATACTCAGATTGACCTCATCTTGGAGCTGCTTCAGCATCCCAAACTTTTGCTAAGGGACTGCAAATTTGATGGACATTTTTTTGTATGCCATTTTTTATATCCATGAAATCTGTCCAAAATTAAGAAAGAATTAGAGATTGTAAAATAGTAACTCATATTACTGCTTCAATATAATGACAAGTTTGATTTTAGAACTTGAATGCTATAAGTATTTTATTCTCACAAATCACAGTGAAGTTTCTTACAGTGCTGACCAGTCTATGCTACTTCAAATCAGCTAAAGCCTGAGAAAAGGTTTACTCAGTACTCTCAAATCAGTCTCTTTCTGAATGTTATGCAAATGAAAAGAGAAGTTGATTTTTTTATAGGATCATAGAATAATTCAAGTTGGAAAGGACCTCAGGAGTTCTCTAGTCTAACCTCCTGCTTGAAGCATGGTAAGCTCTGAGATCACACCAGGTTGCTCAGGGCTTTATCTGGCATGGTCTTGAAAAATCCCAAGTACAGAGATGGCACAACTTCTCTGAATGATCTGTTCCACTGCTTTACTGTCCTAATGAAAAGGTTTTCCCTAATATCCAATCTGGACCTTTCTTGTTACAGTTTATGTCCTGTAAAAACAAGAGAGTCAAATGCATGGATGGGGACAAAGAATGTGTTACGACTGGGAATGACCTGAATAAAATCATGACTGGGATATATATCCCTATTAGAATTATCGGGTGTATCACAAAAGTCTCCCAGGTTATGTAGTATGCTTGTAGTTGCTCCACGGAACTGTTTTCACATCCAGGCAAGAGAAACAAGTTTGGAGTTGGAAGGGAAACTGGATTTAAAAGAAAGAGTGTCAGGAATACATCCCTAGGGGCCATATGAAAGACAAAAATGCCTCTGTAAGGTTGCAGGACAGGAATGAGCACACAGACTGAATGAGTACCTAGGAGATGAGCTTGATTCAGCTCACAAAAGGAGTATGATTAGGAATCTGTATTTAAGGAGACCAAAAAACTCTTGGGTTGGGAGAGGGGACTGTACATAGTCACTTAAATCAAACTTACAACATACAAGCACAAATTCACCCCACCTACCCTTAGGCACTTACTTAAAGCTTACTTAGAACTTACTTAAATTACAAAGATTACTACCTTAGCCTCCCTACATAATCAATAGACAGATCTATGTGAGCTAATTTGTCATGTGGAAGGCCCTCCTATTGAGTACATAGGAAAACTAAGTTTCTTACATAGGTAAGATAGGTGGGTCTATGCTGTGGAAATTAGAATGAGGATTTTCCTTTCCCAGCAACCTAACTTCAAAACTGAATAAGAATTCAGCTCCTCTCACTGCACTATATATATGTTACCATCAGGTCAACTTACAATCAACTAAAGACACTTACTCTAGGATGAGATTAATCGTGCCTCAAATATGATACTTCGATGATCACAAAGAGAGACTAGAAGTGACTAGCACAGATGCAGACATCTAGGTCTCTTAAATCACATCTTTTGCACTCTAGTTTGGAAAGGTATCAAGGTATGTATTTATAATACTAAGGAAACTGAAAATCTAATCACAGTTGTGTAATACAGGGTACCCAAAATAAGAGTACTTTTAGACTACTTAAACTTTGAATGCTCACCTTTGCTACTGCAACATGTTCTTTTAATACATTATACACTAAAAGCTCTTATATATTGTGCTAATTCAGGCCAAATACACATCTAAATATTTTTAATAATGATAAGAGTGAAAAAATCTATCATAAAGCAGGAAATCGGTACCATCACTGAAAATATGAGAGGGATGGAAAGGTAGGTAATCAAAATATAAAAGCAATCACCAATAATGGTCTGTTTAAAGAGAGGTGAGAAGATTATTCAGAACCATGAGTCTTTGTAGAAGCTGTTTTAAGTAAGGTCAACCAATCATAACAGTATTCATATAAAAAATTCAATAGAATAATTTATTTGTGAACAGTGCATCTAATAACTATGAATGGCATGCAGAAACTGCTACTGAATATTTTCTCCATTCTTACTGGAAAATTCATACACTGTATGGTTTTTTTGCATTGTCAGCACAGAAAAATGTAAAGTGCATACATTAATAAATGTGGGGTAGTCAAAATGTCAACATTTGTTTGCCTAGTTATTTAGTTAATTGTGCATCTCAGCTTTTTAATCTATTGCATACGTTATGGGTTTCTGAGGATATATGCTGCTATGATATTGACCAACACATTACAGTAAAAAAAACATGTATTTAGAGAAACTAAGAGATATAATGAACAGAATGGAAAGCAATAAAGACAATGAATGATTCCATGTAACTTCATATGGAACTACTAGAAAGTCATGTTTGACTTAAAAATTAAAATAAAAATTCATAGAATAATAAAAATGATTAAATGCCAAGATTTTAAGTTTTCATTCCCTGGAACTTAGATAAAACCAGATTTCTAGGAACACAAAATCTATTTCCGTTATTTACTCATGCACAAGATGAGGAAAAAGTCTTGCCTTCAGTAATTCACAGCTACTGCAAAAAACTGCTACTTCACAAATACAATATATAATAAACACAGGCTTTTATCTAAGTCTTGTATGTATTTCAGAAGCAATCTACCCTACAAATCATACCCAAAAAAATCAAATTTTACACACAGTATTACAATTTGAAAAAGAGGAAAGTCATAAAGTCAAAAATGCATTGTGAAATTCCATGTCTCTGAATTAAAAATAAATTAAGAAATCTAGGCTTAATCATTTCTGAACTAAATATGATTACTGTTCTAAGAATACAAAGCAGAAAAGATTTGCTAGTCATGGAACAGATAAAAGGATTTTTATTTTTGTACAAAAAGCTAACAAACTCTTCTCAGTAAATCTATAGACAATGTCAAAGCAGATACTCTACTGCCATCTACCAGTTTTAAAAGGATGTAGTCTTAGCACAGAAACCACTTCTATGTTTCATTTCTTGGAATGAAACAATATATCCCTTTACACAGCTGTTCAAGGAGATATTTCTGTTTTTATAAGACTTTACAGCTCAAACTAAAATATGAAGTTATAACATAGTCACTTTGGTAAATATTAGAAAGTAGTAACTCAGTGCAATGCAACTATATCTTCATTGTGTCAAGAGAGGGAACGGGTGTCAGTTTGATATGCCTTCTGACAGGACTACATGCTTCCATACTGTTCCTCATAGTTTGGCTGCTGTTACCCACGTGGCTGTGAAAGTGGTCTAAGACTGAGCTGCCAATGAAACCTCTCTGACTTTCAGTCTCTCTGTGTCCCTCATCTCTCTGCAAGAACAGGGTCCGTGGAGGTTGGATGATGGTACTTTAATGGTATTCATAACCAAATCATTCGTACTGCATGTACATGAGTAAGAAACTACGTCTACACTTGCTCTTTTGTTGTTCCCTCAAGGCCACCTCAAAGCTGCACTTTCACTCAATAAGGATGTGAAGTAGGACTGGACTCAGGACAGAGAAACATGCCTTCTTAATCAAAATACAAAGCAAATGAGGGAAAGACATTGACACCACCTATATCTTCTTTTATAAAGAAGAGGATCATATACATCTGACACCAGGAAGACCCTCTGCAGAGCAGGGGTTCAGTGGAGGAGGAAATAACATCAGCATAAGCCTACTACTGACCCAGCCAGTATTCTAGTTGCACCTTCTCACTAACTAAGGGGTTTATTTTGTAGAGGTCCCCAGAATATATATTACCTGGAGAACATGATGCTAAAAGGAAGGCCAGAAGAGGTGGTTGACCTTAGCTAATTACACACCCTGACAAAATTTAAGAAAACCGAAAAATTGCAGACTGTTCTTAGAAGAGAACTTCTCATATGCAGTGCACCAATATATTCTCATATACATAGCACCAATCCTATGGGAATTAATAAAGCTACTTGAAGAACTGCATTGATTAACTGCAATTGTAAAAAGCTGTGTTTTCAGTTAGAGCACAGTACTGTGCCTTCCACTCCATTATGTGGCACCACACATTTCTTCCATGCAGCACCACAGGTGTATACAAAATACTCCCCATATTTTAAAAATTCTTGCTAAGTACTCAAATTGCTCAACTGCAGGGTAATAATAAACACAGTTTAGCATTACTCATCAATTTCTTCTAGAGCTTATTAGTCATATATTTGTGATGTGGGATGCATTTAATAAATGTCAGTAATTATATGCTCTGCACAGCTGATACAACGGTTATATAAATGCAAAATTATTTTAAGAAAATAGATTTATGTTCATCCTGACATCTACAGCAATAACATGACACATTCAAGAATAATTTCAATTGCATGCTTTTCAATAATTATACCCATATTACTCTATGTGGCATGATTAGAATTATGGAGGAGCAGTAGATATAAAATTAGGTACCAGCACTCGGAGTCCTATGAGCTAGATTTTGAATGAGGAAATCTAGTCTGTTGATGAACACACAAGAAGCCACAGCTATCATTATATTACAACTGCACCTTGAGAAATAACCACACACCACAGCCCCACTATTCTATAAACAGTAGAAACACTGCAGTCAAATGTATGACTGTAATATTGGGTAGACATACGGACCATAACTTTTCTTTAGATGACTTCAGTGATAGCAGCAGTGGAGACTTAGTGTATAATCTCAAGCATGACCCAGCAATCTAAGAGTTCCAGACATCCTTGTACGCCCTCCCCTACACAAGCTGTCTCTGTTGCTGTCATTAACAAGGTGAAAACCAGCACTGGAACTATACTACAATCATACATCTGACTACAGTTTTAGGAAGACAGAGAGCAGTTTTAATCTAAGTAAACAAGATATGCAAGGAATGGTGGGAAGAGGTACAGAATCAGACAGTGACTTACTGAAAATAAGAGCAGGTCAGCAACTAAGTTAAAAAAAAAGAACCCAAGGATAAAATGCTGTTTTACTGAAGCCAGCAAGACCAATGCAATTACATTTAATGAGGCAAAATATACTTCATGTTTCCTGACCCTGGTTCTTACCTTGTTTGCCTTACTAGATTACCCTATGCTGTTTTCCATTATTAGTTTACTATTAATTTTAACTCAGCAAGTATTCATTACAAAATAAAAAATAGCTATAAAAAAGATAATTGGGTTTTTCTACAAAATTTGTAAGTTTCAAGCACAGACAGAAGAGCAACAGTAATTATTTTAAATGAGTACTATATTTAGCAGCTACACTAAGGTATGATGAGCCATTCCTTTCAACTTCTAACAGATTTCATTCAAGAAATTGTTGTTTCTCTTTAAGCAATCACATCAATAAAAAGAATGTATTGTGAGATTTCTGTGCTAGTATAATTTTTGTGCAGTATACAGTTAGAGAACATGCTTTTTGCCTGACTTTGTAAACCTAACTTTGTTCAGATATCATAGAATCATAGAATGGTTTGGGTTGGAAGGGACCTTAAAGATCATCTTGTTTCAACCCCCCTGCCATGGGCAGGGACACCTTCCACTAGACCAGGTTGCTCAAAGCCCCGTCCAACCTGGCCTTGAACACTTCCAGGGAGGGGGCAGCCACAGCTTCGCTGGGCAACCTGTTCCAGTGCCTCATCAATCTCATAGTAAAGAATTTCTTCATTATATATAATCTAAGTCTACCTATCATAATTTACTTTAAGTCATCCTGATGTAATGGGTGAATATTATTTCTGCATGTTGAGTACCTGCTAGAACAAACACTTAAGTTTTCAAATTATTCAGTTGTCATTCATGACAAGTACGAAATGTCACAGTATGTGTACATGAAAATAAGTATGAATACAGACACAGGTCATTGCTACGCACTTTTAAATACTCTCTATAACAATGTGTATTCTAATCCTGTACACATCCATACTGATATTTATAGCAGTGATCTGCAAGATGAGATTTTTTACTGAGTATGAGAAATAAAGCACACAAGCTTTATACTATGTCAAAGAATTGCATCAACAAATTTTTCATGGGAATTATACTTTAAAAGCTTGAATAAAATTCATGAGATATCTGCTAGCTTATAAAATTTTAACTCAAATTAAGAGTTACCTTTCAGTCACAGAATCCCTTTTAATACCATTATTTACAACTGTATATCTTTATATGGCAAAATGTATGTAAAAAAGCTGTATTATTAATGATGACATTACTGAAGGAAATTTCTAAAGTGCTGGTTAAGAGACAAAATTGCAAGTGCAGGTGGGAATTATTATTATATTTATATGTATGTTGAGGATAGGTGAGGTAAACTGCAGAGTTAAGATTTTGGACTTTGGGAAAGCAGACATTGGTTTATTCACGGAACTGTTAGCAGAATCCCATGAGAAGTGAGCATAAGGGAGAGGGAAAATTGGAGACAGTATAGTGGACAGCACATTACTTTCAGCTGACTAAAAAGGGGAATAAAGCAGTATTTTTGAGTGAGCTTCAGAACAAATCACCTTATTGTGCAGAAAGACCAGGATTTTCAGAATGACTGGGTAAGCAGAGAGACTGTTTGGGTCTCTTGATGTATTGAAAGACACCAAAAAAAGGAACATATAGGAAGCAAATTAAGGACAAAGAAAGAAGATAAAAGCACTCCTTGGGCACTTCAGGATGAAAGTAGAAAAGTCAAAGCCCAGCTAGAGATAAGACTAGAAGGAAACATTAAGAGTGAGACAGGTTTCAACATATACGCAGAAGTTCAAAGAAAACATGGGGCATTTGACAAATGCAAGAGAACATAAGTGAGGGATGGTACATAAAAGCCTGAAGCTTTCAATGGCCTCTGTGCATGGTTTAGAAAGGAAAGGAGCAGCTAATAATGGCAGAGAAACATTCAGAGAACATGAACAAATTTATACTTGAACATGCAGTTAAATCCAGTTGCTGGCCAGTCACAGGTGCTGTTCCCCAGGGCTCAGTATTGGGGCCAGTTTTGTTTAATATCTTTATCAGTGATCTGGACAAGGGCATCAAGTGCGCACTTGGTAAAATTGCAGATAACACCAAGTTGGGTGGAGGGTTGATCTGCTTGAGGGTAGGAAGGCTCTTCAGAGAGATCTGGATAGGCTGGATTGATGGGCCGAGGCCAATTGTATGAGGTTCAATGAGGCTCAGTGCTGGGTCCTCCAGCTGGGTCTCAACAACCCCAGGCAACGCTACAGGCTTGGGGAAGAGTAGCTGGAAAGCTGCCTGGTGAAAAAGGATCTGGTGATGTTGGTCAACAGCTGGCTGAATATGAGCCAGCAGTGCGCCCAGGTGGCCAAGAAGGCCAATGGCATCCTGGCTTGTATCAGAAACAGCGTGGCCAGCAGGACTAGGGAAGGCACTGGTGTGGCCACACCTCAATTATTGTGTTCAGTTTCGGGCCCCTCACTACAAGAAAGACATTGAGGGGCTGGAGTGTGTCCAGAGAAGGGCAACGAAGCTGGTGAAGGGTCCAGAGCACAAGTCTTATGAGGAGCAGCTGAGGGAACTGGGGTTGTTTAACCTGGAGAAGAGGAGGCTGAGGGGAGACCTTGTCATTCTTTACAACCACCTGAAAGGAGATTGTAGCCAGGTGGGTGTCAGTCTCTTCTCCCAAGTAATAAGTGACAGGACAAGAGGAAACAGCCTCAAGTTGTGCCAGAGGAGGTTTAGATTGGATATTAGGAAATATTTATTAATTGAAAGGGTTGTCAGGCAGTGGAACAGGCTGCCCAGGGAAGTGGTTGAGTCACCATCCCTGGAGGTATTTAAAAGATGTGTAGATGTGGTGCTTAGGGACATGGTTTAGTGGTAGGCTTGGCAGTGTTACTCGATGATCTTAAGGGTCTTTTCCAACCTAAATAATTTTACTCAAATCAATAAAATCCAGATGAGATTCACCCATGGCTGCTGGCCAATGTGATGGCAAGGCTCCTCTGTACTGCATATGAAAAATCATGGCAATCAGAGAAAATCCTTGCTGCTGTTAAGGGTAACATTATGCCTGCCTTAAGAAATGGATAGAGGATTCATGGAATGACAGACTATTCCACCTAATCTCTGTCCCTGGAGAGATCATGGAACACATCAACATGGAATCCACTTCCAAACACTAGGGGGAAAAAGAAGACAATCAGAAACAGCTAACATGGCTTTACCAAGAGCAAACAATGCTTGACCAATCTGATTGACTTCTTGATGAAATGACTATATGAATGAGGGAAGAGCCGGGGATACTGCTAATAAGGCTTTTGACATCATCTTTGATTGCATTCCTATTTTGGAAGCTGAGGAAGTATGGACTTGAAGCATGATCTCAAAGAATGGGCTGGGTGGAAAAGTGGCTGTATAGCTGGAGTCAAATAGTAGTGATCAAAGGCTGGACATCGGGATGGCAGCTAGTGAGAAGGAAAAACCTTGAAGGGCCCTTGATACTGGGGCTCACACCATTCAATTTCTCCATGAACAACTTGAATGATAACACACAGTGCACACAGACAAAGCAATAGACAGTTGGCAATAAGTTCCACTTAGAGAAGGAGGTTGGACTACATATAAACTCCAGATGTCCCTTCTAACCAGCATTTCTATATGTGATCTAAGAATACTCTAACCAGGGTTCCAATCCTTTCATGTCATCTTATATTGGTGTGCATGGCTTTCCTCCTGTTTCTCATGCATTCATTTTAACTTCTTCCAGTAGAAGAGAGACCCTCCCATTTCTGCATAACCAACAACCTGGTAGTTATGGCAGTTTTCTTTCATCTCTTAAAATGTTCATTATACAATTTTTAGAAATGCTGTTGACATTACAGAGCTTGACCCAAAGTTCAATGGAAAGAAATAGATACTTCCAAAAGGTGATTCACCCCTTTATTTTAGATGCCTATCTAAGAATGGCACTAATTATTCCCTGTAGCTGCTTCTCTTTCTTTAGTAACAAAAAAATGGAAAACTAGTTAAGATGAGGTGAGTAATATTCATATGATTCAAGTTAGATGGGATGAATTACACTGGGGCTTCTTTTTTTAACTTCAGCTGGCTTTGATTTGGGCTTATCATATTTTTCTATCACAGTAACTAGACATTCAACAGAAAAACAAACTCACATGAAATTGTTCCAGTATTGATCAGGGGAATTTGAAGTGGCTTGAATCAATAAATATATCATAAGTCTTTTCTAGTAGGATTATAACAAAATATACTCTGAGAGTTGAACTACAAATCTGACAGAACCTCTCTGTGCATTTCATTTCAAAGATACACTTTTATTACAAAAAAATCTATTTTTAAAATACCATTGACTTTTGGAAATGTGCTGAAGAATAACATTTAAATAAAATATTTGGTATTAACACAGGACGTATTTTAAACAATACTAAAACACTAACTGAAGATAATATTATTAGTGAAGGAAACAGGATTTCACAGGTCTACATAATTCACTCTATGGCAGGTAGGAATATGTTATTCTTTGGAGATGGACTGTAACATACAGGAAGCCTAGACAACCATCAGAGAAAAATAAAGCTTTGTTAGATGAATATCATCCTTAGTACAGAAAATCTTTTTTCTGTTGTGTCGGTTTATCTGCCATCCTGTAGTGACTACCCAAAAGAATATGTCCATACTGGTAAATAAAAGGGGAAGTTTGTGACTTCCAACAAGAAGGAAAAGGCTCCTTCTCCACCTGCAGAATGAGTATAAACAGGTGAAGAGGAAAAAGTTCTATCAGGGAGGCATGTGGGCTACCTGAGCCCGACTCATGGATCAGACCCAGTACCATTCAGAGGAAGTGGCAGGTTACCACGGACATGGGAGCCCAGGTGTGTTCTCACTGATTCTGCTAGTGAAGGGAATGGGACAGGAATGGATGCATGTGATCATGTTACCAGGTCACAATACTTGGTTGCAGAGTTGGGATGTTACAGACAACTTTGGCTATTATGGCTGTGACACCTTGTTTGGAGAGATTGACAGCTAGGGGCAGACAGAATCAATATGACAAGAATATCTGCCAACAGGCTTACTACTAGCAAGCAGAGCTTTAAACTAGGTTTGTCAGGCAGTGATGACCAGAGTCCAAAGAGAAATGGAGGGGCCGAAGGTTGGAATAAAGCACCTAGAGTATAACATGATGGGAAAGACATTCCTTTAAAGTAAGTCAGTTCTCTTGTTAACAATACAAAGAAGCATATTTAAAGTTACAGGAATTGTTTGACTCTTTATGGTGCCATTATGAATACCAGATGGGATTCCATAAAGACATTTTGAGATTAGTTAGATGAGACAGAAAAGCAGAATCAATTATTATCAAAAGAGCTGAGATAAATATCTAGGATTAAAAGAAAAAGGGGTATCTCAGGGAACCATCCTTCTGCAATTACTTTCAGATAATAAAAATAATGGACTTGCTAACTGGGAGATGTGAGAGTGATTCTGATCACTCACTTTGAGACAAAACAGGCAAAGACAAGCATGCAATTGGGTTTGAGAGAAAGCTATCTAGCAAAATTAAATCACCTTGTATCTTCTACCCTGCCACAGAAAATGCTAGTCAGATTTGGATTACATGTGAGACTATAAAATTTGTCTGAAACGAGTTCTTAAAGCAAGTAATTTTGTTGCAAGATCTGAACCATCAGAACTGCAGAATATCACTTGACTGGTTCAAAAGCAAAAAAAATTACAAAGGACAAAACGTAGGAGAAATACTCCCAGCAACTTAAGTTGAAGTGAATTGGAATCCACTTATTTGAAGTTACAAGTATTCACAGCTCAACATTTTTAATTGGTATACAAAATCTACAATTAAATAATTTTATAGCATTTCATTGAAAAATTAGTAAGAAGCTATAGTCTGTGGACTCTTCCAACAATCTGAAGCTCAAAGGATTATTTTACATTTGTGATGCCCTTAAGCATTTTGAAGACGTGGTGGATTGACCTTGGCTGGATGTCAGGTGCCCACCAAAGCTGTTCTATCACTCCCCCTCCTCAGCTGGACAGCGGAGGAGAAAATATAACAAAAGGCTCATGGGTCAAGATAAGGACAAGAAGATCACTCATCAATTACTGTCACAGGCAAAACAGACTTGACTTGGGGAAATTAATTTAATTTACTACCAATCAAATCAGAGTAGGATAATGAGAAATAAAAACAAACCTTAAAACACCTTCCCCTCAGTCCCTCCCTTCTTCCCGGGTTCAACTTCATTCTCAGCTTCTCTACCTTCTCCCTCCAAGCAGCACAAGGAAATGGGGAATAGGGGTTGCGCTGAGTCCATTTTGTGTTATCTTTACCACTCCTTCCTCCTCATTCTCTTTCTCTGCTCCAGCGTGGGGTCCCACTCACATGAGACAGTCCTCCATGAACTTTACAAAGTTTCAATTATGCATGCACAATCACCCCCAAGAGGTCCTAAAAAGTGAACTGCAAGTCCACAGGCTTGCCTTCCACTTGCCATTCCTGGGATGGTGGGCACAGAAGGATCAAGACACTGTACTAGTATACAGAGAGGCTGTAACTATCCTTTATGCTTGCATGATATGAATAAGGAAGTGTACTCATTCATCCATGAAAATATCGAAAACAATCTATTCTTCAACCTTACTGAGACTTACCTGTCTCATATGATAGTCTTCGTGAAGCATTATGAATCTGTACATGTAAAAGAATGCTGAATTCCTGATGCAACATATTAAAATTACTATACACAGTATTCTATATAGAAATTAGCATTAAGGAAACTAAATGCTAGCCATATTGATTATTATTGGCAGTCATATTTGAAGAGTCTTGGATAATTTGGCAGTTACTGAATGGCTTTTTTCACAAAATGCTTTACTATATTATTGGAGAATGCTTAGATTAAACAGTCAACTGATCATACATAGCTACTAGTTATAGTCTAAGCAAGGCTGAAGAATAGCTGCACTGTCAGCTGAGTTCTATTTTAACTGCACTGTTCTGCAGAGAGCACATAGCAAGAGATGTGAGATTATTCATGACCATATTCAACCTAAGGGATGTTGTGTCAAATGCTTGTTGTAACAGTAGGTAAGGCAGAACCCGAAGAGCCACAGTGAACTCTAGAAATCCAGCCTCTAAAAATTTACCTAAGCTCTACTTACATAAAGTAGCTAAGGACAAAATCCAGAAAGAAATGTAAGTCATGTTGCTGAAAAGATCATGTCTATTTAAGTCAAATATTTTCTTATCAAAATGGCTCTTACCAGTATATATGCAGAATTAATACTCTCTGAACTACACTACAGAACATCATAAGACATAATTTCTATCAATTCAATTAGTAATTACCAATATTAAAATAATACAGCTAGTGATATTCAGCTCTTAAATTAGAATTGAAATTCTCTGCTAGAAAAAATAAAAGCTGTGAATATAATCAATATTTGCAAGGTTACTGAAAGAAGTCCATTTTTTCTTAGTTGTGTTTTAGGTTTACTCAAACATTAGCAATGCACTAGGTTACAGAAGAGATCTCTGCATGACTGCAAAATGCTGCACTGTCCTGCAGCAAATTTCTGCTACAGCAGTGTGTTGCTGCAGCAGTACAAGCTATCATTCCTATACATGAAAAATAAATAATATTCATAGGAAGTCTACATAAAATCTACATTTCTATTACCTAATATTCTATTATTCATCCTGTGTAGTGAAACGATTTCATAAAGTGACATCAGATTTCTTGGAATACAATTACATTAGTTTACCCTTCAGGGTTAATAGAATAGATCATAGTGTTATCTGTTTTAATACTTATTTTAAAATATTTTTAACTGTTAAAAGATTGCTAATTATAATTTACTTAACATCAATGTATATCTGCATGATTATTTTAAATCTCTGAGCCTAAACATATGACTGAAGTTGAAATTGCTGTCGGTTGGTTCAAAACAAGTAACTTCAAAGTATGTATGTTTCAAAAAAACCTACTTTCCCTAATCCTGAGTTTAGTGGTGTAGATGATACAATTCTGTGCATCTCTGCATAAGGAAGAAGATGTTAGTAAAAATACAGAAGGAGAAATGATAACAGCTAGTAGATAAGAGACTATATGGGATAGTAGACATAAATTATAAGAGAATATATGACATACTTAGCACAGAATCAGTGAAGTAGTGGACACGGTGTTAAATTTCATGTTTCCAGTGCTAGTGACACGGTTACTGAGCTAGTAGCAATTTATTCATTCAGCTTTTCCCTGCTTTAGCTTGGTAATGGATTTATAAGAAACACTCTTGGTTAGAAGGCAATCATTCAATTTCAGATCGTGAACCATGAGATCACCTATGGACCTAAAATAGCTGACAAACTGTCAGAAATGGAATGGGAGTAGGATTCATAGTTAGGTAGAAAAACAATTTAAGAAAAATCTCCCATTTCTGTTACTTAAATTGCTGAAGACTTAAAGAAGTACCACATACTATTATTGGAAGAAAATCTCTCATATGACAAAGAAGCATATCACAGAATTGTAACTACAAGTCTCATATTTTCAAGATTATAATCCATAGTTTATAGATTATAATCAATGCTGTGACACATGAGTTCAGTAGAGTGTGAGTCTGCATGTAAATGTGTTCATTACCTATTTCCCTTCACAGGAACTCTGAATCTATTCTGACTTTGTGGAGGCTAAGGACTTATTTTCAAATACTAGCATTTTCTACAACTTCAGCTCTTAATTTCTGTCAGCATAGCTGAAACAAAATAATCAGCAGTCTGCAGTGTATCTGACAGAAACAAAAGCATTTAAAGTTGATGTCTATGTAAAGATTTTAAGACAAAAACAAACAGCCACATTGAGTCTTGGTGCATTTTTTGGCTTTGTAATAAAGGAGTTCTTGAGCTCAGTGTATTACCCTATGCACCCTCATCCTAATGATTTGTCTTTATATAGCTTTATAGTTTCATGTGCTAATAATAAAACAAATAATTTGACAATGCAGCTATGAATTTAAGTGAACAAATAAACAATTTACCAGTACAATATTTGATATTCAACAAATGTAAACCTCAAAGGCAATTTTTATTTTTTTATTAACAGATCAAGGGTCTTATACAAACAAGAGATTTCTGCATGGAGCCCTTTGTAGGTGAGTATGAGCAAACAATTACATACTTTTTTTTTAAATGTAATTCTAAGTCTTGAAATTATAGGGAATTCCAATTATAGGAAACTTCCAATGGATTTTGCCAAGAAAGGTCGGACACGATGATCCCTGAGGTCCTGTCCAACCTGGTATTCTATAATTCTGTGATTTTTTTTTTTTTCTATAACTTGTAAAGACAAGTTAAGACAGCATGCTAGGGCTGTGCAGAAAATTAAAGAGACCACTCATATACAGACCAGTTCATTTCACAGTTCTGATATAAGATTCTCAATTCAATCAACTTTCATGTTATCTTACACAATTAATTCACCAGTCAAATAAACTATGCTAATCACTAAATATATATACTGTTTAATTGCACTTATACAGTAATCATGTGCTCTCACCCAGACTTAACTAAAAAGCAATGAAAAAAAAAAAAAGAATAAAGAATTTAAAATTTGCCTCAAAGTCCTAAACTTTCTCCGCATTTGAGCTAAAATGTATTAGAATGCCCAGCAAACCTGAATAAACAAAAGGTGGACTTTAACCTGCCTAACAAGCATTACTGATTTTCAACTCAGGCTGAGGTATGGCCACTTCTTAGTCAAACTCCTCCCTAGACTCTAGGCCTTAGTGATTCAATTCAGTTGTTACACTTAATGCCATTTGACACTCTGTATGTTATCCAAATGGATAGGCAGATATGACACAGGACCTCCAGATCCATGCATTAGGGTAGACAAGCAGTGGGAATCAGTTGCTTAAACGCTAGCTTCCAGTGTCATTTTGCCCCTGACTTCCAGTTGTTGGCCCAACAAGAAGTAGTAGTATTCACTTGGGTCCTGTGCAACATCTGGCAGTTCCTAGTAGATGTCTTAAATACACTAGGGCACTTCCAGATGATACAAGATACCAATTTTTAGGCAACTGAAATGACACCTAAGGAAAGTGATAAAATATTAGCAATTAAAAGCTTTGTCCAACAAACCAAGCAATGTATTGATGATGATGAAGACATCCAGAGTTCAAATCACTCTATTTTTTCCCTTCTCAGACTGTCAAGATAGAAGTTATGAAGAGAACGAGAGACACTCAGTTTTTTCTGTCTCCACAAAGGGTGAGAAGAATAGCTGCTGCAGCTGTGCCATTAATAGTACCCAGCATAATGGGTGACCCAGGTCACTTACCCAAGCTGAGGCTTCTACATACAACTCTAAAATAAATAGGTGAAAAATCTTTGATCATTGCCTATTATTCCAGCACTAAGATAACTGCATTCTCACATTAAACATATATTCAAATCTGGACTAGACTGCAATTAAAAGATAGCTGACAACTCTTGACTATGATATAGCCATCTGCCATATCTTACAGCTAAAGCAATAATGGAAATATTTAAAATTAGTGAATTTTTAAACTAAGACCTACAAAAACCCTGGAACTTACTTTTCATTATGTTGAGAATTTTATTACAACATGCCTAAGTAGTTATATGCTATTATCCTGCAAGAACAACACTTTTTTTTCAAAATTTCACATTTCTAATAGTAAGGATAGAATTCTGACTACTGGGAGAATTCTTCAGAATTTCTCTTTCAGAGAAAGCATAAAATGTTACCCATATTCTATCCGTCAAACTATTGTATTAGAATTTGGTGACCAAAACTAAAATCTTAATGTGCAGTGAAGAGCAGCTGTAAGAACGATCCCATTGATGGGAGTTAGATTAACAGTATAAA
Organism: Strix uralensis; assembly: GCF_047716275.1. Classification (NCBI taxonomy): domain Eukaryota; kingdom Metazoa; phylum Chordata; class Aves; order Strigiformes; family Strigidae; genus Strix; species Strix uralensis. Next base: position 123,009,769 of record NC_133973.1, read on the forward strand.
TAGAACTAGTTAAACTACTTACATATGGGCATACTTTTCAACATAAACTTAATTATACTATTGTAAACTTTCTCAATAACTCTTTGTTTATTTAAGCTCTTGTACTGGGTCTGGCTGAGCCGGAATTGGTTTTCCCCTATAGCAGCCCTCATGGTGCTGTGTTTTATGTTGGGAGCTGGCAGGGTGTTGATAGCACACTGGTGGTGTGGCTACTGCTGAGTAGTGCTTACACAGCACCAAGGCTCTTTCCGACTTTTTCTCCCCACAGTGGGACGGGGTGGGCAAGACCTTGGGAGGGGACACAACCAGGACAGCTGACCCGAACTGACCAAAGGGATATTCCAGACCATATGACGTCTGCTCAGTATAAAGCTGGGAGAAAGGAGGAAGGGGGTGGGGTCACCCTTGGTCCTCCGAGGCAACCACTACACGTATTGGAGCCCTGCTTCCTGAGAAGGCCTGACAGTGCCTGTTCATGGGAAGTAGAGAATAAATCCGTTTTCTTTTTTTTGCTTCCGCGCGCGGACCGTTGCTTCGCTTTGCTTATATTAAAACTGCTTTTGTTTTACCCACAAGGGTTAGGTTTTTTTTCTGTCTTATTTTCTTTCCCCTCTTTGCCCTGTTGAGAAAAAAAGGGGAAGGGGGGGGAAGTGATAGAGCGACTTGGTGGGTACCCAGCATTTAGCCAAGGTCAAACCACCACAGCTCTAAACGAATACCTTTGTAATTAAAGATAATTGTTATTACATTAAAGTATACTAAAGATAAAAGTCAACATAATCCTAAAATCCCTCCATTTTCTCTGACTTTCTTATGGAAATTCATATTTATGAACAGGTGGTTGGGTTCTCTAGCTTATACTAGATGCAGAAGAGATTCAGAGGTCAACGAGAAATGTAACTTTACCTGGGAACTGATCATACGTTGTGATGAACGAGCAATATTAGCAGGCAGGCCAAAAAAGTCAGGTTTATCATCTTCTGGAAGGCTTTCAATAATATTACGATAATCCTGCATTAGAAGAAAACAATAAACATAACTGAGGGAACATTTTGTTCAGCTCATGAAATTAACAGTGTATACTGAAAATTCATTAAGCGCACTGCATAACACAAGGTTAAAATAGCTATTTAACACATGATATATCTTGGCAATCTTATTTATAAATTTTTTAACTCTAAAAGAGCAAAAAGCTTCAATTCCAATTACAGTGATGCTATCAACTGAAAAGAAAATATGCTAAGACTATCTTAAAAGTAGTTACAATATTTCTGTTGAAAACTTAAAAGTAAGATTAATGACAATATAAAAAAATATTTCAGCATTTAGAATTCGAATAATAGAGTATAATACATATTTATACAATGAAGAGCACTCACTTCTTTTTAAATCTATGAAGATATCACTCAAAGAAAGTGAAATTGTTCAGGTAAAAATAGGTTTACATGATCATTGGAGATGCAGAATAGCATCAATAGCAGTTATAGTGTAATAGTCACCAGTGATGCTGCTCTTGCACAAAACTGAAAGAGGCCTTGCAGACTCAGGTAGACTAATGCTGCTGGATGTTCTCTTTCATTGTGGCTTTGAAAGCAAAATTATTTACTAATTGAAAGTCAGGCTGCACCCTATTGTGTTATATCATGTGTGTTTTGTCCTTTGCTTGCAGGAGCACGTCCTATGTGGGCATGATTTACTTTGACACAGAATCTCACTTCAGAGGTAACAACAGTAGCAGACCTCTACACCAAACACTGAAGGAACACTATTTAGTAAGAGATATTATTCCAATTAACTTAAGTAATCAAACTTAGCCTTATTATTAGTGTTCTACCAATGAAAACTACTTGCAGAAAAATATAAACTCTCACATAAATATTCATACAACTATAAGAAACTGAGACATTAAATGCAGTGCAGGCAAGAAGAAAGGTTCATCAGTTTGATCATATTATTTACAAGAATAGAGACCAGCCTGGTTTGTTTATTCCTTCCCTCTTTACGACATTAACTCAGCACATCTATAGAAAATAACTGTCATATTTAACGTACAAAAATAAACAAACCCCAAACCTAAACAGTCAGAATCCAGGTAGAGAATGCCAGACAGATTTATTTTAACTGGCATAATTCCATTTACATCAGCTCATATTAGAGGTCTAGTATGGAGTCCTATATTAAAATGCAAATGAATCTTAGTAACAATAACAATAGTATGTGAAAGATAGGGAGAGATCAGTTCTTTAGACTCTGTTGAACTCCCTCTCCTTTACACTAAAGGAATACTAAAGGAGAAACACAATCCATATTTATCTCCAAATAAAATATCACATACCCTCCACAGCATGTTAGAAGATTATGTCAGAATGTTGATATAGTTTGTAAATAAGGAGATATAGATTCTCCTATCTCATCCAGAAGTTATAAGAATGTTTAGCAGTCTGTACAAAAGTGCTATTATGTTAATATACTAAGTTATATAAAAATGTAATAGTATCCTTCTTTATCATAAATTGACCCAATTTCTTCTACTCAGTCCCTCATAGTTATTCTGCTCTGCACCATAGTCCAATAAGATATTATAAAAAAGGAGGCTGAACAGACTAGCAGAATAGTTCTGACAACTTGAGAATTAGTGTTCCACACAAGAGAAGTCTTAAATAAATGGAGGTATCTTTTGGTTTGTAACTCTGATTTTCTTTGTGGAAATATATCCAAGAATTTTAGTTTCTATATTAGGTGATAGAAGATGTATACCTACCAAAATACTGCAGGAATTCGGTAAAGAGATGGAATATGGGAAACTAGTCATCTTCTTGCCTCTAGCATTTAAACTGCCAATGATTCGTGAATTGAAAAGTTGCTCCAAGTAGGACCGAAGAACCCTCATATCAAAGTAATTATCTACACGGCCTCCATAAATTGCATTTTCAAACAAGCCATGCACGAATTCCCACTGAAAATCTTTGGAACCTATAAATTAATTAGTATTTTGTATTAATATTTTGTATCAATGGACAGCATTGCATTATAAGCATTTCTTCTTGTCACTGCAAGACAGTGCAGTGAAAATTCTTCAGTGAAATAAAAAAAATACAAACACATCAAATAATTAATTTCTAATTGTTTTTCTTCTATATTACCAAATAATAAAAGTTGCAGAAACTACAATGAGTTTGTAAATATTTTTCACTGATAAAATGAACACTTACTGTGTTTCAAAATGAGCTATTAGAAATATTACTTAAGTCTTGAAGTGCTTTTTATTGTAGATAAACCAATTGGATATATGCATTTCAGAAATGATGCTATTAAAATTTTAATTATGTGCTCCTTTGTCATGAATAAAAATAATTTTCTTTGTTCAAAATTTTATACACTATTTTGTATTGCAGTACCATCTGATCTCATAAAATAAACTGACTGATTGAACCAAAACCAGATCATGCTCAAAATCGGTAACATTACTGGAAATGTCATCTTTCAAACACAGAGGTCCAGGATAGGTTCTTTGTAAATCATTATAAATCACACAGCATAGCACATAAAACACATAAAGCATGTTACTATTAGTTTCCTGGCCAGACTGATGTTGCAATTATATTACTCTAGCATAGCTATATCCCACAAGTTCAGAGTAACTTATTTTTCCTCCCTTCTATCACAGTTGTCTAAAATAACTACAAGGGACAATGATTGATTTACACCCTATAGCTTTCATGTGCAGGTAGAAGGTACCTTGATCACAGAATCACAGAATCATCTAGGTTGGAAAGGACCTTGAGGACCATCTAGTCCAACCTTTAACCTAGCATTGGCAGTTTCCAACTACACCATATCCCTCAGCACTATGTCGACCCGACTCTTAAACACCTCCAGGGATGGGGACTCCACCACCTCCCTGGGCAGCCCATTCCAACACCTAACAACCCGTTCTGTAAAGAAATGCTTCCTAATATCCAGTCTAAACCTTCCCTGGTGCAACTTGAGGCCATTCCCTCTTGTCCTGTCACTCATTACTTGGTTAAAGAGACTCATCCCCAGCTCTCTGCAACCTCCTTTCAGGTAGTTGTAGAGGGCAATGAGGTCTCCCCTCAGCCTCCTCTTCTCCAGACTAAACAACCCCAGTTCCCTCAGCCGCTCCTCGTACGACATGTGCTCCAGACCCTGCACCAGCTTCGTTGCCCTTCTCTGGACACACTTCAGCCCCTCAATGTCTTTCTTGTAGTGAGGGGCCCAAAACTGAACACAGTAATCGAGGTGCGGCCTCACCAGTGCCGAGTACAGGGGCAAGATCACTTCCCTGTCCCTGCTGGCCACGCTATTGCTGATACAGGTCAGGATGCCATTGGCCTTCTTGGCCACCTGGGCACACTGCTGGCTCATGTTCAGCCGGCTGTCAATCAACACCCCCAGGTCCCTCTCTGACTGGCAGCTCTCCAGCCACTCCTCCCCAAGCCTGTAGTGCTGCTGGGGGTTGTTGTGGCCCAAGTGCAGCACCTGGCATTTGGCCTTACTGAAGCTCATGCAGTTGGCCTTAGCCCATCGCTCAGATCAGAAAGGTACTTCTTAAAGCCCCTTGAGAAAAGGAAGCAACAATTACTTTAAGGGGGGGGGGGGGGGGGGTTTATTGGTGGTAACTGTTGTTCCCAAATACTTCAATCATTTCTTCGTAAGTAGTTATGTTCACAGCAGTAGCTAATGTTTAGATTAATGATTATCATTGATAGTTAATGATTCAACCTCTTTACATTACTGTATGTTTCAAGTCTGTGTAACTAAGGTCAACTCCAGAAGTACTAATCCTCCATAAATCTCATTTAAGTCAATGATCATAAATGATCTCTAAATATCAGTTCCTAATTTTACTTTGAAATTATATAAAATGCAAATACTTTTTTAAAAAATACTTTTAATATTAACTAATATTAAGAAATTACTGTGCTACTTAACAGAACAATGAAGTGGGCACTAACAGTGAGTTTCAATATGAAGAATTCACTCATACTCAACTCATATTCCATTCTTTTATTCAATATATGGGGAAGCTCACACTGGGAAGGAGTAGAGACAGAAGACTTCATCTTCCAGGCACTCCTGTATTTCCTATTTATTCTTCTGGACTCAAGAACCTGAGCTGAATAGTTCTTGGCACAAAGAAAACATTGGTTTACCTAACCTCCCAAAAATGGAATTACAATTCACCCTATGTTTCTTGCTTTGCTTACTGGAGATGAGCCTTGCAGCATCTCCACTCTTATCTGAGTGTTGTAGAAAGAAAAAAGCTCCTCATGCAACATCTCTAGTAAAGGTAAAACAGGACAGGTCCTGTTTGAACTCAAGTTCAGATGGCACAAGGTGGCTTGCATCCATACAGCTACTCTCTTTTGCCCTAAAATAAGGTAACCTCCCATCTGCTGCCTACTAGAAAGTGTCTCCGGGCTCTGCTATCTGACAAACCATGCCTTGTCGCTGCCTATGAGAATGCCAGTCTGCATAAGCCAAATATGGGGAAAAATAAACCTGATCATGGAATAGTTTTGAGCCTGTGTCCAGCCCTTATCAGTTTACTAATATAGACATACCCTTTGGATCTACATCCAGAAAAGCCTAATAAGACTAAGCATAACTGATTCAGGGTCACACTACTTCCCATACTGAAGTAGTTACCTAACTTGGTCATGTGTTTATATTTGTGAAAATGTTCCAATGAAGATTCAAATGCAAAATTTAAATACCTGCAAAGCAGCCTTTAAACAGAATGGTCCCACTCCAAACCCCAAACAAAACAATCTTGCAAAGTAACAAATTTATAAAAATTACTATGAAATTTTTTAATATTCTAAAAATTTTAAATGAGAGGCATTTAGAAGGTTTATGCTACAGAGGTGAGAAATCTTTCCTTAAGAAGTGACTTACCCTCAAAGAGTCTATCAATAATGTCAAAACCAGCACGGAGATCAGATAAAGAAAATTCATAAAACTTGGTCCAACCCTATCATTAAAAAAAACCCCAAAGAATTTAATTAGTCACACAATGATGATCATGAAGTAAAATGCAAATATTATGTGGTTACTGAATACTGTATAATACCTAGTACTGAATGAAAAAAGAGACAACCTATGTCCTCTAACGTACACCTTTGGAAACATTCAATGGAGGTAGCATAAAAAACCCAGATCTACCAGTGCATTTAATTTTACATATTTACATAAAGTAGAATACATTGAGTATGAGGAATGTAAACTTAAGATTATCTTATTTCCTAACAGTATTTACTTCAACTAAACTTGCTGACATCTGTGACTAGATCACACATTGAATTATGATGTTATTTCTGAGGGCTTTTTTGTATTTCAGTTTCCTTTGGATTTTCATAAATACGTCCGGTTCTTCAATCACAGTGTACATTATGTTTTCATCATCTTACTCCTTAATTCACGTCACTTCTCTATGAACTTAAAAAATTGTAACGAGAAAAGCAATTACTGCTACCATTACGGGGAAAATGCTGACCACCATATGCATATTTTAATCATTCTCAGTTTGTACCTTCTTTCTGTTCTTGGTGGCATTATTCTTTATATAGCATTAATGTATAATGTGCATGTAATTCTCACAAAAGGCTTTCAATGGAAATGGATAAGTATAAATAAATATTGATATATGATACAGAACTTAGGAAATCCAGATCTCAAAGGTATCTCTGATTGCTGTATCTTCTTATGACTGTACCTTTGCATATGGATCATATCATAGGAACAAGGTGCATATGATTCATGATAAGAAACGTGCAAATATGTCAGATAACATGCACATATCCAGTGAGATGGATACAGTCTTAGGTCAAGACTGCAGCTGTTCCACAGATCACAATCAAACTATCAGCCAGTCATGCTGGAGGTCATAAACTGGAAAGATGCTGCAGTCTCTCAACAGTGTTCATGTATTTTTTCGACAGATCTGTACGTGGACCCAAACCAACCTGGAATTCATTATAAAATACAAGAGCTTCTAGCTGGGATTAATTGCAGTCCAGCGATGTTAGAAACTGGTAATCATAAGCAAAACAAAACCCATACTAAGTCTGCACGAGACAAACACAGTTACAGTGGAATTAAGGAGAAAGCAGTAAAATTCTATCTTGTGTGACTTGGAAAGCTAGTGGTAAACAACCATGAATTTGAACAAAGCCAAATGAGAGTTCATGTGTCAGATCAGTACTTTAAATATTTTCACCTATTCTACTTCTTGAACACTATATTCAAAGTCTGTTACTGCAAGAGGCAAACAACCTTATAAATCACAAATTCAAAACCAGCAAAAAACCCTCAAACATTCCAGGCTCTGACAGACAAAATCTTTCAGATGACAGGTTAGTTTTACCCCTAGTCTAAATAAAATAAACAAGATATAAAACAGTTTGTTGGGGGGGGTGGGGGGGTGGGGGGGTGTCTGTTTAATTTAAGCATCTGCAGCCAGAAAGAAATGTTTGCTTTGAACAAAAATTTATCTAAGGAAAAAACACATCACAGTCTCCGAAACCCATTATAATCCTCACAAGAAACGAGTTAATTCCTTTGTTCTTCCTTCTCCTTGAACAGGGTTTGTGTGCAGAAAGAGTAGACAATGTCATCTCCTCCTTCCCACCAAAGTGTCTCTTTCTCATTGTCATGGTTTAAACCTGGCCAGCAGCCAAACACTGCACAATCACTCACTCACCATCCCCCGCTCAGGGAACGGGGAATAAAATTGAACGGTAAAGGGAGATTTGTAGGTTGAGATAAAAACAGTTCAATAACTGAAATACAATAAATAAATAAAATAAATAAAACAATAGAAAGTACAAACGGGTAATGCACAATGCAATTGCTCACCACCTGCCAGCTGATACTCAGCCCATTCCCAGCTAGCGATCACAAAAAAAACCAAGATCTCGAAACCACAATCCCAGAAGCGAGAGAGAACCCCCTCTTTCCCAGCTGACCCTCCTCTATATACTGAGCATGGCGTTACATGATATGGAATATTTCACTGGCCAATTTGGGTCTGGTCCTCTGGCCATGCTCCCTCCCAGCTTCTTGTACATCTGCACATGAGCAAGACACGTGGAGTTGGAAAGTCCTTGATTGTTTAGCAACAACTGAAAACATCAGTATATTATCAACATTCTTCTCATACCAAATCCCATACTGAATCCAAAGCCCAGCACTATTCAGCACTAGCTACTAAGAAATAAAATTAACTCGATCCCAGTCGATACCAGGACACATGTCTTCCATTAAATCGCGTATGTTTCAAAAATACTTTTTCCTGTCCCAAGCAAACAGGATTTCTGGAATCTTTTCCATGGGATCTCACTTCTGCATCAGTATCAGTTAGTACATAAATCACAAATTAACCCCACGCAGGCAGTAGCGATTTTCAGAGTGACAGGAATTTAGCCTACCAAGATCTTATTTTGCAATGAATTCAGAGACAATGATGAAGGCCGGCACCAGAAGGATCCAATTTTTTCTCATCTCTGAACACGACCCAACATATACCTGACGAAAAATACTCCCAAGTATAAAAGCTAATAAATGGGGCAATTTTTTAAAAAAGTAGCAAAAGAAATTATTACCTGAGGAATATAATTTCTTCTTTCTTGGCATACAGCATGAAACCACGCTAAACAAAAGAGAGAATGCGCTCGAGTCAAATTTCCCTCTCTATTAATTTGCTCTGGAGTCCAAGATTCATAGGTTCGCAAGAGATTCTTTTTGAGGCCTGGAGGTGCCTGCATTGGAAGGAAAAACACTGCTCTAGACAGAAAACCTGATACTTTTATGTACTGTTATCTTAAATTCTAACTTATGATTTAATTTAATGAGATGACAAACAGTACTTAATAAAACAAAATTTAACAAGGAAAAAATATGCTTATAATAAATGACCTAACAACAGAATGATCTTATACTGAAAATAACTTAAACATACTGAAGGAAATTGTAACCAGAACCAACCAACAGGAGGACTGAACTACACTAAAAGAACTTAGTGAAAGAATAGTACTCTATCAAAATATATAATCATAAAAGTAAATACAATTTTTTCAACAAGAACCTTTCTTCTGATTTTTCAAGCTCAACTATCAATTATCATTTCTGTGATCAGAGCCAACCTGCTTCATGGCATCACCGCACTCTTTTAGCTTGCATATAGATATGTTATATATGCATGATAAAACGCCAGTTGTCTGATTTAGTGGTAGGTATTGTTCACACCAGTAGAAATAACTGCAGTTAAAGTACACATAATAACAAAGATTACAGTGCTTAAAAGTAAAATAAGTGATTAGATACCCTGCCATTTTCAAATTATTTGCAAGTGTGAAGGCAAACACAAATTTTAAAGAGATTGAAATCACATTTTCATATTTATGAGAATGTTCTTTCTTTCTTTTGAAAATCAATGGCTGTTAATGCTTCTGTAAGATTACATATTCTGTAAGATTACATATTACATACAGATTACAAGTTGCATATGCACACTTGTGGCAAATAATTGCAAAATACCATAGTCGATTTTTTTTTTTAATATTTACATCTTGATTGGTAACAGTTAGGGAACATACCACAATCATATAATAATCAAATGTTATTAGCCAAGTCATTGGCTATCAGTGCCCTTTCACGGTAACAAAATATTTACTACAAATTAAAAGGTGACAACAGGATCTAGAACACTGCATCAGTGCGAAGTTCCAATTATTCCAAAGACAATGGGATATCTTCAAGAAGCTAGATGAAAAGAAATGTGGCAATCCTAGACAGTGCTGTAGTTTCTGTACCATTGAAGACCTCAATATAAGCAAGAAGTTACCCCAGAAGTTTAAAAATACCTGCAGTCAATATAAAATTGTAACAATTTTGGCTTCTTGAAAGTCTGGACCCCAAAAAAAAGGTCAGAGCTTCTTGGTTTAGCTGTAGGCAAAATCTTAACACTCCATAACCAATGGAGGAGTTAGTGGCACCCCTATGCATCATTTCCATAATGGGCATTAATGCATAGTGCATTAATGATTAGAGCGCTTTCCAACAAGTTGGAGGAGCATGGTGCCAGTTATTCCTTATGTTGAGCTATTGTAAAGCAATTTTTAGTAAAGGGCTTTAATTGTATGTTCTGCTGTATGGGAGGAGAGCCATTTTTGTTGAAAGGGTCCAGTGAATATAAAGCTATGGGGCCAAAAAGAAAAATAAGGAAGAGGAAGTGTGATTCTGTGATCTTCAGATGAGGACATTCATCAAGAAGGAGAAATTCCAGCACCTGTGTAGGGTCTTGCTTTTAAGAAACACTGATTAAATGCAATAAAAGGATTTGTAGCACAAACCAAAATTCTTGCCCCAGGTAAATTTATTTTCAGTTCAGATTTTCAATTGGAAAAAATATCTGAAAGAAATTTTACCTTCCCTTTAAAGCACAGCTTCTGCAAATTTCCACATATACATTACAAATTATCATCAAAAATCTTTCAAGGTAAATTCATAGCATTTTTTGTATTACATCTAATTGAAATACAAGCCAAACTCCATTATGTAAATAGTCCACACTATCTAAACATATAGTTTACTATACATCCAAGTTCATTCATGGTAAACATATAATAAAAGCTTTCCAAACAGGTCTTACTTCATAAGTTATTTTCAGACTTGATTGAAGCAAAATTGGAGTAAATTTTGGATGAACTTCAGTAGTAAGCCAAAGGCGAAAGTTTGGTTGAGGCTGTAATGTATTCAGTTCCTATTAAAGAGATATTATATATTGAAGGTTTTGGTTTTGGGTTTTTTTAATATTCAAAACACAATTTTTAAAATTATAATATCCTAAATTAGAAAATTAGGCTTGTCTAAAAAATCTTTAGTTGTTTTTACAAGTAACATTATTTAAAAGACTATAGTTCAAGATCTGTTGTCTCCACACATTCTATACGCTAGCTGTGCTTGAGTTTGAAGTTCATTCTAGCTGTGTCAAAATATTTGCACCTCCCTCCCCAGATCCTAAATTCAGAACATAAAAATATATCACAGTTCTTTACTTCTTTTAAGTAAAAATACATCAGAAGGCTACATCTCAAAAGATGAAGACCTGGAATGTGGGCTGTATATCAACAACAAATCTCAATGATTTTCAATAACTGTATCTATTAATTTCTTTTTCTTCAACTGTTTGTTGTATGCGCACTTCATGTATCATGATTCATAGAAACTTGAAGATAGGGAAATGGATTTCTAAGAATAAATACTGTCAAATGCTATTTCAAATATAAAGGTTTCACAAAAAATATATAATTACTGAATGTATGAAAACATACTGATGGTTCTTTATGTGCTTCTGAAACAGACATATTTTCCACTGAAGATACAAAAGTTGTTTGACAATTCACTTGAGAACAATGTCAACAGTTTTGTGTATGTGTCTTGGAAGAAACCTAGCTCAAAAAACTCTTAACAGATTTTCTCATAATCCATTTATTTTGATAATCTCTAAAACAAAATAATAATCATTTTGCTTTTAATGTTTTATTAAAGAAAAAAATTTCTTTGAACCCATTAATTGTTCTGCTCTTTAGGCAAAATGACAACTATATCTGGTAACTAGAATCACAGAATTGTTGAGGTTGGAAGGAATCTCTGGAGACACTCTAGTCCAACCCAATGCTCAGAGTCAGCTACAGCAGGTTGCCCAGAACTGTATCCAGACAAGTTTTCAATATCTTCAAGGATGGAGACTCCACAGTCTCTCTGGGCAACCTGCTCCAGCATTTGATCATCCTCACAGTGAAAAAAATTTGTCTTCTGTTTAAACAGAATTTCCTGTATTTCAGTTTGTGCCCATGTACTCTTGTCCTGTCATAGGACACCACTGAGAACAGCCTGGCTCTGTTTCCCTTACCCCTTCCCATCAGCCAATACACACTAAATAAGATTCCTCCTGAGGCTTCTCTTCCCCAGGCTGAACAGTCTCAATTCTCTCAGTCTCTCCTTGTATGACACATGCTTCAGTCCCTTCATCACCTTTGTGGCCCTTTACTGGACTGGCTCAAGTATGCCCATGCCTCTCCTGTACTGGGGAGCCCAGCACTGGACACAGCACTCCAGATGTGTCACACCAGGGCTGACCAGAGCAGAAGGAACACTTCCTTTGACCAGCTGGCAATGCTCTGCCTAAAGCAGCCCAGGAGGCCAGTGGCCTTCTTTGCCACAAGGGCACGTTGCTGGCTCATAGTCAGTTTCTCACCCACCAGGACTCCCAGGTCTATTCTGCCAAGCTGCTTTTCAGCCACTTAGCCCCCAGACTGAGTGCCTGGAGTTATTTCTTCCCATAGGAAGCACTTGGCATTTCCCTTTACTGAACTTCACAAGGTTCTTGTCAGTCTACTTCTCCAGCCTGTCAGGTCCTTCTGAATGAAAACACACTCATCTGTTGTATCAATCATTTCTCCCAGTATCTGTTCTTGCCGAGGATGCGCTTTGTCCCATTGTTCATGTCATTAATTAAGACGTTAAACAATGTTGGCCACAGTATCAACGCCTGGAGCACACCACTGATGACTGGCTTCCCACTGGATTTTTTGCCACTGGCAACAACCCTTTGAGCCATGCAGTTAGATCAGTTTTCAATCCACCTCACTGTGGTACAATCAGGTCCGTATTTCATCAGGTTGTCTATGACAATGTTATGGAAGACAGACTAAGATATGAAAATGATACACAGCCTTGGAAGCAGGAGATTTAAGAAAAGAAAACAAGGGAATCTACATGCTGATTCAAGTGCAATCATCTGCAGCATGCATCCTCTGATACATTGCATTTGGCTAGAAGACAGCTAAAGGGCAGCCAGTTGTAAGCTGTGAAGGTATCATCTTCATATTGATAAAATTCACACTGACCAGAAGACATATTTCGTCTTCTCAAATGGAAAGATCGTGAGAACTAAATTTGTGTACCTGGACGGAATTGAACTATAAAGATGCAGATCTCTCTTAAGATGTTCAAACATATGAATTACATAGCCTCGCACTTGCTAATGGTATGCAAAACAGTCAAGGGGATGTGCTGAGTCAAACATTTAACACTTTCGGTATTATGTTCTTGTGGAAAGAATAAGAAACTTCTGATACATATCCATATTTTAATACTTACAAGATCTGAAATTTTCTTAGTAAGAGGCTCACAAACACTTCCTTACTGTGCACTATCATATTCAGACTAGATGACACACATCAGTGCTATCTCGCTTTGTCTTTCCATTTTTTCAAAATGGATTATAAGAACGTCAAATGCATGCCACATGATCAGTACTAGACAGAAGATAGACTCCAAGGTTATGTGCATGGAGTATACTTTATGGACAATCACTAGAAACTGGAAAATTAAGATTGTAGTATCTGTTGATAGGAATTCCCCCACCTTTCTTTTTTTTGAGTTAATTTGTTTTGTGGATTTCACGGTGATATACATGTAAAGTCACTTTTATTTACATAGACAATGATTTTATTCGCTGTAAGAGTATGTTTCTATAAAACATTAGACATTTCAATTTCAAATTAGCAAAAACCTCTTAGTGACTCAGACACAAGCTACACTTAACAAAAAGAACTACTAAAAAGAAAGTCCTAGGACTGAAAAAACAAAAATAAAATTTAAGTATACATAGATTCAGAGTTCAGCAAACATGGGCAGTATCCCATAAAGTACCAAAAGTCTTAACAGGAGCATTTGTTCACTCATTGTGGCAGAAATACTATACATTGTATGAAAATTAAAGGGCTCCCACAAAGGAAGGAGCTGTTTAGATCTGAAGCATTTCACCTTATTCATGATTGAGAGAACTGCAAAGGTTTACTTTTAAATTGTTGGAATTTTACACGTCACCATGGAAATGCCTGAAATGCTTCAGAAACGTTGCATACTAATTTTGTCTGGTTTCCAATACATTCTTATCTAGTTACCCTCACCTTTTCCAACACAGGAAGCCAAGATGTAACAAGATGCAGGTTCTTTAAACATAGCCATTCTCCATTGCGTGCACATTCTTTTAAAGTTTGAATAGCCAGGTCAGCTTGGCCTTGGCCCATTGCAATCTGAAATGACAGACACAGTTGTATAAGGAATTTATCATACCTCATTTAACAGCTAAATACAAAATTATGTTTCCAAGTTAGCATGCATATGTAAAAAAGGTGTGCTAAAGATAACCAGAATTTTCTCTAATGCGATAGGCTAATAAAGTAAGGAAAAGAGTAAGGAAAACGTAGTTTTTCTTTTCAACCTATCTAACCAGAGCTTCTTAAGAAACAACATTACCTAGTCTTTTTATGGAAAAAAATACATCACTTGGTGACAGTGATAGTATTCCCTGGGAACTCAAAAGTAAATTTAAATATCAGTGACTAAACTGTATTACTGCAAAACTGCTGATACAATAAAAACAAGAGATAAACGAGAACAGTTTTTCTTTTGACTGTAAGTTAGAAGTACTTCCTTTGAAGAGAAACACTCAATTTCATATTAGGATGAGTGAAAAACTAAGGCTGCAGTCTTTCCTACTGGGAAATATGAATAGCTTAACAAACAGTATTTTCTTCATTTTTTATAGTACCATATTGCTGCTAAAATAAATTTGGATCTTCAAATGGAAATGCAAAGATACAAAACTGAATTTTCAGATAAATTAGTGAAAATTGAAAATACAGAAAGGACTTGTTCTGTGACACAATCACTGCTACAATTGATGTTAGAATACCTGTAGATAGTCTAACCTTAGTTCTCCCTTAGTATCTAATTGGAAGCGAATTAGAAAAACCCCAAACCAAACAAGTTGAAAATAAAGTAATAAAGTGGTCTTAGCCAATCTGAAAAGTCTTGTCTTGGCATTACTGCTATAGCAAAACAGAACTACTGTGATTATTATAACTTTATCAAATATACCTTAGGAGGAAATCCATCCTGTCTTTTTATCCTAAAACTGTACTGAGTCAAAGAAACTTGGGGCCTTATTTTTATATGATGATACAGATATCCTCTGCCTAAATAAAACTGAGTATAATATTCAAATAATTTAAAATAGCCAAAAGAAGATAACTGAAAGTCACCAGACAATATAGTAGTACACTACACAAATCTAGTGGTCTGTTCTTTATCCCATATGAGAAATAATTAAACAGAGAAGAAAAATCTGATTTTCTATGTTCTATTCAAATTGCATGAGAAAGTGCAGGAAAAAATACTAACAATATTCTCATTAGTAGGACAACTTTCAGATGATTCAGCTTTGAGCCTGGAGAAACAGGTTGGCAGTTCATGAAGTTCAACAAGGCAAATGTGAAGTCCTACATCACGGATGGAATTACCCTATGCAACAGTCCAACCTCCTAGGCTGGGGTCTGCCTAGGAAGCAGCTTTGGGGAAAAGGAAGGCCTAGTGGACAACAAGTTGAATATGAATCAACAGTGGGCCCTTGCAACAAAGGCCAATACCAGAATGGGACATATTAGGCAAAGCTTTCAGCAAGTCCAGGGAAGTGATCATTCCCTCGCTTTGGAACCTGTGAGACCCCATCTGGAGTACTGTGTCCAGTTTTGGGCTTCCCAGTACAAGACAGACATGGTCATACTGAAGTGACTCCAGAGCAGACCACCAACATGGCCAGGGCACACTGAGCAGGGTTTGTTTAGCCAAGCAATCAGGAGACCTTCTTGCTGTCTACAACCTGATTGAAGAATGCAGAGAAGATAGAGCCAGACTCCTTCAAAGGCACATGGTGATAGGACATGAGGCAATGCACACAAGTTGTAATATGGGAAACACTGATTTGATATTAGGAAAAATATTCTCCTGCGAGAGTGGTCAAATACTGGAACAAGTTGCCCAGAGATATTGTGGGATCTCCATCCTTGGAGGGGGGACCTTCCCCTCTCAGGAGGGAAGTAGATGATCCAGAAGTCCCTTCTAACCTAGGTTATTTTATGAATGTAACAGCTACAGCAAATTTCTTCTTAAAAAAAGAAAAGTTTTCAACACCTCTGCATAGATCCAATTTTGAAACAGACACAGAAAATATAAAGTGTTTTCTTAACAGTACAATTCCTGATTAAGGTCTGCTAAAGAGAAATTATCTTCACCCAGTTCAGTTTTGTGTTGAATGCAAAACAGGGAAGAAGTTGTATACCATGACAAAAAACAATTGTTATATTGGCTGGGCAAATAATTTCAGTGTTGTATGCCTCTTTTCGATATTTTACGGCTTTCTTGCATGGTCGATCTTAAACACTTTTTTTCAAAAGACTTGAAAATAAAAGTTCTGTTCAAGAACTTCCACCAACAACTAGTTGGTTAACATTTACTTGTGAAATTTCTCAAAATATTTTACATAATTTCCCAAAATACCGAAGTATTCACAAACACTGAACATCTGATTTATGTTTTCTGTTGAAGAAAGAAATATGCAAGTCCTATAAGCAGAAAAAATTATGAAGTCTAGTTTTCAGTGGGTTTTCTTCATATTTAGATTACTTCACCTAAAAACAATAATGTTTCAGCATGTCTACCAGTTCTCAGTCTCTTGTTCTCTTCTGTCTATCTTCTCATTTTTCCCTTCTCCAAGTTGGAGGAATGCCTCTTGTGTGGATTCTGATTCTGTGAGGATCACTAATTGTGTCTCTCTTCTACAACGCATTTTGCCAATGGAATCAGAAGTTAGTGGTGAGATAGGTGGGAACAACAAACATGTAGACACCAAACTATGTTTTTACATACTAACTTCCTTAAAAACCAAGGTAAAACAGATAATACTACTGTAAAATTTTACACATTGTGGTTTTTAATCATTATGCTTATCTAAGACTGACCTGATGGTAGCACTCGGTATTTCTTTCAACACTGGCAAGTTCTTGCAACTCTTGAGAAGGATCAGCACCAGGAGAAATCATTATCAAGATGGGCTCAATTTCCAGAGTCTCCTTATACAGACGTTTCAAATTCAGAGGCAATGGAGATAATTCTTTTATTCCTATGATTAGAATTATTATGGAAATAAAGTGACTACACAGGATGGAGTGCTTCATTAACAACTTTAGAGGTCATCTGGCTGTCAAAGTTCTGTTCAGTGGAGACCATAAAAATGGTCCTACAACGAGAAGAAAAATCCTTACAATATGCAGGTAGAAGGCACCCTATATTGATAAGAAAAAGACACAAGCACCAAAATGGCGCCTGGACTTCCAAGTTCGACAAATATAAACCGCAGTCTTTAGAGAATAGTCTTCAAGAAAACATACAAAAAGAGAAGAGCTGGAATATAAGAATATGAGAAGCTATGATATTTGCTAAAACTAATTGCAGCATATTTGTCCGCATGCAGAACTTCTCTCCTTTGTTGGCCTGACAGCCTTCATTATTAGACATTAACTTTACACAGTTCTTGGTACTACAATTACTTTAGTCTATTTTTTGCTTTAATACACAACTTAAATGTCTGGAACGTTGACCTAGTATAGGCAAGACATCTATACACAAGCCCAAAGCTACATGTATAAGTGTATCATAAACTTAAACAGTGTCAGCCACATATTTTCAATGCATCTTTAGACTGGTCCTTAAATAGTGAAGTATTAGGTGCAATGAGAAATCACAACATAAAGTAAGACAGAAGAGCCCAAATCAGTGACACCTATGCCACGCCTACTGAAAGACACCATACACATTTACTTGAGGGCACGGTCTGCTTTCAGACTTGAGCTATTATCTCCACACAGAACAATACTATATAATTTGAATATAGCATGTCAGGTTGGCAAAGGTTAGTATGAGGTCTGGGTTCTCTGTATGTATCTGTACAGAGACTCTAATGGATGCAACTAAACAGATAAAATCACTATCAATCAAAATGTTTAAAAAAAATAGAATTCAACAAGACTAATATTGGAAAATATTTTCATTTTACATTTATTAGACATGTAGAGGTAGTATAAGCAGAGATAAGTATATGAACTGAGGCCATATGGTAATTGATATGGGCAGCTCCCTTGATGAGTTCTGCTGCTCACTGCCAATAAGCCCTAAACCCTAGAAGATACATAAAATGAAACTGAAATTAAAGTAGGGCTCTGCAGTGCTGGACTGAAGCATGCTCAGTGAGGAAGACTCTTCAAGGACTCTTAACTGTCAGAATCTCAAAAATGTCTGACAAACATCTGCAAGTTGTTTCTCAATGAATCCTGTATTGGCCAAATTTGGATGCATTTTCAGAAGGCCTGTAAAAAAGGTTGTACTTTGAACGAAAGCTGCCCTGCATATTAGTTTTCTAATCATTCCTCCAAACTGAGGTTATAGTAACATTTTACAAAAATGCAAATTACTCTAGATTTAACATTCCCTTCACTGACATAATAAATGGAAATAGCTAAGCTATTGGCAGGAAAGACAGAAAGACAGAAAGACAGAAAGACAGACAGACAGACAGACAGACAGAAAGAAAGAAAGAAAGAAAGAAAGAAAGAAAGAAAGAAAGAAAGAAAGAAAGAAAGAAAGAAAGAAAGAGAAATTAGCTAAGAAAAAAGATGAAACTTGATATATAACTAGAGATTGGTTTAGTTTTTTTCAACTACAGTCATAATTCAAACTATTTGAGTCACTCCACACAATAAAAGAAAAATATCAGGAAGTAGAACATGACAGCATTCTGTAGGGCAAGAACGTTTATTTTAGTTAGTTTTTATGAAAGAATGTTTACAATGCTGAAAATGGAAGACAGCATTATGCCTGTAATTACAAAAAACAACATCAAATGTTTCTTTCTGTGGATGAAGACAACAAGGAAGAGGTACTCATGATGTGTTCTGATATTTGGGCTATAAACCACTGTCTTGCACCTTAAGCAAGTTTCATCTCATCAAATCCCTCTCACTGTAACTCTATTTCACTGTTGAAGTATCAAAATATAAATGTTTCCATATTAATATAAATATTAAAAGATTACATAAAGCATTATTAGAACTTAATCACTAGCTACATAGGCAATAAAGATATATTGAGAATCTTAACACCAAATTTTAGATTAAAATTTGATTAAAAGTAAGGGTTTGGAAAGGTTAATTTTAAGTTTTATTATCTTTTATTTCAGTGAAAAATATAATTTTGACAATCTTCACTACTGTCTCAAATCCTGTGAAAGATACAGGACGAAAGATATCTGTTGAAGTCAACAGGCAGCAAGGATACAAAAACCAAATGTAGATCTTTATGACCACTAATTAGCATTGTGGAATGGGTATCATGCAATGCTGCAGATATTTGTTATTACATGGAAATGCAGAACAGATGTACAAGGTCATATAAGGCAAATCTATTGGGTCTTTTAAGTACCGTGCTACTACTTCCAGTTGAGAAACCCTGGAGACATAAAATACTGGTCACTGCAAAAGGTTTCAGTATAGACTTACGATGTTCTTGTCATTGACAAAGATGGCAACATGCTTGACAAACCTCTCCACCTGTTCAACCATTCTTCAGTTCCTGTTCCTAAAACTGCTTTGTTGCTACAAACAGCTGCATGGAATATACTACAATCAAGATAAACCAGAGACTCTTTTAGCTGTATTATTATTTTTGGCAGTGCAAGCAGAAGGCACACAGATCCCTGAGAAGATTAACTGATTAAGAGTTTTGGTATCCTACATAACTCGATGTTAACTGGGGACTACTGCTTGGCCTTTCATTAACTGGGGAATAGAATAAAAAGCTATGATTGTACAATAGATGTATGTGTGTACACCTGCAACTTAAGTTATTATAATAATGTATTTATGGTAATAATGCTAACTTAGAAGAGGTGCAATTGTAAATGAGTAACTACCTAGCCAAATATATTGTAGCACTCTTGAGATGCATCATTTACAAAATTAATACAGTGTAAATTTTCCTCCATAAACAGTTTGGTTTTTCAGAAACTTGGACACAATGTTTAGAAAAAGCATAAGTATGCTGAAGGTGGTTTTTGTTTTAATGAAGCTCAACAGAACTGAAATATAGAAAAACTACAATAGAGCCCTGTCTATTCCTGGCCATTACAGCCAGGATTACTTCTAGAACACTGGAAAAAAAAAAAGGACTCTGGTGTTTTCAGGGTTAATAAACAATATTCCAGATAATAACTATGCAGAGTGGGAATTCCTGACATACTTTTCTGCTTCCATGTTCCGTTCTGATAGAATTTCTTAAATCTTACTATCCTAACTGACATTCTGACATGAGAAAAAAAAGTGTATGTGAGAGCAAATAACTTTTCAGAAAATGTCTAAAGGGGGGGGGGGGGGGGGGGGAAACAAAGGGAAAAAAGAAAGACCTGATACATAAATACAAAGTTCGGCACAGGATGCAAACTTCACAATTTTTAAAAATGATGAAGCTCCCATAAAATCAATGAACAACTTTTCACAAAATCTCTCTACTAAAGTCAATGAAATTAAACCAATTTACAGCAGCTGGAACTTGAACTCAAAGTGCCTGTTAAAATTCCTTCTGTTGGTGATCTGTACACAGAGAAACAATGTACAAAAATATCAGTAAATGTATTATTACTATTAACAATTCCAATATAGAAAGTAGGAGAGGTTATTTTTTTTGTTTTGGTAAGTGATTTTATTTTGGCCTAGATACAATGTGACCATGAGAGCTCTGGTCTACTTCACAGAAAATGATCTGTGAGAATAAAATACTCGTTTACCCTGAACAGATTTACTTTCTATATATCTCTACTGCTTTTTTAAAGAATATGAAAATGGAGGTAATTAAAATCAAGCCTCTTTAAATACTATTTCTGAAGTAGCCAGACTCAAAAAATTAAGTTAAAGCAGATAAGAAAAAACCTAACTCAGTGAGTGATATGAAATGATTTGGGAGTATGCTGTCAATATGATTTTTGCTAACGTGGTGCATTTCAGTATAGCATGTAAAATAAAGAAATAAGCATACTTTGGATGCCCATGAAATACATTTATAGAAAATTTGATGAAATTTATCTTCAAAAGAAATTATTTTAATCCCCCTTCATCCATAAATTTTAAAAAAGTATGTAAAAGATGAAAAAAGGAAAAAACTCACATTTGGATAAAAAAGAAGTGGAAGGCTTTCTTGTAGGCTATTGCAGCTTTTTTGGAACTCATTTTTCTCACAGGAAAATAGCCAAAAGAGATTGGAAATTTTAAGTTCCCTTTTGAACTAAGTGAAACAGTTTTTTAAGAAGTTTCAGGGCAAGGACCCTGAAAAAGACATGGTAGGAAAAAATATGAAAAAATGTTCATACAAGTGTGACCCCTTTTATGAGTTGGAAAGCACTAGTCATGATTTATGACATGATCTCAAAATAAAATCTCACTGATACGCATGAAAAATCTGTGGATGAAACCTTGCCTACAAATGGAGTCAATGGTATTCTGACTTCCTCAGTGAGGCTGTAGTTTCATTCACCAAAAAACATTCCCTTGTGGAATGCCTCCAAGGAACTGGTATCAAGACAGACCTAACCAATTTATGTAACACACAACGATTTGGAAGACAGTAAGCGGGTCAGTAAACTTACTCTGCATTCAGGTCTCTGCTGGGCTTTGAATCACACTTACTGCAGATTGTGCTTGTCATTTGATTCCAACAGCCAGGAACATTGTTAGTATGAGTTCTGTACACTCACCGTAATGAAAGTACCCTCTCTATCTACTAACAATGTTTGACAGAGCAGGCTAACTTTAATCCTGAAAATACCAGCCTTGGGGGCAGACATGGAACAAATTTTGACCAACAAATAATGCCCACAGACAGAGCATAAAGAGGGAGCAAGATAAACTCTCACATAAATGTCATTAAAAATGTAAGAACCAGAGACCTAAACTTATGCCTAATGTTATACTAATAAGAAATGACATGTATGTCAAGAACTTAAAATTACCACAGTCACTGTTTTTTATATGTAACTCATCTATTGCATTATCACTCAAAATCACCCATCTCAAGATTATTCAAACTGCAGGTATTCACAAGTACTGGAAATGTAAGTCCAGCCATGTTACCTTGGCAGCCTATGACTCAATTTTCCAGATTCATTGTCTACCACATTAAAAACAGCCTTTGCCACTTACATTTACTGTCTTTACAATCTAAATCCTTTCTCTACTGTTAATCCCACTTCTGTCCTGACACCGTACTACATTAAAAACAACAAAATCTGTCTTGTCCCTATGTAATGCAGAAGATGACTTTTAAAACTACAGTGTTCACCCCAATGAGACACCCATAATTCATCTTCCATATGCATATTGTCATTAACTGCTAAAAACTGAAGGCTTTGGTGTGCTGTATTGCAATATTGCAATGTAAGTCCCAAACTCTGGATACAATAAACCTCAGAGAGGAAACAGACAGACTAGAACAAACAGACAATCATAGTATTGAATCACTCTAAATCATGGGTATTTCTAAACAGACAGTAAAAATTGTATTACAGTCCAAGAGACTGACAAACATGACTGAAAATATGAAACGATGTTTTGAGATCCAATCTACAAAATCTCAAACCTAATGGTTTTTAGATGGTAAATGACATTAAATGAAATAATATCTTTTTGGAAAATTTGTGTCTTAAGGAAAGTGCTGCAGTGTAAAACTTCTAGAAAACCAGCTATCCTCCTTTCTTAATTACTCCAGTTTTCCAGAATTCATTAAAAGAATCCTATGGATCTTTTATTATATTTTAAATCCCTATGCAGCATAAACCAAACCATTTTAAAAGCACTTTTTAACATATTTCACAAGAACAAAATCAGCAAATCCACCAGCATATTTTCAAATTCTAAAACTTAGCAACTCCATAAGAACTATAAAATAAAAGAGAAACAGGACCAAAAAAAATATTTAATCATTGTGTAGAAACACCCTGGTGAAAAATTAACTTACCTAGGGTTTTACATGCAAAAAGAGCCATGGCACTCTGTAGCCTGTCTGGTCGGACAGCCTGGACCACAAGTACCTTAAAATAAAATATATTCAGGGGAGATGAATTTATAAAAGTATATTGTGGCAATTTAAAAAGCAAGACTCTTCTAAGAAGGCTGAATTCTTTAAACTTCTCTTTAGAACAAAGTTATTTTCTCTGAATATATAGAGCTACCTGATCATTCCTTTCCAAAATAATCTAATCTAATTGTTCTTTTGTAAGTAGTTTGTCCTACTAATAGGATCAGAAGATAGATCTACAGCTAATGTCTATTTGTAAACTGGAACTTTTTCTACAATGTTTTAGAAAAAAGGTAGCTATGTGGGTAGCTAGAATGACAGAAAGCAAACTTAGCTTTATACTGGTAATCTAAATCCCATACATGTATTTAGGCAGCAACATCCTAACTGGAATACTAATGTTTCTGATTTCAGTGCAGTAACACAGTAAAATAACCAGTTTTGAAAGAATTTCCTTTAAGTACACTTTCAGAGTTTTACATCTAACTTGTTTTTCTGAGACATTTTGACTTTCAAATGTCCTAGTACGGCAGATGTTTTTACTATTCTTCAAAATACTACAAACATGAACAGCTAATCAATTCAGATACAAATTAAATCAGCAGTTTCCCTGCTACTTCTTTTTCAGTTAGTTTCCTACACAAGTTCAGTGCAGGCAACCACAGGCAAGTAATGCAACTTCAGTAGAAAACATTTGTTAAAATCACCACCCCTTCTTCTACCCCCTTACTTGTAGACCTGTAAACCACAATTCTGAACCTACCATCACATCATTCCAGTTTCCAAGTCTGGAGTATCTGTTGTTAGTTTTGGAGGAAAAATTTAACTTCATTAAATTTTTAAGAAAGTTCTACTTTTTAAGTCAGAGATTATACCACGTGCTACTGCACTATTTTTAAGTTTAACGTACAATTTGAAAGAAACTAACTTATGAGTGTCATATAAATCTAACCAGGTAGTTTCAGTATATTTCATCAACAGAAACATTCTTAATACTTTCTATGCAAGGAACTAGATATGTAATATGCTGATCATTCCAGATTTATTTTCCTATAAATGCAGAATTTTTATGACAATACACTGGACACATAAGAATTGCTCTTCTGCATTTCATCAAATCAAACATGACTCAGACAAATGCCTTTCCAAAATGGTTTGTTCCTAAATTCCATGCATGTTATTTTAGAAATTCTCCTCCTCCACAAAAACTCCAAACAGAGAGCCCCTAAGATCCAACCAGCATGAAACTACATTGTCTTATATGCCATCCCTTCTTTGGACAGGCCTTCACTTTATATGAAGTGACTTCAAATGAAAAATCACAGCATCATTTGAAAGTAAGCAACGACACCCTTTCTTCCATAAACACAAGAGTGATGTCATTTTTCTCTTCCAGAGGAGAAGGATTCCCGGGTGAAGGAAGGAACTTGCCTCTTGAACATTCTTGGTGGGTTGGTTAACCACCAAGCTTTCAGGAGGAATAGTATTTCATGACTATTATTCTAAAAAGCAGTGGCTGCTACTGCATTTTGTGTTTTTCAGTCTGATGTGTGAGTTTGCACATTTAATGATGAACTGAATTAGTGATGCTCAACAACCTGACAAATTCTGTGGTAACAAAGCAACCATGAAACAATTTTAATACCTATTCATAAATTAATTCTGTGAATATTAATAAAGAGGTTGTTGCCTTACAGTGTATGCTCAGTTGCAGCCAATATGCCAACACAAAAAAAGACTCCAATAAGAGAGAACTAAGTATGTATTATAGAAAAAAAAAAATCCTTAGACTAAATAAAATAGTTAAGCTGTAAGACAATGTAGATAACTGTCACTGCTTATAATTCAACCAGGCCTGAAGCCTAAATTCTGAAGATGTAAAACTCACTTTCAACGCTGAACTCATAATTATTTTAAAGTAATTTAATATGAAAAGATTACCTGCTGAAATATGGAAATTCTTTTTACAATAGTAGAAGGAAAGTCTTGTTCACAAACAGAGCTCTGAGAAAAAGTGTGCCACAGACCTTGATCTTCAAAGCAAAGTGTCTGATAGAGACCTGGGAGAGAAATCTACAAAACAAATAATGCATATTTAACAATAAAGAAGAATAACTATTTGGACACTGTATATTTTAATTAATTTACAAATACCACTGTGACCCTAAACCTGTAAATACTTGTGCATATCACATAATTCAATTTTATCCTTAGCGTTAAAGAAGAAAAGGGTAGATTTTAAAATTAACCATTTGTTTACCTATTTCCTGGAAATGCTGTCTGTATTTGCTCTGTATTTCTGTTTTTAAACTTCTAGATTCTTTGTTTTTAAACTCTGGGCTCTACCCAATTGTAGTCCTTTCCTTTTTCCTTAATACTGATTCACCCAATTACTGATTGGTTGGTTGGTTGGTTGGTTTTTTAACCCCCTAACAACCATGCTTGCCACACCATTATTTCAACTGTTCTTGATCCCTGGTGAAGAGAAATGAAAAATAATGAACTCTGGATTTAGCAGCAGAAGTCCTTGCCAAAGACTGGTCAAGGCTTTCCTTCTTGCCGCTGAACTACATGCAGGAGGAGAAGAACCTAAGACAGAATTTCAAGGACTAGTATTTTCATTTAGTTCCCTTCAGGATCAGAGGACTTCAGCATTGACTGTTGCAGGATGAACCAAAGCAAGAAATTGTTTTGGTTTAGTTTGAAATTACTTTATCTGAGCAATAACAAACTCTGAAATACCTTTAAAGGTGTGCATAGAAATCTGATAAGTAGAAAACTAGTTTCCCAATTAACTGTTTATGGTTCTTAACACAATATGAAGCGGTTCGTGAAAGTCATTATGTAAGAGAAACCTGCAACTTAAATATTCTTTGCAACTTTTCCTCTATTTTTCTATCTATAGAAATTATAGTACCTTGGATAGGCTTACAGTATTCTCTAATATCAGTAAGATTATAGGTCCGTTCGCATGCACTGAAATTTATTGTTAGATGGGGTAGAGATGTACCTGAAAATGCTCAGAAAAATGAGATTAAATTTAAAAAAAAAACAGGTTTTTTTTTCAAGTGGGTATATCTTAACCCATGGTCTATGGAAGATAGAATAAAGAGTTTAAAACAACAAAATATTTCCATCTTACAAATACATATTTGAGTATTCACGTTCAAATTATTATTTGCTAAAACCAAAGGCCTTTTAAGTTAAATTCAACCCACCACGTGATATTTACCTTCAAAGATGCTACTGCCCAGGCTCGGTCCTGTTCTATCCAAGAGGGAATCTGGTCACGAACACTTCTTTGTGAATCCTTATTGAAGCAAGTTATGTTACACACATAAGTCACACAAATTTTTGGAAACAGTATATTCAGTAATAAGACTGTGAAACCCATGTTTTTAATAAAAATAGCATTCACAACAGGAATCTTTCTGTGATCTGTTGCTAAGTTCATAAATGGCATAACCCAACAAAAGCTACCAATTTGCATTTAAATTTGAGATATACTGTTCACATTAACATTTGCTTAACCACTTGAGCCTGGAAATATTTTATCATTTAGAGTATCTGTATGACACACTCAACCCTAAGTAGTTCTCTCTTCCATTAAAAAAAAGTGACTCAAATGCCTGGCTATCTGTATATGCACTGTGAGCAACTGACTTCAAAAAATAACTCCATTGCACATATTAGCAGTCATGAAGAACATGGTTCTTCACACAAAAGGCAATTCTGAGGTAATTCACTAGGCAAAGCATCACTTCTGGACATCTCTGCACTGGTAAAGTTTGGTCATAGTTCTATTTTTCTGCTCCGTAGATGCAAAATTCTAAGGATGAACAACATAGCTTAAGCTCCAGTAGAATCTCTATATTCGCTATATCATTTTCTATAAAACATCTTACAGTACCCATTAACCAGTCTGACAGTCTCTGAATGAAAATATAGTTGGATCTCTCAACCATTGAGCAACTTCAATAGTAATCTTAAATGTTCAGCAGAAAAAAAAGGTAAGCTTTCTTATGAAAGGATGTCTCAGACATTGGTTATGAAGTCTGAGAAAGAACAAAAGTAGAAAACTTGGAAGCAGTTGTAGGAATAAAGTTGAGATGGGTCTGCACTATACATTCCAGTTAGAATTGGGGTTGAATCTCATATGTCCACAATCTTTCAAAAATCTATGGGTTCTGTGTTAGGTGGGGTAGAGGTAGGACTGGTTTTAAATTCCATTATACAATCAGATCTCACATAGAGTGAAAATGACCTACAGCAAGAAAATACTTGACAATCACCAAGTTCACTGATATTTAATTGAATTAATTATAAAGACTCCATAGAGGTGAAGAGGCAATTCTATATTCACACTGAAATGCAAAACCTGTAGAGTCATCTAAGGGCTAGAGAAATTGGGAATTTAAGGATCTTCTTAGCAATCAGCTGCCTAAGTAAGAAAACCTGAATAATACACCATGTTTTAAGTGACTTGCCACGTCTGCCAGCATGCATGTGAACACAGTTGGTGTCATGGATATTCTTAAACCAAGGTATTCACACTGGTCTTGTATCACTGGAGGTACAAGATACCCCAATAAATATCTAATTAAGGCTAAAGGTTAAAACTAATTGTGAATTATGAAAACTGCAGCTAAACCTGATGGAAATGAGGTAGCCTGACCTTGAATGAAGGAGGAGATTAGCAAAAGAAGAGGCAAAGACTGAGCTCATGATTCCTGATTGGGCTCATGTTTCCTAAAAACACCTTTCAAAACCTTTGTCAAAATACTTGGTTCAAAGAAGGGCTATAATGAATAAGACTATGGAAAGCTTAGCTTTTTTCTCTACCCTTTTCTGCTGGAAGGTAGAAGGTATTTTGAAAGTATACAGATTCAGTAGAATTGAGAGACACTTAGTAAACGACCGCATGGTTGGTCAGCCATGCAACAGAAGCTTCTCAAACCAGATCTGTCACCTAGGAAAATATAAAAATACATTTCCAGATGTAGAACTCTGAGGCTGGGGAAAAAAGCATGTCAAAGTTAGCAAAGTGTGTGGACAATTCCATCAATTCATACAAAAAGTACAATTCATATATGATACTGGGAGAGAGAGATTCAGAAACACTGATTTTAGTTACAGAAGAGGGCTTAAAGCCTCCTCAAACATACCACAGAAAAAACAAATTGTAATCCTGGTAACAGAAAAGAAAAAAAAAAAGGAACAAAGGCAAAAAGTTATGCAAATTAGAAAATGAGTTGCCATGTTCAGAAAGTCCAAAAAGTCTTTATATTTTTATATTACTATGTGAGAAGTTATTTGTTCCCTTAATGTATGAACACAACTAATTAAACAGTTAGTAAGAATACAACTTTAATTTTTCAGGATTTAAGTAAATGTTCCTTATTTCAAAATACACAAACAAATGTAGCTTACTGATTTTCTTATGGTATCTCCAATGATCACACCTGTAAAAGTCTCCCATTCCTAGGAGGAATAAATGAACAACTCAGGTAAGTCACAAGACACCTTTAAGAATAAGGATTAACATGTGGTAGCATGTAGGCACAATGGGAAGATAAACAAATTAAAGCCTAGATTCTGAAAGAATTATAAGACATTTTTTAAAACTCTAGGTAATACTACCAGTATGTAATTCCTTTTGCAGAATCCAAGCTAAGTGACTGCACTGCTTTATAAGAAAAAGAAACAAAAGGAGAAGCCCTATGCTTTTCAGCACCCACAGCTGCTACCCAGACTGCCTAACTATAGACTAGCAAGAAGTAACATACATGCCTGGCAAGGACACACATACTGCCTGATAGGGTATCAGCAGCCCACATAGAACAAACTACTTCCAAAAGATTAAATTATCAGAACAGGAGGAATACAATATAATAGATTGGTATCATGAATAATTGCGTTAAGAAAGGGAAATGGAAGTTGAATTTATGTATGATTAAATCTTTTACGCTTGGTATTTGTACCCAGGAAGACAGCTTTTAATCATTTTAAAACAGATTATGTAGGTATTTAAACATGTACTAGAAATGATGAAATCCTATATTTGGAGGTGGTAAGAAACATCCTAAAAAATTTCAGAAGTATTGAAATTTTACATAATCAGTATCTATAATACTATGATAAAGAATTTTTTTTTAATTGTTAAGACAATAGTAACATTCCAAATGAAAAAGTCAATCAACTACTACAGACCCCAGCATAGCTTTTTGCACCCATCAATCTAGTCAAGTCTTGAAACAACTCTCTCAATTACAAACTGATGCTCCTCTCCTGATGACAAAGAAAATGTTCATGCATAGAAAAATACATGAAGGCTCCCCAGTTTTAAAACCAGAAATTGTGTATTATTTTTATGAGGAAAAGCAGAAGTATAGTATGTAGAGACATGTAAAACTACCTCAGAAAAATCTATACGTATTGATTCAGAAAGTCTCTATTAAGGGCCAAGGCATTCTGTAGTATAATGTTGAAGTTGTACTATAAATTTCTCATCACTATGCAAAAAATTCATAAGTGCAGGTTGAACTCTTTTGGGACAGGGACTTAGAATACTAAATTCTCTAGCAGCATAATAAGCAATTTCTAGCTTCATCACATTAAAAGCTTTAAAAGAAATAACTCTAAAAGAATAACAACTTCAGCTTCATTCTCCTCAATAAATATTTTGCACAAGCACTCTTTTCTTAACAATTTAATTAAAGTAACTTCTACTTTTCAGAGAGGTAAGGAAATTATTGATATTATTTGCCTGTTTTAATTCTTGAGTACTCAGATACTGCAGGAATGTACATTATATGTAACCTAGATTAAGCTGATTAAAAACTCTAATAGCTGATGGAAATGCATGCTAAACAATAGCAACCAACACATAAAGCAGTAAGTACTTAAGAAGCCTCGGCAGCCAGGCTTTAATTTAGTCAGAAAGTTATTTGCAAGTTGCTGCCTTCATGAATTTATAAACTCAAGGACTAGAAAGATAAAGCAAGGTATTTTCAGAAGTTGAAAAAAATAATAAATGAGGGAAGTTCTAATAATGACGAGTAGCCAGAGTATGCCTCTACCAACAAGATTTGAGTTATTTTTATCAGGCAGATTCATTGCTGAAAAACTGCAGGATTTCGCTTGCTCAATCATACATCTGCAATAAAACTACACTGCATTCATAACATCAAAAGGTTTCAACAAACCTTTCTTAAACCTTGTATCTTAAACCCACATCCTTCATATAATTAAGTTCCATTACTTTCTTCAAATATATTATTTGATTTTTACCTTTTACCTGACGCTGCTCTAGCAAATTGACATCTACTACCATTTAATAATCCTTCTGGTCTCCAGCTTCTAGTCAGTACAGAGCCATAGCTTTGTCTCTCCATTCCATGTAGGTATTTTAGATAACTAAATTTGTCTTGACTCACACTAATCAGCCACATTTAAGCAATTGTATTGACTCAATTGTGCATAAGGTTCTACTGCAAGGAGACTTTATAGGAATAATTTCACTGCACTATAGACAACTATAACTTTGGCATCTACATCTCAGACAGCTAGTCTCATCTGCCTGTAAGGGCAATGGAGAGAAAGCAATTTTAGCAGTAAACAATCTGATCTATTTTACAATATTAATTTATGATTAAACTAATTGCTTCTTTGACGGGTTTGGTTTTTTCCTGTTTCCTATAAAGACAGGCTAGGATAACCTGCTCAGATGAATTTTGATAGGCTTTTTTTAGTTACCAATTTTAGTTACCAATTCAATCACCACTAGATGTACCATCTTACCCAAAACATGTAAATTCACTATGAACCTCTGTGTTGGGCAAAAGCATTAATAATAATATTAAATACCCAAATAACAAAATACACTAATACCCAAAGACAGGAACATGTTATTACTGAGATGTGTGCTGCCCTATGGAAATAAGGGTTCGCAGTACTTAAGCGCTGCCGCAATTTTGTTGGGAACACGGTAGCCTCTAAACAACCAGTAAATTCCCCATTTTAGGCATTTTCAGATTATGCCTCATTCACAGAATCACAGAATCATCTAGGTTGGAAAAGACCTTGAAGATCATCTTAACTTAACACTGACCATTCTCAACTATACCATATCCCTCAGCACTATGTCAACCCGACTCTTAAACACCTCCAGGGATGGGGACTCCACCACCTCCCTGGGCAGCCCATTCCAACACTTAACAACCCCTTCTGGAAAGAAATGCTTCCTAATATCCAGTCTAAACCTTCCCTGGTGCAACTTGAGGCCATTTCCTCTTGTCCTATCGCTTGTTACTTGGTTAAAGAGACTCATCCCCAGCTCTCTGCAACCTCCTTTCAGGTAGTTGTAGAGGGCGATGAGGTCTCCCCTCAGCCTCCTCTTCTCCAGACTAAACAACCCCAGTTCCCTCAGCCGCTCCTCGTACGACATGTGCTCCAGACCCTGCTGCACCAGCTTCATTGCCCTTCTCTGGACACACTTCAGCCCCTCAATGTCTTTCTTGTAGTGAGGAGCCCGAAACTGAACACAGTAATCAAGGTGCGGCCTCACCAGTGCCAGCTGCCAACTGGATTTAACTCCATTCACCACAACTCTTTGGGCCCGGCCATCCAGCCAGTTTTTTACCCAGCAAAGCGTGTGCCCATCCAAGCCACAAGCAGCCAGCTTTGCCAGGAGAATGCTGTGGGAAACAGTGTCAAAGGCCTTACTGAAGTCAAGGTAGACAACATCCACAGCCCTTCTCTCATCCAATAAGCAGGTCGCCCTATGGTAGAAGGAGATCAGGTTTGTCAAGCAGGACCTGCCTTTCATAAAGCCATGCTGACTGGTCCCGACCATCTGGTTGTCCCACGTGTTGTGTGATGGTACTCAGGATGAGCTGCTCCATTGGCTTCCCAGGTGCCAAAGTCAAGTTGACAGGCCTGTAATTTCCCGGATCATCCTTCCGATCCTTCTTATATATGGACATCACATTGGCTGATTTCCAATTTGTCGGGACCTCCCCAGTCAGCCAGGACTGCTGGTAAATGATGGAAAGCGGCTTGGCGAGCACCCCAGCCAGCTCCTTCAGCACCCTCGGGTGTATCCCATCCGGTCCCATAGACTTGTGTGTGTCTATGTGATGCAGTAAGTCACTGACTATCTCCTCCTGGATTGTGGGGGGGTTGTTCTCCCAGTCTCTGTCTTCTGGCTGAGGAGGCTGGATTCCCTCAGTACAACTAGTCTTGTTATTAAAGACTGAGGCAAAGAAGGCATTAAGCACCTCAGCCTTTTCCTCATCACTCATTGCCATGTTTCCTCCTGCATCTAGCAGGGGATGGAGACTCTCCCTGGTCTTTCTTTTGCTGCTCACATACTTATAGAAACATTTCTTGTTACCTTTGACTGCTGAAGCCAGATTAATTACTAGATGGGCTTTAGACCTCCTGATTTCCGCCCTGCATAGCCTCACAGCATCTTTGTAATCACTGTGAGTGGCTAGCCCCTTCTTCCAAAGGCTGTAAACTCTCCTTTTCTCCCTGAGTTGCAGCCAAAGCTCCCTGTTCAGCCAGGGTGGTCTTCTCTGGCACCGGCTTCTCTTACAGCACCTGGGGACAGTCTGTTCCTGTGCCATTAAGACTTCCTTCTTAAAGAGTGTCCAGCCTTCCTGGACCCCTATACCCTTCAGGACCCTCTCCCAAGGGATTCTGTCAAGCAGGTGCCTAAACAAGTCAAAGTCAGCCCTTTGGAAGTCCAGGATGGCAGTTCTGCTGCCCCATCTCCTGGCCTCTCTCAGAATAGAGATTTCATGATCGCTGTGCCCTGGTCGGCCTCCAACCATCATATCATCCACCAGTCCTTCTCTGTTCACAAAGAGGAGGTCCAGCAGGGCACCTTCTCTGGTCTGTTCACTCACCAGCTGTGTCAGGAAGTTATCTTCCACACATTCCAGGAATCTCCCGGACTGATCCCGCTCTGCTGTGTTGTATTTCCAGCAGATGTCTGGGAATTTAAAGTCTCCCACAAGAACAAGGGCAAGTGATCGTGAGATTTCTCCTAAATGCTTATAGAATATTTCATCCACCTCTCTGTCCTGGATGGGTGGCCTATAATAGACTCCTACTATGACATCTGCCCTGTTGGCCTTTCCCCTGATTCTAACGCAAAGACACTCCACCCTCTCTTCACTATACTTCACTATTCAGACCATTGTCAAAAGTGTCACATGACATCTCTCATTTTATGTGAATATGCTAATAACGCAGCATTTGCCTGAAAACTGAATGGACAGTCATTTTTATTAAATGTGGTTTGAACTTATATCAACTGCATCCCACTCTGCTATCAAAAATATAAACCATTCCAGGATGAGTTCATCATTTGTCTCAAAGATAAGCCACTATGGTGCAAAGAATCCAATGCTTAAGTGGCCAGCAAACAACTTACAAGAAGGAAACTCTCTGTAAAGTGCACTCTTGAAGATACTGTTGCAAATGATTAATGATCACTAGTCCAGGAATTTCTTAGACACTGAAGAATCAGTGGCTGAAAAGCACAGAGATAACTTTGTTATTTCACCTTCCAGGAAGACTCTTTGCTTTAAGTGTCTTCAACTGCAGGTTGCAGAATCAGACTTTTACTTAATTTCTCCCTAGATCTTGCACTCCTTTCCTGTATTTCAATATCAAGGCATGATGGACCAGCAACCCTTGGTCACAGTGAAACAGGTGTGTATCCATCACTTCACTTATAAAGGAATATCCATCTTTAACTGGAAGGATGGATAAATGTCTAGCCACATGATGGCAGGAAACACTGATACAGTGTCTGCAAAAAAACACAAGAACCCTCCATAAACATCTTTTTCAGAACCCTACCTTTCTCATGGTGACTTTCATTTTGAACCTAGTAACTATAATGTTAACATCCAAAAGTAACTATCATAAGTAAAAGTAACTATCATAAGAAAAATAGTAGCATATAAATTTAAAATCTCAAGTCCTACACTTACTGACAAAAACTTTTTATTTACTGATTTATTTTTCATATTAAGTTTAAGTAAAACACATGGCAATTTTCTCCTCTAGCACTTACATTCTCTTGAAAAAGTTCAGGGTGCATTCCTCGTACAAAATGTAGAGCAAACATTAGCTGATCAGCCTGAAATAAAAGCAGTAACAATGTATTTATATATTCATCAAAAGTCACCTTTCTGCTTTTTTCATAAGTAACGAAATATCATTAATAAAACACCTCTAATTCCACAGTAGTGACTTAATGACACATATCCTAACTCAAAATTGCTACATACCTCTGCAACTTAGAGTCAAACACTAATCCAAACCCTGTATCTAAACACATCTAAATTCACATGAAGAACAAAAAAACAGGTATTTGTAATAAAGCGAACATACGAAAGAGAATCCATTATTTTTTAAACTCTGCATAGGAAATGCTTGAAATCTCATAGCAAATTTTTGAAACAGAATTTTGAAAAAAAACCCAAAACAACTGTAACCTTCTGACTTTTTCCTAGGTCTGTTGCATCACGTGAAATTCAACCAGTCTCTGAGCACTGGAGCAATAAACCAGGAATAAGGATTTAATGGAGCCATAGAATAAACCATGCACACATTCAAGATAATAATTTTTAAAAGAATATTGGTTTGTTAAAACTGGGATTCCTATGTTCATGAACAGAAACTTTCACGGATGTGTTTTACCAAAGCTGTGCTGGAAAGCATACATTACTATGTAATGAAGTCAATGTGAAACACTGGAAGTTGATACTCTGGAAAATCAGGACCACTCAGAAACCCAGACTGAGGCCTCCAATTTTCAAAGTCTGGCTGTAGTCTGGAAAATGTATTTTACAGACAATAGAAGATATACACATATTTTCTCTCATTAAAATTTTAAGTAAGCATAAGGAAGGTGGTAACTCTTATTTTCCTTTTAAGAAAGTGAAACATAACTAAAAAGCATAAAACACGGGTGAAAGGGAAGAACAGAAGAAAAATCAATGATTCGTGGGATTGGGTTAAGTCTACAAAGCACAGGCATCTCAGCCAGCTGATAAACACAACACACCTGCACTCCTATAGAAATCAATTCTATTCTTGACAATGCTTGAATTTTCCATGGTGTGGTTTCCCACATATATGTCGTATGTGTACCTCAAAATGACAGCCTGTTTGTCCTTAGCTTCAGAGAATTACCACTCTGAAGAATATTAAATTACCAAGAATACTGCTGAAAAATTAATTGCATCGGTCTTTTCAGAAGGGACAGGAACAAAAACGATGAAGCATACTCTAGGGAATATTATGTACATGTTATAAGGTATAAGATGAAAGGTTTGACTGATATTGGCTTTCTCATCTCAATGTCTATTATATTTTTGAGGCCAAAATTACATGAGGAACAAATTATTTTTGGTTTCTTTTTATTATTACTGTTTTCTCAAACAGATGCCTTTTTACAACCCTGACACATCAGCTCAGAAACAGACAGATATAACAACAAAGAACAAAAGTATTGACTAAGGGTGTTCAAGATGTTCATCATCTCTGGGAAGTTTGCTCATGTGCAGTAAAAGTAACTTCAACTGCATCTGCATCTGTATTTCAAATAATACAGATGTATTATTTAATACTTTACCTGGTGATTAGGTTCCAGAATTATGGTTGACTAACTAAAGGGACGTATGTGGCTTAGAGACCATATCCTTACTAGCTTTAATTGCCTTTGGAATGACTGATGTTGGAAACTACCAAGCGGCTATATAGAACTCAATTCATATGAGCCACAGCTCCTTTGAACTGGATTTGGGTAACTGCAGATATGTATGATGGCAGCTACAACAAACTCTTGGCATAATCTGTATCATTGTGGATACCAATACAGAAAGTTTTTGTTTGCTGCTTTAAATAGTTCTGGTTTATTAATTCTTTCAATTACAAAACCATATGGTACAAAGTATCCCCCAAGGATACAATTAAAGCAAATAAAGGACATTTTATTTTTGCATGTATTTACTATTGGTTTTGTTACAGGGGTAGGACTGGAGAGCAAACAAGCCCCAACTAGTAACCAGGGTCAAACTCCACAAAGCACTAAAGTTCTGTTTGTATTGATAAATAAAATACGTCCATAAACATCATATGATACCAAGAACAACTGCCGTGGAATGGCTGAAGGTCACACCATTCAACTCTTTCATCCTCTCAGACAAGGTCTGCAAGCAAATCCAAATCCGAACTGCCCATTAGAATGCTCCCTGGATGATTCAGTATCCAAAACTTGAAAGGGAATTCTTTGGAAGAATGCTAAGTGGCCCAGGCAAAAGCTATGACAGCAACTATTTTGACAAATTTGCAGTACAGGTGGGCCAGTTCCAGTGCTCAGGAAAATTTCTTGGCACAACTTCACTTACTAGCCATACATGAAGTATAAACTTGTATCAGCTATACCATTTGGGGTCAACTTTGAGGCCCCCAGTATAAGAAGGACATGGACCTGCTTGAGCGGGTGCAGAGAAGGGCCACAAGATGAGCACCTCCCCTATGAGGACAGGCTGAGAGAGTTGGGGTTGTTCAGCCTGGAGAAGAGAAGGATCTGGGGAGACCTTACTGGGACCTTTCAATAATTAAAAGGGTGCCTACAGGAAAGATGGGGAGGGACTCTTTGTCAGGGAGTATAGTGATAAGACTAGGGGTAATGGTTTTAAACTGAAAGAGGGTAGATTTAGATTAGATATAAGGAGGAAATTCTTTATTGTGAGGGTGGTGAGACACTGGAACAGGTTGCCCAGAGAAGCTGTGGCTGCCCCCTCCCTGGCAGTGTTCAAGGCCAGGTTGGACGGGGCTTTGAGCAACCTGGTCTAGTGGAAGGTGCCCCTGCCCATGGCAGGGGGGTTGAACTAGATGATCTTTAAGGTCCCTTCTAACCCAAACCATTCTATGATTCTATGATTTATGAAGACATTGGTAAAGTCTGAGTGTCACAGCAGTCTTTAAAAATTTGCATGGATAAAAGGCAGCATTAGCAGTGAATTGCTGATGGTGTGAGGAGCTTATTTGTTCTCTCCACTATCAGAACATGATACTAAGATCGATGGACCATTAGTCTGAAGCTGCACGGCAACACTAACTCCTTCAGTATTTTCTGAACTCAAATCTGATCATTCACAGTGCAATTCTTTCCTACTAGAAATCTCCTCTTTGTGTCTTGCTTTTCTTAGAATAGAATTATAGAATCATTCAGGTTGGAAAAGACCCTTGGGATCATCGAGTCCAACCATCAGCCCTACTCTACAAAGTTCTCCCCTACACCATATCCCCCAGCATCTCATCTAAACGACCCTTAAACACATCCAGGGATGTGTTTTGAAATCTTTCATCTTTTCTGATATATAAAAATAACTGCTTTCCAATACTCAAAAGGTGTGATGACTTATTGGAAGGCTTCACATATTCGTGACTTCAAACACAGACATTAAATTATTATGAGAATATTTCAGGAGAAGCCACTTGGACTTTGATAAAGCAAAATCCTTAGAAATAACTGCTACCTCTGCATCTTCAATATAGTGTTGCTAGACTGAGGGGAGAGGAGAGGAGATGTAAAATTTTCCAAGATCTCTCCATTCTCACAGATCAAACTCCAGACTTGCATGATTTGTACTACTGCTCAAATCATCTGTGCAGACCTACTACGCATTCTTCAGCCTGGTACTATGAGAAAAACACCCCCTGTTATGACTGTTCCATGTGAAAATAAAAATTAAAACTGAATGTGAAAGGCAGATCTATCCTAGGTTTTCACCAAGAAAGTAAGAGCAAACAAGAAATATATTAAGAACATTATATGGAGGAACAGGGGAACAGATAGAAACAAAAAAGCTAGCAGGTGGAGATTTGGGGCAGGATGTGAAAAGAGAAAGGAGAACTTTACAATGTTTTTTTCTGTTTACTTTTTTTTTTAAAAAAAAAAAAGAACAAATAATCACACAAAACCTTATCAGGACAGTTAGGTCCAGCACTCATACTTAGGAATGCTAGAAATAAGAGCAAGCAGAATAAGAGTGCTCAGAAGACTGTGAAGCCTGGAACTGGCTATGAAGCCAAAATGAGGCAGAGATGAGGAGCCAGAAGTAAAGCAGAAATCGGACTAGACTGAGAATAGCCTTGTCCATTAGAAAACTGCTATGTGGAAAAATGTGCATAAGCAACCTTAATACTGTCATATCCTAATTTTTAGTCCTCCTCATTTTGCATGTTAAATATTGCAAGTGTAATTTTCTGCATATATTACATACATACTGAAACAATTCTGCTTATGTGAAGCAGATCAAGTGTTGGTTGCTGAAAGAATACTTTCAAACCCAGTGCACTGTACAAAAGCCAAAAATAGCCACAACCTTACCTTAAACAAACAACGACAAACATATTCATAAATTGTATGTTTCAATGAGCCAATAAGCGACTTGATTCTTTCTTCAGTATTACTTGAATCCTAAAAGGAAAGTTTGGATTTCAAAAATTCATGTGGAAGTAAAAATCTTTTTATGTACCTTAAATCTCAGCAGAATGACAAAAATAATCTGAACTCTAGATGACACTTATTAGGTCTAAAAACATATTATTGAACTCAGCTGCAGCTATCAATGAATAGATGATAAAATGAGAAGTTCATGCTGAAACATTAAGAAATGAGTATTTTGGCCTTGAACATTTTGACTGTGAACATCATAAAATTTTCTTCTAACATTAATGTCCTTGAAATCTCATAGTTCTCACTTGGTAAAAAATTGCTTATGTATTGAATGACTATATTTAATGTTATTAAACAGATATGTTGACGTCAAGTGTAATTACTAAACTTCCAACCAAATTTGGCCCAATTGAAATAATCATTGTAGAAAATAGTGAATATACCCTTCCTTCAAAGCTTACACACTAAAAGACTGATTATAACAGGAGAAAACTGAAAGATAGGCTAAAAGAAGAAGAGGGAAAAAAAGAAAAGGTGAGGGAGGTAACAGGTAGTATAAGATTAATCAGAAACAAGTTCCTTTCTACCATGCTGGAATTTGAAGAGATGAGTTTATAAAGGAGAGCAATTTGGATTCATAAGCTGATTTGACTAATACCTTTCCCATGTCTAAAAGATAGCTTGAGAAAAATGTAGTATTGGATAGAGGAGAAGAAAAAAAGGAAGCAAGCAAAGAAGGCAAAACCAGAAGTTGAGGTTTAAATAATGGGCAGGAAGAAAAGAAATTATTAAAGAGGTGTGAAAGTAAGAACAAGAAGCAGCTCATCTTGTGGAAAAGATGTAATACGTAAAGAACTTTAAAGAGAGCAAGTTCACATAGTCAAAATCATGTTTCTGGTAATGATTGGAGCTAAAGGAAAATTGTAAGCACAGATGCCAGAATAAAGGGGAATCCAAAAGTGACATGATGAAAGGCTTTTTAAAGTGGAAACAAAGAAAAATAAGATGAATTTTGGAAATGCTGAATAAAAAGAAAATGCATTGTTACTCAGTGTGGGTTTTTAGATCTAAAGAAATGAGATGACAAAGGATAAATCCATAATGCTGTGCTTCAATAAAAAAAATATACTGGCCATTAGAATTCAGAAAAGTAAAAATTACATTTTCAACAAGACAGGTTGCATGCATGCTTACAAACTGTACAGAAGTAGATACAGTTTTGATCTTCCTTCAGGTAACTGAACCATGCAGAAATATAGATCCTATCTTATTCTACCCCTTGTTGATAGAATTAGCATTATTTGTAATCAGAACATTAATTTATTTAAATAAAACCTTCAGTAAAGTTATAATCAACCTTGTTTTTCCTAATTCACCTTAGACAAAGAGCAAGCCTGAAATCACAAAGAGCTACTTTGTTTTCAGATGGCACAGCAATTTTATAATTTATATGTAGCATAAGATCATTAAAAATTCTGTGTGCCTGTATTCTGAATATCTAAAGCACAACAGTTCAGCATCACTATCTATTACACATTTCATCATCAGTTCTTATATATTATTTTCTAAAAATGTCCAGAGCAACTAACAAATTCTAAGGATCAAAGCAGATTGATTCTTCTACAGCATTAACAGCTTCAGAAAAAGAGAAAATACCTGCTCGCTTTGCAGAGCCCTTTGGAAAAGCCGCAGGAAAGCCGCCAAACTAAAACGGTACATATTATTAATTTTGGACAAGTCAGAGATAATAAAGTACATCTTGCTAGCGCTCTCAGCTAAAGGGAGATAGGCATCCCTCTCCTGTGGATAAAAAAAAAATACATATATAAAAAACCCAGTACATTACTGCCATCTACCGGTTACTGCATAAACATTTATTCATCACACAAAAAAAATTCCGATGACTCCCACTGCTTCAGAAAACAGAATCCTTTCTGACTCTTCAAATTGAGGGACACGCACTCAAGACTTCAACACTGTCTTTAAATTTCAAAAATGAAAGAAAGCATTTGTAGCAAAAAATTCTTTAAATTATGAAGAATATTTTGGAAATTAATCCCTAGGAAACAGAGGCCTCTTCCCACCACAGAACACATCTCAAAATTCCATAGAAAATTTTAAACTAAACAAATAAGAGCACGGAGGAAAACTGTAATGTGTTACAAAAACAGCATGCCAGATGAATAGCATCACCAATGATCTAAATTTTTGCAATAGTAAGGGATATATTAAGTAAGAACATCCACATGAGTCATACTGTTTGCAATAGTAGATGTCAAAAATGAAGTCAAAACCCATTATTTGCCAGTAAGTCCTTGGGGAAAAGTCCTTTAATTCAAACCGGCAGACTTTAAATTGTGTAGCTATTCACCATGTGTAAAACAAAAGAATTTAATTACTGAAAATACTTTCTGTACTCCCAAATATCTTTTATTCCAAAAAATTAATTTAGTATGTTACCGATCTTATACTCCTATGAATGTATATATCCTCTCTATATAGAAGATTACTATTTTTAGCAGAGAAAAACTAGCAATAAAAGATCAAAATATCTTCTACCTTATCAAGGAAACTCTGAAGTCTGTGAGATTCAGCAAGTGATTCTTGGATGAGTGCACTACTTGCTTTAGTCTGATTCAAAGATTCAATCAGATCCTTATTTTCTAGTATATTGCCTTGTGATGTTGCAAGTGCCTGTAAAAAAAAAAAAAATGTCATCTACCTTACATTAAATAAAACTGTAAAGTAACCATTTTGGAAGCTGTCCTTCTTTCTGACTGGTAGATATTTCTGAATCATTTAATGCATCAAGAATACTAAAAAACATGTGGTTACTCCAAAAACTGAGATGTTGTTTTAAAGAAGCATGGAAAATAAAACCCAAGAACAAACTCCAAAAATCCAGACTGCCAGGTTCTGAAACTTAAGTCATCAGCAAGCTTTTGAGAATGATTTCTATGATCCAAGTCTTACGCGCTAATATCCCCACAGTAAATACGAAGTACGGTATTTGTAATTCTACTTAACTACCAATTTAACCTAAAATTGGCTAATGACTTCCTGTACCTAGTCATTCATAAATTAATTTTCCTTCAAAAATATTCCCATAACCCCTACAAAATTTAGTTCTCATTTCCAGCTGAGATGAATAGTCACAACTACAACAATTTCAGTTTTGTAATCAGAGATCCCTTCAAAATCCTTGAGATTACTCCGTATTTTCCCTGAGTTCTCCTGTGCAAACAATTTCACTTCTAATAATAAGTGGGGAAAGCTTGAATGATTCACTATTATTTAAGGCATTTTACTAACCTTCGGTAAATACCCTTCAATACAATTTTTCAGTCAAACAACATAAAATTGGCTTCTTGTCAGCTAAATCAGTTCTGAACAACTACCTGTAGGACAGGATTTCAGGATATTTGGAGGCAGAGATTCACCAGTTAGAACAGCAGAATGCACTTAGATCTCTAGTTGAAAAGAGTTTAGGACAAGATCATCTGTTTTTTCAAGGAGTCCAATTTTGCTGTGAGGAATCATAGTGTGAGCCATGAGATAGCCACAACATGAATGTCTTTACTCCAAGGCTTTTGGAAGAAAACTATTTCAGTACTTCAGACAGAATGATAATGTTGCTTTAGGATTAACTTGAATTTAGCTAGATCACCTCCAGCACTGACTTCTTTGTGACAAAGTCCATGTGGCACCTGTCAGTTTCCACTGAGTTTTAGGTTTCTTTCTTCAGGGTCAAAGAGTATTTTGATTTCACTACTAACAAGAATGCCAAAGTTGAAACCAACCTCAGTGTTAATACTTGGCCACTTTTTGTTGCTTTGTCATCAATTACTTGAAATTTTGCACTTGATAACTAAGATTGGACAAATGTGAAAGATTTTGGAGTTCCAAGATCACACAAAAAGTCTGTTCTAAGAAGCAGACTTTTTTTGTTGTATCTCTGAACTCTCAGTTTCTGGTAGACATTAAGGTGCTAAACAATGATCAACTTTGAATATGGAATTTTTTTAGAGAAGATGTTTCCCTCTGCCTGAAAGAGAAATCTGCCCCAGTTTTAAAAGAGGTTTGAGCTCAGTATTTGAGTCGTAATAGAGAGTTTAATAGGGACAGTAAATGTGGAAATTCAAATCACATTAGATAATTATGTGCAAAATTATAAAATCGAGCTATTAATGGCTAGTTTAATAAAGTTCAGTTTACTACTTTTTGAGGAATCTGTAAAACAGCTTATGCTCAAGTCCATTGTGCTGGATACTGCAAAGTTCTATGACTCAGCTGAGGGTTTTGAGGCAGCAGGTTAATCCCCCTGCATCTATGACATTTTAGAAGGAAGGAGGATTTGAGGATCCATTCCTATGGGCATGAAGTACAGTTCCTGTGAAATCCATGACAATATGCAAACAAAACAGAAAACAGTCCTCTTCCTTGGAAGCTACCTTTCCTTACAGAGGTGCACAACTGTTTCTGAACTTAATTACTTCCTTTAAAATAAAAAGGTAAACTGAAAATTGAGAATATTAATTTTAAATATGAGAAAGGAAAATGTTAACTATAAAGAGTTCATTGCTAATAAGAAACAATTGTGGAAGTTTAAAGTTTTAAATGTCTCTCCTAACAAATCCTTCCATTTTCTATTAGGAATTTTTCTTTCAGGTTTTTTTTTCCTTTCACAATGCAGTATCATTTCTCAGCTTGAGAAGGGATTCACAAGGTTTAAAACGTGGTTTTAAAACTCATAATTTGAAAAAGAAATAGTATCATTTTTAACAAAGTTTTCTCTTTTAATGCATTAAAATTAATGAAATTTCTAATCAATCTAAACCAGCCTATATCTAGCCAAAATATAAGCCAAAACGTCTTGCTAACATTTTTTCTTTTCCTCTTTGTCTTGCTTTTCGTCTTGCTAAATATTTTTTACTGAGAATGAAGTAGGTCAATGTCAATGTAGCTTCTGGAATGTGCCGCTGAATGTTGGTGCTTTTGTGAAGAAGAAAGGGGTTTGAGGATAAGACAGTAATAAATAAGACAGTGGGGCCTATTCTTGAAGATAACAGGAACAAGGTTGGGACAAATTAAAACAAACCAGCTCAAGACACAACACAGCTGCACAACACCTCCTAAACAGACCCTTTGTGAGCATGTGTGAGCACTGAGGTCAACCAGCAGACACGGTGAGGAAGACTACCAGCTACCACCAGGGACCCCTTGAGACCACCACCCACCAAGAAAGCACATGCATAATTAGGATGCAGATATTGTAATTAGTTCTAGGAAATCTAATGCATATGTAACTCATTTCTCGGAAAAGTTATGAATATGTATAACCTCACTGCATATTAGCTGCCACTTATAGATACGGGGGCGCGCTCACCTTTGCGAAGCTATTCGTGTGTGCGCCCAGTGCTGCAATAAAGAATGCCTGCTTTCTAAAACTCCAAAACAAGTCTTAGAGTTCCTCTGCTGGCTTTTACGGTAACACAACTATTCATACCCTGAACTTTGACAATGCTTAATGTATTGAAATACTACAGTTTCATGACAGATGTACATATTTTATCTACTTTTCTCTCCCAACAGCCCCAGGCAAATAGTGCTTTTATTTTTGCAAATCAAAAATTCTGAGGGCTCATTATTCCAACAATTTCACCATCTTCATTCAAACACATAACAATATGAACACTATCTTATTGATCTAACAGATATAAAAGTGGTAAAGTTATTTTACCTCCAAAAGAGATTCCTCAAGCTTAGCTAACTGTATCTTCTTATCTTCTTCTTGTTGTAACAGTTTTGTCTTCTGCTCTTCTAAATCAGGCTTTTCATGCTGAATTGTTAAAGCCAAAAGCTAAAAAGAAGGAGATTATTCAACAGGATAAAAACCACTCTAATATTTCATAATACATATTCATTAATTATATAGCATAATATATACTCATTAA
This sequence comes from Strix uralensis, assembly GCF_047716275.1. NCBI lineage: Eukaryota > Metazoa > Chordata > Aves > Strigiformes > Strigidae > Strix > Strix uralensis. Next base: position 123,054,262 of record NC_133973.1, read on the forward strand.
TCATATAGCGGTGTATAGCCTATATTTTTGAAAGTAGACTTCTGAGAGTTTACTCAGTTGCACCAGACATCCAACAGCTTTAAATCTATGTAGACATCCAGGATATTCTGCAATGGCAAGTATAACACAGCAACTACTGTGAACCATGCCCTTGTGCATAACAGCAGGTGCAAGGTGAGATACTCAAGCATATCTCAAAAGGCACTGGATCACTTTATTAAGGACACTAATTCACACCCTTTTATGCTGAGGCCTTAACTTTTGCACCTCAATCTGAATCACATCTGTGTTTAAATGACTGGCAGTCTTCATTAGTGTATATACTGTTATCAGCTACAAAAAGAAGTAGGTGATAGAAAGCACAAACTGGAAAGAATGACAGTGAATTTCTTTCCACCAAGTCTACCAAAAGTCAAGCCCCTCCCCACAAAGAGAGAAAACAAAAAACAAAGCTTTTTTCTTCTGTATTTCCACTTAAAGAGGAGGCCAGTTCACTTGGTTACATTGTATCATGTCGATTCTCTATTTCCAGTGCAGGGAAGAAATCTGAACTCTATCTTACTTACTAACATCTTATTTACATCCCATTCCAAGCTTCTTGCTAGTTTGGAAAAACTTGTTTCATACCAAATAAAGAGGGTTTTTTCTTCCCTTAATTTATGTTTTCTCTTTTTTTTTTCTCTCTTCCATCCATATGCTACATTTTGCTTCCTAAATGTTATAGAAAAAAACTCAAAAGCTACTAACATTTTGGAGGAAGTAAAATATACAGCTTCTTTGTTTCATTACATTTTTCATATACACAAAGTATCTTGATGCTAGCATTACTCTCTAACTAGGACACTGGAGAGCAATAACAGAAATGTTTCCACAGTACCATAAATGCATCTTGAACAGAAAACAGAAGCTTAGCAAGTAATCTGCTGCAACTGAAGTCAATGAGATGGTTTCCATTTTCTCTCTTGGACTTACTACTTGGTTCCAAAGTGCATAAAACCAAGATTTTAAAATTTAAATTTAGTTTCAGGATTGATTTTACCATTTATAGTTGTGTGCTAGCAAATATCTCTGTGACCATTAATGCAAACTACACCACAGGGCTTCGTCCAGAAGCTGGATGTAGCTATGTATGTCAGCTAAACATACATTGTTTTTTATGCCAAATGCCTACCTGTCCTCTTAAGCCACTTCCTGTTGTGGTAAAGTTTACTTCTGTAACAATAGAAGAAGCATCAGGTGGAAGGAAGGGATTTGGGTTCCTTGTTGAAAGAAAGAGACGGAACTCTTCATTATAATCTATCATTTTTTCACCTATTTGTACAGCATAACGGGGTCCTGTAAATAATAAATAGAAGTTATATTCACTCTGATTGGAAAATTTTAAAATTATCTGAAAATAGTGGTATTTGTGTAATACTTTATTACCAATTTTATAAATATATTTTATAAAATGTATTTATAAACTGTTTGGAAAGAAAAAGAAATTTAAAAAATGTGAGGAACATAACCTATTTTGCATTGTTAGACAAAAAAATGCAATAACATAGCACTAGTGTAAGAAATTTACATAGTGAGAATATTCAATACACAAGGATAGTTTAATTATCCTTACCCAGTACAAAAAGCATAAATGGCAAAAAATATACTTGAAGTAAAAGTAATACTAATGATTCTCTGAAATCTTCAAACAACGAATAGGAGACAAAACACACAGAAGATGTACTGGAGAATCCCCCTTTTGTGTAAGAATCCTGTCATAATTTAAACATATTCATTTACACTTCCACATAGGTATACCACTCTATCTAAACACACTAGCCATAATTACATATCAGCTAAGATGGTTCAGCATTTTCTGAATGTGATCCAAAACCATTAGATTTCATTCTGGATCTGTTACATTTATTTGTAGAAGGTTGATGTTGCTGTACAATCATAATTCAATTAAAATATTATGTTCTACGATAATTGTTATAGAGAGAGTCTATGAAACTAAAGATGCTGGAATATCTAGTCATTAGACTGAAAAAGAAAATCCATTAAGAAATATCTCATAAATTTGTCTTATTTTAAATACATTTAATTTAAACACAGTATGAAAGAAAATTAAATTTCTGCTGTCATGATTTCAATTTCTGTTTATACTACTAATATTTTAACATTTCTCAGTATGCCTGTCACAGAATGAAACTATATGTATGGCCTCTCACCACCCTCCTTCCACCACAGGTTTCCATTCTGGTGAGGTCAGAGAATAATAGACTCAAACAATCACATGACTAGAGTAAGATTTTGGCTCCTGATACTGAAAAAGAAGGAAGAATAGACTTATAAGATGAAAAGTTTCAAAGTCGAAATTTCCTTTCCAGAGAAATTTTTGAGGTGGCATATTTAGACACTTCTCTATTTTTAGCACTAGGAGCAGATCATAAATGGTCTAAGTATAAACCTCTTGCTAAAACACTGGTAGAGATGAAAATCACATACCAATTTTGCTTCTGTGCCAAGGATCAGAATAAATTTTAGGCCTATGCTGTAAAAACGTCAAACAGAAAACGGAAGCTGTACAAAGACTAATTTATTGCAGTATATATATTTACATTCCTCTTAACTTTTCATTCCAAGTAATGAAAAGATGTACACTCATCACAAGCAAAATAATGCAGATAGGCCTTCACCTCCATGTTTTGACAAAGCAAAGTGCGCTCTTTCTTGTGAGGTGACTGAAAAGACTCGAATAGTGACCCATTCTCCCTTTTCAAAAAACAGCTCTCTAGTTTGGACTTGTACAGACCTAGCATTAACATAGCTCATTAACATGGAAAAGACGATGCCTGAGTGTTATGAGCAACTTCCCTGAATAAACTAGTATATTTTAATTTAATCTGTTTTCTCCACAGTTCTGCAGACATATTCATCTCTTAATTTGATTCCTTGGGTAAAATCAGTTAAGTTGCCTGTAATACTGTATTTCTGCTTTCCAAAGTTCAGCAGAAGCTAATGAAAAAAAAAGTTGTAAAGGTGTTCTACCTAGCCTCCTGCAGATCCCTGAAGTCACCACTTTGGTGGTGCTCTCAACTTTTACTGAGCATAAACATGCAAGCACATCTGTAACAGAAGAATGATTTAAACTAACATTTTTTTCACTAAGCAGACCTTTACAATATAAGAGATAAATGCATCTAAGAACTCAACAGCATCTGCATTTTTTTTACCATGTATTTACATTTAAAGAATTACTCCTACCTCACCCACTATTAGATCTCAATATTGTATGACATGACAGCAAAACGGAGTCTTGAGCTATTTTCAGTGCCCAAAGTTCATACTGTAAAGTACATGCACAGGCTGTGGCACATGCTGAAGAATTAACACTTGAGGCAGAAATATAATTACTAAGGATAATGTAAATATACTTTAATTACAATAATTTAGAAAGTAAAACATATATTGTTGCATTTTTTTAATCCACTCAGTTCTTTTGACATAATTTCAAAATATGCAACATAATTCAACATAATTCATGCTGAGATACTTATATAATTACTATTCATCTGTGCTAAACTTTCAACACAATTTTTCATATCAGCTTTTTTAAAGCAACTAAATTCAAGTCAGTTATATACAGAGTTCATTATCTCTCCAAATTACATATTGTAAATGTAAATGTTTTTTTTTTCCTTTCACTGCATCAGCTAGGGAGACTCCTTCCACCGAATTCCACCATTTTGCTGATCTCTATGACACCCCCTCATTACAAAGACACATCAGGGACAGACCTGTGTGCCACCTTTAGTTTCAGACAAATGAAAGCCAAACAGCAACACCAACATTCTAAAACTCTGATTTCTAACTGCACAAGCAGTTGTGTAATTTCTGGTCTATTTAAGGCCCAAGTTCCTAAGTAAATCTATGTGTTTGAAATTACCACTAGAAATTAACTTAAAATTTAAATTGTGAAGAGTTGATAAAAACACTTTATTCTAATTCCAGTCAAAAAATCTTTAAATATTTTTCCACTTACTAAACAAGAACATAACTCCAATCTATTTCATGCACTGAAGTGTTAGCAGAAGGTTAATGTTAAAGAGGAAAAAGTTACACAATACTAATGTTTTCAGAAAGATCAAGTTTTATATGATGTATCTAGATCTAACCTACAAAACTTTGAATGAGCATTTGTAAAGATGGTCATTTACCTTGAGCAACAAGATCTTTTCTTAGCAACGGGTAAAGTACAGGCTCCACTCCATCTACTTCCTGTATAATAAGTGTTTTCCCAAATCTCACTGCCAACTCAAGAGCAGTTAAGAAGTTGGTGTCCTGGGAAAATAAAAATAAATTCTTTTGATTCATGTTTTCTTGAAATATTAACACTTCAGAATGAACAGGAAGGCATTATACCAGGAGTCTAAATCTAAAAATCAGCAGTATAGCCGAAAAATCCTATTACAAGCATCATATGGTATTTTAGGGTTTAGCCACAAGTGTTTAATTTAAATAAGTTTGATCTATTCAGCTACTGACATACAGGCAACGTATGTAACATGCCTAGCTCTCCAAGTGCTGCACCAGAGAGAGCAGATCTACCACAGGTCTTGTGTCACATCTGTCAGGTGCACCTGGAAGTCCTGGCTAGTTAACACATCTCAAATGTTATTAGGTAGCTATGTCTCAAAACTGAACCAAGAGCTAAGGACAAGATTCACACTAATACTAAGATATCTAAATAAAGTCTTTTGCATATAGGTGTCTAAACATGCACGTGGTGTTTAAGATACCATTACAGTCAATGGAGATCCTAGGCAATGCAGACAACAGAGTCTACAAGGTAATCAAGAAAATCAACTAGCAGGGGATGCATTCCATTACCCAAAGATATGTATCTAGTACCATCAGAGAGTATCTAAAATGCCTGCACAGAGCTGTCAGGGATCTGTGGAAGACCTACATTCTGTTGAAACAGTATCTTGAGGCTAGGTGGGGTTCAATAAGGGACTTACAAATGGCACTAGGTGCCTGCCTATGTGTGTGCAACTGAGACAAGCCTTGCCACCCACGTAAACAGTGACACGTAGACAATTAATCTTAGGTACCTTAATCTCAAACTGAAATCCAAACTACTATTTCCAATGTAGATAACACAACACAAAAATCATAGGGAAGGAGTGTATACATACTCCTGAAATCCAGTGAACTTCAACCAAGAATACAAAAGACCTCCTGTTTACAAATCTTTTACTATTTCCCTCTCAGCATGAAATACTGATATTCTTGGAGAGGGCAGCACAAAGAGGCAAACTTATATAAGTAATACCAGATGTTGACTCTCCAATTTTAAATACACCGATCTCCTCCCTGAGTAAACAATTTTTCAGTGCCACGTAAAGAATCATTGTAACCTAGAACTCTGTGAGAAATTATATGCATCATGGAATATAAGCTCACTTCTGCTGCTGTCCTTTAAGAACTCCTCTCTAAAGTCTGGAATAGATGAGATCAAGCAGAACAACATTGTAAGACCAGGAGTAAATACTGTACCTGTTGGTTAATAACTTCCAAACGTGATTCCTTCAAATGTGTCTTCAACCATTCAGTAGCCCGGAAAGAAGGGTCTATCAAAAATGGGCAAACCTTACTCTAGGGGGGAAAAAAAATATATATATAATATATATATATACTTACTGAAATATATTTTGTTTAAGAATAAAATTGAATGGAGTCCCTTTTTATTTCCCCAAACTAATGGTATAGTCATTTCAAAATATTTTTCATTAACAAAGTGTTTAAAGAAACAATAACAGCCTAACAACAAAATGACAACAGTAGAAGGAATTTTATGTCTTTTATTTTATTTCTTATAATCACAAACAAATCCAGATCTCAGACTTACAAACACTACAATGTAGAATGTTTTGGTGATACTGCCTAGTAACATGTATACTGACAAGACAGCAGGTTTTCATTTTAATGAAACCTTAATTAATGTGTGCTTCCCTGTGCAAAGCTTTAGTATTTTACTATATTATATAAAGATATGTTGTGCTATACACATTGCTTTCTAGATGTTGAGACTTTAGCCACTGATATACTAATTATGAAAGTGCTTAGAACTTAAAGAATGGTCACAACACAGAGTGACCACAGAGATGACAGTAAGTGGGGCAAGTGAAGAGAGACCTATTCACAGTTGATATGTGTATTTAAGATTTCACAGAATCACAGAATGGTTGAGATTGGAAGGGACCTCTGGTCGTCCTGTCCAAACCCCTGCTTGAGCAGGGCCACTTATAGCTGATGGCCCAGGACCCAGGCTTTTGAGTATCTCCAAGGATGGAGACTCCGCCACCTCCCTGGGCAATCTGTGCCAGTGCTTGGTCATCCTCACAGCAAAAAAGTGTTTCCTGATGTTTAGACAGAGCCTCCTGTGTTTCAGTTTGTGCCCATTGCCTCTGGTCCAGTCACTGAGCACCACTGAGAAGAGCCTGGCTCCATCCTCTTTACATCCTCCCTTCAGGTATTTATAGACATTGATAAGATCCCCCCTGAGCCTTCTCTTCTCCAGGCTGAACAGTCCCAGCTCTCTCAGCCTCTCCTCATAGGAGAGATGTCCCAGACCCTTCACCATCTTTGTGGCTTTTCACTGGACTCTCTGCAGTACATCCATGTCTCTCTTGTACTGAGGAGCCCAGAACTGGCCATAGCACTCCAGGTGTGGCCTCACCAGTGCTGAGCAGAGCAGAAGGATCACCTCCCTTGACCTGCTGCCAATACCTTAACTAAAGGAGCCCAGGATGTCATTAGTCTTCTTTTCAGCAAGGGCCCATGTACAACCTGGTGTCCACCAGGACTCCCAGGTCGTTTTCTGCAAAGCTGCTTTGCAGCCGGGTGGCTTCTAGCACATGTTGGTACATGAGGTTGTTCTTTCCCAGGGGCAGGGCTTTGCAATTCCCCTTGATGAACTTCATGAGGTTCCTGTCAGCTCATTTCTCCAGCCTGTCAAGGACCCTCTGGGCAGTAGCTTGACGCTCTCGTGTATCAGCCACTCCTCCCAGTTTTGTGTCATCGGCAAACTTGCTGAGGGTTTAAACATCTATTTTCAGCAATTCTCTAGTTCAGTCTCCTAGAAGAATATTTTCAGGGTTTGGGGTTTTTTTTACATTCTGAGTCCTACTATTCCAAACTGATTAACTACACAGATCTCAAACTGAAAGACAGGGAAACACGGACAATATCCAAGCATCAAAAGATGATGAGCAGAAAAGCTGTACTGTAGATGACATTGGTAAAATACCATGTCTGATTCCAGTTTTAAAAGGTTGCTGAAAAAACTGTACACAAAAGAAAATTATTTGAGCTGAGGGAGGGCTTGAAAAAGCTCTTCATGCAGTGAGATTTTTAAGAGCTCAATCTATTCAACTAAGCAAAAAGATGAAAATAAGATTTGATTATAGCATATAAGTAGCTTTAATGGTACAAAATGGCATTTATTGAGGAGCTTTTTAATCAAACTGAGAAAGGAATAACTAGATCTAATATCAAGATGACAAAGCAAGATAAATTTAAATTCAAGAAAAGGCTGTAACTGATTTGAGAGAATCGTCAATCATCCTAGCAAACTATCTGTGGCAAATGCAGATTCTCCTCATGGCATTAAATCTTTACTTTGTAGCAGATCTAATAAATGACTACATTCTAACTACAATATTATGTATGGAATTGTGCAATTCCATATGTATGTTTATTATATATTATATATCTATATGTAACTGTATGATAAACCTGAATCATTATAAGCATAGTATTATCATTCTTTTCTCAAGTAGTATTAGCTACTAGCCTTAATTGTACCCTGATTTGCAGAGCTAATCTGATGAAATCTGAGGGTTTAAAATCTAGATGTTTTGAAAAGTACCTGCATATAGCCTTTTCCTTTTTCTGAGAAAAAAAGTATTAGAAATGCTATGTCAAAGTGAACATATATGGGACATAATCTTCCACTGATTGTATTGGTGTTAATGATTATTCACACTTCAAATCTGAATAGACTGATAACAGGTTTTGTCTGTTCGACATCTGTGATGGTGCAGTTCCTCCCCCCCTCCTCTTCTTGCTGGACTGATCTGTGGTGGGTGTGATTCCAACCCCCCTCCTGGGTCATTATTCGAGCTGGGCCCGAGTGGAAAGTACTAGACAAAAGACAATTGAGAACAATTAACAGAATTGCACATCCATCACGTTCTTGTGCAACTGGTGGAAGACACCAGAATACTTCATTGTTCGACCTGGGCTGGAGTGAAAAGTAACTGACAAAAGTAAATTATCTTGGACCCTGTAAACAGCAACTCCATGAGACCCTTTGAGCTCTCCTGGACTGCAGTGGGCTGTGACCAGCATCTCCCCTGAGCTGGGATGCCTCTCAGGTACCAAAACCCTTAAGATACCATCCACCGTTAGAGCCGATGGGAGGCCAGGGCAAAGTCAACCCGCTCGAGTCTCAATTATCACCTGTTGAGGAATGCCAGTGCATTGTGAGTATTTATTCTAAACTTGAGAGGAGGGAAATTTTAACTTCGAGCTAGCTTCTCTTTCACCCACTGTCTCTCTGCTTACCGATGTGCTTGGGCATACAGTTATTTTCATGAGTGTGGGTACATACTTATTCCACTGGATGCAAATACTTTTGTCTGTGTGTTTGTACATCTTGCATTTGTGAATACACATATATAGATGTATTGATTTAAGGTATGTATAGTAAGTTGGTGTGAATCTTGTTATCTTCGAATCTGTAGTTAAGTTGCTATTTTAATTATAACATATTTTACTGATTTATTTTGTAAATCTTCAAACTGGTTAATGATTAAGTGCTGCTAGTCATTAATAAATCTTGATTTGCTGCTAAATCATTACCGTGTTAATATTTTCATCCGCAACAACATCTTGAAGAAAATTGTAAAACAAAACAACCCCAAACATGTATTTTCTTTAACTGGTTTTTTCCTTTCTTGCTACAGAATACCCAGTGTTACATAAGTATTTGTTTCTCTGTGTGCTCTGTGGTGCTAATAAAATAACACAAATTAAATAGTTCAAAATTCCAGAAAGATGACATGTTACTGACATTTGTAGAAATTTAAATACTTCCAAGACAAGACAAAAAAACAAATTTACCTGCAAGATGACAAGAGCATTTTCTATGGAAAGGTCATCTGAAGGTAAACCTTCACTTTTCCAAACTAACTCCTCACTTTCTGTACACAGGAATCGCCGTAAATTGAACTCTGATAAATGAAAGAGCACAAATTTGTGCTAGTACTTATAGTCTGCATAATTTTTAAGCATTTACCACTCTATATATATCGGAGCCTGTCTAACACAGTGCATGTCTGTAGATTTCCCTTAAATTTCTTATTTTATTGCTTGAATTTATTCTTATTAACTAGCTGATGTTATAAAAATATTTAATGATGTTATTAACACACATAGATAAAAATGATTACTGAAAAAGCAGAAGCATTTGGAATGCATTGGCAAATTTACAACAGTTAATGTGATTACATTCATTCATGTAAACTTTTTAAGCAAGGACTATGGAGCTAAATCTTAAGAATTTATAAATATTTATAATCTTAATAATTAATAGAATAATCCTAAGAAATAGTCTGTCTGTATATACAAGTATTTATTGTGTAAGAAAATGTTGTCGCTTTTCATTTTCGAACACCAAGACAATTGAGACTTTTCATTAGAACTAGCATTTCTCACTTCCTCAATCAAGCTTAATTACTTACTCACACACACTTACTTTCAAGGCCTGCTGATTTGGTCCATTCATGCAAGCTGGCCTTCCTCTGATCCTCAGGAGCAGCAGAAAGATAGGTAATAAAAGCAGCTGCTAACTGAGCTCTTTTAGGCAATGTTGCCAGTTCATCTGTTATCTCTGACACCTTAAAAAAAAAGTACAGAATGTATAGGTGTATTGCAAACAAAAACCATGTTAATATTTCTCACCAGTAACTAAAATATTGGAACTACATTTGCCTGCCATTGAGAATACAGTTGAGACAGTCTCTCTCCTTGCATTTCAGGTATCTATACTGAGCTAACCCACAGCAACATACACATGAAAGTATGGGAAAAGCTCTGGGCTAGAGTGTGAACAGATGTTTCTGAGAATTTAGCTACTAACAGGCTATGAATACGATAAACAGTTCACCTTGTCACCTGTAAGCAACTGGGTAAATAGTATTATAGTAAGAAAAATAAGAAATATGTGATCCTAGTCACAGTTAGCTAGTAACTACCACTTAAAATATGTATACAGATACTAAATACTATATGTATCTATTACATTCTAAAATGTGATTCACTGCAGACTTACATGATAAAATACATTTATCTTCAATTAATTTGTCTGCACTACACCTCTGCTTTGAAATGTTCCAGTATTTTGGAGAAAAATACAGTGTATCAAAATAAAATAAGACTGCCATAATTGGTTTGAAAGTACTTTCACTTTTTTACTTTAATCAAACCGACATTAAAAAAAAAGCTGATACAGAAACAAAAAAAGCAACTTTTTATTACTTTCTCCTGACTTTAAAGGAAGATGAATACTGCTTTTTCACCATCCTCAATACTGGATGAGTTCCTGACTAATATATCTGCCAGTTTGGTCTACAGCATGCCATTAATAGATAGGTTGATCTTTCTAAAAGCAGAGGTAATGCAGTAGAGTGGAAAACTGTGAGGGATCACTTTCAGAAGTGTTTAAACTCTGGGATTCAAATATGCCAAATCTTACGATAGCAGATGGAATAGCTGTAAAGCTAGTTTCAGAGGAAAATCTTCCATTATGCTGGTCAACCTACAAGAAGGATTCATCTAACCCTAACTTTGGTTCTTCAAAATGCAGGCATTTAGTCTAATTGTTTAGACTTTTTCCAGTGTCAATGGAGAGACAGGACCATGTCTCTCAGCAAGGAGATTTTTTCCATGTTAAGATACCCAAGAAAGTTTGGTATTGCTTTCTGGAGGTGACAGCTATTTTCAGCTTGTATACATTTTGAAATTTTTCTTTCTGTTTCAGACTGAAGAAGCGCCTGTGTGTCCAAAGGTTTGCCAATTTGTCCCAAATATATCATTTCAGCAAATAAGATATGCTCATTTTCCCACCTTTAGAAGCAGGAAAGATTCAAACACTTAAGTGAAGACTTCAAGAGCAACCCAACATTTTGGGTAGGTCTACATTTGTATTTTCAACATCGATGCCATAAAGGAGATATGTTTTAAGACTGTAATTGTTCAATGCTTTCCCAAAATCTTTCCCTTTTGATTGCATCTCAACTTGGAGGGTCCAACCGCTGACCTGTTCAGCCATCATAACAATTACATTATTATTGTGATTGAAAAACATCAAAGCACATTGTATGTTTTATATTAAATACCAAGGGCTTTTTCATATATTCTGTAGCTATGTGATATAGGTAAGGTAACTTGCACAGTGAAGTAAAAGGAAGTTTCAGAAGGAAGAAAAGCTTTTATTTCTCATGAGAAAACAAATAAATGAGACATGCAGATTGGCAATAACTCACATTCTCCAAACAGTGCAAAAACTGTATTTTCAAATTATCAGCTCTAAAATGTATTTATGAAAATTTTCACAAACCTGGGTGCTCCATCTTTTGTGTTCCCTATCGAGTTGATTTATCAGTACCTCTGCAGCTTTCAATGTTTTCTGAGCTTTACTTAGTTCTGCTTCAAGTTTTGCTGCTTCTGTTGTTCTACTCTGGAACCTGTAAAACAACTACTGTTTGTAATTGCTATCATGAACTACTAAATTAACGGACAGTTATTTTCAAGGCAGTTTAACTGACTGAATTTGTAATTAATTCCTCCCTTATTATTCATGAAGAACACAACTACATATCTTTTGCTTCTAACTGGCATATGAGCTTGTTAGACTTTTAACCAACAAAATTTAAATAGATGCAGAGGTGAGATTTAAAAATACACTTGCAGTATAGACTACAATGTCTGAAAATCATTCCTTCTTCTACTTAAACAGCCTGACTTGATTTTAGTGATTGTGTTAAGTTCTGTTCTGCACCTAGTAAGGACAAGAGCAGGCTCAATGCCATACTATACATTTGTAACTTTTTGGTAAATTTAATCTATAACCTCTACAGGTTTCATTGCTACTTCACACAGATGACCCCAGTTCAATGCACAGTACTCTATTTTGTAAATTACTATGAAGTAAGAACATACTCCAAATAACAGGAAAGGTCTAGGTATTATTTTGTAATGTTTAATATCTAATTAGCTTAATTAATATTTAATCACTTAACGCATTTAATAATCCACCTTTTTCAAGTAAAATATTTAATTATAACATAGAGTATATAGTATCTAGTTAATCTAAGACATCACTATATAGCTGAATGTCAAGAAGAATTCTCCAATCTTTTTTTTTTTTTTCAGACCACAAAACATGACTTTTAGTAATATGCACGTATGTCAGGTTGTAAAGTACCTCCTATATTAACTGCATAATAGAAACATTGATCTAAAAGACTTGGAATAAACTGAATTTACAGAAAGTATAAAGGTTCACCACAGCAATTTTTATGACACTGTGAGTCATGGACGTGATGAGATGCTAAGAAAAAAGGAGATAGCTAACTAGCTAACTGTCAGAAAAGTAGGCCATCCTCTATTCAAACTGTGATCAGTAGAAGTCTTGTATAGGAATGTTTCCAAAGTCCCAAGGAGACATTAAAGTCTTCTTAGATTTAAAAGGTGAGAGACATACAGATTATCTTTGACATCTACAATGTCTATACACTGAAGGCTTCCAACACAGCAGCATGAATCAGGTACTTTTAATGAGCATTTCATCTGATTAGTGAGATGAACTGTATATTCTAATAGTATTTATTTATCTCCACTGAGTATATAGGTAGCCTAATTATCGCTACTTCTGATGTAAATATCTTGCAGAGCAGGGAGTTACATTTGGCTAGATAAATTTAATTATTCATACCATAAAATCATCAATGTTTTCATTTACATCTTGAAATAAACAAACCCAACTTACTTATCTTTCAGTTCTGATACTTTTTGACCAACAGAGTTCAGAAGATCTTCTAACTTCTGTTTTCTGTCTTCAGTTTTCTTGAGATTACTACAAAAATGTAACATTTATTTTAAGACTATGGATCCAAAGGGAAAAAAAGAGTAAATGTAACAGGAAAGTAATTTACATAGGAATAGGTCAGAGACAGTTCTTTCTTGTGATTTATATTAATAAAAATCTGTTTTCACATATAAAAGTTTTGACTACTTCTCATCACATAGCTTTAAAAATGGCAACTAAACAACATTCAAACGTATTCTTAAAGATCGGAACAAATTCTTCCAATACACAATTTTAAGACCTGCCAAAACAATCAGTACAGATTCCTCAGGTTATGGATGGTAATAAGACTATGTCATAGTATCTTTTTGATCCTGAGAAACTGGTTATGCTTGGTACATGACTGAAAAAAGAGGAACTACACATCTCATAAAACAGCACGGGTTTCACTGACAGAATACATTTTAAGTATATCTGTGATGTTCATTTCTCCCTGACACATTTCGGCTGAGACAGGTAATTTATGATTGGCAAAAATTTCCAGGGTATAGCTTCCAGAAAAAACAAAATACCGCATACTTACTTTTTCTGCCTCGGCATGAACATTTTATTACTTATGGGTGAGGTATGTTTTCTTATATCTTTTGGTTTTGGTAAAATGTCAATTCCTCCTTGGCAGCTTTAGTTTTATCCACCACCATTGGAATTAAGAACATTTATTTTGCAACAGTGTCTAACTTACGCTTCCAAGCCAGCCTTTTCTTTTTCCAAAGGCTGAATTCGTTCTAGAACATGGGAATACTGGACATTGGCATTCACCCAAGCTGCTAATGGAGCAGCTGCAGCACTGGCTCGTTTAGCATTCTGAAAAAATCAGTTACAAGAAAGTCCTTGAAGTATAATGGAGGTGAGATAAATACAGGACAAATAACTGCAACAGATTTATGAGTTATCAACTTAAATATGCCAATTAGCCAACTCCTCTACTGAACTAATCTTTTAAATTGTTACTAACAGATTATATCGTAGGCGATCAACCTGTGTAAAAAAAAAAATGGGTATCTTTAAACTATGAAGCTTCACTGAAGTTAACAAGCTTTAAATTAATGCATAATTTATCAGTGTGTTCCTTCTCAGGGAACTACAACTTTCCTTTTAAAAATAAGGAACTAGTATTTTAGAATTCCTTTTTATAGCTACTGCCAAATCAATTCTCAAAGATTACACATACATTTAATCATCATTAGTCCCCCTTTTTTAATTAAGTGTACAGTTAAGACACTTACTGTTACAAAGAGGCCAGGAATTAGATCCAATTCCTTCATCTGAGTTCTAATTTATACCAGTGACAAAAACCTCTGAGGACCTGATTTCATAATGACCTCATCCCACCACTCCTCAGTCACCAACAAAATTCTCTGTTAGAGGCAGCAAGCAACAGAGTAATCTCTGCTACACTTTTATCTCTTTATACGGACAAATTCTGTAAGCAGAATTACTTTTTCTCTAAGTTCATTCTAAAAATTATGTTGGCAAATCAGACAATAATGTCTTTTTTTTTTCTTTTTGTCTTTTTTTCATTTTATGTAACATAATCAGAATTACCTTTGGATCAAAAGATGTTCTGTTTTTAGAAAGAAGTTCTTCAACACTCTCCCGTATTTCTTTTGGAATATTACGGGCATCAAAGGTTGCTATGTCCTCCCTCACACCTCTTTTGGCCAAGAAACTGTAAAAAGAATTAAATAACTAAGTAAAGAAGAAACAAATGTTAAAGAGGTTATTTCCGTATGAAACCAAAGAATTCTGCACACACATTATTCCTGAATATAATAAAAAGTATTTCATATTGTATATTACTGTTTAAGTTTAAAGCTTAAATAAAATCCTCACCTCTTCATGCTCACCCATGATGTATCAAAAATCCCCATCAGTCGTAAAACTCCTTCTAGTATGTCTCTGATTATGTCAGGGGGCATCCGTAGTGACCGGATTTCTGATAAAGACTCTGGCTTTATATTTCCCACTGCTAATTTAGCTTCATTAACCAGTGGCTTAAAACATAAAAACACATTAAAAAAGAGATGAGAATACAAGAAACTGAACATTTGCTATTTCAGTTTTCATACGATTTCTTGCTCTTTTCACATATTTTATTACCTAACCAACTGCCATTGATGCATATTCATGTGCACAAGTTATTAAAAAATTACCATGTTTTTATTAATAAATATATTTCCATGTAAAACAGCATATTATAATCCTGAATTTCCCTAACTTTTCATTCAGCACTGTACTTCATAAACATTATATAAATATTACTATCATTCATGTTTGTTTGCCCTTTCATTGTTTAAAAGTTCATTGTGATACAGGTATGTTTTAATAATGATGCTAATTAATATTTATAGGCTTGCCTGAGGTTATCTTTGTAAATATACATAGTACAGGTCACAAAAGCTTTCTATTTTCAGTAGTTAGAACCAGACAGCCTTTGCCCTTATCAACAAAGCACAGAGTGATAAGAAGACCAGAAAGTTAAAGATTATCATTAAAGACTGTGCACACCCTGCACATCCTTCATATTTATCAAAGACCACAGAAAGGGATTTACCCTAATCCTGTCATTTTATGTCACTTTCAACACAAGGATATAATTCCTTGGCATCTATGATATTAAAAGAAAAAAATTAAGTTGCTGTACTTTTCCCTTATTTTTTAGTAATTCTAAAATGAATGGGATGAAAAATAGAGACTAAAAGCAATGCCTGGACACACATACCTCCCAAAAAAACCTGATGCTTAACATCTGTAAGGTCTCTTGAACAAGCAGTTTGTTATAGCGCCATTAGGATATATAATTTTCAGAATTTAGTAATAACTGGAAATTATCTTCCATCCAGCTGATAGTACCAAGCCCTATGATATTACCAGCCTTGCCAAGGCAAAGTAATGTAGTTTGTCTATATGAGATATTAGTAATTGAAAAACACTCCATAAAATCTCTAGAACTCAGCTGTAGACCACGGCAGCATAGAATAGCAACTGGAGGTAAGATTGGGCCTGAAAATTCTTTCTGAAATTAAGATCTAATAGAACACATATGCCAAAATGACAGTCTAAATCTGGCAAAGAGAATACTGTTTTCTAATGCATAGAAGTTTTAATATCAATATAATTTAGAGCAAAATTTAAGAAATGCAGGGTTAAATTTTGCAGAACCAGTCTGCATGGCAGGACTTGAGTAAGTCAAATAAAATCAGGCTGCAAAATATTACTTTTCCTTATCGACTCTTACCTGAACTTCTTTTAGTTCATCTTCAATTTTTCTTTTTCTTTCTTCTATTTCTGCAGCCTCTTCTGCTATCCGTTGTTTTATTTTTTCCATTTCTGTTTTTTGCTCACTAGCACTCTGTAAAAAAAAAAGAATACCTTTATTTTTCAGATTTATACAATTTTATTCCTTTAGGTCTCTTATTTCTTCTAGTCTTGATTATAATGTAATTTGCACAATACCAATTACAATAAAGTATCTGAGACTGTTTCATACTAGACAAGTTGACTAGGGAAATAAATTATATGGAATAAGCATCTTTTGCTTTTACTGTGTCTCCCTTTCTTTACCACAGACAAGACCTGTACTTCCATTTTTGAGGCTCATTATGATCTTTTTTCTCCTTGCCTTTGATTTTCCATTCCTTATCAAGATATCAGTCCCCCTCTGAAAGGATAAGAGTGACAGTCTCTGTAACGTTCTTACTAAATTTGAAAGTAGTATCCTTCTGCCATTGTCTTTGTAGCTGCTCACATTTCTATTTCTTTCACGACACATTAAAACTCTCCTTTTCTACAATGTTCATAAAAGCAGCAGTTGTGTTCGAACTACAGCCTATTAGCCTAAAAATACTAATATACTATTTACTTGTAAATTTCCACCCATCTGTCTGTAAGGATATCTATCTTATGTCCTATACATATATTGTAAACTGTTTGGGTTTGTATCTCTTTTTTTCCTGAATCTGTACTGTGCCCACCATACAGCAGGCAGTAGCTATCAGCCATCTCCAAGTCTCCTAAGCACTTCAGTACAACAATAAATACCTAGTGTATAAAACTACACTAAAAGGACCTTACATATCCTGAAGTTAACAAAAAAACCCCCAAACATCAGGCTCTACCAATACCAGTTACAAAACAAATTATGGAGGATAAATGTATAAAATGCATAAAACAAAAGACTAATATTCTAGGCTCAGTTCACCTAAAAGATAGAAGACAACAAAGTCCAGAGTTTATGTTTTTCCAGTATATAACACATTATTATAGCCAACCATTGGCAAGTTGAGCTGAACTTGTAGCAAAAGGTAACAGACATATATAAGCAGAGAAAACCTTGAGATTAATAATAATCTTTCTGAGCACTTCACCCAAGCTATAGACCAGCACGTCATTGCAGATTATATTCAAATCCATAAAACATTAGCTACATAAAACTAGATTAGACATTTCATGCAAATGTACATGCACTGAATACTAGCTGTGAATAAGAAAATCTTAAAATTCAGTTGTAGGTCAAAAGCCTTGTGCTGAAAGAAGATTAAAAGAGTCTGTATGTATTAAAGCCCTGTCTCTTACATAAACTAGAATATTTGAAGTGACATTAAAATGTTAGAGGGCACCTATACTTTATGCTAATCTAAATAATCAGAATTCTACCGTAATTCTTCTGATGTCAGTGTGCCCATCATGTTTCACTGCTTTTGGCCTATTCTTTGATTTTGTCCTACAATCTAATATGCACTACTCACACAACCTGTAACTCTACTGGACAACAGCAGACACAGATTTAAAATAGAAATCAGGGAAAACGGTGTCATAAATTCTTTGAGGCCAGTATTGAACACACCAAGACAATCATTATTATTCAAATTCATGTACAGAAGGCAGAGTCTGAAAGTATTAAAAATTGCCAACAGAAGTAGACTTATGAAAATATGAAGTAATGCACCATTAAAGCACTGTGAACCAAATTGTTTGAAAGAGCAGGCGTCTACTTTACTGCATACAGAGAATGTTTTTGTCATTGAGCTTCTTTATTTAAGTTTGTTTCAAACCAATCAGACTAAACCAGTGACAAAACAATCAGTGCTGTGACAGCAGATTCATTATGGCTTATCCTACATTTATGATTCCTGGAAGCATGAATGTAGAGATCTATTTTCTGCACAGTTATTTTACTTAACTGAGAAAACACTACTAAAGAAAATTACCTCCTCAAAGAACACAAGTTCCACCTCTGAGCTGAAGAATACAAATTCAAGGAGTGATGAACACAGAGTTATTATTTAATCTTCTTTGAAGTTAACTTCAGAGGACCAGACCTCATGAAATACATACTTTCTAATAGTTCACAAATTTAATTCCTGGTATTTGTTACCTAAAATAGTGCTACTCGTCAGTATTTTGTTTAAAGTTCCTATCTGTAATAAACATTATAAAATGGATCAGTCTGGATTTATGAAGTTCTAGGAAAAATTTCAGACTAAACTACAGCAGGGAACACTAGTCAGGTGGAAAACTTGCACTGACCTCTTCCTACTCTATCAGTTCAAACATGATTTAAATTATATAATACTCTGTCCTGTTGCAAGTTTATTCAAGCCTCAGGGCTCATGCATTCCCTTAGGCAAATTCTTGTAAAAGCATCAGGTTTTGTAACCCTTGAAAAGAATACAAAGCACAGGCAGTTATAGAGACCAAAAATAGAAAAGCATCTCTTTTTTTTTTCACTTTTGATGTGATACAACACCTGCATAGATACTGTAATTTCTTGAAGGGCAGCATCAGCCTCATCTTGCTTTGTCTTGAGTAAAATGCTTTGTTCTCCAGCTTTTCTGTTCAGTTCATCTACCAGGGCTTTAGCTTCATTCAGCTTTGAAACACCTGCCTATAAAAGTTTATAAGAAGCAGTTATTTAGCAGTGAATTTTAAATGGATTTAAATGAAGGTTGGTTACAAATAGTATGCACAAACTGAGAGTGATATAGAGTAATATTCTTAATTTTTTAATCTATGTTCCACATTTTTTCAATGTTATTTACATTTTCTTAGTATTATTTAACCCCAAAATGAGATTTGACTCTTCTAGATGTGTTGCTGTAAGATCTATTACTACCTCAAAAAGCTGAAAACATAATTCTCAAAATAACAAACGTTTAATGGAACAGCAACTAGTACATAATCTTCTTCTCATTAATTCAATAGCATTTCAGTTAACTGATGTTAACTCCATATAATTATATCTCCTCTAAAAGCAAATCTATAAAACTTAAATTGAAACAAATTAGATTATCCTACTTCTGCTTATTTGTACATTCTCTAAAGAATGTAGATGTACATAAAACAAAGCCTCAACTATACTTAACTATTTTCTTTATTCACACTTTCTGAATTATTTACTCTACGATAATCAGATAATAGGTTAAAGATAACAGTTTGTTGAATCAGAAGGACACAAGAATCACACAAAGCAGGAAGTTGCTGCAGAGATATAAAGAAAAGGATGGAATATGGAGGTACACGGGGAAAAATTTATACAAGCAGAGGCAGGACTTAAATTGATGGAAAGATGATGGGTTGTTTGCAACACAATTTCAGTACATATGGGTGAAAAAATTTAAAGTGCTTTCAAGTACTTTTTACTCTTCCAAGAAAACATATCCTGTCTGACATATTCTTGAGAAAAAATATTAACGAAAAGAAGAAACCACTCTTCACTCTTTGAGGCATTTGAACAGAGATGTGCATTAAGATTCATACTATTCCTCTCCTGAAACTACAGCAGGAGCATATGCCAACAGAGAACACCTCACACAACCATATTAGCAGCTACAGCCCATCAATACATAAGGCATTTCCAAATGTGAAAATGTTTTAAATACATACCTGCAAGTGGTTCTGCCTTTTTATTAGCTCTCTTCTTTTACTGTTATTGATGGTACTGTATACATGAAGGAATGTCATATACCTACTAGGTGTTGCTCCATATATTTTACATGATTCATGGATTGCCAGAAATGACTTCAGAAAATCAGAATCACCTGTATAACATAATTTGTTACACAGATAATAATATACTCATTCTTATCTCACTATAAAATAACTAAGGAAGAGCAACAGAATACATTTTTTGAGATATGAATTAAGGACTTTCAAAATATCACAAAGAATACATTTTTTTCAAAGTATTCTCAGAGAAACAACATGTAAGTACCTTTAAAATACATATTCCTCAAAAAGAAACACATTGAAATTGTTTCAAAACTGCAAAATAATTCATTGATGCTGGAAAAGAGGCAAAATTAATTGCAGATTACTGACGGCTAATCATAAAAGAAATTTTATTTCCACAGAAATTGAATTTGAAAATACTTTGACAGTTTTAGAAAGGAAGCCCACACGTTTTTGTCTTCTCCCTTGTCTCTGATGACAGGTAGACTAAAAGATTTTTCTGAACACTACAGATACTTCAGTTTGTTGAACAGTTTCTCAAAAGAAGCCCAAAGATACTGTAAAATAAATAGTATTACCCTACAAAAGAAAAAATTGCTAAAACATATCTATATATAAATGAACGCCTTTAATAAGTACTGAAGCATAGATTAAGTACCATGATTAAGACAAAGATGGATGGTAGCATGAACACTAAATCCTAAGTTTGGCCATTATTCTGATGGGCTGGAATGCCTATTAAAAAGCAATAGAAAACCCCAAGTGAACCACTTATCATTTTATACTCTGTTGTCTCCATGACTTCCAAGAGCTACTTAGACTAATGCTTTATAAAAAGTGGCTAAAAATAGTATTATGCAAATGAGTGCTGGCACTGGTCTCCTAGATTATGTTTGACACCCTATTTTTAAAATGGTTAAATTTGAAGTTTTAGTATAAAAACAAATTATTTTGAAAAGGGGGCATTACAAGAAATTAGTTATTGCAGATAAAGAATTATTAAAGTAAAATGAGCAGGTCTAGGACAAGAATAATGAAAATATATAGACTGAAAAACTCAAAGTATCAAACTTTGAGGTTGTGAAATAACATCCACCTAGAAGGAAGACACAGAAGAAAACAAAACAAGATGGAGCTTAATCAGGTTATAAAATTCAACATATGCAGTGTTTGCTTGTGACAGAAGAGACTGGGTTTGATCAGCCAGGATGTATGTTCCAGACTCATGTTCCCTTGCACAAAATGCCTGCCATGTGAACAATACTGAAGTGTATGAATGTGCTGGCAAAAACATACTCAAAGTATCTATGCTATTATCTATGTCCAACGCAGAACTGAATAAGTGTTTAATAATAAGTAATAATAACTATTGGGTCCTCCTAAATATTACCTGAATGTTTTTTCTTAAGTTCCTTATGTGCTTTTCCAGTCTTTTCTTGTTCATCTGAATCACACAGAAGCATTTCAGGTATCTAAAAAATGAACATGATTTTTTGTATGAAAATTACGAACAATGAAAATTTGAGTTAAAATTTTAAAAAAACCCAAACCTTTGATCTAGTTTCTCATTTGAAAAGACTGAATATGATAGCTTTATTCAGAATAAGATATTTACAGAATATCTATAGCATTAAAGAGATCAATTCTGCCTTTCCCTGTTACTGATAACTTCCTGTTCTCTCAAGCAGAGGAGTTTTTGCTGGCTCTAAGAAAGAACAACTAATTCTCAGAGGACTCTTATAATAACACAAATGTCAAAGATGTAAAAAGATATACAACTCAACAGGAAATCAGACAGTCTTAAATACAGCTGTTGCGTATACAACACCAGAATTAAGCAATGCATAAGTCTAAGTCTTTGACGTCTTTTTCAAGGTCTAAGAGTGGGCTTACCTCCATGTTATCAAGTATACAATGCACAATGGTAAAAATAAACAAAGTATATTCAAAGGTTCTGGCATACAACTAAATGATAATACTCCACTTTAAAAAAAAAAAAAATCCCTACTGAAGTACTGAAGTGAAAGCAAAAATACTCTGAAAAACATATTTTAGCTGTGGACAGAGCTGATCCAAACATATTTGCCAAAATGAACTTGCAGTAAAACCCACCATTGAAACTGAGGCACAATGGCAGGTGGAGGAGCCCTGGGAACCCAGGCAGAAATGGACACTCTGTGCCATCTGCTCCCATGGCTCTCCCAGGAGAGCGACCAACCCCATGGTCCCGGTGTGAAATCCATCATGATGAGCCAATGGGAGAGGCCAGATCACCTTACAGACTAGACTGAGGGAGTTACAGCATAGGAGTCTTGGGACACATTATGGGATGCAGTGGAAGAGCATTTCAGATTCCACAAGACTTACTGTGGGTTGATGAGGCACCCACAGGGGTTGGCTGCCAGAGGGACTAGAAGGTCCAGGCCAACTGTCTGAGAGACTGTGGAGGCTGGGAGTCAAATGAGACCTGGCTGCATGTGTCTGTGTGTGTGCACATGTACATGTATGTGCCTGCGGAAACCAGCGGATCCAGAGGCAATTACTGGAGGGTCTGTGTGTCTGTGCCCAGCTAGTAGGGGGATCCACATTCTGCACATGTACATATTTCCCACTAACGGACCTTTGTTGTGATCACTCAGAGAGGGAAACAGGATGATGCCAACAGTGCTGTGCCTACTGGGAATACATGCCCAGCTTCACCACTGGTTCAAGTTGGGGCCATGGAGCTGTGGTAGCCTTGCCCCTATCAGGGTACTGAATTTGCCGATCTCTTAACATATAGAAGTAACATATATATATCTTTCTCAAACTTACACTGTGAACAGCCTGAAATAAGCAGATTTTGATCCTAAAAAGAACACACTGACTCTGTTCCATCAAGCAAAACACTTAAAGATCCAAGAATAACATCTTTACAGTGCAGTCGTAGATCTATATACACATAATAAATGTATTTTTAAAGCAGTTATCTGCTGTTACTAGTATGCTTGACATCATCAGCATAGTTGGCTTTAACATTTTGCTTGCAGTCTATTTGTATTTTGTTCTTAAATGCTGTGTTTGATCAGAGCCATAGTAGTCAACATTTTGTTCATCAGTCCACAGAGAGAACAAAACATAATGTTACTGGTAAAATAACAATGTTGATATTACTTAACTGTTCTGCAGAATTTTCTGTCTTTGTAGGACTGCACAACTGGATTAAATAAGCACAGTGACAACTATTCCTTCACAACTTTAAATATCTTATTCACCAAAGCTCAGTTGTTTTTGGAGACACCAATTTAAACAAGTGACAGTTTTTAATTAATGCAATTTACCTTTTTCATACTATTTTCTGACCAGGTTTCCATCCACAAAACCTGACATTTCTTGTAGAGTGCTGGATTACTTTCACAGTTTATTGTGAAATTTAAATTGGTAGAATCCATGATCAAGACAACATGTAGATTTTGTTGGATCCCTAAGAAAATGCAACATATTAAATATGTAGTAGATAACAATCTGACTACATGATGGTAAATTTATTGCAAATACAACATAATTTACTGTCCTTCAAAATCTTATACAAGGTAATTTCTGCAAAAAAGATACTATTACATCACATCACACTAGGGCAGGAATGTTTATAAACAGAACTTAATTTAGTATCACAGATTCTCATTATGTATATTACAGTGTACTTTTTTAATTTAGAAGAGCTGACAGTATTTAGATAGATACCACTAGTTCTCATTCCAATCAATATAGACCAACAGAACCAATTAGAAGTAGTTCCAGAGCCCTTGAGTATGACTGCCAATATCCATATTCTTTCAGTCACATTCCTCTATTTATTTGTAAACTGTTTAATCTTCTTGTTGGTCCATGGAAGAAACAAATAATTAAGAAATGTCTCAGTAAACTTGCTTATGATTACTCAGAATCCAAAGTGATTTGTAGGTATAATTGACAAATAGAAGAAAACTGTGTTACTAGATATGTAAGCTAAACAAACCAGAAAACAATGGGGACAAAAGCTTTCTTCCTTCTAATTACTTTCAACAGCAGATTTCATAACAGCTTTGTAGAACATTCATGGATACAGAATTTCAGATAGAAGAATGATATTTAAGCTAAGCATTCTGTGCCCTCAAATATCACACTGTAATCATTATTGTTGCCTGGTTTTTAATAACTAACTGAAAGTTAAAAATGCAGACAAAACAAGTACCATGTTAGAAATTATGTATCCAGTATTATACCACTTTTGTAACTTTGTAATAAATTATAATTCTGTTCACATACGGTATGTGAAATAGTTGAAAATTGGTCCTGTAAATCCATCTTGTGAAGCTTGATCTTTCAGAGGAGATAGTAGTGGTTCTAATTCTTCTATTTTATATAGCCCAGGAACTTCTCCTATTTCAAGAATGAATTTAAAATGTCAGATCAAATATAAGTCTTCAAATTACAGAATCACAGAATCACAGAATCATTTAGGTTGGAAAAGACCCTAAAGATAATCTAGTCCAACCATTAACCTAACACTGACCGTTCTCAACTACACCATATCCCTAAGTGCTATGTCAACTCAAGATTAATTAAATTCCTTTGAAGGATTCTCTTTAATCCTCTGTATAGAGAATTTGAATATGGCGGTATTCACCTCCATACTTTCATGAGTATCATCTCACATACCTCATCATTCTTTTCCTGATCATTAAAACAACAAACCAAACTATAGTGATTCCATTTAAACAGCCTACTTTGTTTATATTACTGAAATATACTTCAAAAAACTCATTCAAATCTACCCAAAGATAGTGATCCAATATTGCATACAAAACAAATCAAACCAGACTTCATCATACACCAGAAAACAGAAACATGAAAGACAGTAGTTATCTAGGTCCTCAGATATAGAGGTTTAACACTGGATGATGAGAATCCGATACTGGAAGGAGTCTTGGATTGGCACCTGGGAGACAGCAAAATCTGGTGCTCTTATCAATCAGTTCTACTACTGTACTACTGAACTACCACTACAGTAGTTCCAAAAAACATTTAGTTAAGTTAGACTCAGTTCTTCAATGATCTCTCTGATTGAGGAACAAAGCTACATAACAATTATCACTTTTGTTATTTGTTATTATTATTTATCAACTCATTACTTCCAGAAAAGTGGGCTTTGCTGGTGTTCATTTAAGCAAAGGACTCAGTCTATACAGTCTAGTAAAACATTGGAACACCCCTCAGTTTGGAATTTTATTAGAAAAGGAAACCTGTAGAGTAGAATACATTATCATTTTGTTGTTACACTATTATAAAGAACTCCTTTGAAATAAGTTACTTAACTTGCCACTTTGAGGAATTGAAAGCACCTGTACTGTAGGGTAGGTTAAAGGATAGATAAGTGAACTTCAGGTCAATTTCTCATGTACAAGCACAGTGTAGAAAAGCTAACTAACACTTCTGGTATGGACATAAAATTAGAAAACATCATCCAATTCTGCCTCACTGAGCTAACTTTGTGTGGTAAAAGTAGCATCATAATCATTTTGGACTTATCTCACCTGAAGACAGTAAACTGTTGATCATCTCAAGGAATGTGGAATGAACAAACTGATAGTCTTCGAGCAGCAATACCACCTGCTGTGCTTCAATGCCCGCAAGCTCCATTACCTAGAAGCAGGGAAGACATTTAAATCTCAGTATATGGAATATATGTATTGTTCATAAGAGAATGATCACATTTCTTTGATTATATATTACATACATATTTTCTCCATAGCTTCTACACTATTATACATTTACAAAAGATTACTAGGTGATTCAGTTATATGAGATATCAAATATAAAGAACATTCTACCTAGATGTACAGTTTGATAATGAAAAAATTAAAACAGGCTCTTTCATAGACTATATTTATGTTCCAGATATGACTCAGTTATAGAGGTTTTTTGTGTGGGTTTAGCTCTAGAATTTTCTTTAGCATTACTGAAGGTCCTGGGAAACTCCTGATTGAAGGTTTGCATTTGTTTTTAAATAATATGTAAACTTTCATCTGTCACTAAAATTTTACTTGGTTCAGCTACTATCCTATTAACTGGCAGACCATAGTAGAGACAGAAAATAAAAAGATATACAAACGTGAAAATATATACATGAAAAAAACCTTTCCAATATTCACATAAACTTAGAATTTATGAAGTCCATAACACTCAAAAAAAAGCTCTGGTATTCAAAAAAGTAGAGTTTCAGGTGATTACTATAAAGAACAGTATACACATCTAGACATTGAGAACTTCTAAAAATCTACTTCTTTCCAAAAAAAAATCTACTTATCAACTTGACTGTTGACATTTTGTTTTTCTTAAAATAACTCTTCACACAACACTTTTGTGACCTTCCAAATTCCTATATTCTTTTTTTCTTTTTTAATACACACCTACAACACTACAAAATGGAAGACACTGAGTGACTTACATATTTAAGATCATTTTGGAACTGCTTCAACTCATAGCCTCTGGAAATTTTGGGAGTAATCAGAACAGCTCCGTGCATATGACTAACTAAAGAGGTAACTGTTCGACGACCTACACCACTCCGTCCTGCCAAAAGAAGTGATCCTCCAGGAAAACTTAGCACTCTGTCCACTTTAGACATATAACTGAGGACTTCTTGGAACAGTAAAACCTCTATCTCTTTTTTGTCTCGCCCATAATGAATAATACCCTATTAAAAAAAGAAAAAAAAAAGAAATGTGTTCACTAACAATAAACAAAAGCACTAAGATATGAAAGCATCCAACATTTAAAAGTTTAGAAAAGAAGGGCTTGAAAGCTTAAGAGACCACGCTGGTATTCATTACAAATGAATTATATCCTTTACCAGTAATGAGCAGATCACATTGCCCCCAGCACCAGGATACCCTAGAAGTCTTTGATATTTTGAAATAGAAATCTACCACTGAAGTAATTAAAACTAAATAATGGACCAGAACAAAGTCTGAGCTGTGTCTCTGAGAACAGATTAATTAATACATAACTTAGAAGAGTGTTTTAGGCAGCTAGTTGCTGCATAATTGCAGATTATGGAATTTCTTAGTGAAATACACATAACAACAGATCCTAAGATTAAATTCTGTCCTTGTTGTACTTAATAAAACCTCATCTTTGAAGCCCAATGTAATTGTGTAGTCAGAAAAAAAAAAACAAACTCTCTGATTACTAAGACTATTGAACTTCATCGTTTCCCATATAGTCTATTGGTCACAAGTTGGCAATTAAGGAGAGGGAGTAGTTTCCCATCTACAAGAGCAGTGCATCAAACACTACTAATGGGAGACAATCTCAAAGCTCTCATCCTGAAAATCAGTCAGCCTAGCAGAATTAACATGTTTGCATTTCCTCACCAAGCTCATTTTTTGTACTTTACTGTTTAAAAGTATGCCAAATCTCCAAACAATTCATTTGTATTTCTTCAAATAAAAATTACATTAGGAAATTACAAATTCAGAAAGTAAACATTTAACAAAATATTGTGACACTCAAACAATACACAAACATATATCCACATCAGCGTTTCTCAAAATGTTGTTTATCAAGCTGTTGTAAATCACCAGCAAATGTGACTGATGTCCTTTTATTAAAATAACCTTGCTACACGATACTTCCTACTGTCTGCTACATAGCATCACAAACTTTCCCTCACTTGACCAAATACAAAAGATGATTCTTTGAACAAGCAGCAGACCCCACCCCTAAACCTGGTGCTCACATGTTACTTCCCACAAAAAAAGTCTACAATAATTGCTGTGAATCCTTGCTGTGTAGATCCTTTAATTTTGTCTCACTTTTTGAATAATATCTTTCAGGTCTGTTGAGTTTAGTCTGCCAAGTGGCCTCCCATGTGGTGGTAGTGCCTGTCCTGGTGTGACGAATGCCTCTTGACAAGCTCCCCAAGTAACATAGAAGATATCTGTGGAAAAAAAAAAGGAATCATTTGAAAGTTTAGGTGCTCAGCTCATATGCTATCTTACTTGATCAGATTGATTTGATTAAGCAGTTTCTAAATAAATATTTCAAGTTTATGTAGTATGCATCAAATGGTTTACCTGCCATATTGTCCAGAACATCTGAGCCCCAATCACCCTGAAACACTTTTATCAAAACATTATCAAACACATGAAGTTCTTTCACTCCAACGATTTTGTCACGGAACAAACGACATGCTTCATAAGCCACAATTTCCAATACATAGTCTGCAGTTTGTATTGATGATCCTACAAAATTTAAGGAGAGACTTAACTTTAGAATAAATTTTATGTTTTCCATTTCAAAATATGAGATTGAAAATGAGTAAGTGAAATTACATACCAGCAGAAGAGCATCAGTAAGGAAGAAATAAGAGAAAAAGTAAACATTATGAAGTGTTTTTAATAATACCTTTATGGAACATTACAAGATAAAATGAAACATATTCTACTAAAACAAGTTCCCCAGTTTAGTACTAGCATTCTAATGAAAATGAACCAGGTGTTGCACACAAAGTAAAAATTAAAAGACAAATATCCAGACGATGAAAACAAGAATATCCAGGACTGTTTTAAAGGGGAAGAGAAAGACTGACAACAAATACTAAAATAACAATAAATATCCAAAACAGTCTCTATTATAAAATGCCAATAAAGAATACAAAGCTTCAATACTCTTGCCAAAAGAGGGTGAGATGAGTAAATGACATGCCATATTGTTCACCACTGAAAAAGCATATGCATATGTCACCTTCAGAGACAACAATAGAGGCCTTAAATGGGCTGAGATTACCCATTCATTGATTGTCAGTGTAGCTTTTCTGACCTTGCCATCAGTTATGCCAACTGATGATGCCAGAAAATTAATGGGAAGCGAGCACAACATTCTTACCATTTTTATACTTTTTAAGCAGCCCTCTATGTAAACCTTTAATGAACGTAAGAGCTAAAACACAATAAGGAGTAATTGCTCATGATCTAGTAATAATAGCAATTTCTAGTAATAATAGCAATTTCAGAGACTTCAGAAAGAAGCCTATGTTGTCTATTTGGAAAAGCACACAAAATTGAATACCTTTACAGATCTCACCATTTCCAAAGTTAAGGAAAGAAGAACTTCCAGACTAGAATGTAATTATCAAGCATTGCCAAATTATGAGAAAATTTAGGCTCTTATATAGATATTTTTAAATTTTTACATGGATGAAATATTTTTCTAGATGTTTTCTGTATCTTTAAAGTGGTTATATTCTTCTTTTGTTAAGTAGGTCATAGATGACGTGTATTAGTTGTAGTTCCAGTCATCCCACCAGGTTTATATAACCAGGTATAAAAAGACAAGCACGAGAGGCATGTCTCTGGGAATACAGAAGACAAGACATACGCTCAAAAAAATCTCAACCCAAACCCCCCCAAAAAAGCAGAAAAAATTGTTGGGAGTAGGGGGTACGCTTCAAGTTCTCGTAGAGAACTCAGTCCCAACCTACTAACTTCCCTTAATCTATACATAGCTCCCACACATATTTCAAAACATCACTGGAGTTTTTAAAACTTGTTTACCATATGTTATGGAATTAACTGTTAGGCTTTTTTTCCCTCTACTGAGTTACAGACAGTTCACAGTTTAGAAAGAGTACCATAAGTGAACAAGCTGCATGTGGAGTCAACAGTAAGACTGACATCAACAACAATTTAGGCCATTTTAGAACTACTTTATCAATGAAAACCAAATAAGTGACTTACCACCTGCTAAATCATATCTGAATAAACCAAGAACCCACTGCGTAAGAATACATGGTGTAAAAAGGTAATGACTGTGATCATCAACCGTGAATTTCGCTCGTACCTAAAAATGGAAGTTAATGGGGGGAAAAAAGTGATGTTTTAAAAAGTAAAGCACTTGGAAATGTAGCTTTAAATTCTTCTAAAATACCAGATAAATTAGTTTTCTATTTAATCTATATATTTAGATATTTTATTAATGCTCTCCTTAGTTTTTTTGAAAAGTGCATAGATGAGTTCTTTAAATCTTGTTGTCTGACCACAAAAGATTTTCTCATCATTAGAACATTTCTTCTGTACCATTTTTGATGCAAACAACTGCACGTTACCCAGGACTGTTAGTGCAGTATTATTAGACAAAACACATAATTTTTCTAAAGCAATACCAAATATAAAATGCAAAGGAAATATAAGTGTAATAAAAAACTACCTAAATCAGTAACACTTAGTCACTATTAAAGAGTTTTTATAGAAATAATAACTCTTCCCCCAGAGAGGGTATTTGAATTTACAACCATATCTTTAATTCAGAGAATAACTGCCTTCAGTTATTTGGTCCTAGTGTGATGAGAGTTAAACTTAGATTTCTTAGAATACATTGATAATATCATGTGAAACCCCTGCTAACTGGTGCATGCTAGCCTATGACTATACCCACATTCCAGTCAAAGATCAGTTTTATATCATGGTCCTGTCTAGATGGGACATGCATACATTCTTGGAACATGCAGTAAGCACTTACATCCCCACAGAACCTACCCCAGTAAGGCTATGTACACAATTAGGAAAAGCAAGTACCTAAGTGTTTTGCTAGATAGAAGTCTGCAAAATTTTATTGTGGCATGGTAAAATGAACTTGTGTGTCTAAACACCTATTTTTAATAGTATAAAATTTTAATAGGAGGTCCTTGATGTGTGTAAAGGACTCCACCCTCATATCTCTCTTCTCTATTCATAACAGCATCCATAACATCTGAGGACTTAACAATCTTTGAAGTACACTGTCTCCTCATCCATTAAGTAGGAAAACACTACTATCCACATTTTATAAACCAGGAATGGAAAGCATAGGTGGGTTAAGATGCTTGCCAAAATCATACAATAAATCTGTGGGAAAGCACGAGCACTTACCACTTACTCAGTTTGCCTCTAATACCTAGGATTCTCTGCAAATAAGTAGCTCTAAAATTGATATTAACATTATGTAAAAAATATAAACTTGGATTTTAATACTGATAAACTTTTTTATTCTCTTGTTAATATCAAAAGCTAATTATTTTAAAAAAAAGATTGGAATTCTCCATGATCTTGAAAAAATAAATTTCCATACCTGTTCATATACTTGAACCATAGATCCTGCTAGCTGATGTATTTTTGGTAAAGAACCCCAAACAGGGTGATTTTTTAGGTTTTTCTGTAGTACAGGTTCCAAGTAGGCACTATAAATAGTTTGCAGTTGGTCTCTTTCTGGATAGCTACAAAGGAAAAAAATAAATCATTATGGACTACCATTGTTAATGTTTTTATTAAAAAGATACTGAGAAATTTCAATGAATAGCATCTCCATCTAGCAGCTAAGTAAAATTATCATTTTATTGCTACAGGCCACCATCAGAAATTTTCTAAATAGATCTGTAAATGTGTTCAAACTTACAAACAAACAAACAAACTTCTTTTCAATTTCTCTAATTTTGTAACCAAATAGCACCTTAATATATAGCTGCAGAAAGCAGTTTACTGAAAGCAAAATCACCCAATAGGAAACATATTTCAAACACTTCACTATCAACAGGTAGTTCCTGACTGCTCCTTAGCTGGTTTCTAGTGCCAAGAGACAAACAGCATCAAATCTGAAGATCCCAAACTGTTAGAAAAGATGAAAGACTAGAACAGCCACATATTCATAAACACCAAATGGAGCAAGGGCCCTATAAACAAAGACTGAATCTGAGTTCTGAGAGTCAAATTAATTTCCACATACTTACTCAATTGCACAGACACGAACAATAGAAGTAAATCTGGAGGTAAGTTTATGTCTTCCTAATGTTCCTCCAGCAGACATGGAAGCCACAATTTGGATGTTTTCTAAACCAACCCATTCCAGATTTTCATCATAAAATCCTTGATATGTAAGAACCTTTAATAATTAAATAAATACCTCATTCAAAGAAAGCCAACAGAGTATCAGACAAAAAAATTTAAAAAATGAAAGTGAGAAGTATACCATTATGACTGTTTTCTTAATTGTCAGAGGTATACTACTCCCAGTTTGGTGTCATTTGCTAACCTGCTGAGGGTACACTCTGCCCCATTGTACAGATCATCAATTAAGATGTTAAACAGGTACTGACTTCCAAGTAGACTCTGTGTCACTGATCACCACCTGGCTGTTCAGCCAGTTTTCAGCCCACCTCTCTATCTGCTTATCCAGCCTGTACATCAAACAGCTTTTCTGTGAGGATCTTCTGGGAGTCAGCATCACAGCCTTAGTGAAGTCCAGGTAGACTAGACCCACTGCTCTCCCCTCATCTACCAGGTTTGTCATTTCATCACAGAAGTTTACCAAGTTGCTCAAGCATGACTTGCCCTTGGTAAATCGATGTTGACTACGCCTGATGATTTTCTTGTCATTCATATGCCTACTGCATTATAACTCTTTGAGGAGAGCATTGTGTTTATTTACTTATGTATATAAGCCAAATAAAAATGGTACCTTTTTTCTGGCTGACACCTACATATTCTATCAAAGTACAAACAAAACTGATGTCAATACAGATGCTGGATGTTAACTCTGAAAATAATCAATGTAGGTATTTTCTACATACACTAAACTATTTCCAGCACACTTAAGTGTCTTCATAAAAAAACAGACATAAGTATTCACCTGCTGTAGAAAA
Source organism: Strix uralensis (assembly GCF_047716275.1). Taxonomy (NCBI): domain Eukaryota; kingdom Metazoa; phylum Chordata; class Aves; order Strigiformes; family Strigidae; genus Strix; species Strix uralensis. The sequence continues at coordinate 123,087,108 of NC_133973.1, forward strand.
GCCACAAGAGTGCTTGTTCCCCATTTATCAGGTTTGGGTAGATTGATATCCTTTAAGTACAAAACAAGCCTTTCACAGTCCTTTGGTCTGTATACTCGCCCAGTATTTGTACTGATTACAATGCAAGTTTGACTTAATTTTTGTAGAAGATGTTGAGAAGTAGTTTGTGCACTGCAGTGAATGGTAGCAATCTGAGTGGATCGGAGTTGAGAAAATGCATAATGAAGCAGCATCCTAAAAAAGCAAATGTGTACATACATATAAACATAAGTAATACAGAAAGGCATTAAAATACTGTGTATCCAAAGATATTGTATAGTTTTTTAATTAAAATGCATATACTACATGCTGTATTCATGTAATAGGAGATGCATGTGGTTTGCTGAATTAATCATTCTTGCCTTTAAAATTTTAATATTTTCCATTCAGGAAACAGAAGAAGGTCCTTTTTCATATCTAAAAGCCTTATTCAGGTGTCTTGGATGCATAGTGGCAGCCTGAGCTTTCTCTGTAGATCTTCATAAGAATTTACCTATTTGGCACTACAGGAGGTTTGTTTCATTAACCTAAACAAGTGATATTCTAGCCGAAAGTCATACGATAAAACCATTATAACAAAATATTACAAACTTTGTCAAATAGATAGAAGTATATTTTGCTTAAAATAGGTAATACTTTTTACCCCTTTCCACATCCTTCAGGTCCCACAAGAAGAAATGGCTGCTTATTGTTAAAGTCTAGCCAGGGTCTAAAGTAATCTAAACCTCTCTGAATGTCAGGAGTTTGGATGACAGGAAGTGTTTGGAGATTACTGAAGTCATCAGCTGTTAGATTTTCAGGTTTTTTCAGCTGATATAGCATTAGCTGTCCAGTGTCAGTGTCATAATACGTGTCCAGGGGCTTCCTTGGATCCGGTGGAGATTCTTGTGCCCAACTGAAGATCTTTAAAAAAAAATTTAAAATAAAGCTTCTGTTAAATCCATACTCCTAATGACAAGATATACAATTTCAAGCTAAAGAATGTTCGAAGAATGCTTCTGTAAAATCAAACATTTAATTCTTCAATTTTATAGCTTTAAGACTGCCTTTGAAAATTCAATTATTATGCATATGCTTTATGATTAAGTCCTTAACTGATACAGTAACATACTACTCTTTCACATATTACATTTTCATAGTATAAAGAACATAAAATAAACTGCATTTACCAAAGATTTATATAGGCAACATACTTAATAATAATCCTAAGAACAAGATAACTCCTTCACATGCATCAATAGCTAATTCCAGAAGCTGAGTCCAAACCTTTACCATCTGCCCTGTATATGTGTTATAGCTCCAGGCTGTCTTTCAGAAGGAACTATTTCCTTCTCTCCAACACAAAACCCAAGTGTGATTGTGGAGATAACTATCTTCAGGGACAGCCTTCTGCAGACACTATGGACCAGTATACCCACACAGTTTTCCAACACTATTCCCTAGTCCTTGTGCCCTCAAGCACCTACACAGACAGAACCACACCCCAGTGCACACAACACATAACCTCAAAATAATGCTGTAAGAACACCTCCCTGGTGAGGTGAAACAAAGCCCTCATATTATTATTTCAAACATTCTGAACAGAAAGAAGACATACGAAATAAATCTGCATTACATATACACAATACATACACACACACAGAGTCTGCTATAGTGACTCCTTGCATAAAACAGTACGGACAGAGGCCATTCTGTATCTCTTGGTGCAGCATCAAAGGATTGCTATCTGGGCTGGAGGCACTTAGCAGTCTATCAGTGAGATATGAAACATTCCTTTACTTCTCAGCTATTTCCCTATAGACAACACAGATTGCAAAGGAATTAGAGCACCAATATTCTATTATTGTAAATTTGCATTGTTAGAAGACAGAAAATCACTATTCCTACTACATATACTGAGGCTTCTAATAAACTTGCTGAAAAAGATTATTACCTCTTTTGCAAATTCTTGTCGTGATTTCATGTTGAGATTGCCACCAAGACCACGTAACAAGTTAATAATAAACTGTCCACGATCAGTACACCCATGAAGATGAGACAGTCCATTCATCACAGTTCCAACTAAACTTGTTTCTACCACAGGGTCATTCTGTAAATTGCAAGTGGTAGTAGATTTAAATATATTCCTAAAAGTAAATGTGATGTATTACTAGCAGACGATTGGTCATTGCTCTATGACACTTCCACAAATGATGAAAGATCTCAACACTGTTGTTGTCCACTTGACACGAAATTACTTTTTAGCATTGATTGGAAGTTTTAATTCTAGACTACACATTGATGTAATTTAGGATAAGCAATCAGAGCTTTCCTTACAGATTTTGAGAATCTATAAGACATCAACATAACTGTATACTGAAAATCTCTCTTGTGAATGGATTCTTCAATGGATTTTGATCTTTAGCACGAAAGCGGATTTGCAGTCTCAGGATCAATGACATGGTTTTTCCTCTGTATTCACCTGAAGATACTTTAAAAGTCTAAAAATCTCCATGGGTGAAAGAACCAAGAGGGGAAATAATATTAAAAACACAACAGGAGCATATATGTTCCCCAAGGGGAGGTAACGCAGGTCTCCCAAACACTAGCTTACTGGTTGCAGCACTGGGGATTTCTCCTAAATAATCTTTTGTGCAACATAAGCCACTTGTTCAATGCAAATGCAACTCCTTCTGAAGGGGAGACAGGGAAGCATCTAGAATCCTTATGAAAATCTAGCATATATAGAACAATTATTATTATGATGTACATCCCCAAATCACAGAATACAGGTAATATACAAAGTTTTGGACTATGCTTTTTTAATATTGCAATTACATACTACCTTTCACCTATTAAAACATCTTTCAGTTAAGGTTTTGAGTAGAATCCTAAAGAGCTAAAGTTATATACTTAAATCTGGGACAGTTTAGTGGGAGCTGTTAAAATTTAGCATTCTGAACAATCAGACTACATTTTTAGATATGCCTCTATCAATCTTTTTAGGTATCTAGCATTACATTTCTCCTCAGCCTATTACAAGGTTCAGTCTACACTGTCCAACTTTTCAAATTTTAACTATTTTTTTTTTTTTTACAGACAGTAACTTACATCTAGAAAAACAATTTCTTCACTTTTCCATTTTTTAGTTAGGCATTTAGATCTTTCAGATCTTTGAAAACATACAGAAAAATGTCTGGTATGAATATTAAAGAGAGACATTGTTTCACAGAAATACATATGTTTCATTAGTTAAAATTGTATTAAAAGTTTCAAAACTTTAAGTTTTTGGAAACTGATTAGAATAGTTCCAGTATTAATCTCATTAAGAAAACAGCTACCAAAAAAGCACTGAGATTTTTTTTCTTAAAATTTTAAAATTTTTATGAACAATCTCTTCAGTACTAAACTATAAAAATGGATCATCCTTAACAGAAGCTGAAATTTGATTAAGTATTCAGTTACTAACCTTCTTCACAACCCAGTTTAAAGCCTTTTCAAAATAGTCCCCAATCCAATTTTCAAGGTTGTATCTGCATTCTTCAGGCTGACTTCTTAGCCAAGACTTTATAAGAGAATTAAGATCTGTATCTTCATCACTAGGTCAAAGCAAAACAAAACAAGATTAAGACAAATACAAGGCATCTACATCTTCACATAGACAGGTTCAAAGACAGAATTCCAGGAAAAGTTCAGGGAAATACTTTAACAAGAATTTCTAAACAATATTTGGGCTCTCTTGGGGTCACACACAAAGAATCCACCATGTCTCTTTCAAAAAGTCTGAGCTGTACAAGCCAAAAGATTATAAAAAGACAGTGCAGAAGACACATGCAACCTAAAGCAAACTTCTCCAGTGATTTGCTTCATAACTGTAAGAAAGTAATTAAATTGTTCCATATACTTCAGACTGTCTTTCAAGAAAAGTATGTATATAACACTATAGTCCTGTGACTTACCTCAGAAAGATCATTCCCATTCGAGATATTGTAGCAGGAGAGGCACAGCTAAGGTCATGAGTTTCAAATATGAAGTTCACATTTGAGCCAAATTGAATTCTTTCTCCACTAGGCATAGTCAACAATCTGTTGTCATCCAAAACGGAATTCAAAGATTCAATCCATTCAGGATCAATATCACCATCACAAATTATCCATGAAGTAGTATCTATTTCCAGACACAAAAATAAAATATCAAACCCAAGAAAAACACTGAAAGAATACCTCCCCTTGCTATTTTAACTCTATTTAATACTCTTTCTTCATTATAACTGAAATATAAGCTCTATGAAGATATTCCTTACATGCTTTACCTTCTGCTGTCTATTTCTGCTTTCTTATCACAAAATTTGGAAAGTATATATCAGTGTTCTTGACTATGATTGTCACCAAAAGTTTTTCTTGCCTTATGCTATCCACAAATAATATAATATAAAAATGTAATTTCAGTAATTTAAGCATAGTGATGTATAACTCCCCCACAAACGTACCTCGGGGTTCTCGTACTACTTGTCGAGCACTATTTGTAAGCACGCCATCAGACCATTCTCTGGTATCTATGTCAATATGGCCTAGTAACTGATGTCGAGGCATAGCTTTGGGATTCATAGTATACTGTTTCACTACTTTGCCAGTTTTACCAAGTGCTGTCTTTAACATCCGCCAAAGTGTTGATTTCCCTCCACCACTTGGACCTACAATAACTACACCCATTCTTTGACGTAGTTGTTCATACAATTCCAAAGTCTTCTTGATCTAGATAATAAAAGAGATAACGGCTACGTGAAGTCGTAAAGCTAAATCAATCATGTCCTTTTTTAACATTTTTCCAATTTACTTTGCATGCAGTCACTTTATTTCTATAATTTTATTTTTGAAACAACTGATACTCGCAGAAGTAATTAAAATTATGACACTAATGAATATCAAGAAACTTACTTTGCATGTTAGAAACATTTCACTAAATTACAATATAAAAATATCAGCCCTCTTTGGCCATATTTTTACTGAGAAATTAATAAACATTTAGTCACAAAAGTTCATCCATCCCTGAAATAAATAAATATAAATTAGACACAGAACGCTTGATAAAACCAAATGTTTACACGATTAACTTTCACTGTCCAAAATATTCATTGGCATTTGCACCTGGTTTGAACAAACCTGTGTGTCACATGTTCACATCTTAATTTTCCTTGCTCTATTTTTCTTTCAATTACACAACTGATTTATCATGCTTCAATCACACACATTTATTTTTTTACATACATGTAATTAGAATCAACTATCAGTTATTCTCACTTCGTTATAAAAGATTTCTTTCAAAAGTAAACAGAAATGAGTCAAATGTAATGTTAATCAATTCTAACTGAGAATAACTCATTTTGCTGTTGTAGGTGATGTTTACCTGTGTGCTTATAATTTCCAAGTTTGCTTCTTCAAAGACTTGTTTTAAAGCTGCAGTTAACTCAGCATACTCCACATCTTTAAAGTCAATACCAGGAAATACATCTTTAACCAGTGCATCAAAACGTGCACAGTCCGCAAATGTCAGCTTTGACATGGTATTAAGCCGCAGAGCTTGAACCACCATGTGACTTTCATTAACTGGAAATAAAAGCAAAGAAGCCAGATCAGTTTAAGCTGTTTGTTGGGTTTTTTTTTCTTTGGAATATATCAGCACTTAAGCCCATACTGCTAAAATGTTGAAGGTGGAATCACAACGCAGATTACCATCCAGTTGACGTACCACTCTACGTGGAAGTTAGACGAGTGCCTTACTGTAAGTATCATACATGCTCACAAATGCATGCTATACAGATATGAGATGGTTATGATGCTGGCCAGATAGTACATAAGAGCGTGATGATTAAAGAGTGGGACTAAGAGTAGCAGTGGACAATAGCTTACTTCTTAAAGCACTCATAAAAAATTAAGGACCTGGATTCTAGACCTTACTCTGCCAGAGCCAGTTTGAAGTCACATCTCTTAAGTGCATCCTAATTAACTATGAATATTCCAGAAATAAACACTGTCTACAACTCCTCCTGAATCTGAAGTACCATGTAAGTGTTTTGGGACCAGAAAGAAAACAGTCACAAGAAACCTTTACTGTGCCAGAAAAATAAAGATACTCATGATAGAAAAGGCAAAAGGCTCTGATCGATCTCTGGTTTTTTTGCTTTTTAATCAAATTACTTTCTCACATAAAACATGTACATTTTCAGAGAGCAGGACTAGAAACCACAGGTGAAAATCATCCTGTGTTTCTGTCCTCCTTCTGATTGCATGATTGCCCCAAACCAGACTGCACTGTAGCCCAAATTCAACACAAGGGACAGAAAGTGTCCATTCCCTAACCTCCCTTTTTCCTGTGGCTTTTTCCCAAATGTTCCAGAGGTTAAGGATTAGTATACCCTTCTAGAATCTGGAAAAAGTTCAAGGTTTTTCATCCTGAACAATGCCTTAAATCCAAATGCTTCTACAGGCAAATTTTCTAAATAGCATGATAAACAGTTAAGAGGAAAAATGCTGACATTAAGAAACTTGATTTAGAAAGGTTGAACTGCTTTACTAAAGGAAGTAATACAAAATTTAAGCAACAATTAAGAACATGGTCAACATTCTGACATGCCAAAGGATTTTGACTCAACAATACAAGCAAACTTAATGAAGCAGGGAACCACATTTGTTGGAAATATCTTAAGTTTCTCAAGCTAAGAGATAAAAATAGAAATTAAAAAAAAAAAATCTGGGTTTAAATCATAAGCTAAATCTACCCATCTTGCCTTTCGCAGGGTTATTGAAAATCATATTTTAAACCAGATCAAACAAATTTCAGCAAATTTCACATGAAGCTAAAATGTCATAGCAAGTAACAGTGATGGAAACGTGCCCTAAAACACATTGCTGGTAATCCTTCTTCGGCACATCCAAACTAAAGTAAATTACAAATCCTTTAAAGTTGTCAGACCATTTGTTATGCCAAGATTTGTAAACCAAGGCTGGCTCTAAAACCTTTCAGATATATGCTGTTTAAGCAAACATGAGCAGTAGTTGTGTCCGAAAGATGTGAAATGCTCATCCATCCCACACTCTGAATTCCCACTCATTTAACATCTAAACAACAACAATCATTTTTAAAAATCTGTTAAAAAAAATACAGTGACCCAGTCTAGTCCAATACATTTCTATGATTTCTAACTGTCCTTATATTTGTCTCTGTCTACCAGTCTGAACTAATGCCATGTGACAATTTTAGCAAACCTCAAATTGAATCAAAACGGTCTGGTGACTGATGAATAATGACAGCATCAGATAATCAACTTTCCTGTCCTAAGCCACATGAAAACAAGAGTCTTTGAGAATCACTCAAAATCATTGCAGAATAAAGTCCTATATCTATGTTCTTATCAGATAAACGCTCAATCTAGAACATGACAACAGTCTTTTGTGATCTCCTAATGAAGGAGAACTTTCACAGATATTTTCTTCTTTTCTAAATTGCCTCCAGATACAAGCCACAGCTTCTCTAAAGTCCAGTGAACAAAAAAGCTGTATTGAATTATATCTGTACAATATCCTAAATGATCAAAAGTTTGGCATGGTCAACCTTACTTTCTTGCTTTGCTTCACTTTTTTTCAGCTGATGAAGAAGACTGCCACAGCCTCTCAAAACAGTCTTCAATGCTCGTAAACCCCAGTCATAGTGCTGCTGTGGTGTCAGAAGCTCCCTAAATTTAAAAACAGCAATATTGTAATAAGTGTTAGATGACACCACCTGAAATTTTTGTACAGCAAATGAACATGCTCATAATATTGTTCTGGGCAAAACAGAAACTGACAAGTATTTGTAGCACCATCTGAAATGCATTTCAGAGATATACAGCACTAATTAAAACCTCTGAATTTTGTTCTAATATGCATATTTATAATAAAATAGTCATTTGCATTTCAACAGCTGCAAGAGTCTAAATTCAACACAATGCTTGTAAGCATTTATATTTAATGAGCATAATAGGGGAGCAGTACTTTGCCACCTTGAGATTATAATTGCATACCAGATATTTTCACACTGGAACCTCCCAATATATTGCAATATTTTTATTTTATAAGTTAAATTAGTGTCTACAGACATTTGCACGGTATACCACTCAGATTTAAGAGCTGTATTGAATGTAAAACCAGATAACTCCAAACCTGCAGTTTTATGTCTAGTTTTGTTTCTGACACATAGCTTTTCACAATATCCAAGACATAAAATATTACAGAAAGTTAACAGAAAGTATGTGCAGATTGTATCCCTACAGTCATGCTTTGGCATAGACGAGATGGAGAAGAAGTAAGATGGCAGTGAGATAACCACAAAGATCAATACTAAATTAAAAGCAGGAGGGAAGAGAATTAGAAAGGTAACATGACTAAGGGGAGAAAAAAAAAAAAAAAAAGAAGAAAAAAAAGAGCTTACCTTGCTAGATTAAAAATAGCCACTAATTTTCTACCAAGTATTTTAGCATCCTTAAAGCCTTCTGAATACAAAATCACTTCTGCAATGAGTTCATTGTCTGGATGAGTCATAGCAACTGGCCTGAAAAGTTGTTTGAGGTTATCAGGTAGTTTTTGTCTTCCTCCATAACCTTTTCCAGCAGGATTCAGAGTGATAAAAATTCCAGAATTATGATCCATTTCAACCTAGCATTAGAAGTGCATTGTAATAGTATATTGTCATATGAAACAGTATTGAGAAATTTTCAGTGGGCTGTGTTTAGTTACAGTAATCAGCTTTTAAGTTTGACCCACTTGTTTATAGACTATTTTTATACGAAGAAAATAAGCAAGTTTTGTTGTACCTTTTTGCCAAGCATCTCACATACAGGACTATGTTTCTTCAATGCATGTTGAATTGTCTGAATCTGCATGGATACTGCAGACAATACAGCTTCCTCAAGTCTATTGAATTCATCAAAACAGCCCCAGGCACCACACTTCACTAAGCCGACAAATATGCGCCCCATCGACTTCACATCAATGCCCTCAAAATTGAAAAGAATATTATCAAAATTCAAATAACAATAAAATAATGAAAGACTGTCTTCCCATCTGTTAAAAAATATGTCTTTGGAAATATCCGCAAATTTCTAATGGAAACTGACAAATTATCAAAAGTATTTCTAGAATATAATATTGCTTTATGAAGTATGGGCATAGATATCCATTTCCTAAATTATACAGAACCATATTCACCTCATCACAATTAAAGACTAACACTTGTCTTCCAAGAAGTCCACCCAAGGCCTTTACTGATTCTGTCTTTCCAGTTCCAGCTGGACCATAGGGATTTCCTCCAAGGCCCATCTTCATAGCCTGAGTAAGAGTTAGGTAACACTTATCTGTCAAAGGTGTATAAACAAGTTTTGAGAAATTACCCTGCAGAAACAAAACAAATGATTGGTAGACAGAAATTATTGACAATGTAATTTCATTAATTTCATTCATAAGTCATTAATTTGAAAATATAACACAACGGTCAAGATTACTGTCTCATTAAGTATATGAATTTGTTTACAGTTATGAAGGTTTCCTAATTTTATATAAGATGTCAAAGCATTGTGCAAATTTTTTTTAGAATTACAGAAAAGGGGTCAATACAGATGAAACTGCACTCTGACATATAAAAATAGCAAGCATGTTAGAAATATTTATATGATAATGTAGCTGCTTTCCATACAACTTACATTTACCCCATTAATATCAGTATGAAAATGTTTACCCTACCTTTTAGTATTTTCTATGAAACATCATGCTAAGGACACAACAAAGTTGAAAAGATGGGAACAGTTGGGAGGCAACCAACAGCATGTGTGAAATCAGTTTGACACTTATATAAAAGCCACCAGGTAAAAAATAAAAATACCACACCTGATATTCGTAAGTATATTGGAGTTCAGCATCTACCATCTGAACATAACATTTTTGGTCTTTCATATAAAATCTCAGCTGCTTCTTCCAAGCCCAGTCTTCAACGTTGTGAACCTGAGCTTGATTCAGCTGCTTCACCACATCAATGTTATGAATGATATCAAGAATCAGAGCTTTAAGCTTGAGCTCAAGGATTCCTGATTCTGCAAATAACCACACACAAAAAAAAAAAATCACAACAGTGTAGTAAGGAAGACACGTTACCCATTCTCAAGTTCATTGTGCTGCTTTCTATTATCAGATTTTATTCAGATCTTGTGTCAATTATATACAGAAATATTATTATCTAAAGCAAGCAGCATAAAATGAAATCCCGAGGGAGAATGTGAATCATCATGTAACTTCAGTCATTTAGAAGTGATTTTGTCTGCCTCTATACTCAATACAGAGAGAGAGGCTTTTCTAGAAAGTACTCCATTTCAGGAGAATTTACAACTATGTCCATTTCAGTAATCAGTGTGGCACAATCTGTTAATTGATCTGCTGAGGATCACAGAATCACAGAATCATCTAGGTTGGAAAGGACCTTGAAGATCATCTAGTCCAACCTTTAACCTAGCATGGGCAGTTTCCAACTACACCATATCCCTCAGCGCTATGTCGACCTGACTCTTAAACACCTCCAGGGATGGGGACTCCACCACCTCTCTGGGCAGCCCATTCCAATGCCTAACAACCCGTTCTGTAAAGAAATGCTTCCTAATATCCAGTCTAAACCTTCCCTGGTGCAACTTGAGGCCATTCCCTCTTGTCTTATCACTCATTACTTGGTTAAAGAGGCTCATCCCCAGCTCTCTGCAACCTCCTTTCAGGTAGTTGTAGAGGGCGATGAGGTCTCCCCTCAGCCTCCTCTTCTCCAGACTAAACAACCCCAGTTCCCTCAGCCGCTCCTCGTACGACATGTGCTCCAGACCCTTCACCAGCTTCGTTGCCCTTCTCTGGACACGCTCGAGTCATTCAATGTCCTTTTTGTAGTGAGGGGCCCAAAACTGAACACAGTAATCGAGGTGCAGCCTCACCAGTGCCGAGTACAGGGGTAAGATCACTTCCCTGTCCCTGCTGGCCACGCTATTTCTGATACAAGCCAGGATGCCATTGGCCTTCTTGGCCACCTGGGCACACTGCTGGCTCATGTTCAGCCAGCTGTCAATCAACACCCCCAGGTCCCTCTCTGACTGGCAGCTCTCCAGCCACTCCTCCCCAAGCCTGTAGCGCTGCTGGGGGTTGTTGTGGCCCAAGTGCAGCACCCGGCATTTGGCCTTATTGAAACTCCTACAGTTGGCCTTAGCCCATCGCTCCAGCCTGTCCAGATCCCTCTGCAGAGCCTCCCTACCCTCGAGCAGATCAACACTCCCACCCAGCTTGGTGTCGTCTGCAAACTTACTGAGGGTGCACTCGATCCCTTCATCCAGATCATCAATAAAGATGTTAAACAGGAGTGGCCCCAAAACCGAGCCCTGGGGGACACCACTCGTGACCGGTCACCAACTGGATTTAACTCCATTCACCACAACTCTCTGGGCCCGGCCATCCAGCCAGTTTTTTACCCAGCAAAGCGTGCGATCATTCAAGCCTCAAGCAGCCAGTTCTGCCAGGAGAATGCTGTGGGAAACGGTGTCAAAGGCCTTACTGAAGTCGAGGTAAACTACATCCACAGCCTTTCTCTCATCCAATAAGCAGGATCTGAAAACCATACTACACATGCTCTGGCGATTTTACTCAGAATAATTAGGGTGATGTGGAATGAATGTTCATTAGCAGATTGGGTGCATTAAGTGTACTCTGAGAACATATTGTTTAATTTCGTTTCATTTGAAAGAAATCCAGTTTGTGTCCTCCAATACCATTCCATGATGGGAATTAAACCAAAGTAAGTGGGGATAGTCAGGGAACTCACTTCAAAATCACACCTATTATCCAAACTAAAAAGTTACTCTAAATATATTATATAATAGATGAATGAACACTCTTTATAACTGATGACATTTCTCTAATGGTTATAGAAAGAGCACAGAAAGGGAGCTTAGATAAAGAACCACACTTACAGACTGCTGAAGGTAGGTGATATGAATCCTATTCCTAATAATATATCAGATGTTAACGGTTCACAAATTCTAAACTGGAATTTAATACAGTAAGTAGCTATACAAATGTGGTGGAAGATTGTCAACTACATGTCAAATTGAGTCTTTTTATGCGTATACAGTAAGAGTCATCTCACCTAACCTACACTTTAGAATTCTGCATCTGAGGTAGTCATTCAAAGCCCCCCTTCTGGTCAAAAGAGAGGAATAAGCACTCAAAGGCATAATTATTCTAACCCATTTGGACTATAACAGATAGTGAACAATCATGTCTTGAGAATAACTAGTTTATTGGTTTTGCTACAGAGTTATTCAAGAATTATTAGTTCAGATGCAGATATAGACAACTAAGAGAGAAAAAGATAATCACCTACACAGTTGTACAGAATATATTGGCATGACATAATGTACCTCAACTGTTGTTTAGGCAGGTGCCATGAAAAATAACACTAGAGCACAGTTCAGTAGGTGAGGACAAATTATCAGCAAATATATAAACCAGAAAGTATTAAAAGCTATTAACAAATTAATTAGAGAGGTTTGCAAATATATAAATGCTCCATGGTCATTTCTAATCTAAATAAAAATCCATTGCTCACTCTGAAATGTTAAATATACTAATCTTGGCAGTAATACTGGGTAACTTAATGTAACAACTTTATGAACTCAAATAAAGACAGATTTATACAATTTTCTGTTTAAATAAACAGAATGTTAAATACTATACAACTACATAGTCATTATAAAGAACTATATATTAATTATCATTTTTATACCTGTACTCCCAGTATCTTCCATACTAGTATCAATGCTGGTATAATGTTCCAGTTTGGCCATAAGTTCTAATTCTAATTGTTGCAGACTGTGGTCTTTGATAGCACTTTCAACATCTTCAGTGAACTGAATTTGTTCTGCCAAGGAAAGAATCTTTGGAAGAAAAAGTTCAAATTACATTTTATAAATACAGAAGACAAAGAAAAAGAGTTTTTCAATTAATTTGTAATTGCTTATTATGTCTGAAATTGAAAGTATTTTACTGTATCATTTTTAAACAAAGCCACACATTTGCTATGCTCTTAAGAACAAATATAGCCATCTTAAAACTGGACAAAATTTACGAAAAACTTGCAATGTAATCTAACACAGCAAGTCCCTTAGCTGTTCTACAGCATGTGCTAGCAAAATTTTTAAAGTATCTTTTCCCATTAAATATGTCAGATGGAAACTACCATATTGTAGGCATGCTGAGCCCGTATTTAACAGGCTCAGGAGCACCTCTGACTTTCTGTGCCACTGATATGCTAATTTTGCATTCCAGGTTATAACACTCCATTTATATTCTAATTACTTTACATTCACTGGAAAAAACCTGTCTTGAGATACGAAGGTTCAGCCAAACCTGGAACTGGAAAGATCTGTAACAAAAAATTCCACCAATTATGCCAATCTGAAGATTTGTAACAGTAACCACATTCTGGGGGAAGGAGTAACCAGCAGACCTGCGAGGGAGTGACAGACAGGATCTCTGAGCAAAGGGCATGGGGTGATGTGACAGGAAGGGCTCACAAAAAACATCAAAATGGGACTTAAGTGGGGTCACCTCCGGCACTTGCATGTCAGCAAAGAAGTGCCTACAAGGCAGCATTATGGAGAAATATCCCAAACCCCCTCCAGAAACTCAACGTGCTGGAGTGCCCCTAAAATGCCTGTTCACTAATGCATGCAGTATGCGGAATAAACATAATGAATTAGAGATCTGTGTGCAGTTGCGGGGCTACAATCTTGTTGGGATCATGGAGATGTGGGGGGTGACTCCCATGACTGCAACGTTGCAGGGAGGAAGATGAGGAGCTGGAGTTGCCCTTTATGTGAGAGAGCAGCTGGAGTGTATAGAGCACTGTCTGCAGATGGATGAGGACCCAGCTGAGAGTTTATGGGTTAGGATTAAAGACAGGTTGGGTCAGGGTGACGTTATATTGGGTGTCTGCTCTAGGCCACCTGACCAGGAGGAACAAGTGGATGAGGCCCTCTACAGACAGGCCCTGGCCCTGGACTTCCACCACCCCAATACCTGCTGGAGGGGCAACACAGCAGGACATAAGCAATCCAGGAGGTTCCTGGAGTCCATGGATGACAACTTCCTCATCCAAGTAATAGAGAAGCTAATGACAACAGGTGCTTTACTGGACACAGTCCAGTGAAGGGCCACAAAGATGATTAAGGGACTGAAGCATCTCTCCCATGAGGAAAGGCTGAGAGGGCTGGGACTGTTCAGCCTTGGGAAGAGAAGGCTCAGGAAGGGATCTTACCAATTTCTATCAATACCTGAAGGGATTGTGCAAAGAAAATGGTGTCAGGCCCTTTTCAGAGGTGCCCAGTGACTGGACAAGAGGCAACAGGCATAGACTGAAACACAGGAGGCTCTGTCTGAACATTAGGAACATTTTTTACTCCAAGGGTGACTGACCACTGACACACGTTGCCCAGGGAGGTGGTGGAGTCTCCATTCCTGAAGACATTCAAAAGCCATCTGGACATGGTCCTGGGTGAATCAGCTCTAGGTGGCCCTGCCTGAGCAGGGGTGTTGGACCAGATGGCCTCTAGAAGTCCCTTCCCACCACAACCATTCTGTGATTCTGTGTGATTGTCTGTGCTACTGGTCAAAATTGTATAAAAGAATTTCATGTTCATGACTATTTCTGTTTATACAGTTAAGCTTTAGAAACTATATTTTAATCAGATTCAAAACCAGCTTTTTATGTTACTAAGTCTTAGCAACCCTGTGTGTAATATTCACTACCAACTAAGATCAAGATTTACATCAAATTTAATAGATGGATATTAGATCAGGTGCCATGTAAAAGATTTGAGTATTTCAAATGTTTAAAAAGAATCCTAAGAACACATATTTTAAAGAATTTCTCTATACTGCTGTCCTGGTTTTGGCTGTGATAGAGCTAATTTTTCTCCCTTCTTAGTAGCTAGAATAGTGCTGTGGTTTGGGTTCAGTGTGGGATTTGATATGAGAATAATGTTGATAATGTACTGATGTTTTTAGTTGTCGCTAAAAAATCAAGAACTTTTCAACTTCCAATGTCCTCCTAGTGCTCAGGCATACAAGAAGCTGGGATAGAGCAGCACCAGAGCAACAGACCCCAACTGGCCAATGGAATATTCCATATCATATAACCTCATGCTAAGTATATAGGTGAGGGTTGAACAGGAAGCTCACTCTCAGTTCCAGGACTGTGGTTTCAGGATTCTCTCTTCTCTGGGATCACTAGCCAGGAATGGGCTGAGCATTAGTCAGTGAGTGGTGAGCAATCACATTGTGCATTACTCGTTTGTATTTTCTATTATTACTATTATAATTATTATTTTAATTTTATTTCAATTATTAAATTGTGTTTATCTCAACCTATGAGTTTCCTTACCCTTACCTCCCCAATTCCCTCCCTCTTTCCCCGGGGTGGGGGAGGGTGAGCGAGCAGCTGTGTGATGTTTGGCTGCTGGTCAGGTTTAAACCATGACAACTATAAATTAATAAAATGGATTTGTTTGTGGTTATTTTCTTCCAAATCCATATGTATACTTCATTATGAGACTTCAGAAAATAGCTTATTTGGTAAATCTAAGACTACATAGTGGTATTACTTGATTAACTACTACCTGGGAAGGAAAGAGCGATGGATCAATTGAACCTTGTGATTTTTTTCCAGCATCAACACAGTCAATTAACAGTTTTTTCAGGGTCTCCTTCATCTCCAAAGCCAAACTGTTTAGCCACACCTGATAAAGAGATGAAAAAACCTCAAAAGTCACATTACAAAATAATTTCTCAAAGACACTTGAACTACACTTGGATGTGATTTTCTTACCTCCACATCATTTGACAGAAGAACTTTATTTCTAAGTGGCACAGTTTCTCCTTCTACAGACTTCATGGCAACTATGTATTTAAATTCTTCATCAAAGCTCACACTATTAATGCCTATTAATCAGAAACAGCAATGAAGTTATATATTGTTAAATTCAAACATTAATTCCTTAGTGTCTAGCAGCAGAAAAAGAAAAAAAAGTCTGCAACAGATTATTTAGCTTTGAAGAACCTTATTTTTAAATAAGTACATTTCACAAATGAAGATTAATGCTTTACCAGCAAAAAGTTTCTTAAGATGAGACTGGATAACCAGAGGATTTGTGGACTGTCCTAAAATTTCTAATAAGTCATCATCTCCAATGAAATAGAATCTTGGAAATGCTGAGCGCTTTTCCTATATAAAAACAAAATAAATCAGTTTTGTTTATTTAAATTCAAACTTATTGACTTTCCTTATAGAAAACTATATTAATGTCAGCTGTACCTCCAAAAACTCATTCAAAGATCTCTGACATCTCTGAAGCTGGTCAAGTATGGTAATTAAGGTATTTCTTATTCCTGTCCGGGCATTCAGTGATGTTATCCTATTGTCACTCTTGATATCTGACATAATGGATCTTGACAGAAAAAAATTGAATAATTCATAAAACAGCCATTAAAATTTTAATCTGAATATGATATACAAGTAATTATGGAAATAAAAACTAAAGCAGAGGTAAGTCATATAAATAGATGATATATAACTTTCAGTTTTCTGTATTAATGATGAAACATTTCAGAACTCACATCAATGCTTCCAATGTAATTTAATAACAACTGTTTCTTGCTAAAATGTCTCTACCCAAAACCAAGAAAATTCAATTCCTGGCATTTATTTCCTTGTAAGAAGTCATTTTAACTCATATCAAGACAGATAACGGTACATATCTTTCTACATTTCTAGAATCTCCTTCCTCTTTATCTCTTTGACTTGTTTGGAATAAATAAAGCATCTGTTTCTCCCAGAAGTCCATCTGTGTACTTTCTTAGTGAACAAAGTGCTTGTCTTCAACAAGAAATGATTCTTGAAAAAACAATTACATCACCTCTGCTTCTGTTGACAAGACAGATCTTGTGTTTGCACAATTTGTTCATGATCTTTGACATGTGTTTCCCTTCTTCACATGTACCCCATTAAATGAAACCTACATTACCACCTTTATTCAGATCTATGTCACTGTCACACATGTATACCTACTGAATGCCTGCTGCTGACCCTCATCTCCATACATATTCCAATTGTTCCATATATTTTCTCCATGAAGAATGTTCTAGCCTACACATGTCAAAGACACTACAAAAAATAAGTCACATTCCATAACACTAACCTAAAGTCTTCATCAACTCTGTTAAAACGAGCCTGTTCTTTGGGCAGAGCTCCACGACCAAATATCGGTTCCAAATAGACCCATTTCCTTTGAATTTGGTTTAAATTCTGTAGATACTCATCCAACTCAGCCAGCTTTTTTTCCCAGATGGACACTTTATCTTCAAAACCTTTGTAATACGGAGAGTCCTTGAGGGACTGTAGAAGACAGCGATGATCTCCAACTTGGTTGACTATGTCCTTCCAGTCTTTAATAAGCTTGATAGTCTTGCTTTGGCTATCTTCATAATCTGTTAATGTAAAGACAGCTCCAACTCCCCAGAGTTCAAGCTCACGTAATGCTTCTCTGATTGTGACTTCACCTTGGGCTCGACAATTCAAATCCTATTTAAAAGCATAAATTTCATTTGAAACTACAGAGTTTGCAATAAATTTTCCATTCAAAAATACAATGTAAGTTCTATTTCTTTAGTAATAAAAATAAAAATATGCATACAGAACAAAATATACTACATAAAATAAACCATAAAATACAGTACCTTTATTAGAAATTATTCATACCTTAAGTTCTGTTGCTTTTTCTATAATGGCATCTGTCACTTTTAGCAAATCTCCAAATAACAAACCCTCAAGTGTAGTTCCTCGGGGAAGACCCAGAAGACGAAAGAGATCCAACCAGTGGTCTGGAGAAAGATGTTCTCCTCTTACATATTTTAGGAGTGGAATTATCATCTATAGGAAAAAGGCATATGTGAATTAATCTAGTCTTTATGAAAAGTGTATCTGTTTGATTACAAATTCAAACAAAACCAAAAAATTCAAACAAAACAAAAATTTACATTCTTAAACTGAAGTACATTTTTTTTAGTTTCTAGATTTAATGTTTAAGAGTACAACCCCGAGGAAAACTCATTGCTAAATGTGTGTTTATGTAAACTGTAGTGACCCTCCTATTCACTGTGAGGAACAAAAGTGAAATGTTCAAAACGGTATCAAAAGATATTTTGTTAAATTGTAACTGATTTTATTATAAGAACTGAACAATGAGCTACAGAAAGAAGTATATTACCCAGTAATACCAAATCCTTTGTTGTTTTATACCCCTTTTTGTAATGAGTATCTTACTTTATATTTGTCCACTTCTTTTTGCAACTTTACTGTCATTACAGTATGTTCTTCCATCTTCCTCATTTTGTCATGCCAGTTAAACAGAAATTCTTCAAATAGGTATGTTTTACTCCTGAATGAAAATGAAATATAAAAGGATTATAACAACACAGTACTACAACCACATATATATGTCCATGAAAAATTAAGTAACAAAATCATACCTAAAAGTAATCCAGTCTTCTTTGGCTTTTTCCTGAAAACCTTGATGAAACTCTTCATACAATGCCCAGACTTCTGCACAACTCTTAATATCTTGACATACAACTTTTGACAATGAGAAGTCAGGCTCTTCCAATTTAAAATGATGGCATTCTTCACTGAATAAAAAGATCACTGTATTACACATTACATTATTCCACTATACATTTATGGTTTAAGTGATGGTATCATATGGAAATAATTATACTTTTTTAAGAAAAGCCATTAGCTTCACAGGAGAACAATGCTGCTAACTTCAATTTCCTTATAGTCTCTGTCTTGAATATTAATAATGAAGGAATACAAGGGATAACTCTCCTACACAGGAATCTTCTCCCATATTCACAATTATTCTCCATAAACTTTCATTTCTTTCTCATTTATGAGAAAAGTGAATTAATTTGTGCCCCCAAAAACAAAACTTGAAAGAAAGTAATTTTAATTGGTTGTTTCTTCCCATTAGGTAGAAAGAATAAGTTAATTTTATTTACTATCACATTTAAGTGCCAAGCAAAGAATTTAAATAGAAAACTTTGTCTGCTCAAGATTTGCAATAATGAGCTTACTGATAGGCGCCTGGAGCAAAAATCCTTTCCTTCTGCACAACAGTCTACCAGATAGGACACTTACACAAGAAATGGGAGAGGTGAGCTCTTGCCCACTTAAGTTACAAGAGGAATGAATTAATAACACCCACTTCTCGGACCAATATCCCAAACCTCCTCTTAGTGAGAATTCCAGAAGTCAGAATCAAGCCTTTAGCATACAGACTCCCTTATATGAAAGCCTAAGAGACTTCTTGAATTTTTCATTCCAAAAAACTTGAGAAAAACTTAGCTTGAGAAATTCATGTTATGTAAAATCAACAAAAAGGACCCTGAAAATCTAATGAAAAACATGTAATACAAATAAAATTAAATTCCTTACATTACCTGTTGTAATAAAAATTAGTTAACATTTTCTGAGATACTATTGTTGCAAAAGATCCACACATTAATGAATAAGGTATACAGGGAAATAAACATACATACATGAGCTTTTCTTTCACAGTTTCGAGTTCATCAAATTCTTTTTTTTTTTCCCTTATGATCTGAGCACTTTTCTCCAGCACATCCGGACCACCTTTTTCAATGACATCATCACTTGGCTTTAGCTGATCCCAACGAGCTTTAAACTTTTCCAGGTCTTGAAGATATATATTAATTCGTGAAATCACATTTCCTTTCATCATTTCAATCTGTAAAGCAAGAGTTAAAATGAAATTCCTTCAATGGTTTGTAACTACAAATATGATCAAAATCAAAGTATCAACTTCAAAACTTGATCAAAACTTGATAACTACAACTTGATCAAGCTCAAAAAACTTCTTGTATAATACCCTAAGAAATAGTTCATCTTTATTCTGCTGGGGTTTTTTTGAAAAAGGGGGCATTCATGGGTTTTTTTGTGCTGGTATTTCAGACCTATTTATTTGGTCTATGTTACCTATTTAGCCTGCATTTTATATCACATAGAAAAATGGCTATATTTGTATGACATTGATACCTTCAGTAGAACTTCAAATGAGTTCAGCAATTTGCCTATGGACTGGAATTGCAGGACTGTGCATAGTTTAGCAAAGTTGTGTGAAAAGGAATAAACAAGCATCAGTACTAAAAACATGATAAAAGTAACAAAAAATGCTATCTTTTAACTGTTGTCCTGTTTTCCTTAGTTAACCATTGCATTCACTAAGCCATCTCTGTCACCAGAAAGTTGAGACAGAAGTACAACAATGTAACATTCATTGCAGCATCAGTTCAACAGGAGTTTTATTTAGTTATTGTTTAAACAGTTAAAGTATTCTTCCTTTAAAGGCTCTCCCTCAACTCAGTAACTTTGGCGTTAGCACTGATCTGAGAACAATTATGGATTTAATCTAAGAAAAAAATATTTTTCCAGAGTTATTCAAAATAATTTCAACATTTTTAGGTAAAATATTAATCTTTCATCATTACCTGTTCTGTAATCATAAGCTGGTGGCTTTCCATCATTAATTCAAATTTATCCCATGTAGCTTTTAGGTTACTGATACTGTCCAAACCTGCACCAGCCACAGTTCGCAAAAGTTTGTTTTTATCTTCAGCCTCTTGAAACAGGAGAAAAATCTAAATTCAAACAGGTGAAAAATAAATATTTGAATAAAAAAATCAGCAAATCCTGTTTAGTGAAACTATAAGCAAATACATAAGAATCATCAACTGTGTATGCACAGAATCTATGCCTATATACAGCTATTTTTTTAATACTGTTTATAGAGTAACATTAAAACACTAGAAAAAATAGTATTTGGCCTATTTAGAGAAATTCTAAACCTTGATTCTAACATGAGTGTCCTGGTTTAACCAGGATAGGGTTAAGTTTCCCCAGCAGTGGGGGGGAGCTCTAGCCGGGTTATTCAGATACCATGCGGACGTCACATCCTGGCAGGTCACATTTTTCCTGGCGCGGGAGCGCGGTGCACTCGTGGTTTTGTACATCGTGCTTCCCACTGCTGTATTTGGTAGCTATTTTGCTCTGTTCACTGCTATCACTATTACTGTTATTGTTATTGTTGTTGTTGGTTGTGTTGCTATTGCATTGTTGTATTAAACCTTTCCTTATTTCAGTCTTGGGGCTTTGTATTTCACTCCCTTTGTGGGGGAGGGGCAGCGGCCGCGTGGTCTCAGACCCCGGCAGGGGCTAAACCACCACAATGAGATACACAGAAGTGAATGTTTACTATGAAACAGAAAAATGCCTCTTTATATATTGCAGAGATCCACTCAATCAGATTCGAGAACAGCAGCAGAGCAACAGAATTCAGTAAATAAGTATGTGAATGTGTTGGGACTGGCTGGGATGGAGTTAATTTTCTTCATAGCAGCTCATATGGTGCTATGTTTTAGATTTGTGACAAAAACAATACTGACAACACACTGATGTTTCACCTATTGCTGAACAGTCTTTGCACAGCATCAAGGCCTTCTTTGTTTCTCATTCTGCCTCCCCACCCCCCGTGAATAGATTGGGGGTACACAAGAGGTTGGGAAGGAACACAGCCAGGCAAAGATATTTCATGCCATTTAATGTCATGCTCAGCAATAAAATGGAGTGGAGTGGGGTTTAGGTAGGTTAGACATCTTTTGCTCAGGAACAGGGTGGGCATCAGTCTATCCATGGGAGGTGGTGAACAATTGTCCACTTGTTCTATTTTAATTTCTTTCTTTCTTTCTTTCTTTCTTTCTTTCTCAAAACTATTTTGATCTCAATCCCTGAGGTTTCTCACTTCTACTCTTCCTTTCCTCTTCTCCTCTCCCATCAGGGGTGAGGAAGGCTGTTTGAGTGAGTAAGTGAGCAAGTAGCTGTGTGGTGCTTATTAAGAGCCAACCAAATAAAAAAAAAAAACAAAAAAAACCAACCACAATTCTTTTAAACTATATAAGTCAGGAGAAACTGAAATAAACACATACAGTTTTACACATTTACTAAAATGTTCTATTAAGTATGTTTTCCTTCAAAAATTAAGAGGTGACCATGGGCACTAATGCTAAGGAGCAATACTGTTTTGTAAATTATAGAGAATGAATTCTCTTCAACATCCAACAATTCTCCCAGAGTTGCTACAAAATGTACTTATACCCACACAGTTAAGACTCAGTTAGCAGCCAAACAATTAAACTGTATCCAAGAAAAAGATTAAGCTAAAATTAGATGTCTGTACATGGGCTTGTTAAGTAGGCATCTAAAACTCCATTATCACCAAAGAAGTCATTGAATACAAGGTCTCGATCATTTAATGACAGAGGTTTCCTGCATTACTTGAGATCTCCTACTCTATCCCATCTGCCTTACATCCACTGCCCCAAAAGTTATGGGTCTTCCATACGTCCTGTGTCCTATCTGCCAGCCTTGTCTGGAGCTCTCAGGATACACCAGGACATCCCCAAAACAGTAGACACCTACGTATGAACAACTGCATTGAGCTCTTCAGGGAGCTAAGAAATCAGTTCAGGAGGATCAGGCACAGGGTGGTCTACTTTAGGGTGAAATGAATTGCTTTAGGCTACAACTGACTACATTCACTAGCGACTTGATTCAGTTTCACAGAATCACAGAATCACAGAATCATCTAGGTTGGAAAGGACCTTGAAGATCATCCAGTCCAACCGTTAACCTAGCATTGGCAGTTCCCAACTACATCATATCCCTCAGCGCTATGTCAACCCGACTCTTAAACACCTCCAGGGATGGGGACTCCACCACCTCCCTGGGCAGCCCATTCCAATGCCTAACAACCCCTTCTGTAAAGAAATGCTTCCTAATATCCAGTCTAATATCAGATTTGTTTCTCACAAATACGTGTCTAGCCTCCAGTTGCCTCCAGTTGCCTGGCTTCCAGTTGCAACTACAGAAAGGCAGAGGCCTCCCAGAACTCCTCTGTTATGTCTGCCACTCTTGTGTGGATGTTGGATATGCATCTCAGTAACTCTAGAACTGCACTATGCAGCTGAACCAGACTTCTGCTGAGTATATTAACATCACACATGCTGCTGACACCTGCACATACACATCTAAACTCTGATACATTCATTTAGAACTGAATCTTCTTCTGGATAAATAGTGTCTGATTGGGAAGAGTCAATATGGTTTTTGTAGAATTCCACAATTTTGTAGAACCAGAGTTCTTTAAAGGCATCAGTAAGGGTATGGATGAAGGAAATTAAAATTATATATTCCAGATGGGTTTCCAAAAAGCTTTTAACACAAACCCTCACCAAAGGCATTTAAGGAAACTGGTAACCTTGACATAAGAGCAAAGGTCCTTGCAGAGATAATTGAGTAAAAGATTGAAAATGGAGAGAGGAGAAAATGGCTAGTTCCTGCAATAGAAAAAGGTCACTCACAGAGTTCTGTAGGTACCTGCGCTGGACTGCTCAAGGTGTTTATAAAAGAGTTGGAAAAGGAGACTAGCCTGTGAGATGATAAAATTTACTGGTAATACTGTGTTATTCCAGGCAGTAAAACAGTTCACCTGTGAAAAACTGCAGAATGAACTTAGAAAAAATAATGACTGATGATACTGGTGACATATATACAGATAACCATAAACTGACATATATGTGAAAAAAAAAATTCACACGTACACATTTAGTTCTAAGATAACGACTGCAGTTGAGGATTGGTATTTTGGGGCTATGACAGTCAGCTTTACAAAAATGCCAGCTTAGTCTGAGCAGTAGAAAGTAATTCAAATGTTAGGAGTCACAATAATCAAAAAGAGAATGAATGCTATTTCATCATATAAATCCATGATTTGTTCATATCTTAAAAATGATGCAAAATTCTGTTGGTCCCACAGA
This sequence comes from Strix uralensis, assembly GCF_047716275.1. Taxonomy (NCBI): domain Eukaryota; kingdom Metazoa; phylum Chordata; class Aves; order Strigiformes; family Strigidae; genus Strix; species Strix uralensis. Next base: position 123,111,182 of record NC_133973.1, read on the forward strand.
AAAATATTGCAACACAAGACTTACCAAAGGGCAACAAGGGTGATCAAAGTTATGAGTGGCCTTATGTATTAGAAAAGATTAGGTAAACTAAAATTCTTCAATCTAGAAAAGAGATGGCTGATACAGAACATAACAAAGAATACAATCATGGGTCATGAAAAGGAAGAATAGAGACTGATTGATTCATTTCTCTTCCAAAGTAAGATTCAAATGGTATGAAGTTAACAGATGGCAGGTGAAAAAAAAATAAAAGGAGGGCTCCTTCATGTAATGGATAATCAATCTACACTTTAATAGAGCGTATCTTGAATGTCAAAGGTATATTTCCTTTCAAGAGGTGACGAGGTAATGTTGTGGAAGAGAAGTCAACTGAGTGTTACTGTACGCTCAAGAACCACATAAAATTCAAAAAAGTTCTGGCTGAAAGCTGGAAGTGCGGGAAAGCATCAAATATGCTACCCCAATTTTATATTTTCCCCTAGGCAGCCACTTTATTCTACTGCTGAAGACAAAATCCTCTGCTACATGAATCGCTGCCCTGACCCTATATGGCCACTGCATGCTCTAAACTAGTTATATTAAATATAAGTTTCCATACTAGAAAGCAATTACATTTTTTGATAGCTGCTCTGGATATGATAAAATAGTATCTTACCCCTTCTTTTCGTTCATGTAGATTTAAATATTTTAAATTGTCTTCTGCTATCTCCTCTACAGTCTGGGGCCTAATCACTAATGTTTCCATGGCATCAGTGAGAAATGAAGAAACATCACATAGGTGACCTATATAAAGGTGGAAAACAAAGTTATCATGGAGAAAATATTTGTAGTAATAGACAAATGTACTGTGATACAACATTGTCATAAGACACGATAATGTACACAATGTATTTGCTTTAAAAATTGCAGTCCCCAATCTTATATGCTGCTTCAACAAAAATTGCACATTTGTGTTTACACATAGCTCTTTTAACATAATCCATTCAGTGTACGATTTAGTCCTTAAGTATCAGAGTCCTTTCTGAAACTTAAACATGAATACGTAAGGCATACATTTATACACTTCCAAAATCTGTATAGGTCTTTTTTGGGTAAATGAAGAAAAACAGATGTTAAAATTGCTTTTGTGGTTTGTTTTTTTTTTTAAAGAAACTAACTAACTAAAACCACCTTGCTTTAAATATTGAAAAGATTCACAAACAAAACCCTAATTAAGTTATAACATTGTATTTTCCTACCAAGGAAGACCTTTTTGCTACTGAGAAAGGAGTTGTACAATTTCAGGGAATAATACATCTTGCAGGAAACAATTCATCTTTCAGGCTATAGAAATAATTCACTTTCTGCACAAGCCCTGTTCTCTGTTTCCTGTGCTGATTGTTACATTTAAAGCACAAAGCACTGGTATTTCTGATCATCTACACCTTATTCCATTTTGTCTCTACTGGTTCCAGACATAGATAGACTACCCAGAAACAGGGAAATATTTTGCACTCTTTAACACTCTGCCTTTTGACAATCTAAGTGACAAGTAACTCTATGGAATAAGTCTAGATTATTTAAGACTCTTCATGAAGTATTTCAATTTGTGAAAAAAAAATCTAGTAATATTTTCTAGTTACAGCATTTCATGATACCTCCTTCAATTACCCTCAAACACATAAGAAATTTTCTTCCCTGAAATGACAAAGAAATTTCTCTTCAGACAACAGAAACAAGTAAAAAAATGTTCATATGTATTCTTTTACATCTGGAACAGATGTGGCCAAAACAAGTGAATGGGAAAGATGCACATGGACATCAAGGGGTCTTAGGTGAAAAATTAGTAACAGATTATTTTCTCTGCGCTGTGATTTCTGCAGCTCACTGTGCCCAAGACTAAAATATTTTTTAAAAATAGTATTTACATTAACACAAATGTCCACAAGAACAACAGAAACAAGAAAAATACTATTCATTAAAGTTATTTACCTTGAATAGATTTCCTCAAAGAAATTACAAGAACATCATAAAGCTTCTGGATGAAATCATCAATGACAGTTTTCACAGGGTTGCAATTAACAGTTAAACAATCTATCCTGATGGTGCTTCAAAACAAAAGATTAAAAAATAGCAAATATTCAGTAGTATACTTACATGTCAATATCTCTTAAGATCTGTGCACATCTATAGTTTACTCTGATTTTGTAGCATAGTAAGAAAAAATTTCCCTTATATTTCTACAAATAAAAGTCATAACTTACTGGGAAAATTACTCATAGTATTGAAAAATTTCTAACCATTATGCATATATATGCAGTTTTATGGGGACTAAGGTCTAATGCTCTGCTCCTCCAAATAGTTAGAAAATTGCTTGATTTTATATAACCAATGTCATTAAATTCAAAAGGACTATTTCTATACTCAAAAAGAAAAATATTTTAATTATTTGTACAGTCATGTCTTTAAATCTCTAATTTCCATGAGAATTTACTAACCCGAGCTTCAGTAGGCCTCAGAACAAAAGAAAAGTCATACTGAGTCATTTCAAGGCCCCATATCTAATATCTCACAGTGACCATAAGTAGACACCTAAAGAACACTAAGAAAAAGGGCTACCTTATTTGATACCTTCCTGAGTATCCTCCCTCAACTTCAATTACTTTCAACTCATGGCACTTCATAACCACATGTGGTTTCTGGCTATAATACATGTCAGCCAATTTCTCTCCTATTCACCCCAGTCTGTCCTTGCACTCACGAAAATCTTTACTACTCTGAGTATCGCTTAGCCAACAAGTTCTACCAGTCCATTCTCCTGCATGAAATCTCACCTGTTTTTCCTTGTTCTGAACATGATTCTAACCAGTTTTATTTGAGAACTCTAACCATGAAATACACTAAATTCCATATGAATAGATGTAAGAATAAAAGCCTACACTAGCATATCTTAAACTAAAAGTTATAAGAGGTAATCAAGTGTTTCAACACAGGAACTATTTCATGTATAAACATTTACTAAATTTGTTCCTAACTGCCATATATACTTCACATGTACAGGACTTAGCTAAAAGAACTGTTAAAATATCACTGTGTTTTGTAGTATTTCAGAATCAGACATGAATTTTGAGGGGGTTTCCCATCATATCAAAGGAAGACATTGAAAGTTTGCAGAGAAGGCTGCGCAGATAAAAGGAAGTGTCTAAAAATAAAACTGGAAAACAAAAATCTAAACATTTTAAAAGTACACCAATATCTTAAAACCACTTGAAATACTATCTCCATGTAAAAATAATATTTCTATTTTACTATTACCTTTAAAGTGTCTGACAGAATACAAAACAAAAGAATAGAGTTACATTATACCTTGGAAGACGTTCTGCTTCTTTCCCTCTCACTTTTAATGCTTTGAAGTTTTTTTCCCAGTCCTGTTTGCTAGAAAGATGTGTCTTCACCAGAGTTTCCATATCTACTTGGCCAATTACGATCCATTCCTTCTCAACATTATTTTTGATTTCATGGAAAAGAAATATTTTCCAGACTAGAAAACTCTCTTTCTCAATAACATTAAATTACTTTAATAATGTTTTCAAGCTACATTCTCTTTAACCTTTGTGCTCATTCAATTACTTACAGATTCTCTTGGTGCAAAAATCAGGAGGTACAAAGTGGTTTAACATATTCACACATTTAAGGATAATCAAAACAGATTTTGAACAAGAGTAAAAAGACAACTATAATACTGAGATCTGAATGGGAACTGTATGTATGCTTCAAGTTAGGTATGTGCTTAAGTGGTTGGCTTAACATGGATGAACTTACTAAGCTTTTGCTTATAAGCCTGCAGAAAAGGACAATAATGCATAAATGTCATTGCTCAGTTACTTCTAGAATGTCCAAGGACAATAATGCACAAATGTCATTGCCCAGTTACTTCTAGAATGTCTGAAGCCTAAAATGATACAAATCTTAAAAAAAATGCATGAGTCAGCCAAATATTGAAAATACCTTGAATTGATCAGAAACATCTGTCAGCCTTCTGAACAAATCCTCTGCTTTACTGAAAGCAGTCAGAAATCCATTTGCATTTCTTTCGGTCATAACAGTGAATATAGACTCTTCTTCTGCTTCACTTACTCCCCTAAACTGATTTGGAATGGAGATGAATCTCTTCATTTCTCTATAATATCTGGCTCGTACTTCTTCAAAAGGAGGTCTGAATTGCAACCGGCCTTGCCTAAAAAGTGAAAAAAATCATAAAAAAACTAATATTTGAATGTAACCTGAGCCAGAATACTTTCTTAATAGGAAAAAAGAAAATATCTTACTTGAATGTCAGATCAATATTTATTTCTGGTAAATTCTCATTGAGTGCTTCTAAACCCATTTGATACTGATGCTCCAGAGCTTTGTAAAGTTGATGATTCCAGTGCTGTCTCCAAGCTTTCATATCACATGGTTTGAAACCCTAAAATTTAACAATGTTTATTTTTATTTTTATTTTACTGTATTCTTCAAACCATAATTATAAGCTGAAACGGAGCATAGTACAATGCCTGAAGACCAGGTTCGTAGTAAATTCAAAGTATCACACTACTGGAACAGGCTCCCAAGGAAAGTCGTCATGGCACAAAGCCTGACAGAGTTCAAGGAGCATCTGGACGATGCTCTTAGTCATAGGGTTTAGTTTTAGGTAGTCCTGCAAGGAGCAGGCAGTTGGACTCGATGATCCTTGTAGGTCCCTTCCAACTCAAGATATTCTATGATTCTATGATCAGTTTTACTATTAAGAAGATCTACAGCTATTATGTTTATTTCAAATTAATATAGGAATAAAAAAAAAATATATCCAAATCAAACCAGTCACTCTGGCAGTTCAGCATCACAACTTCACTGAGGTTCATCACCCATTGGTTTACTATAAGATTTTTCAAGGTTACTCTAAAATGCCCGGGACTCTGCTAGAAATAAGATACAGAGCTGGCTGAATGAGAAATCTAAACCTGTATCACACCTTTTATTTTCTTATGATATGTAAGCTACATGATAAACAGTATTTCAGAAAATTTTTGTGTGTTTCCACAGATCAACGTTAACTAATAAGTAGATATAAGATTTTATCTTAAAGAATTCAGATTTTCATTGGAATCTGCTACATTGCACTGGAGGAACATGTAAAGCTGTGTCACACACTCAAGTCTGTAAATGGTCACTTGTAAGCCATCCAGGGATTTTCAAAAGAGCAACACAAGTTAAAAAGAATTAGAAACTTCTTCCAGCTTAACAGGTTCTCTTTTATTTAATTGGATAGAGATTTTCAGCCTGGGCTTTGGAGGCAGTCCAAGGTTGCCGCAAGAAGCTACACAGTTAAGGTCTGCCCTACAGCTCAAGGCTGCCCAGAGGAACTCTTGCAACTGAAAGAATCAAGAGATTAAGAAAACCTGAAATTGTATCAATTAAGCCTTCAGATAATTATAAATAGGGGTTTTAAAGAAATATCTAAAATTTTGATGACAACAACAGTAAGACTATACCATCTTGTAATTTTGGATGGTGAAAACAGGATACACTTGGTTAAGTTTTATCACTTTTAGTCAAGGATTAAAAAAAAGTGACTGAATGCAGTTTAGTTAATTTTCCAAATAAAATATCCCGTAACCAAAACAATTTTCAAACATCTTAAAGCAAATAGAGACTATTCTTTTTCACAAAATATACTGACTTCAAGATTAAAATTTGCAAACTAAATTTCAAAAGAAATTACAAACCAAAAGCTGAATCAGTGTACTTATTTATCATTCATATTATCTTGAAAAGATGGAAAAAAATGAAAGAAAAATACAATGAAAATACTGCATTTATTTGACTGGCAAATACCAACTAAAATAATCTGGGTTTGCATTACAAAGGCTAAGAACACCACATCCATCTAAGAATGCAGACCTGTTATTGCTGAAAGCTATAGGAAAAATTAAACTGACTTGAATGATACCTCAAAATAGCCTAGCTGATAGTAATATCATCTAATTTCTTTGATAAGATTATATTCTTAATCAAAATCTTCATCATTTTAATCAATAATCTTAAGGGTCTTTTCCAACCTAAATGACTCTATGATTCTATTCTAAAAGTTCACAGTTGATAAAACAGCAAATTAAAATGTGGCTTTTTCATTATTTCAGGCAGAAAAGTATTTTAATTCTAAATTGTAAAATTTGTTCTATTCTGCCTGGGGATCACTCATATTTGTACCAATTTCTTTAATCTACCTTGTGTTAATGTCTCAGACACAACTGATCCACGTGACCTAAGGTTTTCCCATTTCTTCATATAACTCCTGTCATCTGACCAAGTGTTATTCTTCTCCCATTACTAGTATGACATTAAAAAAAATATTCTTCTCACCCTCCTCATCTGAGATTTACCTCACATCTGGTATCAGCTAGTACACAGTCAGTTTTCCTGAGCTAGCTAGTAACTCCTTAATCAAAATTAATTCAATTATGCTCTCTTTGAGTCTTAAATCTTAACTACTGTTGAAAAATCAAATGTTCACAGTTTGCAATATGATAATGAAACCCTACCTGTGACTCGAGGCTGGCAAAACCAGTTCTGAGCTCCTGGAGTCCACCTTTCCAACGCTGCTGCTGACGAAGTAGATCAATATTCATGAGCGATATAACCTGTTAAAAGAATTTTAAACGATAATAAACATATTCATCACCACATAAATGAAAGAAAGGGTAAAGCAAGTTGTAACAGACATAATTTTAATTTCATCTGGAAAACATACCTTTTCAATGAAGTTTGTGTGCCACTTTCTTAGTTTTCTGTTTTCAGTGGAAAGACGTTCAGCAGCAGCTTGGAGTTTTTGGATATAAACTTCCAATTCTCTAGGATTATCCCATGTTATTTGAGCTTTTCCTCCAGGACCAGATTTTGAGTGCTTGAAAAACATACAAGATTTCTAAGATTTAATGACAAATATAGTCTAACAGCTAGCATATAGGAAGTCATAACATGAGAAAGATGGTTTTACTCCTAGTAAAAAATGGAGGACCTCCCTCTCATTACTAGAGACAGAATAATGTGGCAAATCACAGACATGCAGGCATATCATTATAGCTACATCAACGTACTGGGGAAGGATTAATGCCAGACTCTTAACACAGCTTGAAACAAATTCACTGATGTTGAGACTCCTGCCCCACAAACATAAGCAGACATCTTAAGCTGAGAGGACACCTTAAACTTCGCCCTCCCACTTTGTTCTGCACAGACCAAAAACCAAAATGTGACATTAGTAATTGCTACCCAACTTCACCTGCTTATCATGAAATATTTTTTTAAAATTACACTGTAAAATTCCACTGACTCATAAGCAGCTTTGGGGAGTTCCACTTATCTGGGCTTTTTATCAAGATTCTGGGAGTTTTATGCATTTTGCTACATTTACAGTAGAAAATCAGAAGACAAAAGCATCTGAAGTTCCACAGCTGGACCTAATCCTAAAAGATGTGGGGCAGAAATCATGTCAAGTAGGAGAATATGTTGTGGCTTTGAACACTTCTGCATCATCACTGTCTTAGGGTCTGCACACTAAAGGAATCTGTGTCATAATCTGCAGCCAGACCACAGAAAATTTAATTTTTCCAGGACACTTTTGAACCTACAGTTTGGCCTGGAGTCTCCACCATTTTGTGTGAACTAATCCCAACTGCAAACATCCCTTCTACTTTCAGCCCCACTCTTATACTCTGTCCTGCAAAATAGTTCTCAGAAGCGAGTTTCCAATTGGTTTTGTAATGCTTGCTCTGGAGCATTATTCTCCTGCCCAGTACAGAGTTTATGGTCATGTTATAATTCTCCAGCCATCCTCACACAGTTAAGAGTGTTAGAAGAGAGTGGAGTGCTTCAAACTGATCAAAACCAGTAAACTGAAATTCATGATATACAACATGTTTCTCCAGACATAAAATAGAGATATGGTGTTTAAAAACTGTAGATTGTGGTATAGCTTTTAGGTTCATATTGTCCCTTCAAAGCAGAAAAAATAAACAAATTCCTCCAAATTGCTCCAAATTCCTTAAAAGAATCTAAAACTTCTTTAAGTTTAGTGAACTTCCTAGCAATTACAAAAAAAAAAAAAAACACCTCTTCTCAGAGCAACTATATTATGTCTGAACACCAGCTCACTGTAACAAACTACATGCATAAGTTAATAATCAGGTAGATCCACAGATTCTTTGTTCTTAATCTAAAACAGAAACCATCCACTTTCAACCTATTTCATGTTTCAAAACATGAACTAGAAATATTCAAGAGCATTACAAAATCCATAGACATTTAGTAACAGTCAAAACAGTGAAACCATTCCTTAATACTAATTTATCTCCAGAATAAAGTATATGTCATTTTTACTAAAATAGACCAAAATAATATTTAGAACTGTTAAAACAGGAGTTACATTCCCAGCTATTAAGGAATTGACCACACTGTGATTCATGTGTAAAATCAAACACTAAAAATAATTCCCGAGAGAGCACATTACACTAATATCCAAAGTAAAAAGGAGTAAGCAGTTGTTTAAATGACAAGATCAAAAAAAGGCCCACTGATTTCAATAAATGCTAATTAAAAAGATGGTGTTGCTTGTATGGGAAGGCTGCAGTTAAAAAGTCCAGCAATAACACAGAAAAAGCATCACAGAATATGCATAGATACCACTGAAATTAGAAATATAATGAGAGGGGAATTCTTTCACCTTAATTATCTGTTCAAATGCTAGAGCAGACTGTAACATCATTGGCTTCTGACTCTCAATCATTTGTTGATCAATAGAATTATAAAAATGAGCCACCTGTAAAAATGGAGAGATTAGATTTACAAGAACAGATAAAAATATTTATATGCCAATACAGGTAATGCAGGATATTTCTGAAAGTATTGCCCAATCAATACCATTAAGAAATGGGAATTACCTATACTAGTAAATTGTTTACAAAATTAAAGTATATGTGCAATGCTGATGTGATCCTATCTTCTTCTAGTGATGAATTCTAATAGCAAAAAAGACTGCTACTTACACATGTCTGATGTGATTATACTTCACCTTAAGTGAAATAAGTTCAGTCTCTGGTTTATTATAAGCAGAACAGTTCAACTATTTTATGCAAATGTAGGCATCTAGTGGCATTTCAGAGGCCTTCAAGTATCCAAGACATCTGCCAGGATATGGCACAAGACCTAAAAAACATCTATTTACTTCCAGATTTGCAGCTGGAACAAGAGGGATACCCTACAACTCAGTTTAGTTGTCCACATATAGACATCTAGCACCTTCTGAGATCACTATGGTTTCCACTTGGGCACCTGTCAATGATCCAGATGCACGGGTATCTTGTAGGTCTTGTGTCATCTCTGCCTTAGCTGTGCAGGTATCTCAGATACCAATGACACCTCCTGTGAAACTGAATTGAGCCTGTGTATCTACATAAGAATTTTTACCAATATATACATATTCATTCTTGCATCCTACAGTAACAGAAGAAAACTTGACATGGTCTTTCAACTGAAATATCAACCAAATAAAAATCGAGTCCAATCAGAAAATAACCCCCCAAAAACACAAACACACATTTCCATTAAAATACTTATTAATATATTTTCAGTTGAAAACTAGCAACGGTGAGGACAAGCTGGTCCATTTTATGACATTTTTCTTCAGTTATAATAATTGGAAACTGAGACTACAATCAGAAGATCAATGAATTAATTATTTTTGTATATTCATACAGTAACTTCACATGGCTTTAATACTATAATTCATTTGGTTTCAAAAGAAGATACATTCCAAAATTGCAAAGCACTTCTTTATTTTTGTTTTCTTTTAAGGACTTAGCTAATTTGTTCAAGGAACAAGTCGCTTTCATACAGACAAACACCAAAAAGCTCAACCACAGAGTCAGAAAAGAATAGTCTAGAAAGGTTCTATTACTAAAGCTGAGAAGTCAGAACAGGAAGTTATTATGGCATCTAATATTATACCTGTTTGAGGATGACCGCCTGCTTACAGAACTTTTGTGCAGTGTTTGCAACATGCTGTATTTTAGCTGGTATAGCAAAACCAAGTGCTGATAGCTGACGTACTTCTCTTAGGAGAGTCACCAAACGATCTGAATAAAGTATATTTAATGTTCCAAAAATGTGATCCAACTCCATTACGGGACTATTAGCTTGGATGCTAAACCAAAATCAAATTAAACATATTATTGAATATAATTTGATATTGATCTGTTTTAAGGTGCACTTTATAATACTAAAATAAACAATTTTTAAAAGCTTGATGTCATTCTATTACATTTTTCTATGTTTATTAACATTTTAATTCCCATAAATTATTCCAGTAACCTTTCTCCTAATTCAAAACCAGTGAAGACAAGAAGAAATGAACAATGTCTATTGGTTTTGCTCACAAAGTTTTTCTGGCTTGTTACAATAGTTAACATGTAACTCACAGCCAGACAGTATTTCTCAAATACACTGGATCCATCATACTCTCTCAAGCAGGCACTTTACAGGCACCAGCCTTCAGCACTGCAAAGGGGAAGAAGTTCTCTGAGGCAATCAGTCCAAGTACGAGGACTTGGACCAGTGGAACATTTTGGTATAGACAATCAGATGCTAATAGGAACATCAGACTATCTTTAGATTTTACTCCTTTTTTTTCCTACTGTAGTAACGCTTCTACCACCATCCTTCCGGGCTTCTTTCACAAATACTTCAGCTTTACTCATTTTTCACTTTTTTCTCATCTTTTTCTAGTTCACACATTCATTGCATTCCCCTTTGCAGTGAGCTACCTCTTTTCCTTTTAATTAATCTCTTCACATCTTCTAAAATCTCACAATAACAAAATTCTATGGTACTAGCAAGTTAGATGGCTGTTATATATTGCAGTGCTGAATCTGCTTATTTGTTATATTTCAGTGCTTTTCATAAAATAAAAGTTTACCATAAGTATCAACTCCTGTATCCTCTGAAACTGTGGACATATTCTTTTTTCAAATAAAGTTTGCAACACTCAGAGATGCAGAGAGAAGCTGTGTGGCAAATCAATTTAAAAAATATTAAAATATATTTTAATATCCCATGAAGTAATTTCATTATTTTGGGGAATACAATTCATGAGGTTTAAATTGATTTTCTTACCCTTCTTTCATCTGCTCTATTTAGACTGCAGAATTTCTTGTGAATAACAATTAATTTGCTACTCTACGTGTGTCATCTGTGTATCACAGTTATACTCTAATCTCATCTGGTTTCTAGACATTATACTATATGAATTACAATGGATAGCAAGTAGTAACAAGCAAACCAAACATGTCTTTCATTTCAGGTGTTAATAGAAAGTACAAGTTTAGTTATGAACACTGTCCTGCATACTTCACCTTACCAACCAAGCCTGGCAGGATGATGAAATAATAAATTCTTCCATTTTGCTTCTCCGCTCCATCTCAATTCTGTAAAATTTTTTATTCCCTTCGTCAAGTTCTACTGAACTTCACCACGCTACAGATTTCATCATAAACATTATTTAAACAAGAATGTATTTACCAAAGTCCTGACTTAGGATTTGATAATTCTGACTGGATATTCCTAGACCAATCATCAAATTGTTCTTGTTCATATACTTTTAACTGTTCCAGAAAAGAATCTGTACTTCGATGAAAAGTTTGAAATCCAGGTAAGTCAGACAGAAGAGCCTCTGCCAGCTTGATAGCATCATCCACCTTAAACAGAATCACAAAGAAAAGAAGATTAATTTCCCAGTATTCAACCAGAAAAGAAAAATCACCACAATAAAAATCAGTATTACAAAACATCCAAGTGGGATTCAAAAACCAATTAGAAAAAAAAAAGTAATCCTGAATTGTGTCCCAGATGTTCAAACTCCCATTACAGTAAATTGGGTCTGAATAAGTCCACCACAGCTGTCTGCCACTACTAAGATACCCCAAAGTATCCCACCTGGTCTTTAGTTAATACTCCATAAAGGTACAGATCTGCCATGTGTCTTTTGTTGTTATCTGTTTGTCCATGCCAATACACAAAGATATTTCAAATGGGATTTCACATCTACATGTGGACAAATTAAGCAAAACCCTAGCCAGTACAATCATGGAGATTTGAGAGCAAGTAAAAAATTTAGCACAGCCTAGAATAGACACACAACTGACACACATCAGCTGAACTGCTCTCTAAGTCTTTAGCAGACCAAGCACATGAAAGAATTGTGAGACCCCGGCTGCTGCTGTTCTCTCTGCAGGACACAACAAAGTAACACCTTTAAGACCTCCACCCCTTGTCTCATTCAATTGAAATGGGCCCTTGAGATTTCTGCAAATCACAGGGGAGTGCTAAAAAATGGGCTAACAGCTAGTCTGGGATAAGTAACTTCTATTCTCATTCTAATCTATACTTACTGTAAATGACACTTACGTTTACAGAAAATATTTTGCTTGTAACTAGTCAATACTTTCCAAAAAAAGTTCCAGAGTTTCCAGCTAAAGTGTAAATACAAAGTAACAAAAATAACTTGCCAAAATAGTCAAGTATTTTTTAAATTCATTCTGTTGTAAGGGAACACAGAATCGTTTGATATTTACTTTTACTACAGTCTCTGTAGTAAATTCTCTGGCAGGCACTGACTCAAAAAAGTACCACCAAGGAATCCCTTTGATTTCAAGGGGACACTACACAAGTTAGTAATAACAAATGAAAATTAGAATGTCAGAATCTGGCCATCTGTAAATCTTAAATACAATTTTAAAATGCAAACTGGAGCGTAAAATTTAACAAAAAAGCTCCCTCTCAGAATCTGGGTCCTTTTTAAGTCATAAAAGCAGGCAGTTCAGTGTATTATGAAAAGACTGTCTTCTGGGCCAGTTAATAAAATTCAACTTAGCAAGCAGCACCACTGATATGAAATCTTGATTACATAATTCTTGGGAAGTCCACAATTTTTCTGTGGGGAATTCTCCACAGAAATCTCAAATACCATGTTTTAGGTTCTGTGATAATATTGTGTCTAAAAAGTAACAGAATCTGTTACCTTCAGCTCCAGCTGCCGCACCCATACAATATTATTGACAACTTCAGAAAGGTTTTTGCCTGACAGTGGTCCAGAAACATCACCAGGAACACCGTGGCATCGAGTTTCAAAGTCTGTCTGATAGTCTAACACAAGCAAAAGATTCATGTTAAACCAGAAACCTAACAGAACAAGCTTAAACTTATTATTGTAGTTGCAAAAATATGCTAGGGATACTGACATAATTCTAAAAGTAGATAAAGAATTCTAGTATTTGCATTATCTAGCATAATGCAGCTAAAAACTTTTAAATACATTTTTACCTTTAACATAATCTTGAAGTCTTGCTAGCAATGTTTCCCTTTCAAAAAGCAATTCTTTGCTTATATTTGGATGCTTTATCAGTTCCTTATACTTCTGAAATGTTTGAAGAAGCTGGAATATGAAATTTTAAAAAGTTATCTCTTTCTCCTGAAAAAAATTAAACATATTCTGTCACTGCTCATAAGTACTGTCTTTGGCTCTAAATATTTATTCCTGTGCTCTAAACTGAGTACCTAAGAATTCAGTAACTTTATCTTTAGGAAAGTTTTCAGACTACAAAAATACCCATACCTGCTGAGGACTGTCCTGAATTTCTGAAATAAATTTCTTCAATTTGCTTGCTATTTTTTGTTCCGCTGGTGCAATAATTCTTTCATACTGAGAGACTGCTGCTTTCCATAATGGCTAGAGATAATGAGTTCAGGTGTTAATTTAGGACTATCCATATACATCATAAAAAGTCACAGAAAGAATGTGAATAAATTAAAAATAAGCATTATACCTCTGTGTAAGGATTACAGTGTACAGGATTTAGGCCAGCAAAGGGTTCAAACACTTGGGCAAGATGTAAAGAATTTTGTTCTCCAGCTGGCAAAAAGACCGTAAGTTTTTCATGCAGTGTCCTAACAGTTAGTACCTAAAATAGAAAAAAATATTTCATATATCAAATATATTTTTACATAAAACATACATTTAGAATCAAAAAGCACAAGCAGCACATCTCATCCCTCTCCTTTGTACAAGAAACTTTTGAAAGGCTCAGGCAAACGCAGATTACAGAATGCTGCCTGAGTCTGAAAGGCCATAAAAGTGTTTTAATGTCCTTTTTTAACTTAAAACAATGTTGTTTAATTCTGTGTCTAATTAAATAAATGTGTATAATTCAAATCTCTACCTCATCAAGACGTTTGCCAAGTTTGGCCAACGATTCAGGGAAATATTTCTCATTTTTCCATGGATGTAGAGTATAACGTTGCCACAGTTGTCCAGTTAGGTACTCACAAGCTGACACCCACTGCTCACAAATCAAGATGCCAGCCTTTAGATTTTCTTTAACACTGTGAAAAGCATCCTCCCACAAATTCAAAGCTGCTAATTTTCTCTGAACATATCTACCTAGAGAGCCACCTAGAACACAAAGAAGTATACAAAAGCAGTATGTTATGTATGTTTAAAATAATTCTTTTAAATGCTACACCACATTCCAATCACTTTTTTAAAAAACTAGTGTAATGTCTTGATTTCAAACCACACAAATGCATCAGTAACTGATTATTTTGTTTCAAAAGCACCACAATCTCTTAAACATCTCCAAGTTAAACAGAGGTTGGTCCAACACCAGATGCTGATGGATTTGGATTCCGGAATCCACACACAAGCATCTGTCTTTATCAGCAGAAATGGCAGTGGCTAGCTGCCCCCAGCAATCTTTCCCCTCATGCACACACACATCTGGCAGCGGCAGACAAACTCACTGTCTTATGCCTGTCCCAGAACATGGGACTGCTGATGAGAGGATGAGAGAAGCGACATCTCTGCACATCCTGCTCTCACTTCCACACAGACTGAATCAACCTTCATATGGGAGTTTATGGAAATAAATTTTCTCCTCTGAGAGAAAGACAGGGCGTCAGACAGAAGCAAGACAAATCCATTCTACAGGCTGAAAGGTATACAACTCCATCTTGTTATTATCTATCATCTTCCCAAGCATGTGTCAAGTCATCTACCTGAACTGGCTGAACTATTGGGTACTATAAGGCAAATAACATTCATGGATCATAATTACAAGAAGAAAGCAATGCTGTAGGCTATCATGGTACCTTTATGAGGAAGAAGGTCTCTGCTCAAGGATTCATTTACTTTTTCTCAACTGTTTGTTTAACAAAGACTACATAAAGGTTTACCTATTACATCCAAGAGATTATGCATGCGTGGCTGTGGATAAGGATCATGTTCTGTTTGTCTCCACACACCATCAACAGTATCCTTGGTAGTCTCCACCAAATCCACAACTTCAAATAATGAGAGACTATCCAAGTTGTAGTAGTCCTAGAAAAAAATATCCTTAGTAGAATTACTTTGCAACTAGTATTGCAGAAACATTTATACTTTTCTGAAGCTGGCAATTGCTATAGTTTCCTGGGGTTTATTACTTAACAGAATATGGCATAATCCTCTCAAAAAACCAAGCATTTGTGTAAGTTTATCCATATGAAGAATGCATTGATAGCTGAAGCGCTATTCAAGCAAGCGTTTCACAGGTGCCAAAAAGTTTTGCACAATAGCATTCATTATTATTGTCTGCGTTTTCAGTTTTCCTTTTTATTAATTTCACGAGTCAATTTCTAGTTTACAAACTGTAGCATACTGTTGTATTTCTACAGGAACTCTAGTATTCAATGGTCAATTCTGCTCCCAATTAAATGTTGGCATTCCCCTGCACCATTGTCACTAGAAACTACATGAATGTCATTTAAAGTAAAATTTTGCCTAAGAAAAAATAAGTAAATAGTTATATACTCGTATATTTGAAAATAGTGTACATACACTGACATAAAAAGAGTGGTTTTTACTAAGTCTACAAATATATCACTGATCACACAAAAGAAAACATACTTTTGCAATGTCCTCAAATAGGTCTTTAAAATGAGAAGCTCTCTCTTTACTGCACCATTTACTTCCATGACGAGCACATTCTATCCAGAACTGAAATTCATCTGCTGGTGTAAGTATAGCTGCAAATAATAATGGGAAATGTTTAAATATGAAATACATGGATGGTCACAAAATATTTTCATTCAGATCGTATTTTTTAAAGCAAATTTTTACTATGTGATTATGTAATTATCCTTCAACTTCTGACTCTGACTAGATATAGTATCAAGTTCATATCAAGAGACCAGAGTTGATCACCACTAATTCCACTCTACTCACCACAACCTGTTATGTTTCACACTCTGCAGTCACTGGGATAACAAAGATTGAAAACTCAACCTGTAAATAAATTATTTACTCCAAATTTTAAATTAACTATAAAAGAGGGAATTTCAAAACAAACCTTGCACATCATCTTCACTTAATTTTGTTCCTGTGTAATTAGGATCTGACCTTCTGAGAACAGTACTTAAGCCAGCTTCAAGCTCACTTAAAAGCTTCTGGAGTTTGGGATCAAACGTTTTACTCCATCTCTCATCCTGCAATGAAAATTTCAAAAACTGTGACTCACGTGATAGAACAATTACTATTTTCCTCCCATTAATCTTAAAAAACAATTACTTAGATTAATAGCAGTAACCAACCACATGGTGAGACAATGTAATAATTTATTTCTCTTAAAGTCAAGGAAAAGTGCCTCATTCTTTTCACTTAACACTTCAGAATAATACTGTAAAAATTTTTTATCACAAAATCCATTCAGTTGTTGGATATATAAAGGCACTCTGAAAGTGTGTTCAAAATTCTTTGGTAATGAATTCTCTTAAGTTAAATTTGGAATTTTCTTCTCTATTAGAATCTGGAAATTGCTAGAATCAAGTATTAAAAGTTATTGTGGTTTTTTAAAATTATTTTATTAAATATTATGACATACAAGAAATTAAAAATATTTAAATGCCAAATATCTGCTTGTTCAGTTTATGAAACACAGCCATGGTCATCTGTTTTGAAAAAAAAATCCACAATGGAAATATATTCTTTAATGGAACAGAAGGAAAAGCCTCAGAACATTGTAAAAAAAGCAAAACTATGAGAAATGCAGCTGTTCAAGTTAATCTAGAGTCTAGCACACCTATCTGCCACATATTAAAAGTTTGCATGATACTATATATAAGAATAACTAAAACAAGAAAAGAAGACAAGACGGGAATTACTGGTGGAAGTAAAGTGCTTTTATCTCCATTAACCACCACCGCCCAGTATATTCCACATTTCTAGTGAGGCATATGTACGACCAGAATCCTCCTCTCATCTTTACTGATAGGAGGTGAAATACCTTCTTTAGAAATTAGAAGCATCATCCATTATGTAAGCGCTTAAAATGTATTATTTTCAAAACATAAAATATTTATCTCAGAATAGTTAACATCCTATGGAATTTCAATGTTTCAGTATAAAACTACAGAACATTTAAATTGGTATATTGCTCACCTTCAGTAATACTGGTGCAAAAACTTGTCGCACAGCTTGGTAAAGGGTGTAAATTGGTGAATTTAGCATAGATGACACAAGAATATTACTATGAAGGTTATCTTCTGTAATTACATCAGGTCGCAGCTTAAAGAACACCAATACATTATTCTTTGAATCAGTAGCTTCAATCTGTAATAATCAAGAAGACAGGATTTGTTTAGAAAACTGTCATTGACTGCATATTATACTAAATTAAGTACACTATTTACACAAATTATTTACATCAAGAAAAAAAATACAAAATATAATACCACTCCCTGTGGGCTCTGATAATATTCTCGTGGTATCTCATTTGCACAAAAAATTAAAACTTTTATTATACTCCTTCCTGAGTTCATAGGAACCTGAATTCCAACATCAAATACATAATGCCTTTTTCATTATAAAATATCTGTAAATACCGTAATTATTTATGCTATTTTGCTTTTGAAAACACCACTTACCACTTTGGAGACAAACCAGAAACTACATCTTGTGCCTAGAGAAAACTGAGCATGAAGTCTATCTTTTTTTTTGCATTTTTATGGGAATATTTTTCTAAATGTTCAGTATTGTTCTCCTGAGTCTGTAAATACATAACTATCGCAATTCATAGATTTCTCAAAGACAGAGAAAAGCATGCTCCTTCATCAGTAAAATTGTAAGTTGTAACATGACTCCTGGACTTCACAGTCCAACTTAAGGGTAAAGTTCCAAAAATTGCCATAAGAACAATTACTGAAACTATTCTTGGCCAAGGATAATTCATAAAACAGGAAAACATTATTAAATATTTGATAAAGCAGTAGCAAAAAGATGCAACAGCTGAAATGCCAAATTCTGTGCAACTGTAAACATCCATGAACTTTTTCTGTTAAAAGAAACAGAGGGCTAGTAAGGACAGCTTTCAATTTTACTTGACATATGAGTTTTACTTTCTTATCAAGTCTTTAGCCCAGCACCTACCTACAGACACCGTTTCAACTGAGACAATAGGAATACCTTAGCGTCCTGATATGCATCCAATCTTCACAGCTGCTGACAAGTGTCTTTCTATATTAGACAGTGGCTCAGCAGCACACCCCCAAAACTGGTACATGTAAATGTCCATTCCTGCATGAATATAGCATGCACTAGACTTCACAGACTACACAGATGATTACACCAGGAGGTATGTAACTTACTGGTCCACACAGCAGTTCACATGTTAACAACCCATTACACTAGTCTTCAGTGCAGAAAAAAAACTGTCACTGACACAAGAGACACCACGTCCCTGGTCTCACAGCAGAATGATGGGACGCACATCAAGACGTGCGCTTTGTGTGGTAGGCACCACACCGCGTCCTGACTACATGGTGACAGTCACTGTACATCACACCCCACGGTATCACTCGCCTGAGTCACTCGCTGAGCACAAACACTTAGAGCACAACTTTTCACACAGTGAAACTCAGATTTGCTCAGAGCTGGACTCATCAGTCTGCAAAACACATGATGTGGACAAACACCCACCTTGGGACTTGTCAAATATCAGCCATTGTGCCACCCATTGGGCCACGCTTCCTGCACGGGCATCGGCAACGCAATCCTTCCAGCTGCCTGCATGCACCCTTGCCCAGGAACAACCCATACATCAGAGCCACCTGGCATTTGCAGCAAGCTAACATGCCATCCTCCAGGCCGCCTGACATTCACACAGCGACAATATACAGCATGTTAAAACTACGCACCAGCACGATCCACTAACAAATATATCACACAGCTGACCATACACAGTCCTCACAGACTCGGGCCAGTCATTTATGGAGCTGACACTGAGGCCAGCATAGATAGCTGCAGTAGGAAGACGTCTCTCCAATCAGACTTTCCTGAGCGCTAAACCTGGGCTGGGCCCCAGACTCTGCATCCTCCCTCGCACCCTGGGATGCAGCGGCCACGCCAGATCCACAGGCGCCTGCACACGCTCGGCCGGACACCTCCGTACCTTGTTGGACGCCGTGAGCTGGGTGCCCGAGTGCTGCACAACGAGGAGGAACTCATTGCCGTCGTCGAGGAAGTTCGCCAGCTCCGGCCGGCGATGGAGCCCCGCGGCCAGGGCAGCGGGGCCCACAGCTGGATCCAGCCCGAAGTAGTTAGCGGCCGTGGCTGCAATAAAGCGCTTCCTCTTGTCCCCCTCCCCGGCCATGCTGGCGGGACGCACCCCCCCACCAGGCAGGATCAAGGCGGGGGTGGATCCAGAACCGCACGGGAGTACATGGAGGGCTGACGGGAGAAGAGCAAAGGCGGGCGGCGGGAAGGACGGCGGCTCCCGCCGGGGCACAAGACGAGGCCCGAGGCCTCCCGGCGTCCCTGCGTTGCCAGGACCCGTCACTATGGTGACTGAAAATGGCGGCCCTGGAGCGCTCGCGAGCTGGGTCCGGGTGGCGACGGGCGAGCGCCGCGCGGCTGCCGCTGGCAAGGAGCGAGGCAGCGGCCGACGCGCTCGGTGCTCGGCAGGCACCACCGGCGGGGCGGGGCCCGGGCGCGGGCGCCCTCTGCGGGCCGGCCGAGGCGGGTCACCCCGCGGTGCCCGGCGCTCCGGCGGCTGCCCGGGGCTCGACCGGCTCGAAAGCTGCGCGGCTTTTCCCTCGCAGTCATCGAAGCGTCTCTCCTGCCGCCAGCCGCGCTACGGCTCCAGAGAGCGGCCAGGGCCAGCTGCAGGGAGCCTCGGGGGGCTGCGACCCTGCAGGCGGTACCGTCTCGCCGCAGGGACCCCTTCCCCGCAGCCCCCGGCCCTCCGAGCGAGACCGGGCTTCGGTGGCGGAGGCCGGCCGTGTGGGACAGCTGCGATGCGCCACGAGCGGGCGGTGGCGGCACCAACAACTAATAACTGCAGGATAAATGGGAATCGCGGCACATTGCGGCGGCGTTGCTGCTCCCGGCGGGAGCCCTGCGGCGGGCTGGCTGGTGCTGCCTGCGGCAGATCCGCCACCGGCAGCGCGTGCTCCGCCTTCCCGGCGGTTTCGCCCGTCGGTCAGCGCTCACCAGCGCTTCCAGCCGCGTCTTAGCACGAAGAGCGCCCTTACGGTGAAGAAAGCAGCTCTGTTCCCCCCGCAGCCGGCCCTTCACCCCGCCACCGGCCGCCACCCCCAGGCTGCTGGCCCGGCCACCCCCGCCCGCCCCGCAGTCCCCGGTAACGAAGGGCTCGCGGTGTCCCGTTTTATTTCGCTGTGAACACGCCGTAAGAGCCGCACAACCCCCGTTCCGCGCGCTCGCGCTCCGCCCCCGCCACAATCAGCCGCCCTTAGAGCCACCCGCCCGAGCAAACGGCCCCGGGAGCTGCCCTCGCGGACCGGCTGAGGCCCCGCGGCGGCTCGGCGGCAACGGCCGGCAGAGCCACGTGGGCGGGACCCGGCCCCGCGGCGGGAAGGGCGCGAGCCTCGCCCCGCCCACTGAGGGGCGGGGCCACGGCGGTGCTGTCACTTCCTGCTCGGCGGTGTCTGTGTCCGGGTCGCTCGCCGTTCCCTGAGCAGCCGTTACCGCCCGGTTCCCCGCTCCCGCCCCGGCTGCGACACCCGTTGCTGGGACCGGTGTGGCGGCGGCGTCTGCCCGCGCGGCGAGCGGGGGGGTGGGGGGACGGGGAGGAGCAGGGCGGGACGGAGCTCCTCGTCACCTCAGCGCCGGTCTCGGGAGGCGGCGGCCGGGGGGGCGGTGAGCCCGGGGGAGCCTCGGCTGCGGGCCCCGGCAGCGGGGCGGCCCCCGCCCCGAGGCAGGACGATGCCGGTGAAGAAGAAGAGGAAGTCCTCGGGGTCGGCGGCTGCAGCGGCGGACGACACCGGCCTCAAGAAATGTAAACTCGGCAGGTACCGTCTGGCGGCGCGGCGCCGCCCGGCGGGCAGCGGCGTGCGGGGGGGCCGGGCCGGGCCCGTGGCGGCGGCTGTGGCCGGCTGTCACGTCCCGGGCGAGCGGCCGCGGGGCTCGGCCGCTCCTCCGTGGCCGGGGGGGGCTCTGGCGGCCCCGGCCGTGCGGCGGCTCCGCTCCGCACCGCGTGCCCCTGGGCTGCGGCATCCCTTTGTGCGGTGGCCGCGGGGCCCGGGGGGGTGGGCACGGGGCGGCGGTGCGGGGCCCGGCCGGCTCCCCGCGCTGCCCGGGTCGTGCCGGTGGATCTGTGCCCGGGCGCTTGGCGCGGCGTCGCCGGGCAGGTCCCGGGGGCAGGGAGCGCTGGTGCGGGCCGCAGCGTCTGCGTTTGGCTGGTTCCCACTCGGGGGAGAAACACCACGGAACCGCTCCCGTCCATCGCTGGTTTCGCCTTTCGCTCTGCCGGTGGGGTCAACTCCAGCGTTTGTCCCCACATTCATTCTAACCGTTTGCCTCGGGTAGGCAGCTCTCCTCATTTCACCGTTGCCAATGCTCAGAGTGTCTACGGTAAATCGTCTCTTTTTCTTTTTTTTCTTTTTTTTTTTTTTTGCAGTGAAATGGAAGGAGAGGTCAGGACACTCCAAAACAAAATCAGGAAAGGTTTTTCTAATAAATTCAGGAGTCTGAAGCAGCTTGTTCATTAAGTACTATAAAAAGACCACTTACGCTGTGATACCCGAAAATTACCATTAGAATGATAAACCATTAGTATGGTGTCACAGGAGGTTCTAGTGTGGCTTCCCTAAAGTAACTGTATGCCTTCTTAATCTATTAGAATTTGTTAAGTATGTTAGTAAACCAGTAGTTATGAAAAACATCCTGAGGACGTAAGAATACAAAGGACTTATGAAATCAACGCTATGGGAATAGCTATTGCAAGAAACTGTGGCATATGGCATTTCTCATAGGCTGGCCAAACTTGAGTTTAGAAGTACCCAGGCTCTTATTTTGTTATGACTGTTCATTTTGGGTAACTGTTCCAGAGCTCGCTTTCTGCAGTCATTAATGATCTTTTAGTTTCAGTATATATATATATAAAATATATATAAATCACTTATAAAAAATAAATTTAGTCATAGCCAGTTAATAATCATTCTTGTGCCTGCATTATCCTTTATATAACACTCCTCCCTCATGGTTCTGCCTCATATTTGGAGTGAGCGCTTATACTTTCTCATGCTTTATTTTGTGAAATTAAACAAGCTAAATTCTTCTGGTTTGTAATACTGATTTTCAGTTTCCTTGCTCATCATTGCTCTTTTCTGCATCTGCTCCAGTTTCAGTTCATCTTTCTTGAACACTGCTGACCAAACTTTTATGATCTTAATTTCTTTTACTTCAAAAAAAATCTTTTGAAAGCTCCTTAAAAAATGCTCTACAGGAAGCCAGTAGTCATTGGGCAAAACTATGACATAAATGAGAGTTCATGCTAGCTGGTCACAAAATACACAAGCATTTTTGACCTAGCCTTCTTATATAGCAATATATTGGTAATATTCTTTAATAAAACCACTGATTACAAATGGATATATGTTAAACCGGATAAAACCAACAAACAATAGTGTACTATATGGCTTTGTTTCTTTCTGGTGACTTGTGTTTTCAATGGCAGTTTAATGGATGCTTGTCTGTAGTACATCTTCAGTTCTAGCTTACAGCACATAAGGCTTCATCTTGGAGAGCGTTGCTTTCTCTTCCAGTGAAGCTTAAAATGATACACAGGAGATAAAGCTGTTCACCAGCTCTCAGAACTGAACTATTCTTTTCCTACTTGACGTTTTCATTTTAAAATTGCCGTGTAGGAGCTGCATAATTTTAAATCCTCTCATACAATTAACTTTCACCTCATTCTTAGAAATAATCTTAGCTTGTTCTAAAAGTCTGTAACTTTGTATTTGAAAGGAGTGTGCAATGAAAAGGTGCTGCAGCTCCTTACTGACTAAAGATGCTTTCATGTGGTCAGTGTTTTTATGGGAAGAAATCAGTTATTCTATGTATTCTTTTAAAGAATGATAAATTATGATCACTTTGTAGGCAAACTGGGTTGTGTGTCACATAATGAAGACAATGTGAGGGGGAAGCTGTGTGTGCTGAGCAGTTTTAGTCTTACCATAGATTGCATATTACTATTCTGGTATGTGTACCAAACATCTATAGAATTTACAGATACTTAGTTACATGTTTAATGTAAATAAATTGACCAAGTTTTCTTTCCAAATTTGGATGCTTAACTATAAATAGCCTGACTTTTAAATATGTCAAACTCTGCAGCTCCTATTGACCTAAATGGGATCTGTGCATATTCAGCACTCTTGAAGATCATGCTGCTTATTAGAGACCTCACTTTAAATGCCTGTATATATAAATATAAGTAGATAATAAGGCATTTGAATTATTGAGTAGTGATATTTTGACCATCTGTGTGTGGGTTTCTTGGTTTAATATCTACAAGATAACAGTACTGTTGCATTTTGGAGAAAGTAATAGTTGTGATAAATTGGGCTGTATGTCAAGGAAATTTTATGTTTCAACCAGTGTTGAAATAGGCTGACAGACAGTTGCCCTTTAACAAATTCAGCTTCATTGTTGATGTATATTGACTTCATAAAACAGTTTAAATAGTTTGAACTGATAATAAACAATTTGGTATTTAATTTTCAGTTATTTCCCATTTCTCATATTAAAATAACACCTATCATCCTTGTGTTTCTATAAGCTATTGCAGATCACAAGCCTCTGGTAAAGTAATAAGCGGAGAAGAACATTTTTCAAGCAAAAAGTGCCTGGCTTGGTTTTATGAATATGCAGGTAATATCCAATGGATTCATATTTAAAACTGTATGGTTTTGTTTAAAACAAGCAAATACATCAAATATTATTTACATTTTGCTTTTTTTATGGTGATGTAGACATAAAAAATAGGTTCATGTTCACTTCCTTATTACATTCACTTGAATTAGTATAGCTTTTATTATAGCCTTTTCCGTATTTGTTCTTTTTTGACTACTTCTTTGTGCTTTATAATTTACCATGGCGTTCTTTAAAATTAAATAACTGATGTTGGGCAGTACAGCGTTGAACCAGGATATACTGAATGATTCTACTTCCTGGTTTGAAATGACCAAGTAGAAGTCAGGACATTGAGAGATAGTTTAGGTGGAAGTTTATTTATCTAACTAGATCTTGTTTATAATCAAATTGGAAGGATAATGCAATAGTTCATCATTTAAGCCTCTTGGTTTTCTATTTTACGAAATAAAATCATAGGTGCTAATGCTGTTTTTCCTATCTGAGAATCTGTCCTAATATTTTTGATGTTCTAAATAACAAATGTTTCATTCAAAAGTGTTAGATGTAGCCTCTTTCAAATAAATCAGAATTGCTATCCAAGTAATAGTTGCTTTCAGTAACTATGCAGTGTATTTTGCAGAACTTATTAGACTATTACTGCCATTTATTTACCAATTATATGGTTAGAAATTCAGGATCTGTAAACTCTTACTAATTTCTTTTCTTGCCTAGTCACTAGTTGAAGTCCATCGTAACTAGTTGGTGATTAAAACTCATTAATGGCCAGTTTGCAGTATGAAATGAGCTGATGATTCATCTGTCAGCAATTGGTTTATTTATCGGAACTAATATTTTTCCTTGCAGTCTTTGCACAGTAATGAACTACTCCTAATTCTAGTATTCTGCTTTCTAATTTAGGTTTGAGGCATATTCTTTAGGAGTAGAGAGTCTTTTCTGAGGAAAATGATAATAATGTGCCTGCACATACTTTTAACTTTTTTAAGGCCTGTAAATTTTGGTTTTGTTGTTGAGTCGAGAACTGAGTGTAGGAGGCTATATTTTGTTAGTTAACCAGTAACCAAAATATGCTACGTTTCTAGCATAAAATAGAGTTCCAGTGAAATTATACACCATAGGAGATTAAATGTTTCCATTAAAAGAAAATTATATACACACACATATATGAATTGTACATATGATTTCTGGGCCAAAAACACTGATTCAAGTTTATACTTGTCATTACCAGTGAACCCCTGTATGTGTTTCTCTTCATAACTTAAACTTTCAATTTTTTTAACACATTCTGTGTAAGGGCTTCTCAAAACCAGATGGCAGTGTTTTGCCTTGCTTACCTAGATGAAATGCTCTTTGCAACATTTTTCAAGAGGTTCGTGTTCTTAAATGCTAGCTGCATTTTATTTTCCTGTAGAAGTAGACATTTTCAATAGTTTTTATTGACTTGATTTAAAGTCTGTTATCCAAACTCCTAAAAAGAATTCTGCTTACAGTAACAGCAGCTGATACAGATTAATTGGAGACAGGTATTGTCCAGGAGAAAAAAAAAAAAGACTGTTTTGTCTACGTATACAGCAAAATTTGCCAAAAAATTGTAAAATGGCATGTTGTTTTGGAAGATAAGGCCTTTACCTTTTGCATGGGTTCATATTCACTAAGGCAATATTAACATAATGATCCAAGACACATCAAAATAACATGTCAACAGGCCTTCTAATAATATTTGATTGCCCGGGAGGTGTTATTTTTGGAACAGGCTTAGCAGAAATAATTAAAACCAGAGACTGATTCAGAGAAACAACGTATTGTAGAATGTGTCTGTATGTCTTTAAATGCACTATTTTGTTGCTTTTTAGAGGCCGCCTTTGTGTTAAAATGGAAAAGTGACAGCATAACACTAACTGTTGTCCTGATCAAGTTATTTTCATTGTGGTCATAAATCTTTTTCGGCTTTGTATGTGACTAACATGCTTAGCATTTTTCTGATTCATTGTTATCACTCTCCTTATTACTTAAGATCATAAAACTCACCTTACGTTATTTGAAGTTTCATCCTCTTCTGTGTTGGTACAAACTCATAATGTTAACACCATTGAAAGAGTAATATCTGTAATAGTAGCTCAGATGGAATTAATTTTTTTGTTGTTGATAAAATAACTCTCTGAAGAACAGTATTCATAGAGTAACTTCAGCACAGAGTAGTGATACCCAAGTTGTCTTAAACACAAGTGACCACCACAGATACTGGAGTTGAGCTATATCAGTGGGAAGCCCAATGGAGTCTTCTGAAAACTCACATACACAAAGTGAAATAGCTTGACTGCTGTTGTGGGGAGGTAGTGCACAACGTGAAAGTTCTGGTTTATTTTTGCTTTTAGTTCACAGTATCACTTCATATGTAATATACATGTCTCCATATTGCAGTTGATAGAATGGTTCTAACATAAAACCTACTTAATAGTGTTTAAAGATAGCCTGTATGCAATATAGTCTAATTGTTGCGTGTAACCCATGTGAGCAGTGAATGTTACTTAAATTTCAATCTGGTTTCTTTTTGGTTTTGAAGGTCCCGATGAAGTTGTGGGACCCGAAGGAATGGAAAAGTTCTGTGAAGACATCGGTGTTGAGCCTGAAAATGTAGGCTTCTTGCATGATACTAATAACAGTTTAAAAGAGAATATTGGATAAGATTAAGTTCTGTGTAAAACTCTTAACTTCAATAAGCAAAGAGTTGATCTCTTCCTGCTTTTAGGAGCTATTCTAAGATATTTCAGCTGAACACATCAATTATGTGTGGCTGGTGTGTGAGACTTTTTTGTTTGGTTTATTATTTTAATTTCATTTTCAGAATATTGATATTTCATTTTCAGAAAAATGAAATTAAAGATTGCACATAGCTGAATTATTAAATGGTAACAAATATAAAGTGCAGGCATGTACAACAATTGCTAGAATGTTTGAATGCTCAGAGTTTTGTTCTTGGACGTCTAGAAATCAGCCTTTTCTTACATACTGACTACTTTTTCTCCCCTTGTCTCTTTCTCCCTAGATTATTATGTTAGTTTTAGCCTGGAAACTAGAGGCTGAAAGCATGGGATTTTTTACCAAGGAAGAATGGTTAAAAGGAATGACCTCATTACAGTAAGAGTATTTTTACATATATAGTAGGATGTTCTAATTTTATGTTTGTACAAGCAACTTAATTATTCTTGCCCTCAGTTTCTTGTACATTGGCAATAAGACACAGAAACTCTTGCTTTTAGGTCTGGTCTGGGTCAACAGCTGGCAGTAGCTACTGTTCATCAAGTTGTGCATCTGATGAGTTCACTCAAATGCTAAAGTTCTGTCTAACCCTAGTAAGTCAGGATTTGGTGGCTTATTTTTCTTACAAAATGTTAAAATACCATGCTAGTTAGCAGACACAAATAAGTAGATCTGGAAATACTCATAAGCATAGCTCAGCACTGATATTCTAGAAAGTTTTTATTGATTTTTAAGCTTTATAGATGAGGACTCATCAATAATAGTTTTGGTTCTTAGTGTTATTTATTAGATGCATAACATTTTTCCAATTTATAAATAAACTTCTTGTTCCTTCTGTTTTATAAGAATTTTTGGTGAGATGCCCTCCCTAAAGAGGTTCGTTCTTTTGTGAAACTGATCAGCTTTTTGTGAGGCTTAGTTCAGTTGTCACTTTTTGTTCTTCATGAAACTACTTATGATACATAAATGTTTAACAGGTGACTTGTTATGACACTGAAATCAATATTAAAAATGTCAGGGAACTACTCCTACAGCTATGGCGTGGTGGGAAAGAGGGGGCTGATCTGACTCTTGGAGTTGGCACAGTTGCCCCATCGGTTGTGAATTGGTTTGGGAAATTGTATTGGGTAGATACCCTCTGGTTATTCAAGACTATGGAGTGAGGCCAGCCCAAATCTCTTGTGCAAATCTTACTTGATTTGGGACCAGCCTTCTGATGGATGCCTTAATTGTTTTGTGACTACCAGAAACTCATAAATTTAGTAAGAGCTGGAATGATTAAATTGCCTGAAATTCAGGACAACAAAGATTATATTCTGCGTACATACATTTTTAGATGTAGTGAATGGGTATAATTTGGTCACTTCTCTGAAGTACTTAATTTTTATGCCCAAATGGAAGCTCTCAAGAGTTAGCCAGTCTAGCAGAATGAAAGCACAAAGACTTATGAAATCAAGCACTTCTTCAAAACCAATATTATAGACTTTGTTTCTAATAATCTGCTGTGATTAGGAATCTTCTGCTTCTTTTAAGAACAGAACTGGTCATGCTGTAGGCTAAATGTGTTTTTGACAGAAAATATGGTATTGCTGTGCATTTTTGTATAAATAGACGTGATCAGAGCACTTGCCTAAGCCTAATCCTGTTAACCTCTATGTTTTGCTTCCCCTGGCTGTGCTCTAATAGCAGGCTGTGGACTAAGGAGCTGGATGAGGCAGTGACACTCACGTAAAGGAATTCAAGATTCTTTGGCTTAAAAAGAGAATATAAATCTGTAGACTTGTGCTGTTTGTGCTTACTGGGAGGGGAGGATCATATTATGAGATTCCATCTGGAATGGGGAAGTCCAGCTTCTCTTGAAAGGTTTGACAGAAGTTTTGAAGGAGAAGGATTTTACGCTCTTAAAGCAATAGACTATTACTACATTTTTGCACAGCATTTTAAAATTTTCTTTCGTGAAGAAACAACATTAAAATGCTTTAAAAGCCCAGAGTGTATTCTAAGTCAGAGTTAAATTACCGAATCCTTATTTCAAAATGTGAAATGTCACATAAGGTAATTGCATGAACAGGGTTGGGTGGAATTCAGCTACAAAGTAAGACACCTAAATGTGTGGTTTATATGCAAGAGCTGGATTTCTTAAACTTACTGCAGTCTTTGGAGATCTAGTCAATGTAGTGGAGCCTAGGGCAGTTTGCCCTAAGACCTAGTGACTGGTCACCTGAATTGCTCTTGCGGGTTGGTTGGCTAGACCTCTGTGAATGGCAACAACTAAAGTTTAGACACCTAAATCTAATCTACAGTCAGATGCCGGCATTTGAGTGCTGGAATCTTGAAGTGACATTCTTTTTGTGTGTGGTCTTGTGATATGCTGATGAAGTTTGTTCTTTAGAGAGGAGGAGAAAAATAAATATGTGTTAAGGTATACACTGTCAGAATTAAGGTGGATCAAACACTAAGTAGTAGCTTGTAAGACATAAACAACTTAAGCTGTGAAAGTGACGTTTCTATTGTATCATGTTGGTAGGGTGAATTCTGCCCTGTGTATATATATATGAAATCTGGGTACCTGACTCTATGTTGATCACCTGGAAGTCTTTTCATACTCAGCAGAGAGAAACAAGTACCTCTGTTGGGCAATTTATTTCAGCTGGTTTTAACACATTTTTAGGATTAAATGAATAGCCCTCAGGAAGTGACCTTTTATCTACATTTCCTTTAAAGCCATTGGAGGGTGAATAACTTAACATTGTGCATTTGACTTTATGTATCTGACTTAAAGCAGAAGCATACCCATGTATTTATCAACTGTAGTTACAAATCTGGTTATGAAATGAAGGTGAAGGAAAAAGGATTATGATTCATGATTTTATTAAACTCCACAGAAGTCATTGTTCAAACTAGGTAAATACAAAGAATTTCATGTGTAAGGAAGTGAGGTGTAAGCAGCTATATTGTCTTAGTACTTCACTGGCTATTTTTTTTTAACCTTAGAATTTGAGCCAAATTTTACATTAAAGCTCAGCTTTTGAAAATGCATGGCCAGGTGAAGGGGAGAGTGCCAAATTAGATTCCAGCTGAGGGAAAGATAAGGTCATGATCTCACATTTTTAGGTACAAGGGAAGCCACGGGAGAGAGGCAAGAGATCAGGTTTGTAACTTTGTGCTGTTTGTAGAATTATTAGTAAAAACAACATATTTGGGTTGATTTTAATTATAGCCTAATTAGCTGCTTTTCCAACAAGCTTTTTGCTTATTACCTTTCCTTCTGTTAATGTTTGTGAGGCTAACGCAAAGCATAGTGTAAACAATTTCTTTTTTTATGCCAGTATAGCATTCAGTGTATACCAGAATCTAAACAATTTCTGGTCTCCAGAACTCTAAATCAGTTGACATAGTAAAACTATGGCATTGCCGGGGCAAAAGATGACCCTTTGCTCTCTTAAACCATTACTTCCTTGGACCTCTGTATGCTCCAGTTATAACATGGAACCTAAATTGCAGAAAATCCTGTTTCAGTGCTTGAAGAGAGTGGATGGACTACATGGATATCATTCCCTTTTGTCCATCTGGAGGGCTGGATGATGGCAGGGAACTCTTTTTGTAGATTAAAAGACCTTCAAGCTACTTTATATACTACCATTAAATGCTTTTGGTTTAATGTTTATATACATCTTACTAATTTTTCTTTTTAGTAAAAGACAAGCATATGTAAATAATTATGAAACGTGAAACATTGGAATATCTGCATGGGAGTTATTGAATCATTACTCTGTCCATGTTAGCTATGCCTCAAATGAACTCTACCTCAATAGAAATCAAAATAGGACTGCTTTGTGGTGCTAATTTAAGTTTTGTTATCCTGATGTCAGGATGTGATGAGAATGTAGTAAGCTAATGTCTAGTTTTGTTGATCTTGAGGTAACCTTATTTAATGCTATCTTTCGTTAAAGGCAGTTCAAGAAATCACATCTTTTTCTAGTCTCTGTACAGGAGTTTGGTGTTAATTCACGTAGTGCTAATCAGAAGGTTGTTCTGACTGAAAAAAACCAAACTGTTAGGTATGGGTGACCTCAGTCATCTTGTTTATGGTGCAGTCACACAAGCAGCTGTATCTCTGTAAAAGAGTAGTTTGACAGCTCCTTACCTCAATCGTGTGAAGAAAATCAGTGGCCGGGTGTGGAAATGCCTTAAATGGCTTTAACAGATAATATGTCCCTGCATTGGACTTCAGAGGGTGGTGCCTGCCTGTCTGAGCAGGATCCTTCTGACTGTTTGGTTTTAAATAGTTTGACAATAGCTCGAGTCTTGAGGCTTAATAATTGCATATTTTCATATCAACTTTTTCAAGAAAATCACTTCTGCATTAAAATATTAGTCAATAGTACAGTATGCAGTAACAGGAGTTTTACTTTGTACTTAAATTTATGATTATCTGAACAATTTTTAAAAATATTTTGTAAGAAATTTAAACATACTGAAATCTGTGTTTATCCATGGTATGGTAAATAATCTTAGTCAAATTATATTTGACAAAATGTGTGGTAAACCCATTTTATTGTACTAATGACATATAAACTACTTAACAATGTGAGCATTTAATTAGGTGTTAAATAGGTGGATTTGTCCTCAGATGTAGAGGACAATATTATTGCAGTATGAAGATTTGAACATAGAAAGAAGAGAGATGAATATAAAATCAGATGCCTTTGTAGCATAGCATAATACTGCTTTAAGGGTTAAATGATAAAATACATAGACTAGTTAGATGGCTGAAGAAAAAAACTCTAATTTTATATTAAATCTACCAAAGCTCTTTTAACAAGATTCCTTTTCAAATTAATGCGTGGTTGATTGCAAAATATATTGGTTCTTGTCATCTGAACACACAGCCTAATTGGCTAATAGTTTTATTTATTTAGCACTGATCTTGGCTGGGGCTCAGTGCTGCTTTAGGAAGATGCTGCTAGAGACAAGAAGTAACAAAAAGCTCCACCAGCTGGAATTGCTATGTTTCTCCTGTCGCAGACTGAGAGATGCAGGCGGACAGAGAGACATGCACGCACAGGCTGGCAGACCTGAGGAACAGGAAGTATCGGTGTGGGCAAAGTACAGCATCAAAGGACAGCATCTCAGCGACCTGCTGCGATACTCCCGAAGGGCCCTTGCTATGGGCTGCTGAGGCAGGGCCATAAGGAGCAGTTAAAGATGCAGATGTATTCTTGGAGAGGCAGGCTGCCAGAAAGGGGACACATTACCAAAGGAAGTATTTATGTACATCTGCATTTCTGAAAGTACTGCTTCTGTCATGTAGGATACAGGGCAAGGTGGAATTCTTGCTTTTTTTTTTTTTTTTGAATCATGGCAGCTGTTATTTTATAAGAGTAAAATGTGACATAACTCTTCTTTTGAGTGAGTCTTTCCTGGAGGATTATCATATGTAAATTACATTCTCCTCTGCCATTCTTGGTGAATATAACCCATTTTCTATTTGAAAAGAAAAGTCCTTGCCAAATAAAATAACATGGAGATCTTCTTTTCTGCCAAAAGGTTATTTTTGCTGAAGGGTTATCCTGTCAACTATCAGACCTGTACAGTCTCATACAACCTGTGAGTTTTCAGTTGAATGGCTACTGACTAATCCAGGTGACAGGCTTATCAGAGCTTGCATTTGTCGGTCATAAAACACAAATGTTTTGCAGAGTCCCTGCTCAATCCTGCCACTCATAATTATATAGTCTTGAAGTGTGTGGTTAGGGTTTGGTTTTTTCCAAAGAGATACGGCATAAAGCCCTTATTTACAGCTGGATTTTCTCATCTTAGTGCACACTGAATACTGTTCTCTCCAAACTTTCATAATGATTGAAAGATATGATAGTGTTGGGTATGAATATAACTTGCAGAGTATAGCATAAAAAGACTACTCTTTGATAAGTAAAGCAGAGACTTTGTATTATGTTGCTGATACATTTTAAAAAAACTTGCTTACAGGAGCTAGGCATTCATCATTTTGGTAAGCTGGAAATGTTGGGCATGTTCAGTGTTCTTTAAGTCACTTGTATAGTATTACTATTATACATCTGATGATTGCATTTTAGTGATTTTAAATTTTTATGTTTTCTGGCATTTTTTCATTGTCCAGATGTTTTGCTTGGAACTTCTAATGTCATTTGGTTTTCTTTATTTTAAGGTGCGACTGTACAGAAAAATTACAGAGTAAATTTGACTTCTTGCGGTCACAACTGAATGACATTTCATCCTTTAAGAATATCTACAGATATGCCTTTGATTTTGCAAGGGTAAGACTACTGGAATGTTAAAAGAAGGTTTTTGTTTTAATTGTTCAATGAGCTTGTACTTGAGTGGTTTTTGTGCTTTCTTTATTCAACCTTAGGATAAAGACCAGCGAAGTCTTGATATTGATACTGCAAAATCCATGTTAGCTCTTCTGCTTGGAAGAACTTGGCCACTGTTTTCAGTATTCTATCAATACCTGGAGGTACAAGTTTCCTTGACTTTCTGAATTATGGCATAGTAGTTGGGCTGTTCTGTGAAAAGATTTCAGGGTTTGTGTTGTTTTTCTCAATAATGTATCCACATTGCTCTCCTCTTGCTCAAGATGCTTATGAAACAGTGATGTTCTTGTATGCATCGCAGATCCTTTTCTCCCTCCCTGTGCCTCACTCCCCCTTCTCTTATCAAAGGCAACTAAAATTCTATCTTAATTAGACTATAAAGGTAAATTTAAAAGAAAATAATAGAGCCCCAGTAGTCTTTTCAGCTGCATCTGTCCTGAATTTCAAGTTTGCTTTGTGTAGATACAGTATGTAGGTACCCTGAGCTCTGTCTGTCTCTGGAAGATTGTGGTCAGCTCAGCTGCAAGTGACTTAGTAAGGTGGATGTGTGTAGGTTGTGGAGCATGCTAGGCTTGAAACTATTCCCTGGCTTCAAATCAATACTAACATTGCAAAGTAGATGTCCTTATGATCATACTGTATTGTACCCTGGAGAAAAGATTTTTGTAATTGTTCATTCTGGAAATTTATCTGAGCTAGGTATGCCTCACTTCAGGGCAAGATGAAAATTTATCAATTTCTGAAGCTTAAGAATGGTGACTTCCTGATTCCCTGCTATTTCAGTTTTGCTCTGATCTTCCAAGAAACCATTTCATGTAATTTCAGAACTATGAAATAAGTACATGAATCATAGTATCATAGAATGGTTTGGATTGGAAGAGACATTAAAGATCATCCAGTTCCAACCCCCCTGCCATGAGCAGGGACACCTTCCACTAGATCAGGTTGCTCAAAGCTCTGTCCAACCTGGCCTTGAACACTGCCGGGGAGGGGGCAGCCACAGCTTCTCTGGGCAGCCTGTTCCACTGTCTCACCACCCTCACAGGAAAGAATTTCTTCCTTGTATCTAATCTAAATCTTCTCTCAGTTTAAAACCATTACCCCTCATCCTATCATTACACTCCCTGGTAAAGAGTCCCTCCTCATCTTTTCTGTAGCCCACTTTAAGTACTGGAAGGCCACTATAAGATCTCCCTGGAGCCTTCTCTTCCACAGCCTGAGCAACCCCAACTCTGTCTGCTTGTCCTCATTAGAGAGGTGCTTCAGCTCCAGATCATCCTTGTGGCCCTCCTCTGGACTTGCTCGAGCAGGTCCATGTCCTTCTTATGTTGAGGGCCCCAGAGCTGGACACAGTACTCCAGGTGGGGTCTAACGAGAGCAGAGTAGAGGAGGAGAATCACCTCCCTTGACCTGCTGGCCACACTTCTCTTGACGCAGCCCAGGATGTGATTGGCTTTCATTGCTGGGTCATGTTGAGCTTCTTGTCAACCAACACCCCTAAGTCCTTCTCTGCTGGGCTGCTCTCAATCCACTCATTGTCCAGCCTGTATTTGTGCTTGGGATTGCCTCGAACCATGTGCAGGACCTTGCACTTGGCCTTGTTGAACTTCAGGGTTCACAACAGGCCCACCTCTCCAGCCTGTCCAGGTCCCTCTGGATGGCACATCCCTTCCCTCCAGCGTGTCGACCCCACCACACAGCTTGGTGTTGTCGGCAAACTTGCTGAGGGTGCACTCAATCCCACTGTCCATGTCACCAACGAAGACGTTAAACAGCACCGGTCCCAGTACCAACCCCTGAGGAACACCACTCGTGTAGTATTTTGAAAAATGGAAAACCAAGGATATAGTAGCTGTTGTTACCCATTAAATTGTTTGTTATGAACTGATTGAAGATAAAAAGAGAGATGAGATGCAGTGTTACCAAATGTAATTTGATGTTTTAATGTTCTGAAATTATTTTCTGTAGCAATCAAAGTATAGAGTTATGAACAAGGATCAGTGGTACAATGTACTGGAGTTCAGCAGAACTGTCCATGCAGACCTTAGTAACTACGATGAAGATGGTGCATGTAAGTATTTGTAACATTTTGCTTATTCAACTATTATTTCAGTCTTTTCAATTTGCATAAAACAAATTTCTGTAACAGACCCAATACTGTGAGGTGTAAAATATTTCTTCTCCACCAATGCATAGTAAAACTGTCCTCATAACCATTCATCTTCAAACTGCAGATATTAATTGTAGTAGTATGCCGGGGTATGATGGTATATCTGAGCCAAGTCATATTCAGTTCAGGATCTAGCAAAGCTGCTTGAAACTACAGACTTGCAAATAGAATTATAAATGGCAAACTCTCATTTTGTACTAATATATAATAAGCTCTAGTTTAACTATGAAGTAGCCTAGCTTCTGGTGCTTGGGGCTCAACTCCTTGACAGTCATTCATATTGTGACTGAATTGCATTAGGCATCCCATTTTGGTCTGTGTTCTAATTATGTGAAACTTTCAAAGCTCTAGGAAGAAGGAATTAGTTGGGCCAGTTTACAATGTAACCTTATTTTTGTGCTTTCAGTTCAGTGCACCTGTCAGGTGTCAGGAACGCTTTTTTCCATAGTTCTAAATAGTGTTATTTGTGCACTTTTTGCCACCCTTGCATTGAAATTATTGTAATCATTTTGAATCTTAATAAGTATTTGATCATAGAATTGGCATGGATGTTACCTAGACCAGTAGTTTTAACCTTCATACTTTAAGAGATGTTTGAAAGACATTGGCAAATATAACTCCAAGTTTCATCCATTTGCAGGGCCTGTACTTCTGGATGAATTTGTTGAATGGCAAAAAGTTCGTCAAGCGTCATAGCAAGAATTCAAAAGAAAATGCAAAAGTTTTTTTGGTGCCCGCCTGTACACAAACTAATGAGAAAAACAAAGGATTGCATTTTCATTCTTAAGAAAGACTTTACAGTAATTTTTTTTCCTTTTTTAAGGAAATTTTCTTGTTACACGTGAAATGGGCATTGAACCACACCTCTTCTGAGACTGAAAGCTGGAGTTCTTGTTTTGAGTCTTATGTTTATAGCATTTATTTCAGTACAATAAAGATTCAGATTTGTGACAAAGGCCTAAAAGTGAAGAATGTCCCTTGAATGTGAGTGTGGTGTCTATTTTTAAAACCAAATCTTTAAGATTATCTTTCTCAGAAGTGCCCTTTGCTATGAATTTTTGAAGACCTTAAAAATACTTAACTGGCACTGTTGCTTGCTGATGGTATGACTGTCTTGTGTGACAAACGTTAGAAGGAATGACTGATTTTTGGAGCCCTGGTTGGGAGTGTGCTAATTTGCATATTAAGTATCGATCATGGGTTGTGCCACAGTTTTCAGCTCCTGGTGGAGATAAAGGCCTTAAACTCGTACTTTTTTCTTTTTTCTTTTTTGTTCAGTACCCACCCAGTGGCATGGCATTTAATGGCAAGCCCTTTTAAAGCAGAAAGGTGTCAAGCATATGGCTGTACATGCAGAATGGCTGAAAACTAGTTGCCTGCACTGATGGTGAACACAGATACTCTTTGGTACAGTAAGGCAGCTTCAAATTTTTACTACAATTTAGACTTTGGATTGCTTTGTATGAAAAGTGCAATTTATATGTTAAAAGGGAAAGCTGGAAAGACTTGGTTTCAAGCTTTGCTTATGACGTGTTTTAGACTGGAAGCATTCACAACATGACTTTTTTTAATCTCCCTGGATGCTCTTCATACTGTAAGTCAGGAAGAGACTATTAAATCACCTACCATTGACCTGTATATAATAGGCTATTAATTTTTACCCTGTTACTCCATGTATTGAGTCCAATAACTACTGTGAGATTGCCCTTTCAGGCGCTCAGTATTTGTGGCAACCTTTACCTTCCTGCCCAGGAGGCCCAATGCCACCCTTGAGAAGGAAAGGGATTTTAATGAGTAAATGTGAGAAACCAAAACAGAATGAGAGAATGAAGCATTTGTAACTTCTACTTTATTATATAAATATATTATGTAGACTGTGATAATGCCATGAGACTCAGTCAGTGATCAAGGCCTCATTGTGCCAAATACTTCAACAGCTTGAAATAAGAATAGACAATGTAAGCTAGGCATGACTTGAAGATCTTTGCCTCAGGGAAATGACCTGTTTTGCACATCCCTTATTCAGACTAACAAGCATGAGTTTTCCTATCCTTAAGGAAAGCTTTATTCCCAAGATGAATTTTTTTTTTTACAAGGAGGGGGGAAAAAAAGGAAAAGGTGTGAGGAGAAATAATGAGAAGTGGGACAAACTAGTAGTGTGTGCCCATGCTATTGTTCTATTAGAGAGGACTACTCTTGCAATTTACTCTCCAGACCTTCTTGCTGTGGGAAGCAATGCAGTGGTGGTCCATGGGCTGTTCTGCAAGTCACCTGATAGTGCAGTTGAAGCTTGGTTCTGCTCAAATGGAGGGGAAAAAAAAAAAAAGGCATGGGGGGGGGAACCAAACCAAACAGCAGTTGAGATACTGGGAGATCTGCTTGTACAGTGGCTAATGTCTGTGTGCATGCAAACGCATGCACTACAGCTGTTCTAAATATTTTTCCACCTTTTTTAAGGGAAGTACTTAATTTTGGACCTCATGTAGGCTACAGCAGTTCTCTTCAATATGTTACAAGTTGACCATTTGCATTGCTGATAATTATGATTTCACTCATAACAGAGTGCCTTTCATTTGGAAATTGTCCTACCCTACAGAAAGTTAGTGCCAGAATGAGATTAACTTCAAGAGTCTCAAGATCTACTAGTAGATTAAGGTCCTAAAATGCACAGATAAATGTGAACCAATTATCTTAATGTCAAGGGAAGTACTGCTGTATACTGAATCTCTGCAGGGGCACTGATTTCTCAAATTCACTACAATGACTCTCCTTGCTTAGTATGTTTAGACCCCATTATAACTGGGAAACTATCTTTCCAGAAGTTTTGAAACACCGGTTAGAAGATGAATATTTTATAGTGTGATTTAAAAAAAAAAAAAATCAACTTTTTTAGGAAACTGCAAACTTATGTATTCCACTTAAACCAGATGGTCCTAGAGGATGGTATTAGAGTCTAACAGTAGGAGTGATGCATCTGCCAATCCAAGGTGGTCAAGTACTTACCGTTAAGGTGTAAGACACTATGTGATGTATCATTTGTATCTCTGTTAAGGTTTTATCAGTATTCCTATAATAAATCCATGTTTCAGGGATTTATAACTTGGTTGTGTGTGTGATTGAAAATCATCAGTTACTGTAAAACTTTGACTGGGAATGAATGTATTTAAACTACTTAAAATCAATATAGTTTTTCAAATTTGAATAAAATAGGATTTTAAGTTATGTTTTTGTGCTCAAAACTGCAATCAGATTTATTGTTTAAATGTGAACTAATGGCTTGTACAGTTTCATTGTGAGCTGATCACTTTTATTAGCTGTCTCTTATTAAATCATCTTACAGCTTACTGTGGATAAGTGCCAAAAGCTGTTTATTTATTTTATTTTTTTAATTTTGTGCATGTCCACAAGCCAAAACTGCGTTCAGCTAAATGCTTTCTTTAGTCTTTGAACTTCAATTTTGCTTTGCTCAGGTGCATTTCAGTCTGTTGAATAAAAAAAGTGACACCTTATTTTTCAGTATTCTAAGATGAAAGTTCACAGGTGAAATATGCTGCCACAGTTATGACAAATAATAAAATCGAAGGTGAAATGTCTTCCAAAACTAAATCATAGTGGTGTCTATCTTGATGTTATAAATTTCAGTTTAATCTCACGTTCATTTCTGATAGTAATTCTTCCTAACATAACTAATTTTTTTCTAGTTTTCTTAGACAACTAACAGTTTTAGTTTTCAAAATCCAAAAACGCCCACTTGTTCATGGAAAAAGCCATACTGGTAGATTGGAATGTAATATTTCTCCTATGTAAAAATGTGATCTTGAATTAAACAGTCATGTATGTTTACCTGTGTCTTTAACTGTATATGTAGTTTTGATGCAGTTTACCTTTACTGTTTAATTTACGTCTAATTCTTTACTACTGGGTGTAATTTCACGTTTCTATAGTGGGATCTGACTTTGGCCCCTGAGGTGACTGAGTGGGCCGCCAGGGGGCGCTGTGGTCCCTGTTCACAGTGTCCCGGCGCTCTCAGAGGCTTCGGGCTGATCTCTTGCTATTGACTGCACAAAAATTGCAAAAGGGACCATAAATTTAATGTTTCTGATGTTTTGTTCATTTTTTTAAGCTAGTGAACAGTTCTTTCAATGTACAAACTTGTACAGGTTTAGCTTTGTTAAGTATGATGAATAAAATGGTATGTAATAGGGCAGAAAACTTGTTTTTTTTGTCATGCTGCCTCTTTTTTAGTTTTTTCTTTTGTGTATGTGTAACTGTTCTTAAAATCACTGAGAAACTTAATTCCAGCAAGATGGATCAGTCTAATTTCTAACTTAACCTTACTGAATTTCTTTGCTCTTATGGGCACATACAGAAAATAGAACTCAACTGAGAGCAACAGCAAACACCGTTCTTAATTATACTCCGTGTTACTAGATGCTGGTAGAACATAATGGCCCTGATAATTAACTGTCATGAATTATTCATTGACGAACACTGTTCCAACAACCTCTTGCAATGCATATCAATGAAAAGAGAATGAGCGTTTCTGTCTTCCCAGGAGATTCTCCGTCTGCACCCCCCCCCCCCCCCCCCCCCCCCCCCCCGCCCACTCTCCTGTTTTTACTAAAGAACTTGGTGTTTTCTAGTGTACTCTCCCATAGGGTCTTTCAGAGCCCATTACAGAAAGGACCAAAGTCAGCATCCCATCAAATGTTTGAGATAGTGACAGTTTTCCTTGCAGACACAGCTTGTTCCATTCCTGACGCTTTCTGGTTGTTGAGGTCCGATGCCTTACCTGCCTCAGGACTGTCTTTTCTCCCAAAGATCATCAGTCTCTTTCAGACCTACGGCAATGCCCGTTTGTTGTCTCTACAGTTCCGTTTTATCTTCTTTTGATAATGAAGTTGCCAATGCTCTCCTGAGTCAGTAGGATGTTTAGAGGTATGCAGACCAGGCATCTCATATCTATATCTACAAATGATAGCAACAGTTCTGTTCCTTCTCTTTACCCTTGTCTTCTGTATCATCATTCTGTATTTCTGTCTCTGTGGGAAAGGACACCCTAGTGTTAGGCAGGCATATTAAAGACTCTGTACTACAAGATGATGTTATCTAGTCTTATCTTAATTTTTATTTTAAACCACTGCTGGGCTTGTCACCAAAATGAAATTAGTTCTTCAGATTTGTATATCACTTCGTCCAGATTCTAAAATTTAATCTTGTTCCTGTTTTTGTCTTAGCTACTCAGACTATGGCATTCCCTGTATATTGGGATCTTCTTAGGTTTTTTTCCCTGAGTAGTAACTGACCATAATAACAATGACAGAAGATGTAAGTTATTGAATTTGTCTGGTTTATAGGGCAGATTTTTATCTTAATGAGACAAGTACTATTTCTTAATCCAAGTCAGTTCCAACACATCTCTATTGAATGACTTGCTACCTTATAAATTATTAAATTGTTATGGTTGTGGCTTGTTCCTCTAGAAACTGTGCCTAATGATAAAGATCCTTTAAGCACAACATTTTTCAGCTTCTTGAATTAAACTTCTTCCCTAATTTGGACAATTGAAGAAAAATCACTCTGTGTTTCAGGGGTTTTGTTCATGTATGTATTTTTATCAGCTCATTAGTGAATTAATGCTGATTATAAAATAATTTAAAGGTATTTCCAGCTGATTTAAATTCTAGCTAATATACAACTTAGTTTTTTCATTGTTTTCATAATTACTTGTTTTCACTGTTCATTTTATGATAGTGAATTAAAGGGCTAGAACATAGTATTGCCAGCTAGTTTAATTTTTTTTTCTGATAATAGCTCTGAGGTGATTCTTTTTAATTTTTTTAATATTAGAATATTTCAGGAAGGTTTACTGTGCCTATTGTAGTAATTTAAATTACAATAAAATGAAATGGTAGATGTGACTTGTAGCATGCCAGCTATTATAAGCTTAATGTGAAATTATTTTTTACATTCCAAATCAGTTAACTCTCAATAAGTTTTTCTAATGAAGGAGGAAATATCCTATGATGTAATGCCTCTTAATAATTAAAACTTACAAAAATTATGACAAACTTCAACAGC
Source organism: Strix uralensis (assembly GCF_047716275.1). Lineage (NCBI taxonomy): Eukaryota > Metazoa > Chordata > Aves > Strigiformes > Strigidae > Strix > Strix uralensis. The sequence continues at coordinate 123,152,823 of NC_133973.1, forward strand.
TTCAGTTGAATATGAATATCTCATACTTCAGTTTGAACATGGTAAAAGTGGTAGTCAGGACACCTGAATGAATGATTCAGAATACATCTGAAATAAATCATTATTAATCCATGAGAAATATAATCACTTTAATTTTTTGTGGATTACAGCAACAATAGGAAGAGGAACATTAGTTATATAAAAATTAGGTCCTCTGCATACCTGTCACTTGCTTTTGAGTTATGCTTTTGTGTAGTGGTTTGATGAAGTGGTTCTACTTGCATGGATCTACAAAACAAAACAAACAGTTTCTTCCCTCATGTGTGTTTGATTTTTGCATCAGGGCTGAGTAGTAATACAAAGCAAAGACCAGTGCTGGAGTTCCAAGGGCTGGGCAGGTCGTGACACTGTGATTTTGTCACGATGTGAAACAGAAATATTCATGGAACACAAGGGAAAGAATAGGAAATATATCTGAAAATAAAATACAGTGATACCCTACCATTTTTCCCTTTATTTCCATGCTTATTTGTTTAACCAGAGGAATGTTCTGTCCCTATTTCAGACTTGTAGTCTGTATACATGCACACACACTTTTATATATAAAAATAAATATATTAATATTTCCCATCTGGTATTCAACTTGGTGGAAACTGCCCAGAGAGGGTTTGAAGGTGAAAGGAGCATTAGAAAGGAGGTTCGTTCTCCTCAGCTTTGCTACAGCATATGTACATTTTTAAGGCTGTGGAGATGGCTGGTCACTTTTGTCCTATGCAAATTTTCCTCAGTGGTGGTTTTTCTGCATTTGAATGGTTCTGTCCTAGCACCCAGTTTGAAGTTTTGATAGGGAAATGCTGTTTTCTCCCTGAATCTTCAGTAGGCTTATTCAGGAGCCATTGCTTTCAGTTATATGGTTTGGGTTTGGAGGTCCCCCCCCCATGATAATTACTGGTCTACAGAATGAATACTCTACTGTGGAAAAATGTCCTGGTCAAGTTGGAGACACCAAACCTAACAATGTTCATAGGAAGACAGTAATTATTACTGATTTGGTTCACTTGTGTGAACCACCAGGATATTTATGTGCCAAGGCCTATTCTTTGCCAGTGTTTCTGACTTTTTTTGTTTATGGAACTGTGATTTTTAGGTCATGTTTTAAATCACACAGCTGTGCCTATGCTGTACAACTGAGTATATGCTGTACTGAAGTTCATTACAATGTGTAATTCTTAAATGAAACGCCTATGACTTTAACGATGTAAGGTGTTATAGTTTGTGGAGCTTCATATATTTTTGCAACATAGTGAGTATGATGCATAGCTCAATGGAAAATCACTGGTTTCTGAAGTCATGGGGAAGTATCTTGTCAGTAGCTGTTTATAAGCAGTGAGTAAGCTTCAAAACAGTTTCATTTGCTATTTTATTTTTTGATGCTCATTCTAATTTCTTAAAGGATCACTCTTCATGGGAGAACATGTTTATAGTCCTTGTTTAATAACAAAGAATATTATTTTTCTATTAATTTTAGAGTTGGGGGGGCAGCTAGTGTACTAGCATGTAAGGCTTCAATTTCATTGTACTAGGTACTGTGTTGTTAATGAAATTTTTGTCCCAACCTAATGACATTACTGTTCTACAAATAAATACTGTGCTTATGCTTTGTATAGTGCTTGTCTTTTAACCAGAACACTCCTGCAATCATAAAACTAAATATTTTTCCATATAAGTATGTCATCTATAGTTGCTCAATATTCCTTAAAAATGTAATTAAACTAAGAACTTGTTTTCTAGTATTAATGTTACCAATGCAAAAGCAAATGACCTCATTTGCATTTATTACTTTGTTTGTATGTTTCTTGAATGTTTTGGCCTTCTTTACCTCAAAGATTTGATTCGTGTTAGCATAGTTTGAGCTGACCAGTGATGATTCTAGTCAAGCTGTACGATTATTTTTGTTAAATTTTGTCCTTTGGAAGTAAATAACAGGGGCCCAGTTCTCCAAACATGCTTAAGATTTCATCCTTACAGAAATTAGGTTGCTAATGATTGGCAAGATGTTTATTTTAGGCCCTTCTATCTTAGGTTTTGTAATGGTTCTGCCATCTCTGAAATAGTGGCTGTCTTAACTACAACAGAAGCAGTAAATACTGATTACAAAGTTTCTGCTGCTTTGAAATACCAGGTGGAAGATAGAGGAAGCGCTCACGTTGAGGTTGGATTGCAGGCCAAATTTATGTGTACATCACTTGGGCTACAGCTTGAAACAGGTGTGAAGTTGGCTGTATTTCTTTTAAGTAAGTTCTTTTTGTTATACTGCAGTGAGAATTACAAGATTGCCATGCTACATTATGCAACGTCTTTGTAGATTTAGAAATGGTGAGGCATAGTAAGGCACAGAGAAATAGAAGGAAGTGTCAGTGTCTGAGATACTTAGCTTTTGGCTGGTATAGTGTGCATTATACAAACAAAATTAGCTGGTCTAAATTTTCAGTCTTTGGAGGTTTCCTTATGCAGATGCTTAACATGCTACACAGAGGGTCTGCTTTTAAGAAGATTGGAATATCAAAAAACGTTGGCACTTTTCCTTTGCAACAATGTAACCCCTTGATGGTATTCTGGTGGCTGCCAGGAAGAGGAAACCATTTAGTTGCTGGATGTTTCCCAATTGTAAGAGAGTCCACAGGAGACACAGGACCAGTGGACTCCTATTCTACTCTTGCACATTTGTTAGAGATGTCATGCTGGACATCAGGAGCAGATGCTTTTTGGCTGTCCCCAGCCACATGTGACACCCCAGAGACAATCAGCTTCTGACAGATTTGATCTGGAGTAAGGAATTGGTAAGTGATTCTCCTAACAAAAGTTTTCTGAACATCTATGTGTTATGAAAATGTGACATACCAATGCTTGGTAGCTAATTTGAAAGGAAAAACATTACAACAGCCATTTCAAATCTAAACGAAGCAGGACTAGGTTTAACCAGCTTTAAGAGATTTCATTTGTGGGCTGAAATTGCCTTTTTGCAGTTCAGAAAGCCTGAAGTTACTTTGGTTTTGCTGAGTTAGCTCTATAGAGTTTCAGCTGGAAATATTACTATGCAACACACAATGCATTTTGTAAACAAGGAAGTGATGATGGTTTTACATAACAATGTAGTGCCAGTAAAATAAGGTTGGGAATAGATAGAATTTCTGGACATAAAAACATATCTTTTGTTATCAAAGGATGGGTTACATGGTTGCTTTGTTTAACACTGTTAATCTGGTTTTAGAAGGACTTTGTACATCCCTCCATTGAATTGAATTTTGCAAATGCTCAGCAGCGTGAATAAGAGTTGCACTGGTGTGTCCTTTGAAATCAATGAGTCGATGTTTTATGTCCCACCAACACACAGGTGAGCAACTGATACTAACCAAAATTTTAGAGCAGCAGTGTATAAATGGACATAGGGATTCCCATGTAACTATTTTCTTCTGCTCTTCCATTGCTAATGGTAAAGCTGGCGGTATTATCCATGCCAGTGGCAGCACTGCACTAGGAGTGCAGCAGCGGAAAGCTTCCTGCCAGCTAAGCACCAGCATTGTTCTTCCAGCCACTTGTGCAGGCTTGGCAGTAAGCACAGAGATGCAGACCATCACAGCCAGACAACTGGAGATCTCTGAGGCATGTCATGGAAGATAATGTAAGGTTGTCTGTACTATACCTCAGTCACAGTGACTGCAGCCCAGAGATGCTGACTAGTTCTGGGAACAGCTCTCCAGTGCATGTGGTTCCATTTCTAAAGGATTTATGAATTGGTTCCTGTTAAAACATGATTAGATAACTTTATCTGACCATTTTATTATTATTCCAAAGATACTAAATAGATGGTTTGAGTGTTTTTGAATGTTGATATACATGCTAAGCACATCAATACTAGAAGATACTCAGTTTGAAGATCTCACGCTAAGCAAACTTAGTAAATATAGCCAAAAGTCTGATAAATCTGCAACACACTTGGAGGTAAGATGTGTTTTCATCATCTAAAAGTATGTTTTCTGTTTGTATAAGATAGAACTTTATATACACAGAAGAACACAATCAGGTTTGTGCTAAAGGTTACTATATTTTGAACTTAGATGAGCACTGACAGAATGTCTGTCATGTACTGATCTAAAAGCACTTTATTCACTGCGCACAGTATTGTAGCTAGAAAATTATTTTCCACTTAATAGGCTTATGTGCCAGAGGTTACAGGGCAAGTGTGGTGGTTTGGCCCCTGCTGGGGTGGGTCTAAGACCATGCGGCCGCAGCCCCTCCCCCACAAAGGGAGTGAAATACAAAGCCCCAAGACTGAAATAAGGAAAGGTTTAATACAACAATGTAATAGCAACACAACCAACAACAACAATAACAATAACAGTAATAGTGATAGCAATGAACAGAGCAAAATAGCTACCAAATACAGCAGTTTGAAGCACGATGTACAAAACCACGAGTGCACCGCGCTCCGCGCCAGGAAAAATGTGACCTGCCAGGATGTGACGTCCGCATGGTATCTGAATAACCCGGCTAGAGCTCCCCCCCCACTGCTGGGGAAACTTAACCCTATCTGGTTAAACCTGGACAGCAAGTCACTGTCATACTGGGAGCCTGTACTGCTCACCAGCTTTACTAACCTTTACAGTCTTGCCAAAACATCTATGGGTTTTATGTCTGCGGGAAGGAGAAATTAATGGACTTTGATCCAGTTGTATGGGTGGAATTAGTGCTGCACATGCATCTACTATTCTTTAGCCCTCATCACCATTCAACATGATTTTACGTAAGGATAGAGTAGCAATTTTGGCTAGGAATTTGTTTATCAGCCTATCTTTTCAACAAGCAGAGGAGAGCTTTACATCTTCTATATTTCCCAGTACAGTTTGCCCCCAAATTGTACATGCTTAATGTGGTTACTAAATGTTCCTTATTGGTACAAACATTGCCAGTTGTTTGCTGTTTATGACCAAACCATAGTGAATTAGCAATATGTTAAAAAAGGAAATTTACAATTTTATGCAAACACAACCTTACACAAGTTTGTAGACAAAGTGTAGAAATGACACCCACAGAGAAATCCATGGTCCCCACAATGAATGTTGTAAACATCTTGGAGAAGTTATGCCTGTATAGTTAAAATTACAATAATGTTTTTCTCCCTAGTTTCAATAAAAGACATCAGAGGATCAATCGTCTTTCGAGGAAATATTTCAGTTAGACTGCTATCAAAGTCAAATGTTTCTGTTTCATCCGAATTACACCTTGGATCTAATTTTTCTCAATTTTTCTCTCATAAAGAATCCAATGTAAAAAAGGTTGTACAAAACAAGAACAAAGTAACCGTTTCTCACCTAGGTAACATGATTAAATCTAACTGAAAATCTGCTACATATAGTTCAAGCAAAGTCGATGCAAGAGACTGAGAGCAGAAAGTATTAATAATTCGGTATTTGGAAGAATATTGAAACAGTAGGTTTCTAGCTACAGCAAGTAAAAAAAAAAAATCCCACCAAAAATTTTGAACTAAGACTCTACATTATAAATGTGTTAAAGTATTGCAGGCTCTCACCCGTGGCATTGACTTTGAACAATTATTTCAAAATTTTTTTAAAAAATGAAATGAGAGACATGTTAAGCTGAACCAAAATGGAAGGTTTTGTTTTGAAATAACGGCTTTCCCTCTTTTTAAACTACGATTTCAAAATTTGTGCAAAGAATGGTGTTTTTTTCAGTCTGAATGTATTACAAAAGACATTAATTAGGTTTAATACAACTATGTTGCCTTCTACAATGGGCCTTTATTTTGTCTGCCATCAGTGCAACCCACTATTATGAACGAATTAAAAATAACCGTCTCCCTACTCTCTCCTATTTTTGACTTGAAGGAGAATGTGCCTTTGTTTAGAATGCTGAAATATAATAGGTTATTTTCAGGTTTAACCCAGAGGGAGGATTTGGAACTTTAAACAGTGTACCTTAGCAAGTTGACTTTTAGGTAAATCTAACCAGAAAATTTGCAGTGAATGCTCATCTGCTGATTAAACAATGTGCATTTAGCAAACATCTTGCATATGCTGCAGTACAGCAGCACAATTTGCCTGTTTGTGTTTTTTAAATTAAGATTAATTTCATTAACAATTAGATTCACACTTAAATTCTGATTCACAGAATCTCTTTAATGGGACAAGAGTCCATCTGTCTTTAGGACTGTGTCCTTGCAAAATACCTAGAAAATGAGTGATGACTAGCAAGAGTCCTGCTATACCCTCCAAAAAGACAGTGTCAGAGACTTACCAGTAGGGCTAAGACTTTAAAACACTATTTTCAAAAGAGATCTGGGAATGCTATCTTTAGGTTATCATGGACATGCAGGTATACCTAAAATCACAGATACAGGAATACACTTGGTGCAATATTCTTAAAGTCTACTTCTAAATGTGTTAATGCAACACATGCACAAAGCACAGCTAACTGTGCAATTAATATGGGAAAGAGAAAGAAATACGGCTCAGAGAGGTTCTGCAGAGTGGGGTTACTATTGGGAAGGAGTAGCTTTGCATAAACATTGGACTTTTTGGTTGCAACTCAAGGAGAAAAGGAGAGTTTACAGCCTTTGGAGAAAGGGGCTAGCCACTCACAGTGATTACAAAGAGGCTGTGAGGCTATGCAGGGCGGAAATCAGGAGGTCCAAAGCCCAGCTGGAAATTAATCTGGCTTCAGCAATCAAAGATAACAAGAAATGTTTCTATAAGTATGTCAATAGCAAAAGAAAGACCAGGGAGAGTCTCCATCCCCTGCTAGATGCTGAAGGAAACTTGGTAGCAAGTGATCAGGAGAAGGCTGAGGTACTTAATGCCTTCTTTGCGTCAGTCTTTAATAACAAGACTAGTTGTATTGAGGGAATCCAGCCCCCTCAGCCAGATGATAGAGACTGGGAGAACGACCCCCCCGCAATCCAGGAGAGAGTCAGTGACCTGCTGCATCACATAGACACACACAAGTCTATGGGACCGGATGGGATACACCCGAGGGTGCTGAAGGAGCTGGCTGGGGTGCTCGCCAAGCCGCTTTCCATCATTTACCAGCAGTCCTGGCTGACCAGGGAGGTCCCGACAGATTGGAAATTGGACAATGTGACGCCCATCTATAAGAACGGTTGGAAGGATGATCTGGGAAATTATAGGCTTGTCAGCTTGACTTCAGTGCCCAGGAAGCTGATGGAGCAGCTCATCCTGAGTACCATCTTACAACACATGCAGGACGATCAGGGGATCAGGCCCAGTCAGCATGGGTTTATGAAAGGCAGGTCCTGCTTGACAAACCTGATCTCCTTCTACGACAGAGTGGCCTGCTTATTGGATGAGGGAAAGGCTGTGGATGCAGTTTACCTTGACTTTAGTAAGGCCTTTGACACCATTTCCCACAGCATTCTCCTGGCGAAACTGGCTGCTCAAGGCTTAAATGATTGCACACTTTGCTGGGTAAAAAACTGGCTGGATGGCCAGGCCCAAAGAGTTGTGGTGTATGGAGTTAAATCCAGTTGGAGGCCGGTTACGAGTGGTGTCCCCCGGGGCTCGGTTTTGGGGCCAGTCCTGTTTAATATCTTTATTGATGATCTAGATGAAAGGATCGAATGCACCCTCAGTAAGTTTGCAGACAACACCAAGCTGGGTGGGAGTGTTGATCTGCTCGAGGGTAGGGAGGCTCTGCAGAGAGATCTGGACAGGCTGGAGCGATGGGCTAAGGCCAACTGTATGAGCTTCAATAAGGCCAAATGCCGGGTGCTGCACTTGGGCCACAACAACCCCCAGCAGCGCTACAGGCTTGGGGAGGAGTGGCTGGAGAGCTGCCAGTCAGAGAAGGACCTGGGGATGTTGACTGACAGCTGGCTGAACATGAGCCAGCAGTGTGCCCAGGTGGCCAAGAAGGCCAATGGCATCCTGGCTTGTATCAGAAATAGCATGGCCAGCAGGGACAGGGAAGTGATCTTGCCCCTGTACTCGGCACTGGTGAGGCCGCACCTTGATTACTGTGTTCAGTTTTGGGCCCCTCACTACAAAAAGGACATTGAATTACTCGAGCGTGTCCAGAGAAGGGCAACGAAGCTGGTGAAGGGTCTGGAGCACATGTCGTACGAGGAGCGGCTGAGGGAACTGGGGTTGTTTAGTCTGGAGAAGAGGAGGCTGAGGGGAGACCTCATCGCCCTCTACAACTACCTGAAAGGAGGTTGCAGAGAGCTGGGGATGAGCCTCTTTAACCAAGTAACAAGCGATAGGACAAGAGGGAATGGCCTCAAGTTGCGCCAGGGAAGGTTTAGACTAGATGTCAGGAAGTATTTCTTTACAGAACGGGTTATTAGGCAGTGGAATGGATTGCCCAGGGAGGTGTTAGAGTTCCCATCCCTGGAGGTGTTTAAGAGTCGGGTCGACATAGTGCTGAGAGATATGGTGTAGATGGGAACTGGCAGTGTTAGGTTAATGGTCGGACTAGATGATCTTCAAGGTCCTTTCCAACCTAGCTGATTCTGTGATTCTGTGATTCTGTGACTATACCCACATAGAAATCCTTTAAAAGAACAAAGGAAGAAAATACTACTTCACAGTCTTTACAACCATGTGATTTTAACACCTATTTCTAGCTCTTTAAATAGGTAAATTTACATCATTGTAGAGTCCTGTAGAACTCCATGTAATGGATGGAGGCAGATCTGCAGAGCGCTGTGCTAGTGCAAAAGTGGTGGTTTCTTATACCCTTGAAGTGAACCTTGAAATTCTCTGCATATCTAAGAAATGAAGCTCCTTGTTTCTTCCTATAGTTATTGGTGTGCAAGGTGTGTTAGGGAGGTCCTGAGAACACAGTTATCTCAGCTGACATTGCCATCTGCAGCAGGATTAGGAGCCAGCATCTAGATCAACCCAAGCCTTTAGGCATACTTTGGATACCTATGTGCAATCTCTAACCTTAGAGGTGACTAGAGCTCTAATGGGCCCAGGCTTCTGCTGCTTCCCAAGGTGTTCAAATACTTGCTGATGGGTGTCTCCAGAACTGCTGCATTTGACATTTTTGAGCAAGTGGATGTCTAGATCATGTCTGAGCTCTCTAGCAGTTCAGAGATTTGGCACCTGTTTTGCTTCTGAGCAAAATGGGAGGCCTCACTGATTACACCTAATTGTTTGAGCCACACACAAAAGACAGTCACTAACAGCTACTGGTCTTTTTGTCCAGTAGCTTAGTAAGCTTGCATGACTTTTAGGAAAACTCAGATAAATGTTATAAACTTAAATATTCATTTTAGTAGGGTTTGGATTTCTGATGAGTGCCCTCTCTACAAAAGGGAGTGTAGGCACAGTCTAAATTGACTCCAAATTCTCTTAAAATCACTTTTGACTTTGACTTCTCAGTTATACAGAAGAAATAAGGTTTATAACCGAACATATTCAGTGTAGTCTGTCAGCTGAGTAAACAGGTTGGATGTGAATCAGAGACAGTGAATGAGTTCATCAGATTATTGGAAGCTTGAGCAGATGGGTCACTGGCCATTTCCGGTGGGAGATGGCATCACTAGCTATCCTGCAACCAAACCTAAGCAGGGGATGCAGGATCAGCTCTGGTACAGAAGAGCAAGCTACTAAAACTACTTTGTTCAGCACTTGGAATTTCCTTGGAGATTTGGCCCAATCCATTTCAGTTTAATGTCATTCGTGAAGTGCATGCCCAAGGCCTGCAGACATTCAGAAACTGTAATAAAAATGGAATTAACATATTAAAGGAACTGTCACAGGTAGGAGAATGCACAGAGAAGTTGGGCCATCAGGGAGAATGACATGATGCTTTCAATAACAGTAAAAAGTGCGATCAAACATGTTTCCTTTTCCGTTCATCATTTTTTATTGTCCCTTGCATTTTTTTTTTCTATTTTAGGAGACATACAGACATAGAAGACTTTTAAGAACTGTTACTTTTTTTTTCCTACGGTTTGTAGAAAAACAGAGTAAAACAAAAATGGGAGATATTACTTCACATGAATCACATCTACACAGCCCACTTCTGCTACTCAGACTAGCCTATTTTGGGCTAGGTTGGGTTTCTTAACACTGCTGCAGAGTGTTGCTTAAGTGTGAAGTTTACTTGCTATCTATGTAGGACAAAGTGTTAAATGCTCCTATGGCTTCACCTGATATCTATAAAAAGAGCTGATTTCAAAGAAAATCCTAAATTTGCTTTCCTCTATAATTTGAAAAATCTAAGGAGCATTTCACTTGTGAAGCTTCACAATAAATAAAAAATACAAATAATTTGTCCTCTGAAACAGTAGTAGTTCCTTTATCTCATTCAGATTTTTCTTTCTAAAGTAACCTCGTTATTAGAAAGGACCTTACTTTTCTGTTCAGAAGGTGAGTTTTTCCATTGTTAAAGGGACCACTGCACATGGACCAGGTAGGTCAGGATCCCTGCACAGATTGTTTGGGCCAGAGTTATTGTCCCAGCTATAGGGTAAAGGGAGATCATAAAAGTTTTGTTCTTGAGGGCAATGGCATGTTCATGGCATGATCTGGAGGGAATTTTTCACCTTCTGTTTCTATATCCTTTTGTTCCTGTGGAAACCACCTTCACAACCTCATCTGAAGTGGACTCGATGCCAGAAAGGTCATAAAAGTTTTTAAGTAAAAAATTAAATTAATAATTCATTTGGAGATGCTTGCTGACAACTTAAAATGTTTAATATTTTTCCCAGCCTTGATGTGTCACTGATGTACCGCATCAGTCTTTGTTTTGACTAAGCATTATGTAATGGGAAATGTTGTTTATAGCACACCAGCGCTATGACAGGCAAGCCCAGAAAACTCAGAAGGCTGTGGTTCCCTGGGAAATTTTGAAAGGAGACTTCTATTGCTAATGCTGCAAAATGTATATCATTTAATAGTGTGTTCTATTAATTTTCTAATGTGTATTCTTTATTACCTAATATGCACCTCTCTTGTAAGAAAGATGCTGTTTTCTATTCCTTGTTCTGGAACTGAGGCTTTGATTCAGAAGTGATAGTGTAACATCATGTGGCCCATGCAATTTAGAAATAAACTAGAATCACATTAGTCCCGCCGTGTCTTAGAAAACCCTTCATCGTTGAATGTGGTAGTACCTACTTGGGTGCTGCACAATTTTATTAAGTATTCTTTTGGTAGCTGCTAACTTTTTCACTTCAGGAGTGGATGATGTCTGTATACAACTTGGTTACAAGAGTGTTGTTTTAAGAAAGACCAGTTACACGCAAATTACTATCTCTAACAAGGCTGTGATTTGTTATTCAGCATTATCCCTTCCTGAATTATAAGTATTTTTTTGTTTAAGAATGAATATAGTTGCAAGCCTAAACAAATATAGAAATATTTTATATGCATTTGGTCATTTTGTTTCAAAGTAAAAAGTTGATGTATTGGCACTCTATGCTACCAAACTTTGACCTTACTTATTCTGCTCTGACCTATTTTTTCCATCAACCAAGTGTCTGTTCCTCCTTCCTGTCCAACTTTTGTCTGCTATTCCTTCCCTCTTTTAATCAAGACTTACTTTGAGTCCTGCAGCTGAGACCCAGGTAAGTTCATCTATCGGTGGTGCCCATTTTCTTCATTTAAACCCTGTATGAAATTCTTCCATTGATCCCAGAGGGTCCAGACTGCTGTGGTGAGTTAGTAAGCTTGGACACCTTCAGAACTTTAACCGTAAAAATAGCCATAACTTGTCTAGACCACTAGGAAACACTGAAGCTATACTGTCCTTTGCTAAATATTATCTGTCTCAAAACCATGAACTTCATGTTTGGTTTTTTTTTATGATGTCTTCATTTGTGCACATAATTTGCTTCTGTGAGTGGGTCAAATACACTTTAAGGACAGGAGCAACCAAAATAACTACCGAGTTTTAACCGCTGGATAACACGGCAATAGTTTTACCTAGTGATTCTAGCTATGGAGGTAGTTACTCTTTTACCTAGTTCTCCAACAGCAGTAACCGATGCTAAATCGATTTTTTTCATATTGGAACAGCGTTGAAGTGCTGTGAACGTTTTCAATAAACTCATTTTTCCACTGTAAGAAACAATAAAATTATAATAACAGCGGAAAGAACCTGGAGCGGCCTCCTCCCCGCGCAGGCTGGCGAGCGGCAGCCCGGAGCCCTGAGCGGCGGCGGCGAGCGGCGCTGCCGAGATGGCGACGGGCCGCCAGGGGGCGCGCCCTGCCCGCGGAGTGACGGGCCTGCTGTGACGTAACCCGGTGCCGGCGGAAGGGCCCCGGCGGAAGGGCCCCGGTGCCGCCGGCGGGCTGTGCGCTGGGTGCTGGGCTGGGGCGGGTTGGTGCGAGTCTGAAGGGGGAATGAGCGTAGCAAAGGTAGGCACGGCAAGGCGAGGAGTCTGCTGCTGTGCTTGTTGTGGTATTTATTGCAGAGCAAGGACAAAATGAACGAAAACAGCCTTTGAAATAACGTTTACGTGTAGGACAAGCATTGCCACAGTGTGTAACTGAGTTACTGAATTAAGTCGTTTTGAAATGTGATCTAGAGACAGGGAATTTAGAACCACGTGAAAGCATCTGCTTAGCCAGCAGGGACAGGGAAGTGATCTTACCCCTGTACTCGGCACTGGTGAGGCCACACCTCGATTACTGTGTTCAGTTTTGGGCCCCTCACTACAAAAAGGACATTGATGGGCTGGAGCGTGTCCAGAGAAGGGTAACGAAGCTGGTGAAGGGTCTGGAGCACATGTCGTACGAGGAGCGGCTGAGGGAACTGGGGTTGTTTAGTCTGGAGAAGAGGAGGCTGAGGGGAGACCTCATCGCCCTCTACAACTACCTGAAAGGAGGTTGCAGAGAGCTGGGGATGAGTCTCTTTAACCAAGTAACAAGTGATAGGACAAGAGGGAATGGCCTCAAGTTGCGCCAAGGAAGGTTCAGACTGGATATTAGGAAGTATTTCTTTACAGAACGGGTTGTTAGGCGTTGAAATGGGCTGCCCAGAGAGGTGGTGGAGTCCCCATCCCTGGAGGTGTTTAAGAGTCGGGTCAACATAGCGCTTAGGGATCTGGTGTAGTTGGGATCTGTCAGTGCTAGGTTAACGGTTGGACTAGATGATCTTCAAGGTCTTTTCCAACCTAGATGATTCTGTGATTCTGGTAAACCTCATTATATAAGCCAGCGTTATGGTTTCTTTGGCTTTATGGTTTACTCAAGGATATGGATAAGGTGAATCTGTATCATTTTTGCTGTTTCAAGTGTATAGCCTTGACTGAAAGTTATCAGAAAGTAGTCTCCTGTGACTCAAAGTATTTAGAACAACAGGATACAGAAATGAAGGTTTCTCAAAGCATCTTGGTACCTAACTCCTTAAACACTTACAAATCTGTCCCTAACGAAAAAAAAAAAAAAAAAAAGTTGAAGATTTAGAATGGAAGTCAATATCCATTTTCACTTATAACTGACTGAAGAACACATAAGAGGAATAAAAATTATACTCTCTTATCTAGAGACAAACAGGAGGATCTTCTCCCATGAACTGCAATTTGCTTCATACCAGTACTTGGAAATGTTGAGAATGAAAAACAAAAAAAAAAAAAAAAAAATTACTCTTCCACTTTTTTTTTTATTGCGGAATATCAGTGTGCACTAGCCTTTTATGACAAAGTTCCCATTTTATTATCTGAAATACCTAATGTCCTATGGTTCTTGTTCTAACACGGCTGCTAAAATAAAATAATTTAAAAGTCTGTGAATTTGTACACTTTATATACTCACTGCATACTCACAGAGGTCTAACTGTGCCACTGCACTATAGTGACTGAAATAAACCGTAAAACCGGTTTAACAGGCCAGTTAAACCACTGTTCTGTTCCTGTCCATATAGCCAAATTTTCCTGTTAATTTTCATCCCACATGTTTTAACATGTCATGGCTGTTGCAAGATCATCAAAATGTAGTCAGCACTCATCTGGGTACTTTAAAATTCTAGTACTTCTGCAAACTTCCTAGCAGAGTAGGGATAACATTTAAGGATTTTATTGTTTTAGAAAATATTCTATAATACACTGACTTGTGAACTGATTCAAGTGGTCAAACCATGCTGCAGTAGACAGAATTTCAAAGGAAATGGAATACAGTTCTCTCATTTGCTGTTGCTACTGCTGAGCTATGCAGCATGTGATGAATATGCAACTGATTCCCAATGTCAATGAGAAGCAGATAGGAAATCTCCATAGTTTTGTGCTTTAGGGAGTTTTCTGAACAATAGTCAAAACTACCAACTTGTGTCTGGGTACAGGCTGGGTAATGAGTGGATGGAGAGCAGCCCTGCAGAGAAGGACTTGGGGGTACTAATGGATGGAAAACTGACTATGAGCCAGCAATGTGAGCTCAGAGCCCAACCGTGTCCTGGGCTGCATCAAGAGAAGTGTGGCCAGCAAGTCGAGGGAGGTGATTCTCCCACTGTACTCTGCTCTCGTGAGACCCCACCTGGAGCACTGTGTCCAGCTCTGGGGCCCCTAACATAAGAAGGACATGGACCTGCTGAAGCAGGTCCAGAGGAGGGCTATAAGAATGATCAGGGGGCTGGAGCACCTCCCTTATGAGGACAGGCTGAGAGAGTTGGAGTTGTTCAGCCTGGAGAAGGCTCCGGGGAGACCTTATAGCGACCTTGCAGTACTTAAAGTGGGCTACAGGAAAGATGGGGAGGGACTCTTTGTCAGGGAGTATAGGGATAAGACAAGGGGTAACAGTTTTAAACTGAAAGAGGGAAGATTTAGATAAGCTATAAGAGAGAAGTTCTTGTGAGGGTGGTGATACACTGGAACAGGTTGCCCAGAGAAGCTGTGGATGCCCCCTCCCTGGCAGTGTTCAAGGCGAGGTTGGATGGGGCTCTCAGCAATCTCATCTGGTGGAAGGTGTCCCGGCCCATGGCAGGGGGGTTGGAACTAGATGATCTTTAAGGTCCCTTCCAACCCATGATTCTGTGATAATAAGGAAAAGGCCCAGGAGGTTTCCCCCAGAAGACCACACAAAGCAGAAGAACCAGCCAATGGTTCATGAAACAGAACATTTTATTTCAAGGTGAGTTTCAGACAGAGAGGGCGGGTGGCCCAGAGCTCCCCTTGTCCATGGCTGTGGGGAGCCTCCAGCTGGCTGTGGGACCATGGCGTGATGCAGACTGGGGCTGTGTGTGCTTCCTTGTCCTTAGGTCAGTGTCCTGTCCCAAGGTCTTTGTTGAAAGCTGAAGAAATCTCTGGCTGAGTGGCTGTGGAGGGAGGGGACCAGAATGCACCATGGTCTCATCCTGTCCCTGTCTGGGCCTGTGGCTGCAAAAGGCAGGATAATATCAACAAACAAAGGAAACAGCCGCCCTGGCTCACCATGGGCAACCCCTGCCCAGGGCTCTGCCAGCTTCAGGCCAAGGCTGTCAGTCCCACATCTCCCTGGCAGCCAGAAGACACCCATCCCCTGGTGGCGTGGGCCACCACCAGTCAACCGCCCACTCTGACAGTGCCACTGCATCACTAGGTGTGTGCCAAGAGCTGGTGTCATTTCTGATTCCTTAACTTTTTGTTGGTGTGCTTGTAGAAGGCAGCAAATATCTCCAGCTGTGTTGCTGAGGACTGGAGAGCACCAAGGTCTGGTCCTGTCCCTGTCTGAGCCTGCAGCTGCAAAAGGCAGGATAATATCAACCAACAAAGGGAGCAGCCACCCTGGCTCATAATGGGCAACCCCTGCCCAGGGCTCTGCCAGAGTCTTGATTCCTTAACTTTGTCTCAGCACCCTTGTAGAAGTTAGCAAATCTCTCTGGGTGTGTGGCTGAGGTCATGTTCTGGTCCTGTCCTTGTGCCAGGTGCCACGGTCTGGTCCTGTCCTTGTGTGAGCCTCTGGCTCTGGAAGACAAAGGAGGAGCAGCCATCGTCCGTCGTGCCATGGGCAGCCCCTGCCTCCCTGCCCTCTCACCTCAGCCCTTGCTCACCTGCCTGCTCACCTCCAGTCTGGGCTGTCTCACTGCACAGCCCTTTCTAGATGTGTCCAGGGCAGCTGTGTCACCACCTGTGACAAGGCCACCACTAATGTTCTGCCTACTGTGACACAGCCACCACATCACCAGGGGTTCCAGAACCAATGGAAGGCCCAGCCCTCGGCTGCCCAGGGAAAAAGGGCTGTTGCTCTTCAGCCTTGTTAAATGCATTAGGATGGACAAACGCCATAACTCAGGCCTATGAGAAAAACAGCCAACATGGAGAGCCTGCTGTCACCCCTGTCTGTGTGGGGACAGCCTCTTGACCTGGGGCTGTGGTCACCTCATGGCCCCTCACCATCCTGTCCCACCCCACATCTCCTGGGCCTCCTCCTTACTGTCAGCGCCGGGGCAGAGCGAGGTTTAGCTCAGCATGAGGGTGCACACAAGTAAATGTGATGCCTGAACTCTGGGGAGCAATTCAGATGCTTAACATACTGACCTAGTGCCACTTGGGCTGTCCGACAGCCTAATATCCTATGGATATACATGAAACTGGCAGATAGGACATGGGACCTGGGAAAAATGCACTAAATGCTTATTTCAGTCCCAGTTGTAACACCTGGAAGTCCGCTGGCTCTGTGCATGGACAGTTAGCTCACACCCGGCTGCACAGAGCAGGGTTCAGGTGTCTGGAAACAGGCTCCGCAGTGTCACTTCAGGTGCTGCGAGGAGCCTCACCTGGCCTGTAGCCGCTGCACCGGGACAGGGCAGGGCTGGTGTAAATGCAGCATCGTGCTGGTCTGCTCTGCCTGGGGGTCTCGGGCACTACGGAGACCTCCCAAATGGCACTGGGTATTTATCTGTTAGGAACTGAACACTCTGTACAGATTAATTTATGTGCCTGAAGTTGGGTCTCCAGTGCACTTCAGACACTCTGGGGTGTCTGGCCTGATCGCAAGAGGCCACTTCAGAGACATCCCATAGATCCTGTGTCATACATGGCACCTCTGTTGCCAGGAGCAGTCAGGGTGGAGGAGGGAAGGTGAGCCTGGATAAAGGAAGTGAAGGCATTGCTTTAATTTTTGTTTCTCACTACCCAAGTCTATTTTAACAAAATAAGTTTTCCCAAGTTGAGCCTGTTTTGCCCATGACAGTAATTTGTAAGTGATCTCCCTGTCTTTATCTCGACCCAGGAGCTTTTTCAACCTATTTTCTCCCTTGGGAGGGTAAGTGAGCAGCTGGTGGGTGCCTGGCAGCCACCCAGAGTTAACCTACCTCAGTAGGTAATGTACTGCAGTAATGCTGTTTGGAGTGTAGGTACTGTAGGTATGGGGGCGAGTAGTGGTCATTTTAGCTTATGAACTCTTCTACTACATGATTCTGCAACAGTTAGCATTTCCAATCCTGTAAAAATTTGAACACATACATAAGTCTGTTTCTGTAGAATAGTTCATATGTGTAAAGCTGCTCAAGTAGATTTTATAATCAGGCCCTTTTTTCTCTTTTTCCTCAGCAATCATCCATGTCTACTGTCATCTAAAAATCTAACCCTCCCCTTGGTTACTCATGAGCCTAGCATAAGGTCTCAAAGAACATACTGCTACAACTGTTCATGATCAAACTGTGGTAAAACCCAGAGATTCATTCTTCAAGGAGGATTCTTACCAGAAACAGCAGACTGATGCAGTTGATTAGACCTCGAACTAAACCCCAGAGTTTATTAATCCTGATGTTGGCTTTCTTGAGCATAATTCCCTTTCCTTAGCTAGAGTGTATAAACACTTTATATGTATGTATATGTTTATAAAGTGTTTGGATAACATATAGAAAAAATAGAACAACAATATAATAATAATGTCTTTTTTCCTGACAATTCTAGATTTGGTCCACTAAAGATTTTTAGCATGAGCGTAACTTTACATAGCCTCGTTATACATACATAAAGTATTTACAGACTTGAGGCTTAAGAAAAGACAGAACACATTTACAAGAGTTTAGGTGGTTGAAATCTTTAGTATAGAGAATAAAAATTCCAGTAATAATCTTGAAGTGCAGAAACAGCTGTAATGAAGCATTCTTAATTATTAATAAGAACCACAAATTAAAATTGTATTATTTTAAGGCATATTAGCAAAAATATTCCAAATGTGAGATTTGTTTGACTGAGAAACAGTCTCCCAAGGGGTGTTGCAGAAGCAACTTTGAAACATTTAAAAATAGTCTGACTAAAGTATAATAAAAAAATAACATTAAGAAATCCTAATGACCTGACAATAAAAGGAAACAGAAATTTATTAATGTTGTTTTAAGTCTAATTTCTGTGATTACAATTCATGCTATATTGTCTTCATAGACAGCTAGCTACAAGTCAGACGACTGTCATGCCTACTTACTAATTTGTGCTCATACCCCTATAACATTTATTTTATTAAAAACAAATTTCTAAAAGAATGTATTTTCACATCAGTCATAGTTTCTCTGTTATTGTCGTAACGATATTGTCTTACAAAAAAGTAGACAACTAAGTCAGTCAAGTATAAAGACCATGGAAAGTTACAAGTTAGTATACCAGGGTACTCTCAGACTAACAGGGTATTAAGGTAGCAAGAAAGACATAACGTGGAGCTTGTTCCTACTGAAGTCACTAGCAGTTAGGATAGTCTTTCCAATGTAAGAAATATTAGTACAGACTTTCAAAGCTTTTGTTATTCCATATAGACATTTCAACCACAAACATCAGTCTTTCCCAGAAGTTTCCATTCAGTATTTGACTTAACTGGATAATCGAATTGTTGAACGTGACTGGTCTTAAAAATATGCCAGGGTTTACCTTGCAGCTTGGTATCAAATCTGTAGAGAACTTGAGCAGCCAGCTTACATTGCTGCATCCACATTTTTAAAAATCCAGTTGGATGCATGTCTGAATTGTTAGATACCTTTGACAGGTGGCTCATTATCCTGTATTAGAAAAAAAAAAAAAAAAAGTAGGAAATTGATCTGTGTCCACAAAGTCCTATAATTCCCAACAAACCAAAGTTCTTAGCACATATGTCACTGGTCAGTTATTCTTATCATCTCTATATCCTGGGGCCTGCAGCATCCAACCTAGAGCACAAGTTTTGGTCAGTGCTGGATAATCAGCTTATTTTCATGCCATTGAGAAGAATGAGAATACTTGGACATTTTGCAAGTGATTGTCATAGGCATAATTGACAGTGACATTACATAGTTGCAAATTTAAGCTCAAAAGGAAAATAAATACGGTATTTTTCTAGAGAAAATTCAACAAAGCTCAGGCTTCCTAAAAACTACTTGGCATAAAACTCTAATTTGGGCATGGTAGGTAATAATCCTGTGTTAGCAGGGAGGATGATCAGGTGACTCATGACAAAGTCTTCCCCATCTCTTATTTTCATGATTTCCATTATAATTCTAGCAGAGTGCTACCTCTTTGTTGGCAGAGTGTTGACTCAAGTGCAACATATCGTATCCAAGTTTCTGTATCTCCAGGTACTCTTTATGAACAGAAGGGATTGGCAAAAGCAAAGTGAGGTAAAACCACTTGTCCCCTCTTGGCAGGCAGCTGGGCTGGGCTCTGATTTGCAGCCAGGGTGTTTCTGTCTGGCCCCATGTTTACCATTCACAGTCACTCAACCATGAGCTCCCCTAAATAGCAATCACTGCGGTTCATGTTTTCTTTTTGCTTTTAGAGCCAGGGGTAATCTGGAGCACAAATCAGAGAAACTAACAGACAAAATTAGCTCTATATTGTAAAAGGACTACAGTTACATTATTCTGTTACATTTCTGTGTTAAGTAATGAGCAGTAATCGATGCTCCACATTAACGTAATTCCTGCATTGTATCATTCAATTCAACACAAAGCCATGTCACACACACACACACACACACACACACACACTTTCATGTCAGTTAGTGCATGGCAGCCCATTCCACAACGTTTATCACAGTGTTTAATGACTAGTTGGTCTTTCCATCTCTAATTGGAAAAATCCTTTTCTCTGAATTCCAAGGAGTAGCAAAGTCACAGCTCTCTGTTTAGGCATAGTCAGAATTCAAGATTTACTGCTCATTTTACTCCTCATTCCCTTTTTTTGTGGGATGTGTCATCACTTTTCTTATTACCTGAATGGAATATATAAAGTAACAACTTCTATTATCACTTTCACTACTTTGAATTATACCCTGTCTCCTCATCCTTTGCCTGTTTGTCCTTTTGAGACCTGAAACTGCAAATTATATCAATGTGGGTACCCCCAGTGCTGTGAAGGACAGGATCAGACTTTAAATTTGTGAAGCTCATAGAGAGGGATCCCACCCTCTTGCATGACTATATAGCTGTAATGATGCTCAAATTACTCCTAGAAACACATTTGTAATATTTATTATTTTTCAGATGTTGGCATTATGTCAAGCACTACCAGCCTTACCCAGAATAAGCTATTTCTGGGAATAGCTTTGTTTCCATCTAGAAGTACTGCAGCCAAAGAAGTGCATCCTGCAAATAGAACAACACATTAGATCATTCTGGACTCCCATTGATGGTTTCCCAAAGCAGAGCAGACTAATAGCAGAACCACGAGGCAGCTCTAAAGACATTACTAAATACGCATTTTAATATTTTTTACAGTTATTCTCAGCTCATAATTTAGTGAATGTTTGTTTTTTAAAACAACGCCTGAATTTGCTTCAAAAGTATGTGATGAGAAAGGATTCCAGGGAAAGAGGAGAACAAGAGAAGCTTTCAGCCCAGATGGGCTAAAGCCAAGGTAAAATATGTTTGCAATACCCACCGCTAAGAAATTAAGTGTTCAACATGACTCTCATTTATTGAATAATGTTATAGGTTGATAATTGAGGAGAAAAACATTCCCTCTTGTTCTTCTGCCCTTTTGTATTAATTACATTGAATCACAGTGCATTTAAGAAGATGAACTAAGGATTGACCATCGGACCCACATTATATCCTATATGCAATATTGATCATAAAATATACCATAAAGATAAAAGGCAAAGCTACTGCACAAAACTGTGTGCCTTAGCAGTCCTTCCTCTGAGCAGCATGGCTGTCAGCTTCATCATCTCACTTACAACTCTGAATCACTGTCTACATAATATGAGGGGCAAATGATCTGAAATCCTAGAAAGACCAAAGATTTTTTAATTTTTTTTATTACTGACATATTTTTGACCTAAAACCATTGACAAGATCAGACTGTTAGTGTAACTAGTTTGATTCGTATAAATATTTGCATTTTCTGTGCCACCTGGACAAAGAAATTTATCCTTAAATGAAGTATCAGTATTTCTTGCTGGCATATTAGTTACACTGTAGGATCTATATAACTAAAAAAGAAAACTAAGCCCCAGCAGCTTCCATAACACACTGAGAGAATGCTGAAAGTGGTGTTAAATAGAGCTGACTTGCAAGTACTACTCAGCATGCCAGAAAACAGAAGCCAATAGCTGTTTTTACAAATACAAAGGCCCTGGATCCAAAGTGGCTTCATTTCACTCTGACTGGGAGTTTCTGAGAGCAATGATTTCATGTGGTCATTAGTTTATTCTGGCACAATAAGTAACCACATGTTGCTGAGTGAAGTGAGAGCTTGTGATCTTAGAGATAGTGTACAGCAATCTGGAGTGGTAAAGATGTAAGAAATCCAGTAAATCAAAGTCCATCTGTACATCATTTCGTAAGACCCCCCTCAAAATGCCTTTCGGAATATTCATAAATTGCAAAATAAGGGAATTTTCACCATCTGTAGTATAGAGAAGGAGGGGAAGCAGCAGCTGCTCACAAGTTAAACAAAAGTCCTCCTACTGAGAAGACACACAGCGGGTCCCTCCTTTGCTTATGACTCCAACTTTGGCTTCAGATCTGTGGTGGGAGCAGTGTCCAGAGGCCTGTGGTCACCCTTCCAGTATTACAGTATTGTCACTAACTTGGGTCACCTACTACGGGCCTGCTTTCAGTTCAACAGCTCCATACTAGGTATCTAGCGCATTCTATCTCATCTGAATGCACATATTTTATGAACCTGACTGGGGGTAACTGGTATTTGAAGCATACAGTCACTGGTAAAATTAAAACTTCTTTCATGATCGCTTTTCTCATTAGTTATGTGATGCCGTTTATTGGCCAGAGATCATATAGTGCCTTACTCATGTTTGCATTCATAATAATTAAAATTGTACCAACTATGTTTTTGGTTCTATCACAGAAAAACAAAGACAGCATTTTCCAGGAGTAGCTGCAACAACATTGTTGCTGCTATAGCCTGCTCATCTTTGCTTGGTTATTATATGTTGCAAAATGTAGACGCTTAGACACAAATGTGCTTGTCAGTTTGCTAAATCCTGCAGCACCTCAAGTATTTACTATACATTGGCTTCTGCACCTTTAACAGCAAAGAAACACATCTAAATAAAAAAGTAAAAAAACAAAACTAAACAAAAAAACAAAAAGCCAAAAAAAAAAAAAACCAACCCCAACAACAATAACCAAAACAGAAAAAGATGGGCAGGTTCCTTGTTAGAGAAAGCCATCCAGGACATGTATAACACATGTGGTAACACATTCTGTCATACTCCCCATTCCTCCATCCAGCTTTTGGTGAAAATGTTGAATAAAACCAGACCCAGGAGGTAGGCTACTACATGAAAGTCATAGTATCACCAGGAACCTGTTGTGCTCCCACCTGATGATGTACATACATTGATGATCCACTTCCCCACCTGGCTCCTTCACCCGCTAAGAAACAGAGCCAAGTTCCCTTTGTATTTTATTTCTGATTTAACTGTATGGTCTACACTTGTTGCTTTATGTAACCCTCGACAATCAAAAGTGATTTCATGTCTTAATCTTTCTCATTTTATGCCCACATGCTACTGCTTTATGTTCATACTTGATAATGTTTCCACTTTGTATTCAATTCCTTCTTATTGTCATGTATCTTCAAGTGTAATGGTATCTTCTTTTGACCTTTCTCTTGCTTCAGAAGAGTTTGCCTTTACACAGTTTATGTACTTTATTTGCTTTTCTTAAAGGTTACTCTGTCCTATACTCTTAGATTATTTTCTTAGACTTAGACTATTTTCACAAAAGATTGCACTATCACTTCCCTGATTTTGTTGTGGTCTGCTTTCCTGAAACCAATTATTCTTATTCCAACTGCTTTCATCCCTTCTTTCTTTCCAAAAGCAAACATTATCTATACAGAAAAGAGAAAAGAAAGCTGTGGCAAACAATATAGAGTAGCTACAGTTGCTAGGTCATGACCTAGATGGATGATAAGATCTGTGAGTAATTTTTTAGCTTTATTTTAATCTGAAGCTTTTGTTTCATATTCATTTTCACTTATGCATAAGTGGATGAAATATATTAATAATTATATCATTAATTTGTCTTGACAGTTATAATTGTGGTATTTTATTTTCACTTCAAAGAATCTCTAAAACATTTAAAGGTGTACAGAAGATCTTTATAAAATTTAGTAGGGAAGATGCCATGAGAGTTTTATGAAATTAATACATCTGAGATGTAGATAAATAATTATTTACTCAAATCTGTATGAAAAAACACAGAGGGATACTTTCTACCTCACTTGAAAAACAACTATTGATTTATATTAAATAACTGAATTCCTTTTATAGAATGCTTCTATAGGATGATAAATAGCAGATTAAAAGTGTGAAAGGGATGAAGTCTATACACTAAGAATTTACTGTAATTTAGCAGGCAGATGAAGTGTCTGAGTGATACACACTAAAAGAAAGGAAAAAAATACTTTGGGCAAGAAAACCAAAAGTAACCTGTATTCTCATGAAGGCTTTCACAGGATTTTTAAGGATCAGAGGCAACTTCAGTTCTGAAGATCTCAACTAAACAAGAAAAGAAGGAAACTTCAGGGGATGCAACTGACATGTCATGGAAAGCTGAAGGGCTAAAATGTGCTTTACTGATTAAGGAATGTAAAGGTCCTGGATCCTTTGGCTTTAATACAACGGATGAAGAATCAAATTGCAGTTGACTTGAAAGTCTCTCCAGCATGGTCAGAGAGTTATTCCAAGCACAGGACTCAGCTCTGAAGTGAATACTGTGTCCTGCTCTTAGCATCTGCAGGAGGTCCACTGGCACCCTGAAAGCTCTGCTGCTCAGCACCATGGCAGGGTTGAGCCCACAACAAAGTATTTGTACAAATCTGCTTTCTCCCCAGCAGTACTGTGTATCTTAAATAGGACAGAAAATGACACAAATTTGAAGAAATATTTAGAAGCATGCACTGATTCCTCCTGCCTTTTAGTGCTTTGTGTGTTGGCATGCCCTTCGTCTTTGCCACAAAGTTGATTTCTCTGTTATTGATTAGATTACTGTCAGTTCTGCTGTTTATAATCACTATGATGCTCAAACTGTGCAAAGTTTATTTGGAGGATGGAGGTGTATTTTTCAGTTAAACCTTAGTGTGTAACAACAAAAGAAGGCCAATAAATGCTCTGTTCTGTGGCACTCTGCAGTCCTTACTGGCAGCAGCAAAACCACTGGTAGTGTCATGTTCCTTGTGGTGGACTCTTCCCACACTAGCCCAGACGGCCCGTCACCTCCCTGCTAAGGTAAGCCGGGGCCTCAAGCTTCTTTTCTTCTCTACTCTGACAAGAGAGAGACATGCTGTCTGTGCCCTCTGAATTTGTGATGTAAACAGCAATTTTTGTGGTTAGCATTCTTGGCAAAAGTGATGCTTCTAGGAACAAAAACCCCTTTGCCTGGAAAACAGGAAAAGGTAGTGAGAGCCACTCAGAAGTCTGTATTACAGCACCCATACTTATGGACCTGAAATGAATAAAGAACTGCTATTACCCAAAAATCTGCTGATGAGTTACACAATGCTTAGGAGAGAAAAAGAGGTTTAAAGGGCCTAATGTCAGGTCTCTGCTCCACCCTCCTCTGCCAGCTAAGCATGCAAACTGAGTTTTTAACTACCCTATACAGATTAGGACTGGATCTTGCAGCGAGCTAGTGGGACAAGATTTTGAGATGTCAGTTGGTAGTGAGACAGGGAAGAGCACATGAAGTGATTCTCACAGTTTATTTCCTGGAGAGGTACAACTCTGCCTCAGAGCTGCCAGGTGAGTTACTATAGAATACACAGCTTCAGAGAGAGAACAGATCACAAAAGATTTCAATTTACTGGTGTCAGGCCAGAGTATGCTGGCATTGCATTTCCTCCCATCCCATGCTCTCATCTCCAAGCCAGCCTTCCTGAACCTACAGTCATGACTGTTTCCTCTGCCTCTCCCAGTCTTTTCTGATATACCCCCTTAGGTCTGCCCAGAAAACATGACTCCAGACCATACCTCTGTTATATGTCTGCTGTTCAGTTTTATATACAAGACTATTCCCAAAAGGCACAGAAAATGCAGGAGGGACATACTCCTTCATTAACACAGCACACAAGACGTGTACCCACATGGCAATACAGCTTCCCCTGTCCTATCCCTCATGTGCTCCAGTATCTTCACTTCACTACTACATGATTATGTATAGGCCTTTGCTCAAGGTTATTCTACATCATGCAGGGCCTAAGTGTAACTGTGATTTTGGGTCTGTGAGGGCCCTCTGAGGCAATTTTTATGACTGATTTATTCAAGTCAATTTTCTGGTAAAATGCATAATCAGAAGTCCAGCTGGAAGTCCAGGTACTGTTATTGAGAAACAAATTATGCTTGGAAGGCACAAACTGGAGTAGCGGTCTCAGCAAAAATATAATACTCTCAGAAGAGACTGAAGATACCCTCAGAAGAGATAGGAGAAAGCAGCCTATGTTCAACAGTAGAAGATAACTAAGAAAAAAAAGAGTCTAGAGATAAAAATAAAAGAGAACATATAAAGACTCCATGGGAAATTTGCTTCCCTTGTTTAGTGCATTTTCCATGGTTCTTTACAGGAAAAATTGGTATTTATGGTTTTATGCTTCTATTTTGCATGGCTTTCATTGCACTCAGGTAGTAGAATTCATATTTTGTTATACTGTGTGATCAAACCTGCAGACGATATAGCTGATAACGCTTCAGTTCAAGGTTTACCTGTAACTAGTGCAATGATTCTACCATGAAAAACAGACCAATTAGCTATCATCACAGAAAGCTGTATTTGGTGATTTCCTTATAAGACAACATCTTAATAATAAAACAAGGGTGAGCTTCCTTTCTGCTCCCCTTGCTGAGCTTCCCCTCGGGAGCACCCTGCTCAGTGGCCATGATGGAGGTGCCTGTCAGGACACACAGTTTTGCTGCAGCCCCTGCTACTGTCCCCCCATCTCCAGGTTTCTCTCTCTCCATTACAGGCTCTCCGGGAGCAGGGCTGTCTCTCACTCCTCTGGGTATGAGAAAAAAAACCCCAAGGCCTCCCATAAAGAAATCCTGCTAGATCCTGCTGCAGGAAGCTGGGTAATTTAGAAAGGCTTTTATTGTCTGGGGGAAAGTGCTGCAGAGAAAAGTGTATGAATATAAATATCATAGTGCATTTGAATGAGCGATAGGAATATATTCCTCTCACCTTTAATTGTGAGGAAGCTGTCTTTTCTACTTAACGTTGTGTTTCAGATGGAGTTCAGCCCAGCTGGGGAGGAACTGGCCTGGGGAGGGGAGCCACTACAGACTCGGGCCAGCCAGCACGAGAGAGGAAAGAAAAGGGAAAATCAAGATAGAAGTATTAAGAAAAGATTCTTGCAAATTAATTTAGAGCTCAGGTATGGAGGTACATTTATGTGCTGGAGTGTTGCAAGAAGTAGGTCACGGACTTCCACACAAAGCCATTTGAATAGCTGCGGTTTAGCTCAGGTTTGCAGACACCCTGTGACACACCCCAGTGACTGCAGCACCTTCTGGAAGCTTCTGCCAGCCTGTGCTGGGCCTGACGGGGGCTGAGCCAACCCGATCCTCCTTGCTGTGGGGCTGAGCCACCCCGACCCTCCTCACCGTAGGTCCCAAGCCACCCCAACTCTCCTCACTGTGGAACTGATTTTACAACTGGCCATAACTTTAACCTTGTTTTCTGCTAAGATTACATAGCTGCCGAATCGTATCCCTCCTGTCACAAGGTGAATAATTTTTATTTAACTGGCTGGATTACTTCAAGGCAAGTATTTTATTTACAACTGAGTTGGTAAATCTTCTATAGTTTCCACTTCCTGAGGACAATGCAGGGGAAAAGGCCAGGATGTTCAGTGACAGTGGCTTTCTCAATCATTTCAGTTCATCCTGGATAGTTTTACCAATACCAATGTAGCAATTCAGTAGGAAAAAATAGAGCTAGAATAAAGAAAGAATTTACCAGAGTGCCTAATGACATCCCCTTCCTCCTTAGGCCCTGCTGAGAAACAAGATAAAGTTTGCTAATTTCCTGCTTCCCAAAATGAAGACTGATTTAATGGGAAAGCCACAAACTGGCTTCTCATTCTCGTTACACTCCACAACTGCATGTAGCAAAATCATCAGCAGACGGGAGGAAACCCACAGCAGTGAAGTTCTGCAGCAACTGCTGGAATTACACTGGGAGTTAACGTGCCCTAAAAATCTTAACGATCTTTTTGCTCAGGGCATTTGATGATGGTCTTTCCTTTTGTTCCAGAAAAATAAGTCCTCAGTATGTGATGGGGAAGGTATTATCCTGGACTCAAAAAGTAGTTACTACAAATAAATTTGTGGAATTACAAACAGACTGATGGAATTATTTTGTTTATTTCAGCAGACTACAAAAACAAGTTTGTAAATCATCTGTTCTTTTTCTAATATCTTTTTCCAAGATACAGATCTGAAAATGTAGTTCTCAGTCCTACTTCAAATACTATAATTGCAAATGGGAGATTAAAGATCAGAAGACCAATATACCATGTTAGTTGAGAAAGATTATATGTATCTAATAACTCTTTGCTGGTTCCTTACAGTAGTGAACAGAAATATAGGATCATATATGTACAAAATATACTTTTATTGAAGTCCAACAGACAAAGTACTGATCTAAAGAGAAATTATTTAGTTCTCAATAAAGGCTCTCTTGTACAGCTGTTGACCCTAATTCTCTGCAGAATTTCATCACTCCTCTGAAAAATCTCCCTCCTATTTCAGACTATCACCTTTTTCCACTTCCAGGTTTTCACATGATGTACATTGAAACTATCCAGGACCTTGCCCTCATAACTCACATGTATAGGGGCATCGGTGTTAACAGTGGGTGTCTTAAATTCTTTATGGGCTTCTGTTCATGACTGATTTAGAACAACACAAATATCAGTAATAGTATGTGCAGCTATTATCTTCTGCTGAGAAGAAATATCACCTCTGATATCAAGAACAAGGTTATCCTCCATAATCATCGTTAATTAAGCCCAGGGACTCAAAATATAACCTGTATTTTTAAACCATCTGATAATCAAATAGAAAAAAAAATCTTTAAAATTTCTATTATTGCTAGTAACATTGGTTCAAAAGCATTGTCAAGGTTATTAGTATTTAATGCAGTTTTTCAACTCCAGCACATTTCAGCTTCTGTATTACAGAACAGATGTTTGAGACGTCGTTCCTCTAATTTGGTGAATGGCCATGAAGATCCATCCTGGAACATTTGTAACCTCTGGCAAGAACTTCTGACTTAGCTGAAATGTCCACTTTTATTAGCCAGAGTGGCTGCAGGATGATTAACCTATATTTGTGGCCCAGCTACCACAGGCTGAGGACAACATACCACCCTGACTCAGTAGTTTTATGTTCCCTTTGGCCACAAAAGCTCATCCTTGATGTCAGTATTTACACTGCTCAAATCCCTATATTTATAGGTAATTTTGTTTTTCAATGGACATTTAATCTTGCACACTAGGATTTTAACTATGGGCTCTATTTACTAAACTTGAATCCACACTTCTGATGTTTTCCAAGGTTCTTCATAAACTATAGACCTGAAGAGAGTACTTCATGCTCTTGCTGCCATTCATAACATGTGCTCCAGTAAGTACATCTCTAGCTTGATAGTGTAGGAACTGCAATGTAATGTTTAACAGCTGCTGTGCTGCTATAAATTTGGCTGTTATACTTCCCTTCTTTATCATTAATTTGTGATGACTAGTGCTGTGTGTGAGATAAGGAGTTTTTAAATATCTTTGTTTTGTAATAGGCAATAAATATTTCCTCCTTGGAATGCAAAAACTCATTCCAATGGAGGACAAAACAAAGCAAGTTCAAGGTACCTCAGAAATCAAGGTCTACTGTTTCACTAAATATTTTTGCTTATTCTACTTATTTCTAGGTGTTTTGAATTCAGTACCAGGATATGAATCATGTGTTGTGTTTACCAGACTTTTTATTTATTTTTGTGACATATAAACCATCAGCTCCAGGACACCTGCGATTACAAATATTTTACCTTTCCGAACTTTGGGCTGTAGTTTCCTTCCCCCCTCACTTTGCTTCCTCTTTAATTTTAATAGTTTCACACTAATAAGATTGTTAGTTTTTCTTGATAGAGGCTTCAGGTAAAGAACACAATTACACTGTGTTTTGTTGTGTCTGTTTTATTTATGTCTATTTAGGAGAGGTTTTTCTACCAACAATTGATTAATTATGAAGATACCTCCAGATACCTAACTAAGCAAAATTTCTTGAGCCATATCTTTCTCAAAGAAGGTCTAATTTTTAACACACTCATCTGCAGTGAATTACAACTAGAATGTACATAATTTCATATAACTAGAGCTAGTTCTTCAATAGAAATAGGGGGAAACATCAGTATGTGAGGGAAAAGTTTCAACCCATCAACGAGCTTTTCTTCTTTTTCTCCTTTTTGTGGGAAAAATAAATACATCCACTAGTAAGACTACTGCTTGATTAACTCTGCTTGAGTCTGGGACTGTACTTGGGGCAACTTGTAGCATCTTTCACCTGAGAGGAATAACTCTTTCCCATTGGTCTCATGTCAATCATCCTCCCAAATTAATTAGTCTAATCCCCTTTATGAATGGCGTACACTGTTACCCTCTCTTTTTTTTCACTGTTTCATCTGAATGCCCTGTGCTCTTAATGCCTAAACCATAGGATATTGTCTAGTTTGCAAACATGGTCTCTCTTATTGCATTTCTGTACATTTTTCAGACCCCAGGTATGTTTAGAATCCGAGTTTATGTAAAATGGGGTAATCTTGAAAACTTTTGTTCTGCATTAGAGGATTTAATATATTTATAAATATGGTGTGGAAGACAGATTAATATATGTATTAAGGTTCCTTTCCCTCTCAACTAACCATTTAATCGGATGTTACATTCTAAGGACTGTAATCACTGTTTTATTTATAACTGTTGGGTTATTGTCTTTTTTTAAGGAGAATGCATGCATGACGTCTCTCTCCAGTACTGCTGTTGAAAATTTCAGTAACTCAGGTTGAGTAGGAGGAATTAATTCCAGTGTGTATTATGCATTCTCCTCTGTGCCATGCTCATTCTAATAGTATGTGGATCTGTTCCAGCATCTCAGGTTTGGGATTTAGCCTAGAACTGTAGAGGGTCAACATTTTACCACTGGAAGTCTGCCCCTTGTTAATCAAGATAAGGGTCATTACATTGGAATTTAACCACCTATTCTATAAAGGTGACTGACAAGTAAGGTCACCCCATGTGATGACTTTGTTTGGTTTGGTTTGGTTTCAGTCTGAGTCAGACAATACTCAAACTTTTTTAGCAAAGATCCCCTGATACTTAGCAGCTACTCAGAGAAACCAACGTCTCTGTAACTTCATTGCTATCAGCAAAGAATATCCAGATTAAAGTATTCTACAGCTTCTGTGATCAATAATGTCAGGGCTGAATCACCAGATTCTGTTGCAGAAACAGAAAATACTTAGTCTAAACAGAATGTTCCATGAAAAAATGTATTTGGGGCTAACTGAACAGGATTTTACCCATGACACATTTTCAATGTCTGTATAGCCTGGTGACAGTGAGAAAATTGGTTGCATTTTACCATATATATCCAATAGAAGTTGTTTGAAAATACTAATGTGAATAAATTAACTATATCTTTCAGACATTTTTAACACAGTTTTTTGACTCTTTGCAAAGAGATTTAGTTGTTTGGAGCAGTGTCTATCTACAGCCATAGACTTGAAAAAGAGGACTCTAACATAAAATAATGTCATGTCAGATAGATCATTTGGCTAAAGGATTTGAGAAAATGACAACAGACTATTGTGCCTGGGCAAAGTTTAGCTCTGTATTTCTTCAAACAGAAAGACTTAGTCTTCAGAAGAGATTAATTTCAGCCTTCTTTAACATGCAGCTCATTTAGAATTCAGCCATTTGTTGTTATGCTTCTCGTTATTATTTAATAGCAATTGTGGAAAATCCACTAGTGACTCACTGAAAAGACCTCTGTTTTCAAATGTCTGTGAAACACCTCACCCTTCATTCCTCAGGTAAACAGTGCAGAGGGAGTTCCCTGACTCAACTGTCTCTCAATTTTTTAATAATCTAAAAATACTGTCTGAGTTTCAGACTCAGACTTGAGTCATAGTTTTATGTAATTCAAATAACCATTGACCAAGTCTTATCAAATCACAGGAGAACAGTTTCAATTCTCTTAGATTAAAGTGGGCACAATAATAATTAATCCTGCACAACTGTGTGTTAGGTTTGGCAACCTAACTACTCATTTTATGTTCTCAGGCATTTTATAACTCTCAAATACATGGTGCTCACTCACAGGTCTAATTTTCATAATGAAAGAATTAAGAACAGCCCATTTTGAACACTTCATGCTCTTACAAAGCCTTTGTAGATAGCATATTCAAGAAATTTTTAGCGAGTCACTTTGACATTTTTTTCCTTCTCAAATGAATGTGCTAAGCATATGAATCCATAGAGTACCTGGCACAGAATTTAAAGGGAGAAACCTACCAAAGATGTATGTATTTTGGGTTGTCAACTTGATATTTATTTGGAGATGGAATACCAACACACTGGGATTACACAGAGATTAGTGGTAGATTAGTGGCAGATACCCTTTTGTCAGATATATTGGTTGAAGAATTAATTTGCAAACCCCATTTGAGCATCATGCACTAGAATGTGGACTTTCAAATCTCTGGCCGTCTTTAATGAGTTTGCTGATGCTACTGATGATTTCACCAATATTTTTAGGATCCTCCTCTATATATATACCATTGAATTTTCACTGACCCGGATTTGAGGGCTGGATTGAGATGCTTAACCAACTGCCAGAAATGAATGTGCTGAAATTGACAGATATCTTTTAAGTTTGGGACCAATCTTTCTCAATTTTACCATATACCTGCAAGAAACTGCTTAGTTAGGTAATAGATATATATGAGGATTAATCACCTAATGCTTGTGAAACACTTTGAAGCTAGAAGACTAATTTCTAGAATTTTATCATTGACTCACTACTATGAAATCTGAGAAAACTCAGAACTGAAAAAAAAAAAAATTTAGACAAATATTTTGTTCACTAAAAAGTACAATTTCAGTGCACATGAAAATACTCACAAATCTGAACTGGGTGGAAGGAACATGATTCAGACTAGGCCCACAAAAATCAGCAAACTGAAAGCAGTGTGCTGAGTGTTGTTTCTCAGCAGCTCAGATCTTAAGATACTTAGGTTCCTTCTAAAAGACCTTCCAATGACCTACTGGATCAATAACAGCCATCATTCAAAGAATTGCAGAAACATAGGTTAATTTAGGTTGGAAGGCACCTTCAGAGGTCATATGGGCAACCCCTTACTCATGGTTAATTAGACCATGTTGCTTAGGGATTTGACTATTTGAGTTTTAAACTTCTCCAAGGATGAACATCCAAAACCTCTCTGGGTAGCCCATTCAAATATTTTACCTTCCTCATGATAAAGAAAATTTTCCTAATATCTAAGTTGAATTTCCAATGTTCCCATTTGCCTTCATTGCCTCTTGTCCTTTCTCTGTGCACATCCAAGAAGAATCTGTCTCCATCTTCTCTGCATTTTCTTGTCAGGTAGTTGTAGATAGCGGTAGTGTTTCCCCTTTGCCTTCTCTTCTCCAGCATGAACAAACCCAGCTTTTTCAGCCTTTCCTCCTATGTCCTGTGCTCCAGCCCCTGACCATCTTGGTAGCATCTTCCATGTACTAAGGAGTCCAAACCTGGACACACCACTCCAGATGTGGTCTCACAAATGCCAAAGAGAGGGGGTGATCATTTCCCTGTATCTTATGACTGCACTTACTGATACTATCCATGGGTTTTAAACTGGTTTTGTTTAAGCCTTAGCACTCATTAAAGATACATGAAATGTGGGGTTTTGTCCTTCTGACAAGAAAGACAAACACAAAAACCTTCAGATCAAATCATTCTTTTTTAAAAATTTTTCTTGTTCTGACTGAACAAACATATCAGTTATTCACAGAGCTTTAGAAAAAACCACACATTTGTCTGGTGTGCACAGCACATCATATATCCTATAATTTGACTTACAGTTTATTTAGCCACATGGGGGTTTTTGTCATGTCAGCTTTGAATGAGAAATTGATCTTTTCTTCCTGTTATTTATTCTTTTCCTGTAAAGGATAATGAAGAAATGCAGATAAAATTGCACAATAAAGTAAAACAATCCTTATGTTTTGATAATGTTAGAGGACAGTGTGCACTTCTAGAGTTGTTTTTTCACTACCGGTAAGGCAGTAGTAGCAAAAATCTAGTCACATCAACTTTGATTCTGTTAAGTTAGTTCACATTCTTTCTGCCTTTTGAATTTGGAAGGTAAACAGCCTCTTGTATGAGCAAGAGTGAACCCTACAAGAATAAATCTTCACTCAGAAATCAATGGCTTAATATGCTGTGGCAGCCAAAAAAAGTCAACAAAGTGCTGGGCATCATCAGGATAAGTGCTGAGAACATGAATGATGGAGAACATAATTTTGCCATTATATAAAACCTTCCTGTGTCCAATTCTTGAGTACTTTGTGCAGTTTTGTTCTCCAAATCTCAGAAGGGATATAAAGACAGTGAAGAAAGTACCCAGAAAGGCAATTTAAATTATTAAGTGAATGGACCAGATACAAAATTAGGAGTTTGGAAGAGATCAAGAACTTGATATAACTAAGATTTGCAAAATCATGAAGGTGAATCATAAACTGAATGTAAAGTTGTTATGTACTAAATCCTACAGTATTAAAACTAGGAGGCATTGAATCAGGCTTGCAGGAGTCTGATTTAAGACAGAGAAATGAAAACGTCTCTTACAGAGTGGTAAGTGAGTATCTGGAACTTGCTATTATGGAAGACTGTGAAAGCAGCCAGCATCAGTTAAAAACTCATCAGACTCATGTTCTCCCTAGGTATTGTCTCTTATTACCATTGCTAAGAGATAGAATACTGAGCTAGATGGATTGTTTAGTCATTTGTATTTTAAATGGAGAAACTGAAGCAATTCAGCAAAACCAAATGAAAGTATTTGTACTTAATGGTACAATTAGAGTTTTGTTCTCTGGAAATTAGGTACGCCACGAGACAGGATTAAAAACTGGGTTGATTCCTTCTCACACAAAGGCAGGAGGAACTGATTCAGCCCTTTAGTATAGCAACAAAGACTTTCATCTGGGATGTGGGTGAACCTCAAGTTCCTACTTTGCTAGGTGCATGGATGTGGAATTTTGTCTTCTAGTCAAATTCCCTAATAACCAAAAGTAGATCTGTCATGTTGTAACATCCTCTTCAGTCTGAAGAATTCCAGTTTCTGGAAGTCAACTGGATTAATACTACATAGAAACAACACTTATTCTTTTTGTCCAGGAGTAAGTCAGAAGTTGATACATGTTATGTTTCCTAAACAGAAGTGGTAAAAAATGTTTAATTCAGAGTTATTTGAATAGTCTCAAATAATTATAGAAAAGTAACCTTCAGAGAAAATCTTGATATTTCATAATATTTTCTAAGTTTTTTAGACAAAGCTAAAAGATATTCCTCCTTCTTTCCTTATCCAGGACTAAAGGAAAACAAAACCACACACTCCTTATTTCTAACCATTTATCTAAGCTTGAAATTTAAATAGTCTTGTTATTTGATAGTAATAGAAATATCTTTCGTAGTCAGTTTTCCATGTCAGTTTTGAACAGGTTTTATAAGCTATTTTGCATTGAAAAGAAATAAAGCAATGGCAAAACTTAATGTATAAGCTCTGTGAAACTTCTAGTGAGCATTTATCATGG
The DNA here is from genome assembly GCF_047716275.1 of Strix uralensis. Classification (NCBI taxonomy): domain Eukaryota; kingdom Metazoa; phylum Chordata; class Aves; order Strigiformes; family Strigidae; genus Strix; species Strix uralensis. The sequence continues at coordinate 123,188,062 of NC_133973.1, forward strand.
TTTGCTTTCAGTCAGGAATTTATATTTTATATGTTAAGGGAAGCAAAGGGCATATGGCGCCAGATTTTTTATTAACTTGAAAGATTCTGACACAACTATGGGTAGATATTTTCTAACCTGTTTATATAATAAATTACATTTCACATCTGGCTAGTGAAAAGTAGACTAAACAACCTGGAGGACACTGAAACTTAGGAGTATGTGACTTGAAGTCTTCCCAAGACCTTGGTCTGACTGTCTCATGGCTGTGCTGATATCATGATCACTTTCAGCACAAAAGCTGGCAAAGAGAAGATGCTCTAACCATTTTTTAAATAGTCCTTAAAAAAATTCTGTCTTAAGCTTTACGTCATTTTAGAGAGTTTTTTAATGGTTATGAACCTGCCAGTATGAACCATCATACAGTAGTTCTCATTTATGAGACACATGAATATTGCTTGCATTTGTGTGTATTCTTTTACACAGGTAACATTTCTTTGTATTTCTAGTTCTTCCAATAAATGGAACCATGCTTGTCCACCTGGAGGAAATATGTGCTCATTACTCCCAGTAGCCTCTAGTCTCCCACTAGAGCACCCTCACTTGCTGGGAAAGACAGTAGGAAATTTAGGGTGATTAAACAACTCTGAGCCTTTGTTGGGAGGTTAATCACTGGTATAAGTCATGGAATGGTAACTACCTTTTAAGATGTATACATAGTTAACACAGTGGGAGTGGTTTGAAGCAGCTGTTTAATATGCCTAGTGTTTGTGAAACATCTGAACATAGTTAACTATAGACATGGGCAAAAAGTAGACATCTGTACTGGATTTTAGACAAAAATTCCACCTGATATAGCACAATCCTTTGGTAACAAATATGACTGTCTTCAGATAATATTAATTAGGACAATGAAATAAATCCAATGAGCCACTGTATGCAGTCTTCAGAAGGCTAAAGTCTACATGGAAATCAACGGCAATGGGCCACAGAGAATGACTGAGCACCTATTATCTGTAACAAGCAATTTTTTGTTGCAGTGTTTTATATCTAGCTAAACTAGCTAAAGCAGTGACTGCTGTATTTTTCTTTTATGTTTTACAGATGTAAATCCTGTATGATTCCTTACTCGGATATTGACTAATAACCAGACAAGTTTTCAGCAGGGGTGAAAATACCAGTCTGATTTTTTTCCCTCTGGTGCTCTTTAGCAAGAGAAGGACTTGCGTGTTTTATTGTGTCTATGAGGAGTCCACAACATCTAATGGTTAGCCTATCTCTTGGGAAAGGGCAGATTTCAATGTGCATCTAGCTGAAAACTAACTCTGGATTAATATGTTGTTTTTCAGCATGTATTGACAATAAAAAAGAAGTATTTTTATTCAGATGTTTGGCAGCAGTTCTAAAAAAGCACTGTGACAGAGAGACACAAAGAGACGGAATGCAGCAAATAACTTAAATCACTAAAAGAATACTTGAACACTGTGAAATAAGAAGCTCCATAGGAAGCTCGTAGGCTTATTCAGCACTGGTGAGGTCACACCTGCTGTATTGTGTCCAGTTCCGAGCTTCCCAGTACAAGGGGGACCAGAGGCAATGTGCAATGGGCACAAACTAAAGAAGTTCCCTCTGAATGTCAGGAAAAACTTTTTTGCTGTGAGAATGACCAAGCACTGCAAAGGTTGCCCAGGGAGGTGGTGGAGACTCCATCCTTGGAGATATTTAAAAGACATCTGGACATGGTCATAGAATCATAGAATAGTTTGGGTTGGAAGGGACCTTTAAAGGTCATCGGTAAAGGTCTCCATCCTCTGCAACCTGTAGGGACATCTTCAACTAGATCAGGTTGCTCAGAGCCCCGTTCAGCCTGACCTTGAATGGTTCCAGGGATGGGGCTTCAACTACCTTCCTGGGCAACCTGTTCCACTGTTTCACCACCCTCATTGCAAAAAATTTCTTCCTTATATCTAGTCTGAATCTATCCTCTTTTAGCTTAAAATGTTACCCCTTGTCCTATCACAACAGGCCCTACTAAAAAATTTATCCCCATCTTTCTTATAAGCCTCCTTTAAGTATTGAAACGCCACAATAAGGTTTCCCCGCACCCTTCTCCAGGCTGAACAACCCCAACTCTCTCAGCCTTTCTTCATAAGAGAGGTGTTCCAGCCCTCTGATCATTTTTGGTCTGGGCATCTGGCTCTGGATGGCCCTGCTTCAGCAGGGGAGTTGGATGAGATGACCTACAGAGGTCCCTTCCAAACTCTAAACTTTTGAAGTTTAGATTTTCAGCATGAATATGAACAAGTCTTTCTAACAAAGGTCATAGCTTTGGCAAGTCTTCTCTTAACTGATATTTCTAATTTTACTTTTCTATAATCCTTTCACCCCATTAACTAGTTTGAATTACTAGCAGATGGTCTCTATCACTGCAGTGAATCAGAGCACACTGCCTGCTGAGTAAAGAGGGAAAAGTAAGTGAAAGTTGCCATTTCTTGGTATTTGCTGGTACAGAAAAGAAAATGTCGAATGCCAAGGCTAGGAAACACATGACTGAAACTTTTCAGCAGATGTAAGAACAGAGATATTGTGATGAGGACTTAAATTCTAAGGACTTGTAAAAAATGCTGCAGAAATTCCTCCTTTTCATTCTAATTTCATCCCACAGCTACCATTTTCCAAATTCTCAGTGTTTAAAGCCACATGACAGGGAGACTGAGTACATTTTACTAGGGCCTCTGTGGGAGAAAACTTCATCACCCTTTCCCCATCCCATGTATTTGCAATTCAATGCTGGTCATTGTGTGCTAGGTCTTGAGAAAAAGAGGAATGGAAGCTGTTATCTTTTCTGAAAGTGAATACAGAAAGGCATCTGTACAGCAAAAGGCCAGGGTGAAAAGGGTAGAATGTCAGAAAGAGAAATGAGAAAATCTGTAGTAATGGCTGGAAATGCTCTGTTAACATTATTCGTATAGAGCACTGTTAGTGTGCAAGATATGTTATGGCAGTAGGTAGGCTAATAAGATGTTCAAAATATTGATATTACATATCTAGAGAACTTAAGTCTGACTCACATTAATTTGCATTTGCAAACTGTATTGGCTAGTTAATTTTTCTATATCAGTTTCTGACCAGTATTTCACAGTAACTGAAGATCCACTAAGGTCATGAAGACATTAATCAGTAAATTTGAACATGAGAATCCACTAAAGGTAAGATTTCAAGTGACAGCCAACATTTGGAACCCTGTTGGTTTTTTTTATACCAAGAATAATTCATATTCAAAAATCTGTAATGTATGGAACTTGACTGTGTCTTAAGTGTCACACATAAACATGCTCATTAAAATGTTTGAAAATACTTAATTTTAATATTTCGTTACTGATATTAAGGTATAGAATCACAGAATAACTCAGCCTGGAGGAGACCTCACGAGGTCTCTGGTTCAACCTCATGCTCACAGTTGGGTCAGCTCTGAGGTCAGACCAGGCTGCTCAGGGCCTCACCCAGTCGGGGCTGTAAACCACCAAGGATGGAGACTGCACTACCTCTCTGGGCACCCTGTGCCACTGCCCAACTGTCCTCATGGGGAAAAGGTTTCTCCTTATATCCAGGCTGAACCTCTCTTGTTTCAGATAATACCCACTGTCTCTCACCCTCTTGCCCTCCACCACGGTGACATGCCCAGCTCCAGCTCCTCAAAGACCTCCCCATAGGCATTGGGAGCTGCTGTTAGGTCCTTCTGAAGCTGTATCTGCTCCAGGCTGAACAAGCCCAGCTCCCCCAGCCTCTCCTTACAGGGCAGGTACTCCAACCCCCACCATCTCAGTGGCATCCCCTGAATCTGATCCATATGGGAGAGTGAGATTTTTCATTAAATGTACAGCCACCTTTATAGTATATTTCTTTGTAATGGAGAAAGATGAGACATTTATTTCTGTGCCACTTACCTTTATGATTGAAAACATGCACTTTGCTAGGTAGCACTAGGAATTGTCTTAAATCCCCCTGTAATAATCTCTTACCAGTAATTTAAACCTTAATTTTAAGCTTACCACTTGCTTGTAGTACTTCCTATAAAACTGTATGCATCAGACATCTAGGGTTTTTTTGCCCCTTATTCTCAAGGGCTTTTGCAATAGAGTTGAGAAACTGCTTTTTAAAAAGCCCAGCTGTATAAACATGAATGTGGCTGGCAAGCAAAAGCCAGGGCTTTAAACATTATACTTCCTTTCCTAAATGTTTTTAAAATGTATGGTTTTATTCCTAAAACTCCTTACAAATCAAAAATTTACAGTAAACTTCACTTAAAGAGTGTTTCTTCCATGCATTTCTGTGAAGAACAAGCACCTGTCTTTAGGGTTTGTTATGCTGTCTCTTTTGGGTAATTTCAGTGCAACTTTTAAAATTTATTCAGTGTTATTCTAAACTATTTGTGTCCATATATGAGAGACTTTCATCCTGAAAAGAAATCGGGGGTAGACAGCCAGGTAGAAATTCTATTAGGTATTGACTTGGAAAAAGAAAAGACATCAGGCATACAGTTCAATTAGGCAATGACTGATGCACCTGGAAAGAATCAGGTAATACCTCATTCAGTATAGATCATTACTTGTGAACAACAGCCACAACTCTGCTATTTTTCACTGGTGCTGAAGAGAATTTTTCTCCCCTCCTTGAAATCCACATCATTAACCTACCCTCTTCCTCTGCTGCATTTCTTCTTACAGTACCTAGAATGACAAAGGCTTTCATGGGGTTAGGTACTAGAGCCAGCACTGGTTTGAAATGTCTGGGTTCAGTAATGATAGTATTTATTCTGATTTGAAATTACTTAAGAAGTATAGAAGATATAGTGCTCTTAAGTAGTGATCAATAGAAAGCTGAGTCAGAAATTATGAGGAGTGTTCATTACTAATAGTAAATGTGTTAACATACATCAGAAAAAAGAGCTTCTGGAGGCAGGAGGATGTGTGTGTTTCTGTTAGGCTCCTAGCTCCCATTTTCATAAATAATAAATGTTTCAGAGGACATTACATTATTTTTTATTTCATATTCCTAAAGGGGCCATTTGTCCTTCCTGAAGGTGTAGAATCCACAAATTTCAAGTTCAAACTCCACTTACACATTTAACATGAAAAATTTCTGTTTCACCCAAACAATTTATTTAAATCCTCAAGTGTCCAAACTTTTAGAAAGAAATGTTGAATCGCTATATAAATAAATCATCAAATCTTTTTTCTTCCTAATGTTGATTTTTATTACATCTACAATGAACTATGTCCTCCTATGAACAATGGCTATCCATTCATAGTGGAGGTCTTAAGATTTGAGAATAAAGTTGCTATAGCATATTATTAAAACAGTAAACTGACAGGCAGGGAACATATTTAGCCATGATGGAAGAGCTAAAATTAAAGTGTTTTAAAGACATATTATATGTATATCTGGGTTGACATGAGAAATAAAATACATCAAACCATACCAAGATCTAGTTATGAGTGTCAGAGAGACACAGTGCTACTGTGGTAATCTTTAAATATGTTTATGTGAGTGTTTGCAAACGTAAACATCAGGATTTAAAAGATAGAAATGTAAGGTGTTGGCTGTCTCAAAAAAAAAAAATTTAGAAAATTAAGTTTTTACCTTTGAACTGGATTCCTGGGGTTTCATCTTTCATTTTTTGTACTGTTGACCAGCTCCTTCCCATTAGGAGCAAAGTTATGTTGTCTAGACACAAGCTTATTGTTTGCCTACAGCTTACTAGCAAGAGAGATAACTGGATAGTTTGTACTTGATGTGATCAATGAACCCTTACAATGGAAGAAGGCTCTGAGGAGATGGATAAGGGTGATGTGCTTGTGAATCTCAGGGAAGAATATAAGGAGGGACTGACCATGGGTGTTGCAAAGAAAGCTGAACTTGTCTCAACACAAATGAGACTGGAGGCTACATCTGCTGAGTGGATCAACCAGCTGTGTAAATGTTCATCCCTGAGTTAATCAAGAGTGCAAAATGTATTCCTGAGTTAGCCAAAGCAACATGGGGTGTATATGTGTGGGGGCAGTGTATATGTGGCTCAGCCCCACACTGAGTGTAAAAACCAGCCAAAGAACTTTGAAGAGAGCAAGAGTCTTGAGCTGTGTTCAACCTATGTGTTACTTTCCAGGGACTGTGGACAACATGTCATTACAGTGAGCATATAATAGAGACTGATAATCACATTTATATTGTGATTCAACTGTATGTTGCAATTGCTATACTCTGTTAGATGTAATTTGTACCTGTGATTTAAGTACATTGCTGCATCACTGTGCTGAATCAAAATTCCATGTAACTTCAAATAACTTCAAGTAAGTAAACTTTGTATTAAGCATTAAACCCTACACATATGGAATATCTGAATAAGCCTAATCAGAGACTATTGGACTTTGACAACCGGGTACCACATTTTACAAAGTAATAAAGTAACCATAATGAAATAATAAAATACTTCTACAAACTCAGAACATAATGGCTGCAGTCATTCTTCAAGTATTTTTTTTTTTACAGGTTCCATCTATTTCTTTCAAGAATCTATAAAATCCAATAACAATGACTCCTATACATATCATCCTCAAACGGTTAGTGTAGCCTGGATACAGGAGTACTATCCTGATTGCAATAAGAAGCACAACAAATGAGCAGGTCTTGAGCAGATTAGCATCTAGTGACATACCACTGCATATGCAAAATAATTGCCATTAAAAAGGTGACACCTGCGAAGTTATAATAGTTTAGCATCCTACATTTATCCTGAAGCAGAACAAGTTGTGGGTAGCTCATATCAAATGGTTCGACCAAAACTGGAAGCCAGTTCCAGTCCTGGGGAGTGTCCAGAGTGGTAAGGAGGAGCAGAGCATGGTCTGATCTCATGGGAGTTTGCAGCTGCTGTTTTGCATGGAGCCGCTGACTGAGGCACCTTCACTTCTCTGGGGCAGTTTTCCTGAATCTGATGAGTTTCTACCTGTGTAGAAGTTGTTTGGACAGAGAAACTTGGATTCTTGCACCTCTTTGAGGCATTTTCTCTCTTTTGATTTGGTTGTCGGCATGAGATGGGAGCCCCTGTTCCTCCAAGGCCAGATGCAGCTGTGAGCAGGAGCACTGTCCTGGTAGGGGCTGCACAGTGCCCAACTGCAGAGCTGCCACCTTGCACAGCAACACAACAAATCTCTGCAACATGATGGCTCCTGGTTTGTTCAGGCACCAGCAGAAAATGGGCCTGAAGTTCATCTCTAGAATAAGTCACCTAAACTGAAGTATCTCTGTGTGTACCAGATGGTGGGGCTCCACTATAGTCAGCTCCATCTCGGTCCACAGAGCCCAGCTGTGAGGGACTCAGCACAGCAGCATGAAGAAAGGCATCTATCTGGTGCCGTGTGAGATGTAGGATGGAACCCAAGACATCTATCTGCATGAGACTGTCAGATATGACATAGGACTGATGAGACCTCTATATCCTTCAAACAACATTAAATATCTATATATGGCCAACTGAAATAATCCCAAGGTGTCTACCTCAGTGTAAACTGAACTGCTCCCTAGGGTTTAGTGGCTGTATTGACTTCACTGTTTATAATGAGAGTTTAGACACACAGCACCCAGGCAGGTGCTCAAATTTAGTTTTTTTTAATCTACAGCTGAATCTTACCTTGGAGCTCAGTGAATACAAAAGGAAAGCACTGCTGATCAGCAGCCCTCAGGTCCTGCCAAGCTCATGCAGGTGCTGTGCTACAAGCCGTCTTGTGCTGCAGGCAGACAGAAAGGCAGCTGATCCACAGTGCCCTAGAGGTCCACAGGGTCTACAGGGATTCATTCAAACAAGAGCCACTGCCTCTTTGAAACATGTTTATATGTTTCTTACTTCTGGCACTGGATCATGCTGAACATGTCTGGACACCCCAGTTGGACTTTTTTGTCAGCAAATGGCACAGGGATGCTGCTGTTTAATATAAAAAGGAGTCAGGTTGGTGTAACATCCCTTGCTATCTCAGCTGAAGAACTGCTGGTGAAAACCATTCTCAGTTGTCTTTGAGCCCCTTCTTGTAACAGGTCCCACAGATGGAGTCCCACCTGGAGAGGCAGAGCCAGAGTGTGTGTTTTTAACTGCTGTGGGATTCCATTTACCCAGCTGCATGATGGGCCTCAGAATACCGTCCTTTTTCCCAGAGAAAGGTGATCTAAATGTGATGGCATAGCCCTAGGCACTGGAGACCTTCCTCTTGAAACACAACTTTTGGTAAGAAATATTAACAAACGGACCCATTGACTTTTGTTTATTGTCTTAAGTGAAGTGTCTGCTGTTTCAGGGTCATAGACCATTCACCGCATTCACTATAGAGTGCTATTTTGGGCACCAAACACAGAGTGTATATCAAAACATGACACCTTTCAATTATTTGCAGTAGCAAAATGTATGTTGAAACGATATGGTTGTCATGATTCTTGTTTTCAAATAATTAGTACCTAAATGCTGCTTTAAGGCACTACATTTCTTCTTGCCACATCTCCCATCCCTCTTTATCCATTTTAATTTGAGGGGAAAACCGGCATGATTGTTCCAGTCTCTGCTGTGCCCATGAAAATTACCATCAGTCCAACTAACTTTACCCACACCCACAAGATGCCAGAACTGCAGAAATTTTGCAGTGCTTGTTGAAATCTTACTATTCAGCAGTTTTGTGGGTTTCAGTGCTTTTAAAATGTAACTTTCCATGCTTGCTTGTTTGCACTGGGGTCAGCACAAGGTCTGTAAACCACTGCTGACTGCTTTCACCTTCATTTACATCTCTCTTCACAGTTGTTAATGCCTTTTTTTTTTTTTTTTTTTAATTCAGTGGCATCACTTGAGCCTGAGCCATAGATTTTGTATCTCACATTGCCCATCACTGGCAGGCTTTGACATTGTCATTTATCATTGCCAACTTTAAAAACTTCACTTGCTTGAGGCTATAAAGAGTCAATGTATCAAGGTAATAGACAGCCACTACAGAGGTCTGTACTTAATTCCCAGCTCTGTCAAGGTTTTTTGTCTTCCCTTAGAAAAAATCATGTTACGTCTGCAATGCTGTTTCAGAAAAAGGGGGAATACTGCTCATTTTCATTGGCCCTTTTATGTGCTTGTTTGCACAGTCCTTCACCAGTGTTTCTTCAGTTTGTATACAGAGGACATAAAAATCCATGCCTCAATATAGACTTCTAACCACTGGTATAATATAAATAGCAATAAAAGGTGTAAGAAAACATATTGGATCATGTCTACTTACATGGCCAGGGCTCCCAAGGGAATCAACTGAATGTGCAGAAAACACAATTTAGCCATAGTCCACTCTCAGATGGCTCCTTACACACACTCTTTCAGAAATCAGTTTCTGTTTTAGCATCTTGGTTTACTCCTGGTTACAAAATAGTTACAGACTTCCTGCCTTTTTTCCCTTTGTTTCTCTACTCATTTGCAGAATCTGTTCAAAACAGTGGACTGTCTTTTCACTCATTTGTTTCATTGTCTTATAATAGCAAAAGACCCAGCTTTATGTATCTCTTCTTACCCAAATCTAATCAGAAAATTGTTTTCAGAAAAACTGCCTGGTTTAGTTTTTTGCTATAATTACTTTGTCCAATTTTTCAAATATTCCTTGGAAATGCCTCAGGACAGCTCTGTAGAGGGTACCGAAGGCAAAGTTTTTGAAAGAGTTTTCATTGCCAACTTCAAAGGACTTCAGAACATCTGTGTAAAAAAAATCACAGAGAGTAGAAAGTGAAAAATCATTCTTCCCTACCTAATCTATCATTATCTTCCTGCAAGACAATTCTATTTACTACTGCTTTGACTACTGCAGCTTAAACATTTTGAAGAACAGACCTCCACACCTTCTTGGAGCATCGTTCAATAGGCTAACACCATTCTTTAATTTTACTCTTGTGCCTAGATAAATATTTTTTTTGCTGTCCTACATTTATATCATTCAAATATTGTCTCTGATTACTTGGCTTCACCTTTAATTACCAGTTAGCTAAGCTATATTTATTAAGGTAACCCTGAAACCACTTAGGAATCATTTGGGATCATTATCTCATAAATTGTGATCATGTGTTTGCAGTAACGGTTAGGAAATTAATTTCTCCTATTCCAGAAGCAAAGATTCCAACATCAGAGCAGAGAAAGAGTAGTGGTATAAGGGTCTGACAGAGAATAAAAACCTTTTAGTTAAGTCTGGCAAAGGGCAGTGATATACAAATGGTGGTATACAATTGTTCTCCCATAGGTACAAGAAAGCTAATTTCAGAGAATTTGGAATTTGCAGGAATGTTACTTATGGAGTTTGAAGCTATTCACTTTACTCATAGATTTCTGAGATATGTCTGGTACTGTTCTGCAGAGCAGTGACACTCACAGCTTCATGGTCTCAAGAAAGTATTCATTCCAGCCATGAAAACCACGTCAAGGCAGCACCACTGTTCCTAAGTGCCACACAAAACAAGTAAAATTCACTGTAAAATCTGCTTACCACAGAACTGAGCACCCCAACAGCAATGAAAGCAGTGCTGCAAATACCAATACAGAAATGTTGGAAGAAAAGAAATAAGACATATACATAATCTGGCAGTCTGCATTAGCAAGGAGTGCAGTGCAGTGAGATCATCAGCAATATGGATTCAGTGCTTGTCCTGAAGCACTTTAGGGGAGAGCACTTCTTAAGAAGGTGAGATAATTAACAGTCTTTATGCCATCACAGCTGAATAAAAAGTCTCAGCGCTGGTGATGAATAGTGTTAAGGAGACTATACAAACTGTTTGAACAGATGTTGTCTATCCCTAATCGGTGTACCCATATTTAGCACTGTCTGAGATGGGCAATGAGGTAGAAATAGCCTACATAACAAATTCCTCTCAGCTTTAGTTGCCTTTGCTGTTTGTCATCATAAGACAGAAGGTTAATATTGTTTGAGTATCAAATTGAGCTTTTACACATTCGGCTTCACTGATCTTTGTCCTTTTCCTGTTTTGTCAACAAGGTAACATCCATGGCAGTGTAGTGTATTCCAGAAATTGTGTACCAGTGTCTACCTGAAAGCTGCCTGAGATTTTACATGCAGGAACAGCCTCCATGAAAGAGGAGGGTGAATTAATGAAAAACAGCACCTCCCCTTGGACCCATGCTTGTGGCCGTGTGATATGATACAAGTCTTAGCAGCAACTGAGATTGGAGTGACCCTAGGGAGACAGAAATAATCTTTAAGCTTTGAAGTATAATAATGCCATGTCTATCATAGTGCCAGATTTATCCTATTATCCACCTGGTAAATCAGAATCACATATTTCTGTCGTTCTAGACACACAGGTTCATTGCCTACCTGTAGCTGGTAGATTGTCTCTCTGAGTGTAGCTGTCTTATTGATCTATGGCTGTGCTCCGCTCATAAAGTAAATTAAATTCATGGGTTTTGAGGAAGGTAAATTGTATGAACTAGTCACTGCATAATCTGCTTTACTACTGATAAAAAACATTTTTAAATATTCAAAACTATTTCATGATATTTAACATTTCTGGTTTTGAGTACATCTCAAGCACTAAAATATTCTGAAAGATATATAGGAATTCACTTTAAGGATCCCTGAAGTAAAATTTATGTTAATGCTTTAGAGTTATATTTTTTTACAGAAACAAGGAAATGTAATATCCTATTGTATACTCTATAATATTATTTCTTACCAGCCAAGGCAACATTTATTAATAATTGAATTTTGTGTGATCTATTCCAACTGTTAAAAATTGCTGTTGAACTACTGTAACTAATGAAAAGTTGCAGAATTTATTTAAAAGATCATGAAGCTTGTTATATATTTTTATTGTCTATCAAATAGTAGAAAGCCAATTTTTCTAGCAAGGAATAAGTTATTGCAAAGTTGTTGCCAGTGTAAGTTATTGCAAAATAATCAAAAAGTGTGGTTTGCTTCTGCCCATTTCTTCCCACAACCTATGTCAATATTCAGAGACCATGTTTATACAAGGATACAGTTTCAGAGCCCTCAGTGGGACAACAGAAGTCTAAACCACAGTGTTGGGGAGGAGAGAAAAAGTAGCCGTCTAAGCATGTTTACTTTCAGCAACAAGGAAGTTCTAAATTGTACCTAAGTGGTGACTCACTGGGTTGGGACTATAAAAGTAAAGGTAACTGCTCTCTGAAACATCAGGGCTTCAGACTTCACAAATCCAACATGATGCAATCAAGACTTTCAGCTGTCTTCTTTTTCTTGTTGGGTTTGTCATTTTGCCTGACAATCCCTATTCCCCTTGAAGATAGCCATGAATTCACAGAGAAAGACCTTCAGTTTGCAGAGGTACAGTATAAAATAATTAATTTGCATGTTCTGTAAACAGTAAGTTCTGTAGTTACAACAGTGTGGAAACTAGGCTTATTACTTCTTTTCCCCTTAGCGCTATCTCAGGACTCACTATGATCTCCGTCCAGATCCTGCTGGCATAATGAGGAAGAGTGCCAACACAGTGGCATCTAAACTTCGAGAAATGCAAGCATTTTTTGGCTTGGAGGTGACAGGCAAATTAGATGAAGAAACATACGAGCTGATGCAGAAACCAAGATGTGGTGTCCCAGATGTGGGGGAATATAACTTTTTCCCTAGAAAACTCAAATGGTCAAAAACTAATTTGACATACAGGTAAATGCATGGCATTTTGAGTATTATTACTGTTATTACCTTATTTCCAGGTACCTTGTCCAATAGGTGGCTCAGTATATGAGGCTGATGGGAGAAGGATGCATTTGAGTTTGACAAAATTCATGTTGCAGTTTAAAATCATTACGGCCCCACTTTTGGAAAGGTCCCCCAATTTTTTTCCATTGCACTTTGTCATGGAGGAAAGCTGGTGTGGCATAAGGTCATTACTCCTCATCTGGCCTCCATGTAGACATTCTGTGTAGACACACATCCACGGCGTCAAATGAAAGAGGGGTAGGGACTAAGATCATGCACCTCACCACTGATCTTCACAGCACTTAACCTCTAGGTCACTCCTTAGCTCTGCTTTGGACCTAGTTTAGTGTCTGCTTCACACAGGTCTTGTCCTGGACAAAGCAGTGTAGATGCAAACCAGTCTGTGCCATGTGACTGTGAGAGCAGATAGTGATCCTTGGCCCTCTTCCATTTCACAATCCAGATGTAGATATCTATGCTTGGTCAGACAAATCCCTGCACCATGACCTCAGAAAGTTGACCTGAGGAAGCTACAGTGCTGAAAGGTCACATGGTAGCTCCTTCTCCCTTAATACCATAAGGTCATCAACAGTGGGTTTTGACCAGCTGCAACCTGAGTTTCTTTAGCAGATTCCAAATATAAAATCACTGAACTCCATCAGTTCAGTATGTGGTGATAAAAATTACTTTAATATGGATGATTCTAGCCTATGAAAATCTCTTTGGATCATGTTTTTCTATTCCAGAAAGTGAGGATCATGAGATATTTTATATGGCGTAAAAAAGTTTGAAGTTACTGATATAATTTTTCTTAATACAGAATATATCTGTCATTTTCTGTGTCTTCTGATGCATATAAAACCAATTACAGAAGGCTGTTGGATCATTTCAGATGTCTCTGAATTATTTTAATGAAAACAGAAATGTTTAATTTTATTTTTTTGAATACTGTATGCAGCTGTCAGGCTCTTTGTTTTTAGATAAGAACATAGGAAAAAAGCAAAAAATTTTTATGAGGTGTACAGTCAGATAAAAGTGTGTTACACATTTTCATCAATTCACACAATTTAACTGAACATATTAATCTGTTTGATAGAATTATGAATTACACTTCAGATCTGAGACGTGCTGAAGTAGACAGAGCTTTCAAAAAAGCATTCAAAGTTTGGTCTGACGTGACACCACTTAACTTCACCAGAATACGAAGTGGTATAGCTGATATCATGATCTCCTTTGGCACTAAAGGTAACACAGAAACAAATTATTTTTACTTTATAGTTGTATTGCTGCCAATAAGATGGGATAATTGATTTAATTGTTTTGAATGTTGTGTTATAGAACATGGTGACTTTTACCCCTTCGATGGACCCTCTGGATTACTGGCTCATGCTTTTCCCCCGGGTCCAGACTATGGAGGAGATGCCCATTTTGATGATGATGAAGCTTGGTCAGATGATTCTAGAGGTAACAGAAGTTCCTGGAATTATTTGAAATGGTGATAGATGGACAGTTTTGTCCTGTTTGATATCTGTAAACAGTTCGTTTTGTCTGTTTACTGTTCATTCATCATTATGTTCACTGTCCACTCATAGGAAACTGGGTTTAACCTCCAATCATAAATGGAAGTATAACATATGCCTAGCATAAATTTTAAGATATGCAATTCATAAGTGAGGTGATTAAAAAAATGGAACAGACAAGGTATTGTGTCATCTTGGCATTTCACTGAGCTCAAAGGCAGCTAATTCTGATCAGTTACTGAAGCCTATAGAAAATGTGTATACTTAACTCAGCTGCAAATTATCTACTTGCATTTAATTTCAAAATTCTTCACCTTGCCTATTCAGGACAGAGCTTTAATAGAACAAAATACTGTTTTTTTTCAGCACTGTGTTATTTCACCCTCCTGGCATTAAAGCTAATTTCTGCAATGCTGAAAACAACATGGACTCTCTACTGGAGCCGAATCCCTGACAAAAAATGTTCTTGATTTGAGTAGGGCTAAGACTTCACCCTAGAGCTTTCCAGTGTTGCTTATAAATTTCAAGAAATTTAAATCTGCCTACAGAACAACATTGTCAAATAAGATTTGGGTTGAACACTGGCTATGAAAGATTCAGCTGATTAGGCCCTTATGGCAACAAAACCTATGGTAGTTTGAAAAAGACAAGCAATTATACATCATTTTTCCATTTATCCAGTTGTCTCCTTCATTGTCCTATACGTTAAAGCACAGTGTTAAGGTTAGTTTAGTCCAAGTCCACTTTGGTGATACAAGGAGCTATACATTTACTTTCACTGTGGTTTGTTATAGGGTATAACTTATTTCTTGTTGCTGCCCATGAATTTGGTCATTCACTGGGACTTGAACACTCTAGAGACCCCGGAGCTCTGATGTTTCCAATTTACACATACACTGGAAAAACTGGTTTTGTGCTTCCTGATGATGATGTGCAAGGGATCCAAGAGCTCTATGGTAAGTCTGTATAATATGTATTTCCCATGTCATTATAACCTGTTACAGACATACTGCCACGTTACTAAAGAGCTGCAGATGTTCAATAGCAACAGTCATGGCTGATTAAGACCAATTCACTGGATTCTTGGCAACCAGTCATCAGGAACAGAAGATGCTTAGATGTAATAATTCAGAGGGGAAAAAAAGGAAAAAAAAGAAAAAGGAAGGAACACTGCAGAGGGCAGTTGGTCACTGTGCTGTCTTCTTTAGTGGTGGGGAGTGGGGGACAGAGTCTTTATACTTTTTGACCTGCCTCAAATGAGAAGGTAAAACAGAGTCTAAAGGGAGAAACGGAAGTATCCGTGTTTCATTATGGAAAGACTAAAACTTTTGGAGGACCTTCAAAATGTGGGATAAAGAAAGCAAGTCCATTTAACATCTTTGCAGCACAGCTGAACTGCAAAGTCCATGAATGTATTTGGATAAAGGACAGAGAGAACAGACTTTCCCCAGTACAAATGGTTTGCCCATTATGCCTGTATTCATTATGCTGTTTGGGAACTCTTCCATGTCCTATTTAATATCATGATCCACAGAAAGGAAATGAACGTTGTCAAACTTAGATCATATGATTCCAGGTGCTGGAGACAAAGATCCCAACCCAAAACATCCCAAAACACCGGAGAAATGTGATGTAAATTTATCACTTGATGCAATAACAGAACTTCGTGGAGAAATGCTAATCTTCAAGGACAGGTAAAGAGACTGCCATATCATGGGTGGTGGGTACTGGATAAAATCTGAGCAAGTTAGAATGCCATTTCAGTTTTTTACTAAAGATGAGTAAACATAAATTTAAAAAATCACAAATCAATATAGATGCCTCTAAGAAACTATATCATATCATAGAATCGTAGAATCACAGAATCAACTAGGTTGGAAAAGACCTTGAAGATCATCTCGTCCAACCATTAACCTAACAATGACCATTCTCAACTACACCATATCCCTCAGCGCTATGTCAACCCGACTCTTAAACACCTCCAGGGATGGGGACTCCACCACCTCCCTGGGCAGCCCATTCCAACACCTAATAACCTGTTCTGTAAAGAAATACTTCCTAATATGAGTCTAAACCTTCCCTGGTGCAACTTGAGGCCATTCCCTCTTGTCCTATCACTTGTTACTTGGTTAAAGAGACTCATCCCCAGCTCTCTGCAACCTCCTTTCAGGTAGTTGTAGAGGGCAATGAGGTCTCCCCTCAGCCTCCTCTTCTCCAGACTAAACAACCCCAGTTCCCTCAGCCACTCCCCCTACGACATGTGCTCCAGACCCTTCACCAGCTTCATTGCCCTTCTCTGGTCACGCTCGAGTCATTCAATGTCCTTTTTGTAGTGAGGGGCCCAAAACTGAACACAGTAATCGAGGTGTGGCCTCACCAGTGCCGAGTACAGGGGTAAGATCACTTCCCTGTCCCTGCTGGCCACGCTATTTCTGATACAGGCCAGGATGCCATTGGCCTTCTTGGCCACCTGGGCACACTGCTGGCTCATGTTCAGCCAGCTGTCAATCAACACCCCCAGGTCCCTCTCTGACTGGCAGCTCTCCAGCCACTCCTCCCCAAGCCTGTAGCGCTGCTGGGGGTTGTTGTGGCCGAAATGCAGAACTCTCATACAGTTGGCCTTAGCCCAATATATTTCTTTAGGCAGGATTTATAATACAATTACAGACTTGACTGCCCAGTAATATGAAGTGAAGATGATATGGCTGAAGACTGACACCATTTGTACACAGTTTTCATTTCACAAGGCTGTCTTCAACAAGTATAAATCTACTAACATTTATTTGAATGAAGTTGTACTACATTCAGAAGCCTTACTTGGGACAGCAGTGTTTCTCTTATTCTAAATGAGAAAAAGATTCAAGTTTGTTGTTGTTTGAGATGATCACTGTGTGAGTGACAGAAATGGTGTGCAGTTAGTTGACTATGAGGAAAGGAAAGTTCTACAAGGGGGTCTATGTATTGAAAATTCTAAGAAATGAAAAAAAATTAATTCTCCATTAACTAATTTTTAGTAGACCGTATCAGAGATACTGCTCTTCTGTCGTATGGCAAGAAACATAAAATATATTTTCTTATTCTGAACTAGGTTTTTCTGGCGACTGCACCCTCAGATGGTTGAGGCAGAACTGGTGTTACTTAAGTCCTTTTGGCCAGAGCTTCCAAATAAAATAGATGCAGCTTATGAAAACCCCATCAAAGATCTTGTGTTCATGTTTAAGGGTGAGTTTTCAATTTTGTTGTTGGCAAAAAAATTACACATATTTAGTCAAGCTCAGTACGTGATGTAAAGGTAATCAATAGAACAAAACATTCTACCTTCCTTTCTCAAAAACCAAACTCTGCTGGTTTCACCCCATGCAAATCCATACATTTTTCAGTGATTTAAGAGAGGTACAATTAAGCTCAGATGACTAAGGTCATAGTTAGCATAAATAGTTTAATACCTGCTGAGTATGTGACCTAAGAATCTGTTAGCTGTATGAAAACAGGGATCATGGCATCCTCACTTTATTCTGCTCTCAAAGCTGAGTCTTTACAAAAGTTTCATGCATACTTTGTTCTTCTTTTCAGGAAAGAAAGTCTGGGCTTTGAATGGCTATGACATAGTTGAAGACTTTCCTAAAAAGATATATGAAATGGGATTCCCAAAAGAAATGAAAAGAATAGATGCAGCTGTCCATATTAAAGACACTGGCAAGACTCTCTTTTTTACTGGAAATAAGTACTGGAGGTAAGCTGGAGACAGATTGGTGTGTCCCTAGTCATAACTAGTCCACAAGTATCAAAGGATCAGCCAGCTGTTTCAAACTAGGCACTTGATTGTGTCTCATGTTTCCAGTCTGTGGTTTTCATTGGTGCTATAGCTTTGTAGAATATGTCATAAAGGTGTATGCAAGACTTTTATAAACATATGGGCACAGTCATTAAAAACTGAAAGACTGAAAGAAAGGAAAGGAGAATAAAGTGCCCTAATCCAGAACAGTTTGTAATATGGTCATGTCTTCTAGACAAAATTCCCATCTTGATTCCTTGAGTTGCTTGTGTGACACAAAATGGTATCAGTGCTGTGAGAGTAAGAAATCTATCCCACCCTAGGATGGCTGTTTTTTGGTGTCCATGAATGGGGCTTACAGCCAGGTGTGATGCATAATTAAGACACTACCATTCCTTCCCAGTACCTCTGTGCCAAGCAGCCTCAGGATAGGCTTGTAGTGCCAATAAATCCAGGTACAATCATCTCCATATAATATGTACTTTACAGATCAGTTCTGAAAATATAGCTTTATTAGTTTTGTGTTTATTGAGCTTGCACGTCTGGTAGAAGAGTGCCCTGGCTGTTGTCCTAAGTTTCATTATTGCACTAGACGTAAAGTACCTAAAGACTACTGGCTACTTCTGGTGTGGGTAACTTCAAAGCATACAAAAGGCACAGAACAAACTCCCAGACTGTTTAAATCCTCTCAATTTTTATTTTCTTTTGTGTTTAATATAGTTATGATGAAGAGGCAGAGGTTATGGAAGCAGGCTACCCCAGGCTGATAGAGGAAGAATTCGCAGGAATTGGTGATAGAGTGGATGCAGTCTATCACAGAAATGGTACATAATCTGATAATGAAACTTTATTACAACTAGTTGTCTTTGAAACTTGAGATTAATGTCCTGTGGTAAATTCTGTCATTTGTAATTTTGATTTTTTCACATCAACACTTCTGTTCTTGATTGAATCAGGTTTCTGATCTAAATTGACCTCTGGCCAAGGTGCTCTTATAAACTGCATACATATATATTTGAGGAGCCAAGAAAGACCTGCCTCCTTGCTTAGGGAACCTGAAGTCATATGCTTAATATAGAAGTATTATAATGTGTCCATTCCTTCAAATGGAGCCCTTCCTATCCAACTCTTCAAGGAGTGTTTCCAAGTCAGAGTTTTAAACATTAACAGGCAAATGCTGTGTTTTCCTAAGCAAGTGCTCTATAGTAATAGAGCTTGACACTAGATTAAAATATCAGTTATTTTAAAACACTGAGCCAAGTCTGGCAAATGGAATGTGGACCTTAGAAAATTTAGCTCAGCATTCTAAATGCTAAATCATTGCATTAAAAAGTTATTAAAAAATGAAAACAAACACAATTTTTATTTGAAGGGTAATTTTAATGTGACAACACAGTTTTCTCAGAGTTAATTTATTTTAACTTTCTTTTTTTTTTAGGTTATCTCTACTTCTTCAATGGACCACTGCAGTTTGAATACAGCATCTGGAGCAAAAGAATTGTCCGTGTCCTGCATACTAACTCCATATTTTGGTGCTAATTATAGCTGAATGCCATGTCATAGGCTGCAGAGCAGCTTGTAGTACATGGAAGTAATAATATGAGCATATAGATTTATTAGAGGGCAGCAAGGTTCTGTGAACAAGCACTGGCTACCTACCACCAAATGTATACTGTATATATGGAACTATATAGCTGCATGTCAGTCTGGGACTGAATTAACTTAATAGGAAAGAAGAAAAGAAATAATTAGCATTTTAAGGGGCATTACACCATTTAAAGTTTGTCTAGTATTAAAGTGAGATGCTGGATACATCCTACATGATCATGAGCACTATTAATACCCAGGAATCTAAGCTTGTCTAACATCTTTCAAGGATCTCCTAGCACATCCCAAGACATAGACCTGGTATACCCAGGAGTGTTATATTTTTAAGTTAGTCCTTCAGATTTTTGTGAAATTCCTGTTTCAATTCAGATGTGTAATGAATGATCAGGACTGCATGGTAACTCCCTGAGCAGGATAACACCAGGCTGAAACACTGAAGTTAGAGAATTCAAAGTTATTTGAATGTATCCCCATTTGAATGGGAATGTCCCCCTGGAAACGGATGCCCATGTCATCTTTGGAACAGGCAGAAGGTATAGAAGCAGCGTCATTCCAAAGCAGACAGAAAAACGAGAAAAGGGACAAGTGTCCCCTGCAGAAATCATCAGCCTTTATGATATTTGGGAAACCAAAAAGAAGTAGCAACAAGAGAATCACACAGGCTGAAACCTTGCATGAAGCCCATGTTTTCAGATGGTGTAAACTGAAGTAGTTCAAGTGACGTTTATAGAGGTTATACCTAGCTGTGCCAGCAGAGAACCTGAACATCCAAATCAAAATATTCAAAAGAATGTATTTTTTCATGTTGGTCACTCTTTTAATATCTATATCAATTGTTTCAGTACCATGTAATTTTTTGTTTTATTTTTTTTTAATAATGCAAATGATGTGGGACTGTGATTATTTTTGCGTTTAAAAAAATAATATTAAATAAACTGGAGGAATAAAATGACATTGTGAAATTACTTAAATTAAAATTTCATATGCTGCGTGTCATAAAAGCAAGACAGAGCCCTAACCTGTTCACTTTATTCACTACCATTTTCATCTATATTTGAAAATCTGGGGTTTTTTTTCCCTCTGAGAAAATGAATTTTTATAGAAAAAAAAGGACGAAAGACAGAAAGAGAGGAAAGACCCCTCAAATCTGCAGAATAAGAACTAAATTGGAGTGAGTCCTTATCATTACAGAAAGTATGAGAAATTATTAAGAAATACTGTGGAATTCAGTTCCACGTTAATTTGAATGCTAAACATTAATAACTAATTGAAACTGCACTGTCCTCTTCTGCCACCTCAAAACCAGACCCTAAGTCAATCCATCAGCCAGGCCTGTTAAGCAAAGCCCATCGACAATTAATACCTTTAAACAGGCATAAATTGGCTTACACGCCAGTGTTCTAGGTGAGTTTAATTCTGTAACCTGCGTGACATAGGTAGTTGGCTGAGGTAACCTAACAGATATAGTGGTCTTTTCTGACTGTAAAACTGTGAATTAATGAATTCCAGACTTTAATATGCTTACAAGAAATGCAAAGAAATAGAGCTGAAAAAAAAAGAACATTACAAATGGAAAAACTTGGAGTGGACTAAAATCAAAGTTCTGTTACATTATATAATATCGATAAAACTGTTAGGGAAAAAATCAGTACAATTCTCTATGTACAATAAACAGAAATTGGTTCATTTATTTATAAAAAATATTTTTGACAGACACAGGGTACCTTAAAAAATAATGCTTGATACTGGACTGCAGTTTAGCTTAATTACTCTGCAGCGAAATAAGGGTCTGGACATGTAACCCTAGTCTTCATTATTCTCAGTGTAAAGACTTGGTGGAAAATTGTGTCAAAATAATAAAGAGTCTTCAATAAGGGCTAGTTGTTGAGTCTGAGGGCTCTGAATTTCAGAGGTCTGACCTGAGCCTCACTGGAGTAGGGAATATGAAGGTGGACAGGGAAGCAAGGAAATGTCAATGAATGTCTTTCAGGTCTATGCAAATTTCTGTTAATATTGAACATTTGGCAGGGAAAAAGGTACTGCATAGGAAGCTGGATCTTCAAGAGTCTTCAGCATGATGATATCCAGCTGCTCCCCAGCCCAAACAGTCAGATTCCTGTTTGCTGCTCCGCTGACTGGAAGCAGTCTTCGGCACAAGTCCAAACATGACTCCAGCTCACCCATCTGCATCCCCAGTGAGAGACGTGCACTGCCCTGTGGTTAGCTCTACCTCAGTGGAGAAAAGTACCAGGCTGTCAGTTCCCGGCATTTCATTAAGAAAAAATGGAAAAAAATAAGGCTTGTTCTGCGGAAGTGGAAGGCTGAGGTCAGAGCCAGAGGTGCCGTGATGCTGCTGTCAGCCAGAAAGGAAAACTTTCCCCAGGACCTGGTGCCCTGGGACCCACTGCCATCTCATGAGAATAACATTGCACAAGTGCCTAGTGGGCACCCATATGGGATATCACACCAGACCATCAAGTATTAACAAGAAATGCGTCCTTTTCCTCAGGCAGAGACTAAACTGACTGCTTTCCCTGAGATATCATGAGTGAGGAAAAGAACAAGAGAGGCTGAGACAGCTGTATCCCAGGATGTAATATGAACACGTAACTTCCCACCATGTTTCTAGTTTTGATGGAGAACTACACAAATCCACCTAATAACACATGAACTGTACATGAACTGCAAATTCTTACATTTGGGGAAGATATAAAAAAAACCCAACACTAATAAGTAGAATTTAATGATTATATTCTGCTGAAATGAGGATCTCTGAGTAACAAGTTAGGATACTAAAATGCTTTGGAAACTTCTGGATACATTCACTGTCAGGGCCACTAATTTTTCGGTCTATTGATAGTCCTTTTCTCAACATCAGTGCAATACACTTAAAACAGTATACTCCATGGATAGTCCCAGGAATAATGCAATCCCTTAGTTTAACTTCATTCATTGGCAAATTACACACACACATACACAGACATATTCCAACTTCTCGGGAACATGAGAGCTTTCAGGATACAACTTGATTTCTGAAAAAATGACACTGCAGCACACGAAGTCAGACAAAAGCAGAGAAAAATATCAGTTGCAAGGAACCCAAGTAAAAAAATAAAAGTATAATCAATAGTGTCTGAAATATCAAGTGCGTGATCACATGTGCTTGGAAGAACTAAGGACATTTTATCACCCTTTCACAGCTCATTCTGAGCTAGTATTTCCAGGCTTGTGAATATTTTACAGATGAAGAATGTGGTCTTGATCTTTGAATCCCTAATACTGATCTCTGATCAGCAAGACAGCTAAGCCCTTTGAGCTAGGCAGAAATTGACCTTCCTATCCCAAAAATAATTTTGAGACCTTCAAACATCTTTACTGTTTGAAGAAACAAGAAATTTTGGACAATTTTAATGGAAAATCATTGTCTTGGGGGATAGTCTGTAGTCATATTGTCAGTCAGCATACTTACGGGGGGGTCTGGGGGGAGGAATATACTGTTTCAGTGTTTTGCTCAGATTGATTTAAACAAGGGTCTAGACTCAGTCTTCAGTCTTCTATCTAAGTGAAAGAATTGCACCTTCACTTCTGTTGGGGTGAGTTTCTTTCCATCTGTCCTGTTGGAGATGTTTGCTCTTTACACAAATACAATTAAACAATACTCTTTGGAAAGACTGACTACCCACTCATCGGAAAACTCTTTTGGGATGTAGGATCCAGCCCTTTTGTCAATAACATTTTGGGGGTTTTTGTACAAATTGGGGTGCCACACCAATTGTCGGTTTTGATGGTTCTGTTGAAAACAGCAGTTTCTGATGAAGAACAGCATTTCCAGAAAAGATCTCACCAATTCTCCCTAGCATGGTGCAGAGGATACAAAACCCACAGAGACTGTGTCTGGCCTGGGAACTTCCTCTTTCCTACCTAACACAGTCTTCATGTGGTTGACACATCCTTTTAGTCACAGCCTTTCAATTGCATACTGCAGTTTGAATTGCCAGCCAGTGCTGTTAAGGAGTATCTCTGGTACTCATTTAGCTATCCCCTCAACTTTGTACGCTGTTATCTCCCATGCACTGTACTACAGAGAGTGTGCTCTGCCCCTGTCTTCCTCATCGAAAATGGATGAGGGAGCATTTTGCTCTAAGAAAAATCTTTCTAGGCAGCAGAGAACCAGGTATCACTTTCTTATTTACATGTCACATAACAAATTTCCTACTGTCATAATAATAGAGGATGATTCCGTTCTGTGTGCATCTGAGTGAGCCTCAGGTAAAGATATAACTCAGGTTATATCTTTACTTTTTGCACACACTACACCAGGGTCCTATCACCAGGCAGTAGGAGGCTTACTGAGCTTGCATATTCCTGTTCTGCTCTTCTTTAAAAAGGCAGATGGGCCATTTCCAGCGTCAGGTGTTGCTTTCTCCAGCCCAAATAACGTTATTATGGTGTTCTGTAAGTTCACAATTACAGACACTGCCACCTTAGGAAGAGAGTAAGAAAAATTCCTTTTTATATCTACATGACTTGTGTTGTCTGAATGTAGTCTTCACAGGAACATAAAATGATGTAGCCCTCTTCAGAGCCTGCCATCCTAATATGAACCTGCAGCAGTCTGTTGGGAACCAGCTGTGTCTGAAGGGTCTGGAGTTCACAGTGTTCTTCCCACTATGTGTTTATCTAACAGACATCTTTTGCAGACTCAGCTTGGGCTGTCTCCTATGTCCCCCATTGTGCCCCATCCTGAGAGGGGTGAGCAGTTCAAGCACTGTAAATGCCTGCTACACAGGAACAGACCTGCACTAACCTAGTGAGCGTTAGGGAGGGAGTACATGCGAGGAAGTGTAGCAGGAGGAGGGGTCCATTTTAGGGGGTGCTTTTGCCTGTGCTGTTTGCTGGTGTCTTCTCAGTGGTTCATGCAGACAGTCTACAGGAAGGATGTGGGCAAATGTAGCTTTGGCTGGTGGAATCAGTGTTGTTGGTAGAGGGACCAAGATAATTTAGGCTTATTTGGTGGAACTACACAAATCCACCTAATAGTACATGAACTGCTGTTGATTATTGTCATTGATTAATATGTCTTTTATATCCATTTTGATCTCTGCTAAGAACGATAATTTGGAGTTGGAGAAAGGGTAAGGCAGGAGAAAATATCTGTCAGATGCTCCTCAGGATCAGTTTCTGTGCTAGTTACAGGGTCCTGAACAAGTAGGACTTAGGTGACATAAACATATATTCCAGGAGAGAAAAAAGTGAGCAAACATCATTTAAACTTTCCAAAGTGAGAAAGTAGACAGCTGTCCTCTAAATCGTTAATACGTTGGAAAGGCAACAAACACTGTAAGAGGTACTGTGAGTTACATGAGATTTACTACTACCTGAGAAACTGGAGAAGGAATTCAATTTTATAATGAAAATGCTTTTTTTTCCAGCATAATCTCCAGAAACCTGCTCTGAGGACGCTAGATGGCAGTGACAGCTTTGCTCCGTAGAGGATCTGCACAGAACCAAAAATTATATGGAGAGTGAGGAAGCTGCAGCTAGTTATAGCAAATTCTTACATTTGGGGAAGATATAAAAAAAACCCAACACTAATAAGTAGAATTTAATGATTATATTCTGCTGAAATGAGGATCTCTGAGTAACAAGTTAGGATACTAAAGTGCTTTGGAAACTTCTTCTGGATACATTCACTGTCAGGGCCACTAATTTTTCAGTCTATCGATAGTCCTTTTCTCAACATCAGTGCAATACACTTAAAACAGTATACTCCATGGATAGTCCCAGGAATAATGCAATCCCTTAGTTTAACTTCATTCATTGGCAAATTACACACACACATACACAGACATATTCCAACTTCTCGGGAACATGAGAGCTTTCAGGATACAACTTGATTTCTGAAAAAATGACACTGCAGCACACGAAGTCAGACAAAAGCAGAGAAAAATATCAGTTGCAAGGAACCCAAGTAAAAAAATAAAAGTATAATCAATAGTGTCTGAAATATCAAGTGCGTGATCACATGTGCTTGGAAGAACTAAGGACATTTTATCACCCTTTCACAGCTCATTCTGAGCTAGTATTTCCAGGCTTGTGAATATTTTACAGATGAAGAATGTGGTCTTGATCTTTGAATCCCTAATACTGATCTCTGATCAGCAAGACAGCTAAGCCCTTTGAGCTAGGCAGAAATTGACCTTCCTATCCCAAAAATAATTTTGAGACCTTCAAACATCTTTACTGTTTGAAGAAACAAGAAATTTTGGACAATTTTAATGGAAAATCATTGTCTTGGGGGATAGTCTGTAGTCATATTGTCAGTCAGCATACTTACAGGGGGGTCTGGGGGGAGGAATATACTGTTTCAGTGTTTTGCTCAGATTGATTTAAACAAGGGTCTAGACTCAGTCTTCAGTCTTCTATCTAAGTGAAAGAATTGCACCTTCACTTCTGTTGGGGTGAGTTTCTTTCCATCTGTCCTGTTGGAGATGTTTGCTCTTTACACAAATACAATTAAACAATACTCTTTGGAAAGACTGACTACCCACTCATCGGAAAACTCTTTTGGGATGTAGGATCCAGCCCTTTTGTCAATAACATTTTGGGGGTTTTTGTACAAATTGGGGTGCCACACCAATTGTTGGTTTTGATGGTTCTGTTGAAAACAGCAGTTTCTGATGAAGAACAGCATTTCCAGAAAAGATCTCACCAATTCTCCCTAGCATGGTGCAGAGGATACAAAACCCACAGAGACTGTGTCTGGCCTGGGAACTTCCTCTTTCCTACCTAACACAGTCTTCATGTGGTTGACACATCCTTTTAGTCACAGCCTTTCAATTGCATACTGCAGTTTGAATTGCCAGCCAGTGCTGTTGAGGAGTATCTCTGGTACTCATTTAGCTATCCCCTCAACTTTGTACGCTGTTATCTCCCATGCACTGTACTACAGAGAGTGTGCTCTGCCCCTGTCTTCTTCATCGAAAATGGATGAGGGAGCATTTTGCTCTAAGAAAAATCTTTCTAGGCAGCAGAGAACCAGGTATCACTTTCTTATTTACATGTCACATAACAAATTAGCACATGGGTGGATAACGGCATGTAAATCATGCAGAGCTGCATGATGGAATCATACAACATCACTGATGTAGAGAAATCAGGGTAAGACAAATGCCAGAAAAATTTGATCATGGGAAGCTACAAGGACCCATGGGATAAGACGTCATAGTGGAGGTCTCCTGAGGCAAACTGCAGCATGGGTACCCCAGGACAATTACAAGGTGCTTGCAGTGCCATGGTGTGTAGCTTCAACAAGGGACAGCCTCATGAAGGGAGTTGCCAGGGCAGTGAGGATCTGGCCAGGTAAGTGGAATAACTGAGCTTGGTAAAATGCCTGCTCTCCTTCTAGCTCCATATTTTTATCTATTAGTCTCAGTCTATTAGATTAGATCCTGCAGGCAAAAGCCATAAAGAAAAACAATTTTTATGATTCTGACAAAGCCGAGATAAAAGGTTGGTTTTTGCCCCAAAGTAGTCCATATCAGAGACTTAGCTGATGGCTGGGCTATCTGGCTGTAGTTTCTAGGAATCATCCACGGACCCTTTCTCATGGAAAATTTGGGTGTGTTGGACTAATAATTTAGCAGAGGTTTTATTGACAAAATGCTTTGGGAACATTTTTGTAGTTCCTCTGTGGAGGTTCTGTTCCAAAACAAAGCAAAAGAATCTCCAATATAGTCATCAGTCCAAAAATTATCTTGCTTTTGAGAATAGATTTCCAACTGAGGTCAATTCCAAATTAAGAGAAGCAAAAATTACATGAGGCTTTCATAAGTACCACAGAAGTGTCCTGTCTACAACTCTGTTGGAAATCATGTTGCAAATAACTTTCAGGGAAAATCATGCTGCAAATAAACTTTCTTGGAAATGCAGCCAGCTCTAGCTACAGTGACACAAAACAGTGAAAAAACAGCATAGTAATATAATGGAGATACAGAGCTATTACAGGAGAATCAGGATGTAGTAGGAAATATAAAGTAAGTGATAATATCAGTGTATTTCCAATTACTTCATTTGTATAACTGTTATGAGCATCTGAAGTGTGATAACTAAGAAAGAAATAACCAGTATGAAGCCCTGCTAGGGTCTGAACCACAATTCAGACAAAATAGAAATCTCAACATTGACTTCATTTGGCTTTGGTTCAGGAAGTAATTGCACAGATAACAGCTGCTTTGCAGATTACTTGGGAAACTTATTCGTCCTGTACGAGTGGTCTCAAGTTTAATAATAGCTTGAGAGGAGATGCTAACAACGTATGTGCATTGCTTTGGAAGAGCACCTGGATCTCATACCATTCAAGTGTTCCCACCAAAGGACAGCAGAAGCCCTTCAGCAGCTTTCTTCTGCGTGTCAAGGAGGAAACAGCTCACAGCTTCGCATTCAGGAATTTTCTGCGTTATGTTCATGAGACTTAGAGTATGAGTTACACTCTCTGAAACTGAGTCACTTGATGCACAAAGTAAATATCGGATGTGGGCTCACTATCCCTGTGTGAGGCTGCACAAGCATCAACTTCAGAGGGAAAATATTTGTTGAAACTTCAGGCTCAAACAAACCAATACTGTGCATTCAGCCTTAAATAAACACTGGAAATTTTAATTTTTATGGTTCTTCTTGCTCCATTCACAGCTCTCTGCATTGGATTTGTCATGGCATTCCAAGGAATGACTTGCATCATATTGACATATGTTTAAAGTGTGAAGTTTCTCCTTGGATCGAATAATTACAGTTGCAGAACACCAGAATTGCCCAGCTGTCCAAATCAGAGGTCATCTCTGACTATCCTATTCCTCTCTATCCTTAATGGAAATGAGGAATAAACAAAATCCTGTCATGGAATATTTCAAGAGCTGCTGAATTTTGCATTGTTTTTCTTTAATTTTCTTGCATAGATACAGGGTTCTTAATATCCACATTCTCACTTGAATCTCATATTTAAAATAATACAGTAACCTCCACAGATTTTTTGTGCTCTTTATGAAAGAGTATTTCCCTGTTATCTATGTTTAAACTATTGTCCTAGTTCACTGAATATGTCATTGTTCTTATACCGAGAGACAGAATAAATAAGAGTACCTACTTTCTGTAAATTGCTTGTTTATGTATCTTTAGCAGATATCTTATTTGTTTTAACTTTAAAACTGATGTTACAATTTTTTGTTCTTTGGTGTGAGCAATATTTTTCATTCTCCTGACAGTTTTGATAGGCTTTTATTCTTGCTATCTGCTTTCTAATACCGTGTGACCAGAACTAGACACAATATTCAGGTCAGACTGAATCAGGTCATTACAGTTCTTGAATTATCCTCAATCTCCTTCTATATACTTTATAACTTTATTGTTTATAGACAGCTGTATTATAAAGGTTTATTTTAACCTCTGTTATCAGGAATACCATCTAATAAGGGAAGACAAGCCAAGGGAACACAAATTTAAGAATTCCTCCAAAATTATGGACAAATAAGCAGAAGCCAGGGACATCGTCAGCATTACTTAAGTGATTAGTTATCTGCAATTTACCATTTTCTCTGTGTTTATGAAAGGTCAGAGATTTACAAGCTCAACACATGTAAACACTAATGGCCAATATTAAATCACAAAAAAGCCCATCCATCCTGTTAGAATGGAACCACTCAGGACTAAAGTAATAGATATTAGCATTAGACAAAGATGGAGAGCTGTGCGAAATTATGACTTGTTTTACTTCCTCTGATGTATCTTACTACAGGGTACTTACTGCTCATATTACTGTGACAATTTTATGATGCCAGGTTTGAGAGAATGAGTTTAAAAAAACAGTCAGAAGGAAAAAAATCCAGCCTGAAAGCACACTTCTCAGAAGTAAAGGATTTGAGAAAACAAGCTACTTTATGACAGGGTAGAAGTTTAATGAATGTATGGAATGCAAACTTGGGGGGACAGAATAGGAACAAAGTATGGCAACAGGAAGGGCGAGAAGGTTGTCATTACCAGTAAACTCTACTAGTGCTGTTATCCTTAAAAGGGAGGATACATAAACACAAAACTCCCAGGATCAAGAAATGTCAAGCTAACTTTGACAAATATGTGAGACCCACAGATTTGATCCTATGTGGAAATACATGGGCAGATTAAATCACCCATCATTGCAGATCAGGCTGCAAGGTTACAGAGCTGTAATTCCACCACCCACACCTTACAAACAACTGCAGCTGTGTAGGTGGCACAGATGTGTTTAGGCTCAGAATGGGTAGACTAAATTTTGGTGAAATGATATAATCAAAACAATTCTCAGTATTATTTCCAGCAATATGATTTGTTACTGAAAATACTGTACATGTAAAATACCTATTTTTAAAAATATCACAGTGACATAATTAGTCTCACTTCTTCTGCGTTTAATGACTAAACATACTGTATGTCTATGTAGTCAAGATAGAAGCTGCAAGCCTGTATCATTAATGACTCACATTGAGAATGACCAAAAGGGCCTCTTGCTTCTTCTGAAATATCGGGACAAAAACAGAGGAAGGCTTTAGGGGCCATGCAACTCAAGGTAGAATGCCTTCTGTTTTGACACAGACATGCTGTTTCTTGTGGACCAGGTATAAGCAGTCTTCAGTACTCCAATTTGGAAATGAGTCAATTCCTCCTCCAAAGAGTTTACACTCCAGGTAGATGTAACACACAGTGAGCTGGCAGGTATAACCACAGTAGCCCGTGAGCAGAGCTCCAGCCTGGAGGAGTCAGAGCCTGTCCTGTTTGAATAACATGCTATTGGGTGGAGAAGCCACTAGTCAGAATAGCAGACAGAAAGAAGGACTGCCGTGAAGAGGGCCTGGCAAGGAGCAGGGAAGGGGAGGAAGTGAGAGAGAAGCAGGAGGTGAGAAGGATAGGTGATTATCTCGGGCTGCCCCTGGACTACAGGGCAGGTCAATGCTGTAATGCAGCCCACTCATATGGTCAGCTGCAACAAGGAAATGCTGGAGCAGATCATTTGCAGCTTGGTTTCCTTTCTGTGGAGGAGATAGTTTGTGCTTGATTTGATTCCCAGAGGGAACTGAAACATAGCCAGGGACCTGCAAGCTGGGAATTGCTCCCAGATCCCTTTGCTTAGATGTAGGGAAGATGATTAAGTGCCCTGGCATTCTTACAGGTCACATTAAAAGGCATGATTCAACATTGTATCTTCAAACTTTCATATTAACAGTACTTGATAATGGAGCATTTTTTTTAGAGTATGGTCTATACTGGATCTGTTGCTAAGAAAATAACAAGCTCATATGCAGAGCTGGATGAAGAAGAGGTTTCCAAGCCTGCTTGTTTATTCTCTCATAACTGTTTTCGCAGTCAGACTGAACTCTTCCTGTTTGAAGTTTCAAAGGAAGAAAGATGACTTATTTTTATGTAAACAGTAAACATTTTCCATGATCTGGTCTATGAGATCCTCAGTTCCCTGCCTCAACAAAAGGAGAGATTTAATGGAACTTAGTGTTATGTTTGAAATGACATATTTTTCTGCAAAAAATTTCAGTTGCTACTCAACACAAATAATGCCAAGGAAAGCCTTGTAGCCCCATGTGTGAGATTAACTAAGAAGCAGCTTCGGGTTGTCATGTTGTCTTCATTCCTTCCTGTTATGATGATAAGAGAACAGAGAGCAAACACACAAGTTGGTGGTAAAGTGATAATGCCAGAGATGTGCCTTCACAGGCAGAGTCACTACAGTCACTCCCACAGCTTTTAACACAAACATGTCAAAATTTGTTACATTTCTTAAGCATGTGGGACTATGTTTAAGTGTCACTTATACAGCTATATGTGTCTTTCAGTGGTCTAGTTGCACATTTGCAAAACCCCCAACTAACTCTGTAAATCCATAAGCCACCTGGTATTTCTGATGCCAAGCATGGCCAGAACTGTGTAAGAGGTTAGACATACAACCAGCTTGCAGCACGTTATGAAACACAGCAGCTGAACTATACATTCTTCAACCTAATTGTCCCAGTCACCTCATGTGGTAGTTGTGGTCTAAGCAAGTCAGTCCCCACAGAAAACCCTTGAAGGCTGATGAGGGGGCAAAGCCATTTGTCTCACTTGATTTTTGTTAGATCACTTATGCTGAATATGAGACATCCAGGTTCAAAGTCCTTCTTTTTCTAAGAGATCCGAATACCTGCCACCTGCTTCCTAGAGAGAGCTGTAATCAACAGTTTGCTGAGCTTCTTAAAGGCATTTTCTTGGGCCCTTCCACTGAAGCTGTTCTTGTATAAATAACCATATTAAGCCAGCAAGAAGACAGGGATACTGGAGCCCAGGTTTAGGAAGACCAGCAGGGGACTGTGGCCCCATTCTTAGCTGCTCATTCAAATTCAAACAATTTTTCTGTGGAGATCTGAGAAAGTGACTCTGCTCCATACTGCTCGGCAGTATTTTTGGTTATTTCTGATACTGGAGATCATCATAAGCAACTGTTGGGTTTTTTTCTTGGGAACATCCCAGATTTAATGTGTGGGTGTAGTTGACTAGTTGACTAGTCTGCTTCCTCACTTTGAATCATTAGATATTTCCATCAAGCAGCTTGCACAGATTTAATTTTCTTTCAGCTCTCAGGTGCCACAAATCTTTTCTCATTTGCTGTGTCAGGCATTCTTGCTTCAGATGGCATGGAGTAAATAGCGAAGACCTGGAGGGCCTTTCTGCACCCAGCAAAAGAACAAATTGCACGAAGTTATGGTGCATCATGTAACAGGAAATAATGCTTGCTAGGACTTGTGTGAAGATTAATATAGTTTGGGTTAGTGTTGAAAGAGCAGCTTTAGTACCTAACCTGTTAATGTGCTTATATGCGATTTCTGTATAGCAGTGTCTGCATTTGGATGTCATCGAAGCAAGCAGGACCCTGATCTTGATTGCACTGCTGTCACATAAACGATATGAATTAGGCATCTCATTCCTCACCCCACCCCCCCACCCCCACCCCCCCCAATGCCTTAAAATCTTTCATGTTGTTCAGTTTCAAAGGGTACAGAATTCAAGTATCATCCAGCAGAAAACACCCTTCAGGTAAGGAGATGTAATACAAATGTCCTGAGACTTTCTCAAAAACTTCTTGGTTACGGTCTTGTTCCCAAACCACCTGGCAGTGAACAGGTTGTAACACATGATGGCAGATGATGGAACATAAGGGCCTCATTTCTTAGAATGAACAATTGCAAAACCAAGTTATTCAGTGAAGGAAGGTACAGGAGAACCTTCAGGGCTCTAAGACAAAGTATAAACCCAGAAAACAACATGCATTTGCATGAAAATGACATGAAATTTTTCCAAGGTGTTACAGAAAAATGAAGAAAATAAGCTAGGTATGTAACAGAAACAAGCAAATAATTTTGTGCCACAGAACTACAGCATAAATTGTAAAACTTTTTTCATACTTAGCTGTGAGACAGAAATGTCAGAGGCAACACTGAAGTAATTACTTCTTTATTAATATTGAATACTTATTCTGTCCATGTATCTGTTCTGAGTTAATGTAATTTCTTTTCTTTGCATTCACTGAACCAGGGTTCACTTAAAGTCAAATAACGGAGACATCGTGCACCTAATTTTGATTTGAGCTTAAGGGAGAGGTGCTGTATCTCGCAAGTAGAACTGATTGTGAGAGAAAAATAAATTCCTCTTTTGGAAATTATTTTGGTAACAGATTGAGTTGGTTTATAGTAATTATTTATTGATCTGAGGGAAAAATTCAGTGGCTTCACAATTTGTTTCCAGACATAGAGGCTCGCTGGATTGTTAGGAAGTGAAGTTGACCTTCCGCCCACCCCAGACATGTAATTTTGAGTTCTATGTAGTTTTCTTATGAGAACAGTTTGACTAGAACTGATGAATTAACTGTTATTTCTGTTAAATGCATAATATGAAAAAATAGCAATGAAATATATTTGATTCACAGGTCATGGTTCTGTGGTGGTTTATCCTAAATCTGTGAAATGCCAGGTTGATGAAAGCAACAATGATGTCCAGATTAGAAATAGATATACAATTACATTTCTAGTCAGTAAGATAGAGCCAGTGATAAAGAATCTACTGTAGGTATTAGCTGGTTTATACGGTTGCCAAGAGAATAGACAATACCAATGCAGTAAGAAGACTGCCCATACACTGTTAACTCATCAGAACTTTTGAATTAGTGGGAACTAATGAAGACAGCTTCCATCATTTTAGAGTCATAGAATCACAGAATATCTCGAGTTGGAAGGGATCCATAAGGATCATTGAGTCCAACTCTGTTCTCCTTGCAGGACTACCTAAAGATAAACCATATGACTAAGAGTGTCGTTCGGACACTCCTTGAACTCTGACAGGCTTGTTGCCATGACCACTTCCCTGGGGAGCCTGTTCTGATCAGTGAAGAACCTTTTCCTAATGTCCAATCTGAACTGCCCCTGATGCAGCTTCATTCCATTTCCTCATGGTCTATTGCTGGTTGTAGTGGCACCATGAATTATGTAAATGAAATAATTTTTATCTTTAGAACACCACCACCCCCCCAAAAAAAAAGAAGAAAAAAGATTCATTTTGTGGCTAAATGCGTAAAGAAAGTAGAAAGCTTTGGTTGTTACTGAAGGTAAATTAATGCTCTAAATAAGGACAACACACTGAAGTACTTGTGTGTTATGCAAAATGCAGAACTGCTCCATTTCATAAGCTAAACCTGACTTACATTACCTAAGGCACTCTGGTTATTTTCCAGTCTTGTTCTCTTTCTGCCTCATCCCAGGTCATCCCTGCAGTTGTACAATTTGCCTAATCATCTCTATTGATCAACAGGTTTCTTCATCTGGGCTCACTTTTCCAAGTGTCTGCTTTTGTGCAGATTGAGGATCAAGCCACAGCAGAGTTAAAATGCTGAAGCTATCACGACCTATTGAATGTGGTATTAAGAAGAGGGATCTTCTTCACATCTTATTTTTAATATCTTAGTGCAGTATTAGTGGCTTACAAAGATCACTTTCAGAAACAAACAATTTTCCCACCTGTATTTGAGAAAGTATGTTTCAGTCTAGTCCTACTGACTTCAGTGCAATTTTTAACCTTGAAACTGAGAGTGTCAATACCACCTTCCTCCATGAACAGCAGACCAGTAAAACATCTTCCTTTGCCACTAAATGCATTATGTCATTTGTAATCAAAATCAATTGCAGGATGAAACCAAGTGCAGAGCTGACACATGACTGAGTAGTTAGCATAGTGCCTTGGTGGTGGCTAGTGAGCAGCAGTAGCTGGATCAAGCAGTAACGGGGAATGCGTTTCCTGTATTTTGTATTAGCCATGGTAACAGACTCCACACTGGTAAATCTTAATCGAGTTAAATTTTGATGGTTGCACTCAAAGTCTTATTATAGGCAAATCTGAAACACACCAGCTGTACAGATCTAATCATTATGTGTTAGTTCCCTTTGTTAGAAGAGGGGCCAAATCTAGAAGCCTGATAGAAGTGAGTGTGCCACAGCTCCATGCCTCCAGTCCAACCAGTAGTGAGTCTGGGCATGTATTTCCAGTAAGCATTTTCCAGCCTTTGGGAGGCTGGTCACACTTGTACAATGCCACAGGAGCAGCCAGGTTGGAGTGTTATTGAGGTCCCCTCCACTGATCTTGGGGCTGCTCTGTACATGGAGACCAGCTTCTTACCACATAACCTAGCATACTCAACATTTTGCCAGTGTGACAGACAAAATTACTAAACTACTTGCAGTGATATCACTCATAGTCCAATTTAATACAAAGAAGCTTGAATTATGCCACTGAAACTGTTACTACTGAAGTTTCTGACCATCTACCCCTTTTCTTTCGTGTTACAATCTGGGACCTGTATCTGCATTTTCCCACACCACAGTTCAGTCCATGCAGTATAACTACTCACCATTGCTACAAATGAAAGCTAAACTAAAACCAATTTAGGCAATAACAGTTGTCTAGACAATTGCTATCACAGCCGAAACAAGCTAGAATCTGTTCAGGCTAAAACAAGTCCAGAGAAATCCTGGCAGGTCAGTACAAATACTATGGACTTTTTCTAATAGCAAAAACTTGATTTACTGGGCTACACAGTGCTAAGATTTTTGACAGAGTAAAAGAATTCAAAATCTACTGCTCTGAAATTATTGATTATAATGGTATAAATTCACTTTGTATAATCATAACTCTCTATTAAGTATTTCTTCAGGAAGCTTGTTCAGTATAGCTACGTGGGAGTCACAAAATACTGTTCACAGAATCACAGAATCATCTAGGTTGGAAAGGACCTTGAAGATCATCTAGTCCAACCTTTAACCTAGCACTGACCATTCTCAACTACACCATACCCCTCACTATGTCTACCCGACTCTTAAACACCTCGAGGGATGGGGACTCCACCACCTCTCTGGGCAGCCCATTCCAACGCCTAACAACCCGTTCTGTAAAGAAATACTTCCTAATATCCAGTCTGAACCTTCCTTGGCGCAACTTGAGGCCATTCCCTCTTGTCTTATCACTCATTACTTGGTTAAAGAGACTCATCCCCAGCTCTCTGCAACCTCCTTTCAGGTAGTTGTAGAGGGCAATGAGTTCTTCCCTCAGCCTCCTCTTCTCCAAAGTAAACAACCCCAGTTCCCTCAGCTGCTCCCCCTACGACATGTGCTCCAGACCCTGCACCAGCTTCATTGCCCTTCTCTGGACACGCTCGAGTCATTCAATGTCCTTTTTGTAGTGAGGGGCCCAAAACTGAACACAGGAATCGAGGTGCAGCCTCACCAGTGCCGAGTACAGGGGTAAGATCACTTCCCTGTCCCTGCTGGCCACGCTATTTCTGATACAAGCCAGAATGCCATTGGCCTTCTTGGCCACCTGGGCACACTGCTGGCTCATGTTCAGCCGGCTGTCAATCAACACCCCCAGGTCCCTCTCTGACTGGCAGCTCTCCAGCCACTCCTCCTCAGTTGTTGTACCAAAAGTTGTTGTACCAAAAAAACCTCCCTTTGTTGTACCAAAGTGCAAGACATACTGTACAAAATAATAGGAAATATTTTTCATTTTATGTGATGTTTGTGGAGATGTTTTCTGTAGCTGGATTTAGTCAGGACTTCCTCTTGCTCTCTTGCTGATGTAGGACACAATAAGATGTCTATTTATGAGCTTTGTTGAGACTGATAACCCAGATTCTTTATTGGGGACAATTTTGTAACATTAAAAAATAGTGATTTTTCCTGCCTATTCTGAAATTGTAGAAGTGACTCAGCTGAAAATTTATTGTTAGAAGAAAGCATAGGTTAATGACATAAGTGTTTTTCATTTCCTCACTGAGATCACTAGCTGTAAGGTCCTATTCCACCTGCAACAAGGTGGCTCCTCACATTTTCATATTCATGCCTGATAAAGGGCTTGCAGAGACCTCACATAGGATTTGAGCCCAGACTGCTGTGGGTCGTGGCTCAGGGCCCATCTCAGCAGCCCATCCTGGTGTCACCCTCCAGCTCTGTCCCTACTCTGCATCGTGGGTCCCATCCTGCTGGAACTCCGACCCAGCTCTGCCCCACTCCCCATCCTCTCCCACCTGTGGTCTGCTGTAAGCCCTGGGCAAATTTGTCCTCCTACCAAAACACGAGCAGACATTTGTATCCCTGCAAATTTCTCATAATAGCTTCCCAAAGAAAGTTTCATTAGGAGTTATAAACCAAGTCCTTTGCACAGCTGCATAGTGCAGTCCAGGCTGATTTAGATCCATTGATTAGATGGATACCACCCTTAATACTTTCTCTCACAAACATAACCTTATCTGTTAAAGGTGGGTCAGTCTGGCATTATCAACAGTTTGTTTCCCACACAGCTCTTTAAATATATCTAGATCACACATGTATGTTGTGCTCTGTTAAGATTTAGCACCCAGGTAGGCAGTCCAGACTGCATACAAGCAAATTCACATTTAAAGCCTCTTTTGTTGCAGCGCTGCCAAATACTGTCATGTCACTGTTATGGAGAGGCTAATATACTCTGCGGATGAGGGGTAATAACAGCAGAAGCTTTAATGTATATGAATTGGCAGTTGCAATGAAGTCTACTCTTACTCCTACTCTATGGCTTGTCCCAGAAAGCAACTGATAGGTATATCAATGTTTCAAGTGAAAGTCAGTATTTAATAAAGCCTTTCTATTAAAAACAAGATATTATGTACCATTATAATAGTCATATCAGCTTTTTTGATAACAAGGTATAGTAAAAAATAAACAATGTTAATGGATGTGGTTGCATTAAAGGTATGGTAGAGGACCTTTTTGAATTTTGTGTTTTATTTGTGACTCTGATCCTACAATTAAATATTGCTTTTTTTTCTTTCTTTGTTTTGTTTTGTAAAAACCTGAAATAATGAGGAAGTGGCAGAAAAATTGAGGGAAAGGCTAAATTCAATTGGTTTAAATTTTTTTAGAAGTATATGCATAAATGGGTGAGAATCTTGACTGATTAGAGAGAGGAAACTGAAGTTAGACCAAAGACAGATGTTTGAAATAATCCATGAAATAAATTCTAGATTATTACTTTGCGGACCTTTAGGCTAGGACTAATTTTTACTTCACTTTAGTCATCTGAAGGTCAAATTGTCTAGATCTTCTCTATGGTCAAGGGAAATAAATTTATGCATCCAGAAGTGATTCAACCCATCCTAACATAGGCAAAAAGACAATAAAATTAGCTGAACATAATATGCAAAATGAAAGATGATGAAGATATTAATTTTCTCATGCATATCCCTGACATTTTCTAATCAATACATAGTAAAATTCACGGTTCATTTTTTAACATACTTGCCTAGGAGATAAGGGATGTTGTGAGAATGAGACCCACATCAGGGGCTATATAATATTTTAACCATCACTTCTAGTTGAGCACTGTCTGACAGGATGCCCATCAGGATACAGAATTCTCTGTTTGGTTTGCTTAAGGGAACAGATAATGAACCAAGGATTCAGAAGAGACTGTGAGCAATAGACCCAGAATATCAGCTAGAAAGGAGTGGTATGGTTTACTGCTGTATCTTCCATAAATTTGTTAGTTGCTTTTTTTCTTATCTTTAATATGAATCATTCAGCTCTCTGGACACCAAGTGTGTTGTCTAACTGGAGTTGACTTGTACAGCACAAGCTCTGTTCTCACAAGAATGGAAAGATAGAAAGACATACTGTATAGGTGTCTTGCCCCTAGCGTAACGTAGGGAAGATTTCTAGAGCTCCAATACGTATTTTGTGCTGTGCTGCATCTGATGCACTGGGAAAGCTCAATACTGACAGGTAATGAAAATACCTTTTTGGCAATGTGTCTGAGGGGTATTAGAAGGATTATGACTATGGAATCACATCAGTCTCCTGAGAGTGTTCAATTACGAATTTTGTAGTTTCACTATTTGTTTGATATGAGTTCTCAGGGTCATCCTGTATCACCCTTTTATGTATTGACAGTGTCTCTGAGTTAGTTTTTTCTGCCCAAGTCTTTAGTTAAATTACTAAAGAAGAAAGATCCCATGACCCAGCCAGTTCCTGAAATTCTTCAGTTCTTCTCTTAGCATACCCTATAGGGATCTTCTTTATAGTTAGCTCCTTGTTCTCCCTGAAGTTCTATTTCTAATCATCATGTTTGATTTAACTAATTTTCCTTTGGCATTTCTTCAAATGCTTTACTGAAGCCCAGGAAAATGTGATCTAACACATTTACATTGTCTATTAAAACATTTGCATTAGTGAAAGGAAGACAGGAAGTTCATTTATGTATTCTTTTGTTAAATTTATGCCATACTTATATTCTGTTAGCTTCAGTGTTTAGTTATCCTTACCTTCAAATTCATTTCATGCTTTGTATATTACTATGGTTGGATTAACAGGCTTTCTTTTGCCAGGATTGTTGTTCCACCATATCCAATATGGGTGTTATATTTACTAAATTCTAGTAATTCTATGTCACTCCTTTTCAACAAACTTCTTCCAACATTTGTTTACTGACTTTTCTCAGATTTTTCAGTTCATATATTTTACTCTGAATTATGCTTCAGTTTAAAAATGTTGCTAGCATTTGGTTTTATGCTCAATGTCAGTATTCCTACTGGAGTGACAAATTTTGCTTTCAAGCCATAGATAGAATATCTTAAATTTCTACCCCATGTTACACATATCATCTTTGTTTCTTCTTGCCCTCTTTTTTAATCTCTCTACATGATTGACGTTTTTCTTGATATTTAATTTTTATTTCAAGGCCTAGTTTGGTTTGAAAGCTTTCACTTTATCCCTACATTTCTTAACCTCTAAATTAGACCCTTCTTTGAATGCCTGCATTCTTCCACTTAACTTCAGGCCTCTAAATAAAATGTTAAGCCAGATTTAAAATTATTCTCTGCTTCCCATATAATCAATGGAGAGAGATAGACAGAAAGTGATTCAAACCAATAATATCTCAGCTTCTGTCTGAAGACATCTGGTTTTTTTCATTGACCGTAATAAGGAAACTGGATGACTATGTTCCTAACCTAGACAAATAGATGAAACATCTACATTTATGGGAGATTTATCTTCAGTTTAGACAGTTTTCTGTCCCTTACATATATCACCTCTGCTTTTTTGTAAAAATCAAATTATTAGTATTCTGATATGCTGAAGTACATTTCTACGATTGTATTTTTTGGTGATCCAGTTTCTTTTCACCTTTGACTCACAGAAAATTCAGATCTCCTGTCATTCAAGTACCTGAACTTTTTATTCTAGTTGACTTGTGATTGATTCCTTGATTTTGTCCAATAAAAGTCAAGATGCTATTACTCGTCAGTCAACGCAATTACATATTTTGTAGTCAGCTCTTCCTTAATATCCTTGCTACTTAGCAAAGCCTATGCCAAAATAGAAATACTTCATAACAGGGGCAATGATTACTGGTAAACACTGTGTTGACTATAACACAAAGGTTCATCTGGACCCTTCAGCTCTTAATATTATTTTTCAAGAAGCTAGGGTGAGACCCTTCTGGTGAAACACAAATGTTTAAAACCATGCTAATCACCTTTATTCTCATGTTATAGTCAAATCAAAGAAATGGACTCTTCTTATAAAGCTCTATTCATGTATTTTAAGTGTATAGTTGACACAAAAAGCCCTGAACCATAGGCTTTGAACCAAAGTTGACTTCTGAGTGAATCTAGAAGTTGACTTCTGAGTGAACCTCCCAACCAACATCATATCAACATGAAATATGACCATGGTAATATCCTCTGAAAACTATAAATAATGAACATATATTTTTGGACCCTAAGACAGATGTTTTCTAGAAAAGCAGGAACTCCTCGGATGCACCCTGGATCCTGGCCAGATCCGGGACACGCTGAGTGAAGTGAAGCCAATCTACCAGATGTTCCCGTGCCCCTTTTTTTTTCTATGATTTGTTTGTTAGACTGTATAAAAACAGGACCCTCTCACAGTGAAGATGGAGACCTCACCTACGAATGAACGCACTGTGTAGGACTTCCCAGTTGCCGGGAGCGATTCTCTGATCCTTCACTGTGATGGAGCTCCCCAGCTGAAGCACAGATCTGGATGATGGTAAAGTATTAGGGCAATTGGTGATGTATCTTTCTTAATCACTATAGTTAACTTTATGTAGTAATGATCAGGTGCATTACCTTGCTTATTCTTTCTGCTTCTTTAAACTAAAGTAAAATAAGCTTCTTTTTAACTTGGTGTCTGTGTCCTTTCTGTTGACCCTGTCAATTGACAAAACAGTACTTCAAGGTGAGATGAATCACATTCTTGGTATGTATATCTTTCAAATGGAGAGATCCAACTTTAAGGGAAATAATTTCCCTTCTGAAGATGACTTTCATAGCTTTTATTTCTCTAAAAGCATTTCAAATTATATGTTCAGAATCTACCCAGGGATCTCAGTCAAATACTCAGCTGCACATAATTTTGATCCAGATAAATTGCTTTTCCTTTTAAGTGACTTTTTTGTTTTTATTCTGTGACATCATAATGCTTAAGGCTAGTTGATCTTCCCTTTCTTTCTTCTCACCTCTGCCTAGAATGTGCACACATCAGTAGTTGTGTTCCACTCACACTTGTTGCTCTGTCATGTTATTGCTAACTCTGTCCTTGGATTCTTGTTCTGAGATACTATCCAATATATTTGGAAGCCTTCAGCATTTAAATATTTGGTGTCTCTGTTTGTAGTCAAAAATTAAAGATGAGTTGAGTTAAAAAAATCAGAGTTAAAATTCAGGAATATTCTGCAAAAGAAAAAAAATAATAAAGATTGTTGTGAAAGTATAAAATAAATAATATCAAATAACAAAAAGTAAGAAAAGTGACATATTTGCTTGTAAGCAATTGTTTTCAATAAGTGAATCTCCATTGTACATATGTTTTCAAACTATGCTTGAGGACATAAAAAACTGATGATGCAGAAAGATTCAGGAAGCCTCTGTGGTCAATAATGCTCTTGGACAAATAATGTAAAGGTGTGGGAAAAGACATAAATAAGCCAAATCCTTGCTGTTGTTGATAACAGGGAAGGGAAGGAGGAAAGTCAGATCTCTGGAGAGGGATTACTGGATTCCCCCTCTTTCAGTTTTCTGTCTTTTCTCACATAGCTTTTGTTACTACAAAGCAATGAAACAGCCCAGACCAAACAATATTATATAAGTAATAAATTCAGATTTACAGATAGGTAAATGGCAGTTTTTACCTGTGTTTGTTACATCAGTTGGCTTTAGGATTCGTATTTCTTCTGCAGACGTGTTTGGTAAATAAAAAGTTGACAAAATCCACCAGTTAAATATTCCAAAGTGAGATATCAGGAAACTCTAACTTAGCTTCTAGGTCTATCTCCTCTGCTCTGACAGGGCCTGGTGTCTCTGCCAAGTGCAGTGAGACCACGTATGGAGTGGCAGGTGCTCAGCAGGTAGGTTCTCCTCCTGGGATGGGGACCAAGTTGCACAGCCTCTGGCATGGCACTGGGGAATGGAGGGAAAGAGCCTTTTTCCTTGTCCTTAACTTTGGCAGCCCCTATGGCTTGTGGGGGAAATATTACCTGTGACAGTCAGTAGAGACTACACCTACACTGCTAAGCTGATAGGGACAGGACTCCAGCAGTGGTGGGGGACTGACTGTCCAATTCAGTTTTCAGCCCATTCCCCGTGTCAGTTAGCACCCTGCAGGTAATGCCTCCGCACACATCCAGGCACCCCAGTTGACGGCATCAGTGAACAGTGCCTGTTCTGCATCAGGGAGGGCAAGAAAGCTTGGCCGCAGGAGGGCATGAGGCACACCAACCTTTTCAGGACCAGTATGTGATCCTCTTTATTTACCTGAGGAGGTGTCACCAAGGGGCTGTCATCACCTTCTGCCTGTGGTTGCATAAAGTTTACCTACATGACACACAATGTAGATTTCTGTAGTAAGGCC
This sequence comes from Strix uralensis, assembly GCF_047716275.1. Classification (NCBI taxonomy): domain Eukaryota; kingdom Metazoa; phylum Chordata; class Aves; order Strigiformes; family Strigidae; genus Strix; species Strix uralensis. The sequence continues at coordinate 123,231,212 of NC_133973.1, forward strand.
TGTGCTGCCTCAACTGCATTGGTACCAATGTCATGATTTAAAGATGTAGATGTGCCTCAGACTCGAGGCAATACATTCAACTTTGTCATTGAATGTATTCTCTCAAGGAAATTCTCGGAACAACTATTGGCTTTAGCTACTGCTTGGGAAGGATCAGTGCCTAGGCTTTCATTAAAGCACACATAATTTTCAGAATATTCTCCTGTCCTAGCTGTGTTTCCTCATTCCCATAGACCTGTGTCTTCCGGGTATTTGTTCAGTCTCCATAAGAATATTTCTGCCAGGCATGGAAGTGGGTACGTGACTGTTGCGGCAAAATGCAAATATTTTCCAGTAGTCTTTGCTCAACAACAGAGCCTCAAGCAGATACTAATAATTGAATCACTCTGCTAAATAAATTGTAAGTACATGAGTCATGCATCATTTTAATGCTCTTAAGAAAGAATTAACTTCAAGAAAACTGATATGGATTACTGAGTCAAAATAATTTTCCAACAATACAACTTAGGTTAAATTCTCCTTTCCTGAAATGCCTGCTGGGAGGAATTGAGACATATTAGCACATTCTGCTTAATTCCACAACTGGAGTACAGTAGCAATGATTGCACTGAAGATTTTTTCCTAGAAAACTCTCCAGAGAAATTAACTAAATCTGTTTCTTTTATTGCCATGGGGACAAGATGCTATAGGATGATAAAAATCCTGTTGCACTTTCCATATTATTCTTTGTTTAACAGCAAACATAATGTTTTTGTCTTTTCTTTTCATTATGCTTCTTGTACCAATAACAAACACTGTTATCTTTAATTGACCAGATTGAGTGTCCTATAAATTGCTTGTGAGCAGAACACATTCTTGTCCATGTTTGCCATTTCTGTGCTAATGATTCAGTAGTTAACATGACAGCCAGCTGGTTTTGGCACTATCTTTATTACTAAAAGTTAAAATGCAGAATTATTTGTACAGCTGCACCAAAAAGTGAAATGTCTCTTCTGACAGGATTTATCTCACTGTTATAAAAGTCTTTTTATGGCCAATGGAGAAACAGGGGAAACTCTCTGAGTTGGTTCAGCCCATCCTAAAGGAGTTATTTCAGGCAGTTTGAGTAAATTATGTTCCCTTGAGAGTAATGGGAGCTACACTACTAACAACTGGATCCCTGACTTTACACAGAATTGTTTTAAGTGAACCCCATCCTTAATATGCTGGGGTTTTAGTACTAATGAAGGGCATGGCTGCAATGATTTTTTTCCAGTCCTCTAAAGCAGTTTACCTGCATGTACAAAGAAGTCCCTTCATGTCCTTCCTCCTTCAGGCTCTGCTAGTGCAGTGGAGGAATCTCCTCCCTCTAATCCATTTACCTGTAAATTGTCTCCTCTCCAATGTCAACTGTGCATCCAGCAATCTTATTAATATTTTTAAAGAAAGGTTTAGGACAGACAGAGCAAGCCAAGGAATGTAAGCAGCTATTTTAGTTTTCCAGCTCTCCTTGTTCTCCATCTGCCTTTGGGCATACAGGTTGTGTTTAAATTTTCCTCATTATCTGTGACAGATGAAATCACAAGTACTGCTTTGAGTGTTGGTCTTCCCCTGCTCTGATCAATGTGATTATTTCATTCTGGAAGTTACAAGGCAGTTTTTGTCAAAGATAGTTGTTTGCATTTCCTCTTAGAACTGTGTTTGAATCTTTTTGTGTGTGTGATTATTCATGCATTATGATCCTTTTACAGTAAGATGATGTACCAGTAACGCAATGTATCACATAATTCTCCTGAGACCTTCTCTGAGTGAGTCTGAGGTACAAACGAATAGTCCAAAGGAAAGCATATTTAACATCCTCACAAAATAGACACTCGGAGATAAGAAAAGTAGTGTGAAAAGGCAAGAACTTCAAGAGTTAATGAACAAAGAGGAGGGAAGAAAACTTCTTGGTAGGAAAATAAAAGATGCCATACTTAATAAAGCAAGACTTATCTCTGCCCATGCTCCATCTCAAGACTATGTCCTGTAGACTGATGGAAAGCAGTACAAAACCAGGGTACATCTTCTGTGACTGTCCTCTCCCACCATTTGACAAGCTCTGACTAATCATGGAATAGTTTGGGTTGGAAGGGACTTTTAAACTTTATCTAGTCCAACCCCCCCACAATAAGCAGGGACATCTTCAACTAGATCAGGTTGCTCAGAGCCCCGTTCAGCCTGACCTTGAATGGTTCCAGGGATGGGGGTTCAACTACCTTCCTGGGGAACCTGTTCCACTGTTTCACCACCCTCATTGTAAAAAATGTCTTCCTTATATCTAGTCTGAATCTATCCTCTTTTAGCTTAAAATGTTACCCCTTGTCCTATCACAACAGGCCCTACTAAAAAGTTTGTCTCCATCTTTCTTATAAACCTCCTTTAAGTATTGAAAGGCCACAACAAGGTCTCCCCAGAGCCTTCTCTTCTCCAGTCTGAACAACCCCAACTCTCTCAGCCTGTCTTCATAAGGGAGGTGTTTCAGCCCCCTGATCATCTTCATGGTCTCCTCTGGACTTGCTCAAGCAGGTCCATGTCCTTCTTATGTTGGGGGCCCCCAGAGCTGGACACGGTGCTCCAGGTGAGATCTCACAAGAGCAGAGCAGAGGGGAAGAATCCCCTCCCTCGACCTGCTGGCCACACTTCTGCTGATGCAGCCCAGGACACGGTTGGCTTTCTGGGCTATAAGCACACATTGCCAGCTCATGTCCAGCATTTCATCCACCAGTACCCCCAAGCCCTTCTTCGCAGGGCTGGTCTCAATCCACTCATCTCCCATCCTGTACTGATACAGGTGGTTGCCCTGACCCAGGTGCAGGAAAGACAGCCTGTGAGAGAGAATCATCTGAGCTTCATATCTTATTCTTTCATCATAATTACCCATCTACATGCCTGTGTTTACATTCACTTCATTGCTCTGTATATGAAGTAGGTTCATAGGTAAACAGCATGGATGGATGCATGTACCATCTGTGGCACCACTGCAAGTTTAACAGCTAGGTCTCTCCATTTCTGTGCACCTAGCTGAACATTAGGTGCTCTTTTATATACTGTGTTTTAAGGAAAAAAAAAAAAATTAAAATTACTTTTCCTGTTAAATGCAAAATATGTTTTACAAGCAATAGGATTTCATGCATTAATTCTAATAATGTTTAAAAAAAAATAAAAATGTGTAAAACCAGAAATCAAAACTTGTCAAATTCAGGAGAAAGACTAACCTCAAATATTTTCAGTGCTTTTGGCACTCAACACCCTCTGATTTTAATGTGGCTTAAAAATTTGTTGCAAATAAGCTCTTTCCCTTTATTTGTCAGCTTTGGGCAGGAAACTGTTTTGTAAACATCTGAGGTAATATGTGGTGTAGAAGTCTGGAAGAGATATAATATAATCCAGGAAATTTTGAGCATATTTGACTAGTAAATTTTCCAAAGGAAAGAGAAACTTTATTGGTGGAGGAAAGAAAAACAAGGAGTTGCCAAGCATATTACACTTGAGAAATAATGAAAAATTCTCTATTAACAATCCAATAGTCTTGTATGATTACTTTTAACACATATTTAGTGACTAATTCATATTACATGGAATTTTTAAAAGTGGGTAGCAATTTATTTCATTATCTGCCCAACTATGATTTTTATTAAAATTTAATCATATTTGAGCCATTATTGCAACAACAAAACTTAGGGGAATTTTTTCACTCTTCCATCTGTGAAATTCCTACCAACATGAAAGGGAATTCAGATCAGATTCTCACTCAGTTTACGTAAAATGATCACTCTTTCATGTCAATTAAACTTTTCTTAATTTTACCCCACAATAACGTGTGAATATGTTCTCAAATATTCATTTAAGGAGAAAAGTCCTTTCTTTGCAGGACTCGGGAACAAACAATACATACTTGTTTTCAGAATAAATTAACTACGAAAGTAATTGCTAGATGTCTTATTAGAAGTTAGTTTCAGATGTGTTGGGATGAACTGTTCTTTGAACGAAGCATTTTTTTCCTCACCTTTACATTTTTCCAGAATATAAAGGAAGACACACCTGTTTCTTGCAGGATTTTGGCATGTCAAAAGAATGAGGTTTTTCAGATTAAAACAGAAAAAAATCAAGTTTTTAAATGATGGTCTCTCCTTTCACTCCATGTCTTCAACTAACAATAATAGCTGGACAAAAAAAAAGTATCCCCTTTGTTCTTTTTCCATATAGTGTGAATAGAATGATAATACCTCTCTCTATTTTGTTGCATTTTTAATTGCTTCACAAATATTGTTTGTGTTCTCAGGTAGAATGAAGAAAAAATATATGGCATAGATGTTGGAGGAATGAACTAATGATTCATTTTACACAGCATCCCAGCTCTAACAGAACAAAATTTGAATGCTGTAAACACAAATTCCCGCAGTGTAGCTCCTTTGAGAATACCAGTGTCTGAAAGGATATTCCTGTGTCACCTGAGGCAATTCCAACCCTGTATTTTTCATTGCAAGTCCAAAGATCAGTGACCACTTCAAGAAACACTAAAATATGAAAGAATTATGCTAAAGATATTAAAAAATCACAGCCTATTCCGTGTGGCATTTTGATATTTTTAATACTATTTAAACCGAATCTGATTACTACTTTTTATGTTGTAGGTATCCATCTGCTAAATAGCATAGATAAAAGAAGCTCTATTATTAAGTAGATGAATTTTCATGCTAGCAAACTTTGGGTGTGAAAGAGAAGCAGATGGCTTCAGAATCAAATACGAGATAATTTATTTAGAGTTTAATTACAGGTGTGTCAAGTAATAATCTCTATAGGGAAAGATAGTTGGCATATTTGGGGCTGAGAAGCTATTATTAAGAGACATGGGAAATAAAAAATTCCCTAGTTATCTCTGGAAGAAAGCAAAAGACAAATTTTGAGCTGTGGACAGTAGCTAGATTAGCGGCTGGGAGGGAGATCATGATGTGCCATAATTGTGTGTGTGTTGATGCTGTGGGTTTTGGTATTCAGCACAGCCATGTGATTTAGTTTACAGTTCATCTTTGAAAGACACTGTGTAAATCTCCCTTAGTTTGTCCTACATTGCTACCGAGAGAGAATATGGTATGCTGGATGAGGTGTGTTCCTCTGCAAGAAGTTCATGTATGATCTGGAGATTATAATGGTTTTATGATGAGGTGTTTACTGTAAGGACAGAGGAGATGCACCGAAAAGCTTTATGTGTCTTGTAAATGCATGATCTAGGGAAAAATCAGTTATTATGAATTACACAGCTGCTTATTACTTCATTCCTCAAACTCTGTGACAACCCAACTTTATTCTGTTGACATTCACCTGAACTACTTCTCATAGCTTTGGAAACAGTTTACTGGGTCTTTAGCATGTGAAACATTATCCTAATGGATTTTGGAGAGAAAAGACTGTGATCAAGTCTTATAAAACTGTAGTGAAGAAACATGCTGATAAGTGAGACCTTTGTGGGTGCAGGGCTTCTTGGAGGAGACAGGGCTCTAAGATGGTTATCAGGACTTCTGAGCAGGTGAGCAGCTCCACTGGAGATACTACGTCCTTGTGACTTTTGTACAATCTGAAAGGAAAAAAGCCATGTGATTCAGAAGTACAGGCCATTCGAAGAATATATATTTTTGTCAGTGGTGGAGGTACCAGAAATTTTGAACTAAATCATGATGTCTTGCACTGTCTTGTGTGTTTCCCTACCTCCTCCAGCTCTCTTTGGCAAAGGGCTGTCTCAGAAAGCAGGGCCAGTGCATGAGGTATGTACAGTGAGGATAAGATAAAGAAGTGAGTGGCTGTTACATGTGCACCAATAACTCCCAAATGTCTCCAATGCATCTGATGGCCACATATGTATGTTTTTACAGGGGGAAAGTTAGCATACTATATACTAACAGAACTCTTCAAAGTAAAGAAATGATTGATTGCACAAATGATGCTATGGCATCTTGGCTGAATATCTTAGTTGGGGCTTCCATGTCAAATTGTCAAAGCTGTAAGCTTTTTCCAGTCCACACCAAAAGGAATTCCAGAAAGGTCTGGACACTCTTTAAATGGCAAAGCTCCCTATCTCTTCCTAACACTTAGTCCAAAACATTGCAGTCAGGTTCATATAACATTAACACATAATCTATTAACAATATGGCTTAGGGAATATCTAAGTCAAATGCTTAAGCAGTTATTAAGAGATGGGATGACCAACTGCACATAAGAAAGCATTTTCTGTGGATTTGTGTTCTGTCCTACAAAACGAAGAAACTATAGTAAATCTGCTTGAGGTTAAATGACCATCACCTTAACTACTACCTCAGAGATCTGGAAGCTTGTTAATACCCTTTATAACAGAATAAGAATTGCACAAGTTTAGGTCCTTGACCATTACAATCTGTGCATGGGAGGAGAGAGGGGGGAAAACATTTTACTGATCATTTCCCTTCAGAAGGAAAGGTGAGATCATGCCCACATTTCAGTTTCTTCGATGGTCTGGTGTGTTGGGACAGTGACATAGTCTGAATCTAGTAGGGGCCAGGATGGTCATCTGCCTGGGCTCCTGCAAAGCATTTGACACTCTCCCACATGACATCCTTGTCTCTAAATTGGAGAGACATGGATTTGACTGATGGACCACTCGGTGGATAAGAAATCGCCTGCATGGTCGCACTCAAAGAGGATCAATGTCCAAGTGGAGGGGAGTGGTGAATGGCATTCCTCAGAGGTCAGTGTGGGGACCGGTGCTGTTTAACATCATTGTTGGCGACATGGACAGTGGGATTGAGTGCACCCTCAGCAAGTTTGCTGATGACACCAAGCTGTGTGGTGCGGTCAACACGCTGGAGGGAAGGGATGTGCCATCCAGAGGGACCTGGACAGGCTTCAGAGGTGGGCCCGTGTGAACCTTGAATTTCAACAAGACCAAGTGCAAGGTCCTGCACATGGTTCGGGGCAATCCCAAGCACAAATACAGGCTGGGCAATGAGTGGATTGAGAGCAGCCCTGTGGAGGAGGACTTGGGAGTGTTGGTTGACAAGAAGATCAACATGACCCAGCAATGAAAGCCAATCACATCCTGGGCTGCGTCAAGAGAAGTGTGGCCAGCAGGTCAAGGGAGGTGATTCTCGCACTCTACTCTGCTCTCGTTAGACCCCACCTGGAGTACTGTGTCCAGCTCTGGGGCCCTCAACATAAGGAGGACATGGACCTCCTCAAGCAAGTCCAGAGAAGGGCCACAAGGATGATCTGGAGCTGGAGCACCTCTCTAATGAGGACAAGCAGACAGAGTTGGGGTTGCTCAGACTGCAGAAGAGAAGGCTCCAGGGAGATCTTATAGTGGCCTTCCAGTACTTAAAGTGGGCTACAGATGGGGAGGGACTCTTTACCAGGGAGTGTAATGATAGGATGAGGGGTAATGGTTTTAAACTGAAAGAGGGTAGATTTAGATTAGATATAAGGAAGAAATTCTTTCCTGTGATGGTGGTGAGACAGTGGAACAGGCTGCCCAGAGAAGCTGTGGCTGCCCCCTCCCTGGAAATGTTCAAGACCAGGTTGGACGGGACTTTGAGCAACCTGATCTAGTGCAAGGTGTCCCTGCCCATGGCAGGGGGGTTGAAGCTAGATGATCTTTAAGGTCCCTTCCAACCCAAACAATTCTATGATTCTGTGATAAAGAGGAAACAGTGAATTAATTGTGTCTCACAACCACAGTGCTTCCTGCCTAACCTATTGCTCAGGGCTGTGTTTAAATTCAGAGAATGGCCCAGATATATTGCCACTTATGAAATAAGGGCTTATCTGTAGGGTGGCAAAATTTCACAATTTTGTATTCCAGTTTAATTCCTGCAAACCTCAACATTCTTGGGCATTGGATTCTGGCCTACTTCTTGTTCACTGACGGATGATATAACACCAGTGGACTGCAATCACTTTGTGACTATGACTTCTTAAGAAGCTAGTGTCAGACACTGCTGAGAGGAAATGACATGCAACTTACGAAACTTGTTTATACACTAAACACAAGTGCGGAAGTGATTTCAGCTTTATTGTTGTTGATAATACTCAAGGAGAGGATATACAGACATCAAAAGAATATCTGAATTCCTCTTTAATTAAAATCAGCCATTGAGGCTATCTCTATGTGCCATCTCTCAGTTTGCAATGGAACATGGACAAAATGTTCAGATGAAGTAAAAAAATGACTAACATAATTATTAGCAGCAGCTCTATTATTATAAAACTAGGATGAAGAGATCCCACTGATGAATGGAAATATATGGACATACAGGCAAAATTGTGGAATTCAAGTCAATACCTGTTTCAGGCTCAATCTCAATACTCTCAAAATACTGTCTTGCAGAGATAGATTGAAAGTGTTTCATTTTCAGGAAATATTCTCGAGCTTCTCTTTTAATAGCAGACTTTTCTTTTTTTTTTCCATGTGGCAAATCTGCTTGCTTACCTCTCCCAACCACTTCTTTGCTATTGTCTATCTGTTATCTAGGAAAGACTGGACCATATAAAGATATAAAGGGCTTGTGTCTTTTTCTGTTCAGTTATTTTTCCTCAAGTCCAGAACCTGCTTGTATCTATCTCCTGCTTGAATTCATCTCCCAATCCCACTAGAGTGGAAAAAAACCAGCAGCTTCTTCCATGTCTGGGAATGTCCAAGACCTTCATACCCCATCCTGCTTCTTTGGCACAGGCAGGTCAGAGAGGGAGAGTTTAGAAACAATATGAGAGAAGAGGAGGTGAGAAAGATGACATCTACAGATCCTTCTATAAATTTAGAAAGTGAAAACATAGTGTGTGTATCTTTAGTTAGTTCAAGCTTCCTTTGACTTAATTTGCCGTTGTTTGTACAGATAATGACAATTGCTCATATGACTACATTAAGTATCCTTCCACTTCTTTCCATAAGTCAAAACTGCCAAATAGAACTGACATGACATTTCTGGATGGAATTTCAACCATATAAAAATAAGAAATGGCAAAATTCCCAGCTAGAATTTTGACAAATGTGCTAAAAAGCCTGGCACTTGGGCTAGACCCCACAGGATAGCATGAATTACAGTCAGAGGACAAACAGTTCTGTGGTGGAGGAGTATTAGCCTGGATGTTGGCAGGCTTTCAGTGAAATGCTCTGTTCTACTGCAGGGGTCTTCCTGGGAAAGCACCCACTCTTGTCCCTGAGTGCAGTGGTTAAGGCACTCACCAGTGATATGGGACATATGAGTCTGAGTGCTGATGAGCTGAGGGAAGAAATGATCAGTATTCCTGAATCCATCCTGTCTGCTTTGCTGCTGTATAAACTGGCAAGAGTCACTGCCACAGTCTGCGCCGACTCCAATCCAGCTGGAGGGCAACGGCAACTTCAGGGCATAGAGGGAAGCAGCCTCACAGGGCAGATGGGAAGATCAGCATCTCATTGGGGTTACCTATGGAGCCAAGGCAAGAAACAGGCACCTGACCTGCTGAGCCTTGTCAAGAATTAAGTGTTTCTGGGCACCCCTGAAGCAGAACTCATGAACTAGTGGACCTATAGGTAAGGCAAAAGTGCTATGTGAGGACATCTCTTCAGTTCAGCTTACCTCATTTAAATCAGACCTGTGTCTTTACCAATAAATCTTCACCATGTCCACTGACAAGGTAATTTTCAAGATTTTTGGACCTCTATTAAAACCACAACATGGCTCCTGTTTGCATCCTGTAACGCCTAAACCCAGGACTGAGTACCTGTGTTAGTTTGAACCCTAAAAGCTGCTGATATCTTTGGGGTCAGCACAAGAGGGCAAGTCCTCTCTTGGATCTGCATGCAAGAAAAAGCACACTTGCTCACACATCTCAGATGTGAATTTTCCCCACTCATACTGCCAAATGCATTCACAAGGGAAAACCCACCTCTCCCCCTGCCAGCACTCACCAGCCACTCCATAAATGTCAGCTCAAGCACGGAGGCAACAGACTCTGGAAGGAGAAGCCAACAGCTATGAAGGAGCTGTAACATGCCTGTCAGCAGCCAGGCAAAAGTCAGTGAGAAATAAGAGCTTCCTAAACATTAAAAAGAGCTTGCTAAAATGTTTGCTAACTGGTTGTGCTGCATCTCACCACTCTGACTGCTTCACCCCAGATTGCCTGGACACAGCAAGCAGGGTGTTTATAAAACATTTTGCTGAAAGCAGAGGATAAGTGCCATATGCTAACTGCTGCTGCTAGGTGCAGAGATACAAATACAGTATTTAAAATGGCCCCGCTTTGTGTCTGAATTTCTTTGTGGAAATGCAGACACCATAATCTACGAATGAAATTTGGGGTGCTGTTCCATGACCAGCAAGAGATAATATTTTACCTTGCTGCTGCCAAAAAGAGAGGTCCTAACATTGTGCCTGGCTGCCTCCCTGCACCTCCGTTCCCATCTGTGATATCTCACCCCTCCTTCATGATGGCTCAGGTGCTCTTCTCACCTCTTAGGGAGCCAGTGCAGTTGCTAACCTGAGCAGAAAACTATCATTGGTGGGGTTGAGCTGTTTTCTTGTAGCTTCAGCCCTCTGGATCAGTTGACTGAGGACACACTTGATATCAGAAGGAGTGATGCCCAGGACAGGAGGAGCAGGAGCACCCCAATACAGCAGCAGTGAGCTATTGGCAAAGCTGCCCTCATCCAGCTGCAGCCTGAGACATAAACATCTGTGCCACTTAATGCAGTGGTTCAAGGACCTGAGCTTTGACCTGGGTCATGCATGCAGTGTGACCCTACTCCAGCCGGGAAGTTCAACTCCAGTTTCCTTTGGAAGGAGGCCATGTCTTTTCCCCAGGCCACCTCACAGACTGCAGAGCTCAGCTGCTCTGGTGCTAGGGTTGTTTTTTTGGTTTCCAATATGTTTGCTTTCACTGGAAAAGTGGTTTCTTTTCCTTCTTTTTCTCATGTTCAAAAATAAGTAGATTATTTTTAGCTCATATTTTTCCTTTTGAACTTGCATTTGGGCACTAAGTCAACACAGGAGAATTCTGCTTCAAAGGATGGATGTCTCAGAAATGACAGGCAATAAAGAGGGAACTGAGTGACAGTAGTTCTGCAACCCCTGCATAAAGTGCAATGCACCACATTCAGAAGAGGACATAGGAACCAAATGTAAGACTTCTGACAAACTGGGGAACTTGGAATCTACAGCTCAAATCCTTGTCATCTTACATCTGACTTTGGAGACATGTATTAAAAAGTTCGTCTGAAGACCCCAGTGTCCCCAAGGTGCCTTTAGTTCTCTAAGGCAGTTTCTGCCATTTCTTCTTTGGTTGTGAAAATGCCCTTGGCTGATAGACTATGCAGACTGGGCTATATGATCTGGGGTGCTCTACTAAGACCTTTACATTGTGGTATGGGAGTTGCCTGAAGTGAGAATGGGAGAACAAGGGGATGCACCATAAATCTGTGATTACACAGGCCTGATAGCAGCACAAATGATGGTTCTGTAACCATGCTGGGATATCAGGTTCAAGAGAATAGATAAAAGTCATTTTTATAATCAGCTATGTCACTAAAATTATCAAGGACAAACTGGGCTAAAGGAAGGAGTTCATTCCTTACATGCTGAGGTGCTGCATGGATGCCACACTGAGAAAATTGAGGGGCAGTTCCTACAGGTCCCTTATCACGTGCTACAACAGATTGTTGTGTCTCACAAAGACCCAGGTCCCTTTAGCACCTCTGAAAAATGAGGTGATTTTTATCCAGGTGACTGATTATAGATTCAGATACTTGTAAGTTTAAAATACTGGTCCAGTTAAGGAATGAAGAAAAAAAAATACTGTCTAATAATATGATTGCGAAATCAGGGGGTTTTGGGCAAGGTAAACTGTCATGTGTTAGCTTGCTTCTAAAACCGAATTTGTTTTCTGTGTTTCTGTGGGAAATCAGAGGATGTTATAAACTGAGTCATGCAGTTATTGACTTTAGCAAGCACACAACTGATATAAATAGAGAAACACTTTTGAGCCTTGGACAGAAGAAGAGATTGAGAGGTCTTCTAGCAAGGGCTGATAGGACAGGGAGGCAAAGATGAAGACAAAGATCCTTCCTTTCATTGGGTTACTATATGTTGCATGTTCTTGTGCTTTCCCAGTGGTTCCAGAAAAAGAAAAAGAAGATATGCAATTGGCTAAGGTAAGGACTACAGACAGAACTTAAGAAATACTTTATTGAGAAAAAGAATATAGTGATGTATTAGTGATGTATTTTATTAACAACTCTCTGCATTTGAAAAGAAACGTTTATGTTCTAAATTGTTGCTTTTTCTTCCCCATCAGAAATATCTGCAAAATTTTTATGATTTTAAAGAAGAGAAAAATTCTCTCTTTAAAACAAAGAACCTCAATCACATGGCTGACAAAATCCGAGAAATGCAATCATTCTTTGGGCTAGAGGTGACTGGGGAGCTGAATCCTGAGACGCTGGACATTATGAAGCAGCCTAGATGTGGAATACCAGATGTCCGTTCATACAGCACCTTCCCACAGAGCCCTAGGTGGAAGAAAGAAGATGTCACATATCGGTAACATATATTAAAGATGATTCTCTGTACACAACTGGGAAGCTTTGTGAATACCAGGCAGAAGTAATGCCAACAGGTTCTTTAGTGTTTTAATCCATTCCTGTATTTCTCCATACTAAAAGCCCCATTCAGGATGAAAGGGCCATGAATGTGGGGACTATTCATATCCTTTACTTTAGGCTTCCAATCAGTGATGAAATTACCAGAAAAAGGAGTTTACATTAGCTAGTTAACAGCCTACTAAATAATATACTCAGTGACTAGAAGGGATACAATATATATATTAGGATTTCTGAAAGACAAGAAAGAAAATTGTGAAAACTTCCTTTGTTATGTAAGCAAATAATTTGAAAATAAGCAACTTGAGATGCATAAATGATAATAACCACTGACTAAAATATTTGATCTTGATACTATGTGCCCCAGCCACATGTGATCTGGTTGTTTTTAATTCCTTTTGCCTTATTTCACAGGATTTTGAACTACACTCCAGACATGCTGCAAAGTGATGTAGAGGAAGCAATTGCAAAAGCCTTGCAACTCTGGAGCAGTGTCACCCCTTTGAGATTCACCAGGCTCTTCACTGGTCAAGCAGATATAATGATCTCCTTTGCATCTGGATGTAAGTGGACTCCCTGGCCTGGGAATGATAAGGTTTTGTCATTTTTTCTTACAGAGATGATGAAAAGCATCACTTTTTTTCCCTTTTTTTTAGTTCATGGTGACTTCTATTCCTTTGATGGTCCAGGAGGAACTCTGGCTCATGCCTACCCCCCCGGCAATGGGATAGGAGGAGATGCCCACTTTGATGAAGATGAAAACTGGACAAAATTTACTACCTATAATGGTAGGTAACCTTAAATAATGTGTTGCCTGTTTTTTGTTAGACAGTGTTGTCTTGAAGACACTGCAAATCACAGATCCCGTGGCAGTAGTTCCAGTATTTACTGAGATATAAGATGTCAGTGTAATTTAGTAAAATGATTCTGCATATTTTGACCCAGGCTGCAGTCATGGCAGTCCCCTGAAGTTAATGCACAGACTGCAATTACAACCCTAGTCAAGGAAATGAGATTAGCATGAAACAGCAGTATTGGGTAATCATGACATTGTAAGGCAGGGAATTTTCACCCTCAGGTAATGACCTCAAAAGTTGTAATATTAAGCTCTCAGGTTTGGGGGTTTTTTTCCTGATTTGAAGTGATGCAAATCTTTAAACTCTGCAAAGGAAAAAGAAAATCTTGAGTTTGTTGGCAAATACAATTAAATATAACAGTGCAGTGTTCTGGTTTTCAGCAATGTCCAGGGATGATGTTACATGTTACTGGTCTTTGTGAAGTAGTCACCAGGTGAATTCCATGTCATTTATGATTCCCAAAATCTGACCGGATGACTAAAATGTTCTCACCCAGTTTTCAGTCATTATTAACATTAAAGAAACTTTGATTCTTTGTTGGCAGGAACATTTCTGCAACATGAACAAAAACTGTTCCCAGATTCCTTTCCCCATGAGAAATAAATGTTTGGAATTCAAAACTGATTTCTCCTTCAAGATGCCAGAGAACCTCTTACTCAGGACATAGTTAGATTTTGCTGTTTTATTACGACCGTTAACAATATATCATGCATGAGAGGATCACACCTGTATCTCACTGTCATGCAAGAAAATGTATTCAGTGTTTGATCTTTGTGCTGGATTTTTTTTAGGATACAACTTATTTCTTGTTGCTGCTCATGAGTTGGGCCACTCACTAGGTCTTGGTCATTCTGATGTCTTCGGTGCTTTGATGTATCCTATATATATGGCTAGGGATACCAGGGACTACAGGCTTCCTCAAGATGATATTGATGGCATTCAGGCCCTCTATGGTAAGCAAGAAGCATAATTTTTCTTTTGGATGATAGATAAGCATTTATAATTAATTTTACCCATCAGCTAAAATGTACTGGAACTGGGGTTGTTTAGTCTGGAGAAGAGGAGGCTGAGGGGAGACCTCATCGCCCTCTACAGCTACCTGAAAGGAGGTTGCAGAGAGCTGGGGATGAGTCTCTTTAACCAAGTAACAAGTGATAGGACAAGAGGTAATGGCCTCAAGTTGCACCAGGGAAGGTTTAGACTGGATATTAGGAAGCATTTCTTTACAGAACGGGTTGTTAGGCGTTGGAATGGGCTGCCCAGGGAGGTGTTAGAGTTCCCATCCCTGGAGGTGTTTAAGAGTCGGGTCAACATAGTGCTGAGGAATATGGTGTAGTTGGGAACTGTCAGTGTTAGGTTAATGGTTGGACTGGATGATCTTCAAGGTCTTTTCCAACCTAGACGATTCTGTGATTCTACTGCAAGAAGGATACTGAGATTTAATTTCCTGATATTATTTTTGAGGAAATCTCTTGGTTTCTTTGTGGCTAAGAGTCTACATCTGCAAAATGGAATCTGTGGACTATATCCATGCCAGTAAGTCAAAAGGTCCAAGAGCCTTTCTCCAATGACACCAGAGGAATAGCCCATGTCTGTAGTATTAAACTCTCTTAACTTCCACAAAAGGGTGGTTACATGCACAACTGCCTTTTGGAAATGCATTGACTAAATGCATTAAGAGACCAACAACTTGTCAAGACAAAACAATTCCAGAGACCATTTTAACAGTCAGCAGCACAGATAGCCAAGTTAAATTGCCCAGGAACTTTCCCTAGCATTAATTTACTAGTTGAGTTTTAACCTTAAGAAACCTATAGATTTGGCTCCATACAGTACATACTGAAGCTCTGCAACATGAAACACTCTAATTCACCTTCCAATTCTATACTTATCTATTTCCCAAAGGACCCCCTAGGGAATCTCCTGCACTTCCAACAAAAACTTTTTCCCCACAAAGACCAACTGAAATGACATCTGCAGAAGCACCAACTGAAGTGTCACCCCGGGAGGAACCAACAGAAATGACACCTTCCAAAACCCCCACAAGACCAGAGGACTGTGATCCTCATTTGACTTTTGATGCTATCACTACCCTTCGTGGGGAAATACTGTTCTTCAAAGGCAGGTAAGTGCTTTCATTTCTAGCAACGCCTTTTTGTGAGACTCACAAAAGCAAAGCATAAACTTCAGTTCAAGGAGTTTATCTTCCCTTGGTTACAAAGGAAGATAGTTCTTTCTGAAAGTACTGGGGCAACTTTACAAAATTTTACTAGCCCAGCTGGGCTGGGTGAGTAATGTGGTTTACTGACAGGTGAGTAAAATGTTTTAAACCATCATACATCATCACCCATGTCTGTTAAATTTGTACATGGCTGAATAATCTCAGTGTCACACCTCAGCCTGAAGCTGCTTTGCATGCAGTGCCATCCTTGTCACACCATCCCCCATGTGGGTCAGGGAGCTGTGGAAAATGTCACTGCTGACTTTTAGTGACACTCTGACCTAGGAGTTTGCACTGGACCGCAGCCCAGTACTGTCTGTAGGGAGCCCTTGCTGTCACAGGTGTCCATTTTTTGGGTACACTCTGACACTGGGCACTGTAGTGGGTTGTTGGTTGGGCACATCCACCCTGGTGAGGGACAACAGCACAACAGGCCCAGGGTTTCACCCACTTCTTGGGTTGGTAATTGTGTTTTGATTGAACAAACTTCCTTTGATGATGTGCACCTGACTTCCCTTCTAAAACACATGATAAAGAATTGTAGCTTAAAAACGTAATAATTTTCAGAGAAGAGGAGGAAGGAGCAGTTCCTCCTTAAATTGGGTTTTAACATGTTTCTCAAGAATGTTTAATGAACATCACATGTTGTCTTGGGCAAGCTATCAGGGTGCCTGTGGAGAGGTCTAGGTGCCTCTGCTTGAGCCAAGTGTTTGGACAAGATGACCTCCAGAGGTCCTTTCCAACCTCAACCATTCTGTGACCTCAGAACAACCTGTAGTAAAGGGAAAATGTCTATGAGACAACAGGGCAAAGCGAAGCACTGCATCCCAAAAGGGAAGATAACTCTGCCTCATAGGGAGGATTGGATCCAGCACCTAGACAGTAGGATTTAAAGTACATTTCTGGGCTACAGATCTCCTAGTGAAATACAGACAATGAAACAGTGCTGTTTTCATTTCTATCAGCTACGTCTGGCGCAAAAGTCCATATTTCTCAGACATTGAGCACGACACCATCTCCTCATTCTGGCCACCACTGGCAGCTGGCTTTGATGCTGCTTATGAGGTTGACAAGAAGGATCGAGTGGTATTTTTTAAAGGTATTTTTCTTACATATCCATCAGTCCTTTTTATGAATGAAGTTATAATAGTACTGCTAATGTTATGTAATAATAATGAAATAATATTATACTAATACTAGTACTAGTACTGATATAAGATATTCTTAATATTTAAATCCATTTTCAGTTTGAAAATGCTGTTACCGTCATTAACAAATACTGTTTCACAACAGCCCTGTACAATATGATATTACTCTTTTCAGTGAGAGACATCATAGCTGAGATAAAATTGATTGCCTACATTAAGTTATTTAAATACATTTTTAAAGGTGTGACACACACCTAGAAAATATGTTGAATTTTAGCTATTGAGTATATAATACTCTAATGACTATATAAAGTGGAAAATCCAACAGCTCTGAAATATTCAAACTTATGTGTGTCCTAGAGGGTCATGTTCTCAGCTGGACTTTTGTGCTATTTGGTGGTATTTACTACACAGAAAGCTCTGGGGCTTTGAAGAAAAGGAGCTCAGCCTCCTCAGGAATCCCTACTAACTTTTTCTGGTTTTCTTGCAGATGACCAGTACTGGGCTGTCAGTGGCTACAGAATAGAGCCAGGCTTCCCCAAGCCTATTCAGAACCTGGGTTTCCCCACCAGTGTTGGGAAAATTGATGCAGCTGTTCATGATCAAAATACGAAGAAAACCTATTTCTTTGTAGGCAGCAAGTACTGGAGGTAATGTTCATTTCTGTTTTATACAGCAGATAATCAAAATAGCTTTTAAAATGTCAAGTTATATTAGTATTTGTACAGTAAGTTTATGGCATCTTGTTGTCAGCCTTCACAGCCAGTATAAAGCTGAAACTCAGAGGCAATTACTTATGTCTTTTCATAGAACAAAGTCTGTAACACCTGAGATAAATACAACATCTATTTATTCCTACCAGTCTGTGATTAACAGACAAATGAACTTTGTTTATTCGTTAGGAAACAGTATTACATGAACTTAGTATAAAAAGATAATGCGAGTAGACTTTGTCATCATGTCATGTATTCACTCAGTAGCTATTAAGGGGTAGAAGTGTTCTCTGAAATTTATAAATGAAAAATCTATTAAGAAAGTTATGGAAGGAGACTAAAATATTTGCTTTTTAAGAAACAGTTCAGATAAGCAGTAATATTAGCCCTAATAATTAATCTATAATATTATCTTGAAAGAGTATTATTACACCAGAAGTTTACATTCATCTCATGAAGTCACTTCATAGATTGGATGCTGTAAAATTAAAATATTTGGTTTGAATAATTGTTTAAGTTTATTACTCAGTATAAGGCCCATCCAGCCTTATTATCAGTCTTAGGGAATGGTAGTGAACTATTTAGTCTGATGTTCTGAAAAAAGCCTTGCATAGGCCACCAAATATGTAAATATTCACACAGCCAGGATTTATAGAGTTCTATGAGATCACAGATGCACACAGTTACTGGATTTTTAGCTGGGAGTAGGCTTATTTAGTAAAAATTCCACTTGGTTTCAACATTGAACATCACAAGATTTTTTCTTGTTTTCATGCAATTTCTTTATTTAGTTTCAATGAAAATACCCAATCAATGGAAAGGGGATATCCAAGAAAAATAGCAGCTGACTTCCAAGGAATTGGCTACGCAGTTGATGCTGTCCTTCAGAAAAATGGTAAATAACTTAAAATATAATTAAAAACAAAACAAAAAACCACCAAACAAACCCCAAAAAGTATGTGTTTCAAATACATATATATTTGTTCTGATATTTTTTAAAAACACCCAAGAAAATAGCAAGTGTATATCAATAAGTATGCAAAAAGAAAATATTAATTTGCCAGTATTTTGTCCTTCCAATTCTAGGACATTTCTACTTTTTCCATGGATCAAACCAGTATGAGGTTGACATCAAGAACAGGAAACTCATCCGTATAATGAAGAGCAACAGCTGGTTTAATTGCTAGAAAAATTAAGTGATGGTGCAGGGCTGTATTTGTACCAGAAATGTTTTTTCATGTTCTTTGGTTATAAACAATATCATTCAGCTGTTACTGTGCATCCAAGTCTGAAATTATGACCTTTGATAGTTCTAATTTAAAACCTTCAAAATGTAAAACTTAATGTACAGTTTTTATTTATTTTGTTTTCCAACTATTTATTAATCAAGTTGTTTTTGAGTAATAAAGTATTTTGCTCCAGTATAGCAGTGTTCTTGTGTTCTGGTTCAGTCCACTGGAGACAAGGCATCTGATATAACCAGACACAAGCCAGAATGGCACCAGGACCCCACCACTATTTTTAGCAGGGCTTAGGGTCCATGGGGGAAGGTTAAAGAGAAGCAGTAGTAGGTGGGCAGTTTCAACAGGCAATAAGAAGTGACCTGGGGGACAGAGGAGGTCAACAGAGAGAAACAATGTGGGGGAGGCAGAAGAGGTAGGAGGAGATCCTACATGATGGTGTGGGAAGGTCTATGGAGAGACCGGTGGCTGTAGCTCACTTGCCATGACTCCATGCCATGGGGACAGAGGGGTCAGGGCAGGGATGGGGATGGGTGCCTGCTGGTAGATGGGAAACATGGCAATGGGCTGGGAGGACCACAGTGACATTGTGGATGGTTTTGGTGGGCAGACTCACTGGTACAGCAGGATAAGAGTGACCAAAGAGAAGGGTAGCTGTCCAGTTTGGGAATGGAGGCACACAGGCAGGGTGGTAAGTGATGATATGGTCATGGGGTCCTAAGAAGTCAGGGGATTACACCTGTTGAGCTATCACCATGTGTCATGGGAATGGAGTCAAGGCTGACAGTCCAGCCAACAATGCTGGACAAAAAGCCACTGACAAGAACCACTTCCCAAACAAGCCAAAGTGATAGGTAAAACCCCAGGATTTTCATGTAACTACCAGAGACAAATCCTCCAGAGGAAGAGTGGTGAGACAGAGTCAAAAGCACATGCGCTTCCTCCATCCACCTTGTTTGGGTCCCCCTCAAAGGGTAACAGATCAGTGACTTAAGCACCCCTTGGGCTGTAAGAAAACTTGGCTGAAGTCTGTCCTCCCCTTGCAGGTATTTGATCACATCTCTTACAACACTGCTCTGATGATATGATTACACAAGGAAGTTGAATCCTCCTCATTATTCCTCTTTCTCTAGCAGGACAGGCAAAGGCAGCAAGAGGAGATAGGAATGGCTGATGAGGACAGACTTCCAGTGACCACAGCTCAAACCCCATTAGACAAAGGTGAGATTTGCTCCCAGTCTTCTGCACAGGGCAGAACCCTCAGATCTGGTCAAAACACCTACTAACATCTGTCCACCATCCATCAGGGCCAGAGGAAGCCATGTGTCTCACAGTGTACCCACAGACCCACTGTGCTAGCAGACAAGACCGAGGATGGGCAGCCAAGACACTGCCGTGTCTGATCTTGGAAAACCTCTTCTCTGCCATGTTCTGCTCCTCATGCATGCTTTGTGCCATGCTAGATATGCAGTGAGCACCACTAAATCAAGGTCTAAACCCAACCTAGGTGAGAAATTAAGCCATGAATCTAAGCAGGGCTTAAAAGTAGGGACTGAACAGTTCAGCATTGCCACAAGGGCAGTGGTGCACCATGGTGAAGTCATGGACTGACAAGTGGGTGAGCTCACCTGGCAGCAGTCCAGGCAGGGCAGAGACACAGGAAAACTGGTGTTTCCTCAACATCTCCCAGTATCTTTCTCAATAGCTTGTGCTGTGTACACAGCCTGTCCAGAAGAAAATTCAGTCCAAGGACTTTAGATACCTCCAGGGTTGGGCAGGGCTCTTGTGAGTCCTGCTTGTATATAAATAATGGAGTTAATTCCCTTTGATTTTAAAAATGCCTATACACTTTGATATCCTAACTAGATACCTTCTTGTATGTGAGGGCTACCTTCAGAAATCAGGCCTTTAGGCTCTAGTTGGTGGCTAAGACTTGAAAGCTGTTAAGGAGGAACTGAAAAGAACATTTCAACAATGGCAAAGCAGAACACTGACAACGTTTACAACAGCTCACCTTGGCCATTATATTAACTTATTTCTCTTACATAAGGCTGGTATTGTGTTTTAGTTATGACCTCAAGGAAACAGCTAAACTAAAAGAGTTCCCCCACCTCTAGGTATTAATTAGTTTAAACTACTAGTATCTGAAAAATGAATGATATTTACTTGGCTGTGAAGGAGAATCTAGAGTGTCTGGTGTTTTGGTCTAACCTGGACCATAAATGGAAGACAACATGGCATGGATTTCACCTGGACAAGGGGACTGGTGAGATGTGTTAACCATGGATTTTCTATCTTTATTTCTGCTTTGTTAATGTCTTAAACTTTAGCAAGAAAGAACATTACTTTTGGTTTGGGAAAAGCAATTAAATTCCTGGCAAATGGTATAAAAAGATGTAATTCAGACGGGTTTGGAAACAGGAGTGCTGGAGGTGCCTCTCTACACTTAGTGGGCAAAAGAAGATTTCTTGTAACTCATAAATTGAAAATTTCTTGTAACTCATATTTTGTTATAACTCATAAATGATTCCTGGAATTAAAGGTTCTTGGATAGCAGCAGGGGAAATTTATCCATAAACATAATTTCAAGTACTCATCTTCTATGAGTCTGAGACCAAGCACACAAAAACAGACACACACAAAAACCCCCAGTTACACCTGGAATTCTTGACTGCACAACTGTTGTCCCAGATGCAATCTCTTGTACAGGAAAACTCAGGCATCAGTGTCTTAATGACTTCACTGACAGTTTAATAAGGCCCCTATGGAGTATAAACTATGTGAGCTTGTAACAGTACATACTAGCACACAATGTCGGGAGGACAAGAAGCAAAGAGTCTGGGGAGCATCTGCTCTCCTGGAACTTCAGTCACATATGCTGGGGACTTCTAAAGCTATGGTAAAGCAATGGGCTCCAGACCTGGACATCCGACAGTTCGGGCACAATCACTCGCTCTGCAGCTGAAAGACTGGTTTAGACCCACTAGCAGCAACTGTCAGAAGTTGCTTTTTGGTAAGGAGAATGAGTGTGTTAAAAGAAGTTTTTGGATATATTGGGGCAAGAATCTCCTGCATTTCTTCTTCCTGAGGAAATGCAGGAGATTTTCAAGACAGCCTAATTTTCAAGACAGTTGCCGTGGTTGTAGAGGAAATTTGGAAATAGATGTCTAATGCTGTTCTCTGTGCCTGGGATTTAAGATCTTTTTGGGCAGGTTTTGCATACAAAGCAAGACTCTACTCACAGGGACAGAAAACATTGCCACAAGCAAGAAGAAAATGAAGAATTAAGCTGCCAGGAGGCCCTGAAGACTCAGCACTGGAGAGCAAGGGTGACCTGTGTGCAAGCTGACTGGGACAAGAGGGGCTCTGTCAGTGAGTCAGCATTACCGTGCTGGAGATGGATGACTGTTATATAAAAGCCAGAAGTAGGTCACACACTTGTCTTCATCAGCAATAAGATATTTTTGGGTCTAGGTTTGTGCAGCCAGGTCTGAGGGTTTGCAGCACAGCCAGGAAGGAGGTGCCAAAGGCTCTGAGTTAAGCACCACTCTTTGGCAGCACAGGCTGAAGCTGCAGTTTTGCAGCTCAGAAGCTTCCTGTGCACAATCCTGTTCTTCCAGGTTTTGGCCAGGGTTCCTACACTGCTACACTGGAGTCCAGCCTGGCCAGGACACCAAGGGTGCATAAGGCAGAGGAGTGGGGCAGTTTCAAGCTCCGCGTAATTAAGCCCTTGTCTTTTGCAGAACAAACCAACGTAGTTATGTCCTGATGAGGCTCTTTCATTTTTCTTTTCTCTATACTACAGTATGCATTAGTTTTTAAATATGTAAACTGTACATTAGCAATAACCTTGCCAAAAAAGAACAATATTTTAACACTTCTTGTCAGTGTTACATGTCTTTCTCTGGTACAGCTAGCAGGGGCTGGGGCTGTGGGAATCCATCCAAGGCAGAAGATTGACTGAAAGAGGGAAAGATAAGGGTAATCTTAAGAGATTATCCAGGCACTTTTAAAGGTTGAAAGAAGGAGAACATAACAATTTTCACACTCACTTCTTTAAGCCAAAACAAGAGATTGTCATTATATGTTGTACTACTTCTGCATGAAGTCACCTCAAAGAATGACATCAAAGATCTCTGTGGTTATGGAATATTCTTCGTAAAGCATATACTAGGTGATTGGAAAATGCTTCAGGAGGTGATTGATCTATTGAGGGAAATGGTGAATAATATCAAGAAAAGTGAGAAAGAGGTTGACAGAGTAGAAAACAATGTATTTGAGAAGTCTGCTGATCAGAAATCTGTATAAATTTCATCAATAGCTTCCTAGGTGTTTTTGATGGCTTCTAATGGCCCTTTCATTAGAGAAACATGAGTGAGGAAAATTTATCAAGTCCTAAAGGCTGGAAGGTTACTTCCTTTCTCTAGAACCATAGAGACACTGTACACATAGAGACACTGTGTGGGAAGAGAAAAAAGTTGGAAAGCTATAGTGGAGCTGTAAGTACCAAAAGCTATTTCTGCAGAGAGGTATTGTGGGTGTGTAAGCTGCACAGGAGAACTCTACACCCAATTTTCAGATTTGTCTCATGCACTCACTTAGGGACACCTAACCTAACTATGTGAGTAGAGTCATTATCAAAAGCTTCCCCTTGACTCATCTGCCCCAGTCTGGGGTGTTTCTTGAGCCTGTCCATCTCCTTTCAGGACCAGGGAGGGGGTCTCTGCCCTAATGTGAATGCCTCAGTTAGGTGTCTGCTCTCAGGGTCAGAATTCAGTCCTCATTGATGAGACAACCCCTGCAGAGTCCCACCAGCCTTGCCATGGGCCCATTTCAGCTGCCCATACCTAGCAGTCCCCCATTTCCTGCTGTGGATGGCGACAAGGCATGTTGTGTTCTGGGGATGCTTCTGATACCGACACAGTGCTCTTCAGCAGGAAAAAATTTCAACAAATATCTCAAGTGTACAATATATTTATAATCTCTCCTTTCACAGCTCTGTTGTCCTGCCAGCTGTGTGGAAGGAGATATATTTCTCTGCGCATGCAAGATCTCACCTGCCCTGCAGTGCTGCAGGTTTGTCAGCCCCACGCAGAAGTCTCAGATACAGAAGTCCATCTTCAATGGCAGTAGACATCTCTATTCAGGTTTCCCAGGGCCTTCACTGTTACCTCTGCTTTGTCTTCATTTGTGGAAGTGCATGGAGGGTGTGATTGGGCATGGAGGAAAAGTGGACCCAGCTGGAGAGTAGACCTGATGTTGAGTCTCAGTAGTTTTTACCACCAACGGCAGACATGGAGAATAAAGGACCCTATCCTCTGACTGGAAAAAAACATCAAAGAGTTTGATCCAGAAAACCTCAGTGCTTTTTAAAACCTTACAGTAAATATAAAAGAAGGAGACTATGAAATACAAAGTAATCGGGCAATTCTCTGAGAACAGTAGAAACTGCTGAATAAAAGTGGCATGCAAACACCTTGGCTTGATTTTTATAATGAGTTTAGCTATGCTAAGAAAAGTGTTTTCACTTGCTTGTGGCACTTCCATGTTTTTCTGCAGACAAAAGGAAGTTTTATCCAGGTATCAAAGAAAAAATGCATGAATAAAGCAGTGCTTCATCAAAGAGAGAGTTACAGCACTGACATTTTAATCTTGAAGGACTCTACCAAAGGAAAAGATGATGGCATATAATAGCCTCCAAAAGTACATGCTCCTGTACAAATAAGTACAAAAAAACCTAGAAAACAAATTTTCTACTTGTGATTTACAGTCCTCTAACCTTCTGTGAATGTTTTCCCCTTTAGGTACTCCAACAACCCATTTGATATCAATACTAACTTTGAATGAGAAACATTAAAGAGATATACTTTAAGTTTTTGGAGAGTAAGCCTACATTTTAATAGCTAAAAGTCAATCAGCTTATTAAAAAGAACTACAGGTCTATTATCTCCTTATTAATCATATATTCATGTTGCAAAACCTGCACAGGCGTGGAACCAGATGAATGGCAGCACCAATCTTTTTCATTGTTTCGCATGTGTTCTGTTGTTAACTAGAAATTGTAAGAATCAATGAGTCAGGGATTGGAAAGATTTATAAAGCAAACAAGTAGTATATAAAGGTGAAGCAGGTGTGTGGCAGACCACAACAACGAATTTTCTAAAGACCAGTGAAAATGAGAATGGAGAACCTCCCATTTCTTCTGTTCTTATGTGCAGCACTTTCTTGTGCTTTTCCTGCAGATACAAAGCAGAAGAAAGAAGGTGGCATACAGCTTATCCAGGTGAGGAAGGTAGACCTCTGGGGAGGAGATCTTTAGCAGTTGTTGAGCTTCCATTGCAGTCTCTGGAACTATTATATAGTAGCTGAGGAGCTAGTTCTGCAGATTCCAGTAGGGTGAATAATGTGATTGAGTATTTCTCAAAATAGAGGGGGCTGCATTCTGTACTAGGATGAAAAAGGCTTCTTTACCCCTGACTCATTCTTGGTTTATATATTTGTAGAGAACTATTAAAACTGATGATGCATTCACTTATGTGTTAGTTCTACATATAATTAAACTACTGAGTCAGTCTACGTTTGATTCAGGTGGAAATGTGGTTATTTATGTGACTTCTGGTATTATGAGATATAACTATAAAATAAGGATATTATTTTGTCTGAATTATTACTGTCAAAAAATGTGAGAAAATGGGATAGTACTGATGAAATTTTATGTTCAGCCATATATTTCAAACAGCTTCTGCAGTGCCTGCTCTAAATGTCTCTGGGTAACCCTAGAGCACAGGGTAAGTGGAGGGTACATTACCAGAAAATAATTAATTCATTAGACAAATATTAATTTTGAATGTATTCTGAGTAAACTGCAAAACATTTATAGTGATAACATAATGCTAAAATCTATCATTAAGAGAAAGTATTCATACAAGCTTTAACAAACCCAATTACCCATGCTCCCATGGAACAGAAAGAAAAGTATCAAAAGTACATGTCTGAAGTGGCACTAGTATAATTTATTAACAAGTTTCAACAGCAAACACCATTGACTGTCCTAAAATGGTTTTTTTTTTTCAGAAGTACCTGGAAAATTATTATGGTTTTAAGAAAGATGGAGATTCTTTCATTTGAAAAAGTAATAGTCCAGTGACCCAAAAAATAAAAGAAATGCAGGAATTCTTTGGACTAGAGGTGACAGAGAACCTGGATTCTGGCACTTTGGATCTGGTACAGAAACATCGCTGTGGATTCCCTGACATAGCTGGGTTCTCCACCTTTGCAGGAAAGTCAAAATGGACAAAACAAGTTCTGACATACAGGTAATTATAGTGGAATTCTTAATGTAAAGACAGTGTGTTACACAGCATAAGTTGTACACAGCTGGTTTTCTATCTTATATTTTAAAGGATATTAAACTACACACCAGACTTGCATCCAGCAGATGTCAATGCAGCAATCAAGAAAGCGTTAAGTGTTTGGAGCAGTGTGACCCCACTGAAATTCATCAAGAAGGACAGAGGTGATGCAGACATAATGATCTCCTTTGCAGACAGAGGTAAAACTCTACGCAACCATTATGAGTTATTGCCAAGTTACTGCCTTATAGAGCTGTTGACCTGAAATGCTAATGATTTCTTCTCATAGATAGCATATGCAAAGTTCAGTGTCAGACTGAACAAGGAGACAGAAGAACACAGTTCCTGATCAAGGTGCTATGGCTATAATTCTTGACAATCTTTGAGGGAGGGTATAGAGGCAGAGGAAGAGAAGAAAGGAGAAAATACATGTAACGAGCTGCCTGTAGTTCACTGGATCTGTAACTAGTATATGATGCCCAATGTGTGCACAAACCACAAGAGGCATAGGGTTTGTGGGATATACCCAGGCTCAGAGTATTACAGAGTAGGTAGCTCTAGTTACACTCCTGGGATTAGACATGTGCTTTGTGTGAGCTAAGTTCTAGACAGACTCAAGGCTTATATTTTTGCATTGCCCTCAGGGTAGGCTTACCAGCAGCTTTCCCTCTTTCATTAACAATCATGCACATGTATTCTTTAAGTCTGCTTCTCTGTTCCCACCCAAACATATCCATTCATCTAAGCTATGCAGAGTGTGCTGGCACCACACGTAACCTCTGTGTTCTTAAATTGTTTTCTGGATACTACATTCAAGAGCTTATCATCTTCCCAGGATCTTGCTTCTGCCATCAACACTTAAATTACCAGCCAGGTTCAGTTAACCATCTGATGACTGTTGACACAGAGTTTATGAAAAAACCTTATGTCCAAAAAAGGAAATGTATTTTAACCTAAACCATGTCCTTCTCTTCCCTTGCAACAGCAGTATGGGTGCAACAGCCCACCCATTTCTTGAAAAAAACAAGATTTCACTCCTGATGCATCAGTTCAAATGTTCCTAAATCTTCCATGTGAAAAATAGAGCTTTTGGCAAATCTGTGTGGAAGGGGAACTTGAGAGCTTACAAAATCAGCAGAACAGAGAGCTCTGTGCAGGGCTGAGACCTGTAACCTCCATAACCCCCAGTCAGCTGTGTATGGGACTTGCTCCGCAGGTCACAATGACTTCATCCCCTTTGATGGCCCAGGAGGGTCCATCGCTCATGCCTACGCACCTGGCAAGGACTTTGGTGGAGATGCTCACTTCGATGAGGATGAAACCTGGACCAAAAGCACAGAGGGTAGGAAATTAAGTTCTTCAAGCCCTTCCTGAAGCAGGCTGTACATGAAATCATGGGTGCAGTGTCTGCCTCCTCTCTTCCTTAAGAAGTGTTTAAAAATGGGTCTGATTTGAAGGAGCATTGGGCAGCTAGTTTCCATAGCTATAAAAAGACTCTGAGCCCTCTGGTTTAAAAAGTTAAGGCCCCAGCTGAACTTCTGCCATGGACTGGATGGAGATTTATTTGGGAAGGAGCTGAGGGACCTGGCAGCCCCATTCTCCACACTCCTCCAACCTGCTTGTCTCTCCCTGCACAATTACATCACCTGCACTGGTCCAGGGTCCTTCTCCCACACTGACTTCTGCAGGATCTACAGACTATTTCCTTATACTTTACTGTAATGATGTCATTATTTTTCTTTCTGACCAGAATTTCATCTCCAACTGAATTTTCCATAACAGTATCAATTGCTTAAGCAAACAGTTTTGAAAGCTTCTGACCTACCTTATGTCCTTCATGTTTTCAGGACAAATGAAAAAACACAGCTCTCCTATTATGTGTTTTGTTTGTTGTTTTCAGGTACAAACCTGTTTTATGTTGCTGCCCATGAATTTGGCCATTCACTGGGACTTTTCCATTCCAAAGACCCCAACACTCTGATGTACCCAGTTTATAGGAAATTTGACCCTTCAGTATTCCCTCTTCAGCAAGATGATATCAATGGCATTCAGTACCTCTATGATAATTCACAATTATTAATCAACTAGTGTTTATAATTTCAAAGATTTTGGAATTCCTTTCAGTGACATTTTTGTCTACTGGATATACCCGAATCAGTTCTCACTTTAATTTCTTCCATAAACTGCTTCTTTCAGGACCATCTTCTAACACCCATAATGACCAAAAGGAATCTACTGAGATAAAAGACCCAACTGAATCAAAAGATCCCACACCGCCAAACACCTGTGGCCCCAATTCAACTTTTGATGCTGTCACCACTTTCCGTGGAGAAATAATGTTCTTTAAAGACAGGTAAGTCAGCTTTCTGAAAGTAAAATAGCTGGGTATCATTTTTAAATTATGCCCCACAGCATGGAAAAATACGTTTATGAAAAATATCAGCCATTTAAGGCAGGAAGGCGAGACAGGGAAGCACGATAAGAGGTGGGAGGCAAAAACAAAGAGGGTGGTGGAGAAATGAAGAGAGATAAGTGTAAGGAGGAAGATCACCTTTAAAACATGGAATGTTATGAATAGGATGGGGAAAGATGGATGCTCTGAAAACATGGGCTTTTTTCACTTCAGTCTGTAAGCAAGTCCTCAGTGTTTGGCATCTGGGAGACTTCAGCTTTGACAAAAGGCACCACCAGCCCTGGGACAGATGGCACCATCATTTCTGTCCCTGCTTTGAGAGAGCTGAGAGTTTACCAGTTCTGACACAATACCTGCTTAAAGACCCCCTGCAGTGGTGATTTAGTATAATAATAAAAGGAAAGGATAATTGATTCAGTGTTAGACTCAGACAAACTGTCCTTCTCCAGGGCATGACAGCCCAAAGTCTCGAGGAGAAGGGGTAAAAGAGCTGATTCCCCTCTTCTTCATGTGGTAGGGCTGTGCTTCCCCTGCTTCAGACCCTCCTAAAATCAATGTTAAAGTGAATTTTGAGCTCAGAGTTTGGAGTCCACAAAGCCAGTAAAGTGTTATTTTGCAGAAGATCCTCATGTGCACCGACTGTTTCTCTAAGCTGGTGTTGGCAACCTTAGGGTGGGGTTTTATTCCGAAAATCTTACCCCATACCAGCCATGTGAGCCAGGTCTCTCTAGGCTCCCTTTCTGTGTAAGGGAAAATAATAAATGTTTTGACAAAACAGTTCATCTGACCTATTTTAGATGTCTGCATCAAGATGAGAGAAAACCACCATGGAAATAACTTTCTTTCTGTTGACATTACAGGGCGCTTAGGGAACATGACTGGGTTTAGTCAGATAAATCCCGCCCTGGTTGCCATGATGTGGTTTCATGCATTAGTGTGTGTGAACGTCTGATTTTATTTAAAACCTGTTCTATACTTATGTAAGGCATTTTTGGCACAAGCATCCTGCAGTCAGAACAGCTGATTTTAATTTGATATCTTCGTTCTGGCCATGGCTGCCACCTGGTGTTGATGCTGCATATGAAATTCCTGAAAAAGACGAAACTGTCATTTTTAAAGGTAAAATGTTGTCTTTTTATTTTCCTATGTTGTCTTTCCAAGTAGTCATGAGAGTTTGTGTTTTAAGCTCTTTCTGTAGGATTCCACAAGCTTTAATTTAGTCCAATAAATTGGTATATTTTAATCACAGAGATAACAAAAATATTATCTACGATAAGGAACATGTATCTTGTTTTTTAATGTCAATATATAATATATAATGTCAATATAGGCAGTTTCCCTGCCAAAATAATTTTTCTTTATTTTTCTTTTTTTCTGGAAAACTATCTATTGAATTTTAAAGTTATAACACATGCTTCTTCCCAGCTGGTAGAAAACTAACATAATTATGAAGGAAGACTGAAATTTCAGTTTTCATAAAATGTGGTGCAAACAACTATTGTTGCATTTTTTTTTGGACACTAGAACTAGTATGTAGAATGTTTTCAAGTAACTATTATTTTCTCTCTGCATTTTTTTCCATTAAAAGATTGGCTTTCAGGAAAAGGATTGTGTCATTCCAAGAAGATTCTGATAACATGTTTTCATCAACATTTCTTCATAGGGAATGAATTCTGGGTTTTGAAAGGAGATGCCATGCTTCCTGGATACCCCAAAAAAGTCTACAGCCTGGGCTTTTCAAAGGATGTTACCAAAATTGATGCTGCTTTTTATAATGGAAATGGAGGGAAAATGTATTACTTCATAGCAGACAAATTTTAGAGGTAACATTTCCTGTGCTACTTTCCTAAATAGGAGCAAAGATAATCACATGATCAATATCCTGTCATGATTTAGGATGCATTAGTCACACATTTTTGGTAATGTCTTTCAGTGTCACAACTGGCTATGGAAAAATATTTGAAAGGGAGGTAAACCAGTGCTTTTAGTTTTCCTTTTAATTGATTTAATTATTTAACAGTTCTTTTATTTATTATTTATTTATTCATTTTCATTTAATTGTCTTTGTGAAAAAAGCCATCCTACAGCTCCACAAGTCAGCTCAGGAAATCAGTCAGAACCTCACTATTTATATCAAAAATGTCTCTGTGAGGTAAGGAGTATCCCACCCTTTTTCCAGTTACTAACAGACAGTTTCATAAAGTTACTGATAAATGCATATATTGCAAAGAAGTATCTGCTTTTCATGGTTATTTCCCCTTTTCATCCCAATCCCTACTGCTCAGGTTTGTGTTACAGGACATGTATTTCTAACGACTGAAGGAGCTGTTCCTGCAACAGAAGCAGTAGATAACTTGAACTTTTGCAGATGAACAGCACAATTTCTCTCTTTCCTGCCACCACAACTACCAAGTCATTGTACATACAGAGATCATCCTGGAGTAACTATTCAGCCATTTATCTGTAGTTTAAGCAGAAGATCAGACTTCCACATTTTAGTTCAAACTCTCATAGCTTGAAGGACTTTAGCTGAGCAGTCTGTCTGATCATTAAATCTCTTACTCAGAAAAAGTATCAGAATGAAAATGCTTTCAGAAGCCTTCTTATTCTAGCACTGATAGATAAACTGCACTTCACTCAAAATGGAACAGCCTGCTATAAGTAAGTAAAATTACTTAAAATAACTTATAACTTAAGAAAAAATCAGATTTTTCCTGATAAATATTTCTTACAGAGAGGGAACATGAAAGCCATCTTTTAGCAATCTTACAAATCTAACATGTTTGAGATAAGAATATCTAGCTCTCCTTTAGGTATGGTCTCTTAGCAGATTTATGATGGTGGTTCAAATATTAGGTATTCTTAGAGTATCTTGAGCTGATGTAAACTGAAGCAATTCTTCCAGTGCAGCTAATACAGTAGTAATTATTTATGGCACATCATGCCTGTCTCAGTGCTACCTAAATGATACTGAAAGTCTTCAGTGAACTCAGTTACCTGTTGGTAGGTAGAATGAGGTGAGCCAAATTAATCATGAGTTGATTACAGTTTTCATTGACATCACACTGTTTATCTTTTTCTCAGTTATGATAAAATAAGTCAGTCTATGGACAGGAAGCCTATACTGATAAGGGATACATTTCCAGGAATTAATGGGAAGATTGATGCTGTTTTTCAACATGAGAGTGAGTAACTATTCTTAATAAAATCTATATTAAATGCTCAGGGTCATAGGGCTGAGAGTGCTTGGACAGAGAGAGGCACTTCTAAATGCTTCTTATAGCCCTCAGGATGACCAACAAGACCCTGAAATCGTCACATAACGCTCCCATGCTTCACTTTACCCCCTTGAAAAATAGTGATAATACACCTATGGTCAGAGTTTCACAGATGGAAAGTCCAGCTCCAAGGGACAGAATGATATATCTGTATTCATGTTGACATGCACCTCACACCATGAAGAGCACCACTCAAGACAGTGATGTCTCAAAACATAAGGTCTATCTGCTGTGAGCAAGGCTATCTAAGCCTGGCCCTCTGACATAAGATGGCACTGCTTCGAGAATAATAGTTGGCACTACCTTCTCCTGCATGAGAGAATATTACTTAGACAGGGAGATGCTGGAACAGGCCCAACGTTACATCCACAACTGCCAAATGGCACAGCTTCCCAGTTGCCTCCTGGCTCCTCATCTCCTGATCATCAAAACCCATGCAAGTTAATGGCTTCCCAGCAAATCTACCAGCTTCCTCCAAAATGAGTCTTATACATGGTGCTGGGGATCCTTAACTGCAGCCATCACTCCCGGTGGGCAGTGTGGATGCAGCTGCCCCAGGCTGGACCTCTCCCTCCCCGCACAGTCTCTGACAGCACTCCAGCAAGCTTGTACCTTCTCGCACGTTGCTGTGCCCAGTGCCACACTCCAGGCTGTGCAACGCTTACTCACAGGAGGCTAGAAATACCCTTCTGCAGGGTTTCTACACAGCCATTGCATAACAGCAGATATTTTAAACTGCAGAAAGATACAAAGATAATTTTTTTGTGGGATCACCTCACAGGATTCATTAAGTATATTGTGCAGTGTGTGCATGGCTGGTTTGCTATGGAAAGTGTCCCCATGCTGCTATGCACCATTTTGCAGAGGTTACACCTGGGAACAGATGCTGTTGGCAGCGTAAGTGTATCCAAAGTTTTTTCAAGCTCTTTCCAGATGTTGTTAAATCATACTAATCTTTCCATCTGCAATACCATGATTCATCTGCTTTTTTTCCCGCTAGACTTCTTTTATTTCTTCCATGGAAGAAAGCAATTTGAGTTTGACCCCGATAAGAAGACAGTTACACGCATCCTAAAGACAAACTTCTGGTTTCCATGTTAAGGAAATGAAATCTGTAATGGTGTTGGAAAGAATGCAGTGTTACTGCACTAGAAACACTTTTTCTTTTATAAATATATGGAATGTATAGGCACTTCAAAGTTAGTAAACCTCAGCCCCTGCACAATCTCTGTTTCTGTAAATAACAGAACAGTATTTAACATACTGATGTGTATATATGTATGATATTAACAACAGGATTGGTAGCTTACCAAAGAACAATGCAGTTTTTACTTTTGATACAAAATTGTGTCTTGTTTTATTTTTCCCACTGTCTTCTTTTCACTCTTCATGCTGTACATCACCCTATGCAGAGCCCTACCAGTCAGACGTCCATAAGGAAGAGCATTTCTGTTCCTAGAGCTAGGATTACTTTCAATCTGTTTTAGATATGTCAAAGTTAAGCAAGCAGGCTAATCAAAGCTACTGTTTATAACTACTGAGAGACAGACAGGAGCTCCAGAGAGCAATCCCTCCTAGCCTGAGGTGGGTGCCTAGGGGTGGAAGTGCTCCTTGTCATTACTGAGCGAAGAGGCAGCCTGTTTGAGCAGTTTATGTTAGACACCTGATTATAGAAGTCTAACCTTAAGTGTGATGAATCCTACCCTAAGATATTTATTGATATATATGTGATTAAAAGCTCGTCTCCACAAACACATGAGCAGAGGGGCACATTGACATGTAGGGGAGCTCCAGTCATCCCTGACCTGCCTCTGCTCCTCTACAGCTGTCCCAGAGGAGCCCCCATGGACTGGGGGACACCCATCACCATGTGTCAATGGGAGACGGTCCCCATAACCTCACAGGCTGAGGGGTCACTGCCAGGGGGACAAGGATCAGTATCCAGGGGAAGACCATTTGGGGATTTTGTAAAACTTATTATGTCATGTTTGAAGGGGACTGTGAGAATGTGCAAAATTTATTATGAGTTGATTAAGGGAAAGATCAAAGGCAGAGTAATGGAAGGATCAAGGTAGATTGGGGAGGAACAGGTTTGGGAAAACAGAGCGTTAAGTGGATGGAGGGGTCTGGTTATGTGCAGACAGGCTGTAGGTCAGTGTGCTTCTTTGGCCGTGTCATGCACATTTGGTCCTGTCTTCTCAGTAAATCATATCTTATGTGTGGGTGAGCTCTTTCTACATGTGTTTGGGTGAACTCCAAGCTGGACTGACTGCTAAATAGGTTAAGAGACCTGAGTACCAGCAGCTGGAGCATGTCTACAAGCTGTGAGGACTCATACATTACTGAGAATACAGAAAGTGCAGGGGCAGCTACTGGGAGGACTGCATGTCTGAGTCCAGCTGCTGAGGACATCCACACTGTTTGTATTTCCATGTCGATGTTTCAGCAGTAGATGGAAGGCCTCATCAGCCAGACGGGACGAATGGGTTGGGGTCACCAGTCCTTTTCATATTTGGTACCACCATGAATCCAACTGGGGGTCTGTGAGCCTGTACCAATTCCAGTATGTCCCAAATGGTCCAGTCCTGTTTTGTAGATCAGTGTGGAGACATTGATCTCTTGCTGCCTCTTTCAGGACAGGTTTTACATCTGCACAGCTTGTGTGACAACTGCCAAGTTTAGAGGCAAAGGACTTCAAGTCAGTAAGGTTGACTCTGCAAGGCATCCCAGGGCCCGTCTGCCATCAGGGAAGTCATGCCCAGGGCACAACAGAGCAGGTTCCCATCCTAGGCAACAGCTCAGCTGCAAGGATGAAGAATGTAATTTGGTTTTCCTGTGTGTTCAGAAAACAGGTGCTTGGCATGGAAAGTGGCACTCCTTCCCTTCTCCTTTTACTGAAATCACTGATGATGCCATGTCTGAGGCTGTGCAAGTCACTAAGGTGTAACTCGGGCACTGCCCCAGTCTGCAACTTGTCACGTTGAATTACTCTTCTACAATAGAACAATTAGGACTGATTCAGCAGCTGACATCCTGAGCCCTATCGCAGTGGCCTTTGGACTGTGTGTGGTTTGAACTATACCATTGTGTTCCTAACACTGTTTAGAGCAGCACCCTGAATCGTAAACAGAGTGACTGATCATTCTCCTGGAGCAGAATCAACAGCATTTCTATAAAGGAAATGTTTAATATTGGGTGAGGTTAAGCCATGATTTTGTGCAAACTTTAAGACATATGACTTACTTGGAGGGTTGCCTTTGTTTTTTTCATCTCAGTATTAAAATGTACTTGGATCATTAAGAGAGAATTCCTAATGAATTCTCTAACTTCATGTGAATATCTGGCTACCAGTTGAATATTGCTGCAGAGTGACATGATTTATATCTTTGACACTTCAGTCTTCACATGAAAAGTGACATCCTCCAAGCAAAATAGCTTGTTTCAGGGTAACATTCTGGGTTTGCAGAAAGACTTTTATTTTGTTGCTTCAAAATAGATTGGAAAACACATTAAGAGATTAAGAGTTGCATTATGCATTAGAGCACAGAACAGACATAAAAGTACTTCCTCCAGGAATGATGACTGTATTTTGTAGTGCCACCTGCTACTGAGAAAGCAATTGCAGACATCATTGTGACAAATTATAATAGTAAATAATTCTTAGAATTGCAAAGTATACAGAACTATCAATCAAAGTTCCCTTTTCTACAGTAATTCTGTAGTGACAGACTTTGATTTAGGGAAACTCTGCTATGATTCACACAGTGAATTTATTTTTTTATTGTTTAGTCAGGGGTGTGGATGGAAGTTTCTCCTTTGGGAGAGAAGGATGAAAGCCATTAGAACATTTTAAAATATTATCAGATATAACTAGGGGAAAAGGGACATAGCCAGAAGAGTCAAATTCAAGCCCTAGGTAAGTGTAGTATAAAGTAAATGCAAATCACTGAGACAGAAAATTGTTCGAGGCTGGGAAACTCTTCTGGGGAAATATGTCTCCTCTTACTCTCTGCCTAAATGTCCCTTTCAGTCAACGCTAGAAAGAGGAAATGTGCCAGATAGACCTCTGGCAGTGCTTACATTCCTATGCAGACTTAATGAACAAGGAACAGTGAGTAGAGTACCTAGAAAAGGGACACTTTGAGGTCTTGCCTCAACATGAACAAGGGTGCAGATTTGCTGAGGAAAACATGTACAAATAAAGCATGATCACTGTTAATACAGGGACACACAATCCTGTACTGCCTGAGTGTACAATGGAAAAACCCCTGAAAATGCTGACCCTTTCTTAACAAGAGTGTTGAACCTCTCTTCCTTAGGCACCCAGTTTGGGTTTAGCACTGACTTAACAGATGGGTCCCAGGCCTGGCGGGGTGATTTGGGGTGACCTGAATGAGGTACTGATGCTTGCGGTCCAGGCAAGAGCTGCCTCTGAAGAACAATTGGGGGTAGGTAAAGGCAAAGTTTACCTCTCTCCATTGGTTACATGGAGATTTTAGGCAAACTTCAGGCAGGGCCAACGTGTTAGGAGTTGTCCAGATCTGGTACCCTGATAGAGGTGAAGCTGCTGCAGCTCCATGCCCCCAGGTCCAGCCAGCAGCGAGGCTAAGAGTGTGTTCCCAGTAGGTACATACACACACATGCACACAGGTACACAAAAAGACATTATGGATCTCCCAGCAGCTGGGCTCAGACACGCCGTCCATCCAGCAACTGCCCTGGTATGTGCTGGTGTCCTCTGCTACCTCATGCACACACACACAAACAGGTCTCTTTTCCAGCTCCAGATCCCACAGCTTCCCCAGTTGCTGACTTGGGTCCCCCATCCCTCAAGTAGCTGACCCACAGAACCCTGGTCTCTCCAGTATCCAGCCCTGGCTTATGGCCACTTTGACATCCAGCTCTCAACATCTTACCTTACTGGTTTATCCAGCTGGATTGTCATTTGTGCTCACACACATACATATTTGCCAAATTGACATTCACGCACCTGTCTCTCCAGTCACAGCATCACAGACACTGGGGCCTCCAGCCCCTGGTCCCACCCCAAGGGCTGACACTGAGACCACCCCACACACACCCTGCACACAGGACAGAGTCCCTGGCCCAGGAAAATAGCTAGAAATTGGGTTTAGTGAGAGGCCAGGACAAGACTGTGCTGGTCAGGTGCCAGTCAGGTGCAGGTGCAACGCAACACAAAGTGAGGGACTGTGTAGACACCAGTTGGCACTCAGTAAAAATTCTCATGTATTTCTAGGGCTCTTAGTTTCATCTTAGCATATTCATGTCTCCTTCTGTCGGGTTTTGAGTTTTTTGTCTGAAGGCAAGTGCTTGAAAAGGAGAGGGTGGCAATGTGTTAGCTAGCACGCCATGGGAAGAGAAGACGACTGAAACCTCTCTTTCCCTTGTTCGAGGGAGATGTGCCAAAGGACATGCAGTAGGAAGCCAATGCAGACAGTGAAATAGGATGTGACTTTGTAGCCCAACACTGTGGAAATTCCCAAGACGGAGGAAAGCCACTGCTTCTGCTTCCTCTTCCCAATGCTCTTTAAGTTTTTTGACTCGGTGACTCTTGAAATACATAAACATCTCCCACAGCTAGTGTTGGAGTCCAGGCCTTTCTAGTCCTGCCACTGGCTGCCTTGGAAAGTAATTTATTTAAAGTTTCCTGGAAAACAACCAGATGTCCCCTCTCACCCTCTGCCTGACTCAATATCCTCTTGGTCACATTAAAAGGCCATAGACCCTTTGCAGAAATGTGCAAGGTCTCTCTGAGCAAGCTGCAACACATGATTTCCTAAAGTTACCACCTCAGCCGCAGGACACATCTGATTAATCAACATCTCTCCTTTGCCTGTATGTGTTTAAACACACCTATGATGCCTTCAGAAAATAAAAGAAAAAATGATAGAAGAAATAAGGAGTTAATTACTCTTTAGGGGGAAAAAAAAAAAAAAACAAACAAACAAGAAAGAAACGGAGGTATTGAATCAGGAACTATATAAACCAACCTACAGAAACACATGAAGGAGAAATATTTACAGGGGAATAACACCAGTTTAGAAACACAGTTAGAGAAGTTAAGCAGCATGTCACAAATCCCACGATGATGTGAGTTGTAGCAGACTTTGAAGAAATTTCCAACACACACAATTCTTTTTGTTCATGGCTGAAAATCAAGATGGATTAATCAAGAGTGAGGTTTCCTTGGACTGTGAACCATGAGGCTGAATCTCTTTACATCTGCAAAAGCTGTACCTTTTGAAGAATTTTTGTCCTAATCATTTCGAATACCAGCACTGGACTGTTGCTTCTGGTTTTGATATGTCCTGTATTAGCTTTAGTCAATCACACTAGACAAGCAATGTAACTCACATTGGAAGGTATAAAGTAATTTGCTTTTCCCGGGATTGATGACTGCTCTGCTGAACCTAGATATAATTAGGGGGTGCTACAGTGAGTGTAGAATCATATAATAAGTACATTATTTTTCCCTGATGTTTGGGAAACTAAGTGAAGTACTTCCCAACACAATTAAAATCTTCATCCCCTATTGAGCTCCTTCAGACAATGGCACATATTTGTATTTTTCCCTCTCACACTGATACATACGGTTCCCCTTTAAGGTTTCTGAGGAGGCTTTTTACTGTCAACAAGGGCAACAACAGCAAAACCATCTGAAAGATGTCCAGCCTATACTTGACATCTTCCAGAGTTAGCAAACATGCAGCCACTTTAGGCCATCTACTCTGATGCTTAGCTGTCCTTGCAGTTAGAAATGTTTTTTTCAATTTAGGAGTCTACACTGCAGGTTCCCTCATGGGTCCTGGGTATTTAAACTCCTCTTATCATTGATAGAGACTTAGCCAATACAGTCAATGAAGTATAGATATTAATCTCATCTTAAAGTCCATGTCATATGGGCACTTGAATCACTCACTAGAATCCATTGTACAAAATAGGAGCTTAGACACCTAAATAACTTCTGGATATCTACATGACAAAACACTTAAAGCTGATTCCACCTCATTGCTCATTTGCTTGTACTTGAGACACCCACCTGGGACTGGCTGCCATGAGGAGCTATAGAGACCTTCCAGGGCAGCTGAAGGTCAGGTGGGATTCACTAGAGCATCTCAAATACCACTAATGCTCAGAGAGTCCCAAACCTCATGTCTTAACTTAAGCACTGTTGTTTAAGACCATTCTAGAGTCTTAGAGAACAGTAACTGCTTCCATTTTAGGAAAAACTTTTCATATATTTAACAGCAATTATCATGGCTCCCCTCACTCTTCCTGCCATGAAACAGTCAACACAGAGTCACAAAATGGTTACTTTAATCTTCCCTTTTCAGACTTACAAAAATTCTTGTTGGTCTTCATGGAGTCTTTCCAACCAGAGCTCATCTCTACTTGCATGCAAACATGCTATTGCAGCTCAGACCTTATCTGTGTTGGCAAGAGTATAAACGCTATTTTACTTACCATACATATGGAAACCCAGTTTATGCATTCCAGTAACATGACTGATTTTTGTTAATATCAGTCAAAAAATGTTAAATCATTTTAGCACTCAGTTTTGCTAGCATCATAAGATTGTTTTAGATGGAACTTTTAGTTAGCTGATGACAGACCTCCTGGAATTATGATGCCAATTATTCTTAGATAAGATCAGTCCTTTGTACTGTCTTTTATATTTTATTATTACATATTATAACATAATATGTTATATATTGTTAAATATTAAGACATATATATAGCATCTTATTCACTATAATACAATATATTACATTGCTGTTATGTGTTATTTCCTATTATTTCTCCAGTTTGTCAAGATCTTGTGCCATAAATACTCTAAATTCATGATTCGAAAAGAAATACAAAATGTAGCTCCACTTTTTACCTGAAAAGCATTTCCTTATTTATTAAACACACTACAAAATTGCCCAAAACAGAAGGCTCAGGCAAAATAAGGACAGTAACATTAGTTGAACACATTGCGTCACTAGCTGCTGATGAAACTGTTATGCATCATTTGTGCTAATCAGAGGATATTATACAGCATGAGTCAGGCTGTCACTGCTTTACAAATTAGCTATATAAACAGAGCTGAGAAGTGTGTTCAATAGCTCAAGAGTGAAACTGAGGCAGACAACCTTAGACGAGGATGAAGATTCTTTCGCTTGTCCTGTTGCTATATGTGGCTGTCTCCTCTGCTTTTCCTGTGGCTCCAGAGGCAGAAGATGAAGGAAAAACCCTACGGCTTGTAGAGGTAAATATTTTTCAGTGCATTTCTAAGTGAAACATAAGGTAGTCTGAGAAATAGCTATAACTGTAATTCTTTTCACAGAATATGGTTTCAAATTAAAGATATACCATTTTGCAGACATTTCAAGAGAAAACTTTTCCTATTGATCTAGAAAACATGTGAAAATTATGTGGAACTTATTTACCCAAAAGTCATATGAATATTGTCTAACTTCATTTTTGATGTTGTTAGTAAAATAATAATAAAACTACCAAAGCATGAGTTCTAGCAGCAAGGCTCCTGGCTGGGCAGAAATAGTTAACAACAATTTACATTTCAGCATGTGCTTTGAAACTTGTGATAGGTCTTGTCTCCGCAACATAAGGTATAAAACTTGCTTGAAGTAGGCATGTATTTCAATGTTCTGTTGTATAGATCTTTTATGAAATATTTTGAAAAATATTTGAAAAATATGAGAAGTACAACACTTACATAGACACAACACTATTTATTGGAGACAAAATTGTTGAAATTTAGTAGGAAGACCCAAGTGCTGACTCTCTAGTAGTCACCTGCTTTGTTGGGAGTCCTGGCTGTGTGGAGTTTCACTGCCAATCTCTATTTCCTTGAATAAGACCAGTTATAAGCTTCTTCATAAGTTTTGCTGTTATAGTAATTAGGCACCATGAATAATATGGAATTAATTATTAATAATAAATATTAGATTTTAAAGACATTTCTTCATATATTCCCTCAGTAAAATAAGAAATTCAGAAAACTATATGAAAACTGTAAATTATATCTGACTCTTCACACCAATTCCTGGAGAAAATAGGCTGTTCTTGCTCCTGGTAAACACAGGGCATGTTGATATGGGAATAGTTTAAGATTACTTAGAAAATTTAAATGTGTCTGAAGACAATACTGATACACCACAATGCTCTTCTTTTTTTAAATTCTGGTTCAGAGTTATCTACAGAATTACTATGATCTTCAAAGGGATCACCAGCCTCTTTTAAGAAACAAGGGCAAAATTCCCCTTGCTGCAAAGCTGAAGGAAATGCAAGAATTCTTTGGACTAGAAGTGACTGGGAAACCTGATCTTGACACTTTGAAGATGATGAAAAAACCCAGATGTGGTGTACCTGATATAGGCCAATACGTGTTCACAGAAGGGAATCCCAAATGGAAAAAAAAGAATCTGACATACAGGTAATCTTTCCTAAGCTGGTTCAAAAAAATATAAATCTAGCATTCCCAAATTTGGGGGGGTCTGAACTAAGTACATTATGCCATCCAGAGCGATTAATTGACTTTTGGAAGACAGGCACTCTAGAAGGCAGTATCTAAACTGAAGCCATTATTAATTTTCATTCATGAAAGTTATGTCCAAGATTTCTGACTTTTGCACAAATTACTATTTTTCAGCTAAAATGCTCTATTCTTAACGATATATAATGTGTTGGGTTTGCTTTGAAGGATTTTGAATTACACCCCAAAGATGAGACAATCTGATGTAAATGAAGCAATTCAAAAAGCTCTCAGTGTCTGGAGCAACGTGACACCACTGACTTTCCAAAAAGTTGAGGACAAAGAAGCAGATATAATGATCTCTTTTGCTTATAGAGGTAACATTGATATTTTTATGTATTAAACAGCCACCTGCAATCATAGGAATAATTTAGGATTCTGATTTTTTTTCCTCTTCATTTTAGACCACAAAGACAACTCTCCTTTTGATGGCCCCAATGGGCAGTTGGCTCATGCCTTCCAGCCTGGTGAAGGTATTGGTGGAGATGTGCATCTTGATGAGGAGGAAGCCTGGACAAAAGATGGAAGAGGTAAGGACTCTGTAACTGGATCCATTTCTATAGTTTTGTCTTGCACAGTCTTAGCTCATGTGATGCGCAGTTCATGAGCCTGATTACAGGCAAGAAGTGAGAAAAAGTGGCAGAACTTGGCCTTTTAAATGGCTTTGCTCTTTTTTTTTTTTTTTCATTTGTAGGAATCAATTTGTAGAAAAGAGATTTCTAGGTCATAGTGGTTTGTAATGACAACTAAGTCAGCACTTAAAAATACAGTTTTTGTTCAGATGAAACCTAAAACTTGGATACAGGAAGATCTGGTGGTTAACTTCTCAAGTCAAATCCTTTATCCTTCTTAACCTAGCACTTCAAAGTTTGGTGTTAACTGGGGTATTCAAGTAACACCAAAACTGTCACCTCAGCATTTGTTTTGTTTTGAAGTTTTTTTTCTGTTGGATCACTGAACCTCCACTCATCATGGGCATGATCTTTGGTCTGAGCAGTTTATGTGGTAACAGGAGAAACAGGATTTGAGGTTAAGACACGAGGACACTAAAGAAAGGACAATGAGACCACAGTTAAGGACAGACATTCCTTAAGCACCCATACAGCTCTTCTGTTACAATATTTTTGAGCTGTGATATTGATAGCATTGCTTCCAGCCTCTCTTATACCCATAGTGTGTTTTGGGAGGATGCATAAGTGTTTCCCATTTAGTCGATTGTGCTGAATACTGAAAAAGATTTTACCTTGTTTCATATGATTTTTATCCTACAGGCTACAATTTGTTCATTGTTATTGCCCATGAGCTTGGCCATTCACTGGGTCTATCTCATTCACATGATCCTGGAGCACTGATGTATCCTACTTACTCCTACACGGACCCCAGTGAATTCCTTCTTCCTCAGGATGACATTGATGGCATTCAAGCCATCTATGGTAAGAAAAAATATTTTTATTCAATTTTTCTACTTGAGAGGCTGATAAACAGTAATAAAACCACATTTAAGATATGCTTATTCCACCAAAATGAGAAGTTTAACTGTTGCTGAACAATGGATAATAAAAGAGAGAAAATTCCTGGTAGCTAACTTCAGCTGCAGTCCAGTTCTGCAAAAATCTCATTTTGGAAAATATGAACACAACTTGTTTTATCAACATTAAAAGCCTGTTTTTAGTGACAAACCCTTAGTTTAAAACTGTATGCCTTCTCATTCTCTGTAAAGAGGGTTCTTGGTGTCCTCAAAGACTTTCTGAACACTGTGTTTGTATTTCTCCATACTAAAAGATAAAATATTCTTCCTATAGGACAGTCTAATGCTGCTGTGCAGCCAACAGGACCCAAAACTCCACAAGCTTGTGACCCAAATTTGACATTTGATGCTATTACTACCCTACGTGGAGAAATAATATTCTTCAAGGGCAGGTAACAACAATAAGCATATAT
Organism: Strix uralensis; assembly: GCF_047716275.1. Lineage (NCBI taxonomy): Eukaryota > Metazoa > Chordata > Aves > Strigiformes > Strigidae > Strix > Strix uralensis. The sequence goes on from NC_133973.1 coordinate 123,274,557, forward strand.
ATAATCTCTTTAAAATATCCAGTAGTTTAAAAAAATCTGTAATGCATGAGGGAAAACCGACCTTTTGGAATGCAGTACAAAGAGAAGGACTAGAAAGCCACCATAAATTTACACAAGTGAGAGTTTTCAAATCATTAATCCCAAGAGCCCTAGCTGATAAGAGCAGTGAAGGAGATAAGGACTTGTAGATTGTTTTCCAACTATTCTGTTGTTGTGGCCACTGCTGCAACAGACTCGTCTCTGAACTCAATTCAGCTAATAGCAAAGCAAGAGTATTCATTCATATATCCCTTAGCAATGTCTCCATTTTCTGCTACTCCTTTCTGCTACTCCTCCATACAAGAGCAGGGGCAGAACTGAAACCACTGTTATAAATCTGTCTGTTAAGTGGTTACTGAAGACACCTCTTGGCCTGCTTGTCTTACAGAGAAATAGAAGGTCTTACATTCGTGTTGCCTGACATTTAGCGTGTGGCTGAGGTCCTAAAGTTAAGCACGCTGTTGCTCCAGATTTCCTTTACATTCAGTGAAGGGTACTCATCTCCCCCCTGTTATACTCCAGGCACTATAATAATTATTTTACACTTATGATAGGAATGGAACTATTTTATTACATAAATTTTGTTTAAACCAGATATATGCTGCGCAAACATCCTGTGAGGGCAGAGACGGATCTCAATTTTATCTCATTGTTCTGGCCAAAATTACCATCACGAATTCAAGCTGCTTATGAAAACGTTGAGAGGGATGAAGTTTTACTTTTTAAAGGTAATGGAACTTGAAATCCTCTACTTTTTCCAACCAGGTACTCCCTGCTTCTTTGAAAGCTATGAAATTACAGAAGTCAAAGTGTTTTTTAAGGAAAAACAGAGAATCTTACAAATCTGCAAATAATTAACCCAGGGATCATAGACTTAAACTGCATTAAGGGATCTCCAGAGATCATAACCCTGAAAACTTGCCCCTCTGTTATAGTTAATACTCTAAAAAACAAGAAAATTACTTCCCTTCTTTAGGCCTAGTTCTCTTCAGATAACAGCATTTCACTTTATGCAGAAGGATTTTTGCTGAATTCAATTGGTAAATACAGGCATTTGTACACTACTGTTACTGATATGCTTATTAGCATTTTGTGATATTTGGGGAAAAAAAACAACGAAAAAATGTTGGAGGAAAAGTGTACTGTGAGAGGAAAATTGTTCACTGAAAAAAGATCAGTCTTTTTCTTTAAAGGTCTCAAATACACTTTAAGTGTCTCAGATACTTCATTATGCACATATTACAGTACATATTACCATATATGAATATGTTCATTGAATCTAAAATCACCAAAACATTTAGATTAAACATATGCACTTCTTAATAGTTTAATTTAATGCACATTTTCTAGTTTCAAAATATTATACGGCTCTATAATCAAATAGCATATTACAGGAATTTAATAAACTCAATATCCCAATCCAATGTCAGCGGATTAACTCATCAACCTCCAGCCCTCCCCAAGCTGTTACCCAGACAAATACTTTATATTCATTTGAAAAAAATCTGGGAAAAGTACTATCCATACACCTTCTGATTATAATGTTATACTTATAGAAACAAAAGACATTTCCACTGTCTTCATGATGTAGTCCCAGTGTAAGAATCAGAGCCATTTTCTAAAATAATAAACTGGAAGGAATAATACTGGTATCTAAGTCACATTGTTTGCTACCCATCTAAAACCCAATTAAGTGTTGTTCATAAATAACAAAACCAAATGAAATGTGCTCATATTTTTCAGAGGATAAATACTGGGTTCTCAGGGGATATGACATTGCACCTGGCTATCCTAAACCAATCTATCATTTGGGATTCCCAAAGACTATTAAAAGAGTTAATGCAGCTTACAATGATGAAACCACAGGGAAAACATACTTCTTTACAGCTGACAGATACTGGAGGTAAGGCTTAATGTTCATTTACTAGAATGCATATTTTCACTTGTCCCTGAGGACTGATGTATTACTATAAAGTTCAAGTGCAATTATGTTTACACCAGGTATATTGCAGAAATTTAAACAGGATTCTCTGGAAGTTTAAAAATTTTAAGCATTTGCGAGGAAATGTCAACATTTCTATATGATTTTTTTGCCATTTATTAGATTCCTGTATCAGGAATGTAACTACTTGCAACTGAATGAAACATCTGCCCAATAAAAGAGTGATTTTCTATTAAATTATTCGGTTTTTCTCCACAACAGAGCTGCTTTTCTGTGCAATGTTGTGATAATGTCCACTTTCCATTCACATTTCAAACAAAATGAACTGCTAATAAAAAGTGTTGTAACTGGATTTCTCTGTGAACAAACTATAAATATTCTCTAATTGTACAGATGGTCATATTTATAATTCAAGTGTAGCTCATGACAAATTTCAGAGAGTAATTTTGTTTAAGAGGTACACAGTTGACACTAATACAAGTATGTTTCAGGAATGTGCTATCGTCTTCGACTCCCAGGTTTTACGTTTTGCTTTTATACTGAACTGGATATCCGTGCCTCAAAACAGTAACTCATTTTCTGTGCAAGTGATGGCCAAGGCTCTGAACAGTCCAGAAATGCATTAATAAATTCCTGGGCTGTATTCCCAAGGTCCTTGAGAGCCTTACTACAAACTTTACCAAAGGCAGGATTTTCAAATCTCAAGACACACAGATGCACCTTAATGCATAACAGGAAGCACCACAAAGCTACTTCAGCTAATCTTTAATAAGACTTCTTAGTAACAGTAGAGTTGCATATGTGTATGAATTTGCTTTGGACTTTCAAAATATTGTCTGCTTCCTCACAAACTGTAATGATGTTTCTTGTGTTAAGATATGATGAAAACAAAAAAACCATGGATCATGGTTATCCTAGGAAAATAGTCTCCGACTTTGGAAAAATTGGCAGAGTTGATGCTGTTTTCCAGAAAGATGGTAAGTAAAACATACTTTTAATCTGGGTTTACTTGAATATTTGGGCTTCTGTAGATAGAATCATTTATTTTCAAAAATCTGTTATTAACCCTAATGAGATGGAAATGTAAAATAGCAAGTATAGATGGACTGTTTATATTGGGGGTTTTTTTTCCAAAATACTGAAGTCACCAATGAAATATAATTGGATTAAATTTTATTTCTAGGCTATATCTACTTCTTCCATGGAACAACTCAGTTCCAGTTTGATCCTCGTGCCAAACGGATTGTTGGACAAATGAAGAGCATCAGCTGGTTTAACTGTTAATTACAATGTTTTTCCATATGCACACCGTATTTTTTATGTGCCAAATTTTTCAGTATTTCATGACTATCAGGTCAGAATGGATTTCTGCCCAAATTCTGTGGGAATATAGTCTTCATAATTATTTATGGTAATGCATTTATATAATTCATCACAATTTCACCTGTTACATTAAAGTTTTCTAATAAATTATGTTTGTCATATCATTGTGTCCTTGATGTCTCATTTGTACTAATACTCAAGAGCCAACTGTAGCTTCCAAACACTAAAAAATATACTCTGGCATGAAACATCAGACCCTTTTCCCAAAGCGAGAGAAAGGAACAGTCACCTGGCCCTGAACTCCATCATCCCACACAAGCCCTGGTGAAAATTCTATGGGTAATTAGGCCAGTTGGGGCTCATTAACATCAGTTTACAAATCACACTTCCACATTCTGTTTCTCTTTTCCCAGCTTTCACTCAGCCTTCCCTTCAGGGTGTATGTCTTTGCAAGTGTAGGCAGGGGTTTTTTTCATGTTTTGGGGTTTAGGAACTGGGTTTAAGCCTGGAAATGTAGATTAGGAAGGACCCCTGAAATCACTGAAACTAGTCCCTTGCTATCACAGGTAGCCACATCATATAACAGACAAATAAACCTCTTTACTCAAGGCTTTTTCAAGTGCTTACTACTCCAGTAGTTAGTAAATCCCTCCTAATTTCAGTGGGTTAAAGGATGAAGACGTTTGCTTAAAAATGAAAATTCTTGGCCAAAAATATTTCTGATACAAAAAGTTAATGGAAAAGACAGTTTGACTTCTAGCTTAACTGCAATTTTTTTAAATATCCTCAATTAAAATGGTGTTTGAAGGGTTATCCACATTCTCTTTAGTGTTTGTAGCTCAGCTGATACCATTAGAAGCCATATGACCATAATAAAATGTATTATCTTTTACAACATCTGTATTATTCGACATACTTCAGAGGAAGATTTCAGGTTACTGTATATAGAAGTAATTGCATTTTGAGAAAAGAATGTGTAACCTTATAAAAACATACCTGTTAAATTTTTTTCATTACTTAGCTGTCTGTATTACAAGCTTATTAAATTGTATCCTTCATATATAAAGAACAGACTTAGTGGTTCTTACATTTATTAAATTCAGGAGTAAAAATTAATCTAAATACTATTCAAAGATAAGAAATTGAATACTTGAAAATTAACTTGAATATTCTTTATAAAACCTAAAAAAAATTTATAAAATAATAAAACTAAAATTAAATTACAATAAATCAAAGGCTTTGATGAAGAGGTTAAATTATGTGAATCCTCTAATTTAGGTGCTGGGTCTTTAATTCAAAATCTTAGTAGCAATACTATTTAATCACATTTTCTTGTGTAAACCAGTGCTACTGAACTACCAATGACAATTAAATCAAATATTGTTTTAGAAGTATATAAATCTAAATTGATTATGATGGTCTACAAACATTACACAAGATTACAGGGAAAAATAATATTTCTCACTAGAAAAATTACATATTAAAAAATAAAAGTTGAGGGCACATGTTCCCATCAGATATGAAGTAGAAGCAGAATATCTCAAGGCAATGCCAGAATAGTCCCTCAGACTTAGAGCAGAACACTAATCCCTCTCTAGAAGAAAAAAGTAGTGGGCACTCATGGGGCAGAGAAAATGTTAAATGGGAAGTGAGGGGTAAGGAGGTGGTTATGTTTTGGAGGAAAGAAAGAGATAAAATGTAATTTACAAACCATGGAAGATGAAGAAGTTAAAGAAAGGATGAAGTTATAAAGGCATATTTTCAGTCCATGCCTTTTGGTATCCTGTGAAGTTCTGAGTTTTAGTTGACAGGCACATAGTTTTGTAATTTGTTTTGTGGATTTCCCTTGAGTAGGAAGACTGAGAACTCAAGTGGTTTCTTTGTGAGAAACATTCCCCATGCTTATATGACTGAATATTTCCTTTGCCTGCGTGAGCATGGTGATTGCTCCATTTCAGCCACACCATTAGGAGGAGGGTGTGTCTGATGCTGGCAGCTCTTGCCTGCCTGCAGGCACAAGCACTGCTTTCAGTAATTTGAAATCTGAATGTTGATTCAAGCTCAGTACACACAGTCACCTGCCATTTTCTTACTCCCTTTTAATAAGTTTATGGTCTGATTTGCTAATTATTGTACTAGGGTACAGTAGCCTACCACTCCCTAGTGTCTGGTTACTGTTTCTGTGTGTAGTCGTAGCCCATATCGTTATTAACTGAGACAGATTTGCCCAGGCAGGAATCTAATTCCCTAAACATGTGTTTAGTGCATTTGAGGTGCTGTAGGGTATCCAAGTCACCCATGAAGGTATGAAACAGGACTTCTGGGAGACCAGCACTTCCCAAAGACCCACAGAGCCTACACTCTCTCTAAGGACCTATGTTCAGGTGGTTGAATCCTGCCCTCACAGGTTACAGTCTTTGCTAAAGTTTTGCTAAGGGTCAAATACATTATTTGAACTATTCGCCATTGTCCCATGTTTTTCACTCAAGCTGAGTTGACTATGGTAGGATTGAGCCTGCAAAGTAGTGGCTCAGCCCAGCTGCCTGAACAGGTATCTAGTGACTTTAAGGTGCCTGAAGTTTTCCGATTGACCTCCAACTACCAGTCTAGAAGCCACCCTCTAGGTCCTGGGTCACCAGGCCTGTGTCACCAGGCCTCTGTCAATGTCTCAGGTTCACTAGACTGTCTCAAAAGCACAGCAAATCACTGTTTAGGGGGCTTAATTGCAGCCTAAGTGTTTTCATGTGATCTCAGGCTTAGGCCCTTATCATGGTCAATGACGTTGGTCAAAACATTTGGTGAGCTCCTGAGAGCTGCACAAATCATCCTAAGTCTTCCTCCTACATGCAGTCAGATGAAATGTTCTCTAGGTGCCATTTGCCCATAGTGATTACATTTCTGTGGCAAGCAAGCTTAGACAGTTAACTCATGTGCAGATACCCATGTTGTGAACACAGGAAAGTTGAATCCCTGCTGATATTGTGTTAAGATCACCACAATACAGCAGTATTGATGATTCCTATGATGCTCTGTGTAGCGTCATTTGCTACTACTGCTCTGATGAGGATAGGCAACAACTTTTCTGGGTTAAAACATAGGTCATGTTACTGAAGTCTGGATAAAAACAATTCTAGGACAAGAAAATAAGTTACAGGGTAGATCAACATCTACCAACTCTAACCAGTGTCAAAGATAAATATTAGGAAACCATAACTAGCATCTGCTTATACAGCTGCTTCTTTTCCCAGACCTCAAGGCCAGCTATAGGTGTATTTGTGAAACATCACTTGCGAAAAAACATGTTGCGAAAAAACCTCTCCCCCATGGGTAGTGGGAACTAGCTGTTATGTTGTGTAGGTTGTCAAGTTGCAAAACCCTAAAAGTGGTTTGAGTGGCATAGGCCTCCATCATCTGTCACTCAAATGTCTTCTGAGCAAAAACTAATGTAGCTTGAGCTGTTAGATGAAACTAGAAATGTAGTCTAAATTAGTTATTTAAGCTTCTCTATGTTCAGTAAAGACAGAGAGCACCTATTCATCCTATTCTAAGATAGCTGGTTGCATCACTCTCCAGAGTTATCATAAAATCATAGAATGGTTTGGGTTGGAAGGGACCATAAAGATCATTTAGTTCCAACCCCCCTGCCATGGGCAGGGACACCTTCCACTAGACCAGGTTGCTCAAAGCCCCGTCCAACCTGGCCTTGAACACTTCCAGGGAGGGGGCAGCCACAGCTTCTCCGGGCAACCTTTTCCAGTGCCTCACCACCCTCACATTAAAGAATTTCTTCCTTATAGCTGATCTAAATCTGCCCTCTTTGAGTTTAATATGTATTTCTTCATTTTCTATAGAAGAATGCTTAACTAATAAAAGTATAAAGTTAGGTGCAACTCATCTTAACCTAGGTACTCTCATTGTCTCTATCCTTCCACTGCTACACAACACAGCTGTGGGGATCTGATGGCCAACTACAGTGGGAAAAAAGATAACCACTACTCCCAGTTCATATCAAATCTGCTCATAGTTTTGTCTTGATTTTTTACAAAATTAAATTCATATCAGCTAAAACATGTTTTCCAAAAATGTGTTCTAGTGCCATTGGAAAATATGCTTGGTGCAAAAGCTACTGAACAGGTGTTTGTCTTTTGTGACTTATACCATGCATATAGTCAGATGATAGCACCATGGTTATCCCTATTAGCTTTAAAACCTTTGAGACAAACAAATATATCCATTTAAAAACATAAGACAGATCTCAGAAAAGAAAGTCTGTACTTCTGAATAAACACACATGTCATTTCTAGTATCAGTTCAGTTGGGCTTGCTCTCGCAGGAAATTAATTGTCACAAGTTTGTACCTCAGTTACAGAACTGAATGAGATCCAGGACTCATGGGTCTCTTACCTTACAATACAATAATAAGGGAAGGGTTTGGGGGTTTTGTTTGTTTATGGTAGCTGAGAAATTCCATTAACACACAACTTTATAACTAACAAGGCTACATTGTGAAATTTGGGCTAGAAAACTGGTTATTAACACCTCCAGCTGGAGAAAAGTTGGCTGCAAGAAACAGCAAAAAAGCCAAAAACATAGAAGCAAGGATCTTCTGAAAAAGCCACAGTCCAACGTAACGGTATTTCTTACAACTGTTTTGTAAAAGTTGAGTACATGCCGTCAGAGCTCCTCTGAGGTGCCAAACACCTTCAGCTCCCATTGCTGCCAGAGGAAGAGGAAAGTGTTTGGCCAGCACAGGGTGAAATCCCATAATTTGTCACAGTTTATGTGACTCTTGAAACTTCCTTTATTCTGAATTACTTAAGACAGGAAATAATCATATCCCCTGTGGCTAATGTGGTTAAACTGAAGAAACTTTTTGTGATGAAATGGAGATAGATAGATGATAGATTAGATAGATAGGTAGATAGATAGATAGATAGATAGATAGATAGATAGATAGATAGATAGAATGCAGACAGAAATATAAGAATATTCCCATGCTTCAGGATGGATTTTTGGTTTATGTATATCTTGATTCCACCAGTGTAATTTAAAGGAAACACATCTTTTCAAAGAGTTGCAGGAAGGAGGTAGGGAGGGATTTGGGGTTGTTATCCATTTTCCAAAACACCCAGTCTCACTTTATGGATCAACTTAAAACGAAAACTTTCTGCTTACAGTAATTTCTCCCAAAGTTTTAATTTTTTTTTATAGGATTCATATCTGGTGCATGACTCCCATTTTTTAGGCTAAGAAAGGTTGAGAGTCTCTGTACATTTGGTGGTCCCATTTCACACAGCTGGGTCAGGACAACTTAAAAGGTTTTGTGCTTGTCTGCCATTTCATCTAGCATGAAATTGCTCAGGTTCATTAAAATTCAGTGTAAAATAACTAAAATTGAGTGCCAGTTTTGAAACAGTAGCCAAGCATCCTAGGAGTATTCAAATACTAACCAATTTCAGATGTCTCTGAAAGTGGATGGGTTTGATTAAGTTTTATTGTGTCAGCCAGCACAGTGTTATAGGATGTGTGGAGGTAATCAGAGCATGATAAACTCTGAGTCAGTCTACAGCTGACTCTACAAAGCACTCCATAACCATACGAACTGGAGTGTGAGAGAGGATGCACAGGCAGAAGAAAGCAGACTGCTCTCCTACCAGGACAGAGATGAGAGTAAGAATGAAGGAACTTTCACTTTTGCTTTTAATGTGTGCAGCTGTTTCTAACACTCTTGCTGTCCACCCAGAGAAAGACAACAAAGAAGAGGCACAGCTTGTACAGGTAACTATATTGTCCATATCTGGGATCTATTGAGCCCTTTCTTTTTAGATATAATCTGCATGTTCCAGCTACGCAGTAGTTCGCTACCTTTCTGAGACAATACTATTGCACAGAACTCTGTTGCCCAAACTTTACTAAAGTAGGATAAACCTGTACAAACTGGAAATGTAAATAAGTCAGGGACAATGTTGTCTGTTTCTGTTTAGCTACAATCCTCAGGAAAATATCTGTTGTGCTCCAAAATCACAGGCACATGGCTTTGCCAGCAAAGTACACAAACAATATCAGTCCTAAGGTATTTGTTTAAAAAACAGATCAAAATGTGAAGTGTATTTGCTTTATTTTTTCACTAGGACTATTTAAATAAATACTATGTTGTTGAGCCAGATCCAAAACAGCGTGGATGGAAAATAAATGCTGAATCCACAGCTGAAAAACTTAAGAAAATGCAACAATTTTTTGGTTTGAAAGTGACTGGAAAACCAGATACTGAGACATTGGAAATAATGAAGAAACCCAGGTGTGGAGTTCCCGACGTGGGTCTCTATGGTTTTACCCTGCCAGGATGGAAAAAAACCAAGCTGACATACAGGTAGTATTTCAATAATTACTTTTTGAGTTTAAATTTTGTTTTTGTGATTATCCACAGTTGTTATATTTAAATATAATATCTATAGTAATTGTTTCCAGTTGGGAATACTAAAATGTTTGTCTTTCTCCAGCTGTTAGTTATGCATATTCCTGAGAGGAATTTCTGAGAGTCAAGCTGGGTAGTCTACATTTTCTGAGTCAACCACAAAATTTTGCCTGTCATGTACCACTCCTGACAAATATTGTGAGCCAAACAGAAATATCAATTGCACTCTGTACAAGCCCCATTATCTTCAAAATTTGCTAAGATCCACAGTTTAGTAGTCACAGAAACCCAAGGAGACAATTTTCCTCATGCTCAAGAGATGACCTCCTGACTAAGGGCCATTTTGAGAATAACTGATACCATGTACACAGTTATTATTATGAAAAAGACATGTTGAACAGTTCATCAAACTCATTCAGTCCAAGATGAATCTTGAGAGTTACTGGATTACATTATTGTTTCTTATACATCTCTGTTCATCACCTTAACAATATTAGAGAAATTCTTTTTGCAAACACTAAGTATTATTACTTGAACCTTCATAACTGTAGAATTGTGAACCACACACCAGATATGAGCAAAGAGGATGTGGATAAAGCAATCCAGAAGGCATTTAAAGTGTGGAGCACTGTCACCCCGCTGATTTTCATTCGTATTCATGAGGGAATAGCAGATATAATGATTGCTTTTGGGACCAAAGGTAATACAATGACCGCACACCAATGGTAAAATCAATTTAAAAATCTTCCAATAGTCATAACATAAACTCAATGTTGTTTCAACATCATATTATTTAGCTCATGGACATTGCCCTCGTTATTTTGATGGCCCCCTCGGTGTCCTCGCTCATGCCTTTCCACCTGGCAATGGTTTTGGTGGTGATGTGCACTTTGATGAGGATGAAGATTGGACCACAGGCTCAGCTGGTAGGTAAAAATGTTTCTGAAGTGTTATGCATATGGGTAAATTCCCTTCTGATTTTATTTAAGTGAAGAAATAGATTGATATGAAACACAGCATCTCACAGGACATCCCCACCATGTAAAAAAACATTACAGACACCAGTGATAATGAAGAGTCTTCACTAAATGTACCAAGATAGGTCCAACTATAGGCTGTTATAGCTTTACGCTGCATTCAAGCTAGGATGGGCTTATACATGAAAATGTTCTCCAAGCAAGTTCAACTGCCTGCCAGCAGCTGGGAGTCTTAACACGCTGTTCAGGCCACCCATGGGCTGAGATGCAGTGTCTGAAGCTGACTACAGATTTGTGTCACTGAGCCAGAAGAGAGGGAAACACTGAGTGCTCAACCATCTGGCTTGGACCCATCTCCTCCCCTAAACCCCCTCCCCTCAACCTGCAGGCTGACATGCAGCACATACTGCCTCTGAAAGATCTGTCTATACACGGGCACATTACCCTGTTGTACTTTAGACCCTTTTCTCATCCAGGTTTTGGGATGGAAAACTGCAGAGGACAATTGCAGCAGGAGAATTGAGGTCATGCTGCAGGAAAAACAAGGAGCTAACAAACAGGAAGATGCTGTAAGAGCACTGCATGAGGAAGAGAGGTGTGGGTTTATTGTGGTGGGGAAAAAAAAGAAGGATGAGGGGTGGACATGTCATGCTGATAAAATGTAATGTTTTCCCCACACTGGGACTGACTGGTTCAACCCCAGTTTTGTTGCTGTTTCTCACAGCATGCTCCAGTGACCAGGCATTGCAGAACTCATTGGAGAGCTTGGAGGACTCATGAGAGGGGAGGACTGGAAATACGTGTGGAAAAATTGAGACTTTGTTTGTTGTTTTGAGAAGCAGATATTTTGGCTTCAGTCAGCCTTTCTTGGGCAATCAATGACCAGTCTTCTGCTCTGCCACAGACTTGTGATCTTCATTAAGTGTGTCGATATTGCTGGCTCTTGGTCTGCAGAGCAGATGTCCATTCTTCCCTAATTCAGAAGGGTTACTTGGAGGGATGCATGTTGAAGGAAATTCCATTTTTATTTATTTACTGTGTTAGCATATTTCACTGGGAATAATTATGCATAAGCATAATATTTAAAAAGATATTTTATTTGACAAGGCTATAAAGAAACTATATGCTTTAAAGTTCTAACGATAAAAAGGTAAATCATTCTGCTAATATTATATTTTTCCTTGTCTATTCATGATCTCAACTTTCTTTCTCAAGTTTGTAGGAGGAAGGATGACACACAGAGTGACACTTTGGTACCTCAAATGAGCATGAAGTGTATAGTCCTATCCTTGCCCTGGAGAGCTGTTAGTTTGATCTGATTCACTCTCTAACCTGTTCTAGCTCAGCCAGGAAAACCTGCCAGGACATTCCTCAGAGCTGCACCCACACTCACCCCCAGACATCTACTCATGCCACACACATCCCTTCAATAGCTAACAGAAAGAACAGCAGGAAAGACGGCCAAAAGTCACTCCCTTCTAGTGGGGAAAGAACGTAACCTTATCCTATACAAAAAATGGGCTTATATATATGCATACCCTAGTGAATTTCAATATAGTGTATGAAAACTGTCACTCAGCAATAGTCCTGCTGTGTTCATATCAGCCATTTGCAGACCAAAATTAGACTGATGTCTTCTCTCTATCCATTTTCTAAGGTTTCAACTTGTTCCTTGTTGCTGCTCATGAGTTTGGCCATGCCCTGGGTCTCTCCCATTCTAATGACCGGAGAGCTTTGATGTTCCCCAATTATGCCTACATCAGCCCCAGCGAATTTCCCCTCTCTTCAGATGATATAAGTGGCATTCAATCCATTTATGGTGAGTAAAGTCTATGGCTTAAAGAAAGAAGTAAGCATGAGAGAAATTATCTCTTTCACAGTTTCACCATAAAAATAATTGTATTCTTGTTATATCAAAAATGCATTTATATGAAAACCTTAGAGTTTCTACAAATTTTGTGTATTCTTTCTAACATGCCTCCCTTAGGTTCTTCACCAAATGCCCCAGATAAAAGGCCAACCACCCCTACCTCACCCAATACCTGTGGTCCCCAGATGTCTTTTGATGCTATAACTACACTCCGACGAGAAGTCATTTTTCTAAAGGGCAGGTAAATATTCATATGACATTTGTCTCTGTGAGGTTTATTTTTTCTTGATTTCTACAAAGACTGAATACTTTGGTGGTTCACATGATTATGATTATGGGATTTATAATGAGACAAATGGATAGATTTCAGTTCATGGAAATAGAACTTCCAGCAGGTACAAGTTATATTAATATTTTTACAGGATCCCCTGAAAAACATGCTTCATTTTTTTCAGGAGATCTCAATCCTAATAAAGCTTTATTTCCAAATGTGTAGATGGTTATACCAAGTAGTGACATGACTAAATACTGCAACTGTTTCCTAAGAAATTAGTATGTTCTACCATATAGTTGGGCCAATCTTTCCTTTAGCCACCAAAGCAAGCCCAAAGTCACCCAGGTAAGTCATCCAGGGAATAGCTTACAGTCAGGCTTATCTGGGACCCTATAACTCTCTTTCTATATGGTACAGGAACAACCTGAATTTTTCAGCTGCTTGTAGCTGATCCCATTAATCAATCAGTACCAACGAGAAGGGTGATTCCAAAAAGAAGCCAGAATAAAAAAACCCTCACTTCCCACTGAGGGGAGTGTTTTCCTTTCTGACACAACTACCCAGGTAGCTACACTGACAAGAAAGAGCTTGTAAGTCACAACATTATTCATATTCTTGCGCATATATAGAAATCTCTGTAGTTTATTATTTACTACAAAAACTGTTTCATATTTCAGGCACTTATGGCGAGTCTATCCTGATAACTCAGCAGTTGAACGTGAATTAATTTCTACCTTCTGGCCAACTCTGCCACGTGGTATTGAAGCTGTGTATGAGAACACGAAAGATCAGATCCTATTTTTCAAAGGTGGAGTATGAGATTTTCTTTAAATTATTCTTACCCTTAATTCTGTGGGAAGACGGGAGGAAGGAAGGGTAGCTATATGTGCATAAAACTCACTTTTCAAATAAGTAAAGAAAAAAACCAGACATTTCATCTAGTTTTCCTACAACTTAAACTAAGGGAGTGCATTTTTTCTTTTAGCATCTGAAAATCACTGGTGAAACCAATTTTTTTTTTTTTTTAACAGGCAATAAATTCTGGGTTATCAGCGGCTATCAGGTGTTGCTTGGTTATCCAAAGAATATCAACACACTGGGCTTCCCTAAGGGTGTCAAGAAAATTGATGCAGCTGTTTGTAATAAAAACACAGGGAAGACAGACTTTTTCACAGGTGACAAGTATTGGAGGTAAGAAAAACTGACAAATGTTTTCTTATGACTGACTCCAATATAATCTGAATACATTTAAAATTGTCCATGTGATAAAAGAGAAAGCAGACCTTTAGGTAACTATATGTAACTAGGTAATCCTACTTTTCATAGTAATCCTACTTTTCATAGAAATGTTACTTTGACTCCTGCATGGGGAGAAGAATATAGATTTGACTTTTGAGAGTTTAAGGGTGTCCTGAAATGAGCGTTCAAGGCATGGAGCCATTTTGATGCCTTATGCCTGGAAGCTGAAAAAATTCCAGCATGTAGAGAATTTTTACAAATACAATAAACAAAAGTATCTCTAGAAAATAAAGATCAGAAAGCTAACCTACTTCAGCAGAAGTCTGGCTGGGATAGCTTGTGCAGGTTTTCTCAGATTTCTGAAAAGTCCTGAATTATTTTATCTCTTTTAGAGAGATAGAAGTTATAGTTCATTTTCCTTTCTTTGGCTGGTTAGCACTGGATTTGCAACATGCTTCTAAATCTATTCCCAAGCTGTCATGAGTGATTCCAGATACCCAAATACCAGGCAAACAGAAGCAAAAAGTCAGCTTTGGGAAGCTGATGGATTCCTCCTGTGTTCAAGGACAACTGATGAAAAGTCCTTCTGCAGGCAAACAGGAGCCTGTGTGGGTCAAACAGACTCTATCGTGACTAATTGTGGGGTTCCTCAGTGAGACATACAATGTCAGCTGGATTTTGAGCCGCATGTCATTTCCCGTCCTTTGGTTTTGGTAGTTTTGGAAAGAGTATTTATAATATCTTGCATTGCTATTTTACTGCCTTGGTCACAAGACAAAGGCATGCAAGAAAACCACATTTTCTTACATAGTAACTCATTCTCTCAGTCTCATGTCCCTGTGAAAAGTATTTATTGTATCCAAGGAGAAGTAAAACAAAGGCTTGTTTGTTTTGCTTGATCTACAAAACTGATCATGGTGAACATCATCACACTCTAGATCCCTAACAAAATGTAACTTTAAAGTGGGATGAAATCATAGACATTTGGGTGAGATTCCTCTGACTTAGCTTTAGTTTTCTGTCTCTCTAAGAAAACAAGCCTTTGTTTGCTTAGGTTTTTTTCCTTTTAGGTCCTCCTTTCAGCCCCCAAATTCAGCCCCATCTCATAAAAATTGTCCTGTCTCAGTTAGGAACCACTTGATTGTATTAGAAATAAGTCAGCTTCCTTTCCTCCACTATCTCTGTCAACTAGTAGACGACTATGTACAACATCATATGAAAGTCTAAGAGAAGTTTAAAATTCATGCAATAAATATGTGCAGTTGCTATAGCAGGAATCAACCCAGCCAGTTTCCATGCGCTGCCTGTCACACTGCTATGCTAGGAGATAAACTCACCCTGCTGTTCAAAAATGCAAGTCTTGCTTTAATTTGTCTCACTCCAGATGCTTCTTTGGAGCTGTGCCTGTCCTTATCAACAAACAAGTAGCCACCTCATGGAAAACATGATGGCCAGCATCCTGGAAATATTTGTGCGAGCAGATAACTTTACTCTCTGTAATCCCAGTGAAATCAGTCAAACTACAGATGGTAGACACCTTTCAGCAGCTGCTTAATTCTTTGCAGAATTGATGTCTAAACTCTGTAAAATTACATGTCTCCCTTCATATGATTTAGGTTTGATGAAAACAGTCAGTCCATGGAGAAAGGTTATCCTAGACAGACAGTTGATGACTTTCCAGGAATTAGCCAGAAGGTTGATGCTGTTTTCCAACAGAAAGGTAATTGAAAGTAGCTTTTAAGTAAAATCAGTTTACTTGTAAAGAACATAAATTCTGGAGTTATGATGAATGTCATTATTGCTATATCCTGCAATAGATAGAACTGAAGAGATGGTCTCCTGTGTGTACAAATATGATGCTCCCCACTTTGTCAGAATGAAGCTATTTCTTGTATTCATAACATAATGCTTTACTTTTTTATTTCCAGGATTATTCTACTTCTTTCATGGATCAAAGCAATGGGAGTTCGACCCTACTGCTAAAAAAGTTATTCGCGAAATAAAAAGTAACAGCTGGTTTAACTGTTAATATCATTAAACTTTCTTACACCCAGCAAATGAGAATAAAAATTATTCTAGATTTCTCAAAGGTTGTTCATATATACAATATTATACAGAAGAGGCAACAGAACTAGTTTTCATATATGTCTATTATTTTAATAAATCAGCATGTCAGCTTTAATTGTATCTCCAAAGGCTAGAGCAAAACTGCATTTTTTCCCCTGATTAAGTGCAAAATGTCCAACATAATTTATTACTTTATGCTCGAGATGGGTTTTCAAATATTGTGGCAATAAACAGTTTCAGGTTGATGTCAATTATTTTCTGCTTCATCTGTTGAAGGCATCCTATGTTTCTGAGGTGTGAAAGACTTCAGGTTAATATGCTAATATCCTTTCAACATACGATCTTTTGCTTCTTTTCTCTCCAAACATCCTAAAGAGCCAAGCTTTTCATTAATCACTGGTTTTTCTGTCCTCTCTCCTGCATCTTCTCCTGCTCTTCTCTGACTATTTCAGTCTTGTTCCTTTCACATCATAACAGTATTTTGCCACCAAAATCAACCTCCAGCCCCAGTGTCTGAATACATTATCTCACCTTGATCTGTCTTTATAGCGTAACAATTACCATTTCATCAGTGGACATTTTTTGTGAATCTATGAATGACATTCTTCACAAATCAGACCTGTCCTATTTGAGAAATAGATTCAGTTACCATGTCATGGAGCACAACCTTTGCTCCGCTAACACAAAGCATGTGCTTCAAGTGCACGTATATCTGAGATTTATTACATGCTGCCATCACACATGGAGCAAACTCCTCACAAAATCAGACAAAATCTATAAAGTCACACCCGTATCATCTCTAAGTATTGCATTTACATTTAATTCTTGAAACAGCCCCAGAACACACTGCCAAATGGCTGCCCATACTGCCTGCATGGCTGGCTATATCTGAGAACATGGTCTCATTAGTACTGGTTTGTCCTCCTGCTCCCTAGTTCTCACATATCTGACTGGTTTACAATCCTCTTGCATATTTGAGTAAAAAGTTTCTTTCTGCTATGTGCTTTTACAATACCAGATACAACAATGCAGTGATCCCAACCTGACCCTTACCTCCCTGATTTGGTGTAAACAGTGAGAGTACCATTATGTTGCTGCTATCACTATGAGAACCCTGCTGGCTTGGTTCCCACCAGGAAATCAAAACAGAGGCTCAGATATTCTGTTTCACTGATCTACAAAACTAATCGTGGTGAACATCACACTCTAGATCCCTAACAAAATTTTAATTTAAAGTGGGGTGAAATAATAGACATTTGGGTGACATTCCTCTGACTTAACTTTAGCTTTCTGTCTATCTTCATATCTACTCTACATGACTTAGGGAAGATCCCTGCACTGAAAGAAGAGGCAGAAGTTCTCCCCAACAATACTCATCTCATCTCATCTCATCTCATCTCATCTCATCTCATCTCATCTCATCTCATCTCATCTCATCTCATCTCATCTCATCTCATCTCATCTCATCTCATCTCATCTCATCCAAAGACTGTGTTGGGGCAAACCAGTATCTTCAGGCCTTGGAGAAAACATCTCTTTGCAGAGAAAGGCTAGACAACTAGCCTAGAGAGGCTAACTTTCAGACAGCTAAAGTTTGGTGAAATTTATAGTGCCTTTGAAGGGTGTCTTTCAGTTTTCATGTGACCCAAAATAGAAGGACATCCTACTTAAATCCTCTCTGATGTTCACTTTTTGGCAAGATACATCAGCAGTTTTTTATATCACCACAAGCCAGTGATAAAGTTGTCTGACAGCACCTGCTTGCACTGACACTGCCTGCGGAGTGACAATGATATCCCACAAGACAAGAGCAGAACATGCTGGAGACAGGCGTGATGGAGACAGTTTCTTACCTATTTCTGTATTTCCAACCTCCTGAAACTCTTCTCCAGCACTCAATTCAACTGATGGCTGTGTAGAAAGCATATTTAACAGCACAATCACAGAAGCTGCCAAGTTACACCCAAGTGTTTATACTCAGAAGCAAGATTACTCTTCCACATACAACTCTGATCAATGTGTAATACAATTGTAATTTTAGTTGGAAGGAAGGTTTAATCACTGAGTCATCAAGGAGATTATTCAGTTCTTTGTAATACATGGGCAAGTTCCTCTGTCCTCAGACGCATAAACAAACATCATACCTACTCTGTGCTGCTTCTTTTCTCAAATGAAACATTGTTTCACAATTTATGCCAATCCCTTGTTTTAAGGAAAATTAATCTTTAACAGTGAAATGCTGTCAATGAAGTTTTCTGACTAGCAGCTTTGTCATTCTGTTAAACCAGCATGGGGTGTGTGTTCACAGGTCACCTGCAAATCTAAATAAAGTGATGAGTACTGCTTTTCATTTAGTTGGGAAGAAGGCTTGAAATGACACTCCCAACACAAAAAGACTTGACTTTTGTTTAGTGATAGAACCTTGGTTACTCAGTTTTCTCTCTTCACTTGTCATTTCTTTTGAAGGAATAAGAACCAGAATAGGAGTGTCACAGCAGAAATCCAGTAAGTAATGAGTGTTTAGTGGTGGTCCTTTCCCTCCATCTCTGCCGGGAGCCTGGCTAACATGGGATTATGTCTTGCACCTCACCATATCCTCCCACAGTCCTAGAGAGCTCCCACTACCACCTCCCCAGCACTCTCTTATGCCACGTATAGCTCCTCATAATGCATGTCTCCATGCTACATTGAGGTTTCCAACTAAGTAATCCTGTGGAGTCACCCATGGGCTGACCAGTTGCTGGCCCCACAGCCCAGCCAAAGGGTGAATTATCCTCCTTCCCATTAATAGGGTTTTTTTCTTCTCTAGCTGCTATTTTCCACTAAACCTCTAGGAACTACAGCGTCTCAGTTCGGCTTGACTGAAGATGGCCAGTATTTTCAGTTACTGTGAGAACAGATGGACACAAAAACAGATACACAGAAAACAGGATCCCATGTGGTCAAGCTAAAATAATTTTCTTGGTGTTTTTACTAAACATCCTTCTTGCTTTCCACTGCACATTTCCCTTTGGTTTTGTAATGTCATATTCTGCCTACCATTGACCAGAGGATTTTGGAAGGGCAGACAAGGCAAGGCAGAAATGACATAAAACCAAGGAGAAAGCTAATCCACACTTGTTTTTCTAGTTGTTTCATATCACAAAGAAAAAATGGACATTTGTTTCTTGGCCAATTAATGTTTTTTTAACAGCTGTTTTTCAAATGGGTCATAAGATTGTGATAATAAGACTGGATTAAGAAATGAGGAAAATATGCATCCTAATGGAATGTGTTGTTGACACATACAAAGTACAGGATCCCTGGTAGGTTGTCCTGAAAAGCCCTGCTAGCTTCTCTGTCTGCAAGAATCTGGTCTCCCAGCACTGGCATGGGAGTGCTTTAGCTAACAGAGTGGGGCAGGAGCTGTATATAATCAAATACTTGCTAGAGCAGAGCTTAAACCCCACATCTTCCTCTTACCCTTTTAGGTGAGCAACCTATCCCCTGTGCTCTTGGGTGACAGACAGATACTCCAAAAGCCTTGAGAAAACTGATGCTGAATGTTTCTAAGGGTTTGGTACCTTAAAGAAAGAAAAAAGACAAGCATGGGACCTTACACATGGAGAAAGAACTTGTCATTACCTGGATGTACATAACTGCTCTTCCCTGCATTTGATCATAACTTTGTGCCTCTTGCTGCTAATTGCCCAAATCCTGATATCAGAAAAGGAAGCTGCAAGGCCAGTATTTAAGCATTGATAGCCAACATGCTCTTTGAACAGCTTATGAAGTTTGAACATTTTTGAACACTGAACCTTCAGACATTCCAGAACCATACCCAAAGCAGAGTACTGAAACCCAGCATAGCCATTGCAGGTACTGAGACAGGTCGTTGGCAAGAAATGCAGATGAGCTGCACAATGTACCTGACTAAAACAGGGGACAGAACTTCTCTGAGGGCTACAAACACAGGCAAAGACCCTTGCAGGGTGAGCACTCTTAATGACAGTCATCTCAGTGACGTTACTGAGTGTACCCTGTACACATACTTTGTAGACCAGACCTAAGGGTTTGAGCTGTGAGTTCTGTGGTTCTGGCTGTGAAGCAGGGTCTTTCATGGTCTGCCTGAATTCATTAATTAAATCAACTTGAGGGTTGGGGTTTGTCTGCTGGGGTTTTTCCTCATGCGTCATGTGCTTCATGTGTTTTTATGATTTCTAAGCACTGTGTCTTGCTACCTTTCAATAAGTGAATAGACACAGATGTGTGTGTGTGGTTGTGTGCTCCCATAAAAGTGCCTCACCCACAGGTGTGTGTGGGTCTGTGCAGTGGGGCTCTGCGGGTCTGGGGGAGGTGAAAGGAGTAGGGGGATCTCAGCAGCTGCATGGAAACACCTTTTGTGTATTTTACGAACAAATGTTGCTTGTAGAATTTAGAACAATAAAGCCTCCACACAACTGAGGAACACAAAGTTTTAAACCATCAGATAAAAAGCCAACATGATCTCTTAAAGACTAGGTACGGGTAGCTCAGGCTTTTGATATATTAAGTGATTGTGGGACATCTGTTTGAGCTTGGACTGATGAAGGTGGTGTTTACTTCTGGAGCGATTGCTGAGGATACAAGAAGATTAGCACAGGCTGACAAAGAAAATGCTGATTCTTGCAAGAGGATGGAGTTATGAACCTTATGCTGCAGAGCACAGCATGCGCATCCCATGGCAACAGCCTGCAGGGACCAGCTGGCACTCCCCAACTCCCGCCCATCGGGTCCCCAGCCTGGCAGCAGAGGGTCCAGCTGCCACCCAAGGGTCACAGGTGTCACCCAGGGGTCACAGCTGTCCCAGCATCTCCTCCAGGTTAGCTCCCCACAGCTCGGCTCCTCAGGTACTTAATTTTAATTGTGTGCTTACGCAGCTCACAATTTTCTGAATAATAGTTTGCATAAAGATATTTTAAAGACAGAAATATATTCAAGAAGAAGCACTTAGATCTGAAAATGAAAAATTATGTGTTAAATCTATTAATAGTGTAATTTAAATTAAATAAACTGAGCAATATGTTTACCATATTGCTGGTGATTCAAAATCACCAAAGAGAAAACATACAGAAAAACATTGATAGAGTACTAGAAACTATGTCCTGAAGGACTGAGTCCCCTAAATTGTCTGCAACTATTATGGGAACTGGTAAAAGCTGTTTTACCCCAGATTGAGAAGATTACATGGGTTAAGATGAAAAATCAATAATTAAAAATTAAGGTGTAAAAATTAAAGTGAAAAAATAGCTTATAGATATATGGTAAAGTCATTATTAAAAAGAAGAACTTGATAATAAAGATGAAAAATACATAGCTTATAAAAAGCACTGGAAAATATTTTTCAAATGTGTGCATGTATATAATACAAATATATATGCATATTTACCTCTAGCTATGTTTCAGACTATCATCATTACTTTTATAAGCATTGTTTTTGATTTTCACCCAAGATTGTAGAGGAAATTATTTATACAATAAATATAAGAAGTCTTTTCTTTAAATCATGGTGTAATTTAGCTTAGGTTATTATATTTTTCCAAGCAGATGAACAGTCTATTTTTCACTTCGTACTACTGCAAACAGGATTATTGTGAACAAACCAGACTCTTAGTGCAAAAGAAATACACTTTGTTTAAGGAAGCAAAGAAAGGTTACACTGATCTCAGGAGAAGACCAAACTGCTACAGGTATGTTCTGGAGCAAAATTCTGCAAGTTAAACAAGTGTTTGATAACAGACATGTACAGAAACGTCACCTGGACATATATTTTAACAAGCATAAAGTATGGAAGGTGAATGGCTATTATAAAAGATGTCTTTTTCATTTCTAAGAGTGATAAACTCCTCATTTCCAGGATCACAGTGCAGCCTGTGTACATCATGAGCTGGAGGGCAGGTTTTAATTAGAGAAGAAGGTGCTGATTCAGCAAAGCCTTCAAGCTCATGACAAAATACAAACATATATTTAAGTAACACTACTTTTGAAATCTTTTTCTCATTCAGGGTCCTAATGAAGACATCTGTGCTCAGTATGACCATAGAGCCATACTGTCATAACAAAGTTCACGCAAAGCATGACCATTCCTCAAGCACTTTTATGAAGAAATGTGTGTTCACACTGTCACATTCAAAATTATCTGTGCCTGAAACAAGAGTGAACCCCACCATCTTCCTCCCCCTTGCAGTTCCCTCAACTCTCATCCACAGAGCTTAACCTGCTGCCCTGAAAACTTTTCTGCCTCTGCTTCTGGTTTTGCAAAGGTTGTCCTCAGGTGCATATTATTGGAGGTCATCATTTTGGGAATCAGTGTTATTAAAAAGCAGAAGGCTAAATGAAATGAAAATTGTACAAAGGGAAATAGAGAGGTTATTCATTCATTTCTGAATGTGCTGTGGGATATTTTTGCACACATGATATTTCTGTAAGAATCTGTTTAGACTGTGAAGGCCAAGTTCTAATTATCTAATTTCCACCTATACCCTTCAGTCTGGGTGTCCTATTGACTGGAACTGAGCCTTTAAAGATGCTTAACCATCAGGAAAACATAAGTGTCTGCAATTTGGGGTGAATTTGACCATGATGACCCCATCCTTAAAGATTTAGAGTGTGAAACAAAACGCTTATGGAAAAAGGATCCTGAGCTTAGAGAACATACTGACAAAGGGTGAGAATAAAGATTTTATCTTTTAGAGCGTCTATTTGGGGCAGAGGACAAGTAAACTATAGACCTTAACACTAGGATAAGCATGCCTAGAAGGGCTGAATGTAGAAAGGCTGAATGAACATTTTGGTTCAGAGCAGTGTGGTTTTGAAGTGAGTCTCATTGCTCTCACTTGCCATGCATGCATTGCCAGTTTGTGGACCACTTTGTGGCCACAAAAATCAGATTCCTGGTGGAGAAATCTCCCTGGGAGGCTCTGCCACAGCTGCCCACACGCCTAATGGAGAGATCTGAGCTCAGACCAAAGAATGGTCCTTTGGACACCTTCAAACCATGTGGCCAAAAGAAAGTGTTTTAGCACCAGAAGTCAGTCCCAAGTCTTCTACTGAATGCTTTGCCTGTGTGTAGCTAACAGCAGGGAGTTATAAAAAAGATGGATTTAGCCCTCGGGTAATGTTTCTCTCAGCAGCAGTTATAAAAATGTAATTGTGTATACCTCAAATCATGCTAGAATATGTTTGTGATATTCAAGGCAAACAGATGAATACCTGGTCTGGGGAGCTTTCCCCAACAAAACTGTGATTATGTTTGCTGGTGGTAACCACAGTCACCTGAATTGATATAGCATGTCTGTGCCTCCAGTCACTTGTACCCTTTCTATTTACTTAGAAATTACAAAATCAAAGTCAGTTTTGCAGCAATATGACCCTAAAATGTCTGGCAGGAGTAAACATATAATATAACATATAGATCCTAAGCAGGTAAAACAAATCTGCACCGTGAGGATAAATAAGGAGTCCTGAATTCTGCATGCACAATCAGGTGGTGTAACTACCCCAGATGGGTTGCCTGTGGCTGAAATTCCACAGCTTCATTTCAGGGCTGTGCTTTGCGAGGTTATTCTCTGGCCAAAATTAAAGCCAGAAGAACAACCACTGTGTCATTAACCAGGTGTGGAAGTACTAGCTGAATCCTCTCTTATAACCCTGCTGGAAAATCAAAGACTGCTCAGTTTTACACAGAAGGGAACAGAGCCAAAGGAAAGATAAGCTGCTCACAGAAATCTGTATAAGGAACCTACTTGGGAATCTCCATGTAGCTTCCACGTTCCCGTGGCTATTCCCTCATCCCAGGTTATCAGATCTCTCTCTAGAAGTTATTACTGGGACCAAGATGTAACATACTTCTTTCATAGATTGCAACCAGACAGTACCTTGCTCTCCTGCCCTACTCCTCACACAGTCTTTCTTTTTTTTTTTTGGCTTCTAAAAGCTAAATGTAGGAGTTTCACATCTAAATAAAACTTGTGACTTGTGAAGTGCCAAAAGGGCTGCTTGTGACATAACATCGGGCCCTTGCCTTTGCCTTGGAGCAACTGAGGCATTGCCATCACCACCGGGCAGAAGCGTCCCTGTCCCCACAGTCTGGCACAGCAAGCCCCAGGCCCATGTCACACGACACCTATTCCCCCTTCCCACCGACTTTGCACTCTTTTTGGGAAACCTGGCTGAACTGAAGATTTGCCCTGATTTTGACCCAGATATGTGTTGATTTGGAAGCTCCTTTTCAAAACCACCTGTGCAGCCCTCCCTCCACCATGCTTAATCACAAGGAAATCAGAAAAAGAAAGCATGTGACTGACAAATCACAGTGTTTCTATGAAGAGTTCTGTAACATTAGAGTTCCCAGAGTCGTGATCAGGCTTGAGATACAATAACGAATACATTCTCCACAGTGTAATTAGAGTATTTTAGAGTGCAATCTAGACATTTGTAGCTAGTACTTGTTATCCATGCAACTCAAAAACTGCGAAACAGAACTCCTCCCCTCCCAGAAATCATCATGTAAGGCTGAAAAATTAAACCTCAGCATTTTTGTCTTGGCAAGCATACAAAGCATAACTTATGATCAGTGAAAGGCTAATATCCATGTTCCTTCAAGGGGCATGGATAGGGGAACTTCACAGAGTTCATACCCACCCCAATTCATGATTTGATTTGTTGCAATGATTACCAGTCCCTTCCCAATTGATTTAGATTCATTTTTTTGTTTGTCTTCCACTGCAAACCTAACCCACATTGCTTGGAAAGTAAGAAGATGACAAAGGAGTGCACTGAAGATTACTGCAGATGAGGGCCTGAAGGTGTGTGACAGTGGGATGAGCATGGGTATCTAAACATTTATAGAAGGGCTCTCCCCATCTCACTTTCACTGTAATAAGGCTTTATTATTAGAAGTACAAGATGAAGTACAAGAGAATAAAACATGCACAACTATCACATGCAATAATAACTTGATAACATATAGAATATTATTGCTAAAATATGGGTACATTCATTTTTATTTGTCATTTAAGTAACATTTTTATATTCTTAGTTCCATGTTTGTAATAAAGGAAATAAATATGTTGTCTGAAACAAACCATGGGATATGAAACATGGAACATTCCTGGAAACAAGATATAGACAAACCACATAAAGCATACAACAGTCCAAAATTTCATAGCACTCCTTAGAGTTACCACACATGACAGACACTTGCTGTTAAGGGGCGAAAGTGAAGACAAAAAAAGAAATCACTGCAAATTTTCTTAAAACAGAAGAAAAAAAAGGGAATAGTCATCTGTGACTACATACTTTAAATAGGCCACTAACTGTGAGATCCCATAACAAACCATGTTTTGGTCTTTGGTGAAGGCTGGGCAGACAGGAAAGCTCACTAAAGCAAAGTTCTAGAGCTCCTCTTTAGAGTATTCACTCCAGTTCCACAGTGGAAATGGATTCATACCCTCTATATTATTCATTACAAAGAGCTTTTACAGGCAAGTCATCCTCTTGTTTGTATTTGCATAGAACTCAGTGCTTTGTGAACACATCTACTCATTATGCTCATGGACAAGTAACAAAGATGATTTATCTAACTCCCTAAATGAAATATATTTGCTGATCAAGGGCATTCATTTTGATGTGCTTCTGCCAGACCAAGTGAAATCTAGCACATAGTTATCTCCTGCAGCCACCTCTTCTGAGAGCCTTTCCTTCCTTCAGCACAGGCAGCCAGGAGCTGCGCTCAGGGAGGCATGGGCTGCTTAAAATCTGGTCTCTGCACCTACTGCTAGTCACCAAAGCAGAGCTGACACTGTAAGAGAAATACCAGGCTGCTTCTTTTTGCACGCTAAGAAAATGGTGGTAGTGTGAATACTCTGTAACACAGCACAACTGTGTGCCATCGGTGTGTAAGACAGAGCAGTCCCCAGTCGTCTCTCTTAGTCTAAGTTTATTTGTCATCCTCCAGTAGTAAAACCAAACCATTTATTTGTACAACTGCTTGGCTGGCAACTGAAATTGCCAGCATTGTATGATATCTGATAAAGAGACTAAGGTCTTGTTTCATTATCATGTACAGTAATAAGTTTATCTCCATACACAGTAGTACAGTTTATCTCACTCTTTTGCTAGAATATGTAGTAGAAATAATAGCAGTATCTTTCCTGTGCTACTGCTAGACAAGGGCCTGTGCAAATCACAGGGTACATTATGGCACAACTAATTTCTAATTACTGAACTCACTATACCAGTGAACACTGTGGCTGGCCAAGCTCCAAGCAATTTCACTGGATTTCACGTCATGTTTATATACAGCTGTGCATTTACTGATTTAGATTTGTACACACAAGCAGAAGTTCTTTTTCTGGGATTTACTTAGCCATTAGCAATGCTCAGCATATCCTTTCACTCTCAGCACACCTGTACAGCACTACTGATAACAAATACTAGATCAGTCCTTGTCCTCACTGAGCAATGAGATCCCACATACTTGCTCAATCTTTTTCCACTACAAACCTGTAAGGAGAGATGAGGTTTGCAACCTGTCACACTTTGAAGCTACTTCAGTAAAATGTGAGGAGAGAAGAGCCCTTCAGAGCAAACAGCCTCATGCCACCACCCTCCTTTTCAAATATCATAACTGCACAAGCTCTCTGAGTAGAAGAAACCTCAGCTACAGTGAGATGCACAGCAGGTTCATCTAACTTAAATCTGGGTCAACTAATTCAGTTGCATAAGCACGAGCATTTAGTGCCACAGGGTATCTGTTACCTGCACATACCTGGCAGGCATGATGCAGGGCCTAATGTCTTGAGAAGACCCACAACTTTCCAGAACTGCAGCTGGCAGCCAAACAGGATACCCTAAGAGACCTCAAATAGCACTAGATGCTTACATGTTGAGAAATTAATGGGTAACTTTTTTTTTTTTTAAATATACTTCTGGCATTACGCAAGCACAGGCTTCCTTTGCAGATGATTGAAAGAGATAGATTCTTCCAGATGATGATTCGTCTGATCATCCTAGATGAAGATGCTTTTCACAGGATGCCTGTCTTAAGATAAGGTG
Organism: Strix uralensis; assembly: GCF_047716275.1. Lineage (NCBI taxonomy): Eukaryota > Metazoa > Chordata > Aves > Strigiformes > Strigidae > Strix > Strix uralensis. The sequence goes on from NC_133973.1 coordinate 123,301,779, forward strand.
AATCATTCTTGGGGATACCTTGGGAGTCTTTAGATCAGATTTAAGATCAGACTTAAGACATCTAAAGACAGACATCTACAGGACTTCTCATCATCAGGGATGTCCTATTGTTGTGGTCCAGGTATTCTCAAATATGTCACATGCTTTTTCCATGTAACCTCCTTGCTATTTCCTTCCCTTTTTCTTAAACAGTTCTACAGATACATACGAGTTCCCTTCTAGCTCTTCAGATCTTGTATTTGAAATAGAAAAGCTGAGCAGTAATCAACTACAAAATAGTAATCACTCTACAGATTAAAGTTATTGTTTAGACTTCTTTGCCAAATTTCTATTTGCCTTAGAGAAAGCTCATGCAAATAAACTAAGCTTGTCAAAACCTGAATGTTTGATATAATACAAAACTCCAAAATTACAATTTCCTTTCATTCTGAATTGAACCTCAATTCAGCATAAGACCTAATTTCAGTATAAATAAACTATACTCTCTTTATGCTAACTGCCCAGTTTTCATCACCAGACTTTTCTATTCACCACACATCCAGCCACATTAGTTTTAATCAGCATTTCATACAATACAAATTGTGTAAAATACTCTATTTATGTCAATCAAAGCATTGACATGTCTATGAGCAATATTTGCTTGAATTTTTCTGGATTTTTACAAGTACCTTGACAAGTATTATACATAAAAAGGAAGGAGATGGCAGCAGCTGCATGACAAGGAATCTTAGAGACATGCAAGCATTCCTGAGTGTTCAGGTGACCAGGAATATGGACTACAGCACTATGAGCATGACTCAGAGACCATGGTGTAGTGTTCCTGACATAGCAAACTACCAGCTCTTTCCAGGAGAGTCTACATGGGAAAAGAATACATGAATGCACAGGTCATGAGTTGTGGGTTTTCTGGCTTTGGAAATGAGTAGGCATCGCCTGGATGATTTAAAAGCAGCATTAAATTTTTTTAATTTTTATCAGTGTTGTCTCCTACTTGGACTTAAAATCTTTTATCTCCATTATAAATTCAGTGAGGACTTTGTAATGAGTCGCTATGATTTTTCCAGAAATTGCTAGTAGTTAGAATTAAGGGAAGACTGTATTATAAAAGGACACAGTGCAAGATTAAATGCACAATTCTTCGTCTGTTTTGGTGAGAAGCAACTGCACCACTAAGTGCATTGCATTACATTGAGAAGACGACGTTTAAAAACATAGGTTGGCTATCACAAAATGAAATGCTCTCATGATATGTTAATGGGTAAAATTTTTCCATGGTATGACATTTCTGCCCTTCTCTGGCTTTATTTTTTATCTCGTTACTATTACACAATGCTGCCGCTAGATGTCAGATTATGAAAGGATCTAGTCCCCACATCCACCAGTCCCCACAAATGGATGAATCTGGTTAACAGATGAATTAGAAGAAAGTATTGCCCAGAGTAAGGGGAATGGGGGGGAGGGGGGGGGAAGTAACTATTGATCTTTAGCTTTTGGCAGTGTTAAATTACTGGTCTTCAGCTTTTGGCAGTGTTAAATTACTGGTCTTCTAGGAAGAATTGCACTGTTGTAACACACAAGAGTACAGGAAATCTCCTGAGGCCACCTTCTTCCTCTGGGTTTTTACACTGTTTTTAAAGCATCTTTCAAAATGGACCTAATTCCTTACAGGAACTCTTCAGCATTACCACAATGCTAACACTAAATAACAATAGAAAATTGAGACACAGAGCTTACCCAATGCAAATTAAAATCATATAAAGATAAAATAATCAGGTCTAGTTCCTTCAGTCAGTATAGACTTACCTATATTTACAGCTCAGCTGGCTCAGTTGCCTTGCCCTTCAGCCCCAAGCTCACAGCTAGATTGCACTAACTACGGGGCTTGGTGATGAAATATCATGTTATGTTTACATCCAAGGAAGTTGGCAAATTGGACACTGTAAAGAAAAGGACACTTGGCACATTGTCTATGTCATGTCATGTCATGGACTTGATGAATACCCTCCATAGCATGTTAAGGGACATTTTGCAAAGATCAGAGTAGGAAGACAGCCCTGGGCCACATCCTGGTACGCAACAGAAGGACCAGCCTTGGACTGTGAATCCTGTTCCTCTGTCATCATGGTCACAGCTTCCCAGGACAAGAGCTAGAAAGGGGAGGGATGGGGAAAAGGCAATGTTCTGTGTAGAAGTACAGGACAAAAAAGGTTCCCACTTTCATCAGCATACAGGGTAAACTCTAATTTGTGATTACACCAATTTAATGTGGTTGCTCTATCCATGTTTATAGAAAAAAATAAGTGCTTCAGAGAACTTTACACTCTTCTAGTACTTTGTGTAAAATGGAATGATGCAAATTAATTTTGGTCACAGTGAATGATACTAAAACCAAAGCTGATGTCAGGCTTATCCCCTCCTAACTATAGAGGGAAAGCCATGGGACAGAATGCATAAAACATTGAAATCATGAGTTAATTACTTGGGATGAGAAAGGGACTTTAAATTGCATCAGAACCATGCTGTAACACTATTTCATGACACTGCATAGCCTTATCCCTTCAGCTGAATGCTCTAAGTGGGCATGAATCATTGTGCTTGCACTGTTGGAAGTATGACCTCTTTTCTAAATCTGATCCTCAATTTTCTTCCCAAAAGTGCCTAAATGATTCCTTTTCACTGGATACTTTCAGTTGCTGTTCATGCTCACAGCTGTGAAACAGCACCTTCTCTCATTTTCTGCTTCCTAGGTTGATGCTAGGTTACTCTTCCATCCAAGAAAGAAGTGCCTCAGTATTCATTAAGGATAGAGTTTCTGAAATCCTATGTGGTGGGGGTTTCTTTCTCTTTCTTCTGCCACTATTTGCTACATCATTGTGACTCTTATCCCTTTGACGGCCCATGTGGGTCCCTGGGACATGCTTTTGCCCCAGGGAAGGATTGAGAGGGGACAACCATTTTGACAGTGAAGTAGACCATGGGAACAAATGGTACATGGAAATAGTTTACAAATATGGAAATAGTTTACAAAGGACTTCCTATGAAACAATCCTTGAAATTTACATCCAGAAACCAGTCTATTCCTGAGCTATCTGGTAAGAAACAGCATAATGAAGTGGGATGTCAGAACAGTTTAAAATGTAGAAGTGTGAAATGTGACATCCTACATTAGGGGATAAATATGAGGTCAGTTTGCAAAGTAAATACTACATGAACAGACTGATAAGCCTTAATCCCAAGCAAACTCATTGAAACAAATATAAAGAAAAGGATCTAATCTTACTCTTTCAAAACTGGACTAACTCAATACATCCTGAAAGAGTTATTTCTGACCTATCATTGTGTAGCAGGAGCTGGGAGATCCATCGTTATCTGTGAAAACAATTTAATAAAATAGCATAATCCACAGGTTTTACTGCTGGCCACTGAGGATCAACATATATATATATATATATGGAAAATCAATTGGTTGCTTATTGCTGTGCTTTGCTAAGGAGCCACTGGATAAGTTTCCCTGTTGTGTGACAGGAAGCTGTATGACTCTTGAGTGATTGCTGGTTTAGTGCTAAGCCCATCCTGAAGAGCTTTGCAAGATCAGCACTAGAACATTTCTCAGCCTGCAGTGTTGAGGAGGAAAATCCTGAAATGTCTGTGGGACATGCTGGTTCCCTTTCTTCAGTAGAGTAAATTGAGCAGCATCAGATAAATAATAATCTATCCTGTTAAATTATTAGCTTGGTCTCTGGCACAGCTTTGTCCTGGACAAACTAGAATTTGGACATGACTCGGGAGTCAGTACAGTTCAGAGACTTCTCTGAAGAAGCAATCTGCATGTACCTGCCCTGTTTTGAAAGATAATTTTAGATAAGAGCAGGTGGTGCCAGACCTATTTATTTTATTAGTACAGTGATAGTCAGTGTTTGGTCTTTGCACCCTTGATGGTTTGCCACACTTGTGTGGATAAGCATGACATGCCTGACCCTGCTTCCTTGTTTATATCACCAGGTATTGTTCCCAACTGATAGGTTGTCTATCATTCACCTGGGTCTTACTCAATCCTTTTCCCTTCCGGATGCTCTGATAGCACATCCAGGTTTTAGTAACCTTTCTTTCAGGAGATGATAAGGAAAACAAACCTGACTCTTAGTTAGAAGTCAGAGGTCCAACCTTAAAACCCTGTAAAATATGCAAAAGCCTTTTTTTTCTGGATATTCCACTGCTTCATAATGGGTTTTTTGAGAGCACATCCTCTCAGTCATCTCAGTCCTGTTTGGGTGGGTTTGCTCGATAACGCCACTGAAATCTACTGCCATGGGAGGTTCTGTTCAATGCCTGCTGTTTGTCCAACCACGCTCTATAAAATGCTTCTTTACAAGGCAGACTTAAGACTAATGTCCTCTATTTCTCTGTCACTTGGTGTCTAGTCAAAACAACAACCAACTTTAAACATGTCCAAGGCATCTGACAAGCTGCTATCTGCAGACCTCTCTGCCAAGTCTCAGGCTCTTCAGAACTCTGGATTATCTTTTTTCTAATCTGCTCCAGAGCTCAGCTTTCATCTGCCTAATTTCAGCATCCATATAGACTGTCTTATCTGAATAATTTAGGAGTCAAATCCCATATTATTTTTCCAGTCCTCCAGTTTACCAGACAGTTCCAACTCCAGCCATAGATCATTGACCCAAGTGAATGCATTTCCAAGGACACAAACATCACCACTTGCACAGATACACTATCTCCTCCAAGTTTCTGTGAGTGTTCACCAAATTTAGTCTTCTGAAATATGGTAAAATTTTACCTTTTTGAGAAATCAGTGTAAACTCAGAATCCTGACCTCTAACCCTCAGGTGATAAGAAATACAATCTGCCTATGATGGAAATACCGGGGCGGGGGGGGGGGGGGGGGTGTGTGTAATTATTTAGGAATTATTTCACTGTTCCTGCCCATGAGTATGGATATGCTCTGGGCCTCGACCATCCCACCGATCTATCTGCTTTGATGTATCCTACTTACAAATATCAGTCTCCATTTAGATTTTATTTGCCAAAGGATGATGTGAAAGGGATCCAAGAATCATATGGTACATTCTGTATAACTCTTAAAGAAAAATCTACTTAATATGAAATGAAAAGAATTGCAGGCAATTTCTGCCTCTTTTGATGCTGTTACAGTGCTGGAAAAAGAAATTCTCTTCTTCAGAGATAGGTGACATTTACACTCCCTCCCTCATTCAATATGCTAGTCCCGACTAAGGAAATGTTTCCAGGTGTTTTGCACAGTTTCTTTGTTTTGTATAGTTTCTCACTGGTTTGTATGCTTTTCATTGTGTTTTTCATTGTATGCTTTCAATGTTTTTCATTTTGGAATACCTGAAAAACCTGAGTTTCTTTGTCAGCAATAAGCTTTTGGAATAGACAAAAACTATGTTTTCTGAAGACTTTTTTGTCCAGCCTTGATAAAGGAGATGGACACTTATTTTCTTCCAAAGAGGTTAAGTCGTAACTGTACTGAAGTCAGTCATAAATTCCTTTATCTCTGGGAGTTGACTGCCTTCAAAGGATTTCCATATCTTGACTAAAAAACTACTCTGAGAGAGAATGGTATGTGGTCTGTGGGACAGGTCATCATTCCCCTTTACAAAGAGTCTTTTGAAAACAACGGCACAGTTTGACTCAGACTTGTTACCTCCTGAGCAGATGCTCCAGCAGCTGGGGAGGGTGAAGATGGGTGCATGCCCTTTCTGTGATAGCATCAATCAAAGTAGCACTTAGAAAAAGGCTTAGATCCATTTCAGCCCAAGTTTACAGCAGAAATCCCAAACTCTAATTCTCTGCTGATCTGGAACAACTTCTCCCTCTTTGCTGGCCTGCCACTTCAGCTATTGCAAAACCAGGGACCAAGAGGACTGAGAAAATCTTCTGTGAAAAGTTTAAAGTTCTTTCAGATAACAATTAATCAGCATTATGCTTAAAGCTGTGATAATCACTGTTTCCCTTGGGCTTTGCAGACTTAAAGCAGTCAGTATGTTTGTACCATTTTTGAGCAACAGTCCATTGAAATCCCATATACTGCAGCTACACTTCACCACAGCCTAACCATGAGCTGGTAGGGAGTCATGCAGGATTCCACCAGACTTGTGCCTTAATAGCACTTTGCCAAAAATAATGATTGTCAGCAAAATACTTTGGAAAACTAAGAAAACTTCCTAAAATAAAATGCAAATTATATGATTTTCATTTTTCATCAGGAACTGAAAAATGCCCCAGATTTCATAAATTGGTTGCCATATGTTTTGTGGTCTGTGAGTCATCTCCTAGATCTGTGACAGGAAGAATTTTTTTAAAACAGCTTTTTATTACCACTCAGTCTCTCATTCTGAGGCTTGTAGAGGAGGTAATGCCTTCAAAAATGCCTGACTGACCAGAGGTAACATGATTGTAGCTGGACTAATGCATTAATCAGTGTTGTGGACTGATCTCCAGCTGTAGATATAACCAATATGACCAGATCAGAGAGAAGTCATAGGACTGACATGATGAGGCTACTAGATTGAAGTGTATAAGACGACATTTCAGATGGAGCCTAAAGCCTAAGGCTGCATCTGTGGCAGGAAATAAAATACAGTCAGGACCATTCTCTGACATGGAGGCCAACAGGCATGAAACAGCTCATGCCCATGCTATTCAACTCTCTTAATCTCTGAGACAGGTTGGCTACATCCAGACTGGTTATTGGGAAACGTCACTGACCCATGACATGTCCTGAGTAGTGCCTGGGAACCATTCAGAGGGTTGGTCCGAAAGGAAACCACTCAAGAGCCACTCCAGCAATTTACCAGTGCAGAGGACTGAGATCTAGAGCCTGGGAAAGTTTTTCAGTACCGCAAAATTTACTAATACCTGCCATAGCCTGAGCATCCGTCCGTCTCAAACTCCATTGAACCCCAGGCTCACAGATGCCAGAGCAGCAGCTTCCAGTGAGGCCCACAAGGCAAAGTGCTTTCTGCTCTTCTCACCTAGTCTCCTTCCTTTTAATTTTATGCCCATTTAGTTCCCATTTAATTTTATGCCTGGCAGTCTGACAAGAGAATTTAGATGAATGACAATAACTTGAATCAGAGTTGCAGCTGCTGCAACCGTTTCACAAGAGGCAACATAACAGTGGCTTATAGGCAGCCACAACACCACAATAAAAAAGGGAAGAAATTATAAAGCAGGATTTCCTTTGGAGACTGTCACTACTCATTCAAAACAGATGTGAAACACACTGGTCTAGTGATAGGTTGAACAGACACAAGATTACCTTGGAGAGCTGGCCCAGTACAATTGCACAGAATCTTTTTAGACACGCACGCACACACAGACATATACATATATATATGTGTGCATATACTTATATAACTTTGAGGAGGATCCAGGCAACACACTGGCAGAGGTGCTGTGTGGGTGTGGTTGCTGCACATCAGCAAGTTGCACTCAGCCCTTTGACTCTCTTCTGCTCCTCCTCCCATCCCACACAGCCTTCATCAAGGTAGCTGTGGGTTTACTATGACTAAGGCAGCAATCCTTATTGCAGTAAATTCAGTGCAGACTTTCTGTGGCCTCTTCTTGACAGATTGTCTACAGAGTAAATCTGTTTTCTGCCTGCAGAATCAGTCTTTTATGTATGTTCCACTTGCATCACATTTTCAGGTTGAAGCATTGAGGAAGATGCTTTCTCTCTCAGAACTTTCTGCTGCCCCAGGCAATCTGTCATGAAGAGTCTTGGGCTAGACCATCCTAGCAGGAGATGGTGAAGAATAGGCATGACATCAGCAGGTGACATCCTCTTCTTTTAACCATATATTTCTATTATACAGGTGATTACATGAAATTTAACCCTTAGTGCCAGTATAGAGATTCAAGCACTTTTGGGGAATGAGTTATTTCATTCTAAAGCAGACAGCTAAACCCAGGAGACATTAATCTGTACTTGACATCAAAACCTACTTCTGACAGTACGACAAAGACTCCTGAGTGATCTACATTAGTGTTCTCCTTGTTGCTAGCCCAGTGGAACACCTCTGACAGGTTTTGCTAATCTCTTCATTTGAAGGCAACACAAATTTGAAGCTGGCAAGGAAGTCACTGCCATGTGTCGTTCATCAAAGCAGAGCCATCTACAACACTGAAAGGCTCACTGACCAGTCCTTCCTTTCCTCAGCTCATGTTAAATGTTGTTCCTGTTTATGAAGTTCCTGAGAGGGGTTTGCTTTACTTTTTCAAAGGTCAATTAGGGGGGGGGGAAGAAAAAAAAAAAAAAGAGCAAATTTTTTTAGCAAAGAAAAAGATCTCAAGCCTACTGGTCTCTTGGAAAATGAACATAAATGTCCATAACTTAAATCATTAGTGTGGGTCACTAGAGTACAGATCCAACACTGAGAGTGAGAATCTCTAAAGCTAATAATCAATTCAATGTCCTTCTGTATGGATCAGTCAGCTGGAGATGAAGTAAAATACAATAGTTAAGATTATCTTTAACAATCACAAGAGGAAATTAAACCAAATTCTGCCTTCTCTGAAGTTACTTTTTAGCCATATTGCCCACACTTTGCTAATTTATAGCAACACGCCGGTTTCCTAAATAGTCACAGGAAGAATTACATATGAGCTAGGACTTCATGTCTTGCACAGAAGTTCTAGCTCTATATAGAAAATTATTCCCGTAGAAGAACACTTACTGAAGGTAAGTGAACATTACTGAACACTAAGTGAAGGCTAGTGTACTAAAAGTTTTAACAATGAAGGAGCCTTTATAAATATATTTACATATAGAAGGATCTACTCCATCATTTCATTTTACCTTTCACAACACAGAGACTAGAAACTTCTCCAGCATTTCTTATCTTCCACCTAAGAGGCTTTACTTTTGAGTACTTTTTTAAAGAAATGGGTCTAATCTTTATCTAAAGACATCAAGTGATGAAGAATTTTCCAACTCATTAAATGAGACATTTTAGCATGTGAATTATTTTCTGTTAATTTGCATAGAAAAGTGAAACATCTTTAATCAGATCCAAGGCCTTTTAGGGCTTTAGATATCATCAGTCAGATCCTAAAGCTATATAGGAAGACTAGTGCTCAACCTGGTCTGCACTGGTGGCACAAGATCCCATGGAAATACATCACCAGTTGCATCATGTAGCAGTTTTATTTTCTTTTGTGCTGAATCATAGCAGTGGCATCTTTTTCCTTCAAATTCAGATTCGAGAACTGTATCTGCAACTGCACTGCTGGGAAACCGACAATTTTTATGTAACACCTTTCCTTTTTCAGGCCCTCGTTACTGGGTAAGTCAAGGATTTCAAACACAGAGCCCCCTTACACCATCTCTGACTTAGGGTTTTCCAAAAAGTGTAGTACACTGATGCAGTGGACTACCTAAAGAATGAAAAGGAGATGCTCTTCTTTTTGGGAGATGAATATTACACACACATTCATTACTGTCTGACCCTTTTGGACTCTACCTCTATTGGAAAACAAAGATTTTATATTTCACTAAGGAAATGCAGACAAACTAAAAGTGTTGAAAAGGTGGGCTGTCTGACAAAATGTAGATGTGTACAATGTATATGTCTATATAAGAGTATTTATTTCAAGCAAGACTCCCATTATACTCAGTCTGGACTTGTGATTTACTCCAGTCTCTGAATAGTAATTTAGAGGATGTCTCCACTGAACAGAGTTAAAGCCAGAGATTGCTCTGCCATCTCTCCAGCCTCCTCAGGGCTGCCAATTTCATAAGCAGAGTGAGATACACTCTCATGCCATTGTTAAAGTACAGGCATGGTACATCAAATCTTGGTTCCTCCAGTTTCAGATGTATCAATGTTCAGAAGATCCACAAAAAACTTATCCCATATTCTTTCAAATAATACAAGGTACAAAATAGTCCCGAAACAAACTGTTCAGCTAAAGTTCTTCCATAAAAAACAAACAGCACCAGGAGAAGAGAGAAAGGGAAGTCACAGAGATATCGTAAGTCCTAGCCCCTTTATCAGCAGAGAATGTGTTAGTTATATGTAATAGATCCCTTCTTACCATAAGCGCCTTTTCCACACTCACTACTGCTTGATGTCTCTACAGGAAGATGCTGGGGAGAAATATGCACAGCCCAGAGCCAGTCTAATCAAACCTGCATTTAAAATAGAATCATCCTTAAAATTTTCTAGCTCTAAGTAGAAGTGCACTTTGAAATACTTAAAATAGTTAAGGAAAAGACTAAAAAGAATAAAGAATAAAAATACCTTAAAACTGGTAAAATGATAAGAGAATCAGAGAAAAAACAATGAAATATTTTCAGATCTTTGCCTTCCTAAACAATTCTGTTTATTTATCTATCTAACATACTGCTTTTTTTCTGTTCTGTCTAAATAATTTGAATTTACTTTCTTTGCTCTTCCTAATGAAATGGGAAAAACAAATGGTAACTGAAAATTGAAGAAAGACAATTGCTCAGAAAAAAAGTCCATGACTTTTCTGAGAAAAGTTTTCTGGAAAATTCTGACCCACCTATCTTAGAATCAGCTCATACTTACTAAACAAATTAAATAAGGATGCAGAGTGAATGCAATATTATTACAGCTGTTCAAACCACTGAGCAAACACATTCATTCTAAAGAAACCACATTTGGAAAAGCTATAAAATCTTCATAGGAGGTATTAAATTCATTTGACTCTGTGAATACAGAGCATGTGTATTTTCTGACATAAGCATGGGTAAGAAAATAAATACAGATGGAACTAAACCAAATGTCCATGCTACTGTAGTTAACACTTAGAAAAGTTGCTATGGACTTTCCTTGAAGTATTTTATATATTAAAAGTAACATCAAAGTTTTTAATCTGATTTTCCATTTTATTGACCTGATGGTGGGATACTAATCTTAGAGAAAATCAATCATGAGTTGGTTTTCATGAGCCTTTTCTACCAGTCCTAGAAAATTTTCATTATCTTAAACCTAATGATGTTTCTTACTTGCAGTTTCTATAGCTTTCTTTTTAGATCAGTTTCCTATGGCTCCCTATAGGTTTTCTGCATTTTATTTTCTGGCCTATGTAGTCCTTTTTTTTAAGGTATGAGAATGCCTAACAGCATCCATGCAGACTATAGTATGTAAACTGCACAATCCAAGTGAAACTGTCTGAAACCAATTGCATAGGTGAGGAGTAAAGGTTAGTTAGCCATAGCAGGGCTACTGGGAGTGAGCAAATGTGTTGCATGCTTTCCTGAGGAAGAGACAGGAGAAAGAGTTAAGAAGGGCTTGTTTATTATCTTATTGTTCCTCATACACCACCAATAGGCTGAAAACAGTTGTCTCTGCCCATTTTCTGATATCGCATATTTAAAGTTGTCAATCAAAGGCAGTATCTACATCTCATTTATTGATTGCAGTGAAGTCTTGCCATTCCAAATACATTTTCAAAAGTCTAAAAAAAACATCATTAACACTGGTCCATTTATAATTGTTTCTCCTTCCAACGCTATGATGAAAAGATGAGAAAGATGGGAAAACACCATCCAAAAAGTATTCATAAAGAGTTCAGGGGAATCAGTAGCAAAGTAGATGCAGCACTGGAAGTGAATGGTGTGTATTTAAATATACAGCAAACAGGCCTGATCCTGCCAGTCTGTCCTCTGTGGAAGTAAAGAAGTTAACATAAGCACGATGTCTGTTTCCAAAAATAGCATTTTCATTGATTTATTTCTGTGATGAAGCTCAATGAGATTTCCTGTCCAGCTGCTTTAACAAAGACTCTGAAACATAGCAGCTCCACATCCAAGCCATGCAATCATCAGATGATTTCAAACCCCAAGATATAATTCTACATTTAGTTTAGCATTTTTCTCCATGCTAGTTTTGAACTCTCCAGTTTTCTGCTGAAAAAGCCACCGTACACAAAAACCATGAGGTTTCAATTAGGAAAAAGTTTCATACATATTTATTGTGCAAGTAAAAAATTACCTTTCTGAGTCTTGAAAAATGACTTGAAAGTCTCATATTATACCTCCAACAGGAAAGTTTTAAATCCCAAATACTAGACTTTATAGGAATAACATACTGTTGTGACAAACAAGACTGGGAAATTCATGAAGTTTGTTGAAGATAATTTCTTGTCACAAGTACTCAATGAACCAACTAAGAAAGATACCCTCCTAGACTACTTATCTGTGGATAGAGAAGAACTCATGGGATATGTGATGGTAGATGGCCATAGTGATCATAAAATGGTTGAGTTTAAAATTTTTAGTGTAATGAGAAAAAAGGTCAGCAGTGTTGCTATCCTGGATTTCAAGAGAGCAAACCTTAAGCTGCTTATGGAGCTATTCAGCAATGTAACCTGGGAATCTGCTTTTGGGGGCTTAGGAGTCCACAAGTGTTGGTCAGTTTTTAAGAACCACCTGATAAAAGCACAGGAACAGGCAATTCCATTTTGTCGTTAATCAAGTGGGGCAGAAGACCACCTTGTCTGAAGAGGGAACTCCTCATGTAGCTCAAGAGGAAGAAGAAATTGTATGATCTCTGGAAGCAAGATCAGGCTTTCCAGGAAGATTACAGAGCCATGGTTCACATATGCAGGGAGAAGACATGAAAAGCCAAACCTCAACTAAAGTTGAAACTGGCTAGTGTTGTGTCAGACAACAAGAAAGGCTTTTTTAAGTATGTCAATAGCAAGAGGACATCCAAGGAAAACAACAAAGCTGGTGAAAGGGCTGGAAGGTATGTTCTGAGTAGCAGCTAAGGACTCTGGGTTTGTCTAATTTGGAGAGAAGGAGGCTGAGGGGTGACCTCATTGCTCTCTACAGCTTCCTGCAGAGGGCAAGTGGAGAGGGAGATGTCAATCAGTTCTCCCTGGGATCCAGTGACAGGACACATGGGAATGGTTCAAAGCTGCGCCAGGGGAGGTTTACACGGGACATTAGGAAGCATTTCTTTACTGAGAGCGTGGTCAAACACAAACAGGCTTCCTAGAGAGGTGGTCAGTGCCCAGGCCTGACAGTGTTTAAGAGGCATTTGGACAATGCCTTTAGTAACATGCTGTAACTTTTGGTCAGCACTGAACTGGTCAGGCAGTTGGACTAGAGGATTGTTGTAGATCCCTTTGAACTGAAATATTCTATTCTATTCTATTTATTTGGGCATAAGACCTACTACAACGAAGAATCAAGTGGTCCACATTGAACCTACAAATGTTAATAACAAGTGGAGATGTTAGTTTGTACTGACATCAGTATTTTAAAATTGATTTGACAATGAATTTGAGTTGGTTGACAATGAATGTATCAATGTGCTACAGTTAGTGCAGCCTGGATAGCCAAGCCTGTGCTGCCTTTGGACACTACATGTCAACAGCTCAGGTATTGCTAAAAACAAAGTTGGAGTAACATAGATTTGGTTAATGGTGTAAGCTGAGTCTCTGAGGCATGCATTCAAATTTATAGTAATTTGAAGTGTGTTGTACCATGCTTATGTAACCAGTATACTGCACAATAAATCCATTATGTATATATTTTCCTCATTTTGAAGTTTCTCATACCTCGTGGTTTATAATAATGGCTCTTCTGTCATTCTTGCATAGTATAAAGTATAACTCAGAGAAAATTAGGAAAGCACTGTGCAATCTAGCTGAACTTAGGTATCTCAGAAAGGCTCTGCACTGTGCCCAAGTGGGCACTGATACTTGGTATTAGCCATTCATTAAATGTTTGCTGTCTCCTTAGATAGCCCACGAGCAGGTATTGCAGCACAGCACACTCACATTAGAAAGCCAAGGCTTGTTCAGTCACCAAGGTTATGTTGCCACATTCCAGTGAACAGAGGAAGTCAGGACAGGCATATTTGTCACTGCTGTCATCTCCCATTTTTCTATTGCTGGACCTTATAATAAAATCTGAGGATAAATACTGAAAACAAAGAATTTCTAGTGTAATCTGAGCATACCCAGCAAGGAAGATCTGAAAAGATGAGGCCCTCCTATGCATGGAAAGCGTCAAGAAAGAATTTTTGGCAAGGTAGACCTCTTCATAGATGTCCTTCAAAACGTCCACTTGAAGTCTCTGTTAGGGAGAGAGGCTTTCTGTTGAAATGTCCTGTGCCAATCCTGGCTAATCAAGATGAGAGTGCCCTTTCATGGACATGCAGCCCCTTCACAGGGGCTCTGGTCCTTGCTAGACTTCTGGGTTTTTGACTGTACAGTTCAAATCAGAAATTACTTGCTGGGAGCAGCTGTGGATCCCTGGTGCAAAGCACCATAAAATGCTGTACTCTTAGGTACCTAGTTTCGGTTGACATCTGAAGAGGCTTGCTTCACTCCAGAAAAAGACTGGGGAACCTAGACTTCTAGAGGACTACCTTTTAGATTAATTCCTCCTTTAGTGTACTTCATATTTTCATTTTCATGAATATTTTGTAGCTTAAAGATGAACTATAGGAACCTTCTGTTTCACCTCTTCTTTGTCAACCCTTACTTCTGGTGCTACTTTCTTTACAGCATTTTAGTGACACAGCTGGTCCCTTACCTCCTGAAATTGGCCTTACACTTACCTAAACCCCTTGCTTTAAATTGTGCAAAATGAATGCAAAGTGGCTGTAAAACATTTTTCAGTGAAACTTATAGACCCAGGCTGTGAAAGACCTTCTGATTCACTGAGTTCAGAGCTGTCAGGCAAACACATCAATCACATAGTCCCCTTCATAAAGTTATCAAGTCCTCTTTTGAAGCCACTTCACTTACTGCTCTTCTCACTAGAGAGCTGTTACAGAGCTTCATTCCTCTAGTGATTGGAAACCTAGTTGTTATTTCTCTTCTATTTTTTTCCACATGATTTTCTATATCCTATAAATTCTATTTGCTTTAGTTTAAACTCTGGTAAGTACTTGAAGAAAATAATCATGTCTTTTCTTCATTGCAACAATGCAAATCACTGTTGTCTACAAGTGGTGTTTGGACTTTAATTGTGAAATTAGCAGCTGCTGTCCCATTACAGATGTACAAAACTGCTCCAGAGCAGAAAGAGAAGAACCTGTTCCATTAAAATTCAGCAGATTTAGCTCAGCTGACTCCAGCAAGGATGACAGTAAAGGGAAATAGAAGTCCAGCTTAATCTATGATGAACACCTGTGGAATTAGGCCACAGTTATGTTAAAACAATGCAGTTATTAAATACTTTGCAACACATTGTAGATGAATGATTTTTAATTACCAATAAACTTGGGTTTTTAAAAATACCCGTAAGTTACATTTTTTAATTACAGCAATGTGTATTTTAGCTATCACTAATGTGTATTTATATACCACTATTATCAGTGCCATGTCTTTCTTCAGTCAAAACTTCAAGATTTTTCTCGCTTTTTCACTTTGTAATCTAAACTTCTAGACTTCTTTTTCTTCTAAGAATTTCTTTGTCTTATTTTCAACTGAGTATCAATATATATACTGTACAGCACTTAATTTCTTCAGCTTTAAGAGTCTTGAGTGATATTACCCCACAGATATTTCTGCCACACAGTGCAAGAAAAGCCGCTACAGTGATAAACTTTGGAAAGAAAGATAATTCAAACATATTTAAGAGAAGGGCATACTTTTGTCCTTGCTCTGTAAACTTACTGAATTTTACGTTCAGTACTTCCTAAACACATACTTCAGATAACTGAGTGGTGGATTACTCTGCTGATTCAAGAGCATAGTTAGTATGCAGAATAAAGGAAAGCCTGTTTTCATACATACCTTTGTAGCTTAAGGAGACTTTTGATGGTCAGAGAGGCAACTGGCTCATGTGTTTGAACCTGCACCTGCATCACTGTGATGGGAATGACACATGAAGTCTTCTGGTGTGTAGTGTGAAAACAGGGGAGAAAAAAAATAGCGGGGGGGAACTCTGGTGCTTGAGCCTAGTTAGAACAAGAAGCCTTGATCCCATTTTGTTCAGAGAGACACCCTGTACCAAAACAAAAATTCTCCAGCCGTTGCTTCATATTTCCTCCTGACTGTAACCATGTTCTACTTCCCTGTGACACACTCTTACTTCAGCTTTTGAAACCATTTCTCCTCTTCATTAACTGCCTTGTCCTTTAAAGGTGTTAACGTGCATTTTGTTGCTGCTCATGAGTTTTACTCTGACTTCCCCATTCAAAAAGCAAGCATATCTGAGGCATCCACATACCAAAAATACAACATTCCTGGACCACCACTTTCCCTTGAGGATGTGAGTGAATGAATGAATGACACTGAATGATAAGAACTGCATTTTACAGTTCTGTATTGTGCTGGTTTTGCCTGGGATAGAGTTAATTTTCTTCATAGTAGCTGGTGTAGTGCTGTGTTTTGGATTTAGGATGAGAACAATGTTGATGACCCCCTGATGTTTTCATTATTGCTGAGCAGTGCTTACACAGTGTCAAAGTCTTTTCTGCTTCTCACCCCACCCCACCAGTGAGGAGGGTGGGTGTGCACAAGGAGTTGGGAGGGGACACAGCTGGAACAGCTGACCCCAACTGACCAGAGGGATATCCCGTATCATATGATGGTGTCATGCTCAGCATATAAAGCTGGGGGAGGAAGAAGGAAGGGGGAGAAGTTCGGAGTGATGGCATTTGTCTTCCCAAGTAACCGTTACATGTGATGGAGCCCTGCTTTCCTGGGAGTGGCTGGACACCTGCCTGCCAATGGGAAGTGGTGAATGAATTCCTTGTTTTGTTTTGCTGGTGTGCGTGGCTTTTACTTTACCTATTAAACTGTCTTTATCTCAGCCCACCAGTTTTCTCACTTTTACTCTTCCAGTTCTCCCCCCCATCCCGATGTGGAGGGGAGTGAGCGAGCAGCTGTGTGGGGTTTAGTTGCTGGCTGGGGTTAAACCACAACAGTACTCAGTGCATCAAAGCATGTTTTGTTATCCAACAGGGCTTGCTGCCAACAGCATCATTTGGTCTAATACAGAAATACAAGGATGATTTAAAGGGTGGAGGGAATACTAATACAAAGCTAATGTTTGTGAACCCAAGGGTTTCATTGTGAAAGCAAACATGAAGTTTGAGGAAATCATAAAGTGTGCCAAACCCAGCAAATCCCTCCTGATACATACCTGCACTTGCAAATAGAGGAGTGTTTTTTCTTAGACTTCAGTTCTGGAAACACTCATACACAGGGAAAAAATGTTTCCTCGGAGCAGTCTTGTTTTTTTCCCTGAAAATATTTTAGTGGACAAAGCTAAGTAAGCATGAAGAAATGTGAAGAACATGGATCTTTTAAAAAGCTGTCTTGATTCTTCTTTTGTTTATGATGTTGTAAATATTATGCAACCCCACTGGAGTTGAAATAAAACAGGTGGAAGTGACCAGAATAATAAAACCCTCCACAGGAAAGAAAATAACCTTCAACAGACACAAATGTCAAATTCAGCAGATGCAGTTTCTTCTCAAGATCCTCACTGCCATAGATCCTCTGTACAGCACCTCAGGCTGCAAACCTAACACACTTTATTTAACATTAACATGAGAGATACTCTCTGCACTTCCTGGATGCTGTGCAAAGTCAACAGGAAATGTGCAATCAAGAATTTTTTTTCTCCTTTCTTAATAGATTTCATAAGGAATAAAATCCATCTTGGGTTGAAATCCTTGCCCCATTGAAAATCTCCATCAAAGCTGCCACTCATTTCAAGCAACATATAATACCTTACTAGATGAGATTCAAGGTCTCCATGATAGGCCAGCAGCAGGTGCTCGGAAAGTACAAGGCAAAGAATGTAGACACCAGGCCTTGCCCTGGCAAATACCTTTAGTGTTTGGACAAATATGCTCATGATTTCATTAATTTTATATCACCTATGGTTGATCAATCCAAGTTCTCAGGTAAAACTAACCTAACATTTGATCTTGTTAGTAGTTTGGAAGAAAAGCATTGTATTCTTCAGAAATGGGTACAGTATACATTGTGCTGTATTCATTCTGGGAAACAGACAGAACAAATTTTGTAATTCCAGCAGAAACAGGGCTTTCTAGTTCACTCTTATTAGCAGTGAGGAATAAAATGTAATCTCTACCTGAGCATGCTTTATGGGAGAAATTATTTCCTTCCTGCCTTGGACTTTCCCCTGAACCCAGAATCCTACAGCCAGCAGAAGGCTACAGGATGCCTCTTCAGTGCTGAAGTGCATTTGTGTGTGATGAAAGTTTTAAGAAGGAAAGCAAACTAACCTAGTTTGTTCTACGACTTTCAGCAGCCACTGAAGGTTTTCAAATTAATCTGTTTTCAAAACAGATGAAAGAAGGATGTAGTTTTATTTCTTCTTATCTGAGACTTTAAATAAACAATCTAATCTGTTGTTTGAATCATAAACAATTGTCTGCTAAGAGTGACCTTCAGCGTGCTGTATTGAGAAACTTAAACTGCATGCAACATATTAAGGTACTTTTTTCTGAACACAAGGATTCTGTCACATGTTTTATAACCCCTGTAGCATAGAAACTATCAAGCAATGCTAAAGTTTTCAAAGTGCTATGTTAGAGAAAAAAAAAATTGAAATAAAATACATCATTTAAGAACTTCATGTGCTTTCCTCCATTATTATAAAAGAATCAAAACAATAAAAATTTGTGTGCTAGGTCAGTTTAATAGTATGACTACTACAGTTATTTTTCATTTCCATGGAGAAATGTTCTAACCACAATAGAACATTGCACTTGAAGGCATAACAAATCACTGTGCCTTTTCATTCACTCCATTGCCCATTAGTAATTTTAATAATTAGGCTATAAGAATAGGCACAATACAGAAGATGGGAAACAAAAGGGGAATCTATATTTGTTTAAAGATCCTGTGGCTAGTGTGACAATTACTAAAGAACTCCTAGGAAGAGACAGGGAGAAGGGATGGATGGTGAGCTGAAAAAAGGAAGAGATTGATGTGAGTTGGAAGAAGGTTGGTAAAAGAAGGTTGTGGATGTCCCCTCAATGGCAGTGTTCAAGGCCAGCTTGGATGGCGCTCTGAGCAACCTGATCTATGGAAGGTGTCCCTGCCCATGGCAGGGGGGTTGGAACTAGATGATCTTTAAGGTCCTTTCCAACCCAAACCATTTTGTGATTCTATGATTCTAAATGACATCTGGCAATAGTTCCTAGTGAAGGGGAATGGGATCAAAAACATCAGATGAGCAAGTTGCAAACTTCCCCAAGCTACAGACTTGGGGAAAAGTGGCTGGAAAGCTGCCTGGTGGAAAAGGACATGGGGGTGTTTGTCGACAGCTGGCTAAATATGAGCCAGAAGTGTGCCCAGGTGGCCAAGATGATCAGAAATAGTCTGGCCAGCAGGGACAGGGAAGTGACTGTTCCCCTGTATTCAGCACTGGTGAGGCCGCACCTTGAAAACGGTGTTCAGTTTTGGGCCCCTCACTACAAGAAAGACATTGAGGGGCTGGAGCGTGTCCAGAGAAGGGCAACGAAGCTGGTGAAGGGTCTAGAGAATGAGTCTTATGAGGAGCAGCTGAGGGAACTGGGGTTGTTTAGCCTGGAGAAAAAGAAGGCTCAGGGGAGACCTTATCACTCTCTACAACTACCTGAAAGCAGGTTGTAGCGAGGTGAGTGTTGGTCTCTTTTCCCAGGTAAAAAGCAATGAGACAATAGGAAATGGTCTCAAGTTGTGTCAGAGGAGGTTTAGATTGGATATTAGGAAAAATTTCTTCACTGAAAGGGTTGTCAAACATTGGAACAGGTTGCCCTGGGAAGTGGTGGAGTCACCATCCCTGGAGGTATTTGAAAGGCATGTGGACGTGGTGCTTAGGGACATGGTTTAGTGTGGACTTGACAGTGCTGGGTTAACAGTTGGAATCAATGATCTTAAAGGTCTTTTCCAACCTAAACTATTCTATGATTCAAACATCTTCAAGTTTCCATTGTCAAGATGCAAGGGGTTTCCTAAAAGAAAAAGGACTGAAGCAATAGTTATTTGCAATTTTCTGAAGGTCAAGTGAGGCCATTTTGGCGAAAAGTGGGCAAGTGAAGACCTCTGCCTCTCATCATCACATGCATGCAGACCAGGACTGGCTAAGCAGTAGGAGTGTGGGCCTGGCTCGGTCCTCTACTGTGTCAGAGCTGATATGTTTCCCAGAATTTTAGGGAGAACTACTGATTCTGTCTGGAAAGAATCCTTCCTCTATCCTTCATCCTGGTATTTTGCTGTCTGATGGTTTCTGGAGTCAGAGAAAGGCTATAGGAAACTAATGGTGTCTATGGGAATGGACGCAGAGAGACTTTTTCTTACTCTGAGCTGAGCAGGCAGGTAGGAGGTGCTTCTCTCTTCCTATTCACTGTAAAAAGAGATTCATTAGTTATTTTAAACTGGATACCTCAAGTGTAGATGTCTAAGTAAAACCTACACCTCAATTAAAGCTTGGCTTCTGAATATGTCCACAAACATCTGAGTGTTGACTCTGTCCAGCAGTAGGTGCCTCTCCCATGCTCTAGGTCCAAAAGGTCTCACAGTTAATCATTTCTCTGGCTAAGTCTTCTAGGTTTCCTGTCACCTAACACATGAAGTAATCTCTTGGCTACTTAATTGTACCCAACTCCTCTTTTCTCTCGCAAAGTGTAGTTTCGGTAGTAGCAGCTGAAAGGTGTCTCAATCTTGGAAAAAATTCTGAGCTAAGGATCAGAAATGGATGATATAATCCCCATTATGGACGAAGGCATGACCCATGACTTAACATTTTCTAGTGTTTGTTTCAGGTGACTGAAGCATTTTCTGTTGCCTATTTTAGGATAGGGAAAATCATTTCCTAGTTGTGTTTGTTTGCCATTCTTGTTAACAGAGAAAGCACACGTGACCAGCTAAAATTAGAGGACTACTTTACTCATGAGCTTGTAGACAGTGATGTAGCAATCAGACAGGGGGAAGTTCCCCATCTAACTGATTCATGCTCATCTGCCCACTGTTTCTATGATGTATCCACAAAGGAAAAAAAAAAAACAAAACAAAAACAAAAAAAAACCCATGAAGGCATGTAAATTTAACTGGCATAGTGTTGAATAGCTGGGGTCAGAATGTAGAGAATAAAAATTTTAAAATTTATTTTGAAGAATAAATATGGAGGAATACTACAATAGCCCACAGGGACCGTTGGGGAAATTTAAAGATTCTAGCAATGTCTGAGTTTGTATCTTATAAGGGTCTCACTCTGTCCATGAACAACTGAAATAAGGTTCTAGAAGAAAGTGAAGATGAGCTGCTAAGAATAGAGGTATGACATGAAACCACACAGAAGCAAGGGGTTACTCTCAGTTTCTCATTTCACTGAATAGTATAAATGGTGGGAAGAAAGAAATTTCCATGTTGCTTTGTCAGTAGGCTCAACAAGAAGACAGAGAATTAGTTACCCTGTAGATCTGAGTTGAGGTCATGATAATTTGTCATAAATGAACTGTATGTTTAGAGAGAAAATGATAATTTTCAGCTCATTGTTATAAATTTGTCAAAAGGTATAGGTTTTAATTATAATTAGCATTCCTAAATAGCTGCTTGATTCCTCCTTTTGCATAATGCCAATCAATAAATACCCAATGACTAATTGCTGTTCATTGTGCAAAAGACTACCTAAATTCCCATGCAAACAAGCATGCACATCTACATAAGAACAAAACAAATAAAATGTGATTTCTTATGAAATATTCGGTGAAGCAGAGAACACAAAAGAGTATTTCTCATCATTATCTTTGAGTTCAGAAAAGTTCTTATCAGACACTGCACATAATTATGCTTGTACATCTTTTAACACAAAACATCATTTCATTACTGTGTTGTTCAAAAGTTTCACTGCCAAGTCAGGAAGCACAAGTCATGCACTATGAGTGGTCTGTCAAACACACTTGACAAGCTGAGATTATCCAAAGAGTTTGGAGACAAACATAGTTTACAATTGTGTCGTCAACAAGTTTGTGAAGAATGAATGCATTCATTAGCAATCTAATGGTCAAATCTAAGTACACTGCAAGTCTGTACACAGATCATTTCCATAACAAGGTCATTTAGAAATCTCTAGTCTGGGCATATTTGTGTAACTCTTCTCAAATCTACAATTGAGGAAGTGGACTGGAAAAAATTATTTGAGAACTTGACTAAGATTCACAGGGGGAAATTCAACCCAAAGATTTTTTCTTTCGACCACAGAAGTCTGGCATCCTCACTAAATGCTGGTTAACTTCAGAAGTCCTGGGATTTCTCAGGAGAGAAGCGGGGCTTTGAATGATTAGGTTGTAATTGGAGGAAGTGCTTGCTTCACTGTTTCATATAACACAGGTGCATATCTATTGAATTTTCTGGACTGGGTTTTAATGAACAGTTCATTGGCATATAATTTTTTTCTTATTTCTTCCTTGCTGAGTTTTTAGGGAGAGTAGAAGAAGAAACATTTGTTATTCTTCTTCAGAAATGGCAAAGACGGACAATCTCTATGTATAATTCCTGAGGTGAAGAGGTAGCAGCTCTCTCTCTCCTCTTGGTTTCTTATGTGAGGGCTTGCTGTTTGTCATACTTACACAGCGGCTGCAGAACTAATACTGACTCCATTGCTATAGAGATGTAGAATGGTAACACAGCAGAAAGGTGTCCTCTTTTTGATAATAACTAAAATACTTTACTCCAATGAAAAATTAATTTAAGGAATAGAAAATCTATTCAGCAAATAGAATATGGTATCATACTTCTGCACTGTTACTGTGATTGCCATAATCATACTCACATAACCTCATATCTTTCAAAATCTTAAAGAAACATGAACTAATACATGTTCAAAATATACTTGTGTATTGGTAAATTGAAGTGAGGAAAAAGGAAAATTCACAATGTACAGATGAGGGCTATATAGCATGTATCTGTTTTAGCACAGCAGCAGTCTGATGCTGTCATGCCGTCACCATGCTGGTATACCCAGTTAGCTCTCTGCTTGGTCCTCTCTCATTCCCCAGTGCATTTGCTTCTACCTAAACTATTTTCTTGGGAATCAACCTGAGCATCGCTTTCTGGTCCTGCATTACAATTTGTTCCCTTTAACGCATAATATTTTAATATATGTTTTAACTCTCAGAAGTGCTGCTCAAAAGAGAGATGATGAAGCTCTAACAATGTCTCTGTTTACTTTGTCATTGTGAAGACATAATATGATGACATCATTCAAAACGTCCTGTGGGAATACCACGGAAGATTGGTGAGGAGGATTGTAAACACACTCAAGGGACTTGCAGCTCGGGTGTCTAAAAACACATATATCATACTAATTGTTGTTTAGCTTTGAGTGCTTGGTAGATAGAATGTCTGTGTTTAGATAACACAGACCTGTGAGAGACTCAGAGGCACCTTATTGAACATCCTTGAGATTCCTGCCCTGCTGTGGGAAAGACCATAGCACAGTGGAAAAGTATGTCTGTGAAAATCCCTGATATATACAGGAAAAAGCAGAGGGCTCGAGATCTTTTCTTTCTTCTCCTTTTTTCTGGCTATCAAGGACCAAGCTCCGCAATGCCTGCATCCCCACTTGCATGCCTCTGCCCAGGTGCTGCTGTAGAGATCCCCCAGGTTGTGAGGTATCGAGAATAAATTTACTTTTTGCATTTTATCCTTGGTTTTGTAGTTGTCTCTGCGTCCTGCCTGTGCCAGTTCACACACATCCATAAAGTGACATGCCTAGACTTTTTTTCAGAAACAACTGAATAAAATACCACTGGATGTAGTTCAAAAGCAAGGCCCCTTTTGTTCGGCTAGTTAATGCATTGCTATTATTATCATCCAAAGTATATGAAATAAATCTGACTATTTTGCTTCTACAGATAGAATAATAAGATACATATGCTGAGCATTTTTAGGGGGAAAAAAAGTTTTCTGAAAAGCCAGTCTTAAAAGCTATTTCCTCAAGCCACATAGTGAGTCAAAATCCTTCTGAGGTCAACCTTCGTTGATCAGACTAACTAGACCATAAGGCAAAACTATTTCAGAACAGTCAGTTTCATTCTCACTGCAGAACAGGAGCAAGATTTCAAAGCATTTGGCCAAACGCCAATTTTTTTTTGCCTGTCCATTAAGCAGAGTATAACCTTTTCTCTATGATATGGGTAGACTCTGAGCAGTGGTCCATATCTTTGTCACCTTAATTTTACATTGAAATGCATCATTACCTTCAGGCGACAATGAATTCATATTAAGGGAAAAAAGTAAAGAAGACATTTTGTGTCATTCTGTTTAAACAATAACTGAAAGTAGATTAAAGTAACTCTTGAGGATCTGATGAAGAAGGAAAAATACTTGCAGCTTCCTTATATCTGCAGACAATTTTCCCCATGCAAAGGGAATTTCCAGTGTTAATTTTTAACTGGTTTGGATATACTTAGGACTACTTGTATGACACTATAAACAAAGGCAAACTTCCTAGACTAGAGAATAAAATATTTGTATATTGATACTGATATTTTTGGAACTTTCCTTATATGCAGTGATACAGACCTGCACCAGTAAGAGGTGAATCAAACAGTCAAAACATCTCTAAGGAACTCAAGGGACGTGACACCTCTGAACTCCATTTAACTGCAAAGTGAGGACACTGATATCAGAATAACCACTGTTTCTGAAGGTGTTTGCTTTTCCTGTGTGTTTTTGTAAATCACCTGTCTAAAAGACATTTTGAAATGAGAGAATTTCTTCTAAGAAAAGTGATAAGAATCTTCTTGCTATGTCACCTTCTCACGAAAGCACTGCTGAGGAAGGACAACTTGTTTCAGTCATACAGGGCATAAGCTCCACAAGAACTTCAAGTGCCACCTGCACCAAAGCCCAAATCTAAGTGATCTAAGAAAAAGCAGTGCACACAAGTCCTTAATTGTACGTATGCTTAAAGTGTACATAGTATACTTAAAGGTGATTAATATTCAGCATGAATTTAATCTGTGAGTCTTTGACAGGCAGCAAATAGGCATAGCATTGAACCAAGCAGTTCCCACTCCCAAAGCAGTGTCCCCAGTGTGTCAACTTGAATACTGCCTCTCTTCTTCCTCCAGCTGCTGTCCTCTCTCCTGCTACGTCCTGCAGAGCAGGGAGATCTGCAGAACCAGGCAGGGCATGCTTTGCCCTCAAGTCCTTCAGATACACAACTCATCTTCCACCCACAACAGGGGAAGAGAGTAAATAGGCTTTTGTGTGACATGACCTTAAAAGTGGAATTCTACCAGGATAGAAAGGAATCCTCACGCAAGGAAGTAGTTTAATGGGAAGACATTTAAATATGTTACATAAGTCTTGGAACTCACACAAATTGTTGTCAATGTTTAGAAACACATATGTGTAATATGCATGAAAGAAAACCTTTCAAAGGTTGAAATTCTTACCTAACCTCAGTCTTACTCATCTCACTCCATTCTACATATGTAAGAGTTTGGTGTCCAGTCTAGACTCCATCAATAGCCACTACTGAGAGAACAAGAGATTCAGAGGGTCCTTCATCACACCTATTGTGCCTTTTATAACAGGATTATTGGCTTCTTGGAAGTGACTGTCCCCTTTTATTTGACCATACAGAGAACCTGATGAATGAGATATGATGGATTTCAGATGACTGAAGTCTGATGACCGAAATATTTAAATTACATGTTTCTGGCTCTTCTAGTAGGTTCTCTTCTCTTGAACCAATTGTGTTGGTTTGAATGTCACAAGGCAATCAAAACGTGCATTAAGGAAAAAAACAGAGATTCCTTTTGTAAATATGATTGGGCATAAAGGGGTAAGTGAGAATGAGAGAAGGACATATCACAAGCATGCTAAATCATGATGCATTCTTGCACTATTTGCTAGGAGACAGATACCTTATGAGAATCCGTTTACCACTGCCCTTGGAAAGCAACCCATGGCAGTTCTCTATGTTGAGGGAAAGAAGTCTTTAATTAGCCTATATAATTTTAATTCCCTGCAACCCTAGATGTTGCTAATACCATAGCTGGGAATATAGGACCGGTTGACTTAATATGTACAAGGGATTTGAAAGAAACCAATTGAACAGTGAAGGGTTATTATTCTCTGGGTTCAAATTACAGTAGTTTATGGTTGAACTGTTTACCTGAGTACAAGAACTGCCAGCTAAAATTCAATATTCATTTTGCTACAACAAGGGAGCCTTTTCCCTTTTGACAGATGTCATGTTGTGCTAGGTCATGTATAAGGATGTGAAGAAGAGGAAATAGGAGACGATACTCACTGAGACGAAGAGGAATTTTGGACAATGGACTATGTCCCACAGCTCAGTCATCTACCTCCTCCCAGGGAAATCTTTCTACTGATTGTCATAAGATCCTTCCCAGAACGATGATGTGGCAAACCAGGAAGTGTAAAAATCCAAACCCACTTGTGTGCAGTGGTTAACAAGCCTTGCCACTCAGCAGGCACATTCACATCAACCTTCAGTCAAAAGTGGGGTTTTTTTCACCAAGGATTTTTTATTGTGATACATGCCAAATGGTTGAAAAACAATCAGTTTTCAAGAATCCTTTTAGGAATGATTTTTACTGCTTTCTTCCATTTCCTAGCTCAGCTCAGGAACATGTTTATCTGCATGGAAAGTTTAGGGTTATTGCACATATTCTCAGTAGCTGTCTTTCAGCTCCCGATCCATAGTGCTGCTTCATCTGACCAAAACTATACATTTCATTTGCAGTACTCACCATTAAAACATATCCCTTCTGTCAAACCCTTTTCCAGATGTGTTCCTGATTTCAGGCCAAATTAGACTTTCCCCAAGAAAATTACTTCAGGGCCGGTACCCCAGGAAACTGCAGTCAAAAACATAACAGAATTCAAGGACAAAATTTAAAGAAACTCTTTTCTTTGTGCTATGAAGAAATTCGAAATAGATGAACACAACTGTACCTTTTGGTCTAAAAATCCTAAATTCCATGGTTTTGGTTTATTACAATATATCACAGAAGGCAGAAATTATTCATCTGACAAACAATGTAAGTTTCTTATGAAAGCTAAACTATACTTTCAAATCTGATGTTAAGCCTATTGGATTTTTTTCTTTTGTTATGACATGATCTGTTCAGCAGGATAGGATAGCTCATGAATTCGACCATTATTTTGGACATGTTCACAGTATAGAAATTTTTCAGCTCAGAGGAATTCTACCCTTTCTATTCCACCCTTGAGTAGAATACAGCCTTTGTATGGCAAGTTGCACTGAAATGGTCCCCATGTCAATGGCTAAGCCTCTCTCCTCCCCTGTAATACCTCAAACATAAGGTACTAACATTAATCTTAGTCTAAAACTGGATGAATAATTTTCTGAGGCTTGGCGTGAATACTATAATTATAGGTAAATGGAATATATGAGTGTCCTTTAGCAATATTAGTCCTCATTTTCAAAAAGAATCTACTTAACTAGTGAGAAAAACATATATGTCCTCCGGAAAATTAGCTCAAGAAGAGCACCTTTCACTGCATAACATTCTGGAACAAATCTAAGTATTTTGGAATATATGTAACATACTGGACAAAAATCCAGAATGCAGAAGAATGAAGAATTTATATACAGTTATTTTTGCTTCAGAGAAAAAACAAAACAAAACAAAACAAAACAAAACAAAAAAAACCACCAAACAACAAACTGTTGTTATGACTACTTGCACAGTGACTTTACTGAAATCCTTTCAATTAAGTTCACACTCCCCTTTACAATATTATTTCCTTCTACCTCCCTTTTAGGTGAGAATGTTTACTATATAATGTTGGGAAGGGATATTTCAATAAACTGTATGATAAGCAATGTGTCAGCTCTACAGGCTGAAAGTACTGAAATTTAGCAAGATCTAAAAGAATAAATCCATATTCTGCATTTGGTCCAAGTGTCTCAGGCTTGCAAAAAGATATGTGAGCTCTGGCCTTTTTTTTTTTTCAGTGTTTTGTCATCGGATTTTCATCCCTGTTTCACAGTTTTTCACACCTCTAGGATCTGACTTTGCAGGCCATCTGTGCATAAATCTTTCCTGCAAGCCCCCAATCACTTCAGGATTCTCTTTAACATTGCAGGAATGTTCCCAGCAATATGTGAATGAAGTATCCAAACTAAAGAGTCCATTTAGTTTTACACAGAGTTTTAAGACAAAAATTAAGACAATTATATTAAGATCCCTTTGTTGATTTGCTAATAAATAACAGTGTGGGAATAGTTACAGAACTGCTTATTTGAATCAGCTCTTTCCATGAGATTTTGATCCAGTTCTTTGAAGCAAAAAGATATACACACTTTCATTCAGTTTTGATAAAATTCACAAAGTACTTAAAAGTAAAGAAATACAAAGAGTTTTCTCTGGGATTAAAAATGCAGAAAATGCAGGATTTGAAAGAGGAGGTGGGTGGCAAATGTAATGAGTCAAAGGAAAAGGTTTAAATGTAGTATTTTTTCACATGTACGCTTTGCAGAATATACTGACTCCATCAGTCAGCTATTATACTGCCTGTAAATTGCTTCCATTATAACTGAAACAAAATCATCATTATTTTACAATAGCTGTATAGTCATGAAATAACAAGCAGAGCCTGCTGAGACCACTAACATGCTGCAATCATTACTACAGAGCACAGAAAAGGAAAAAAAGGTGTTCCTCGGCCATTCACATTGCCTGCACACCCATTATTTTCTTAACCTCAGCAATGTTCATAGTCTTACACATAGTTCATAGGAACAATGAGCAAGTAAATTAAATAAAATTAATTTTTTTCCTCTAGATTTCATTTGCCCTTTTTCTGACTCTCAAGAACATACAAACAATTATAAATAGAAAAAAGTCCTGCTTGGATGTTAACGTTCAGAGACATCTAAAGGACACTGTCAGCCTGCCACTGTTAATCTGAATACCAAGCACTCCTTTCCATGCATGCAACTTTGAGCTTGTGTGTATTTCACATAAGATTTTTCAGTATACTAGCACCTGTGGTACTGCAAGAAAATGATGCGTGCAATGTATATTTGGTCGAACAAGATAGTAACTGAAAAATCCCTCACTTGCTTTTGTACCACAGATCTAAAACTCAGATACTGGAATTCTGGTTATCTCGCTCCTGTCTTCCTGAAGCCCAGCTGGCACTTAGAAATGCACCTCCAGTTCTCCGAGGAGAGTGGTAGATAAATGAGTGATATCTTTTAACTTGCTGTTCTTAAAAGTTTACTGTAATGGAGATTCTGAAGCCTCACTGAGCAATCTGTTGCAACCTCAACTATCCTGGTGTTAGAGCATTTTTTCTACCTGCTAAGCTAAATCTATTCACAGCAGACACTTCCTTCCCCTTTGCCACTATGACCCATATAGCTGTGGGGTGGTATCACGTCTTTGTTCAACCCTCTCTTCTCTAGAATTAGTAGCCCCATTGCCTTGAACCTTTCCACAGAAGTTGTTTTAAATAACATTCCTGTGGCTCATCTCTGTGCTCCCTTCAGTTGGTCCCCACCTTTCTAGGTGCATGGTGCACAAAACTATATGCAAAACTTTCCTCAAGGACATATCAGCACTTGCTGGAACAGAACAATGATTTAATTTGTTTTACTTCCGGGATGATGTTTCCCTTTTTCAAAAGAGTAAAATATTTTTTTTCACTCCCATTCAGCTTGTGATCAGCTATTAACTAGTTCCTCATCCTGCATGGCACTGCAATATTTAACCACAACCACAGCACATGATTTCAATTCCTTTTTAAACTGCACCCTGTTTTGCTGGGTCTTGGAGCTCATATGATATGTTTCCAACTTAAATGTGTATCACAGTCGGATCTGCTGTGCACCTGCAAATTCCAGAAGGCTTCACCGCTTCTATCCACCATACCTGTACGTCACATGAAATGCTTTGTTAAAAAAGTCTCTAGTCATCTTTGTTTCCTACCTCCAGTATTTAAAATAATTTTAATACCTTTTTGTTTGTTTGTTTGTTTACATGTGTGAATCCTTATGTCTAATATTAATCTATTACCTACCCCATGAGTAACTGATATGCCCTTCTGTTTATTTTGAATATGGACTTAAGAAATAACTTACTAGGCAAAACCTCAACAAAACAGATACTCGCTTCCATGGATTTTAGCTTCCTTGGGTTATCCTATGCAGGATGCTGACATGAAAACCCTGTTCTCTGCTCCATATAGAAGAGTAAGCTGGGTAATTCAAGTTCACTGAGTTCCCATCATTCTAATTTTTAATAAAGTGGCCAGACGGAACTTGGCTAGGTCTGGCTGGTTAAGATTTGATAGCATAGGTAGGTCTAGTATCATACCTTCTCATTTTAAGCATTTTCCACAAATCTCAAAGCAGAATTTTAGCATCATATAAGAGCAGCACTTAAATTCACAACAGCAAACTAAGCCAAAGCACTGAGAGGGGAAATGAGTGATACTACACTGACTTCTTAACAATAACTCAGTTTAATTAATGGTTTCTAGAGACAAAGCAACGTGCTTTTGCTGGTAGAAGATAATATCTGTTCATGCAAATTTCTTCACGTGGGGCACTTGTGGGTGGTATTTTTTGCTTCCTCCTAAACACAATGATTATTCATTCATTGCACTGGGCCAAACGTTATCCCTTCTGGAGCTGGACTTAACAAGCCTTGACAAAACCAGTCATGAACTCTGCTTATCTTCTTTTAGGGCTTGAAAATTTCCAGGGATCTCCTTTGGTCAGGTCAGCACAAGCCAAGACAGAACATCTTTACAGAGGGGTGTTCATGTCTTTTACAGCCCAGGAGAAGCTGGCAGCCCACATGCAGCAATCAGAAGCTACAGAAGTAGCTAGACCAGAAGTAGTCAACAGCTGCAGAAATGCTGCCTTTTGGATAGCTCTCCTCAAGACCAGGCTCAAGGCTGGAGAAGCAGCGGGTTTGCAAACCCAGCACTGTGTACTCTGCATCTGAGCACAAGCTGCTGGTGGGCAGTCAGCCCCGTCCCCTCACCAGCTTCCTACAGAGCCACATACACCCTCCAGGTCAACTGCTGAACTGTTCCTTGGCTGGGGACCATACCTGTGCTCTGGTCATCAGTAACAGAGGCACACAGCAGGGCTGAGCTTGTACAGGATAATGTGAGGTCCACAGAGGAAGCAAACATTGCCAGTTTTTATGATAACTTTTAGGTTTTGCCAGCCTTTGTTTCAAGGCCATATTGCCACATTTCATGTTGACTAGCTGTCTCATTTTTGCTAAAATTGTATCTTTTGTATATTGTTGTTTTATGATCTCTTTCCTCATTGTGCAGAGTTCAAAGGGTTTAGTCACTCCTACCAAACTTACACACACCTCATATGACTTCAGCAGCTTTTTTTAAGGACATATTTGCTATGGTGTTTGTCTGTCATTTTGTTCTCTCTTCAGCAATCATAAGTTCATTTATCACTATAATTTTGGATTTAATAATACTTGATCATCTCAAGCACCTCAGAAACCCTGAACTAGGTCAATATACAGTATGCCTTCCACTTCTATGGTTGCCCTTTTAAAGGCAATTGAGTCCACGTTCATCTGTGCAACTTTAGTCATCTACAGGCTGAGATTGCCAGCCAGTGTGAAACTTGAAATGCTAAGATAAGAGAGTTTGAGGGGGGAAAAAAAAATTTAAAAATTGAAGGAATCAGCTTGCTGTAGTAGGCCTTTTAGTCAAGTTATTATTAGGATGAGAACAAAAAAAAAAAAAAATCTGTAGAAGACCATTAATCGGAACAGGATTACTGATATGCTGTGCTGCCTGGACAAGACAAGGCTGGTGTCATAAGCCAGAGTTCAGTGTGCTGTCTAGATCTGATGAACCTTGAGCTGAATGGCCTGTGTTGTGGCAGAGGGTGGAGTAGCAGTACCAGCTAATAAAGATTAAGTCTGATCAGTTCTCTATGATTGGTGCTAGTTCTCCTGCTCAAGGGAGGCTCAGGAGAAGTGCCACAAGCCAATGTGCCATTATTTGGAAAAACAGGGGCACACAGAAGGGCCAAATGTGATAGTATCTTAAGCAAAGCTACAGTTTGGGTTTTACATGTATATACATTCTTAGCCAATCCTTGCTTTCTTTCCTACTGCACTCTCTCTTCCACTTGTTATAAAATTCTTGCCTGCCACTTCTGTCAGAACAGTAATAGCTTCAAATGTCTTATTTTCTGTTACAGTGATTTCATACCAGCTATCAACTCTTGTAGGATTCTCTTCTTTCAGTCCCACAGGGATGTACTCTATAATTTTTAAAAGCTAATGTAACCTCAACTGTTTTTTCCAGAAATCCAGCTGTTGGGAAAAGAGGCTGGAAGCTGTGAAGTAGCTGATTAAAGTTCTAGTTCACACCACCTCTAAGTACATCAGTCTGCAGCTATAGCAGATCTAGCCCAGCTGAGCTGTGTGGATTGCTTGTCCATCCTCATCCACTCTACAGCATAGTAATGATGCTGTACTGTGCTCTGCTTGCAAGGTAAGCATAATTTGAGAAGAGTTTAAAGTATTCAGAATGTTGTATTTTAAAAAAAAACCCCTAAGAATTCTGGCAAAATGCACCAGCTTTTGTCTGGCCTTACCACAAGACAGCAATTATGCTCGTTGTCAAATCAGAGTAGATACCTGGTTTTGAGAGTGCAGGTCTCTCAGATCCTGTTCCTACAAATACAGAGACTTTTTCTGAATTTCCAGCTATCTCAGTCACGCATTCAAGAGCAGCTTTAGCTGTCTGAGAGATTCATCTGTTAGCTAGTTACTAACCTTAGTCTGAAACATCTCCCATCCATAATGGTGAAATGAAAGCTGAATTTTATTGCCTTTGCTAATGTTC
Organism: Strix uralensis; assembly: GCF_047716275.1. NCBI lineage: Eukaryota > Metazoa > Chordata > Aves > Strigiformes > Strigidae > Strix > Strix uralensis. Next base: position 123,334,626 of record NC_133973.1, read on the forward strand.
AAAAGATGTTAGTGGCAGCAATGTAGCTTTGGCTAGTACAGTTAAAGTAAGCAAACCTCCCCCCACAGAGAAGATATAGTGTAGTCTCATTGGGTGATGTTGGCTAGAAAACTGCTGAAAAAGATACACTCATATTCAAATGGGTTGGCTTCCCAGTTCACTGGGGAAGTGGGGATAGCTTCCTGATCTCTGCAAGGATGCTTACATACATCACATGATAGCTAAACCAAGTGAGGCCACCACACACTTCAATTGGTAAATCAGTAAACCCGCGTGAGGTTGCATCCCTAAAATGGAAACTGGCATGTTTCAAGCAGATTCATCATTACGGAAGTTTTTCTTTCCACATTTAACCACAAAATTTTTGCCTTTAAGTGTAGGCATGTTAAAATATTTTCTCTCAACAATTTCTGCTCCTATGTATCTCCAACCATTAAAGTCTCGCTATTCATGTAGCATAATATTCCCTTAGCTAATTCTACAAATACTGGTGTCACCAAGAGCATGATGCATTTGCTCTTTTAAGATCTGGCACTATTGTCTCTATCAACCAGAGGAAAAGCCACCCTTGCTTGACATATTATTGAAGTGACTCCTTTTTTTCTCAGGATTTGGGAAGTTGTCATAATCCAGAGTGCAATACAGACTAACATCCTGCTGTGACCTAGGTAGAGAGCACATCCCTGGTGCAGCACCTCTGGTTTCGCTGTACACAAGCGATGAATTTAAACTAATTGTAAACTACAGAAAACCTGGAATTGTGTAAAACTTACTGGATTTGCTTTTTTTTTCTCCTTGTCATGGTACGGTCGCTGATCTTTTATGGAGTCAAACTCCTTCCATGCTTTGTAGAGCAATAAATGACAACTACCTCCAGAGCAAGTCAGAGTAACAGCAGGCCGGGACAGGTCATGTTCTGATAGAATGCTGTGACAAATTAAATCTTACTGCAAAGGGCTGTTTATTTGTAGCAAAAAACCCCTAGGCTAGTTTCTTCCTTTCATAAGAATTTAAACTTGCATTATGTAAAAATGCAAACTTTAATTACAGTAAACTTTTGGGACCCAGAGTGAGGACTGGAGAGACTCTTCCTTTAATGTGCAACCTTCTTTTGTTACACATTAATGTAAAGGATAGTAAAGGATTAAAATACACAAAAGCCTATTGTTCCCGACCTGTGATCAGGCATGATCACCTGGCAGTGACAATCACCTCTTGTGAAAAAGTAATGACGTTAAGTTGCTTTTAAAGGGCCAGGGTGTTTGGTGTGCCTCCAGGAGTGTTTCACTCCAGACCAGGAGCGTTTCTGAAACTAGTCTCCCAAACGTCTGCACTCATTGCATTTGGGTTCACACTGGGATCGGTGTCCCTTTCAGAGGATACTGAGCCAAAGAGCACACCACCCCACTAATGGACCCTCAACCTGTTGGAGCAGACCTGAATCTGGAGCAGCTCCCTCCCGGATGGGTTCTCAGGCCTCAGCACCCGCTGTTTCACCATTTTACTCCTTAATATAGACATAGACTTTGGTGCCCGGAAAAGAGTCTAAGCAGACTTTTGGCAGTGACAAAATTGAGATGTGAAAATCCTCCTTCCATTTTCTTGCCCTGAAAGCTCTCTAAGTCTAGTGGGTTGACCTTGGCCAGCTGCTAGATGCCCACCCAGCCTCTCTCTCACTCCCCCTACTCAGCAGGACAGAGGGAGAAAATAAGATGAAAAAACTTGTGGGTCAAGATAAGGACAGGGAGATTGCTTACCAATTATCATGATGGGCAAAATAAACTCAACTTGGGGAAAATTAATTTAATTTATTGCCAGTTAATAACAAAGTAGGATAGTGAGAAATAACGACAAAACTAAAAACATCTTCCTCTCTTCTTCCTCTTCTTCCCAGGCTGAATTTCACTCCTTCATTCTCAACTCCTCTACTCCCTCCCTCTCATCCCCCAAGTGGTACTGGGGGATGGGAGCTGGAGTCACTTTGTAGCACTTTGCTTCTTCCACTCCTTCTTTCTCATGCTCTTCCCTTGCTCCAGTGTGGGTCCCTCCCACAGGATAGAGTCCTTCATGATTTTCTCCAATGTGGGTCCTTCCCATGGGCTACAGTTCATGAACTGCTCCCGCACGGATCCTTTCCATGGGCTGGAGTCCTTCAGGAACAAACTGCTCCAGTGTGGGTCCCCCACAGGGTCACAGGTCCTGCCAGAAAATCTGCTCCTGCATGGGTTTCTCTCCACGGGCTGCAGGTCCTGCCAGGAGCCTGCTCCTGCATGGGCTCTCTGTGGGGTCACAGCTTCCTTCAGGGCATGTCCACCTTCTCTAGCGTCGGATCCTCTCCGGGCTGCAGGTGGGTCTCTGCTCCACCATGGACCTCCACGGGCTGCAGGGCACAGCTGCCTCACCATGGGCTGCACCACAGGCTGCAGGGGAATCTCTGCTCTGGCACCTGGAGCACCTTCTCCCCCTCCTTCTTCACTGACCTTGGTGGCTGCAGAGCTGTTTCTCTCACATTTTCTCTCTCCTTTCTCCCAGCTGCTGTGCAGTGTTCTTTACCCTTCCTTAAATATGTTAGCACAGAGGTGCCACCAGATCACTGATGGGCTCAGCCTTGGGCAGCGGCAGGTCTATTGGAGCCCTCTGGAACCAGCTGTATCTGGCATGGGGGCAGCTCCAGGTGTCTTCTTACAGAGGCTGCCCCTGCAGCCCACCCGCCACCAAAACCTTGCCACGTAAACCCAATACACTAACATCTGCCTACATCCTGATTTAGATGTCTTACATGCTTCCTGGTTCTGGCCTGTAGCCTCCTCGGCAGGGTGAGAACAAAGGAAAATTCCTTTCTTGGAACAAAGAAAAATGAGAATAAGGAGAGGGGAACAAGGACAGGGCTTCATTTAAGTAATGCTTTGCCTGAGGTTGAGTTATTTCCTTACAAAAGGCAGGAGGTTCTATTTACAGGAAATGAAATGATGTTTAGACATTAAATTTTTAGATGAATACCACAGTTCTTTTTAAGTGTCTGTATTAACATATTTATTAAGCTTTTCACAAATTAGACACTGTCAAACTCCTGCTATAATCAGTTGCAACCCCATCAAGTCTATAGCTACTACATATACTTTGTACACTATTGTAACATACTCTTGTCAAATATTGTTTGGTTGGAAGCAGCTCTACTAGTTTGGTAAATATTATATAATTTGGAGAAGAGACCCTCTGAAAGAAAAAAACAAACTGAAATGTAGAAAAGCAGACAGGATAGAAAAATAAATATTAGACCATAAGAAATAAATGGCAAATAAAAAATAAAAAAAAGGTGAGAGGATGTTCCCATGCTCTATGGATCTCCTTGAGGCATTGATGCAAGAATTTTTATACTGTTTTCATGAGGCAAACATTTTTTAATGGCAAATTTACTACATTTAAATTATTTTTTCATCATAACAGAGTAAAGAGAACAATTAAGGGGTCTTGTAGCTATATCTGATTGTATTTTTTGCAGTTTTGTGGAAAAATCTGAGATAAATGCATCACAGATGGAGCCAGGAGTACTATTAAAACATGCTGTAACAATAAAAGGGGCTTTTATAACTAAGGATGGCAGTCTGTGGGGTGAGAAAGAGCACACTTCAGGTGTCTGTAGCGTAAGTAGCAACATCTGAACTGCTCAGCTAAGTGCTCCCTGTGGCAGACAGTGGTCAATAGGCAGGTACAAGCCACAACTAACCCAGACGACTTTAGGAATCTAGTTACATGCAATAAAGCCCAGTGTTATCCTTCAGCTTCAAAGAAATGGAGTGAAAAATAGTTACTCACATGGGGTTTGGTTAAGCAACCACTCAGGCTGGTGAGCAGCTACGTGAATAACTGTTCTAAAGTTAGCAAGGCTTCTTTGTGACTCACTCTTCACCACCCAAGTGCAAGCAGACCTTATTTGGTTGTGCAGATTTTTAATGATTGTGTTGCTTTTTAATGGTGCCAAAGTCAAAATCCACCATGTTGGAAAACTCAGCATAACTTGCTTTGTGTGAAGCAGAGGCTGCAACTCTGATCAAGGAAGGAAATTTTTGGTGAAAGAACATCTCAGTGGTATAATCAAGTTCACCAGCAAGGTGATGTTACTGTCTTTATACTCAGTTACTGGAAATCAGACAGAGGAATAGAAAAGAGGATCTGTCTGACCAGCAGTCAGCTTCCAGCCATGAATCAGTGCTGCGAATCAGGAATCATTTGAATAGAGACAATAACATGAGCCTACCTGACAACTCTAGGGGGGGAAAAAAGGTATAAAAAATTTTTTTACCTATGTGTTCACATATGCCTTGTTTTAGTTTTTTGCAATCCTCCTAGCTGAATCTCAGCTCTCTCTAATATACATGAGGTAAATCAAGCTTCTGCATTGGTCTCCTGTTGACTGTGATAAAGTTCAATCTCACACCTTTTATACCAGAGCATAAAACTTTGGTGGTAAATCTGTAATTCCTCTGGAATTGCTTTATTGCGTGTCAGATTACAATGAAGTCTATCTACTGTCTGGTGTTTCAGGGCTGTTTGTTTAATTTTTTGATAGAAATAGGGTTTTGCAAATCAGACTAAATGCAAAATTTTGATTAACGTTATTTATACTCCCAGAACTTTTTCCAAAGACCTATACAAGTCCATGAGGCTCAGCAGAGGTAAAGGCACAAGAAGGTAAAGTCTTGCTGTGTCTACCCTGCCTTTCAAACCCTGGACTCTGTCATCACTGAAGACCAAACTTACCATGCTGTCTCAGAACGTATGGACATGTGCAGATCCTCAGGATGAGTCAGGAGAAGCTTCAGACATTGACTGTTCTTTAGTTTGGGTTACATTGAGCGTGGACAGACGGAGCACAGCATGGCTCCCCCTGAGGTCACAGTGACTCTGCCTGCCCTTGCAAAGCCATTGCGTGCTCAGTCTGTTTTAGATTGGAATCTGCTGCTTATCACAGAGATTTGCTGCAGGATTACAGGCAGTCTGAGATTGCCTTAGTCCAAGTAATAAATTAAAGGTTTCCTACATGAAGGGATATTGTTTTGTCAAGACAAGATGTACACAGGACTTTAGATTGTGTCTTGACTCAGTCCTTTAAAGACAGTGTTGAGTCAGACTTACAAATGGATGGGGACAGCCAGCTACAAAAAGGGAATTCACAAATTAAAGGTGACTATAGGAGGTTATGCCGCTGCTCCTGCCCAGCAAGGTTTGGATTCACACTGCAGTGAAACACAGCTGACTGACCTCCTGCCCCCTCCCTTCCACATGACCTGTAATGTGCTGCTGGAGGAAGGAAAGACTGCGTGCACCTAAAGGTTATATCTTACAACTTCAATTTAAATTGAATAAGCAAATTATTACATGGAAAATTTTGAGAGATCCACATGTGTCTGTTAGCTGGAGGAAAGAGAGACTCCTGATCATTGACCAAAGGAGCAGATGGATTAAAAAATGGAGGATGTCAGAACTAACATGGGTACGTAACATTTACAGGAATGCCATTTCCCTTGTGGTTTAATGCTCAAGATTATTATTGTAAAAACTTATTTCTATTTACATCTTTCTCCCACACAATATCCCAATTAAACTGTTCTAAGTACAATGTAATTAAATGCAAAGCAATTCTAGGTACTGTAAGAAGATAGTAAATCCACAAGTTGAGATATGTTAAGTTTGATTGCTTAAGTATTAGTAACTTAGATGTGTTAGTTCTTGTCACACTGTGTTGAACCTGAACACCTAATCACTTCCTTGGGCCTTTCTTTCCCTAAAGCAGTGAAATGTGAGGTAGATCTCACTGGGAAATAGCTCAATACACCTTGATCCAGACAAACAAGAGAGAAGAACTGGATTGCCTCTCTCCAGGGATGGGCTGACGCAGAGCCAAGGGGCCCTGGCAGGACCTCAGTGCCCAGGCTGGATGGCTGGAGGTTTTTACCCTTACACAGTCTGCAAAAGGGATACATACCCCTCGATGTGCCAAGGGACTCCTTTGAAGAGAGCCCCCTCAGGGGTAAAATCTATGGAAATGGAGTGCAGAAGCCATGGAGATGTGCCTCCCTCCACAGTCTAGCCCGCAGCCAAGAAAAATAGCCCATAACAACCATAAGGGGACTTCAAATTTGTGTTGCTCAGAAGCCATTTTGCATCCAAATGAAGCTGAGACGAGGAGGATGAAGGTTCATTTTGTGGAAAAATACCAGGAAAAGCAGGCTGTGACTCACTGGGCTTAGCCTCAAGAAATTGCAATGCAAATAATTTTACTCTGTAGAAATATTTGCCATGTTTGAATTTTATTTTTTGTTAGTCAAATTGAATAACCAGGTAATGGAACAAATCAAATCCTGTGTCCTGGAGACCATAAGAATCCAGGTCTACCCAGTTTGGTAGGACTTTAAATACAATACTGCATAATTCACAAGTGACCCAAACAAAATATTTCCCAGGAACTTTTGGCCATTCTATTTGCTTGATATTCACTGTAGTAGGTAGACACAGCCACCAGCTAATCACCCACATCATAGCTGCTCACTCACTCCCCGTGCATAGTGGGATGGGTGAGAGATTAAGAATAGCAAGAGAGAGAAAACTCATAGACTGAGATACAGACAGTTTAGTAAGTGAAAGAAAAGGGGGAAGTGATCCAGAGGCTCACCACCTCCTGCAAGCAGATTGATGTCCAGCCAGTCTCCAGGCAATGACTACCTTGGAAGATAACCCTCACTCCACCTTCTTCTGCTAGCCCAGTTTTATTGCTAATCATGACATTATCTCATATGGAATATCCCTTTGGAGAATTTGGGTCAGCTATCCCAGCTGACCAACCTCTTTTCCACTCAGCCTCTTCCATACACTGTGGGGGCAAGAGTGTGAAACAGAGAAAGCCTTGATGCTGTGCAAACACTGTTCACCAATACCCAAAACACTGGTGTGTTATCAACACTGGTTTAGCCACAAATCCAAACACAGCACCATACAGGCTGCTACAAAGAAAGTTAACTCCATCCCAGCTATACACATAACATTCACAAAGACATTTGAGCAGCTCTTGCATTAACTCCCCTGTTGGCTGCATTTGGGTTGGGCAGAATCCAGCTGAGCCTCCTGTCCAAGTCAAATGACCAAGGAACAGTGATCATTTACCACTGAATCATTCAGTTCTACTTCACTTTTTCATCCCACTCCTGTCCAAAGGAAGCTCAGGTCTTAGTTTCTATATATGTATTTTTCTCTAAACCACAAAAGCTCTGATGCCCATCAATGACCTCCACATAGGACATAGTTTCATGAAGGACCCTTGTTCACAGCAGGGTTACTCACCTCAGAGAATGCCACAGTATAGACATTTCAGTGGCAATATTGTGAGTCTTCTTCGTACAATTTTCCATCATGGAGCACTTTTATTTTCACTGTATGACTACAGCAACTTCTATTATTAAATATCTCTAACAGCATTTCTTCTGATCTCCTTGAACTTTCTCTACACAGCCCATACTCTCTGGCATAGGCACAGGTTCTCTGCTGAATGTAAATTATATGACTATGATGTTTGGGCAGGAAATTATTTTTCCCAACATCAGTTTTTGTCATTTAAGATCAAGACAAAGAGAAAGAAGTCTGTAAAATTCACACAACTAAATCTAGAAATCAGCATCTGTTTCCTTTTGATATTGATCTTAATAGAATTAGATTGCTTCCTGCTGATTTTGAGCCCAAAGAAATGAAAATTCTTTTCACAGAAAGTTTTTTATTTCAGTTCATGCCCAACGTTCATCGAAACCCTCTTTTTTGAAAAAAAAAATATAAATAAAAGGAGGGGACTTGACAAATTTCCAGCAGAAAATAAAATGGAACATGACGCCTGTCCTTTCTCAGCAAGCTCTTGTGTTTAAACTCTCCGTTTCAGTTTTGCCCATGGTCTAGTTAAAGATATATGTGAGTTGCTCAATAGTCTGTCAACTGGAATGGGGCTCTGGAGGCTTTCAAATTCCTCTTGTGCATATGAGGAAATAAACAGTACCACACAGTAGAGTCATAGAGTTCAAAGTGCTTTAAACACATCCTCATCTCCTGCCACCCAGACCCTGGTCCAGATCCTACTTTACTGCCACAGTCAGACATAAAGTCAGTGGTTGAGGAAGAAAAAAATGAACCTGCTCCTAACAATAAACCAGCTTTTTTTCATCAAGCTTTAAAGTTTGGACATTGATAGATTTCCTGTAAGCCTAGCAAAATGTACAGAAATGACCACATTGCAGATATCTGGGCTGTTTTCAGTATCAGGTGGAAGCACTGTTCCTTCAGCAACTGTTTCAGACATCACTGTGTAATGTAGTCCTCTACTGCATAACTCAGCAGTGTTTTGGTAGAGATCATCTTCCTCTGAAATCAAAGTCTTTCTTGTCATGTCAGTCAGAAGTACATTGGACTTAAGCTAGTAACCCACAAACCCTTCCATACATGTTCAGCTATACCCATATAAGATGTCCTATTGTGAGAGACAGCAATTGTCTTTTCCCATTTATGCACCTTTCCCTTCAGATTAGAGGTAATATGGTCACAAAACTGCACAGCCTGAAAAAAATCACAAGCCAGCCTGTGGACTGGTGTTTCCAGTCCTCAAAAACTATCACTTTCAGTGATAGTTATGGAGTGAAGCTGAGACCAGTGCTGGTATCAAGGCACCAGGGAGGTTGTGGCTGCCCTGCTCAGCTTTGGTTTTCTCTGCCAGTGCTTCATGGATCTCCGTTAGATTACATTGGTACAGCTGGAGGTAGAAGATAGCTCCACGTTTCTTAGGATAAGCTCTTCACTTTTTTCCTGAGGACTTTCACCCGTTCTTGAAAATTATGTTTTATATCTAGTTCTCCAATATAAAGAGACTCTCCTGAAAGGCCACCTCATTTGGGAGGAAAAGGACAAAGAATCCACAGCCTCCTATTTCTAGAGGGCATATTTAAAGAGCTCTCTTCTGATCTCTGTAAAAATAGCAGACACCTCTTTAACTTCACTGAACTGGATTTCCTGCAGCATAGCACACCTCACAAGATAATTTGAATCAGAAAAATTACTTAGGCAGTGTTGTGCATGCTTCCTAGGAAATGCCAGTAGTTTCATTGACACAGCACTCCCATCCATCTCATCTGTGCCTCTGCATCAACCAAAAGGCCGTTGCAAAACGCTTTTGTGTATAAGGAACTGGGGGAAAGCGCAGTAAGAAGTGATTATACAGTAACTGTACTGATGAAGTTACAGAAAGTGAACTTCCCTATGACCCTGTGGTTTCACTACTGGAATAATGTGAAAAGAGAGAGCCAAAGCTGGCTACTAGCCGTGACATGACATCAACAGGGAAGTCAAAGGAAAAATTTGTTTAACGTGCTTTCATTTACTTCTTAGAATAGTGATGACATTACATTAACACCACCAAAAAGTGATTCACATATGTAACTGCCTCTTGGAGCTATCAGGATCTATATAAGCATTTTAGCTGTGGTCTTGGGAGACAGAAGCTCAAACCCTTGCTGGCGTAGCAAGGCTCCTTGGCAAGCTGGGCACTATGCAATACCTCCTACTTTGTGCTGCCATCCTCCTACCTGAGAGTCTCGCTTTTCCAGTACAATTTAAACCAGAATCATGGAGCGACACAGACTTAGAGAAAGTAAAGGTATGTTACCAGGGGGACCATGTAACTGTATTATGAATAACATGATCTTTGATTCAGCTTCTACATTTCTTTCCTATCTGTTTTTATTATCTTATCTTATATTACCAGAACAGTTTTTGCAGAGGTGATATAAAACAATTTAAACTTGCTGATTAGCTTACACACCCTAAGTCTAACTTACAAAAGAGACCAAGTTCCAACTTCTAAATAAATGGGAGCATGTCATTTTTAAAACATCTCAAAAATATTATGTAGACTACACAGGAAGGCTGTGGATTTGAACGCTCAGTAAATCGTGTTTACTTAAAAGGATTGCTTGCCTACAGTGTTTCGCTGCTATTGCAATTCTTTTTATATATGCTAATCTATATTACCAAAAGAACAACATTTGGTAAACTGAAATAGGAATTAAAAATACATCTAAAACTAGCCATGACTGAAGGATGATGAAACAATTCAATCAAATGTAAAATGCAATTACCAAAAGATCACAGATATATGTATTAATTTTTATTTTCCTTTTCTTCTTCCAGGCATATCTTGATAAATTCTATCCAGTTCCTACAAAAGAAAAAAGCCTAAGCTTAGAAGAGAGGATTAAAGAAATGCAGAAGTTTTTCCACCTGACCGTAACTGGGAAATTAAATGCAGAAACAGAAGAAATAATGAAACAGCCCAGATGTGGGGTCCCTGATATAGCAGAGTACAACACATTCCCTGGAAATCCAAGATGGAAAAAGACACATTTGACTTACAAGTTAGTGATGACTCAGGTTTTATGGGGAAAGGGGTTGTTTTGCATTTAACTATGTGGGTTTCCTTCACACCCTAAATGACCTTAATCTGTTTCCTTTTGCTGCCAGGATTGTCAGATACACAACTGATCTACCCCAAAAGAAAGTGGATGATGCAATTAGGAGGGCTTTTATGGTATGGAGTGATGTGACTCCACTGCAGTTCCAAAGAGTATTCAATAGACCTGCAGACATTGTGATTGCATTTGCACGTCGTGGTGAGAATACCTGTCATTTTTAAAATACAATGGTCCATATTTGACTCAAAGCATGTATTTTTATAGCTAGAGATTTAAGAAAGAACAAAGAGTTTGGAATTATTCTGAAATCTGCATAGATTTTATCTTTTCTTTATCATACCACCAAATTTATATGTTATGATTCAGTTTTACTCCCATGAAACCATTAGAAAATCCTTTTATAGTTACAACTGTGAAATGGAGGGATAAATCAGCTCCAGAATGAAACACCTAAATTTAGATCTTCAAGGCTCTGTCTGCCTTGACAAATAGTGCAAACTAACGGGAACAGATCTCTAGAGCAAACCAGCTGGTTCTGGAGATCCAGCCTCCACAGGCTGGATTCCAGCAGCTTCAGGCAGGTTTACTTTGGTCTAAATCTAGTCTGGTTCCCTGGACTAAACAGTCTTTGGCAGCTGGGGTGCATAAGGTTTGGCCATGCTGAGTATCTTCTGGTCGATTTTCTTCTAGGAAGAATCCCATTGGTGCACTCCAAGATTGCACCAAGGTGCAATGGTAAACGCAGATGACCAGTCGAGTCACTTCAGAAGCTCACTTGTGATCCAGACTAATACATGAATGTAGCCATACGTTTAACTTGTGCCTAGCACCTGAACTAACTCAACCTAGCCAAACTAAATGCCTACTTTAAGGTTAACTGACTTGTTCTCTAGATCCATTGACAATATTTACAAGATCTCCATTGAATATACGTGAAGATTAGACACCTGGCTTACAAGTAGATGACAGCATATAAACACCAAAATGTCCCAAGATCATGCTTCACTGATGGGAAGCATATTATATTGCCACAAAGAGTTGACTAATGTGCTAGTCAAAGTGAGAAAGGATCTTGCAAGCTGGAACGGTTTTTAATCCTTTGTCATACACCAGGACTATGTCTCTTCTGCCTGTGTTAGCCCTGCCCCAAGGTCCATCCACATGGTCTGGGGGAAAGGACACAGAATGGCATTTGAGTCCCCAAATACTCCTCTATCAAGTCAGAGGTTCACTAAGGGATAGGGGGAAATTTCCAGAGCTGGTACAAATATACCATCCTGTCAGCTCTTGCCCTCAAGTTGGGAAACAGTAACATTCCACATGCACTGTGACAGAAGTAGGTACCGTACCTCAAGGGTGGGAACAAATGAACTTAGCTCTTCAGGAACATGGTTATATATCCCAAACCATTGTCCTCCACTAAAATCGGTACAGGTGAAAATGTCTACAACTAATGTTGCCCAGCACTTTCCAACACTGAAAACATTCAAGTGCTTATAATGTTGTCAAGCATTAAGTATTAATTCTGAAATAATCCCTGACTGCTGCCTCAGAACCACATTCCTGACAAAGGCTTATAAAAAATGTTCAGCTTTTTCTGAAACAGCCTGAATTATCAAATACAGGTTTTGAACTCAAGTCATGAATTTGGCGAGTGTTTCCTAAGCCTTGCTGCTATTCTAGGATTTTTTTTTAAGGATTGGTAATGAACAAAACTATCAGAAACAAGCAACATGCTTTAATCTGCTGAATTTAAACATTACAGCCAATGCCATCTGATGATATTTATTTCTTTTCAAATGCAGAGCATGGTGATGGATATCCTTTTGATGGAAGAGGTAACACACTAGCTCATGCATTTGCACCTGGAGAAGGACTTGGTGGAGATGCTCATTTTGATGATGATGAAAGGTGGTCAGAGTTCAATAAAGGTAAAACCCACATGTCTGTATGAAGAGGAAAGGCAAATATTGTACATTTTAGAAGACAGCCATAGGAAATGCTTTCCATAACTCTTCGTGCTTCAGTGCCATTTCAGTAACAACATTTCTGTTCTTTTCAACTACTTTTCTAAGTACTTGTGCTTCATTATCATTAACAGCTACATAATGCCCATTGTATCCATATTTTAAAGCACTTTTCACAGGCTAAACAAGGACTATGACCATCTGTTTTCTACATAAATTACAAAAAGGTAAAATGACTTGCTTGTAGGAATAAGGTTGACTAAAAGCAGAGTTAGAAAGAGACTCAGGGTCTTTAGATGCGTATGCAAGGGATCAGTAATGTTTTTATTAAAATATTATAGTTCCATAAGAAAGTTCAGTAATAACTGATCAAAACACTGAGGTTTCATTCCAGGGGAATGAAAGCGATAAATTCTCCTGCTACTTCAATTATTTGTATGCTAAAAAGAAATGCCATACCTTTAACATACTTTTCTATGTTTCTGTGCTGCAGAAGTTAATTTGTTCCTTGTTGCTGCTCATGAATTTGGCCATTCTTTGGGACTCGGTCATTCAAATGTCCCTGAAGCTCTGATGTACCCTGTCTACTCATATGTGAACCCAGCAACCTTCAGACTTTCAGCAGATGATAAGCGAGGAATTTGGAAGTTATATGGTAAATTCATGATGAGATTTGATTTTCAAGATAAAACATACTGGGGTACAGGTTTCACTACTCTCCCTGATTGCAAGAGCCTTGTCACATTACCAAAAAGAAAGAAGGGGAACAAACTTGGGAAAAACACATTTCTATATATTCCATCCACTATAGTCCTTCTGTAGCATGTGATGTGCCCACTTCAACCAAGAAGTGACAGAGCAGCAGCAGTGGCCTGGTGTACTGTCTTCCTGCACACCTACATATTGCCGAACAAATTCTGAGGACCTTGTTCTGCAAATGATCTGTTTCAGTGAGTGGGGCTACTGGCAGGGAAATGAGAGACTGTGCCACTTACCAATGGGACAGTTCAGTGAAGGCAGAAACTACTCAGCAGTAAGAGTGGAGCATAATCAGAATTGACTCCACAGGGTAAACTTTGCCAGGTTTGCTTTTCTTTAGGCACCACCTTCCTCAGGGCATGCTAGAGAAACACTAAGAATAAAACGTAGTTGTCTGCATTGTCCATTTCCAGTACACAAAACAGTCTCTATGTTTTGTCCTTCTTTCCTACAGGGAGAAAATCATCAAACTCTTGAAGAAAGTGCTTCAAAAAAACCAAAGAATTCACATCCGATTGTTCTGGTGTTCCAAAACAATTTTAATTCTGCAGCTAATTAAAGTGGTAAACTCCTGGACTGCACTTTCTCTCCCTGAATTTTTACACTGATTTATTTGCACTTTATATAATTTCACTTAACAATTAAAAAACCCCCAAACTTGTATACTCTGTTGTCTAATGTTTGGCTTTTCTTCTGGCATTTTACTGGGGGATTAAATAACTCCTGCATCTGTGATAGACAGACAGACAAATATCTTTCTAAACAGAGGTATAGGTACCTAAAGAGCCTGTGCGCATTTACTGCTGGAGTTACAAACCCTGTTTCTGGATTTCTTTCTGTTCCCATACATGTCCTGGCCCTTCCCAGTACCTACTGCTACTTCCTCAGAATCACAGTGTGCTTCTCATGCACCTCACACCTAGAGGAGAAGGTCTCCACAGTGCTTCCTTCAGCATGGGATGGGATGCTTTCCCAAAGGGAACAGCTTTTCAACTTTGTGTCCTCCTTTGCTTGCCAGAGAAGCAGATTTGGGAAGTAGTGGAGTAGGATTCCCATTGCCCACTGTGTTATTCAAACATCTCTCAGGTATTTTGAAATTTAAAAACAAAACAAAACAAAACAAAGCAGGAATTCTTCCTTCCTTTGAAAGACTAATCCCACATTGTCAGAAAACCAAACCAAGCACAGGCAGGCATAACCCTGGAAACACTAGGATGACCTCCTGGTTGCTGGAGCTGGCCAGTTGTCCTGGGGGTCTGAGCTACTCTCTCCTGCAGGGTGGGATGCCTGTCTTCCTGCCATAACCGAAGAGCTGAAATGACATGGGAAAATGCATCCATGATTTTCAGTCCCAGGAGAAAATGGCTATGACTTTCTGACTCCCTGAGCAAAGAAGCATCACCTGAGAAACTTCAAAGCCTCCACTGGGCTCGGTCCTTGGAGCAGTTGAGAAGGGTGTGATGAGAATAGCTTACTGTGAACACAGGCACTTGCCTACAAACACTGGAGATTTTTTGCATATTTAGCAGGATAGACTCTTATGGGACCAGTTGTTTCTCCATTAGGAGGTTTTTATGTTCCCTGATGGGGAGAGAAGGCTTCTTCTATCTCAACACATTTGCCCAATGTGCACAAAGGTCTAGTCTCTCTAAAGCTTCACAGCATTTCCCAGCCTTTATCCAAAAGCCTTTTCCAGTTCAAGAGTTGCTGCCTGGTGATGCAAGGGCTCTGAATCCACATACAACTGGGAAAAAGTTTTGCTCAGCCCCACATTTAGTGCAGGATACCTGAGAGAAGGAAGTCTGCTCATGGGCAATGTGGGACACAAGAAAGTGGTGGCATCTTTTGCAATTCAAAGGCCAGGTGGAAAGGAAAGGCAATTCTAATCTACCTATACTTGGAAGACTCATGTCCTGCTCTCTCAGCTACCAAACATAAACATTTCCTAGGGTAGCATCTAAACATTAATACACTTCCCAAGGTAGGCCTAATTCCCAGTCACATTTCTGGGTACCAACTGACCTCTGGGGTTTGGTCCTCTTGACTCCCTGGAGCTGGAAGGGATGTGAAACAAGTTGTAAGGAATGAAGGTCAATTCCTCTCTGTCACATCCGGAAACTACCTTTTCTTGATTTCCTTCTGACCTTTTCTAATCACGCCCTTCCTAGCTGACACTTTACCTTCAAGGTACTGCATCAGAAGAAGGATCTTCACTATCCATGGGATCCCCATTGCTCTGTGATTGCCTTGGAAGTGCCTCCAGCAATGGCAAGGGAGCAATCCTACAGCCACCTCCACCATAAGGAGAGGGAACAACCAGCTGAAGAGGGGAGGAGAGAGAATTAGAGCTCCAGACCCACCAGATGGACAGCAGTTTATTCCATAAAGAATTCCTCTTAGTCCAGTCCATCTAACCTAATAATATCTGCTACAAGAAGCAGCACCAGATGGTAGGATGGCTGAAATAAGTCACTGGCAGACATACAGCGTGTCAAGGATACGTAAGGATAGAGTAGGAAGCATGGTTCCTTCAAGTGCTTACCCCTCAGAAAAGTTTCTCATCTCTGGTAAGACAGAAGTTTGAAAACAGTCTTACCAGTTACTAGCTATTTCCTCCACATGAAGCTCAAAGATGAAGTAGCTAGTGCTAAGTGAAGTAGCTAGCGCTAGTACCTGTCCAGAGGTGTCTTGGGACATGAGAAAAACAGGAAGTCCTAGAACAGAGGGTCAGATCCTAGACTGCATTAAAGACTATGAAGAATGGGACTAGTGAGCTCCACAGCCTCTGTGGATGCTCAACCAACTTGCATCAACCTGGGGGGTCCTGGAAAGATGCAATGTTGACAGAAAGTACCCTGTTCTCTTGGCCAAAGTCCTGCCAGGGAACATAGCACAAAACAGAAACACACCATACTCTTTATTGAATTCAAGTCACTCACTGGTGCTTCTTAAAGAGAAAACAGACATGGAAGACAGACATCATCAGAGGAAACACTGCAGAAACAACCATTCCTAAGGACACATGGGACAATCAATGCACCATGCTGGAGGAGGCACTGTACTGACAAATGAGGAAGGCATGAGAACAAATACTTGACTGAAAGTTTCTCAGTGTACAATTAATTTCTGCATGAACTGAGAAGAATGGGATAAGACTCCAGATATGTATTCCTAGGAAGACTGTCCTGACAATGGGACACATCTGGGAGACAGCTTCCGGCAAGCACATTGAGTTGACTGGCCTGCAGCAGGGCCAGCACAAGGTGGGAGTGAGGCACCCTTTGTGTCTTGAAGAAGGTATCTCTGAGAGGCAGCAGCGCTCATCTAGCATCTCCACAGCATGTGAAATAAAGTAGGAGCCAGGATTTTTGTCCTCAGAGAGGGCAAAGGTACCACTGTTGAGCTGTCAGTAGCATCTTACCTCTTGCTGTGCTCCTGCTGCACTGCCACTCGCATACAGGACCTCTCCTTTGGGGAAAAAGGCTGCCTCTGGCACATCTCACCCTGCTTACTAGATGTGGACTATGCAGTATCTGCCTCCATCTAGTGGTACAGCTAGGCAAACTGCACTGTCTTTACATCCTGTTGTAAAGTGCATTTTACCCGTTCACAAGCCCACAGCAGTGACTATTATATATCCTACCGTTAGGGGAAATCAGGGACAAGAGCAAATTTAGCAAGGGTGCTGCTGCCTCTCCCTTCTTCTTCACTTTATTCTACTGCATTCTGTGTAAGTTTTTACATGGTTTAGCTAGTACGTATCTGGGGACATCTAGCGCATTATATCAATTAAACAGCATCTGCTCCTCCTCTTCCATACAGAAGAAGAAATGGGTAATCACATAGTCTTTTGTTTTGGTAGAGCTTTGAATTTTTGTTTGCTTGTACTACTGTTCTTTTAAGTAAAAATGTATTTAAATGCAGCTTTGCTGGTCCAGATAGTACAAAGAACAGCAAATGAACTCTCAAATGTGTTAACATTTCTGATGAGTCCTTCACCTATCCACGTGTAGAGGATAAGCTTTACTCTTGTTTTAAAAAAGTCATGGTTACTATCCTAGAGAAGCTATTATTGGGATTTACCCAGTCATTCAGGTATCCTGAGCCTACTCCATCAAACATTGAGTGATATTCTGAGAGGGCAAAATCGATATATGCGTGATAGAAATGTGCACAAGAGGTGCACAGGACCTGTAGGAAAATATTAGTTTTAATTCACACTACACTATTGATTCTACTTCAGCTGCTGTCTAATAAAAGTTTAAGACAAAATATACATTTGGATAATTTTAATTATACCATTCATTAACTTTTCTTTCTTTTAAGAAGTGCTTTTAAATATAATTGTCTTATATAAATTTATCTCTTCATATAGATGTATGTGGAGATTAGATTTGATTAGTATAAATTGAAACAGAATCACAGGTTAGTTATTTTATTCATCTGAATAAAAGCCCAATGTTATGCTCTAGCTTTTTTTCATTATCTAGATTTAAAATATTTATTATTTTATAAGGTTTTGAAACAATTTATATCTGAAGACATTAAAAAAAGTGATGAAGCTTGCTGTTTCCTGAGCCATCAGAAATACTGCAGGAAGAGTCCTCGTCTCTTCTCATCTGCCTTTGCCAAATACAGCAGAAACAGCATTTTACTCAAAGCACTAGCAATTTCTACAGTTTAAATACATATCATTTTGAGGTGAGCAGGGGAGATTTACCAATCCCCCTTTTCTAGTTTTAAGCCACTGCTTTTTGCTTTCACATTAATCTCTTTACATAACATCCCTCTTTCTTTTTAAATATTTTTTAATTACTGTGTCTGCATTGTGTCCTCTTCTCATTGATGATTGTAACAGTGTTTGGTTATGTTGGGGTAATGCACATTCAAACACGACCTCAGTCCTTTCTTTCAGTCTACCATTTCCCCTACCCAATGAGGGAGAACCATCTTTAATCCAGAGCTTCTCTGTGAAATGTCCTTGGGATTAGTTTCTTCTGGAATCCTGGAAATGGAAACATTTAATTATACAAAGAAAGCCAGGTTATACTGGGCATAAAGACACTTTCATTTATCTTTTAATTTATTCATTTCACCAATGAACAGCCTTCCAAAAAGAGAAACAATAGTAAAAAATTATAAAGACAGGAATGAAGTGAGATGGCTAATTTGACATTTCGAGGATGGACAAAAGTACTAGATAAAACATCTAAAGGTAAGAAATATCTATTTCAAGTACTCAGCTACAGGAAAATGGTCCTCCAACACATGAAGTGGCAGTAAGCCCAGCTCTAAAGTTTATATAGCAGCCTCTAATTCTTCATTTTCTGTATCTCCATGTCTGAGATGAAAGAAATAAACAATAGAGGTCATCCTCCCAGAGCTCTGTTGTTTTGCAGTGAGGTATTTCTGCACACAGTGTTAAAGGTGACATTCAGTGGAGCTTGTCTGATTTCACCACATGAGAATCCACTCCTGATGCTGTAATATTCGCAACCCTTTGCTTCCAAAAGGACCATCATTCCCGAAGAAATTCCTTTTATTTTATAATCTGAGTACTTAAAGTTTATGTGGTTCAACTACTGTCTGGACAAATTCATGGTGAAAAAAAAATCATTAGATGATTTGTCATGAGTTCCTACCTCCTGGACTTCCTGACCTACAAATTACTAAAAGCTAATAAGTTTTTCTTGGGAATTACTACTGTATGTTTGTCTTATTATTATATTCTTGTCTAGGTGGTCCTTATGGTGAACCAAACACTGAGTTACACAGCTATACTTTTTGGATCCAGTATAGTCATCCTTATGTTTGAGGTTTTTTTTTTTTCCTTTCTACCGATTATATCCTTAAATCAAACTCACTTTTTCAAGCTTTGCAACCTGCTCAAGTGCTCTCTCTTGCACTTTTTTTGCAAGGTTATTTTGCCAACCTTACCTTCATCCGGCTATTTAATAACTGTCTATATCACTGCTTTCTGAATATTTCTCCGTTCTCTTTCTCATTTATATACAGTTCCATCCAGGGCTCTTTTTCCTTCTCAGATGAATAATAAAAATATATATTTGCCTTTACTGGCTGCACTTTCTAAGAGAAACAAGGGTACTGCCCTTGGCAGCCTGTCGCCTGTGATGCATTCAGATCCAGGGAAAACCCTGCCATCAGGCAGCTGAGCTCCCACTCCAGCTCTGTGCAGGAACTGGGCCTCGCACAAAGGCTCCCGTTGTTTCAGCTTTTAATTCTATAATGGGGCTTAATTGCTACATACTCTAGATGAGAGCCAGCAATACCTGGTATTAACAGGGGAATAAGATCTCTGGTGAATAAATTTAATGACATCAGCAGCAATTCCAGCCTTAGCAATGCATAATAAAGCTGCCACATGTAAAAAGCTCACAGATATGTGATGGGAAAGAGCTGATGAGCTGCAAAAGTATGAAGTATGGCCTGTCACAGTACCATTCTCTTGACTTTTCCTTGATAGTGTTAACTGGAAATTTCATCTAATTTGAAGATGCTTTTTTTTCTCTGTTTTTATAAAATTACATCTTCAACAAAACCCGCCTCAAACAGGATATTCTTAATGGTCTAATTATGTTTTCAGTTTCAGCAATGTCAATCTGAAGTATCTGTATTGACGTCAATGGAATTATTTGGGATTTATCTATAAGAGTAAAAATGTTAGCAAAGGACTAGAGAAAATATTATCTGTTTTGATTATTGTTACAGCAGGAACCACCACAAGCCAGAGAACTACAGATAATCACTCTTGGAAAACACTGAGGAAAATTATTTGGGGGTGGAAATTGTTAACTGTTTTCTGTCAGCCCTAAAAATAAAGTTCACAGGCAATAAAACAAGAAGCGTAGAGAAAAGCAGCAGGCTGCTCAGGGATATACGAAAACGTGGAAGCCCATCCACATCAGAACACCAGAAAACACTAGAGGTCTTCAGCTTGGCCACATGAAGGGATCTGACAGAGCTGATATACTGAGTATAGTGAGATATGCATTATTTCTTGTAACTCAAAAAGTAAAGTACTCCCAGTTAAAAGTTATGGGAGATTTTAAGCTAGGAAGGATGTACTTTTTTTTATGCAGCAAATAACTCAGTTGTGGAATTCACTAACATACGATATTGACTGACAGCAGAGACCCAAATTCATAAATGGAGCCTGGAAGGTTTAGATATATTTATGTAGCCTAACAGCTATTAAACACAAGGGCGTGGTGGCAAATTGTGGCTCACTATCTTGCTGAATACCAAAGGATCAATCTAAATTTACTCAGTTTTGCTAACATTGCAAATCTAGCATCTAGCTGTAGACAAAAGGAAACACCTTGTCTGCAAAGCCAGGAATTATTAACTTAGCAGTTTAATCAAAGAATCACTATTATTCCAGATGTAATTAGTATAGGAAAAAAAAAAAAAGGGGGGGGGGGAGAAAGAAAGAAAGAAAATAATACTATTGCAGAAAAAGTCTCAATAATGATATAGCTGAAATAGTACACATCCCACTATTTACCCTTTCTCTGCTGTTGTGCTCATTCTTCCCCAGCACCACTGCATCCTACAGTTCTGAGCATCAGTCTGAGGAGAGCATTACAGTGAGTCACCAGTGTTCCCAGTCCTCCCCAGGAGCTGATGATGTGGCTGATGGTTTCTCTCCCTTCACTCTAGAGCTCACCTTTTGTTGCACTAAAAAAACCAAATTCTATTTTTAATAAACGTTTCAGTTTTCTACTCAATCTGCTGAGTCCTCTCCCATTCATCAACACCCTTTTTAACTTGTAGGCCCTGGAAATGGATATATTCCAGCAGTCATTTATAATGTCAAATAAAAGGCTGAAAAAAACAGAAAACCCCTATCAAATCCTCCTGCTCCTTTCTCAGACATATATTTACATAAGGATTGCATTAAACATTTTAGTTACTGCCTCACACTGGAGGATCATGTGCAATTAGTTATCTACCAAGACTTATAAGTTCTTTTCAGAATCACTGTCCCACCATCTAGCAACACCATCCTACCCAAGAGGCCATGTCAGGGTGAAAGGGATCTGTGGTACTACTATGGGCTTTCTCTAGATGGAGCTTTGCACTCAAAGCAGAGATATCTAGGAGCAAAGTAAGGTGGTGCTGAAAAAAGTTAGTATTCAACACCAATCTACCCAGTTCGAGCATGAATTACAGAACACAGTATATTGCCAGAGCATGTGCCCACTCCACTAATTGCTGTTTGTTCAAAAATTCTGAAGATTAATTGAAGTCTCTAATGTTAAATATCTTTTATTTTCAATTACAGGACAGTGTCATGGTAGCATTCTCAGTTACATACTACTCACAAATAATTCACTCAGAGTTCAACCATTACTCTAAAATCAATGGTTCCCCAATAAAGAAACAATTTATTCTTTATGAAAATGTGCTTTGCAAAAGATCAAACACAATGTTCTTGTCATTTGTGATTGGATGTGGGATTGGGAAGAACCTGAATCAGGACTGCCCCATCTTCCCTTGAAGGGAATCAGCCAAATGACACAAAAATTTTGAAATCACTAGAGACAGGCTTTAACACAAAAATAATAAATTAGAATAAATAAAGGCTTCATTTAAAGAATGCGACCAAGGATGGATGCATTCTTTCTCTGCTTGTACTTTTAGGAGCAGTTAATCTCATCCTAATGAAGAGGTCCAGCAGAAATCAAAACACAATATCCTAAAAATGTCCATTTCTCTCCATTGGCTAGGAAGACAATTCTCTTTGACTTGACCTCAGATGTAGATCTCTTCAGTGCTTGCTGATGTCTAGAAATAGTTGAAATGAATTCCACCCTTCCAGTCTGGCCTAGTTTCAGCTGGGATAAAGTTAATTTTCTTCATAGTAGCTGGTATAGTGCTGTATTTTGGATTTAGGATGAGAATATTGTTGATGACACACTGATGTTTTAGTTGTTGCTAGGCAGTGTTTACAATAAGTCAAGGCCTTTTCTGCTTCTCACCCCACCCCACCAGCGAGGAGGCTGCAGGTGTACAAGAAGTTGGGAGGGGACATAGCTGGGACAGCTGACCCCACTGACCAAAGGGACAGCCCACACCATATGACATCATGCTCAGCAACAAAATCTGGGGGGAGAAGAAGGAAGGGGGGGACATTCAGAGTGATGGCATTTGTCTTCCCAAGTAACCATTAACATGTGATGGAGCCCTGCTTTCTTGGGGATGGCTGAACACCTGCCTTTGTACCACATCCTAGAGCTAATGAGTGCTGGTAATACAAAATCTCGTTCATTGTATTAGACAAGGAAGCTCAGAAATCCTGACCCTGCTAAGTGTCAGATGGGAAATCCTACAGCTAGACAGAAAAAAAGAAAATAAGCTGCTGCTGAAAACATACATTCACAGTTTTTTCATTATAATCAGTCTTTCTTTCTCATGATGTAAACAACAACTCATAGCAGTTAAGGATGAAAGGGAAAATTACTGCAAAATACATTAAGAGACTGCCTAGTGTTACTTTAATGCTCCCAATGCTGCTCTATTTTTTTAGTACTTGGGGGAAAATGCAGTATGAACTGACATTGCTTTAAAACATTAACACTAGAAGAGTATACAGGAATGGTGCTTTTGTTGGTACTTGAGCTTACCAGAAATATTTTTGCCTCAAACTTCCTTTAATATTTTCCAGTGGTTCTGAATGTTCACATTTCCTTTCAAGGAAAGAGTGGTAGAAGTGGGAAAGAATCATAATGTGGTGAAGAAGTGGTATAACTTTTCCTCTCTAGTCATATTATTTTCTTCATTCCTACCTTCAGTGCCAGAAATAGGAATGAGGATTGATTCTTTGCATAAAAACATTTAAGCTGTTACCTCTCAGGAATGAGAAGTTAGGTAATGATTTGAGCAAAAGTCAAAATGCTGGGACAGCACTAATATCAGCAAAATACTCTTTGAAATGTACCTTAGCTTAGCAAACAAAACTCAACCATTTAGAGTTCTCCTTGAGATAATTTTCCAAACCATTAGATGTTTACCCAGTCCTGATGTAAAAAGATCCAATTTTTATTCATCAGTGAGTAGAATATCTTATGATAATAAGGAAAATATTAGTTTTATAAGAAGCCAGAATGATCAAGGGAGAAATCACTTCTATTACTTCTGTTTGCTACAGCTATAAAGCAGAATACTGGTATCGTATCACTAGCAGGCTAGTTCAAACAGCTCAGAGTTCACAAACATTGCAAATCATGTTCAAGATGATAGATAAATAATGGTCAGTACTTTTCACTGAGCTATTTGCTGCCACAGTACAATGTCTACAGCATAGAAACACTTTGAATGTGGGACACTTTCTTCATATTTTGGCTTAACATTGGGTTTTGACAAAAACACACTACAGTGCTTAGGGATCCAGCATACCTACCACTTAAAGCACTAATCTTAACCTTTGCATGCTGTCTTCCTGAGATTTTTATTGCCCTGTTACCTCTTAGCTTTAATTTGTGTTGTAAATCTTTCAGTTGTTAACTGTGTTTTCATCACATTTATACAGTATCTCAAATAATTGGCTCTCAGTTATGGTTTGGCCTCTTTGTTATTACAGAAGAGGTAGCAGTATAAAATAATATTCTCCTCTCTTCCCCAAATTAATTACATGCTAGAATTTGGGAACGCTTACATAAGTGGTAATCAGATTTCTGTTTATATCTCAGTTACAAATGTGACAAATCTTAGACGTCTTAACCAAAGTTCTGATGTGTAACAATCACTAGCAATCTAGATGACAGTCAAGAAGCTGTCCTAGGTCAGCTAGGTCAGCTAGATGACAGTCAGAAGCTGTCCCTGGCACTAGTTTATTTAACAACCTAAAAAGTCACCTAGCAGGAAGTTGTGTGAATATCCTGGAACTGTCAAGTCAGACCAAACACACTGTTTCTGTTCAAAGAGGATCCTGTGTCTGGAGCATTTTTGCCAATCTGATACTCCTCCAGGCAGCTCTACTTCTGCACTTCACTTGTAAAATGTTGCCACTATCTTTCTTTAAATAAAATATATTGCAGTACAATCTACTTATTTATACTGAGAATACCACAGTTCTTTCACACCTTCAGTCCCATTTGTCATATTATGCACTCTTGAGATCAAAGTTTCCTTTTCCTAACTATGCAAAGAACCTGCATAAAGTAAATAGCAGTTTTATAAACCAAACTTTAAGTGCTTAAATGCATTTTTATTTCAAGCAGTAATTTAAAGAGTTGAAGGAGAAACATCGTCTTTGCAGCCATTATAATTCAAACACTGAAACCTGTAAACCTTTTATTATAGCCCATTTTCAAAATTCCTATGCTTAATGTAAGAAAAGGTATTTCTACTTCTGCTAATCTGTGCTATCAGAGAGGTACAAACAGTGAATGTAACGTTATTCCCTGTCAGTACTTTACTTCTAGGCTATGTCTATAAAACAGAAAAAATACCATTTTTGTAATTACTTCAAATTTAATTTCAGGTATCATGTGGTATAAATTAGATATCCCTAAATCTTTTACACCTGAGTGTGAATTCACAAGGTGATGTGCACTCATGCACAGCCCCAGATGCTTGGAGACATACCTTCTCTAGTGTGGACTTATCCTTGGGCCACAATCCCTTCAGAGGCATATGTGCTGCAGCACAGACATAACCACGGCCACAGATGCTTCGAGGTGTACCTGCTCTGCTGTGGACTCATTCACAGCAGCAGACGCTTTGGGGTGTCCTGCTCCCGCATGGACTCCCACAGGCCACAGTCCCCTCAACTCGAGTTCACGCTGCAGTTCCAGGCTGTCCAGTGCAGCAGCACAGAGACAGCAGCGATGCCCTGGCCATCTGCCAGCCCAGGCACATCGCCATGGCTGTTATCAAACTGTTCCCAGGCACAGCAGAGTCAGATGATAAGCAGCACAGCAGCACAGCGAAGCAGCGAAAGCAAAAAGCAGCCACTAACGACCGCTAGAGTCTAATATACAGCAAGGCAAGCAAGCCCCATGGCAAGTGCAGGAGCCTGCCAATTAACAGCTAACAGCAATAACAGCTATAAATTTGATCTAGCACATTCCAATCAAATCGTTCGAGTCCCACATTGGGTGCCAAAAAGGACTGTTGTGGTTTAACCCCAGAGGATTCCCAGGAATTTTTGTCAGCAAATGACTTAAACAAAAAACATCAAATTAAGAGAAGATGGATGTACAGGCAACCACAGTGAGAGAAGTCCAGATATCTGTAAAAGCCTTCTCAAAGTACCAAGAGTTACCAACAGAAAACAGTTATGTGATACCAGTTTTTGCCTTCTTGAGTCCTGCAGCACATTTTTTCAGTTCAGGATCAAAGTCTGATACTACAATTTTACCTTCACTGATTTATGAGAATGTGCTTTCCAGCTACATTACGACATTGTTATAGCATTGGCTCATGTGCACCAGTATCGTGGTGCTCACAATTAGCAGTATATCAAAACCTCACCTGAGTTTGCAGCTCACAAACCCAAAAAGTGACCCAATCTGCCAAAATGACCACCTGATCTAACTAACTCCAGCATAAATATTTCATCTTACTATTAAGGTAGATTTTAGTAGAAAGAGAAGCAGAATCCTTTGGAATCTAAAACATTTACAAAATGAAGACTTACCTTCCTGCATATTGCAGCACTGACCCAGTTTTCTTGCATTTTCATAGCAACTACAGACATTTCATTAGTCTTTGTTTAAAAGGTATGAATCATAATTACTATCTGGGAACAGTATCAGTTAAAGTGGGTAAAAGCATTTTAAGTCCATTAATAGTGAAAGCATGGAGCTATACAACAGACATCATTTACAGATCTTTCAGCTGCTAAATCACAAACAGTATTTCTTGCTTTTAGAAAGGGTTGGGTTTGGGTTTTTTACATCAGTGACTGATTCACTTGCCTTGACTGTTTTTCATCAACAGAGATAAGAATATACAAGAACATATATGCATCGTACTAGAAAACTCATCATATTTCAGGACACTCAATAACATTAAAATAAAAAAAAAAAAAAGAATAAAACTTGGCAGTCCTGACTCACTGAAGTAGACTGCTGAACACTATCTTCATTACAACACAGTCACAGAGTGCTAGGCTCTAAATTAGTGAAGTCTGAAGACAAGAATTCTTTGTAACTGATATAGAAACTTGTCTATTTAAAAATAAAAACAATTACATATTTAATTAATTTGCAAATGTTTTTAAAAGAAGCAAAAGTACTGCAAAGCAAGCTTATTAGGGCTGCAAACAACTTATTGGATGCACAAAAAACCTGAGGATTTGTTATTCTTTTCAAATAGAATGTCTCCTAAAAAGATGAGAAATTTTAGTCACTCATGTTTCTAAATGCATTACATAGAAAAACACATGTAGTCTCCAACAAATAATCTGTCTGTTAGGGGTCTCTCCATCTTTCTCTGTATACCATGTAATTTCTGTAAACAAACTCTAAATGTTACATCAGAAGATCATATACACAGCTGCTTTGAAAATGAATGGTATGATTGTATTATGTCTTTAAAACAAGCAATTTTCATTATTCTTATTACCTCAGTTGATGCAGTTTTTATTTAAATTTATTTCAGCAAACATTTTATTTAAATCAGATAAGGCAACTGTGATGCTATAAAAGTAAACATTTGAATTCCATCCCTTTCCCTTCAAATCTGAATAAATTTTATATATGCCTTAAATCTCTACCACTTTAAAATAGTTAAAATTGCTCCCAAATAATTTTGGGATAAATTTATATACTAGTTTGATGTCTTTCTAACAGGTCTTTGTAAAACATGTTTCTCTTCATGTCTGATATAAAGTTCGTTTAAATCAGTTGGAGGTTTTCAGTCTGGATAGTTTTTCAAGTGTCTCTTCTTTTTCTAGTCTCTTTTAGGTAAGTATTTTCCTCAGGGCCATATATGTACACAGGTTACGGTCATATGTTCAAGGCTTCTTTGTCACAAATTTAGAAGTGTATATGAATGTTGTTATTCACATGCAAGAAAAACAACACTGAAGAACAGCTTCTCTGTCTAACATAACTGTCAAACATGTTGATGGTTAAACACTGATACTGTCCAGAATCCTTCATGTGAAATGTGGTGGCTGATGATCAAACCTCCTCCCATGAAACTGTATCGATAATCACTTTCAGTGTTGATTTCAGTTCCATTTCAAAGCCATCTTAGGAAAAAAGGGAATTCAACATTTATGGCCAAAGGAAGGCACCAAGCTTAGTATACAGAACCTGACAGCCCTGGCTGTTACTAAGGTGGACAGCTACTCAAAGATGCCCTCTGCAGGAACCCATTACTTTGGCAAAGCTTTGGGTGGAAATGTTCCACAAGGCATGCCTGACAAAGGCTAAGCTTTGCTGAAAAAAGCAACTCAAGACAGATCTTTGGCCTCTGAGAAGAAAGCATAATCATCATTTTACCCTCGCTGAATTAAAATCGTGACCTTTTTTTGCAAAACTATCAACAGTGCTTGTGATAATCAAAGTTTCAGTTCATGTTTTATCATTAAAGCCTTGGGCCCAGATGACCTTAGAGTTCATAGAGCTGAGTCTGCACTGCATGAGAGCAAGGAACATTTCTTCTCCATTATTTCAGCATTTGTTCTTCTGAGCCCAAGAAATGAAGAAACCTGATTTAAATACAGAAAGGAGAAGAACAAGGCCTGTGAAAAGCAGGGAGATAGACTGATGTACATAGGCTGTTCTGAAATAAAGGATGTTGGCAATGGACAAAGGCAAAATAATATCAGCTGGGCCAGCATACACAAAATTTAGAGAAAGACTGGTCCAGGGAAGACCAGAATCAGCTGGTAGCTAGTTGAGGATAATGCCTGGCAGCTACCAGGTAAATGGAAGCTCAGATCAGATGAGGCAGATCAGATGAGGAGTTGGCAGAAGGACTACTAAGTTTGGGAGGTGTTTGGGAGTGAAATGAGAAGCCTGAATGGTAGAGACAAGGATGGGACTGAAGATAAAGTGGAACAAGACAGGCTTATTCCTCACTT
Source organism: Strix uralensis (assembly GCF_047716275.1). NCBI lineage: Eukaryota > Metazoa > Chordata > Aves > Strigiformes > Strigidae > Strix > Strix uralensis. The sequence continues at coordinate 123,362,912 of NC_133973.1, forward strand.
TTGGAATTTTTGAGTGCTTTAAGTGTGGGTTTTTTCATGTAGTTGTTTTTCAAAAGAAATGTTGTACTGTGCTGGGCTTTCCATCAGCCCTGGCTCCTCCCAGTGATGTCACAACAGACAGAATGTTGGTGGTGGCCTTGTTGCAGGGGGTTGGTGACATGGCCACCCAGAAAACATCTAGAAAGGGCTGTGCGGTGAGACAGCCCAGACTGGAGACGAGCAGGCAGGTGAGCAAGGGCTGAGGTGAGAGGGCAGGGAGGCAGGGGGTGCCTGTGGCATGATGGACAGTGGCTGCTCCTCCTTTGTCTTCCAGAGCTAGAGGCTCACACAAGGACTGTGCCAGACCGTGGCACCTGGCACAAGGACAGGACCAGAACATGACCTCAGCCACACACCCAGAGAGATTTGCTAACTTCTACAAGGATGCTGAGACAAAGTTAAGGAATCAAGACTCTGGCAGAGCCCTGGGCAGGGGTTGCCCATTATGAGCCAGGGTGGCTGCTCCCTTTGTTGGTTGATATTATCCTGCCTTTTGCAGCTGCAGGCTCAGACAGGGACAGGACCAGACCTTGGTGCTCTCCAGTCCTCAGCCACACAGCTGGAGATATTTGCTGCCTTCTACAAGCACACCAAAAAAAGTTAAGGAATCAAAAATGACACCAGCTCTTGGCACACACCTAGTGATGCAGTGGCACTGTCAGAGTGGGTGGTTGACCGGTGGTGCCCACGCCACCATGGGACGGGTGTCTCCGGGCTGCCAGGGAGATGTGGGACTGACAGCCTTGGCCTGAAGCTGGCAGAGCCCTGGGCAGGGGTTGCCCATGGTGAGCCAGGGTGGCTGTTTCCTTTGTTTGTTGATATTATCTGCCTTTTGCAGCCACAGGATCAGACAGGGACAGGATGAGACCATGGTGCGTTCCTGCCCCCTCCCTCCACAGCCACTCAGCCAGAGATTTCTTCAGCTTTCAACAAAGACCTTGGGACAGGACACTGACCTAAGGACAAGGAAGCACACACAGCCCCAGGCTGCACTGCGCCATGGTCCCACAGGCAGCTGGAGGCTCCCCACAGCCATGGACAAGGGGAGCTCTGGGCCACCCGCCCTCTCTGTCTGAAACTCACCTTGAAATAAAATGTTTTGTTTCATGAACCATTAGCTGGTTCTTCTGCTTTGTGTGGTCTTTTGGGGGAAATCTCCTCAGCCTTTTCCTTATTGTCCTTACTACACTGAATGTCTAGATCTTTATATATGTCTATAGATAAAAATATAGACTTGTTTATATACAGTCATATGGAAAGTGTACCTGTACCTTCCTTATGGGAAGGAAGTGAAGTGCCAGTCAGAGGCTGCTCGGAGATCATGTGGGTATGACACTTTCAAAACATGGAAAACAGCCAATCCCAGAGCAGTGTGAATGCACGTGGGGTGTGAGGCAAAAGCCATGTCCTTGGGTCAGTGGGATGAGGCAGGAGGCAGAGGTCAGCCTGTGGTACATGGGCTCCATGCAGACCTCACCACGAGGTCATTTGTTGTCAAGTGCACAGCTGGGATGTTCTGTGATCTGTCTCTGGGAAGTTTCACCTCAGGCCATCAAAGGGAAACATTTCACTGTCTTACCTGTTTTCTCCTAGAAAACATCCATTAGTCATGGAATTCTCTACAGATTCACATAAAGATGCATATGGCTGATATTCTGAATTTATTGATTGTAATATTAACATATAGTGCATCAAATCCAGGGCAGACTTTACTACTAAAGATTTTTTCCCCAACATTTCATTACAGATTTTTAAAACTCTCAGATTCTCAGAAAATCATAAATCTGAGTCAAATGAAGATAAGATAATACTGGTATCCTAAGAATATCTTGGTAACTTCCCCAAGTCATGACAGAATCTAAGTTTTGCCAAAGTATTTAAGCCAATTTTTTATTCAGATGTCTCTGGGGTAGACTACGTCACAAGAGCTGGCAAAGTGCTCTTTTAATTCCTGTGTAGTGGAACCTCATTTGCCATCTTTCTAGGATTCTTTTTATTTTTATTTGAATCGAGATTTCTCATCAGGTAATATGATGCAACTAATGTACAGGAAGAGAACACTGTCTAGAGGAGACTCAGAGCCTTACCTTCACTGGCAATTTAACATCTACGATGTTCTTTCTTTGCCCTCTGCTCTGATTTTTCAAGCCACACCTCTCCCAGAAATGTTAATGCATGGAAAGGAAGCGCATAAAAGTCACGTTTTGCTAAGCCGTGTGACATCCTCATGTTACTCAAAGTGTTAAGAAAAGACATTGGTTTAACATAGGAGGAGTGTTACAAAAAGATCTGTCATGATAAATATTAGTCATGTTTCCAAATTGTACTCTGAAATTCTTTTTTACCTTTTTTAATTGGAAGGGCAAGCCACTTTGTGAGATGACACATACTACAGCTCCTACTAAGCTTGAGCTAACAAGTGCACCGGACCTAATCAGCCTGGGGTCAGGATTTATGTCATTAGGATCAGTACAAAAAGAGGCCAGAAGCAGAGCAGGGAGACTTCACCATATTCAATGAAAAGCATCCCAAAGCAAATAGTTGCCTTGGGCACCCATTTGCACTATCCAGCTCCTTTGGACCCTGACAACAGCAAAAGCTGCTTGCCTCAACTCTTCTTATTAAACAACATAATCATCATCATTTAGTATTACTTTATTATTATTTATTATAATGTTTTCTTCTTATATTTACTATTTCCTCAATTTGTGTGTCTGATTGCTCAAAAAAAATAAAAAGTAGAAAACCTCACCACGACCAACACAATATTCAGCTGGGGGAAAAAAGGACAAGTCTTGTTTTCCAGAATATGCCACATACAGAAATGTAAATAAATCTTCATTTTTATTGACGTGTCTTCTGCACTCTCTTCCTGTCTCTACTTCAAACTATTTTCTGTTTCAGTTTTAATCCTGTCATTTCTACTCAGTAAATGTCCTCGATGGCATTCATTTTCTAGGAGGTTTGCTATAAGGTCAGATTAGTGTCTCTGGAACCAGCATCTCTTCAGATGTTCAGTTCTATACTTAACTTTCTGGAACATTTGTTTCACAAAAATTAACACAGCAACAACAGCGTGTTCATAATGGGCCTGGATGAACATGTAAGAGAAACAAGGAGAGCACTAGGATCCTCCTCCTTCTTTAACACAAGAGAAGAAGCCAAAAATCAGTCGGTGAGCACAAGCAGGCTCCCCTGAGTGCTGACAGCCGCAGCCACAGCCACAGTACGAGAGAGCAAAATACTCCTTGCAACAGCAGCAGTCACACAACCTGCAAAGCCAGAATTAGGGCTCAGGCGCTTTTGATCTGATGATGCTGTAATAATGCAAAGGCAAACTGACAGGTTGATAAGAAAATCAGGACACTTCTAGCAATAGACACCCATTGTTTCCAGAGTCACTCCACTTGACTATTTGCTTCCCTGCTACAGGCCCTCCTTTATCAAAGGATTCCTCTTGGCATCTGTCTGAATTGCATCAAACCAATGTGATTTTTAAAGTTGTTTTGTGGGATCTCTCTACTTCCATACATCTCTTTCATACATCCCTTCCAAAGGCAGGATAAAATCCCTTAATATTCAACACAAAAATACTTCTGGTCCAGAATTCCACTTCCAGGAATTAGAAGGAAAAGCCTTTGGATATATTAGTCCCTTGTCAAATATCATACAAAAGTAAACCTGCGAGGGCATAAGGCAAAGTTCTCAGATGATGTGCTTGGAAATACAGTTTTTAAAGGTTTATTTAGCAGTGTACTCTGAGCAACCTGGTTTAGTGGAAGATGTCCCCGGACATGGCAGGAGAGTTGCACTAAATGACCTTTAAAGCTCCCTTCCAACCCAAACCATTATTCTATGATATCTGTATCAGGAGCTTAGTCTACAATGAGAAAAGAAAATAATTCTATTTCATGGGAGTACCAAGTAGAAACCATCTGAACAAAACAGAGACAGACAAATTAATCTCCCATTCACATCAGTATAAATCCAGAAAGCCTCCAATGACATCTATAAAAGTCATCCTGGATTTAATCCAGATAACACAGAGTAAAATTCACCCCAACCTACTGGAAATAAAAAAGTAACATTTCTTGAGGTTTTTATTCCATATTTTTTAAAGTGTTTACATGGAAATTTTTCTGTCCATGCAAACATATCTCAGTACAATCAAATGTGTCACATTGCCCTATCCTTCCCATTTTTTCAAAGATTAATATATTGTAAATGACTCTACCTCAGGGAGGAAAAAAGAGAACTTCCACACAGATCTTTCTCTTCCATGTGAGCAGGAAAATGGGACTTAATAGAATTTCTCAAGTTATAAAACCCATTCAGCAAAGAGCAACTTTGACTGATTTTCAGTTCGTTCACTAAAGCATTGATTTTCAGATATGGTCAGCATTTAGCCTTCTGGTTCAACTTAGGGAGAGTTACTTAACGATGATTAAGGTCTTTTTCTTTACTTTTTTTCATAGAAAGCACTCTAACCTAAGTCTCCAAAACTCAGACTGGATTTTAGACATTCCATTTTAAAATCCTACTCTTATGATAACAGACTGTTTTTTACAAACTCCATTGCTTCAGGCTAATTAGGCATAAAGATGTGACTTTCTAGAACTGTGTTTATTTTTTCAGGTTTTTCTTCTTTAAAAAATGAGGTCGCTATTAACAATCTCTTTTAATTACAGAAGAGTTCCTAAACACAAGATTTCATGAAGACAAGACTTCTAGATTTTAATATTAAGGAATGTCATGCATTGCAGAACATTATCTCAAGCAACCACTAGAGCCAAATACCCTGGCTGGTATGGTTGTGTAAGTGAGAAATTCATTCCTCTGATGCAATTATATTTGCATGAAAATATGCATTTTCATCTTTTAAAAAAGTCTATTTCCAGGCTCATCTCAGAGAATGTTCTGTAATAGGGAGAGTCTTCTCCAGTACTCAGAATTACTTCTGAAGATCAAGATCTGATTTAATACAGCAGACTGCAGCTGTGTTCATATCTATTACTATGAGCTCCCTCTCTTTCTGTCTGCTTAAACATACATCTGTACCCAAGTCTGAATCACATCGCAGAAGCCAGTTGGGCTTAGCCTTAATCAGCACTAGGACAGACGCAGAATCTCATACTCAAGTGGTACCTGCCAAATGCTGAAGGAAGCAACATGGTCCATGCCAAATACATAAATCTCCCTGTCCAGGTCAGTGTGAAACCAGTAGCCGGCTGCACCAAGGGCTGCGCCTTTAAGGTCCTGTAATGGATTTTGTCAGAACAGTTGTTTTTTCATCCCATCAAACTGGCCAGGCTCCAAAATCAACTACTCACTTCTGGATCACTGAAATTCCTGCAGTTCCAATTAGGGTTTTTTTGTTGGTTGGTCTGGTGGGGTTTTTTTAACTATTTCCTGGTTGACACCATTATGAATATTTGTGGTGTCACCTCTGTAAGGCGGTTGCATTGCACTCAGTCAACAACCTCCTCTTTCTGTCACAGCACAACAGAAATAAGTTAGCTCTCTTGCCGAGCATCTTAAATTCCCACTCATCGCTAAAGTATCTGTGCACTTTCACTGGAAACTGAATAGTCAAAAAGTCCACTACACTTAATTTTCATAAAGTGTTTTGATCCATGTGGAAAACTGTTGTATAAGAGGAAGGCACTCTATTTTTACCATTTAAATTACCCATTCAAATCAGGTCTATTATGACTGGAAGTTTTCTCCTTCTGGTAGCCACTACAGTATATGAGAAGCAGCCAGTTGTTGCAGTCAGTTTCTTACTCATCAGAGATAAGAAAACAGGAAAAAGCAGCTAAGGACTCAGCAGGTATGGTTTCCCACATTCCTGACCATATACCTACTGCAGACGCCCAGGCACCCTCCCTAGCAGGCTCCAGGCTTTACCAGCTCCCTGGTTAAAGGTTGCATGCCTCAGGGCCTGCAGGCAAAACTATGCGCCAGGCACAGCATCCACAGAAATACAACACTACACGGTTTTAGTACGGAATTTGCTATAGGAGCTAGCATCATAGAGTTTGCAGAACAGAAAAGCCATCACGAGGTTCAAACTTACACCAAGTACAATATAGTGGTAAAAAATCTGGTATATGGATTGGAAAATTTAAAACTGTCCGGGAATAAAAAGTTCATAGAGTTAAGGGCTTTTCAAACAACCGTGTATATAGATCTTTCTGACTGAAATATAGTTGAATTATAGTTGATTTTCATTACAGTTGCTCACTTCTGGGCCAACACTGAGCTCAAGGAAATGTCAGTATTCATTCACAGCGTGCCGATGCTTCATGTGGGCACTGCTGCTTAACAAAACATGGCTAATCCTGATAGTGCAAATATAATTTAGGACTTGATTCCTTACTCTTTAAAAAGTATTCATGAATTAACCCAAACAAATGCAGATTTGCTAACACCCCCAATTACAGAGATTGCCAGTTAGGTCAACCTTGGTTCTTATCTCTTCTTCCATAGAGTTCAAGTGTTAACTTTGCATTGTCAAGAACCGTGAATTAAAGCTACCCTTGTCAGTATTTCAGCAAAACTTGTTGCGTGTTCCTGTCTTTTCCTCATTAGAAATACTTTGCTGTTTGCTAGCAGTCTTGCACTAACTCTCATGTCTAAGAACACTAAAATTACATGATTTGTAAAGTGAGGTGTCATCTGTTATGTGTGGAATAAGACATTCTGGGGTGGGGAATAAAAACTCATTTACAAGTTGGATCCATACACAAGCAGACAGCAAGCCAAGTGTAGAGGCTGGGAATGACTGTTCTGGGTGTAACCTAATTAATATTCCTCAAACACCTTAAGAGAGAAAGACAGCTGATCAAGTATCTCTACTAGGAGAGATGACAGCCTATAGAAGTGAACTTCTGTGGAACAACAATGGGTTAATAGTTGCTGAGATGAACGGAAAACTATAGTGGTCATAAAACTTTTACTGAGCAAATACCAAGTCCACAGTTTTCAACACTGAGTGGAATTTGTACTTCTCGTTCCCAGGTTTGCCCTTGTAGGTCTTTCCTGAGGATCAGATTTCAGACGTGAATAAAGTCTTCCTTGTTCCAGCTGGGTGTTTCTGGTTTTTATTGATTATCTTTGTGAGTTAACCCTGCTCTAGAGCTGTTGTTTGGTTTCACCTGCACCATCTCCACAAAGCCATTTTAACAGCTCATGGACAAAATGGATCTGAGATGCTTATGTTTAAGATCCATGGATTTTGATGATTCTGATGTGGGACTTTCATTTGTAATACTCATGTGAATGTCCTAGTAATTATACATCTACCTCAACAACATAAAAACAACTTTCACCAATCAAGTACATTCCTCTAAGAGGTCAGACTAGACCTCTGAACTGCCTGAATGTCAGGGCCATGAGTGCGCTAGTAAGCCTTAACTGGTAATAATAAGCCCTGAGCAACCTCACCTGGGACCTCCATCCACACGCCCTCTGCTCATTCATCCAGCAGCTCTGTTTCAACTCTAGCTTGAGCCTTCAGTCCCTGCCTGAGCTGCATCATAGCTGTGCCTGTCTCCAGCCCTGTCCCCAGCTTCCCTGATTTAGTGACTGGTTTTCCTGGAGGGACTCCAGACTGACAAAGGTGGTAGCCTTAATCCTGGTCCCCTGGATTGACATTGGCCCTATGCCATAGCCTTGTTTCTGAGCCATCTCCTGCTGTTCCCTCCCAGCTGGACTCTGCATCAGGCTCATCACCTTGACTTCTCCACAGCTGCTGGTGGACCCTGCCACTATCACTGCCCTGCCCTGCCCAGGTCCTGTGGGACTGCACCCCAGTTGGTGAGCTCAGGTAGTCACCCTCAGCACCCAGCTCATCTGCACTGTGGGGTAGCCCCATTCTTGATGCTCTCTGACACTGAACGTTGTGTGCAAAACTAGGAAAAAAAGAAAAAAAAAACCTCACCAATCCTATCTTTATGTGGGAATCTATATGGGATATCATTAAATACACTATGTACCAAAAGGGGATGATAACTTCCACTAAATTTTCCCAGAATGTTTCCTTCTCAGCATTCAAACAACTCCTAGCCACCTCCAGATTGCCAGAAATTTCCTCCCACAGAACAAGAAACACCAAATGAAACAAGATCATGCCAAAGCAATCAACACAAGACCTTCCAACACCTCTGCCTTTACACACTAAAGAGCCTGTACTATTTTGCAACACATCTCAGTTCCTGCTACCTCATCACTTCTACAGAAGTTAGGTAGCTATCTCCCACAAACCTATGACTTCTTGTTCCATGTATCTTAACTCTTTTGCTGCAGATACACAAGTTGAGCAATGTCAATTAGGCTGTTTCAAAATAAATTGCTTCCAGTCTGTTCTAAGCCTGATCTTCACTGGAGTTTTGCAAGAGTTGAAGGACTTACATGATTAATATCATTATCCTCTAAATATATGTTAGTTTAATTTAAAAAAAATATTTCTCACTAAAAGCTTTGCCTCTGTAACCAGAGGCCCTTATACTTAGCAACATATGGATTATTAGTATTTCTAAGCTTTGCTGGTATTAGGCTAGCTGTAGATATTACTCCTACTGCCATCATAAAGAAAAGCTTTGGAGGATCATCTCAGAAAATTCACAGGAAAAAGACGCACATTGGTCTTCAGGTACCTTAGTCATGGGAACCACCCAGGAAGCAATGCAGAACAAAGGCGCAAGAAAATGCTGGAAGTATAACGCACGCACCTGTTTTCACTGAATGCACACTATGGGGCCTAGAATAAATTAGGCTAGAATAAAAACAAAATAAAGTCTTTACTCAGCATTTTAGTTTACCACTCACTTGCTGAGACTTACAGAGCAAATGCATGTAAAAGGTTAATTAGGGAAGGGAACTAGGTTTCACACAGTACCTGAGTACAGTTTCTCAGCCTGCTAGTGTGCTCTCAGGCCACTCACTTTCCCTCTCTGGCCCAAATCACAGAATCACAGAATCATCTAGGTTGGAAAGGACCTTGAAGATCATCTAGTCCAACCATTACCCTAGCACTGACAGTTCCCAACTACATCATATCCCTCAGCGCTATGTCGACCCGACTCTTAAACACCTCCAGGGATGGGGACTCCACCACCTCCCTGGGCAGCCCATTCCAACGCCTAACAACCCGTTCTGTAAAGAAATGCTTCCTAATATCCAGTCTAAACCTTCCCTGGAGCAACTTGAGGCCATTCCCTCTTGTCCTGTCGCTTATTACTTGGTTAAAGAGGCTCATCCCCAGCTCTCTGCAACCTCCTTTCAGGTAGTTGTAGAGGACAATGAGGTCTGCCCTCAGCCTCCTCTTCTCCAGACTAAACAACCCCAGTTCCCTCAGCCGCTCCTCGTACGACATGTGCTCCAGACCCTGCACCAGCTTCGTTGCCCTTCTCTGGACATGCTCGAGTATTTCAATGTCCTTTTTGCAGTGAGGGGCCCAAAACTGAACACAGTAATCGAGGTGCAGCCTCACCAGTGCCGAGTACAGGGGTAAGATCACTTCCCTGTCCCTGCTGGCCACACTATTTCTGATACAGGCCAGGATGCCATTGGCCTTCTTGGCCACCTGGGCACACTGCTGGCTCATGTTCAGCCGGCTGTCAATCAACACCCCCAGGTCCCTCAAATGTATCGCTTGACATGGAAACATCATTGCGCTGCAGCAAACATAAAGGTACTCAGATGTGTTCAATATTCTACCTGTGATGATCCTACAATTATCCACCTTAAAGGTGTTTTTCTCTAACTTATGAGAAAGCAATTTGTAGCAGCATGTAGTTTCCTTTGATAAATAATTTTCAAGTTGTATTCACTCTTAAGATAATCATAAAATCCCTTTGAAAAATAAATTTCTAACATCAAGTGTATGTTAGGAGTACACAAGAAAAAGTTGAAAGAGTTGAACCTGGTTACCTTTCACTTTTCCCTGTCACCTTTATAGTTTGTTTCACAATTTTCTAAGTACATAGGGAAATTTCGGAATACCTCCGCGGCATTAGCTCCGGTGACCGTCACCTCCGCGGTGACTTAACAGCCCAAAGCAGCCCCATTTCAGCAGCCTGCGAGCAGAACGGCAGCGGCCGCCTCCGGCATCACCTCGCGGAGACGCGCACGGTGAGCTGCAAACGGAGAATGCTGACCGCCCGGCGCTGCTCGGAGCGGCGTTATCAGCCAGGAGGAGGAATCCTCACTGCCGAGGCTGCGGTGGGAGGTATCAACATGTACTGAGAGAAGGGACGGGCTCACATCAGCCATGGCGGGCGCCGTTCGCAGGCGGCGCTCCCAGCGCCCGGCCCCTTGCCGCGGGTGCTCGCGGACCCGCCGGCGCTGCTCGCTGGGTGCACCCGCGGCCGCACGCTGTGCGGCGCGGACGCCGCCGCCGGGCTCTGCCGCCCGGCCCGCTGCAAGGCCGGCGGGAGAGAGAGCGGGCCGGGAGACCGGGGCGGGCGGCGGGAGAGCGGGACCCCCCCGCGCGGGAGCGGGCTGGGGCTGAGGCAGAGCCGCGCCGCGCACGCCGCACCCCCGGCCCGGCCCTCCGCCCCCTCGCGCGCGGCGGCCCCGCCCCGCCCGGCAGCGCTGGGCCTCGCGTGCGCCGGGGCCGGCGGTTCCGCGGCGGCCATGCGGCTCCTCACCGGCGCTTCCTGCGCGTTGCAGGCGGCAGCGCTACTGCTGCTCGCCCCCGGCTCCCGTGAGTACTGGCCGCGGGGGAACGGGCGCATCGGGCGGCGGCGCGGAGGCGGCAGCCGGTCCGCATGGTGGCCGCTGCGACGCCCCCGCTGGGCGGACCCGGGCCGCGCCGTGTCGCTGGTGGCCGGGAGCGGGGCTGGGGGTGCGGGCTGCCGCCCCGCCGAGTGCCCCTCCGCTCGGGGGTGCGGGTGCGGAGAGGAGGGTGGCCCGCCGGGACCCGCCGCTTTGCACCGTCTCGAACAAGAGCCGAAGTTGCGCCGTGCACAGGGCCGGTTTCTCGAGAGCGGACTGGCAGCAGAAACGGGGCGAGAGGCTTAATACCCAGGGTGGTTTTGAAGTAGAAACAATAATGTTTAAAAAAAGACAAACCGGGAGCGTTTTGGGTTTTGGGGCGTGCGTATGAAGGTTCGCACACACCCGAGGGCTGCACAAGCGCCGGGGAGGCGGCGTGAGGCGCGGCGGGGGATGTGCCCCAGGGCCCGAGGCGCTCCCGGGCGCGGAGCGGGGACCTGCCCGGGGTAGGTGCCCGGACGAGCGGGTCACGGAGGAGCCGGGGAGACCGCGGTGCCCCGGGCAGGGCTGGGCTGGAAGGGGACGCCTTCCTTACCCTTCCCGCTGCCGGTCTCTGCGGCGTGCTGTAACTCTGGCGAGTGGCTTTTCATAGCTTTGGGGTCATCGTGGCTTTGCTGTTAGGACAGAGATGGTGTTTTGCTGTGTTTTGTCAGGCGCCTGCAGCAATGCAGCTTTTTAATGGCCGATTCTAATAAATACACAGCATCCTGTTTTCTTTCTCGTGCTTTTTAACTCAGGTGGTAGAAGACCAGATTCAGGAGTTATTTGTCGACATACACTCAAATAAAATGAGAGGTACAAAAGTCTGAGCTGCCAGAGTTGCCTTTTTAGAAGACTGAAATGCCCCACGCAGTGCCCCACAATTTTCCAAAGAAGCCAAAAGATAGGTACCAAAATTAACCTGGCAAATAATGTTGAGGAATATCAGTCAATCCAGCAGTGTTAATATGCTGTTGTTTAATCTGGTGAAGCTATAATATAAATTTATACGAAAAAAGTAAAATGAGGAACATGAACAGCTTTATAAATCCCCTTCCAAAAAAAGCAAGCTTTTTTTTGAAGAGGTTACCAATAACCTCATTATTGCTTTGCTAAGATCTTAGGGCTTCCATTTTACACTGATAGATCATTTTATTTGATGTAAGATTGGCTAGATCTGTCTTTTATCATTCTGCTTCCTGAGTGCATATGCTGGTTTAACTCAGTGTACAGTCAGTGCTGTCTCCTGGGGCAGGGATGATCTCATCTCACTTTTGCCAGTCAAATGTCCTTCCTCTATATGTGAATCTGTTGTCTAGACTCCCATTTACAATATGCTGAGAGAAGTTCTGCCCTTTTAAAGCGCAGTCTAATGTATCTATTGAAGTGTCTTTTTTTTCTGCTCACTTACTCAGAAACTTCCAGAAGCTACTCCTGACATTTGTGTTGGTTTCAGCAAAAGTTTGTGATTCACTAATGGACATTACCAGAGAACACGTGAAACCTGTCAGATGCTATGATTTGCAAAAAGTGAAAGTGGCAGTAGATTTGTCCTCACTACAGTTAAGATTTTTGGGCAGATTGATTATTTCAATATAATGCTGTTCTTTTACTCTGCTGGAAAGTTTATTTCTGTGTGTCAGTCAAGTCAGTGGAAGAAACATCACCAAAATCTTATGGGTTAGGAAAAATCCTTCTCACTCTTATGTAAAATCCAGCTGGCTTCCTGATATCTGAGTAAGGAGAATCCACACGCTGTGGCAGGAAGGCGTCCCCACCTCCTTCCTGCTCTGTTCAGAAAAGATAGCTAGCAGCATCTTCCAAGAGCTTACCTGTATACAAAACTACTCGCAGTACAGAAAGTGAGCAGCAGCCTCCAGACCTGAAAACAGGCATGACATTTTGATTTCAGTGTCCCTCCTTCTCATAGATTCTTGGGCGACAACAAAAGGTGTAGTTTTTCGGTCTCAAATTGACCAGGGTTGAGAACCAGTTACTTAGGTCTGTGTTGTTTCCTTAAGCGTCTATGCAATGGTGTAACGCTTTCCTTTGCAAGACTGAGGTAATTTCACAATGTTAAGGCATGAGGACCTGTCCAAAAGGTTGCTGAGATAATCCTGCCTGACCTCTGTCTCGGGATGACCTACCTTCTTGGTAGGTCAAGAATGCCACTTCAAAAATAGGTACCAAAAGACCTTGTTGAGTCAAAGGGGAAAGAAATACAAAGTTTCCAGATAGCAGGGATTTGCACTTACAGTTTGTCAAAATTTCCTTGCAGATGTTACAATAGATTTGGGGTCAGGGGGTTGTTTTTGTTTTAATCTCCAGAATTTGAGTTTCATCCATTTCAACTGAGAAGAATGAGTATCCTGATGGTGGAGACTATCTACGGGATGGTTATATTCATGTTGCTGCTTTAACCATTCTAGCACCTCAACTGTTACTCATTTGGATTGCTTAGAGGTTACTGTGCATTGTCAGTGCCACTGTACTTTTTGCTTTCTAAACCAACAAAAGTGGAATGGCTTGGACATAAAACTCTCCTACTTACCTGCTATGCATCAAACTTGAAAAGCAAAGATGCCCAGACAGAACTTACATGACTGTTGAAGTGTCCCCAAAATGAATGTGTAAAATTGTGCTTAGTACAAATGTCAGTTTATATACCTACATCTTTCTGCAGCATGAGGTTTAGTTAGACTAGACATAAAGTCTGCGAGTCCTTAGAAATGTGTTTATCTTAAATATGAATGCGGGAGTGGGCAAATTGACATCTACAGAGAATAGTAATTTGGTACATGCCTGAGCTGGAGAGTACGGATTCTTAACGTTAAAGGTTCATGGGTGTTATCCACGGTGTTGATTTTTGCAGGATCTGGCAAAATCACATCCATTAAAAATCTTGTCCTGTTCATTTTCAACAAGTATTGGAGCCATCCCTATCACTTACCCTGCATCTACCTATGTGTTTAGCACAAGCACAGATCATCACCTCCTGCATCTGAATGCCACTTCTGGAAGCTGAATGCCAGCTATAAAGCTGAAAGAACTGGCCTCATTTTGCACTTTTGAAAGTTTGCTTATCCAGATTGTCTCCAATTCATGACTTCGTATGAACTAGAGCAACAAAACCACAAGAGGCCCTGGAAGTGCTCGGCGTACCAGACTGTGCCGTAGCGTTTCACAGGAAGCACGCTTGCCTTCAGATGCACCCTGCACAGCCACGAGCAGTTACGTTTTTAGCTGCATCTGCGTCTGACCTTAAACAGAGGAAAACAAAGTTGTCTGACAAAAATGTTGTTGATCCCCTTTCCCTGTCCGTTTCCAGTATGTGGTGCTTTGGTGCATTGTTTTCAGTTGGGTATTTCCTTGGTTCGGTTCTGTTTCATCATGAAAAATGAACATGGAGATCCTTCTGGTTTGTTTTTTTCTTTTTTCCCCCTGTCTCTCCTCTGGATCATGGTGGGAACAGGCATCAGCACAGAGTTTCTCTACTCAAGATTTGTAGGCCCAGTATTGCAACTAATCCTGTGGCCCAAAGAGCTTTACCTCTGCTGGTGTGCAGGACCTGCCACGCTGCAGCTGGCTGCCAGCTTTTTCCCCACTTCCTTCCTGTACTCACACCTGCACATGTACACCTGGGCCAGTGCAGACTTCTAACCCTTGCACTTCTGCTCCCTGGAGAAGGCTGGAAACCCTCACTGTTTCGTTTGGGTCTGTTGCACTTTGCAATCTGTGGTCTTGAATTAGAGTCTCCTGTTGTTGTTAGAGCCATCACTGTGTAAAAGTGTGTGCTGCTTTTCCCTTTGCCTTAACCCGGGAGTCATTCCTGCCTCCCTGGTTGGAGTCTTCTGCTGTCCCTGCAGTGATACAAACGGCTTCAAATACAAAACCACAGTCTGAGGATAGAGGACAGTTTGGGAAGTGTCATTTTTAAGATTTTCTCACCTGTCCCATTCACTGCCACGTGTTCCGATGTGGCCTATGCTTATACAGTACCCCATATCAAGATGTATTTCTATTCTGGAGCAACTGCTTCTGATCCAAATTAAACTTATCAATGTTTGGGCTTTTTTTTTGAGGAGGAAAAAAAAAAAAGTTGTATCTTTTAAACTGGTTAAGGTCCTTGATGTATTTCAAGGTGTGCAGTCCAACCTGATCTGAACTAGGACTAATACAGTTCTGTCTTCCCTTCCATCTCTGGTTCCTGCCCCTCTCTCATCTAATCCTACAGGGAGTCCATTCTGCTGGTTGAGGCAGCAAAAAACATTGTGCGCTGTTGGGGAGGGAGTTAATGTCAGTTTTCTGTTGGCTTAACTTCCTCAATCAGATCATTGTTAAATGCGGGAGGACTAGCTCTGATGTAGACCACTTTATGCAGGATTGAGTCCTTCCTGGGAAAGCGTAGTTTAGCTGTGTCCCATTGTACTGTTTTTATTTGTTCTCCCTAAGTTCCCTAATTAAACAGGCTAACATGTCTTTCAGTGCTGCCCTCAATCTTGATATTGTAAAGGGTAAGATAAAATGAGTGGTTTGCCATTTATATTTGCAAACCTTACCATTCTGAGATATTCACTAAAGTTTTGTAACTACTAAGAAAATGCCCTATCTCTGTGATACTTTGTTCAGGTTATTTGCTTGCCTTTAGCACAATATTGTTATAAGTGATCAAAACTAAGCTCTGCTTGGCAAAGGCAGAATCCACAACTGATCCTCTTACATGCGAATGCCAGACTTTCATTCTGTGTGGTTTATCTTTAAATTTAACCATTTGTTTGTAGACCAGGCCTCAGGACAGAGTAATCAGGCCTCAATTAGTCTTTAGGGTATGATGATATTTCACCTGAGGTGTGGTCCTTCTCTATTCCACTTCCCACCTGCCAAACGCACAGTGGATGCATTAACATGCTGTTAGTCCCAAACTAAGCAATGCAACTTTGTAGTGGAGCTTATTGTCTTACCATGCTTTCCAAGTGCCCATCTGCCTGCAAAGGCCTTGCAGACTTTGTAAGAGAAGATTTATGCAAGAAGTTGTTTTCCTTCTGCTGTAGGTGATACAGGTCGTATGTTATTACTGAAGGAAGGTGTCTGATTTTCTATCTCTTACTTCTTTCAGTCTCCTTTCATCTCAAGGAAGAAGAGAACTTGGGATGATGATGATGGGGAAGATAAAACTGAGGATGGGAAGGAGTTCCAGTTCATTTGATGGTTGGGTAGTGCACATGTTGTCATTTTTAATGTGCTAAGAGCAGGCTGTTGTGGTACCATGCTTTTATATCATAATTATACCTAACTCCTGTCCATGGTAGTTTAGTCATTTATATGCCCAGAGCAAATGACAGATGCTGTACTAACTTTTTTTTTTTTGTTTCTTAGTAGTAAAGCACTTAAAACTATATTATTCTTGGTTTTTATGTAGGAAATGAAGAGATCAACAACTCCAGCAATACTACAGCCTTTACTATGACTCCATACCGTAAGTTGCAATGTGATACTCTTCGCATTTCTGTTGCTGTTCCTCGGTAGCATTGAGAAAAGCAATATGTATTATTGTATGTCTTAAACTGTCCTGTAATAGTTTGCCCTTTATTTTCTTGAATTGTGAACAGCTGTAGGGCAGGAAGGAGGTACTCCCGATTGTCGTATCTGTTCCGGGACAACTAAAGGTATATAAAAGAGGAACAGTAGAACACAACTCAATCCTCATATCCTTATGTATCCCAGAGCAACAGAGAGGGGAGAAATAAAATGGGAAAAATTTATGTATGGCACTAGAAGTACCTGCCAACATTAATTTACAGTTAAAAGGAGAACCACCAGCTCAAGAAGTCTGCTAGGCTAGAATTCAGTGCTCTTGAGAAAAGGCAAGGCACTCTTTCATTTGATTTTTTTAATGCCAGAATGGATTTTAGGTCTGTTGTGCTTGAGCTCATTGATAAAGTACACGTTTATTTCATAGTGTAATCTCATTTTGACTGCGTTAAGCTGTACACCTTTAAGCACGTGCCATGCAAAAGGCATATTCCTTGAGTCATTTTTACCCTGTACTACTTTTGCTCATCTCATTTGCTGTTAGCCAGGTGGGATGTATAGCCAATACTCTGCTCATTGACTCACTCTATCTTGTGTTGATTGTATCACTGACTCACACCCAAATTCCAGGCAGTGTACGTGTCTGCTTTTCACCTGTATGAGCATGCATTCTACATCCAGGCATGTTCCCAGGGTTGCAGAAGTAAGCACTCAGAACTTGGGGGAAACCCAAAGCTGTGTTCTGGTTACAGTATTGGGCCAGTGTGGGAAAGGTTTAGCCCCAGGCATATCCATGGCTTACACTGGTATAAAAGTCAACATATCCAAGAAGGAATGTGTTTGTAATAGTACAGTCATAGACTGTTTCTTAAAGGCAATCAAATCTGCAACTTAATATCCTAGGTATGTCAGTATAAGGGTTGTGTGTACAGTAGGCCATGGTGGGGCTAGCTGGCTGACACTGGACTTTCCCAGTGGTAAGAATAGCAGATCCATTCAAAGGAAACAGACCTGCTTCTTGATTCTGGTAGCTGTGTTGCTGTTCTTGTCATCTCTGAGGTTATGCGCTTTGTTTTCCAGCCGTGCTGAAAAGCGACAGAGCTGCTGGAAGGTGCATAGCACTAGCAACGTGGGAGGATGCTGTAAAAGATCATTTACTTCAGAGAAAAGAATAGTCACAGAATGGGTGTAGACAACAGTGCAGAATGAAGGGAGGGAAGTATAGGCAGAGACGCTTCCAGGAATAGGAGCTACCGAACAGCCCAGTAGATCTTTGCCAGAAGGAAGAGACCATTAACCTGTAAGAAACATGGAAGAGGGATGCAGCAATGAGGACAGAAGTGAGAGTGGGAGGGTGCCTGAGAACCTAGAAGTTACATGAGTAGGACGAGGAACAAAAAGAGAACTGGAAAAGTAGAATTGAAAGAAAGGAGGGAAGGATGAAACCATTAAGACTGAAACATGATTTATATTTTAAGTCTTTGGAAACAGGTACATTCTTAGGACCAGAGAGAGCGTAAGCTCACAGAAAGATGTTTCACAGGGTATCTGTCTGTCCCTACTTGACACCACTACAGTATGTTCCTAGCATGAGCCCAGTTTGTAACAGAGATGCAGCAAAAAAGATTCAGGGACAGGAAATGGAACTGAATTAGAGGAATAAAAACTAGAAAAAAAAATCCCACAGTGGTTAAGTAGGTCAAGAAAGTCAGCATGACACAAGTTGAAGAGAGCAAAAAGAGGAGATGTAGAGAATTCACATGCAGACTATTTGGACACTGCTGTGTCACTGAGATCTCAAAGCATTTTACAGAAGGATAAAACCATCTGCTTTGGGATGGAATATTCGCTGCACTATTCCCACTTGTAGCCTGGAAACACAGATACCGTGAGGAGAGTATTGTGTTGTGGGTGCTTTAATTATAGTATGTTAAAATGAAAATTAATAATACTTCTTTTCTGTTTTGTTTTTTCCTTGAAGACAATAACAGTTCATCCAATCTCACTGTTACATCATCCACACAATCTACAGCAACATCTGCAGTAGGTATGTATCTGTTCTTCTGTTCATTACTATGAACCTAGAAGCTAGCTCCAGGGCTACCCCGGATCATACCAAATTCTAAAGAAATATCAATCAAAAGTGGGTATTTGAGAGAGGCATTATCATTTTAGGGCTGAGAGGTAATGTGTAAACCAACTCTGACATGAAGCTATACTGTTTCTCAAGTTTAGGTAGCATGCTTCATCGGTAGAAGCAATGACATCTGCGGTGCCATTAAAAAACAGGAACTAAAATAAAACTGCAAGGAAGAACTGAAAGAAGTTGATCTTTTTAATGCTCATTCTTTGTCTCTAAGCAAACATCTTCCATTTTTCATGGAGTAAAGATGAGTGGGTGGTTGTGCAAACAGTGCATATCTGTTTAATGTTATTTCACTTTGGGTATACAGCTTTGGGTATAACAAAGTCCTGGGGTCTTGAGTTTCATGAGTAAGACTCCCATGAGTCTTACCTAAAAGGAAATGGTACCTTATACCATGGAAAATAGTCCTTATAGAGCTCATAGCACGAAACAGTGGAGTTCAAGTCGGACGAAGTGGCAAATCTGGGACAATCTGTCATGGGTACTTTTGCATTGTTCTAGCACTACCATCTTTCCTTCACAGCTTGGCAGAAGAACTGTAGGTAAGAATGATTTCCCAAGGCAGCAGTGTTGCAGTCATGATGCTCCAACATAAGGAATGTGTTTACAAAACACATCTTTGTAGAAAGAAGAAATAGCTGTATTAGATCAATTAGTAGAGTTTGAAAGCGGGTATTTAACCTGGGAGACAAACAGTTCATCCACTTGTATTTGCAGTGTTCCAACTGCTGGCTGTGTTAATGTGAGATTATTAAAAAGGAAATTAAAAAAATTATCTTCTGTGGGTCCCCTTTGTGCTAAACCATGTGAAAGCAGGGCAGAAATACTGTGCTTACCCTAAGATACTTTGTGTATTTGTGGAGTTTTATGCTGATCATAAGGTCCCAGTTATGTCATTCCATTTCCAGTACAACTCTATATCTCTGTAGTCTTCAGATAACCTCTGAGCCACCGCACTCTGAAGTTGCTTGTTAGTCATTTAAGAATAAAATACTCACTGGGGGAAAAAAAAAAATCTCTGCAAAGACCTTCCTTTTGACAGCAAGGAAGTGGTGCAGCGTCTCATTCCATTGTGGGCAGTGTACCAGTTTAAGCATGTCTAATTTGGAAGATGGAGAGATTTTTGTAATCCCCTTGTCGCCTTAGGGCCTTCCCCTGTGTAAAGCCATTGTTAACCACAGGTGTTTAATCCGCCCTGTGCTCCAACCCTTCCGCCCTCTGCTTCAACCCTGACTATGGGTTTATTGCAGAGGCCTCAGCTTTACTGTCTGGATAGTAATAGTAAAAAGACACCTGAGCCCTTTGCTGTTAGGCATAGTACAAACTTAAAAAGACAGCTGTGCCTTGCTTCATATGCTTTATGATTCACATCCTTCTCTTTTTCTTCCTTTTATTTTTTTGTTAGAAACTTCATAGATTTTAAGACAGTGTTCATCCATTTTGATTATCTGTCTTGACCACTTCAGAACAAAGACTGCTGGGTATATGTACTTAATTTTGCTTAAAGTCTCTGCCTTTTTTTTTTTTTTTTGAAGCTTTTCATGACAGAAGCAAAAGTCTGTTTCATTCAATCATTTTTCATGCAAAGGAGAGTATTTTAGGAAGCACCTTCAATAATAATTATTTTGTATGTTAGCACAGTGCTTGTGCAGTTTGAGTTACTGTGTTTATTCTTGTTGAGTTAGAACACTAAGGGAGTAGTGCATGCTGCTAAGAATTCTTGTCTTTACACTATATATATAGTTTGATTGATGGATATAGCATAGCTATTCAATGTTTAAACACAGGTAGCATACAAAGTCAAATACTTGCCTCTTTTGAAAATAAAGCATCATAAACCTTAAGTATATTACTGGCATACATCCTTTTTAAATAATAAAAATTAACTCAAGGCAGTCTAGGTTTGTTTAGTGTAATGTTCAATGAAGCCCAGCTGGTCTCTTGGGGGAAAAGTAATTAGGGAAATAAAAGATAATAGGACAGATGTTGCTAGCGAATGTTCTTTAATCTTAACTCCATTGGCAAAATAGTATGGGTAGGATTTTTCAAAGACACAGAAGACGAGATTGGTGCCCAATTCATGACAGTTTCCCAAATTCTCAGATAGCCTCCCACTGATGTTTTGAAATGACTGACACTAAATTCATCATGAAAGATAAGTCTGTAGGAGATTAACCAGGTTTTACTCTTAATGTCACATTACCAAGTGCTGTAATCTTGATAAAGTAAGAAAAAAGGATTACTAGCAGGAAAGAGAGGGGGAAAAAATAATGTGCAAATTTGCTGACATTCCTCATGATATCTCCTTGGATATTTTTTGTGCTGGCTCAGATTTTTTAATGCCTATGGAATAAGTACCATCTTTGAGTAACATCATTTAATAATGTTACACATGGAATGATTAGCCATTATATTGCTCAGAAACACAAGCCAGTTTGACACTTAGAAATCGTGGCTCAAAAAAAAAAAAAAAGAGAAAACCGACTGGTTGACACGTGCATTCAGATTTGCCTTTTGGTATCTTTTGTATTAGGAATGCAGTTACCAGGTGTGGTTTCATATCATGTAACTGTAGATGGTTTCCATATAGACATTTCCTTGCTTAGTTCCTACAATGAGCAACCATTTGATATTTATAGATCATTGTGCCTTTGGGGAGTTTACCTGTCAGTATTAAAATGTGCCCTGAATTTTATCTGATGTATTTCACACATGCTTCATAGAGGAACTGACTTTCCTAATTGTAACAAGGTAAGCACATGAATATAGTACTCCAACTGTTCCATCTCAATGAATGCTCATTTCAAAGTGTTTCCTAGGGTTATGGCACAATACAATTAGAACATCAAAGAGGAGGAAAATAAATAACATTTACTATGAGGACTGTACTGGGCTGTTTCAGTAGTTTTAATGTTAAATGTCTCAGAAAAGTGTTGTGTAGGCCAGTTCCTTTCTGAATGCTTACATTGTCGTATTGTTTGGTTTTCTTAAGTTTTTGATGTTCACATCTGTACTGGAAGCAGCAATACTTAAGTCTGCTTAAAGATGCCGTTCTCTGTGTAGCTAATCACATTTTAAACCACATTTACAGGAAGATTATTCTATAGAAGCATTTTAGATCCTGTATAAAAAAAGCAGAAATTCAGTATCAAGTTTACTGTGGAATTGAGATGAAACTACCTGTTCTTCAGTTGTTTTAGTTTTAGACAATTTCAAGAAAACATGGGTATAATTACACATTTGAATGTTCATGATGAAAAGCTTTTGTGGTCTTTGAAATGAACCCAGCTTGTGTAAGGTTATAGAAATAATACAGAAATAAACAGCTGCAAAGGGAGCTTTTTCTCCTTAAAATTCCTTCATACATAAAAGCTATTTGCCTCATATTGTCTGCTTAGAGAAATGTTAGATGCATAACAGGCTCATGTCTCTTTTTAGTTCCTTCTTAGAAAAATAAGTAATTATTCTTAAGATCATTCTAGCTGTCTGCCTTTCACTAAGGTTCTAAGAATTTTGCTATAAATGTCAATCTATTCTTGAATTTTGCTTCATGATATTTTTATTCTGAACAGTTCGTTAGTGCTTTCTGAAGAGGGAAGGAGAAGCGTTAGGTAAAAGCAGAGTAAAAGTTAAAGATGTTAGGTGTCAATTAAACTTGCAAAACAGCATTCCAGTCTTTGTTTTAACCTTGGCAAGACAGTTCACCACTAAATAAATGATACAAGCTAGCAGATTGACTGTAGTCAAACTTTTACCATGTGTGGAGAACCTTTTGTACCTTAAGTTTAACATACATACAGAATTCTCTCTGCTAAGTTTAATATACATGCAGCCTTAGTAAAGCCAGTGTTTCATTCAAAAGCAAATTAAAGATTAAATTATTACTAAAATTGGGGGGGGGGCGTGTTTTCATGCAAAATCCATTCTTATCAGAAAAGTTATTTATCTGAAAAGTTGAGCACTTCAAATGGAAAGTTACTCTTGATCCAGAATTTTATCACATTTTAAAATACTGTAAGTTAGGTGTGATTCTGTGCTATGGAATTGGATAGTGTTAGCCAAAAAACATTGACCCTTCTAAAAGTTACCAGATATTATCCAGATTTTCTTTACAGCCTTTCCTTTAAACCATTCCTGACCTTGAGCCTCAGAAATCAGGAATTAGGTCTTTCCAAAGGAAATGCATAGGGGAAGAGTCTGTATGCAAGCTTGGGTATCCATGCAGTGGCACTTTCATTGTTACTCTGTCATTCTATTTGGGCATGATAAACTGTATACTCACTGATTAAGACAGCATTTATTATTTTTATGTATTTTTCTGCATGATATCACAAATAAAAATTTCCCAGGTACGTCCACCAGTACTACTCATCTGACCACCACCAGTCAGCCCACCAATGCTACTATGTCTGTCACCTTGATGACTCAGCCCACCAAAACCAGCCAGACAACAAGATCCACCACAGCTCCATCAGTGACATCATCACAACTCAATATTACAGTGATGACCACTTCCAAGATTTCTTTCACTTCTGTAACAGGTGAGTTCACATTTCAAAAATTCATGAAGGCTTGTATACATGTTGACCTGTGTTGTAAAAATAACCATTCTACAATTGTACAGTAGTATAACAAAGAAGGTATTTGAATGCTGAAAAACAAGAGTAAGGTGGGGTTTTATTATTAAGTTGGCTACAATAGTGTTGCTCTGAGCACTACGCTTTCCTAAATAAGGCTTCATTTAACCTGAGAGACCTGACATATTTAGGGGAAAAAAAAATAAAATGCGAGTGGTCTGAACCAGGAGGCACCCAGCGAGGAGATGAGCAATGTTAGGAGAAAGCCTGGCTTTTGAATACAACTTCCGTATTTGTTCAGCGCTCCCTTCTACAGCTTACTTGAATTCATCTCTAATACTTCCTTTTTCACAGCTGACCTGTGGCTCAAAATATGTCTGCTGGCTTGGTAGAAACACTGAGTTCTGTTAGTGACATCTGTAGCAATGTAATGAATTTTATCCCTAATGGAGGAGAGAGTGTGGCTATGAATGAGTCATACTTTATGTAGAAGTTGTCAAGCTGTATTTGACAGCAGCCTTTAATACAAAAACAGTAAGTGTAGAATTCAGTATTTCCTTGCAGTTAGCTGCTTGTTCACACCACTTCATCCTTACAGATCGGTGCCGCTCACGTATCAGTGAAGCGTTATCGGGTAGATGAAGCTGTCATCAGCAAAACTTCTAGTTGGCCACGTTAACACTCCCTGTGGCAAGTACAAATAGTGATGGGCACAGACTGGGTCTTTTGGTGGGAGTTTGTAGTAGATAAAACCAGTTTTCACGTGGAAACTGCTACAGCTTATCTGAGGTCATGTTATGTATGTCAATATTTGTGTTGGGCTGCAGAGCTGATCTCGCCTGAAGAGTGAAGGTACAATTCCGTGAAACAAGGTAAAGCAATCCAACAGCTCATTGCCACCAAAAGCATTTTACTCCAACCACGTAACTACGCTGACTTGGTGGTTGCTGGACCCCTCTGCAGGCTTTACTCAATATGCTCATCTGACTAAAAGCAACTTCCTTTTCTGCTTAGGTTCATTTCAGGCCAGCTTAGTGAATTAAATTGGCTCATGGACAATATGAAAAACACTAGAACTGGCCTGAGAAGGGCAGGAGCTGCATGTGTGGAAGGAGGGGAGAGCAGGGTGAAAAAAGGCAGGGGCAAGGGAGGTGGAGAGGAGAAGGAGTAGTCAGTGAGACAGCAAGCAGTTGGATCAGCTGCTCCTGCATCACCAGAATCTGGCACTTAAAAACAGAGCTCTATGTTTTGAGTGTGCTTAGCTGGTATCTTGCCAGCTGATCTATGTTAATTTTTCTAATTGGGTCTTTATATGTCAGTGGGGAGGACACATTATTGAGGAGTCCCTCAAAACAGAATTTTGCAAGCTCAGTAAAAAGTGCCTTTTGTTTTCTTCTTTTCAGCTGCATCAACATCTGAGGCTGTCGTAGCCAAAACCTCCAGATTTGATGTGGGCAGTTTTGTAGGTGGCATTGTGCTGACACTTGGAGTCCTTGTCATTCTCTACATCGGATGCAAAACCTATCATGCTAGAAGAGGCATTCAGTACAGAACCATGTAAGTTCCCAAGGGATTGTCCCTTGTCAATTTACTACTTTCTTGAGGGGAACAAAGACAAACAAAACAAGGAGAATAAACTCTGATACATACATTTGTTTAATGTACATTATATTAATAAGAGATTTAACTGCGATATTCTTTCACCACTTCAGCTATTCCTCATTATGCCTCTCTTCTGTGTGGGTTTATTCTCTGGTCTATTACATAAAATCATCTTGGTTTTTTAGCTCTTCCATGAATAGCTAACATTTCCTTGATTACGTTTCCTTGAAATGTTTGCTGCAATTTGCAAGACTTCTGGTTCTCCCTGACACATTCTCCTAGACTCTATTTGTCTATTCACTCTGACATTTTCTTCCCCCTTGCCATTAATTTTTTTGTAGTAGCTCTATTTTCTATTACCTATATGATGTCTTGTTGGAACTCTGTTACCATCTCTGTTTTGTATCACCTTTTATGTACCTCCAAGTCTAGTTTGAGCAGCCAGTTTTAAAGCCAGACATCTTATATTCCACATTCTTAAGCCACCGTTGTTGAATTGATTAATTTATTTATTGTCACAGAAAACATTCAAAGGCAATATGGCCATTATTCACATTTTTAAAAGCACAGTATTTGATTATTGTCAATATGTGAACTCAAACTTTTGTCACAGCTTGCAATATAGGCAGGCCTACTGGTTGATTTCTAATATTTAGTTTTCTGTGTTATCTTGTTCTTAACTTCAGAAACCTGTCCATAAAATTGTATGCCCTGAACCTGCTTTAAGTACTTTCCACAAGTCCATGAAATGAGAGGTAGAATTCATTTAACTGAATATAGGCATTGGCATCTGATCTACTCATTTCATACCATTTGTATTACCCTGGAGTGGGGTAAATCTGTCAGATGAATCAGCCTATCCATGCGTTTTTGTATTCACTTACTGTGAGGGCAGCTAAGAGTCTTAGATAAGGAACTCTGTGCTATGGATATTGAAAGGTATGGGCTGGATCCCACCTAAAGTCACTTATGTACACCAGTGATTTTCAGCCTTTGAGCTGCAGGCTGCTGCTATTTTCCCTGTGGAGTGTAGATGCTGCACAGCAAACAGAAGCCTGTTGAGAGTAAGCTTGTTTTTCTGTTATCTTTTCAAGACCATTTAGAAGTCATCTGTGGGCTTCAGTCTGTAGACAAGTTGAAAAACACTGATTTAAACAGATTCTCTGCCACCAACTTCTTCCAGGCAACTTCTTCCTTCCACTGACCTCAGTGTTCGAAGAGGCATCCTCATAATTCCTCCCCAAAGTCCCCCTCAACCCCCTTTCAGGTTCCCTTTCTTAAATACTTATCGCAGAGGTGCAGCCACCATCACTAACTGGCTCGGCCCTGGTGCAGAGGCGGGTCTGACTTGGAGCCAGGGGAGCTTTCAAGAAGGTTCTCACAGGTGCCACTGCTGTAGCCCCCTCCCCTGCTACCAAAACCCTGCCACACAAACCCAGCACAGGATTCTTAAAACCAGGTTGCTTTTCTTCCTACTCAGTATCATCCATCTCAGTTAAGAAGCTTGTTTTAAGTGAGGTGATGTCATTAGACTTGTTGGGATGCTAGTGTTTAGGCCTTGTGTTTTCTCTCCATCTTGACTCCTGCTTGCTGGTCATGAAATTCAACCAGTGCCTGCTGCCCATGTTTACCCACAGTAGTGTTTGAATGGGTATTGTAGAATTCAGATCAGCAGTATTTTTAAAACAAAGGAAACCTGTTACTGAGCTTGTAAACTGGCTTTGATTAGTTGTTGCTATTGGATATAGGTAAGATAGATAGGCTAAAAATGCCTGAACAACAGCTAATCTAGAAATATGTACTTGTGTGAAATGTGAAAGCCAAAACATTAAAAAGGCTAATGAAGCTGGACAACTGTTGACAAAATGAAATTGTTCTGTTAAATTCAGGTTTGGCTCGGAGAGGACTATAACTCCCAGATGAATGTGCCCTTAGCCCTTCCCAGCAACATGGCCTCTGTTCACAAAATAACCTAGAAGGATGGCTGCTTCTTGTGTCGACTGTTGCTTGTACTGCGGAACATTAATTACTGTGTTTCTATTACAGTGATGAACATGATGCCATCATTTAAAGAGACTTCAGGGAAGACAGTGGTGGAAATCCATCCTATCAATCACAGCTGTTGTAACTTACTTCTGAAAGAGTTCCTTTCATAAAGATGATCACAGTCTCTAAACCTGTCCTGGGTGTGATCCTGCAAAATGTTGAGAAGCTCTTTGAACATGCTGATACTTTTTACATTGGCTTTCATAAGAAGAGGAACTCTACACTTTGTAGAGACAGTATTTTCTTTTTCCAGTATTTGTAACCAGATTTAAAGAAACACACATATTGAGTCATTTTAAGGTACACACATGTGTCTCTAAAACAGCTAATTACTAGCACAGTGGATTGCATCATTGCAATTCTGAGTTCAATTAATTCTCACATATTGCGTAAATCCAGTGTGTTCCATAATGGATATAGTAGGTTAAATAGGATACCTTTGAGACAAAGCATAGGTTTTTGCAAGTAAAATGGTTTTTTTCCTAATATTTTGTATTAAATTGTATTTATTTTGAAGTTTGATGTGAACTTTAGTTTAGAAATTTGGGATTTTGAACAATTCAGTTAATTTTTATTAGGCTATAAAGGGACATGGTTTGCTAACTGTATAGAAGGTGATAATGAGTACTTTAAACTTCAGTGACCTGCAGAGACTTTCCTTAACAGGCCGTACAATGAGACTGCCAGCAGGAAACATGGACAGACTGGAGATAGCCATCCACAACCCTTTTCTCTGAATGGGTCCTTATAAGAAAACAGGCTATGCAATCCATAGCTGCTTTTTTCTAGCATGTCCTAATGAAGCATGTGCAATTACAGATAAAATAAAAATGGGAAAAAGTATCTTTATAAATATGATATGAAAATTGCTTCTAAAGATTGGCTTTTAAGTTGAATGTAGCAATCACTTCACTCTGGTTTTATTACTATGAAGCTGTATGCAATGTTTCAGCAGCATTTGATAAGCATTGCAAGTTACACAGAGAATCTATCTGTAAGATAGCATTTTAGAAGAATATAATCTGCATTTTTACAACTATTTTTAGAACTTGGTACTGCTGCACACATGTACAGAGGTCTGGTCAAAGCTCACTGAAGGCAACAGGGCATCTTTCAGAAGGCCTTTCAATTAAGGCCCAAATACACTGGAGATCCTGTGCAGGGTGGCTGATGCTGCTTACGTATCCCACTGAGGTAAACCTGCTGACTTCAGTAATTGGGCTCCTGATTTACACTGGTGTAAGGAAGACTAGAGCAAGGATCAAGAAACACGGGCCTGCATCTGCTTATGTCACTGAATAATTGTTCGGTCCTGCTCAGGCTCCACTTGTAGCTCTCTCCCTGGTGAAGAGGATTGATGGGGGGGGGGCTTGACCCATCCTGGTTACTGCTGGCACTAGTCCATCACTAGGGCACAGAGGGGGTGACAGCTGAGGAAGGTCACAACAGGAACGGGATGTCGGTCTGTCAGGGGGCTGGGGTACGATGCATCAGGGGAAGTAAGACTACAGTTCTGGCACAGGTTAATTCTTTTGTTGAGCAATAGTTTATTCTGACATGCAATGTTAAAAGTGGCTGTATGAATGCTTTTTTTACCTTTTTCACATGTTGTGTCCAAGGCACAGCTGACTGCAGCAAACCATGGCTAATGAGTAGTCTTAATAGCACCAGCCATGCACCTGAAATGGGAGTTGCAGGGCTGTTTCATTTTTTAACTGAGATTGAGGTACAGGGGGAAGAGGGATTTGAAGTAAGATTTGTGAGATTTTTTTTTAACTGCATTGATTGGTGGAAAACTTCTGGTTTTAACTTGAAGAGTTTGGAAACAATTCTTCCATAGAACTGTACTTCCTTACTTTGTTGAAATTAAGACAAGTGCAACTCAGTTACTGGGATTGTCTCATCTCTGTTGTACAGATGAATAAAATGAAATCTTTGGAGCTACTATATCAATTTCAGTGGGATTCTTATTAGATTGTTTCATAATTCCCTCAACCCTTTCCACAGTCATAACTACCAAATAAGAAAGTGTTCACTATATATACTTTTACATGCTAGATACCAGACCTAGTGCATTTCTGCCCAGCTCAATAATTTGTAATGTATTTTTTATCTCTTTACTACAATAAAGCAAAATTACATGCTTAAGATTTCAGAGGTGTCAGTACAAATAAAAAGCTTGACCTCCTTTCAGGTGTTTGTCTAGTATCCAAAGTAAGGTGCAATTGATAAATCTTACCTTTAACTTTAGATTTGCTTTCCAACAGTATTAAGTTACACATGTATAAAGTGGGATGAAGAGGACAACTTTTCTATCATACCACCACTAAGTACACATTTAGGCCTCAGTCCTGGAGGTTGCCCTGCAGCATTGGAATGAGCAGCAGACCTGAATTTAGCTGTACTCTACATGTGTAGAGGGTTGCCTCTATTAACTGAAAAACTAATTCAGCATTCAAAAATCCTGATTATGTTAACTAAAAAGATTGGCACAGTTTCTGTAAGGAAGGAGTATTTGAAAGGGTTTGCCACAGGAGTCTACCAAATTTTAGACCAGTATGAGGTATAAAGCTGAAGTAGGAGCAAAAGACAGAAAAAGGACTTTTGTCTCATAGACTTAAGTCTAGTACTATCCCAGGCAATGGGAATAGAGTATAGAATAGTTGGAAGGGACCTACAATGATCAGCTAGTCGTACTGCCTGACCACTTGAGGGCTGACCAAGTTAAAGCAAGTTGTTAAGGGCACTGTCCAAATGCCTCTTAAACACTGACAGGCCTGGGGCATTGACCACCTCTCTAGGAAGCCTGTTCCAGTGTTCAACCACCCTCTTGGTAAAGAAATGCTTCCTAAATATAATCCTTTTCTCATGGAAGTCTCTTCCCACTTACTTCTCTGGTGATTAGTTATCCTAAATTCAATCATAAGTTTATGATCCATTTATATTAATTGTATGCAACGGATTTTTAGCATAAATAGCTCCTCCTCTACTCTAGGTATACTTATGCTACAGTCAGTCCTTCAGCTGTTCCTTAACTGAGTTTATTAATATTGTAAAGATGATTCAACTGTTTATAGTTCGTCCTCTCAGCAGGACTGCTTGTTTTCTTACTAGTACTGATGGCTGAGCAATGCAGTTCATAGTTCTGTCTTGATTAGGAACCCCTCTAGTGACACATCACAGAACTGCATTTACAGTATCATGTTTTAAGCCCGCCACCAGCATTCAGTTGATTACAGCAGCTCTTTCACACAACCCCTATACTCATTTTTAATCCTTAAAATTCATGTTTCTGTGCTTCATATTAAAATTTATTTCACTTAATACTACAGGCTTGGGAAGTCATCCAGTGGCTATAGACATAGCCCCCTTAGGTCAGATAGCATGAGTGTTACTTTTGCCCTTCAAACCCTATGAGCACATCTGGGGACTGCAGCATTCTGCCTTCCTCCCACAGGTCTTTCCTTTTTATGCAGCTCTCCTTTAGCCTGTTTTCTAGTACCAAATCATAGCCTTTCCAGCTTACCTGTTTTGATGGCACCCTGCATCAAAGGCTTCAAAGCAGTCCAGAAATTCTGCAGTGCTGTCTTTGTTTATTTTAAAAAAATCTATTAAAGCAAGATCATGTTACTGTGATAATAGTCAGTAACTTGAATATTATCCCTTTGTAAATCTACTTTCATGCCTTTCTTTTTTGTTCAGAGACTGTTAAAGCTCTTGCATACTCATGCCACTCTGGTTTTGCCCTGAAGACATACATAGCATTCTTAACATGCTTTATTGAAAAAGATACAAGCAACAAAACGACAATATCGCCAAAAGCAAAGTGGAAAGACTGAGAATTGCCTGGATAAGAGGTTAAGAATTTAGCTGTGATATGGAAGCAGACAGAATGAGAATGGACCTGTGCAGATGTAAACATGTTCTCTAGACAACACTGAAGAAGTCCCAGTTGGTGTATGACAGAGATAGCAATCTTAAAAACCAGAAAAGTTAAATGAATTTAGGAATCTGCATTTGACAGTTCTCACAAACAGCACAGACACATGGACTGCCAATTCCTGGTATTGATCCTGCAGTGTCTAAGCTTTAGCTTGCATTAGAATGTAATGTTTGCTTCACTATGAAAACACTACTTTGAGGACTGGATCAATGATTAATTTTACCCTTCAGTGTCAGGTCACCCCTATACTTCAAAACATCCAATTCAGGAACTCTGAAAATTGAAAGAATAAAAGGGACTCCCCAGTTCTGGAGGCTCTTACGTGTCCTTTTAGAATACCAAGAGGAAATATATTCTCACTCTGATAAACTCAAAATTTTGAGTTTATCTATTGTTTGTTCTGACCTTCTCCACATCAAATTTAAAGCAGTTTGGAAACCAGGGTGTTGCACCTGGCCAGCGCTGAGGTGTAGGGTGATTCTAAAGTGTTAGACAAAAGACTATATGTAACTCAGTTTCCTTGACAGGGTCCATGAAGAAAAGCAGCGACTGTCTGTACAAACAGGGTGCTTTCTTTTTACTGTTGCATATATGACTTGGTCTTTTCTAAAAACTTTATTCGTCCCTTAGAATTGAAGCTATCTTCCATTGGGCAAATCACAACCCTAACTCCTATCCTTTTACTTCATAAGTACCGGGTATTTCATGTCTCCAACTGCCAAAAGAACAGAGCATCAGTAAGTTAAGCTGTACGGATCTAACACAAGAGCTTAGAAACCTTTGGCAAGTTCTCCAGCTTTTCCCTAAAAGAATTTCACCAGGCCAAAACTAAATGTGAAAGCTACTGCTAGGACATTGCTTATTGTGCAAACAATTTCCTGCTATGTTCCAGCATATTTTGATCTCTTCAAAGAGAAAAAAAAAAATAACTCACCTCTTTCTTTTTTGAAAACAGCACAGCAGGATCTGCTGTTTGGAGTCCTGCTCTTCCTTGCGCAGGATACATGCAATACCCCAGACTCGGGCTTGCAGGGCCCCATGCCAGCAGCCGTCAGTGAGGAAGCTGGGCTGGAGCATCAGTAACTGTTGTGATCACATGCTCAATTAAAAACAGAAACAAAGGACTGGTGATTTAGTATTGTCTCAGGAAGTTTACTCCCTGCACTAGTAACCTCCGGAGCAAGAGTGACGAACTGCAGATTAAGTAGTTCAACAGAACAGAGCATACCTCTTCGTGTCCAGAATACATCTCCTGCCTGGATTCACATACCTGAGGTGGGCCGCTTAACAGCAGAGAAAACTGGATTTGCAAGTTCAGTCCATCTGCAACATCAACGATGATCAACCAGGCTCACTACGCTACCATTGCCACAACGCAGAATTAAAGGCAGATGTATACACTGTTTGCAATTTCAGGTGCTTCTCTTTTTCTGATGTCTTGCGAGGAATATAGCAAAGAACCAAGTTCTGAAAGCATGGGGCTGGGGAGTTACTAAACAACCACTAACTCGGTCACAAAAAACCAGCAATATAAAGATTTTTCTTTAATATGCTAATGGAGTTCCTAGATATTTCATATGTGGTCACTCATTTCAGCATATAAGAGCAGTGCTCTGTTATAATGACTGGTCGGCTCACTTGTGGATACTAGGACTGCATGCTGTCTTCAATTTGAAGAGCACTGGGCTTCCTGGTCAATGCTCAAAAGCAAACAGAAGAGGAAGATACACATTCAGTTAAAAAAGAACACACACACACAAAAAAACCCCATGCAGGAAACTGCTAAATAATTACAATAAAGCTTCATGGCACTTGCTTCACAAAACATAAAGCTGCTACTTGGGAAACCACTGTATCTTGCAGTATCTCAAAACAGTATCAGAAACTGCAACTGCTCCAGGCTAGGTCCTTTGTACATATGATAAGCTTAATTCAAATAAAGAAATTGCTCATTTATACAAGCTGTGAATTTTGCCTTCTGTCTTCATCTTATTTCAAGTCTCACCACTGAGCTCCAATGATACTGAAGTTCCCACCCTCTACACCCCCTAAGCCACACCAACACACTGCCAGCTCAAGACAAGCTATGGACCTGCAATGCTGACTTCCAAGAACTCGGCCTGCTTGATCAGCAGAGCTGCACAGGAAGCTGGGGGGCATGTTTAACCCAGTCACAACTCTGGAAAATGCTTTCAAAGAAGGAAGTGGACACAGAACAAAGTGTGAACATGGTCAGCTGCTTCACAAGGAACAGAAGTCACTTGATCCTCTCCAAACATAACCCTATGCAGACAGTCTTCTCCATGGTTTAACATTTTGCTAGTTTTCTGTTTGCAGTGTGCTACAGACAACTAGTTTCATTATAGCTTTCTTGGAATAGTACTGAGAGGAGTATAACTGCTCACATGTACAGCACTATAGATCGGGACAACAGTCACTATAGTGGGGAGTAGTGGAAAGCCATAACCTAGATTAGTCTTCCTGCCAAAACTAGGTCAAAGAATTTTACCCAGTAGTTTCTAGATCAAGTTCTTCCACTTCTCAGAAAGTGGTTGGGGCTTAGACGCAGGCAGCCAATGCTGCTTGAAGTTGCCCAGGACATTCAAAACACTCAGGAACAAGAGCAGGTATGTTGCAAGTCTCAAGATACCCTCAGGCATCACAAATGACACTGAACACCCAAAACACTCAGTTTTTAAAGCCCTGTATACCCTGTCATCGGAACTATACGTAGTAACTGCAACATCTGAAAAACTCTAACCCCATATGGTTCTAAAGAAAAATGCATTGCTTAAAATGTCTGCCTGCTACTATGTTTTTCCCTATCCTCTTCCCGGTTTAGAAACAAGGCTTACATATTAACAATTCCACATTCTTCAGGTGAGACTGACCTCTCCAGCTCCCCCTGCAGACTCATCTGTAGAAAGTATACTTGGTTCTAATATTCCTAATTTCTGGGTCTGAACATCAAATTTCAAGTCATGCACTTTATTCCTTAACAAGCTTTCATAATCTTTGACAACTTTTTAAGTTGCTACACAAAAGAGCCTTTAGAAACATTTCAAAACCAGAAAAGCAGAAGTATGTTAATCAAAGCTGTTTAAAACTACATGCTGTGTTTGAAACATTTACATTTTTAACATTAAAGTGAAGATATATACATATAATAAAGTTAGACAAAAGTCTGTATTTAAAAGAATTACAGGAAGCCAGTCTACAGCTGAAGAATCCTATGTAGTGCAAGGAATGTGTACCAAAGCATTAAAACAATGATGGTACCAGCTAGTGCACAGCATTAAACTCTGCTGCAGAAATTATGGAAGAATGGATTATGGAAGAAGACTGAAACATCAATGTTTAAAGACAAACCAGTCCAGATTCTTACACCTCTCCCTTAATCCCCTAGACAGCAAAGCAAGACTTCTTCAAGATTAGTAACTCCAGCATTATTTTGAAAGGGACTCCAGCCCACGAGGTACCTCTTGGAGATACAGGGCAAAAACAAACCGATGGTAACTAGAATGTATTTGTATCTTCCTTCGCACAATTGTCCTTGCTAAATTTAGAGATCAGTACTACTGATGGAAACATCCTGAATCTGCTAACAAATCAGTCTCAATCACATAATTAACAAACAAAAGTACTTGGTTTGGCCCTTTTTAGCTAGCCAAAACTTTGAGTCAATGCTGTGGCTGCAATTATGCTAGAAATATAACATACTGTTAACTCCAGGCACAGTCTAAATTCCAAACTCAGTGCACAGATTTCCCAAGATGGCAGGTGATTATAGCGGGAGACCCAGAGGTTTCTTTCACAGACTTGGAGGGGGACTTTGATTAACTTACAACTCTGATGTACAACAGGGAAGATACATACAAATGCTAAACATACAGCATCTGTTAAGTATGAATAGAAATTTATTTGCTAGTGGCAAACATCTCCCCCACTTAATACAAGCCTTGCTCTAAACACTAGGCAACCATTACCCAGGGTAAGTCACTGAGTCACAGGTTACACAGCCCACACAAGTTCTTTTTAATGTATACACTTTACTACTTTCATACATACAGGGTGCTCCCTCCAGAAGAGATAACACATGTATAGCTAAAGCCACATATGAAGTGATGGAAGCCAGTTACATGCACACAACTTGCAAACCCTGGCATCCTGAAACTTCAAGAAATTGTATTTTCACCTCACACTACAGAGCGTAAGACACCGAAGTACTGTTAAAAACATCTTATTGCTGGCAGGTCTGAACATTAAGAGGTCCACACTTAGGCATTAAGACATGACTGAAAATGACTGACTTAATTAGAGCCAAACTGACACCACCACTGCAGGATCTGATGCTGTTATGGTGGCAGTGTTCTTCCACTGTTTGACATGAAATCCTTGTGAAATACCTATCAACACTTTCCCTCTGTAGGTATCTACAAGGCAAGTCTGGGGATGCAAAGCTGAAAAGGATAAGAGTCAACAAGTAAGGAAACAGGACTCCCTAAACTACCAGCTTACAAACCAAGACCCAAGACTTCAGAACGGGCTGGAAGATCCTACTATTTAATAGCACAATCACTATAAAGTTCCAAACACAGAGAAGTAGCTTTTACATTTTAATCCCT
The DNA here is from genome assembly GCF_047716275.1 of Strix uralensis. Lineage (NCBI taxonomy): Eukaryota > Metazoa > Chordata > Aves > Strigiformes > Strigidae > Strix > Strix uralensis. Next base: position 123,398,180 of record NC_133973.1, read on the forward strand.
AGCATAAAGGCTATATTACTGTACAGCTACCCTCTGTCTCATCTCTAAGGTCATGAGGACCACTCCCGGCCAGGATTTCTATCCTTTGAAAAATCAGACAAAAGGAAGTACCAGATGCTGTTAGGGTTTTTTTGGGGGGGTTGTTTTTTAAACAAGGATAAAAATCTGAACCCCCTACTTTACCAGAGGCAATCACCAAGCAGCATAGAAGCTCACTTCCCTGTTCAAAAATGAAAGACATACAGAATTAACTTTTATTGTACTATTGCAGGCAAACAACCCCAAACTTTTGTCAGGAAAAGACAGCCTTCTAGTCACTACAGTCTACAGAGAAAAGCCAACAATGGGAACAGAGTAAACAAGCACTCATTTGAGAAGCAGAAGTATTTTAATTCAGTCTTTGTATAAACTATTAATAATACACATTACACAAGTATCTACACATGAACAGAACTTAAAAAAAATGTCCTGCTGTTCCTGCAACAGTTAGCCTCTTTTCTCCTCAAGTCCATAAGAAAGCCAAAACATAACCAAAACAGTAGCTGAAGTTAACAGCAATCCTAATGTATTTCCTCACAGCCACATGGAGGAAACTCATGACAAGAGTTATGCCAAGTTCCATTTTAGGAACTCAACTAGAAATTTTTTTTATTCAAAGTGACACAGGGCATACTAGTGAAACTGCTTTCCTTACTCAGAGAGGAAAGCTACAGAAACCTCACCTTAGTATTGAATTAGTTTTATGAACAGAAATAGGCTTTGGCAAGGAAGACGTAGTACACTCATAATGAGGATACAGTTTACTATTACACAACGGTGTTAGGTAGTTGCTTAATCATCTTCTGTACCACAATTTTCCATTCTTAAGACACCCCTGCTTCAGCAGCTGGAGGATGACAGGAGCAAAGACATTTTGCAAGTTTCCCTCTTTATGAAAGAAATGTACGAACTGTACCCTTTATTGTCCCCCTGCAAATAGGGCATTTTCTAAGGGACGGTGCACATTCTTTGCACACCACTAAGTGACCACATGGAATAAAAACAATAGAAACTTCTTTGTCCATGCAAACTTTACATGTTCTTTCCTCCTGCAGTCGTCTTAATTGTTCTTCCATAGGTAAACCTGGAAAAAATATTAATTTTTTAAGAAGCCTGAATATATATGTGCATTCTAATTAGAATAGAGCCATGTTCCATTTCACCCTTTATGTCCCTACTTGTATTCACTAAATATAGATGGCAGTGAGAAAATAAGTACATTTTCCAGAGCTCAGAAAGTGGTATGCAAAGAACTAGTTTGTACTTTCCACTTCTGTGAGACAACAAACAGCTTGGGAATTGGTGGCCAACTGTAGTTCTTCAAACCAACCAATGTTTACATTTTAGCAAATGCTGTACTTTTCTTGCTTGGATATTAGAAGCACAGAGCACAGCCTGGCTGGTGGAAGTGAGCTATATTCAGGCTTGTATACTTCTCTGCAGTCTATTAACATATTAAACTACAGGACTAAGAGCCAGAGCAAACTCAATCTCATGTCTGACAAGTTTTTATCTACCCAGCTGTTGGTCAAGCTAGATCTTAGGACACCTATAACCCACCCTGGAAAAGCAGAAATGATGATACCTGCTGTGAAGTGCTAACCTACTATTCACTGTCCAGTCTTTACTAAATGCCTGAATGACAGCTTGTACCAGGATCAAATCCAGCACATGCTTGAATTGTTGAGCTCCAGAAACTACCTCCTACAGTGCAAAAGCACATGTAAGGCACAGGATATAGCTTGTAGCAGACAGACTTGAGACTTGTTTGCAAAAGTCTGTGCATGTGCTTAACTTTTCAGGTGAATGCATCTTACCAAAGCAGAATTACAGAGAGGGCAAACCACAGAACCTATTTCTTAACCAAGGTCATTTTCTTTTTTATGATGTTAACTATTTGTCCCACAGTACCCTTTAAAGTAAGAAGGTAGAGTTTAAGGTACCTGAAACATCTTCTGTGGGAACATACTTCATGTTCTTCTCCACTAAAATAAGAGGAAAAAAAAATCCTAATCATTTGACTAATCTACATGCAAAGCATCTGATTATTTTTTTTTTTAATCTTTAGGTTGCTATGACAGCACTCGTTACTTCTCTAAACTTACATACTTAGGGAAAAAAAAAAAAAAGAGACAGACATACCAAATAAATCTTTGTACAGTACAGGGTCACAGTCTCGTAGACAGTTTCTGAATATGCTGGCTGCTTCATTTCCTTTCACTAAAACTGTATCTATCAGTTCCCTTGCTTGCAATGGTGTCTGAGTCTTTTGCTTAATAACATCATGTTCAAGTTCCGTTATCACTTTGGCTGATAGTAAACTCCCGAGGATTGGAAGTACACATGTTAAACGTTGGAATAAAGCCATTCGATTCTTCCGGATTAAGGACAAATCATCTGGAATGCAAAGGGGATCAGGTGTTTGTTAGGAATACACCATTCCAAGTTGCATTTCTGCTTAACAAGAATTAATACATTCTTTAAACTCTACTTGAAATGTTCGCTTACTACACATCATTAATAGATACCTCAGTGAATTTTTGTGATATTCACATAAAGAACAGACGTAAGGAAACCACACACAAGCAGCTTCCGAGCTGAAGACTTTTCACCAATGAAATCTCCTGCTCCCATTTCCAGGTTAAACTATCTGAGGGGATCTTGTCTAACTTTACACTGGTAAAACTTAACATTCTCTGCAGAATCGCGAAGAAAAAACAGCACCTCTGCATAACACCAGCGCTAACTCACCGACAACCAACAGGTTAATTCTAATCAGCGGCAAAATCACGTCTGAGATGTACACAGAATCAAGCTTTTCTAAGAGGTGTCCAACAAAATTATGTGCAAGAAAACCAGAAGTACAGCACAACCAGACTCAGGAGATTATTTTTTTAAAGATAGTCTATCACAAACAACAACAAAATAATAATTTCCATTAAGATTTAATGGCTGAATCTGTCTATATTTTTTTGATAGAACACGCAAGTAGGAAAGAAGCAGTCTTAATTTATAATTGAGAAGTTTCATTACTGCTTCACTGACTCAAAAAGAGTAGGATTTTTTTAGGCTTCAAAACTTACACACTGTTAAAACAACAAGAAATGGTAAAGACACGTCAAAAAAACACTGTTAAATAGCTGACCTACATGGTTTAGTCAGACATAGAAAAACAGACCTTTGGCCACCTTACAGCATCTAAATTTGTAAACGTTCATGGCCTCTTCTAGGAGGTGGATATGATGGCTCACTGATTCACATAGCTTAAAGAGTAGGCAAATTTGGAAAAAATTACTAGAGGGTGCCAAGTAAAGTGTTTTGGTTCCATTTATTTTAATAACAGCAATATAAAGGCACACAAATTTTAAAAAGTATGGCTTTGTTCCTATGCAGAGAATCATGTGATTCTGAACCCTTGGCACCTGTATGAACCACCCTCCTGAAAAGGAATGAAACAATTTCCAGACTGCTAGTTCCATACAGATATCCTGACAATGCTTTTACAGAAGCTGATCCTAATAGCAATTAAACTAAATCACTTAGTGAATAAAAACAATATGCAATACAAACCACTTCTGCTTTCACTTTTACTCAACTTATGCATACCTGATGCCACTTCTTCAAATCGTCTCTCTTTCTCTTCTTCCCTCTTCTCATCTTCAGCAGTCAGCAGATCAGACACAAGATCATTAACAGTCTTGTAGTTTTCTCCAGTGGCCAAGATTTTACTTTGCACTGTTTGCTTTATGAGCCTTCTACTGAATCCCATCTCCAAGGCAGCTTTAACCACAGGCGTGTTCATCATGATTGCATCTTCTGAATGACTCTCTCCAGGTTCAAAATGAATAACTGATCAAAGAGGAAGATCACCATGTATAATATAAAGAATAAAATACCTATACAACCCAGAAGTCAGACACATCAACATTGCCTACACACATGCTTATATACATGAATACCTAGCATTAAAAAGTTTTGATGCTTAAACAATCTCTTCTTAAGTAGTTAAAAATGGAAGCCAGTTACTTAGATGCAATTGGCTTGAAACTGTGATAAACTTCAACCCGTGTCAGGCCTACACTGAAGTCTAGGATAATCCAGAGAAACCGCAGAGATAATTCCATTGTGTGTCAGCAGCTTTTTTACACTAAGTCATTTCTAAGTTCAGCCTTGAAAAATATCTTGGGGGGCGGGAAAGAAATTAAAATTTCAAGTTTATAGTACAAACAATTGCTCTGTTCCAGCTCTTGATCAGAATTTTCCATTCAACTTACTAAGCACCAGACATGTGGGATTCTGACTCATTGTCCTCAACCAGCAGGGGCTATGATAGCATAACCCACTCGCCCTCTGGGAGGGGTTTATTTCCACCGTAACTAGAGTCCAGCACAGAAAGACTTCACTTTATCAGCTTGTCCTACCTTCTCCTTGACCACCACTGCTCAATTCAAAGCATTTACCTAGCTATGTGCCTAAAAATGGAGTTGCATAACTGCACAGTCATGACTCCCTCCAGCAACTGTTCCACCAAGTTCAATACCATGGGTCAATTTAACAAATGTCAAATTGTCTTGTTCTGTTTAACCAAACCACTGAAACTAAAAACCACAAATATAGCAGATGCCAAGCATTCAAAACCAAAAATCTTAATATGAGCTGCTAGTATAAAAATAAGGAAAATTAAAGTCTCTTAAAGGTTCTTCCTTGAAGTTTGTCCATATACCATTGAAGCTACCTTTCATCATTAGTTAGAAAATCCTTACAAAATTGTTTCCAAGAAAATCTAAGAATTGTTAAGCAAGTTAGCTTTGGATAGCCAACTATTAAGTTTGCAAAATTATAAGGAAATTTAAAAACATGCTTTAATATACATACTTGGGGGATCAATGTTTTCATCTACAGGCGTATCAGAGGTTGACAAGAGCTGTGGAACACAACAGAACCACATTAGTACCAAAGCATTGCGTTTTCCCCTACACACCTTCCTAACACATTCATCTCTCATTAACTATGATAAGCTTTTCATCTAAATGGTACCTGTTAAGTATTTGGTTACACAAGTCTGCAAATCTTTGCAGCTATATAATCAATATAAAGTTAGTGCTGACCACTTCCGTGAAGGGAAGTTTGGCTTACCCTTGCCAGAAGAGTTATGCACAGAAATAATTCAGGCTGTCCATGCCCGATTTCTGAAACAACAACTACTGATCTGCATTATTCACTGAAACTTACATCACCAGAATTTCCCTCTCCTGACACAAAGGAGCTCACTGCCTCATAACACTTTCCATAAGTAATTTGTACAGGTTAAACTCTACCTGTCCAAGCCCATTAGCCATGGTTCAGCACTGGTTTCATCTTTGTGCTCATGAAGAGTATTTATCATGTTAGAAACCAAGTAGAAATATATGCAGAAATAAGGCAGAAGGATGGACCAGACTCCCACAAAACCCATAGCACTCTTCAACAAGGGAAAACCAAAGTTACAGAACAGTAAAATTTACCTGTTCAAGAAGATGGGGGAACCTGGCCTGAACTTGACTTACAAACTCTCCTCCTTTTACACGAAGCAGATACTCACACCTGAAACATTGACAAAAGTGTACTGAATTATACTTTCTACTTGCCAAAGGAAAAAAAAAAATACAGAAGAATGAAAGAGTTTACAGTAACACAGCATAACTTAAATACATGTTTCTTTTCCTCAGAAGGGAAAGAGTTCTCTTACTTGGAAGCCCGGTGACACTTTGATAAAGCTTTTCCATGATGTTCAGCAGTCAGTAGGCTTATGTATATATATACACGCAGCAGCTTTACATTCTGCTACCACTTCTAATCAAAATGGCATGTCATGAGAAATGATACTGTGTCAGCGTCACTACAAAGTGCAGTGATAAACTGTTTCTATCTCACATCTCACCATTCTTCTCTCCTACTCAAATCACTCAAGTTCACAAAATTTAACACCACTATCAAAGCCAGATCTGCTTCACTACTGCTGAGTTGTATCTCTTAAGTACATTTACTGACAGGCATAACGCTGAAGGAAAGAAAGGTGTCAGCTAATTCTACGTACATCATTTAGTCCAACAGTAGCTGGTAAATTGCCCATGAAAGGCTAGTTGGAGATCTAAGATGTGAAGAATTATTATTAGCCTTCCTGAAACTAAGTGCAGCTTTTCTGTCACTAATGTAGGTAGAGATTTCCACAGGTATCAATCAGGTATGCAATTGCCACTTAATTATGGCAGACATTAAAAAGTTGTTTCTGTCATTTTTCCAATAGTGACATATTAAACAGCCGCTGAAACCTTTTTCACAAGCCTTTCCACACCTAAGAAACTAAACCACGTGAGCTGAAAAACTGGTTCAAGAGCATTCGTCATGGGCACGGAACTAGACCAAGGGAGCTGGATGTTCCTTCTGATTCATTTCTCTACTTGTGCTCTCCTCAGTCTGCTTTCTGACTACTTTCCTTTTAGCCAAGTATGCTCATTTACAATGCAGCCTCACTTGCCAATAGTGATTTAGGGATACACACAGCTTTTAATTATGAAGTGGAAAGCATCCAATATCATGCTTAATGAAGAAATGTTTTATTTAAGGCTACCATAGCACTTCAGAGCTTTTAAATAGAGGTACATGAAATACATCCAAATGAAAGAGTGAGTTTGCACATCATATGGTAAAGTTAAACAAAACTATTAAGTGCAGCATATATCTGCCAAAAAATATCTAAGGATGTGAACAAATTATGGTAAAAGACTTTGCCAGTTACCTTGGAAACCACTTTGCATGCTCAATCCATGGATCATCTCCAGATTCCCAGCACCTTAACCCACCATCACAGCAAAAACACTTGACATCATCATTGCGGCCTTTAAAAAAACAAGGCAAAATATCTAGCAAACATTCACACAATTTAAAGTAAGTGCTGACATAGCAATACAAATAAAATTGGAGACATCATTTTTGCTTACCTACGTAGTAAAAGCCAGCATCCGCAAGCTGTTCAGGCTGAACCGGAATTCTAGTTGGCCAATTTATGAATGTTTTAACACGTGCCTCATGAGTTTGCATGCTCACATTTGACACATTGAAACTTGGCAGGTCTCGGGTAAGGTTCTCTACAAAAGGGCAGTTAGGAAAGTGTCTCCGATGCTCTGACATAGCATTATCTTTTGGTTCCCAGTTACTCAGCTGACCACCACAGGTGAAACAAGCAACTTTGTCTGCTGTCCCCAAGTAATAAAGTCCAGCCTTTGCCAGATCAGTGGGTGAGAGAAACGTCAGTGGCCATGAGTGAAAAGTGCGTAGTCTAGCATCTTCTGTACTCATAGACGGATTGTGAAGTTTAGGTCTCAAGAATGAAAGGTCTTCAACTGCTCTAGTAGTTATTGGGTCTTGAGGAAAACTGGAAAAAGAGCCACTGAAATATCCAACTTGTTCTAAACTTGGAGAAAGTGTTATGGAATGTAGAGATGGTGAGAGACTGTTTGCAACCAGAGGTGAAAAGGCAGAACGAGAACACAGTCCGAGGTTGTTAGCTGAAAGCATGTTTTGAACAAAACTGCAGCTAGGATACTGCTGTTTATGTTTTTCCATAGCATTATCTCCTGGCTGCCAGCTGTCCAGTGTTAAGCCACAACTGAAGCACTTAACTTTATCTTGCACACCAGTGTAATAAAACCCAGCCCGGGCAAGACTCCGTTCCGACACCGGCACGTTCATGGGGAAAGTAGAAAATGTCGACATTCTGTAGAGTTCACAGGATAAGTCATACTTCAGTTCACCACACAAAGCACTCTGCTTCATGACGCTAGCCAAGAAAGGGCTATTTTCCATTATGTTCATAATGGACTACTTTTGGAAGAATGGGACAAGTCTTCCTCTGGGAGGTAGTTGTGTGCATTAAAGGCAATTTGGAATAACCCCTGCCTGTACAAAGGTAGGAACCTGAAAATGAAATACTTCAATGTGCAATTTTGAATGCATATGTGAATAGAATTAGCCTCATGATTAACAGCCTTAAAACACTAGAGAAGCTCTTGTACTTCAGTTTACACAAAAGCTGCCCCACCCCATTTTGACAATTAAAGCAAGCACATCAAAAAGGACCTTCCCTTGAATCATATAGGCATCACATGCTTTCCTTGTAATGTGTATCTGGGAGAGCAGTATCAATCTGTCAGGCTAGTGGAGGTGGGATCCAGGCAGGGGCAGGGGGAACAACCTCAAACGGGTTTATCAAAATCCTTTGTCAATAAAGAAACTAAAATGGGGGGCAACTAAAATGACATAATTTTTAACCAGAACATATGTTAAGTGATTTAAGAACTATTTCACCCTAGACAGCTGATAAATGTGGAGCTTATACACACGTAAAGATTTTAGGTTTTAAACCTCATTGGGAGGCTGAAAATAATGGTTTATCAAGCTGAAAAGGCATACAAAAAAAGAGCCCCTGAACTCATCTGGTACATTTGCTACTACTAGACTTCCAAAAAACCCCTCAACTTCTGCATATTGTTGTCGTAATTGTTAAGACCAAAGAAGTTAGTTTGTACTCAACTTCACATATATTGAATATTCAGCTATGAGATAAACAAATCTTATACACTGTCCCTGACAAGGATGAACTGTCTTAATTAACAAGCCTGGAATAGCCCCAGGCTTTTCTGTCTATAACATTGTCAGCACAGACTGAACAGAGCATTTCAGTTTTAACCTGGTGCCTTAGTTACAAGTATAGAGTTATCACATTTAACATAAATTATTTGGCTTGTGTCAGGACATTCTAATGCTTTATACTGTTGACTTAAGTTTTTTCTGTATGCCATGTTTATGGCATACAGAAACAAACAGAATCCTCAGATTAAAAAAAAAAATTTTGAAGCCTTAGTTTCTTTATTTGTGCACAGAACTACCTCCCAGAGTTCAGACTGAAGTCCCTTCTAAGGTGCCTACGCCTCCATATTGATATTGACTGTTCGCAAGAAGAAATTGGAAGTATCTATAGTTTCAGCCATTTAATTCTTTCGGGCAGAACAAAACCTGTAAGGAAGAAAGAGAGAAGTGTTTCAGAATATACAAAATGAGGTGCATGTAATGTCTGTACAAACAGAAACTACACAAATAGAAACACTGAAATCTCAATGTAAGCTTTTCTGTAATGTTAGCTAGAAAGTTGCGGGAGTCAACTTCATATACTGTCATATGGAGTGTATTTTACACACTTGTTGTTACTGACACATTTGCAAAACTTTAATCCACAAGCATAATTTTTTTGGCAGACGGATTAATCAGGCTGCTTGATCACGAACTGTATAACTAAAGGTAAGATCTTGTACTAAAGAAGTTGCACCCATTTAAATTGGTTTAAGCCTGCAGATTTTCAAACAATGAAGAACCAGTTTTATTACAGTGACTTAAATTAGGAGTACTGGAATTTCTTATTTAGGTAAATCTAACGATAGTTGAAGCACAGCACATCAGTAAAACTGAACTTCACCAAAAATTTCAGGTAAGAGACAAAGTTCATAAGCTTTTTAGTATATCATTTTATATTTATTCATGTATACACATGTAGAAGTCTGTTTTACAGTATCAGTTCCTAAAAAGTTCTTCCAGGAAAGAGTCAAAACAGAACCGCTTGTCATGATGACACAGCCCTAGAAAAATCACCTACTGGAAAACAGCAAAGCATTTCCTACTCATCTCAATAGCTCTTAGTAGATTTGTTCTTAATATGGTCACGCTATTACTATTACTATCTTCTTAATAATCACTGAGGAAATGAGTTACAAATGCCTTACATCAATCCACTCCTTCAACACAGACGGTAGGACCAAGCTATCAACATACACGAACGACACTACGCCAAGGTTAAGCCAGTTTCTGTACTGAAGAAAGTCAAGATAACCCAGAGTGAATGCTAGAAATATCAGAGCTAACTGAAACCCTGATAATCCTAAAACATTTCAGATCACTTAAACCTGAGATCCTGTGGACATTTTCTGCCGAATGCTCTCCTAATATTATCCTCCACTATAGCCCTGAGCATCCTTCATTTCCAGTCACCCAACTGCTCTGATTCGCATTGTTTTTTTCCTTCCATTATCCTGCAGCGACACTTGAGAAGTTATTTAAGTCCAGAGCAGTGATATTCAAAGTACAGTAACCTCAAAACTCAGTTTAATATTCTTCTGCTCTTGTGTCATAAACCAGGCAAAACAAGTTTACCTTCTAAGACCCTTCGCTAAGTCTACAGACCTTGAGCGCCGGAACCCACCCGGCGGGGTCTGTGCGCGGCCGCACACCCTCCGCAACACCCCCCGCGGGACCCTGTCAGATTTCCCCCCCCCCCGCCGGCCCTCCCCGGGGGCCTCGCTCGCCGCTCCTCCACCCTCACGCTACCACCGCGACCGCGGGCTGCTGGGCACCGCCCCGGGCCTCCCGCAGAGCCCAGGCCCCGCTCCCTGAGGCAGGGCTGCCCCCGGGAGCGCTGCCGCGCCACAGACCGCGGCCTGGGGCAGAGCAGGCCCCAGGCCGAACCGCCGCCGCACCCCCGCCCCTCCCGGTACTCACGGTCTTCCGCCGGGCCCCCCGCAGCGGGCGGGCCTGGTGCGCGCCCCAGCCTATATACGGTGCCTGGCGGGGGGCCGCGGGGGGAGAGGCGCCCCCGGCCGGCACCGCCTCTGCCGAGACGCTCCGAGGGGAGGCACCGCGCCGGGAAAACTCCGGCGGCCCCCGGGCGCCTGCGTGGGCTGACGTGCCCCGCCCGGGCAGACGCCGCGTTGTCGGTGCCGGCCCCTTCCCTCGCGAGCGCCGCGGCGTGGCGGCCGCCGGCGGGGCAGGGACCGCTGGGCTGTGCGCGCCCTTCAGCCGTGGGGGCGCCGGCCCGCCCGCTCCTCTGTTCGGCTTCGCCGCCCTCTCGCCCGTTCGCGTAGCCGCCGGGAGCGGGGGAGGGCGGCCGCGGCCCCGCGGCGCCAGCAGGGACGTTAGGTACTTTCCTCTCGGCCGGGGAAACCCGCCAGCAGAGCGTGCTTCCCCCGCGGCCGGCGCGGCCCGGCTAGGCCCAGCGCGGGGATTTCCCGCGGGCGGCCTGTGCGCCCCGCCGCCGGGAAGGGCAGCGCCCGGGGACAGGCCGGCCTCGCCGGGGGCCTCGGCCCGCAGCCGGGCTCTGCCGGAGCAGCGCTCCCCCCACAGCCGCCGGCTGCAGGCACAGCCCCCTCGTACGGTTTTGCGGTCTCAAGGGGTGGCAAGGACGGGACTTGCTGCAGACCCCGCAGCTTTACCCTTGCGCCTCGGCACCAGCCTAAAACATTCGCTTAGCGGCATTTCCTACTCGAGGCAGCTCTGCAGGCGGCAAGACGGGAAACATGACCGATGAAAGACTTCAGTCACTGAAAGTCACAGGGGAAGAACGGGAGGAAGACAGAATATAAATTTCCACTGGGGGGGTTTAAGACAGTATCTCTGCATACAGAAATCTGAAAAACTTCCACAGCAGGTACCAGAACACTGACCGAAGCTCAAAATCTCCCAGCACAGTCATGGTCTGTCATTTCCTACAAAGAAACAGCAGATACAAGATTTTAAAAAGCCCCATTTTGTGATGACAGAACTGTAGTGGGGTGTTTACACAACTGAGAACTGAAGAGTAAAAATCAAGGAAGTGTAACTGAACAGAGCATTATGACACTAGCGGGTAATTTTCTGTAACAGTTCCAGTAAGATGAATTTGCAATAGACTCATTCATATATTTTCTAAAACTGTTTTAAATTTCCTGTCATATGTGATGACATTTATCATACATAACAATACTATCTGTCAAATTTCAAACATCCAGCTGCAGTGACAGCTAGTGTAGTATAGCTACTACTGAAACACCATTTAACTTCACATAATTACAGAAACGTTTGCTGTTTCAGCAGCTGCACAAAAAAAACAGGTTAAAAACTCCTTTTAGAAGTTTAAAATGGTTGTCAGGTTACTGATGTGTCATTTTAAGGAAGCTGCTGACGTGGAGAAGATAAGGCTACAGGTTCAAAAACTGAGTCAGCTCTCCAAATACCATACCTGAGGAGTGATGGGGATGTTGGATTTAGAGTTTTATTGCACATAGGGAACTGTTTAATGTCACATAAGGAACTGAGCTCTGTGTATGTACATGTGTGTGGCTTTTATTGCAACTGATTTACTTTCACAGAGGAAGCTGGGGATGCTCCCAGTTTGGGGACTTCAAGCAGGACTCCCCGAATGTAGTTACACTGAATCTATTGTAACAGATTCTTGATTTTTTACCATATATTCTCCCAAGGCTAATTAATCCAGTGTTCCTCCTTAACTCTCTGCAGCCTGCATCCCTCCCTCCCTTGTGCCACACCACCCCCCGCCACGTATCTGCCCTTTGCCCCTCTGTACCCTTCGGCCTCCTTCCAATCTGGCAATATAAACTGCTCTTTCCTCCCCTCCCAGGCCTCAAGGCGAGCAGTTTCAGGCCCTCCCTTTCTGCTTGGCAAGCCTCATGTCGCAACGAGGAGGAAGGGTGGGGGAGGAACAAAAAAGCAGGCTAAAATGCTTGTATTAGCAGAAAAATAGGTGTAGCTGCCCTGAGCTACCAGGCTCTTTCTGCTTGCTTTGTCTCTTCGAGTATAGTAGCAGTTCCCCCAGTTCTCCATTCCCAGCAATTCCTTTGCTATTCAGAGAAAGAGATGAGGGAAATTTCCCCACCTACTTAGCTGCAATGATTGATAGTCCTTTCCCCAGATACATGAATGAGTAACATAACTAAATGCTTTTTCTTAGTACTGAAATTCCTGAGGAACAGTGCATTATCATCAGCATCCAGAGAGGACAGCAGTAGTGCTTAAGTCCTACCCAAGCTAAATGCAGGCTTTGGCTTTGGTTCTCAGGCTGTGGGACTGATCCTTATTCCAGCCCTTTTCCCTGCTGCAGCAAGCTTCCAAGATCACAGTCTTGACCTAAAAATAGTAGGACTGATAAACTGAACCAAGGCGCTCTGCTTTGCAGACTCTTAGCTCTGGAGAGGGGGGAAGTAGGCTGCTTTCAGATAAAGCTGTCCTCAACCAAAGGAAACTGCTTTCTTAAGGAGTCCCAGCTAATCACAGAGGTTAAAGCGCTAATAAAAGCACGGCTGCCACATTACCAGTGTTTATGAAAATCAACCTAATGGCAATGTTAACTGAAACAGCAAAGGTGATACAGCAAATCTCTGGAGGTGGAATGCAGTGACCCTCCTGCATGAGTGCATTATCGATGCCAACATCAAGGAGCACAGATGGCACTTGAAGTACCTGATGTAACCGTACGTCCAGAAGTTTTCTCTGAGAAGCCTCATGCATGACAGTCTCCCCATGCTGTCATCCTTCTCTGATGCCTTCTCCAGTTTACCGTCTTCCACAGCATTAAAACATCTGGCTTTAATGGCGCCTCTGTAACATACCCCTAACATCTATGAAGGGGAGAGAGGGAGAAAAGGCACTGTTAACTTGCCTTTCCATTGCTACTGCTCTTCTCTCCCATAAATTACAGGAAGAATACTGTTACCCAGTTTCTCCCCACCATAAGTGACTGCCAGACCATCTCTCTAGGATTTCAACCTTACCAATTACACACGCACAACCTTAACAACCTGACATGCACAAATACTAACCGTGATTTTTATCTTAGATGTTTTCTGGAGATACAACCAGCTCAAATTAGCAAATTCATCATGTCAGCACTACTGAGGATAAAATACTGCATAATCTGCAGTTTCAGTAATACTGCTCTGATCTTTAATCCTAGCCAAGAATGTAACCTGTAGTTGCTTCTTTGTCTTAGGGACAAGCATTCAGTTAGGTGAAGAAAAAGTACTCCCTCAAACATTAAATGTATTACTTCAACTGTATCTATATCCTGTCTGACTGTTGATATATAGAAATAACAGAAATTATCTTAATTCCAAGATGCTTTTAGGAGTGAGAAACAAGGCATTTCTCCAACTCCTCACAAGGCTTCATCAAGGAGCCATGCAACTCAGCTAGTGAAGTGAGAGATGGAAGGAAACTCCTGTACCCACTCTTCCACAAATCTATAAAATCAGTATTAAAAAATAAACACAGTTATTACTAGCTAGTGCCTGCATTTTTCAGCTTCCCAAAGGTACTAAATGCTTCCATGGAACATGATCTACTTATTTTGAACTTTGGAAGGTTAGCTTCATTGTGAGCACCAACCCCTTTCTGGCAGTAGAGGTAGGTTTTGTCTGTTAAACTGATCTAAGATGGCAGCTAACATTCCACAAAACACTACTGACCAAGTTTGCTTTGGAAGATGTGGCTCATCAACTCCTTCAGGACATAAGAGGAGGATAATGATGAGAGAAATAGGAAAAAAATAGATATTAAGGAAAAGTCTGAGACAGAAAATACTAACTGTAGATAAAGTTTCACAATCTATTTTATTTACAAATAATCCAAGAGCAGAGTAGTTCTGACATCCTATAAACATGAGATCAGACAAACTGTTTTGATAATCTAGGTGGGTGCAAACTGCCCACTTTGTTTTGACTAAACACAGCAACAGGGCAGTTTAGACCAGCAGTACATCTAGACCAGCACTAACCATTACTTTATTTTTTTTAAAATGAGACTTTTTTAGTTGCATTTGGGTATTTAGCAAAAAAATGGGTAAAAACCTCGCAAGGGACAAATATCATATTTAGGCATTAAGGGCATCCATGACTCATTGTAATAACCTCACATGTTCAAGAAAAAAAGCCCCAAAACCCAGAGCTACATCTTGCTACTCCCCTACTGAAGGTCAGTACACTCACAACCTGGAAAGTTTCCATTCCCTTTGCACCCAGACAGTTTTGTGTTGCACATCCTCCTACACAAAGGATCACAAGTACAAATGTTAAAGTTTACCTAAATCAGTTGTGGGTTTTCTTTTCTCACATTTAATGCTCAGATAAATTCTCCCATAAGCCATAAACAGTCTCAAGAACATATTAAAGCCACACTGAATAAGTTGAGGCTTTTCAATCAGAAACTCTCTTTTGTTGTTATTCACTCGGAGGATAAAAAAGAGTTGGAATGAATTGCAGGAAAATCTTGTTGAATGTTGAGCACAATTCCCTTTTTAGATTTGAGAATCTGCTCACTTTTCTAAGTTTTACTCTCTCCTTCTAGAAAGATAATTTTGTTCTCCTGATAGTATAATAAATATTACATTCAGCAAGAGATAGGAACTTGAAGAATGCCAAAACAGAGACGATTAGACTAAAATAAGCCACATTTAGGTGGGAAGATGACCACCTATATACATCAAGGAAATCAAAAGGCTGCTCTTCAACAGCACCAATTTGTGTAAATTCAGAGCTCCACATTTGTGGTTCTTCCAGAGGAGTTGTCTTTCTCAACAGCAGGTTGTCTACTTTGACTCATTACTTCCTGCTGTCATATTAAGAAAATTTCTCTAGAAATAGATCATTCCCCATCATCTCTCTGCAAATTTTAGATCCTTCCTAAGGTGTTTAATTTGCTTTAGTTGAACTAGCTGTTGCTAATCACGTTCTTTAGGAATCTTTTATGTCAGTACTCCTTCAATTGAAAGAAAATCGGATGTGGCACTTTGATTTCCTGAGGATTACACTGGAGGTTTACTTCTAAGACTACTATTAGGTTCAGGAAGATACAAGTGGTTGTTGAATCACACTAAATGTGACTGCATCACACTTCACCCAGGAACTGGGTCATTGCTGTGATGAAATATTCTGTTTAAAAGGCCATCTACCTCAGATATCATCCATTTAGAGGTTACAGATACAAGGTGAAGTTTTCCAAAGTATCTGTGTCACAGTTTCAAATGGCACATAAGCACATGGGAATTCACTAACTTTCAAAAACCTGTGTGCAAAAAGGTGCTTAAGTCTTATGTTGCCACATGCGAAGTAAGGCCCTAATTCTGGAAGCAAAACCAGGAATCTGAGCTGTGTGCCTGAGTTCCCAATGTAGCTAATGGGGAGCTGATCTGTGGTTTATAGCAAAACCAAAAAAAAAAAAAAAAGAAAAATAAAAACCCTGTGCACAAACTGAACAAACCATAAATAAGCTCTACTTGAACAATGATGGCACAAACATTTGGAGCAGACACAGGATTCAATGACAGGAGCAGGGGCTGCTTCGGTTAATCCTGCTGCCAAATGGTAGTAAAACTGCAGCCTGAGAGAAGCTGAGCTTTTCCTTTTTGTGTTCTGCTGTGCAATACTGTGTTTCTTAAGAATATTTTGAGAAATCAGAGGAATCATAGTTGTATTGAAAACCCTTTGTCTTTTTGGCACTTATGGGAGTAAATAAATGAAAAGTAATCTAATGGCACTGCTGGAAAAAAAAAAAGTTTCCTTTAGACTTTATGTTAAATTTCTAATATTTTCATGAGAGTATATTAGAAGGAAAAACATAGAGAAAACAGAAAGAATGGTGATGAGCCTTTGATAAGGGGTTAAGATAGGGTTTTTTGGCTAGCAGCTACAAATTTAATATTAACCCACATACCAATACCCATTGGATACACGTAACAGTGGCAGGGGGGCGGGGAGCCAGAGACAAGTGCTAATTAAGTGAATATAAATAGCTGTTTAGTGAAAAGGTTAGAAGACTGGGTTTCCAGAGGCTGGAGTTTGCTGTCAAATTTTGACAAACTTGCTGTTAAATTGGTCAAACAATTGAAAAGTTATTGGGGTAGAGTGGACAGACACATACATTCTTATACAAAAAATGACTGCATAACAAGTTGCCAAAATCAGGCTAAAAACACACAAACTAAATGTCATGCTGAATACTCACTTCTTATCTTTTTGTGGAGTAGGAAGGAAAACTGCTCTGTTCCTGGTGCACTCATTCAGAAGGACCACCTCAGACTCAGAAAACAAAGAACATCCTGACAGGGCTTAATTTAGCATCAACCAGTGGCTGCATTGTCCTAAAATCCATCTATCCCAGCACCAGTCAGTACCAGACATCCCAGGTAGCAGAGAATCTGTTTATGCTATGGAAGCTACCTGGGCCTCTCATACAATAATCTGGGCCTATTTTCTGAAGTTCAGTGTTACTAATTGTGATAATCCAAAAGGTCACTCAAATCCTTATTTTATGAACAAAGCTTTTTTTTTTTTGGGGGGGGGGGGGGGGGGGGGGGAGTTTGCATCCAAATAGAAACATTCTTGGGCCAGAAATTCAGAGTGCCAGCAAGTGCAGCTGGCTGGGGGAGCGGGAGCTAGATGCTGAGTTCATTACCCCACAGTGCTGCCAAGACAGAGCATACAGCAGCCTTGGAGGAGTAAAGGGTCCTTTGTTTACTGTGTTGAGTAATTTCAGCAGAGAGAGACCATTTTCAGCTGGAAAAGCACTGTCCTAAAGATCGATGGGATCAAAGAACATGAAGAGAAGGGACATGAAAAGAAAGTAAGATTCTCCTGTCCTGCCATTGTGTGAGATTAAAGAAACAAAATACCCCATTGCTAACACACAAAAGCAATGAGAGCGTGTTTTCAACAAAAATTAAAACCTGGTAAAATATGCTTGTGCAGCATCTGGAAAATGAAGCCCCAGCCTCTGGGGCTTTAAGAAGTCATTACTTTAGAAAACATTAATGTCATAAGTAGACATGAGATGGATTTTATCCTGCTCTGAGGGTAAGGCACACATTTAAAAAAAAGACAAAACCACCAGTTCTGAAATTAGAGGTGTTGTGCTCTCTTCAGGCTCTGGTAATAGTAGAGATTAAATTATCGTGTAAGAGCTGGCACAGAAGAAGTCCACATGTCTCAATATCAAATGTTTCAAAGCCCTAAGCACCCAGCATCATTTCTAGCACCACCTGCACACTGAGAAGTACAAATGCAAGAGCCTGAATAAAGTACCAACACCTTGGTGTTTGATACTGGCCTTCTTGCCACTTCCTTACGACTTCCTTGGTTTTATTTTAGAGAAAGTTAACTTTTATCCTATCTCGAAGCTCTTCCTAATACAGTTTTGAATGGATATCTAACTATGAACCTGGTTTATGTCTGAGCTTTTTCAAACATATGCTATAGGTCTCCAGAACGCTGCCTCCTTCACTTGGCCACTCAGTTATAAGCATAAAATAAGCTACCGTGAGAACATATCCAAAATTAAGCAGGTTATCTTCCTCTGAAAGAATATACAACAGTTTGGCATCGGCCCAGCACTGTAGAAGTTTCTCTGTTTTCTGCGGGTCTGTTTTTCTTACTTGGAAACAATAGTGGTATTCATGCCTAGGCAGTTCATGAGGTTACCACTTCTGAAGCTGCGTTTCCCAATATGCAGCAATCGCTATAAAAGATGCAGCATACTTCAGACCTTAGCACGCTCACTGTTACCACAGTGATTTCCCTTCTGCTGGCTCCTATAGAGTACTTAAAAAATGAATTCGTTTTGAAGTGAAACATTGCATGTGCCTATGACACTGCTCAGTCCTGCATCCAGAGATGTAGACCTACAGGCCAAGGCTTTGTAGATTGAAATACATATACATTGTGAATGCTGGTCTTTTGTTTCTGTCCTTTCAAATCTTTCTTTCCCCCTCCAGTCAGGTCCTTTCTAGCCTTTCTGCACCCAGAAAATGAGCACATTTCTACAATATCCTGTTTTTCAAATGTAGTTTTGTCCCTTTAGTTAATACACACAAGTACTCTTCAGTTGACAAGTTGTCAGCTACATCATTTGCAGGTTGTCAGGCCTCCCACATTACAGTACAGTTGCCCAGCCCCAGCAAGAAAGACTATGCCTTTTTCATAGACAAATATAAGGTACAAAATTAATTGTAAATAATTTTCTCCTGTTCAATAAATAGAACAAAAGACAAGCCTCTGCAAAGCAATACGTGTTTGTCTTCTGTGATATAACACTATGACAGGCACTACGGAAAGCTATAGAAGGCAGGCAGGCTACAGCAGCTCTGAACACAAAAAGAGCTGCTGACCAACAAAACTCTTAGGAACCACCAAAAAAGGCTGCAGAATTTGAGTGTCAGGCAAGAGAAGGACAAAGGTTACAATGACGCAATTAGCAAGAGAGAGTCATCTAGTAAAATGAAGAGCTGTAGGATAGATATATATATCTGAGCTGGTCAGTCTTTATAGTCAAATGAAAAGAACGAGGTGCTTTTAGGATGTGTTTTTTATTAAATCCTGAAATAGACATTTAAAACACATTACATGCACCACCCTGAAGTGCTTTTCCTCTGTTAATTGCTAAGGAGGTGAGAGTGCAAAATCACTAGCAAGCCTGTTCCAAGGCTATTAGGACAGATAACAAAAAACAAATCTGTTTTTAATCTCAGGTTTTTGTAACATCATAGGAGGCTAACGTAACTAACATCAGTGGACGAGGGAAAATGATAAATGAGTCAATGGTTGCTCCAGATCTATATGCTTTTCAGTGTGTGGTTTATGCATCAAAGGCAGGAATCCAACAGTTGTTCCCACGAACCAGACCTGTGATCTGTCTGGGGCACTCTGCTGCCGTTTCTAGAAGCAGCAGAAGGTACAAGAAATTCTACAGCAGGAAATTATGGGTAAACACAGCAGATCTTCAAATACCTTTGTCTTTTTGTTTTTGCCCATTTTCACTTTGGTTTCATCAAGGACAGGATTTGATAGAACTGTGAAGAAATGAAACTGAAATGTTCCCTTCTGGGGCAGGAGAACAGAACCTATGAGCTAGTTTGGTTTTTTTTAAATGCACTGCCTTGGGGTTTTTTTTGGGTTTTTTTTGAAGATAATCAGGAAAGGGTCATTGTTTTACTGAAATAATTACACAGAATGAGCTATGACAATAACATATTCCTAGCAGGACACTAAAAACTATCTGTAGATGTCCATTTGTCAGGCCTGAGCTCATAAAACACCAGCCCAGAAGGTCCAGGCTGGTCCCAAAGAGCCTCTTCTAAGCAGTGAGCACCTTTTCTTGGATTGGGCTGCTCCCCTCTGTGGCTCAGGGCATCACTGTCCCCACTGCCACTTCTGAGTGTGAAAATCCAGGTACCTACCAGTCACAGCAGCTACATCTCACGCCTTAGCAGCACTTCTGCCATCTCGTCCTCATTCTGTATGTCCAACAAGTAAAATGCAGTAGGTGACTGCCGTCTGGGCGGCCAGATGGGAAGAGAGGGCATAGTGATAAACTGCTCATCGGGAGGGTGGTCCTGCAGAAGAGCACAACAATGTATTTCACATATCAGGATTTTAGAAAGCTGAACAGTCTATGGGCAGGTTCAGACTCACAGAAACTTTTAACTTTTGACACACTTACGAAGCGTGGTGTGGTGCCAAATTTCACGAGACAAGTAGTCAAGCTAATCAAAATGATCTGGCTGTTCCCACCAAGGGCTGCGTTTTCCAGAGTATGATCTATCGTGCGGCATGACAGTGGGATTTTTTTGCCAAAGAGGCTTCAGTGGAATCCTCAGTGAGGTTTCAGATTGGTTTCTGGGGAACTAGCTTTCCGGGGGAGCAGGAAATTTGGCAGGATTACAGTCAAAGTTTGTGGGAATCATCTTTAACGCTGAAGGGATGTGAGAGTTCACAGGCTGAAGATGGATCTCCCCAGCCCATGGAGCCAAGGACTCAGAGAAGAGAGGCACACCACTGCTGCAGAGCCAGAGTGTTTCTGTGGTGAACATCTGCTTTTTCAGCAGAAGTGTATTTGGCAGGGAAAGTCCATCCCTGGGGTTCCTCAAGGTAGCTGCAGTCATCATAAGCACTACAGACCACACACCTCTACAGAAGGCTGCTGTGAAGAGAGGGCAGTGACACAGCCAGACACTCACTTCTTTGCCTTCCCCTTACCCCCAAAGCCCTCACCCCGTCACCTCCTGCACCCAGTCACTGCAGAGCCCACGAAGCCATGCTTTCCCCATCTGTGCCCTGAAAGGGAGCCACGAACAGCCATCTCTGTCCCTGAAGGAGAAATTGGAAGGTCTTGTTGACTTGCAGCACAGGAGAAGCCAGGATTCAGGTAAATCCGTGTTTCCTGGGCAGCCCGTGAACTGGAAGAGGTCCAGCCCTGGCAGAACACAGGCACTGCCTGACCCAGTGTCACCCACACGCATCTGGCATGGCACCCAGTGCAGAGGACAACCCTCTTATGTCCCTGGCATGTGGCCACACTCCTGGAGCATGAGCTGGTTCCTGGGCTCGTCACACAGAATTTAAAGGTTAAGAGGTCTGTGCACATCAGCAGGTCATAAGCTATAAATTAGGCCATTAACCCCCAACACTGCTTCTGGTCACAGGAAGTTAATAAGGTAAAAACTGGTATGAAGAGGGAGAACAAAGCACAGCATTGTCTGTAAGGATTTAACCGCCTGTGTGCTGGCGAGTGCTGGGGATGCCTCGAGTTTTTTCATGAAACCAGAGTTCAGAGATACTATTGCAATTGTCCACACAGAGTTACATTACAAGAATTAATACAATAAATGCAATCACATCACATTATATATAGGTTTTTCTCACCGATTTTAACTTCAGAGAATCCTCCCCTTCAGCCATACTGAGCCACTTGCCATTTTGTGAGTGTTGACTCTGAGAATTAGGGTTAGGAAACATTTCTGGCTGTTCAAATGCTGATCTTTCTCACTGCGTGCCGCTCCACGTGGGATGAGCTGAGGATTGCTGGATGCTGAGGCTTGGGCTCACTCCCTCACTAGTTTAAAAGTAATTGAACCTGAAGAGAGTTGTGTATTGCAGATTAAACTTTCGAGTTTTTCGCCATCTTTCTTGTATCAGTTGATTGACAGAAAAAAATATTTTCCCATCAAAATTTGCCTAGCAGCATCAATTCTTCTCTGTCAAGTATTTTTGAAAACAGTTTTGGTAGTTACCCCATTCACTTTTTCTCTCAAAACAACACAGAATCAAAAATTAGTTAAATTATAATCAACAGTGAAGATCAAGACCATGAGTTTGATAACCTCTTCTTATGTAATTAGGCATGATGAGTCTTTTGTGTTGCATATCTCTATTCCATTGGAAATGAAGGGTATCAAGCAGTGAACCAGGGAGCTAATTAGGTTTCCTGGCTATTGGATTTGCAGAGGTAGTTTTTTTAAGCGGTGACTTGAACATCCCCAGGAGTGCAGACACTCTGCCTGACACACGGCAGTGAGAAAATGCCAGAAAAGGGCTGGTGTTGTTTTAGCACCACCGCGTGGACAAAAAAGGGAAAAAAAGTTAATTTTTGAGTGGATGTGCGGGTGTCCTGGGCAGGCGATGGTCCCACCATGGGGCTGGAGCCCTGAGGAGTCCCCCACCCTCACCCACGTTCTTCTTCTTATCGACAAGTATTTCAGGAAGCTTTCATCCATCTCGTCACCAAATCAGGCTTTTCTGTTACACTGCACATGGTCCTGGAGTCTGGAAAGTTGCTCCAGAAAACATTAAATCTGTAAATACAAATGTAGTATCTCTAATAAATATACCTGTAACATAGCAAACAAAATCTGTAATTTGTAAAATACAGAATTTCAGTTGCATCAGAAATAGCTCAGACACTTCTCAGTATTTTCTGCCAGTTCTGTGCCTCCCTTGAAATGAATGCCCCATTAAGTATATGAGTGGGTCGTTCCCTCCATCACAGGGAAAAAACCCTTAATGTAATGTTTCAAAGTGTTTCTTATACCCCAACTGTTCTGTGGGGCTTTTGGGCAGTAACTCTTGTGGGAAGAGATTTTAATGCTGTTCACAGAAGATACATGAAGACACATAGCTGCTGTACCTACGTAAGAACTGCTTTCCCCTGGCACCAGATAAGATAGTTTGTTGAATTAGATAAAAGTGCACTCAGCCCCCCACCTATGTTCTCTATACTTCACTGGCACACTTCTGCCTAAAGCTTTGGCTAGCTCTGTCTCCTTGACTTAGCTGTTATGGATCTATTCTTTGGATTACACTACAACCTAGAGAGCCCTTTATGCTATTCCACAAACACACCCACCGTCTCTTTACTGAAGCATTTACCGTTGGCTGAGATAAGCCAGGGAGAAAACGAAAGCGCAGGCCACTTTTGCTTTTGCAGCAGGGCCGCCACAATGGCCCGCACTGAGCCAGGGGTCTCGGTGTCCTCCCTCACCGAGCTGGTGGAAAGCAGGCAGAGAGGGCTCATTTCCAAGAGGGGATCTGCGTGCTGGTGTGGGACACAAGGAGAGGCAACGGTCCTGGGATACATCCTGTAAAAGGTTAACACTTGGACAACTTGTGAGTATCCTTTGGGGTACCTGACCACACTGCTGCAGTGAACAGAGCTCTCCTGGAACCAGCAAAGGGCAGACTACACAAACCCTTTCTGCAAATTCCACATTTAACAGCCTGTTCGCTGCTTGCTTATCACATACAGCCTGCTTAAAATAGAAGCATCAGAGAGACAGCTGATGTCTCAGGTTCTCTCAGCTTTGAATGAAGAGAAAAACAATCCCCCTCAGAGATTCAAAGGCTACAAATTCTAGTTATTACTAACCTTTGTCATGTACTTCTTCATCGCACTCACACACCTCTGAAGGTCAAGTGAACACTCAGAGCCAGATGTGGCAGTAGATTTCTCAGCTGTTTATAAGACATCAGAGCACCTAAGTCCAAAATAATAGAGCCAAAGACAACTAGTCATGGGTCTAAACAAAGCAAGAAGGAGCCTGACTACTCTTTTTCTTGTTAAGGTGGTTTGGTGGAGCAAAATCCACCTCCTGCCTGCCACTCTCCCACACCAGAGGAGGCACTTGCATCTTCAGCCCCAGCACTCTATAATCCTTGGCTGCTCGATAGTCCAAGCATCTATAGGAAGATCAGCAAATCATAGCGTTATTCCAAGTTATGTATAACCCAGACATGTTGGTTGTACTGCTTTAACTCTTCAAAGTAAGGAGGGAATTCACAACAGGTCCTCCACATCCTGGGCTTATGAGCTGTGCAGCAGGCTACTAGGTCAGGTGGGCCAGCATGATAGCCCAGATGCCAGGGCTGGATCGCCTTCTTCAGCTGATGGCACCAATTTGCAGCCACAAGAGCACAACTTCTTAATTGGTCATGGGCACTGCACAACTCATGGGACTGGAGACTTGAGCACATGCGGACACAGAAATTCCTCAAAATCAGTAGGGATATGGAATAAGCATGTTAGATCCCATGCAATATGTCCTATCATGACAACTTAA
This sequence comes from Strix uralensis, assembly GCF_047716275.1. Taxonomy (NCBI): domain Eukaryota; kingdom Metazoa; phylum Chordata; class Aves; order Strigiformes; family Strigidae; genus Strix; species Strix uralensis. The sequence goes on from NC_133973.1 coordinate 123,422,457, forward strand.
CGACCTCCTCTCTTCTAAAATAAGCTTAAGCCTTTCTTCCAGGAAAGAAAGGAATTGCAAAGACAGCTGGACTCAAGGGAGGTCTCTGAGCTATCGACCCTAAGTAAAGCAAGGCAGTGAAAACCCTGAAAGGCAAAATTTTAATCTATGCTTGTCCCTAGAACTTCTTGCTGGTTCATTCCAAGTAGCTTCCCAGAAAACAGCTTAGTATCAGGTGGCTCTTGCTCTACACGTTGGCATTTTGGATCCCTTTGAGATCATCTGAGTGCTCCTAAATGTTGCATGGAGGGAAGGTGGGTGCCTAACATGGGGTCCAGCTTCCATTCCACATGGGAAGATCCTTAAAGTCCAGCTTTGCAACGTTCAATTTGTAAGCACATAAATCATCTGTTACATCTGGTTCTCAACATCTGGGAGATCTGTTACTGAGCTTGTTTAGAAAGTATATTTGATCTCGGTTCTGGCTGGAGCAGAGCATCTGCATTTTGTCTCTCCTCATTCTGCCTTGCCCAGCTGTTTGTGTACCAGCTTTTGGTGTAAACAAACCTGCTCCTGCCTGATTCATTCAGCAGTTTCACAAGCCGGCATCTATGACCTTGCAATTCCCAGGCCTCCCTTGGAACAAGGCTGATTAAAGGAGAGCTTATACTACCCCACAGCTGTCCCAGTACCTCACAGTAATGGGAAAAGGGATACAGAAACCTAGGACCACATATGCATTTGAATACAATGAAGATACTGTTCCAGCTCGCCCAGCTGTGGCAATGACATTAAGGAAACCAAAGAGTTTGTGCTATGATTTTCATACTAGGAGTACAAAGGCTTTAAAAAGCGCAGATACAGTATATTGCTCGGTCTCTCTTACCCCTCTTGTCACGTAGCTTGCTCAAGCCCTCAGGCTGACTTACCTACTGCAGTGCTTTTCAGAGATGCAGCAATGTGTTTTATTTTCCAGCTGAACCTCGATGGAAATGCAACCCAGAGAGCTAAACCCGGCTGGCTCAGCACCACCCACCGTGTCCCTGCCCCTTCCCTGCCTCTGGGGACCAGCTTCTCCCCCAGTCCCCTCCTGACCCCCTCTGGGCTCTGATCCTTCCCAGGAGGCACCAACAAGCAATTAACCATTCTCCTTCTGAGCTGGTTTCTTACAAGCACCATCCAGTAATTGGGTAACAGAAAACAGACATGGGAAGGAAACAGGTCAAGACCCATCTGACAGCTCCCCACACCCCAACTGCATCACATCATCCTACCACACCACATCCCTCTAACCTGCAGTACCACCTACCAAACCACCCGATTACCTGTGCCTTCTCCAGAAGACAGTGAAGAAACCAGAAAGATAAAGCATGTAAAGAGAGTTTTGAATCATAAAACACATAAATAAAGAAAAATGTGAATTTCTTGCAATTTTGATCATTCTTTCCCAGTTGTCTTCTTGATGACGTCTGCAAATATCTCCAGAGCAGGAATCAACATCTGTTCAAAGGCAAACGCCTCCTCAGTGTAGTATGCTCCCTTTGCTCCAAGTTAGTGGGAAAAGAGATTTTCACTAATAGAAAACCCAGGTAATTGCATCGATTAGTAGACTGTAAATTAGTTTAACAGGATATTATGTAAACGAGCCTGCTATTGAAATGTAATAGACTATTTTCAAATTAAATGTTCCTTTTAAACATCTGCAGTTGCTAGAACAGTTCTCATTCCAGGGAGGAAAATTTTTCCTGTTGGGTAACAGAGATGTCCATTAGTATGACCATGATTAAACTGCTGCTGTTACCTAGCAGTTGGGTAACTCCACATCACAGGGATTCATCACCATTAAGAGGGTGCCAACTATTTAGGTAACTTTAAGTGCTCACAAGTTACACCCATAGTTAACCTGCAAGCATTACAGATGCAAAACCTGGGGGCTCATAACTGGGGGATCAGTGTGTGAAGTACCTAGAGCTACCATAAAATTGTGCCCGGGTATTGCTTTTTCAAGAAGATTATGGTCTAATTGAGTAAACATCAATCCAGGGAAGCCCCACAGCCAGTGTTATACAAGATACCAGATTAGATAACAAACCTGGCTCCTGGATTCACAGCTGTGAAAGGGCTGAATCCTTCCTACAACTGTCTAGGCAGAATTTTAACTGTCTGTGAATCCAAGCAAGAGCTGGCCAAGCGAGTTGACCTGTGGATAGTTTATCCAGTGTGGTGCGTGAGCAACATACTCTCCTAAGTATGCCACTCACATCTATTAGTTTATTTTTAATCTTATATCTGAAGAGTATATAAATGAGATTCAAACAGCATCCACAGATGGGGATTACAGACTATCAGGTTTTTTAGTTGCCTTTATCTGAAGCTTATTCCTATGCTAAATTGTAAATTCATACTTCTTCCTTGCTTGGAGATTTTTTTCAGCATCAGCAGTTTAAAAAATCATTAAAAAACAGGCAGTGAGTGAAATGAAATATCTATTAATATTTCTGATTTTGGGAATAGACTAGATTTTACTAAAGGTATCTTTTTTAAATGGAGTTAATCTAATCTAAAATGTCCATGGCTTTTCCCCACTGATTTTTTTGCCTTCTTCTAATTTAAATAATGGTTCATGATCAGGAAATATCTTTACATAAATTGCCCAGGGAAAGTCAGTATCATAAATGTTAATGTATTCAGGATCACATGTATTTTAGGTTTGCCTCCTTTTTATAATCTTTTCAAAAAAAAACCCCAAATATTCTGAGCTGAGTAAACCATTTCAGAGATGAAAATTAGCAGAATGAGGAGAAAAGTAAGAGCAAAAGACAAGGGATCCCAGATACATATTGAACTGAAAGCTGACATTAGAGAGTTGATAGAAGACTACGGGAATGCTGTTCCAGATGGCAAGGAGCTGCAGAGGAGGAAGAGCACGACTGCGAGAAGCAACAAAGGGAAGCTAATGATAGACGAAATAGGATGAGAAACAGAGACTCCAAGGCGTGCATCCAATTCTTCAGGTTACGTAAAATTATCTTTACCGTTTATGCACTTCCCTCCTTTTCTGGGTGATGCACGTTGCAGACAGAGTTGGTAGCACTGCTTGTAATTACCATCGTCTGACAGTTCTCGTTATAAGCTCCTGCTTTCAGTTGCTGGTAAGTTTGTTAGATGTTACTCATCCAGGCTGAAATGTCTTCTGCCAAGGCTTGGCCTCAGGCTGATTCTTTCCCCCTCCATTTTCTTTCAGGAGGAGGAAAGGGGAGGGCAGTTTCAGTAAAAATGGTTCTGTGGTTTTCAGGGCAAGATTAGGCAACCGTTTATTTGAGCAAGAGCTTGAAATTTGGCAAAAGAGGGGCAGGTCACCCCGATGCCAGAAGATGTAGCCAAGTTATAAATGTGTTTTTAAAAGTCTCAGCTCACGTACTTTAGCAGAGACTTGTCAGCTTGGCAGATGAATTTGCAGAGGGTTGTGTCAGCACAGGGTCTCCTGCCAGCTTCCAGGCGCTGGCAGAGCTGTCCCCAGCAGGCAGCAGAGTGGGACGCTGCCTGCACCCCACGCTGCCGCTGGCCCAAGCAGGGTCAACCAGCAGCCTCCGGGTGCCCAGGCTGCAGCTGCACCCCAAGGCTCAGGGCTGAAGGTGCATCGGAACAGGGAAGTGGGGCTCAGGTGTCAAGGGAAAAAGGCACTTGATTACAAACCAGTGAGAATAAAACTGTGATGATACACGGAACTGGAAAGGTAAATACTAGCACCTCAGCCTAGCAAGGAGCGCAGGACCTGAAGCAGGGTGACTGTCAGGACAAGAGGAGCAGAGTAGTCAGGAGGAGGGGGAGGAGGAAGAACAGAAGGGAGAGAGAAAAAAAAAACATCTTGGTGATAGCTGCCACGTCCTTTCCAGAGCTCAGAGCAGAGCTCAGATGACCCCATTCCTCTTTTACCAGTGGAAATCTGGAAGTCAACTGGCACAGCAGGTGTGGCTCTTCCTGCTTGCAGGGGCTTCCTGCACTGGCTGAAAAACCTGTTACTCCTGTTCCTTGGTTAGGTCTAAAGCTTAAATTCTCTACCAGGGAGATGCATTAGCACTTCTCCCTGGAGCACCTCAGCTTGGGATCGGGGCAGACTTCTCTGCCATCTGTCACGCACACTCTCCCCTAATGCTGCGGGGGGGGATGAGCTGTGAGACGTGGTGCACAGCCAGACTAGCTGTCTGTGCTCCTTCCTTGCTGCTTGGGGGGGAAGAAAGAGCAGCTGTCGCCAGGCTGGGCTGCACAGAGATGATAAAAGGCCCTAATACCACGTGTTGCTGCAGGCCCTGAAGCATAACACAGAGTGGTTACAGAGGAAGAACTTGAAGAAAGGCGAGAAGCAATGGCCATTAACCGTATCCTTACTCATATGTCCTAACGATCTCTTTGTTCCCCAGCCAAGCCAACAGCCAGTCTCCCCTCACACCCCCACCAGCTCCGCGCCCCAATATTTTCAATCCCTGTAAAACTAAACCTCTGCCCCAGTCATGCCAGCATGTCATTCTGCACCTCAGCATCTTCCCAATACCATTGCCCTTGTGACCGTTATACCTCAGGCCTCTTAGCCCCAGTATCATCTGAATACCCCAGCATTCTCCCGATAACTCAACCCCAGCAACAGCACCCTGAGCCCTTCTAGTTCTTGCATTAAACCCTGTTATTCTATAGCTTCTACACCCTCATGCCCCAGTCATCCCCTGCTCACCTTCAGATTTATCCATATCATCCCAAGTGACTATTCCTACAACAACTCCTTCATCCCTGGTGCTGCCCAAGTCTCCAAGGTCTAGTTCCCAGTGTCATCCTGAACACCTTCTCCAGCTACCTTCTCCTCTCCATGCAAGGGGAGCTGGATGCAGAGACCTCACCAGCAAAACAGCACAACGCTTTCTTGACTTTCCTAGATACAGTCGGCTCGATACCAAGGGTTGGGGTTCCTCACAGCTGACCTTAGACACCCGCATCCAACCACGTGAGCATCAGTTTCCTTTACAATGAATGGAGATAATTGGACACTTTTAGGGCACCTTTGATCTAACTTAGTTTAGACATTTATTCTGGCTGCCCCAAAAGCACTATTATCTCTCTGATCACTGTAAATGGAGACAAGGATTAGCTCAGTTTAGATATGTCCCCTGTTGACTTACAAAGTTTGTTGAGATGATTGCACCCTGAACAACATTGCATGTTTACCTTTATTTCTTAATTCATGATCACTGATGTTCTTTATTTTCCTTCAAAACAACATTTCAAGTTTCCAGGGGAGTGTCCTGAGCCATGAGCTTGCCCAGCAAGGGGTGGCTCAGCAGTAGCACCCCTGGTTGATCAATGCCATCAGCATGCAACCATACCATACCATACCATACCATACCATACCATACCATACCATACCATACCATACCATACCATACCACTAGTGGTAAGAGCTTAGATCTCAAAGCACGGTGTAGAAAAAAATTCATAACACAGCTGGGCACAGAAATGCCAGGGTGGTAAGCGTTACTGAAAAGCAGGAATAAGGGAAAGTTCCAGGAATGATTTTTCCACCATTTTCATCCTTAATCCTAGAAAACACTATTCTCAGCTAGGCATTGTTTAGAACGCATTTAAGTGATATCTTTTGTTAAGGTCAGTATGTTCCAGTTTGATCAGCTTGACCAGAATGGGTTGAAAGTTATAGAGAGTGGAGAACAGAGGAGATGACAACATTACGCACTGGAGAAATACAGGGTGGGCTGCTGCCTGGAAATCTCTGGGAAGTATTCTCTATTGAAAATGACAGTGTAGAAATAGAAAGACTCCAAGAAGGGCTACAAGGGCACGGAGGTTTGGGACCAATTTCACACAGGGAGTACTTGAACAAGCTACAGTTTTAAATTTTAAAAGCAGAGAGGACTAAGGAGAGAAAGATGAAATATAAATAAGAAGAAAGTGAATAAGAAACTACTCCTCACCCTCTCTTCTGTTACAAAAATCAGACATCAAATAAAATTAGCAGGGTTGAAGACAAGTAAAATGCAATGGCTATTTGCACAACAGTTAATTAGGCAAAGAACTGTGTAACTCTCTGCCACATGGTGTAATGAATACTGAAATGCTTACCACCTGCCTGGAGAGCATTCAGGGCTTCTACACCAGATTCACAGAGTGGAGTCTGTGATAAATACTTCTTTACTCTGGACTTCAAACAGATCTGTATATAGGTGCACCATCCTGTGCTTACAATCTCTCTGCTGTTGGCCGTGGTTGGCAACGGGGTACCTGCCTCGACAGAGCTTTGCTCCAGGAGATGAAGATGTTCCTAGGGAAAAAAATTTGTGTTTAAGTATGAAACAAAATTCAGAAACACAGTGTGCAAAGATATAGATAAATATATCTAAGATTTTTTTCAGTTGATCTTGAACAGTTGTTTTCAAAGTTTTACAACAGAAAAACTAAAAATGATTTTTTTTATTGTGCATTGAAACAAGAAAATCTGAAGTAACATTGTCTTTCAAAAATTAATCTTTGTTCCAAGCTCCTTTTACATAGTATAGGTTGGTTGCTCATTCACTGAATATTTTCATTATGTGCTTCTGTAGGGAAGATGATTTGTAGCCACATTTTTTGAAGACTATATTACAATGAATAAGCATAAATAATGTATATGAGAAGGCAGGGTAGGATTGCCTGGCAGCCTTCAATCTGTCATTCCCATGACTGCTAACTTGGCAATCTTAACATAGCTCTTTGTGTGGGACAAATTATAAACCAAATAATCCTGAGGTAAGGCTTTCATTGCCTACACAGTACTGAATGTATTTATTTTTCAATTCCATTCAAGTCCCAAGTGCTGTCAGAGTGCCAAAGTTTCAGTCAATACGATTTTTCATACTGCAAATCTTCTTTGTTTAGTTTAAAATGGAGCTGTCACATCTCTCAGGATGACTGGGGCAATGGTTCTTACAAAGATATCAACAACTATTGAAATTTTTCAAGGTCTCCTGAAAATTTCCACAGGGAGACGAGGCTGTTGAGGTGTACTGAGTCACATCCAGCCTCTCTGGAGGCTGACAGAGGACGTTCCCATCTCTTGAGCCTTTCTCTTTCAGTCTAATGGTTGGTGACAATAGTGCCCAACAAGAGCTGCAACATGTAGCCAAGAGCCTGAAGGTCCCTGTGCAAAAGCATCACCTGAAAGCAAGGGCTCTGCAGGTTCCCCTCAGCATACATCTTCAGCAGCACCAAACACGGTAACTTTTCATGATATCTCAGCATTGACTCATTTTAATGGAGGAATATTACTCCTTAATGCACATCATCTGCCTTCCAGTGTGCTTTCAAAGGCTTTTTCTCCCCTTTGTGTATGGGCAGGCAGTGGTTTGCCTGGGAGTTGGGAGGGGAGCAGATCTCCTAACTGGCTCCAGCAGTTCATTCCCTCCTTCGTCTTCATGTGCAAGTGAATAGGGCGAGGGAAAGAGGAACCTGAGCCCACTTCTAGGGATGCAGCAGCTGAAGATCCAGTTTAAGCTGCCAGAGAGATTTCTTTATTTACTCCTGCATAACTAAGTACAATTACCAAGGATTTGGTTAATCTATCATAAAAAAATCAATTGATATAAAAGGCTGATGATTTTCTTTATATCACTGCAAATGACACATACTTTTGCTGTTTCAACACAAGTGGCATGAAAGTTTTAACAATGAAAAAAAAAAAGCTAAAGTACCCACATTACATTTGTAAGTATTCACCGTGAACAAAATAAAAATAACTTAGGATGCTAGAATTGTTCCAAAGCAAACACAACCTAAAAATAATGATGCTAAAGTTAAATCTAACAGAAATCAAATATATTAAGATCCAGGAAATCTTAAGCTAAAAAAACCCCGCTTTGCTCTGACCCTTTAAAAAGTTATTTCAGGATCATAAACACTATTCAGATTTATACTGAGCTGGGATTTTTTTGATGTCTTATCTAAGTATTTTCTTCTGTTTGAGGTTCTGGTCTTTACAAAAGTTTAACATTGGGCATTTATGAAGTAATTAAGCATTTAGAAATGGACATTCCCAACTGACTATTATGGCTAGATTATTTTTTATGAGGCAAAGGATCGAGGACAAAGGAAATTCTTCAGTTTAAGACATAATCAGTTCAAAAGTGGAGCACTGTTCTGCATAAGAGAATTTTGGTTGAATAATGAAATTTTTAAACAAAACCAAGAAACGCATACTGCCATTTACTTCACACTTGGTAAAAATATCATTCAAGCACACAATTAAATGTAATCTTCATTGAGAATATCTTCTGGTTTTCAAAACAACAGGAAGAAGACATTCAGGTTGTACATTATGGGTCCATGCTAATGTATTACCTTTTCAGAATTAGTGTGATCGCTACCAATACTCCTCTGAAAAGTCCCAAAGTTTCTGAATTGCTGTTGAGATCATCTTATTCACCTGGGTGTCCATGGTTTGGTGGATACATTAGCTAACACTCCTATGTAGGATACATTTCCTTTTTCTTTTTTACGTAAGCAGTTGGTGCAAACTCCATCTCTTTAAAAATTAGTTGTCAAGTATTTTCTTCTTTATAGGGAGACAGTATTTATTTATCTCAATTTTCCATAAAGGTGGGTTGAGGGAGCTATTCTGTTTGGGAAAAGGAGGGAGAAGATTACTGCTTCAGATAGCACTGGCTGCATCCATTTCAAATTCCTTTGGTTTGGAAAAAGCGACAGAATTAGGCCAGAAGAAAAAATGGGAAGGGCCAAAAAGCGCAAAAAAATTTCAGTTATAATTTGTAGACTATTCATTTGTTGTGAAGGAGAAGAGATGAAGTCCTAGCTTTTTCTGTCCGTCAGTGAGTAACTGAGATTATCTCAGCTGGTAACACAGCAAAATTCACCCTGAGTCTGATGTTTATGAACTCTCTCCCCCAGACAGCCATGAACTTAAAAACTGTTATTCACACAAATGCCACAAAATAACGAAAGTCAGATCCAGCTGGAGAGCAACTGCTCTCAGCCAATTTCAACAGCACCAGTGTCATAGGGACCATCCCACCAGCGGGAGTTAGTTGGTGGCTTCTCCAAACGCACCAAGCCCAATCTCTCAGCCCACATTTCTTTTCAGATGGTCCTAAAGCTATACGGATATCTTAAAAAAAATATTTCCTTTGCCCAGATATAGCACTGCCACAGAAGACCAGTTTGGGGAGGGGGGGGGTGGAATCCCCGTTGTTAGTGGATTTAATGGGTTAATCCCATTGGCACAGGATCTTTAAGCTGTGTGGGTTTCCAAGGAGTTTCTTGGGCAAGGATGCTGGGGCCTGAGCAGTGACTCACTCTTGGGACAAGAGATCCCAGGCTCTTATATATAATCCCCTATGTTTTGGGGGGGTCTCTGCTGAGAGGACCACAATGCATGGAGGGTTGTTAGAGTATCTGGCACCCTGGCAGGGACACGGATGGTTCAAAGCAGATTGGCACTGTAGCATTCGGATTACTTTTCAATTCTTCCTAGATCTTTTAACACAAAGGTGGAATTTTCACTGCAAAGGGAAGGTTAAAAACGTGGAAGTATTCATCAAGCAAAACTGGATTCAGTTTGTTGGAGGTCCTGTAGGCAGATCTGTGATTTACTTTAGGCTGGAAGCAACATTTAGAGTTCCCTGTCACGGCTCTTAATTACGTTGTGCAGAGCTCCAAGCTTATTTAAAATTGTAGCATTCAAGTGTAATTTGCGTGTTTAGGATCAGGGTGATTCACTCAGCCACACAAAAACCCGTGGCCTGCACTGGCAGGGGGACAGCTCGAGATCTGCTGAGAGGGGGCTCTGCTGGTATCAACTTGAGCTCTTCTCTTACATTATTTAAAGCCAAAAACAAGCAGCAATTTAAAAGTAATAGATGTAAATTAATTACTACTATAAATCAGGGAAAAAAAAAATCCAGCTAAATGGAGAAATCGCTTTTAGAGGATGCACCTCCTACTGGCCCCTCAACTGTGCTTCAAAGTAAGTTTTTTTTTTCCCCAGACAGAAAAATAAAATAGGACCTAAACCAACAATTGCTTTATTAATTTGCAATTTACAGCATAGCAACAGCTATCCAAGGATGTTGGATTAGCTGGCTCTATGTTTGCTTTTATCTATCCACCTTCTGGAAGGATGCACTTATTTCAGTGTTCCTTAAGTTTTAACTATGGTCATGCTTTGATAATTGAACTACACCCTGGGAATGGGATTTATACATATTTCTGACACCTGGCCATCACACCCTCCACTAAAGAATCATGGCAAAGGTAACGTAATGATTTTTTTGTAAATGACGTAGAGACTCCACATACCTACTGAATGGATGAATCAAGCAATTTACCTTTCAGCAAAAACATTTTAAGGTAGCTTTACAGGATCAGTAAAATTTGTGGGAAATAACAAATGAGTGACTGTGCTCTCATTGACGTAATTGTACTGGGCATGACTGCATGCTTACTTACACCTTTGCAACCATTTTTTTTCGGTACTGAGACTGACTACAGATTTCTGTTTCCCTTGTTTCACTAGACAGAATAGCATTAACAGGTTTATACTGAACAACAAATGCATTTGAAGAACATTCCAGGGAGAATTTTCCAGGGTCTGAGCTACCTGTGACAATTCATTTCTACATTTGTGATTTGACTTAGTAGCATTTGCTCCTGTCTTTCATAGAAAAAGCTGTGCAGTATCTAAAGCACCAGAGTCTAGGCACCCTCTGGTACAAACAAGGGATACCAGGCTTCCCAGGGCAGTTTTCTGGCGTGCCAGAGTTTTGTGGCAGATGCAAGCCTTGCCAAGCCTACGAAGGTAACACTGTTGATGAGCTAGGCTCCAAGAGAAGACACTTGAAATACCTCTGGAGAACAGCAGGCCGAGTGCACCTTGGCTCCCAAGGAAGCCTTTCTGTGCCAGGTTTTCACACTTTCTGGAAAAATTTGGGTAGTTCTAAACCCTGCATTTTTTCTTGTGGATGCCTTTCAAGAATGACTTGTTAGCATGCAAGGGAAAGAAACCTTGAAATTACTTGATAAAGCAAGTTATCTTCATTGGGTCAAATTAGCTATGCCCATTTCACAGGTGAGGCATGTGAAGGGAAGAGGTTTGCCTGAAGTCTGTGCTCTATTACAGTTCAGGTTTGGCTTGTGATCCTGTGCGATACCCCTACCCATCCACTCACGAGTGACTGCTTCACTAGTCAGAAGTATCAAATTACTGGTTTTGCTGTGTTCCTTTCCATGTAGTGCAAACTAGAAAAGCTTGCTTGTATAAAATGACTATATTTTTAATCCCTTCTTTTCAATATCAAGGAATCAAGAGAAGCAGTGCATTTTGTAGATCAGGCATCTTGATTGCTGGCGTTAGGTGCAGGCTGGGTATCACACAGTTAATAACCTCAGAAAGATGGTGTGTTGTCTTCTGTGCAAGAGGGAAGCACGGGCGTGCTAAGGAGTTCTCCGCTAACTGGACTCAAATACTGCTTGAAGTGAACAAAGTGTTCCTATCCCTCTGTCCAAAAATAGAAGAGGGAGAGACAGTAATTCTTCAGGCATTTGCCAAAATGATAAGGGGGATGAACAGAAACCACTCCCAGCTCCAAAGCTCTAGTTTAAGCTCACCAAAGTGCTGCTTAACCTACTCCAGTGCTGACATTGCTGATCCCAAACTCCCAAAAGTCCCACTCCTTCAATGGGGGGCAGAGAGAAGCAGCAATGTTATCTTGTCTGCATTTTAAAATAAAATCATTTGAGGGGGGGGAAAAAAAAAATGCTAGTGAACTTCTGAAGGAAATGACAAACTCTTTGATGGTATTACCTAAATTGGCATGCCTGGGCTTGAAACCACCTCTTGCATGTTGTTCGCTGTACATTTAGTTCACTAAAGTACATCTTCAGGGAGGGGCTGTCTCCTGAAAGCTTCAAGCTATATTGCTTCCTGTCTCCCTAATCAGCTGTGCAACAGGGTAAATTTAGAAACAAAGGCAGCACAGGAGCGCTGGCAAATAGGTTTAGTGCACATTAAAACCTGTTTTGGAAAAGTCAGAACAGGTCGTGCATGTCTCCAGCTCAGGCAGAACTGGCAGGCTCTGAGCAAAATAATAAATGACTTGCATGCATTTAGCACCTTTCATCCTGAGAGAGCCTGAAGTATTTTACATAATAGGAGTTATCACCTACCCACCCATGAAACAGGCACCTGTGGAAGGCAGGCTGCACAAGCCAGGTTGGGCACAAGCGTTTTAGAGGCAAGTGAAGATTATCATCTCCTCTTTTCAAACGTGCAGAGGAATTTAGGTGGGCACATGAATTAGCCAGGTTGGAATTTAGCCAGGAAAACAGCATATGAAATAGTCCTTGCTTGGCAATAAGTACAGTGAATTACTTAATGACCCTGAGCCAAACGCAGAGCATTTCATCTTAACTTACTGAAAGTGCTGCAGAGTCCCAAACAGGTTTATATTCCAGAAAATTCTCTTTCAAGTCTCATGAGGCTTGTTTATCCAAGGGCAGAATTGCAAACAGAAGGAAGTCAACTACAAGAAAGACCATCCTCAGTAGGAAAAAGGGGAAAAAAGATATCATAAAGAGAAAGTTTTGAGGTGAAGGGGGTGGGAAATATGCCACTCCCTTAAGGGAAATATATACCAGTAAACAAATGATGTATAAGTCTGCAGGCCATCATTTTTACCACACTGCTCTGCACCGGAGAACGTGCAAAAGACTGTTCATTACAAAAGACCACACACTTCTGCTGGATTTTTTCCCCTCTTACCCAGTTTGATGCTTTTGTTTTTGCCAAGACTGGTATCCGGGCTTAGCTTCAAGCTCATCAGTAGTTCCCTTAGAGTTTCAGCCAAAAATACATCTTTTCCACAAAGGCTGGATGATTTTCAGGATGATTTTAGTTCTCCACAGGAGGTTTTTCTCCTACCAAGTGGGAGCTGTGCTCAATCTATTGTATCTCGGCCACACTGAAACTCGACTAGCTGTGTTAATTCACAGACAAATTGAACACATGCAGTACATTTAGTTAGAAGGCAGATAGCACGAAAGCACCCTATACCACAGTGGAAACATTTTGTCCAGTTTATTAAAGCAGTTGAGCTTAATTAAAGCATGTGAATATTTTCAATAGAAGAAAAGAGCAGGTACTAAAGGACTTCTTAAGCAGAGAAAGAACTAATGTTTGGAAACCACAACTGGACAAATTTAAGTAGCAAGTAAGTATTTTTTTTTTTTCCATTTTTACACCATCAGTGTGATCATCCATTGTAAGGAACTGCCAAAGTGGCAGAGTCAAAACTGCAGCTTTCTGAGGTGTTTACCTTAGCTAACAACAAATTACAGGAGCAACAGGGGTTACTAGTTGAACCAAAGATGCATTTTCTAACCTAGTGCTTGAACTCTTACAGTGGCCCCAGTTCTTTGAGATGGTGCCTGGCAGTGGACTTCAGAGGTCAGCGAGACTGCCCAGCCACCCCGAGGCTGGGTCAGCTCTATCCCATTTCTGAGAGATGCTTGTCTAACTTGTTCTTTGAGTTCTCCCACGATAATGCTACTACAGCCTCCTCAGGCACCCCAACAAGGCACCCAGAAGAGTAAAAGAAGGTTTTCCTAACCTGAAGTTTACCTTACTGCAATCTAACTAATGACTTCTTGTCCTGTGCTCTACAGATAATAGATTCATAGTAGCAGTTGCTTTTTACTTGAAGATCATTTTTAACCATTTAATCTGCTTTTCTCTAGATAAACGGCCCAACTACTGTAATCTTCCTCTCTCACATTTTCCTCATCATCACTACTCTCCTCTGGACCATCTTCAGTCCATGTCTTTCATCAAATACTGTACCCAAAAGGCTGACCAGCACTCCAGCTGCTTATTGATACGAACCAGCATAGAACTGCTTTGTGACTGTTGCATTGCATTTGTGCATCTCATGAGAGCATATGCATTTTTATAACAGCAAAAAATTGACAGATAAATCAATTTTGTGATGTTCTCCTGAGTCACAAAAGCAATTTTATCTGCTGAGCTACCAGGTCCTAATCTTCAATTCTTGTAGCTGACTAGTTTTGAGTACATACTTGGGTATCTGGCTTTATTGGTTTGCCTCCATTTTTTCTCCAAACACTTCACTGCCTGATCTTGTCTTACAGCACACTCGAAGCCACTCCAAATTTTGTGTATTTCTAAATACAATTCACAAATACATGCAAATGTATTGATACATATAAATGCATAAAATGCAAACATCCTGTCTGAGATCTGAGTATTTGAATAACACGGAAAGTATATCATACATTTTTACAGATGACATAATGGAAAAAAGACAAAAAGAAAAGCCTAAGAGAGTGGCCACTGGAGTCAGTGCTAGAAGCAGTTAGAGCACTCAGTTTGCCTATTATGGGGTATAAAAATCTCCTCTTTGTTCCAATAGCAGACTAGGTCCTATGCAAGCACAGCACACAATCCAAAGGGCTGATTCAAAACCTAAGGTCGAAGACTTCTGACTTCAAAAGCACCCTGAATCAGGTTCAAATGCCTAGACATCAGCTTGCCATCTTACATTTCAGTGCTACTGTTCTACCAAAGAAATACCTAGCAACAAAAGTCATAGCACAGAAATAGTTATACTCAAGTGTGGAATAAATCCACATTTTTTAAAACAGTCTAGGCCCACCCATGGAGGCAGCTTAAATCTTCAAAAACAAAAGAAACCCCAGCAACTGTCATGGGATCTTGGGTATGGGGAAGTAATCCAAAAACATCTTAACCTCTATTAAAAAAGAATAACTCAAGCAAGTAGCACAGTATGTGCCATCAGTGGAACACGGCACTCAGTTGTATTAGGCACCCATTAGGGCTTTAATCCCTACCATGAGTAAATATTTTGCTCCATAATGTACCAGTTCTCTATCTCCTTAGCCACATATACACATCTCTTTGTGTATGCACATATATGACTATGCAGTTACAGAATGTGCATACACTAAGATCCATAGCATGGATTATGTAGTAAACTTGAAGGTAAACTTCAGTGTAGACAAATCTTACCTGAAGCCAACTTCCCTTCTGTCCCAGCCAAAAAGCAACAGATGCACTCTCACAGGAGGGGAGTGACTGGCATCCCATCTTCTCTTCCCCACCCCTTTGGTTTTGGGGGTCTTTGTGTTCAAGGTGCCTTTAAGTCCCAAAAGCTAAACTAACTTACATATGGCGTGCTATGACTGCTTGAGACTGGTTTCTCTAGAGGCAGCACAGCTGAATAACATGTGCATTCACATTCTCTCTCGTTATTAATTTTGGTTTTCTGACTAAAATGCTCCTACATCACACCTAAAAACCTGAAGGTTTTAAAAAAAGCAACAACCATGCAGACTTTATAACTGGGATGGCACTTTTATTGGATTTTTTTTTTTCCTTATGAGCCTAGAACAAATATCACAATGCTCGTGAGAATCTGAGTTATCTTCAGGCAGGAAATTAGTGTTTATATATAGAGTATCTATATATAGATACACACACAAATGCATGCAGCATTACTCTATGTGTATATATGTATAATGATGCAAGATTTTTTCCCCCTCACACTCATTATTAATCAATGCACTTTTACACCTAAAAGATTACTTTGTTTTCCCAGAAAGAAGACTGGATAAAGCCTAACGGGAAAGCTGAATCTGAAAAGTAACCAAAACCCTAGGCACTTAGGCACAAAAGTTTTCAGAGAAGGAAGAACTGGTGCACATTAATCTGTCAGTGGTAACTGTGTACCCTTGTCTTTCACCAAATACAAGGTAATTCAACTTAACTGGTGACCAGCAGAGGAGGGCTGACTTGAATCAGCTCACTCTTCCTACCGTGTCCACATGTCAGTGAAAACTATCATTTGATATGCGGTAACATATTACCTTTCTGTAATGTATTTGTGGGCTTAAGCTAGTAGAATCAGATGTATGCCTTATACTACGTTGCAAAAATTATACCCTACACGGTGATCCCTCCGAGTAAAAGACCTCCAAAATAGTACGGTTTGCGAATGAATTAATAGGAAGCACTTAAGTAATGCTTTACCCTCAAAGCATTTTGCAAACATTAACATTTCAGCGCTCCCAGGACACAAGTAAAACCATGTCACACAGCTTTCCTGGGAAATGGTAAAATGCCTCACTTAAAGGCTAAGCAGAAAGTCAGATGTGCCACTACAAGGTGGGAGTCCTCTTTATCCAGGGCAATGTGTACCCAGCTAGAGTGTACCTGACAGCATTTTAAAAAACATCTTTATCTTTTGTTTCAGTTGTCACCAATGCACTCACGTCAACAACATGGTCATCTGTTAGATGTTAGTGACATTAAAAATAAAATGCAAACAAATGCGAAGCCAGTTGCCACAAATAGACAAGTCCACCAGATGTCTTCACTTCATTGGAAGTGAGACATTTCTAAGAGCAACTAAGAAACTCTGGCCTCGTACAGCAGTACAGGTCTGCTTTCTTCCTATTTTCATGAACCTCACCAGACTTCATTATTTTCAAGGTGATGATAAAGCAAAATCCACATATCACAACAGTAAACTTCACCAGCAGAGATCACAGTTGTAAGGAACCTAAGCCATACTGCAATCATGGATTAGCATGTAAAACCAGCTTATATTCTGAGCCATGGCTAGTATACAGATGAGAGGAACTTGGATACTGATATTAGTGTTTGGGAGACATGTTCTCTAGCATTCTTGTCACTAAGCTGCAAAAAGAAATTTCTGCTTCTCGGTGATCTATTGGTGCTTATCATATTCAGATTAACTCTTAGAGGCATCTATATCCATATAAAGATTACCAGTCCTGAAAGGCTGTTTACAGGAGTAAAGACCTTTAAAAGTAGAGTCATGTCTTAACTGAAAAACAAAAATTAAACAAAAGGAAGTCACACAGTTTTCCATACTGGTGTATATAAATCTAAACCCCAGGGCTTTAAAGCAGTTGTGTTGTTAGAATCACCTGTGGGCAGGAATGAAGGAGGTGGCAGGTACAGGCTGCAGCAGCAGGGGAGCTTTAACAAGTCCAGCAGTTGTCATCTTTTGTAGGCACCAGAACTTTTCTCAGCAGCAGTCCAACTCTCTCCTGTACTTTCGGAAAGCATAAGGCTGCCACACAGGCTTTGCTTTTGCTAGCAACTTCTTGGACTACACTGACATCCATTGCCCCTTGCAGCCTGCAAACCACAGGCTGAAGGCCACTGGCCTAACCAGAAGGCATCTGCAGTTTCAGAGAAGTGTGGGTCTGGGATTTTGTCATACACACACATAACTAATATCTCGTTTCAACTGTAGACTTTGAAAGTCCAGAATTACAGCTGAACCTCTCAGAGGCCTCCGGGTCACACTCTTCAACAGCGGATGATGGGTATGAAAGGATTATATCGCTTGGTGAAGTCTGAAAAGGGTCACTTGTCAGTCAAGAGAGCTGAGACAATTGTATTTGCATGCCTAACAATGAAACTATGAGTGAAAGACTGAATAAAACTGTCAGCTTTAAAAAAATCACTGTTACATCAGGTTGAAGTGCTGGTTAGGAGCCCTCCAGCAGGAACAGTGGCACTGGCACAGGGAGGACTCTGTGCCCCTGCTATGACAACTGGCTGCAGAAATCAAAGCAATGGAATATGAAAGCTGGAACTTTTCCAGTCTCTCGGAAGTCAAACTAGAACAGGGATTCACCATCATTCAAAAAAATCATGCTTGCCAATAACCATCCTGTAACAGTAGTGGGGCAGCATGTTTGGTGTCAGACTGTAATTTCTGCATTACATTATAACTTTAAACAGGATGACACCTGAATTCTGGAGAGGAGGAACTCTGCTCTCCTTTGGGGATGAAGAGCACCTAGCACTACAGTCTTCAGGTGTTAGGCAAGCAAAACTCACAGATGGTAAATAAGATAAATAATTTAAAACACGCTAGAGTACTCAGAAAAAACATATGGGACAAGGAGAAAGTGGGTAAATATAAATAATTTAAAACACACTAGAGTACTCAGAAATAACATATATGGGAGAAGGAAGAAGGGCATTTCAGGTGAGATCTGACATACCATTTTTATGGAACTCTATTTTGTTGTTGCATAACATTGAAGAATAAGCCGCTTGGGCTGCTCCTGACTCCCCCCTCCCCCCCCCCCCCCCGCCCCCCCTTTTTTTTAAATCACTTGCTAATAAAAAGACAGGAAAATCCAGTAAAATTACTTTGCCTCTCATGTTCTAATACATGTCAGTTTAATACATAAAATACTATCATCAGAGTGACCAATCTCATTTCCATATAGAGAAAATACCAGTCAGTAACAGCCTACATCAGCATTTCATTGTTACAACCTCTACATTAGAGAGAGGAGTATGTCAGGAAAAGTAAAAATCATGTTTTCCACAAAAAACATTAGTCAGCTTTGTCAGATGTATTGGTATTTAGGTTTCTCATTCAACATGCTTCCTCAATCCCTTTTCTTTTGAGTAAAACATACTGGCTTTTTTAAGAGACATTAAGTACTGGATACGGTAGTTGGTACAAAGCTCTACCCTATATTCTAAAGACAATTTGGTTCTTCAGTTAGTGTTGGTTTTACCATTTCACGTCAACCAAGATTTCTCGTGCTGTACAGATGTCTTCCTCTTTTGATGACATCTAAATTTAGAGGGTGTGGATAACTATAGTTAGCAATAATGAGCGGTGACGACAAGGGGCAAGAAGAACACCTTTACTCTTCAACAGGAAGGAACATCTAAACTATGGATGCTGATATGGTAAATAGAATTGATGGTCCCAGTTTATCTCCGAATGAACCTCCAGAACAGGAGGTGCTGGACAGATCATAGCCCTATCTCCAATAATTATTTTGTTAATGATGCTAGGTGATAAACACTTTTTTTGCTGATAACTTGCATGTTAGCATAGGGAAGACTGAAGGCTTCCTTGGAAGCATATTATATCTGGCTTTATGAAACCAATACTTTTTATTTTTAACTAAGTGTTGAAAATATTACAAAAAGAATTGCCAAGTGAGCCTGGAACACCTGGACCAGATATCCTACTTTGCTCTAATACAGTCTATTTAGGGCTGCCTGCAGAACTACTGCAATGTGTCACCACCTTCTAAATGGAAGAGAGTGATACCAGCAAATAAAATCGGTGTCTTGTCAATGCCCCAGCACTGGTTTTCTACTCCCAGGTGCAAGGATTGATGTTAGGTTTAAATTTAAAGGATCTGAGTGACTAAACCTAGTTACGAACTCATGAGTAAAAGACAAACTGGTAGAAGCATTGAGCCCTGGACCTTTAACTAAGAAAATACACAACTGCACTGAATTTCAGAGAGTTGAGGCATTTCAGTGCTGAATAGTAGTAACTCTGGAACTGCTAAAACCCAAATAGTGTATCACTTCAGCCATCACAAATTGCGTGACATTAAAAAAAACCACCTTTCACAATTTCTGTTTTACAGAAGGTCAAAATTAATGAATCCTGTCAAGATTTTTTAAACTAAAATCTTCAGACACTTTCAAGGTATGTCATTACATATTTCACAATTCATAAGTCAAAACTTGGAAATGAAAATAGTGTGCCTTTATTGATAGTCTGCCACAAATTACTGTATAAACTCAGAATTAGCCAAAAATGTATCTGCTACGTGGGAAGATCCTGAACATTGCAAGCATATCTGCAAAAAGTGGATGCTTTCTCACAGTAGATAACAGACATTCTGTTATCAGCTCTCACTATAGTGCCATATGCAATTAAAGTATTGTTTTACACAGACTGTATGAGGCTCAGTCACTGTCTCTTCATTATTGCAAACACACAGAGACGTATACTTTAATGTTAAGCCTTCACTGACTTCAGTGGGACTCCTCTGTCTCTTAGGTGAGCTTGTACACAACGTTTGCAGGACTGGAGTTTATGACTACAAAAGCAGTGACAAGGGGGACAAGAACAGACATACTACAATAGGAATTCCAACAATTCAATGCATCCATCTTACTGAAGGAAATCAGTATCTTTACATACTATTGAATGTTAAAAACAAACAAAGATGTTTAAGCACAAAGTATATATTTATACCAAATAAAACAACTGAAAAAGTATTACATAAAGAAAAATAATGTAACAGAACGTACTTAAGTACCTAACTTACAGTCATGCTCATATCTAAAAGTAACATTGGTAACTAATATATATAATTTTGACAAGGGTGCATTTAAGAGGTCTCTAACATACAACATTCTAAATGTGGAGAGTATTTTTTCCAAGATACAGAAAACAAATTATTTTACACAGGCACACCTGTTAATTTGTATAAAAACATGCTTGTAAGTGAAAAGGTCACTTTAGTACTAATTTACCAGATGTGTGAAAGCTATGTAGTGTTAATCATGTTGAAATCGTCTCTTCTCCTTTTGCATTGGTGAGCGCCAACACTGAATGGTACAATATTTGATCCACATGGTTTACTGACACTGCAACCTCTTTCCAAGCAGTAGCCCTGCCCAGGTGTTGAACAGCACAGTACTGTACAGCCCCATCTGTCTGCATGTAGTGTATTTATAACTAAAAGCTATTACAATTATTACAATGATTTCTGTTTCAATATATACATCAGTATAAAATACTACCCAAAACACTTTCGCATTTCAAACAATTTTAACCACTTCATCAAAAAATGCATTTGCAGAATTAAAAAAAAAAATCCAAATTAATGTTGATTGCCAACAGTACAGCATCTCTATGGTATGTTTCCTAATAAATGAGAGAACGGAAATGTATTAAAATCAATTAAAATAAGTATCACAAAACATAATTAATGTTAGAGCAGTTCAAGGATTCCCAGTTTGTCAGTATCTACCCTAAGCAGTGCTACCCAAATACAGTATAAGCCATTTAGTGTTTCTACAATGAGAGAAAACATTCAAATATTAAAGCTGTGACAAACACACAAAAGCAAGGAAAGAAAATCTGATCTGTACTCATCCCTGTTGTAGAAAGGTACGGCATGTCAGGAGTTTGCACTCAGTGCATCATATGTGCTATTATACCTGGACACAACTGTGGAAGACAACTGATATGGAATCAACTCTGAATTTCCTTGCTGTTGTGGTTTTATGTCAGACCATTCAAGTTATAACAAAACTTAGTGTCTTTTTTTCCTGAAGGGAAGAAGAGAGAAGAATTGTAAAAATGCTACTAAAATCCCTATCTTGGACACAATATACTGCTTTAGGAGCTACTGTGTCATTGCACAATATAAGTGGCCTATTAATCACTGAATTATTGGTGTAGCAGAATATATTTGTCGTTGTGGATGTCTTTTGAAAATTGTTATTTTAAAACCTGCCTGTATCCCATAACAAGCCACAAACAATTTTGTGTATTTCAAACACTAATATCCTTATGTAAAGTAGTAAATGTCCATTTATAGTGGTAAATTTCAAATCTCTGCCTCTGAGGCTTCAGTTTTTAAAATGAGACTTGGTTCAGAGTTTTCATTCTTTACATTATCCTAAACCAGAACTATTTCTGAAGCTTAAAAAAATCCAAATGATAATAATAATATGGGGTTTTTTGTTTTGCTTTGCTGATTCATTCCTAACTTGAAAAATAATCAATGTCTTTAAAAAAACACAAAACAAAAAAACCCAAAAAATCTCTCCCCAGGAGAAGTCCCTGCTAGCTGAGATTTTTTTTTTTCAAACCCAAGTTTCACGCTTACAGTATCTTTATAGTCATGTTATACACCCTTGAAAATAAAGGCTCATGCTGAGAATGGTGACAGGCCCTTAATTATAGAGGTGTTAACTGGTGACACTATTTTTCATCAGAAAAAAAACAAAAGCCCCACAAAACTTCATAGCTTATACTGAAAGTTTGATTCATGCTCATTTTGTTCATTTAAAAATACTCTTTGGAAACTGTGTCAACTCCTGCAGACAACTTAGTGATACATCTTTTCCTGTTAAAATAAAGATAATTCATATTCACCTCTACCCCATGCTAAGCTCTACTACTAATATACACTTCATTACCTGCTCATGTCACCGTCTAACACGTATCTTTACATTCTTCTACATATAGTGTCCAGGGCTTATTTTTCACCAAACAGAATTTGATAATTATTACACGTAGGAGTTTTTCTTGAGGATTTCTTTTTTGGTGTTCTAGCCTTTTCATTGCAACTTAGAGTGATATTAATAGTTCACTTTTTCCATGCTAACTTAAGAGAAACTTTTAATAAAGTTTTTTCCCATTAAGGATTTTTAAATCTAAACTTGCTTAGATATCAAAACTGAAAACCAGAAGAGAGATTAGATGCATCTGTAATTTAAAATGGTTTCTGCTACTTTAAAATGCATTTAAAAATTGTACATACAACACTTAGAATTCTAACTTTTACATTGCTGCAATCAGATTCTAATTCAAAATCTTGCAAATAAACATGAAAAATAAGCCACTGGTCATGAATTCTAATGATTACATTCAAAGCTAGCCTTTAAAAAAATAAAAAAGTTACAGGCACAACATACTGGTTTATGTACTCACTAGCTTATCAGGCTACAATAGGCATGTTTTAAGTATAAAAAAGCAGACAATTCAGATTTAAATAAGACTATGTGAAATCAGAAAAAACCCTTAGATTTCACTATTTTAAAAAAAAGAACACCTATAATTACTTCCCATCCTACAGCTACAGTTAAACCAACTAACAAAAATAATAAAACTATTTTTGACAAACAAGTTAGGCTAGAATATGTGGCAACAATCAAAGTTCATATATGTTTCTATGTAAAATGACTCATGATTTACTATAACATAAAATATGAACAAGAGCACTTTGTGACTAGTGAAAGAGCTACTAGTAGAAACACTTAATGCCAAACAGTCTTCAGCCCTCCTTTAAGTCATATCTCCAAATCAGTATTGACTTCTTTTGACCAGATACATCATTTTTGGCTTGTCACCCCAGTATGTCATGTTTTACCACTTGCCACAGGCAGCAGGAGACAACTAGCTGAGCAAACTACAAGCAGTGACATGCAGAAATTAACTTTCAAATCTGAGTACTTAGATAAAATGATAATGCAAGCGCACACTAGGACAAAAGGAATGGCATTCGTCATCCAAATAGGCTCATCATCCCTCCCCACCCCCCTTGAACAGTAGTTGCAACAGCAATAGAAAAAGATCAAGAAGATGTCTGTTCTTCAGAGTCAACTGTGGAAAAAGGTCAGCAATATATAACAGCAGCGATGGACAAGGAAGAGCAAAACGAAAGAATCTTGTTGATTATTTGTTCATTTACTTTTTCTGAACACAAGCCAAAGTGTGCCACACTGGCTTGTTCTGAACTTCAGATACAGATGTCCTATTCTCCTTAGATCCTTCACAGATTTAGAATTCAGTCTCCCTGAGGCCCCTATAACCAAGTAAGAAAACTCTCTTTATCTAGCTTGGTGGCTGCCAAGACAGATTCCATGTCATTAAGGATGTCAGAGCTCAAAGCCTCTTGCAGACTTGGCATCAGTTCTTCTCCTTCTATATTCATCCCATCTCCTTCCAGTGTCCCAAGGTCCACATTTGTCCCTGGAATGGCTTCAAGGTAGTCTGGGAAACGGTTCTGATGGGACGGTATGTTACTTTGGCTGATACTGTCACCTAGTTATAACACAAAGCAAGAGGGATATTAAATACACTGGAAGTACCAAACCCACAATTTATCAGGACAACTGGTTAGAGGTTAATCCTGTATCTCTTGCATCACACAAGCAACATGATTCATAGAAATCTATCACAAAAAAAAAAAAGATGACTCGACTGCATGTAGATGTACAAAGAACATGCCTCTGTTTCAACATTTTCACCTACTGACCCAAATCTCTACAGATCTTTGATGTCATTTAGCATATTTTAACTTTTGCACTTAAAGGAAAAAGACAAATACTGTTTTGGAGCAGTATTAGCAACACTGGATGAGGTACTATTCTTAGCTCTGAACAAACAATATTCCTTAAAAAAGCAAATGGACACTCAAATTCCATATAACAACAGTATTGATACTACTTATGAGCAATCCCCCATCCTCCCAATATAGAGTTGATTACAAGTATGTTTTTCACAAATCTAACTATAATATTTCTATTACAGAAACAGAAGAAGGTAGAAAAACAATGTGAAAAGTATCACAGCTTCTCAGACTTGTTTGTTTTCATTGCAAATGGACACAAGTATATTTCGAAAACATGCATTAAGGGATGTACACAAAAACAGACCTGTATCCATCTCATCAACACTGTTCAGGAAGTCATCGGGGGTTCTGGGTACACTATAACTGCTCATGCTAAGTCCACTATCTGTGCTTTCATCTCTGGAGTGGTATGTTCCACTGTAACAGAAGAAAGGGAACAAAAAATGAGGGTAGAGTAGTGAAGAAATTAAAATATAAGCTTGTTTTTGAACCAATTCAAGGTCTTTGAAAACGTGTCACGAGAAATGCTCTATTCTAATCAAAAACTAAAGCTTTTATCTGTGTTGAGACACATGGGTTTTATTTTATGCAGACCTTTTGCAATTAAAGTCGCATTATTTAGATTCAATTTAACTTGATGAGAGCATACTTAAGCAGCTTTAAAAAAACCTGCCTACCTGTGTTCTGCATAGTTTTAAACTTTTCACACCCACCCACAGCTAAAAACCATTGGAAGCATCTCACAGATAGTCCATAATGATTATAAAAATAAGAATTATGGCATACCCTTTCACACCTCTATACAGATAAAAAAAAATTCTAACTATTAATGTCCCCGTGTTTAATCAACCACTGAAGTGTATTTCTAGGTCACTGCTGTTATAAATAGGAGCTATAGTTGAAATGCCTTTAGCGATTCTTCAATTGCTTCCCACTGTCGCATTACTACTAGTTCAGTCATAGATGTTATGGCAAGAGAGCACCCTAAAATAAATCAAATACTGTCAAGAAGCCATCCTGTAAACAAACCCTGTTCAGAACAATCTTGTTGACAGAACAGTTAACAAAACAGTGATGGCATGGGGCCTTACATGCATTCACTTTCTTACTGACATCTTACTGCCCGTGGAGTGAGCAAGACCAAGAAAGCTGCAGTGGGAAATCTGGGATGGGGCAGGGGGAGAAGTAGGTCAGTATATTGAGTTGACATAGCAAGGTTTTCGTAGCAAGGGGGCTGCTTGGATGGCCTCTGTGAGCTGACCCCATGTCAGACACAGCTGGTTCCAGCTGGCTCCGAAATGGTCCTGCTGCTGCCCAAGGCTGAGCCCATCAGTGACAGTGGTGGTACCTCTGTGATAATGTATTTAAGGGTAGAAAACCACTGTGCAGCAGCTGGGAAAGAGGAGTGAGAAAATGTGGAACAGTCCTGCAGACAGTGAAATGCAGACAGGTCACTGAAGAAGGAGGGGGAGGAGGTGCTCCAGGTGCCAGAGCAGAGATTCCCCTGCAGCCCGTGGAGAAGATCATGGTGACACAGGTTGTCTCCCTGCAGCCCACAGAGGACCACGGTGGAGCAGATCTCCACGCTGAAGCCTGTGGAGGATGCCACACTGCAGCAGGTGGAGATGCCTGAAGGAAGCTGCAGCCCATGGAGAGCCCATGCTGGAGCAGGCTCCTGGCAGGAGCTGTGACTCATGGAGAGGAGCCCAAGCAGGAGCAGGTTTCCTGGCAGGAACTGTGGCCTGCATAAGCAGCTGTAGAAATATACCATTACCTCCCTCCCCCTTCACCTCCTAATATTCAAGCTCACAAAATATTTTCAAAATCTGTATTTCTTCAGGTTCTGATAGCACCCACTGAGAATCCTTACTGATTTTCCAGCTTGAATACTAAATGAAAATCAACTTGACTTACTGCTCAAATTAGCATTTGAAGACATACCGATTCTTCTCATAATGTGCTCATGAAATGTATATCAAATGCCTTTTTGTCAAGTATGAAGAACCAAACAGATGATGGTTGAACAGCTATTCAACATCAGATGGAAGTAAAATGGCATCAGCCATGAATATATATAAATTAGATTTTACAAAGATATCTTTGCCATACAGGAAAGAAACCCAACATTTCTTTACAGTTAAATAATACATTTTTTTTTAATTTATTTAAAAACAGTATCACCACACATTTGACAACAGTCCTAATAATTAAGCTATTTAAAACTTCTATGAAAAAAATGTTGCTTTACTTTGTGGGATAAAATACTAAAAACAGAACAGAGACTACACTGAACTAAATCACTCTAGCTGAGAAAGCTTTTTGGCTGCTGCTCTCACACTTGGAATGTCCAGCCCTTTTCTTCAAATCACTCCTTAATACACATTTCCTCTTTCTTCATCAAGGATTTCTTCATTTAGTAGTTGCACCACCCAAAATTACTGCATGCAACTAAATTGCATTACTCAAAATAAAGTGGATGCATCTTCAACTAATACCTGTTAAAATGTATGTATGCAAAAGAAGTCCCAATTTAGGAGTTAGAGGATCACCATCACTACCAATATAAATCTAATAGACAAAAATATATAAACACAGTAGCAAACCAAAAGGTGAAATAAAGTCTGCATTGCTGGATGTCCCATTCAAAAAATAAAATTTACCCCAATGACAGTAAGTACTGAAGACAGCAGGCAGATCAACTACATAAATGAAAACATTAGTGTACATTTTCTCAAATTGCTCCAATGTAGCAATTATCTTCTGAGATTTTTTGGACATTCTGATTATGTAGGCAGTGGAAAATAGTCAACAGCCTAAACTCTGGATATCCAACTTTTGTACCTGAAGTTAGGAGGACTGTCTCACCAGGAACTTTATATATAGCCTATAAAGATAGAAAGAAGCATTTCTCTAAGTCTGAACTTTAGCATAAAGGACGTCAAGGACATCTTTAGGGCAAAACCATTGGACTGATGTATCTAATTCAGAGATAGCAACATGTATCCACAAATGTGGATTTTTAAAAAATTTATTTCCTTTACCCATATGCCAGAATTAAGTGTGGTGATGTACATAAAATTACTTAGAAGGGGTAAATGCTCAGACCAAAATGCAAATTAAGATATTACGAACTCAAGTCAGGTACTGATTTTCAGTATTTCACGTGGGGTAAGGCCTACAAAAAAAAGCCCAGTTAAACATATTTGGAACTAGGCAAGTAGTATCTTTTTGCACTTTACAGTAACTAGTCCTTACTAATTATCAACCTGCCAAAAAATTAAACATGAATTTGCCCTTTCTAGCTTTTTTCCTGTTTCTAATTAAAGGTAAAGATTCATCATTTTATATTTCATGTGTGTGGAGTCACAATGGCTAAACTGCAACAGTCCACTGCCACGGCCATTTGAAACCTGAACTCGCATGCATTTCAGGTCAGAAAACGGGTTTTGAAGATGTGAGGATTCTACATCATTTAAGAACCAGTTTCAAAATATACCTGAGCTCAATGTATGATGGTAATAGCCTTCCAAAAATTCAAAGTAGTATGTTACTATAACACATTAAGGCCATGATTTATCTACAGAGGCTTCTTATAGGATAGCAGGTTAGTTTTAAGATTTCTTGTCCTTTTTATTTCTTGAAACAGGGCCAGCACAGCTAAGGCTCACACCACATCCCAGGATGAATTCCATAGAGGACAACCCCTCCCTCTAACAAAATATTAAGTTTTCTAATCAGATTTTTCTGTGTAGGAGATAAGTCTTCCTGAAGGGCCTACCCAAAACTTGGAAATACCACATAGTTCCTTAGGGAGTTTAAATAACAAAACATCACTACTTTCTTCCTCACATGCAAGGCCTTTTTTTTTTTTTGACTTGGTTTTCTCCAATATATACAAAGCACTGTGTACCTTGAGAAACTTTTCTCCCACTCTCACAGTAGCACACACAACACTAGCACAGACAATACTTCATGCAGTAGCAGAAAAAGCTTAAAAGCAACTAATGTTATTTACATAACCTAAACTATATGAATGACAACAGATTCCACTGGCAAGAGGGAGGGTATGTTCTTGTACCATCTCTACTGAACTTTACTAATTTTGAGAATTAGAGTGAGGATAGAGTGTATGAAATGATGGAGAAGTCTCCTGGAAAGGTAGAAAATGAAACAAACTTAAGCTAAGCTGATGGAATATCAATAGCTGGGAAAGCTACATACAATGACAGTACATCTTTAGGGATGAAGAACCTAAGTGTGAGAGATCAGCAACATTAAGGTATTTAAAAGAATATGGGAAGGAATTTATAATTGCAGCAGAGGTTTACAAAGATTTTAACAGTTTTCAGTATCTGAAATTATGGCAGGTATTTAAGCTTGCCTTACGCCAAAATCATGCCAGTTCTAACATTATGTGGACTTCTTACCTTGTGAGCAGGTTTGAAACTGTATCGGTGGCAAAAAACATGGAAGTTAAGACTTACACTGACAGAATCAAGATTAATTTTATGGGGTTTTCCATGAGTATAATAATGTACCATTAAAGATGGGCATGCTTCATAAGCACTTACAGTAAGCATCCTAAAGTTAAGCTAACATTTCAAGATAATGCAGAAAAGTAGTGATGAACTCCGACAGAATACATAATTTTTCTCTTTTATGGTAGGGGATACTGAGTTGCTATTGGTTTAGACTGCTGACAAAATATATTCCAATGAAAAACTACAAAATTAACTACGCTAGCTTAAGATCAACTACTTGATACTGCTGAAATGTTAGTAGATTTTTACTCCATTAATTAAAAGTTTATGTGGCTTGGAGATTTGACTGTTTTACCATTTTCGTATTTTCTTTCCAGCATGCTAAGCAAAAAATAGATATGACATCTCAAGCTGCAGCAGTTTCTCCAAAGTTGTAATGGTTAGTATGAAGCATATGCAAGCTGTAATTAAAACAGTACCTCCAACAAAACAAACACTCCAACTCAGAGAGATTAGGGAAAAATTAAGAAAAATACTAGTCTATATTGTAAAATTCTAAATCTTGAATTAAAAGACCCACTTCAAAATAATACAGCATTTAAAATGAAACATGCGACTATTTGCAGACCTAACATTAACCGAGTAAAAACACTGCTAAATTAAATACCTGAACTGGAGGGGAGGGGTGAATAGAGAAACCTTAAAATGAACCTCAAGGTGTAGTCCTAAATGTGCCTCATAGTTCATTTGATCTCATAGCAAGTTATTCACAAATTCTTCTGAGTCAGTAATTTGAAATGACTGTTAGTCAACAGATTATGCAGAGGCAAACATGTTAATACTTTGAATAAAAAAACCTTCCTACAAGTCTGAACAGACTACTTCCTCCCACAGGAGACAGCTTTTAATCTTCAACTTTTACTAGACTTGCCATTTAAGGAAAGATTCATTTACAGCTGTGGCTTTTGGCACAGACAGATGTTCAAAATAAACTATTACATGTACCAAACAGAATTTTAAATCAATTTTTTTCCCCTCTAGTAGCTACTCCTACAAACCTGTTAAGAAACGGATCAGAACTATTTGTAGTCATTGTTCTCAGTTCCTGAGACATTCCAGGAGATGACACAGGATTTTGAGATCCACCGTCTTGTTCCATTGTTGGAAGCTGGCTACGGAGAGCCAATTCCTAGAACAAGGGGAGGGTGAAAAAGAAAGATTATGTTAGGCATTTGAATGCACTTTTCAGATACATAAACACATGACATTATAGGTAATTGATGCTTTTACTATTTCCAGTTACAAGATTTAAATGAAATTAAGTTTCTGAACACAAAGCAAGAATTTGCTATGATAATGAAAGTTCCACCAGTCAAGCTCACTATTACAGAGACTTCACTGTAAATGTATTTATGGATATAAATATCTGTATGGTTACATAAATATTTTCTAGTTCACTTCAATACACTTTTGCTAAGTCTATTCTTAAGATCAAAACACCTAAGATATGTCTGTCTAGCTCTGCTGATTAGCACTTTTCCTCCATTTCTTTTAAGTTCTGATTTAGCCCCTGGTTTCCTTTTTACCTTGCTTGTTTCATTCAGCAAAGTTTAAAGTCTTTCCCTACAAGTTCCCATTCCCTCCTCCTGTTTGAGGCATGCCTTTTGAAATTTCTGATTGATCAAATCAGTGATTTGTCCCATATGTAAATTTCAAAGCTCTTCAAATCCCTAGCAATTTCTTCGTTAACACTAAGACTCTGCTCTTCTGAAGTTACAAACCTAGATTACATGAGTATTTTTACGCATGTGACTGTGCACCAACTTGAATCAATCCATCCATAAAGCTCGTCATTACTACTTAATGAAAATAAGTTTTAACATAAAATACACAAAATTAAAGGTGGGTGGAGATAACCAGTATTTTATGTAATTTCCAGTGCCCCTCTCTCCCTTTTTAAACAGGTAATCTGTGAGTTACTCATGTGAAAAATACAGTCATTTTCTTCAAGAAACTCTCCTAAAACATCGTCAATGGCTCTGCAAGTCTGTGCTTTGTTAATGTAGAGACTGGTAAAGAAATCTATTGACTATCTTGTCGCCATTATTAGTAGTATCTGATTTCCAGGCTGTGCCTGGGAAGCTAATCTCAGGCAAAACCAATCTTGTCAGTACCCACTATTTCTCACTTGTAAAATGAGAGGTCTTCACCCATTCTCAATTATGAGCCTAAGGACTACTGTAGACTTTTAATATATAAAAATAGTCTTCTCCCAATTCTTCTTCAAAGTGATTTCTTTTAAAAAAAGTTTAAGGTTATTTTTTTTTCCAGCAGAATTGTGCCAAATATTAAATGCTTCCCTACCTGTTTTTTTCCTTTTCTAACCTGGATACACTTTACTCCCATTCCTGTGGATTATTGTGCTACATATTTCTCAATACCAAGTTTCATGTCTTGTCCTATAAGTTTTTCTCACTGCAGCTGATTAGACCTTTGCAGAAAGCGTACAAACATACCATTGTTTTTTGTGTTCATGACACCCAATTGCCTACTCCAAGTAAATCCAGTCCTCTGCTCACCACTAATTACTTGGCCACTGTTCTAATAAATAGTAATAATACTCCTTCTCCTCATTTTCAGATCACAGGATGGTAGGCACTTTTTAATCATTTCTGTAGGCTTATCCATATGCTTTTCATTTGCTTACGTAGTAAAACCAAGTGCAAAGACTATATAATGAGGTCTTACTTCACAGCTAAGTTTAGAAACTTCTACCAGTCACATCAGCCTTGATACAAGAAGGCTGATACACAGGTAGACTCAATCAATTAAGAAAATGAAAAAAAAAAAAAAAAGGTTTTCTTTCCTAGAATGCTTCCCCAATGGTGATCTGAAGAAGGTAGAAAGTCTCAGAACAGCCATCCCAGAGATGGCTCAAGAACTCCTTGCTCACATCACAATCTTTATGCCCTTCCTCTGGAGACAAGAATTCTTCCAAAAATCACCTGAGCCTTCCCTTCTCTGAGAAACTGCCTTCATGTGATGTAAGTACTTTTAACTAATTCTATCTTGCTATCTGTCCAATGAAAAAGGAGGGAGAGAAAATAAATAAAAAAATATCACTTCATTTTGCACCATTACTTCTAGAATCTTTTCAGCCTTGGGTTCATACCTGAAATACAGTACACCTTCCTTCTCCGCTCTGATAGCAGAGCTGTCAATCAGTGAGTGCTTTGCTCTTACATAGCTACAACCTGGCTGTGGCAAGAATGCTCTGTTCTTTTCCCTTTTCCTCTCGCCTTGATCTGTGCATTGCATTTTCATTTCCTTGGGCTGCAGTCCCTGACTAGGATCAAGAGGAGGGACCAAAAGTGCCAGTAGCCTGCGGAAGAAGCTTAATCACACACCAGTGCCCCTAACAGTGATGACAAAGCAAAACCAACATGGAGTCATTTTTATATATAAAGCACTAAAATGACATTGTATCTCATTGTGTGGTAGGCCTGGTCTTTTCCATTCAGCAGTGTTACCTAATGTAGTAGTTTGGTTTTTTTAAAAAAAAAAAAAAGGAGAGAGATTGAGAGAGAGAAGATAAATCCATACAGATGACCTTTTCAAGAGCTACTGACACCAGAAAAGAAAAAAACCCACAAATTAATCTTCTGTACCTTAAAAAAACCCTCAATACAAAGGAATAAGCAATTCAGAAAAATGGGAAAGTTACCTTTGTATTTTCTAAATCCTTAGAGGGTAGGAGAGATTCAAGTTTCATCAGTATATGAACTTAAATAGTATGGTAAAAATAAATGTACCACAGATGCTAGCCAGCTAAAAGAGAAAAATCACATTTCACTGAAGGCACACTAAAAAGAGATGTATTAAAACAGGCGGGAGAACTGTATTTTGCCTATTCTTTGGCACATACAACGTAATGAAATAAGTATTTTTAATATCAGTACTACTTTTATCCTTGTTTCAACAACATTGCTAAAAGTGCAAAACTACAACTATTTTAAACTATTTATAAGTAGCATTACTGCTACTTATACAGGAGGCAGAACTACAGCACTTTCCCCTAGAAAGAATGTTATTCCATTACTCATTCAAGTAATAAATTTATGTCAATCTGGGAGTCTGAAAGAGAAAGGAATTGCCAAAAAAGACGAGCTATTCAGAAACAAATACAGAGTGATTTTTAATCATTCCGTAAGACAAGCAAAGTTTTCTACACGCCCTAAAGAGTGTATTAAGACTATTTTTCCTAAAAGGTGCATGTAATGGAAGCTAAAGTTGCTTGAAGAATGGTCTTTTCATTTGTTCTTCCTTATAAAATTGACTTTCAATAAAAAAAGTTATGTGTTTCCTGTACTTAAAAAAATGTATGGGAGTGTACAAGCCTCTCCCAGCTCCAAACAGAGCAATGTGAACTCTAGGCTTTTAGTTCATGCTTTAAAATATATCCTTTATTAGAAGTATTTTAAGTCTGGAGGCAAAAATAAAACCATGACAAAATCCTGGCTTAGATTTCTATAACTTGATCTCATCCTATTTTTGTAAGTATGTAAAACTTTTTTAAGTACCTCTGGGAAAATAAAAGCTTAGCATTCCTATTGTTAACACAAAAGCTGAATTCTGGTTATTACATAAAGACCAAAATGATCTGTCGTCTCCTTAAGCAAAGTAATTTTAAAAATAAGGTCAGCATTGTGTTATTTATCTGGCTGACCTTAACCATTTTTTTTTCATAATTGCATGCAGATTAAGTTTTACATCAAGTTCCAGGTCATTCACACCACACTGCTCAACTATCAAATGATCCACAGGCTTCACTGGGATGGGAAAGAAGTGTTAGAGAAAAAGAGAAGACCATGACACTTATGGGCAGACTTACAGCACCAGTTGTTTCTTCAGGGTAAGTATTTATGTTCTTGTTTGGGGGCCACAAAGTTACAGCATATGTACAAAAGAAAGAGGAAAAACACATGGACCGATGAAGACAAATGAATTCAGCAACAAGCGGATATGCAATTAGTAAAGAGTAAGGGGGAAATGTAAATTATTCAGTGTTCCAATCGTGAAAAACAGCAAAATTAGAGAGGTGATACTGATAGTGATAATTAATTGCATTGTATAAACTTGGCAAAGAACTTAATGCTACGCAGAGCATTGCAAGCACAGATAAGGCAGCATAAATTGGATTAGACATTTGTAAATAAAGTCTGGATTCTTGTCTGGTTTTGCAGTCCTTCGCTGCGCTGCTGCTTCCTACTCCTCTTCGTACCTATCTGCCCTTGGCTCCAGCACTGCACCTGCCCAGCTGAGGTGTCTCAGAGCACCAGTGAAGCAGGTACGTGTCAGGAGGAGTCTGCAGTCATGAAGGCCATGCAGAGCCAGACGGCCTCCCTCCACCTATTTTTGTTTGCTTCTAGCAAAAGCTGTTATTCATGGCCATCTCGTACTCAGGTCAACATGACTCATATCTTATGCTGACCGGTTGCTTTAGCAGTATTTTTGCAATGAAGTTTTGCAACTGCAAGCAGCACCAGTGATCCAGTAAATCCACTGCAGTGAGCAACAACTCCTATACAGACACAGAATGTGTCCTGAAGCAATCAGGGGCATAAAACCCAGACACAGGCAACAAATGCAGATCTGATTTATGCTATAGACTTTTAGACAGGGTATTTATCCATAAAGATCTACATACGCAAGCAAGCAATAAAGTTTTGTTAAACTGTAAAGCTAAGGTGCTGCAAGTGGAATTGGAGCTTCTGAATTTTGAAGTTACTCATATAACACAACTATCTTTCCTACCGTGTAACTTCCTTCTACCAATGCTCAGCGTTTCCCACGTAAACCAACAGAGAGTGTGAAACTCAAATTCTACAGCCCTTGCCACACAAACTAACAAACAAGTTACACTTAGCTCTATGGTTTTCAATTATGAATGAAGCTATACTATTTTAAAAGCTGAAGAACATTTAAAGCACTTAGTTCCCAAGATGGCTGAAGAATAGCAATGTTGCTTTTGCAGTAAAATTAGCTGAATTCCACATTTGGTATATTTTGATGACAGCCAACATACCCTTCTCCTCCCAAATCCAGCCACACAGGACTCCCTTTCAATCCCCCTATCTATATCCAATCATGCTTGCACTTTCTAGGCAGTATGCAGAGTAGTGTCTTAGTTTACTGCTCATCAGAAATACCAAAGACTTAAATAATAATTAGGTCAAGGAACATCTCCATAATTTCTACAGAAAATCCAACTCCAAGCTGAAATTTCCAATGCTCTGACAAAACCTTCTGTTTTATTTAACAGCGTTTAGAAGAAGCAGAGTTTGTTAGTCAGGGCAGAGGAAGATGTGTGCCTTGATCTCAATCACTGTGGGTCACAACCCAGGGACAATTCCAAAGCAACTTTTTACTGATAGTTACAGATGGCCTTTGATTGCATATTCTTACCCCTCCCTTCAGCTGGAACCAACATTTGTTATGTCCATACAGTAACATAATTCAGAAAACTGACCTAGTTGAAAAACACTTTTTCTGATAGATCAGGTGTCTGGTCTGTCTTGCAGCACAGCCACATGAATGCTTCAGATACTAGATTATGAAAGAACAATGTTAGACACATCCTGTTTGCTGCCTTATTATTAAGGCAACTTCTGGCAGACAGCTGAGTTTAATGTATTGAACTGCTGCAGTTTGGTTTGCCAGAGCATGTCTACCAGACCTTTCAGTCTGGTGACTATTAAGAAGTTAGTATTTTGCTTTAAAAATTCCACACAGGTCCCCAGCTGCAGTCTTCAGCCCCAGTTTAGGACGGCTCTAGACAGCCGGTTAAGTCATGCCACTGCTGCCTTACCTGTAAGCCTCATGGTACTCTGTAACACTGCGCTGTGCAACTGATACAGAGTAAATGACAGGTACTTGACAGATCATCTGAAATAACCTTTAGCTACCTAAAATACAAGTGCTTTACTAGAAATAGATGCCTATATAAAAAGAGGCAATAGGCTAAGACTCATTATTACTTGCTGAATTTACTGCCACAGACTGAAGAAGTCAATTAATTAATTACAAAGATTTTTGGAAGGTAATCCTGTAAATAACAATGGTTTGTTACCTAATGAAGTAAAATATTCCTGCTAACAATAACATACCAACGGTTCAATGAAAACTGAGATAAACACATACAAAAATTATTTCTGCCTACTTGGAATCTTCAAGTTACTTACAGTATCATACAGGGTGCTCAGTTCCCTTATCTGCATGACAGTTCTCCAGTAATATTTTGTTACTGATTTTGGAGAGTAGGAAATCAGTAACAATTTCTGTTCATTGTCTAAAAGAAACATCTAACAGAAAATTTAAACTATGAGGGACATAGCAAAACTTAGTAAAAAGAGCTATCAAGTGAGTAAAATACAACAAAAGGAGGGATAAAATATTTACTTTCACTAAAATGGGAAGTTTCAGGTATCATTTGTGACTATTGATTTAAAAAAGTTCAATCAGAAGGAAAAATTTTAAATGGGAAGAAGACTTTGTTGGAAAGACTCTTCACTGTGTCTTAGCCAGCCCTCATCAGAACTTTTCACATAATGGATCTCTTCAGAAGAAGACATATCACAGACCATTTTCCCGATCAAATATCAAGCAAAAGGCAAATTAAAACTGAGGGACATAATACAGCTATGAATTTGCTGCAAGTGACTTCTTGTTTTCTTCCTGCAACTTGTAAACGTAATTTTCAAAAATGTTTCTATATACCAGTGGTCATATCTTCACTGGTCAAAAAAGCCATGTTCAAAGACCAAATGGCTGCCTTCAGTACCCCATCTCTGTTAAAAAAAACCCCAAACCAACCAGAACCTCACCAAAATCCAACACCAACACCCCCCCCCCCCCCCCCCCCCAACATGAACTCCCTTGACAAAACCAAGACAAGTCATTTATCTTGTTAACCTAGGTCAGCTTCAGATAACACAGAGGGATGGGAAACAAGACATTCAAGGGACAATACTGTTTGGGATTCGCTGAGAAACTAAAACAACTATTGCCTACCATTTCCACTAAGATTTGAACACAAGTGTATCTTGTTATTGAAAGAAATATTACAGGGAAGAGAAAAAAAACCAAACAAATGAAAACCTAAGTCTTCAGTAAAACTTCCAGCTTCACTAACATCATAGAAGTTCAAGAGTACAGAATTCAAGACTGTTCTTGTTTGCAACGATGCCTTCCTTACTTTCTAGAATGTCACAAATCTGTCAGTAACACAGCTTTGTATTGGTATACATGCAAAGTGACTGAAAAAATCTTCTGTTGAAAAATATTAATAGTGTCCTAAGAAATTAATACTTTCCTGGAACACTTGAAATCTCAGCTAAGCTGATGAAAGATGTCAAACACCAACTACAATGAACTTTTACAAAAAAGGAATAGTAGGAAACTAAAATAGTATTTCAAATTCAGTAACTATTCAGTACTGTAAGTGCTTGTATTTTATGCAGTAAGAGAAAATATGAAAAAAGTATGAAATAAAACCAAGTGATTCAGCAAACTGTGACAGACTGGCCATATGTCTTTGCACGTTCTTTGCTGAGTAGGGGAATTTTCAGAATGTCACTCAAAAGTTGATAAAAAGTAAGTCCAGGGCAACAGGAGAGAGAATACGAGAGGTACTTCATAAAATGTAAAGGTCAAAAGAATGGAGACAGTGAACAGAGACCACATTTCAGGTATGCAGAACTACCAAGAAAGCAGCACAGAAATAATAGAAAGGTAAGTTGGAAAGTACAACTGAGCAGAGTAGCAAGGAAGCAGGGCTGTATCTGGTTCTCAGGCAGGGATCTCCATTCAGCGCTAAAAACAAGCAGAAGATATGGAATGAGCAAGCATATACAGAGGAAGCTATCACGTTAACGGCTGTGTAGTATGCTGATCTTACTAACAAATACCCTAATCTTAGCAGCAGTCAAGTAATAAATCTGCCGGTCTTAGCACAAGAAAGTTGTCTGCACAACATCCAAGAATAATGCCATCAGTACGTCAAAATTATTTGCCTCTCTCTCTTTCCATCGTATACTAGAAGGCAAGAAATCTGTTACCTAACAGATTTTATGATTTATACAAAAGTTGACCAACACCTACTTTAGGTGAGACGTCGTTAACAACTGGATACTAATTGCAGGAAGATGGAAGGAGAGCTAGTGGGGATGGAGAGATAGTCAAGTCAGTCTCTTAACCAAGACAGGTAGTCATCTTCAAGGTGTTCATAGATAATTGATGATGATGAACGTAAGTAACTGGACAGATGCTTGGTATTTTCTTGGATGTACCAATAGCTCTTGTTTATGGAAGTTGTAATTTTTGGTTCAAATGCCTTTGACTTGGACATTTTTAGAACTATAATACAATATATCTTCATTTTACAGTACTTGCTTCAAAAGATGAAGCTGAGTAACTGTTTAATCTTTCCAGAAGGTATTTAAGTGCTAAGACCTCCGTACATAACACTTCAGTGTTAGTGTCACTACAGGATACTACAGTATCATGGCAGAGAGATAAAAACTGGCAAGGACACAATGTTCACTCAGTACCAGAAAAACCTGACCAAAGATCAATACATCCATGACACTGGACAAAAATGTCAAGAAGGAAGAAGAAGTTGGGCTGGCTTCAGGATGCTGGACTAAATGACCTCCATCAGTCCCTTCCAAGCTATTTGATTCTGTGATTAAGAAAAGCAGTTAAAAGTTAAGGAGCATTTCTCAGGTTTTTTTATCCATTTAAAGAGATACTTCACTAGAGGCAAGCTTCAAGAATGCTGGTGCCATATAATTTACAAAAGGAAGACCTTGACAATCACTCTCTAAAATAGACTTAGTCTTCCCAGAATTAAGAGAACTGAACATATGAGGATTTTATTTTTGGTACTGCTTAAAAGAACATCTAAAGTTTAGCAAGAGAAGCTATTATTCTTGCCCCAAGCACAGCTTTATCATTATGAAAGCAGATAATTCCTCTAAACTTAATTAATTTTATTCACAAAAGAAAGAAAGGATCTGTCATAAAGAAAAAGTTGACCAAAGATATGTTTGTTCTTTCTACAGATTTTTCAGATTTACTAGGTTGACTACGACCTGATAGGATGTACAGATTGGGACTTCAGTAATAGCATCATTGGAAAAGGAAGACCACATTTGCCTCTATAGTGCAAGGCCTCAAGAAGCATTTAGAGAACAATTTTCAGAAGCAGTTCTTTAAGCACCTTCTTCTGCATGTGACTGCTCACTAGATTACTGAAGTCACACATGAAAACACAAAAAATACATTTAGATGATGAACAATCTATTATTATAGAACTTTTAAACTGACACAATTACCTACTCTTCTATCCACCAGATCACTCAAACATGGCTTGAATCATTAGCAAGTGCAGACTAATAAAACTGATCCCAGGCAAGTGAGTATACAGGTGAGCCTGGTATGAAGACAGTTGAAATGTAACTGGAATCCTGATTTTTGCATAAATCCTTTCATCAGTCCCCATCCCAAACAAAGCAGAGTGACCACTGCTTATACATTCTATGAATTATCAATAAGGCCCCTTTGAGTTTTTGCACTTTTTTAGTGTTTTAAGTCAGAATTTCAAGAAGATTCAAAAATCTGATCTTACTAAGTGTGAAACTAATCCTGAAGTTCTCCATTTGCTCTATATTTCTGAGTTGGCAACAGGAAAAAGCTACTGTGGAAGAGTTAACAACTGTATGACAGGGCTTCAGGCATACAAGAAAATATAGAATACACTTTTGGCATTCAGTAAGAAAAACATCCCTTCTGAATGACCTAATTGTGGCAGAAGATAAGGTGTTTCCAACTGGTATAGAGGAGTGTGCTTCTCTGTTTATTCCCCTGTATACAAGCAATTCTTAAGGATTTTTTTTCTTCTCCATAACAGGGTCTAATATTAATTGTTGAGATCATGTTGTTAATGCGCTGTAAATGAACCAAACTATTACATCTCAATTAAAATGCTTCAGTTTTACAGCTGCACTGATATTGCCAAACAAGAAAGTAATTTTTCCAGGGGGTCAGTACTGTTTCTAAGGTCTGAGGCTCCTATTTTGAAGATGATCTCCTCAGGAGAACTAGTAATGTACACATTTTGCAGTACTCTTCAGAATGCAATAGTACACCAGTACTCCTGGCTTCCAAACACAGGATACTTTCTTTTATTATGTTTTTCTTGACGAGTGTGCAGAGTGTTTTTTCTTAGAAAAACAAAGTATAACACAAGCCAACATAAATACTGTCCTAAGAACCAGTAGATTAAGAATACTGTTAGCAATACCAAGCAAGAAGCTCTCTGAATATATCCATAAATCCACCCTTTCAGAGATTCATTCCATATTCAACTTCTGAAGAGGCTAAAAGAAGTCTGCATTAAACTGTTTATTATGCTTCACATTTTGACCAATTTTCTTTTGGTCTGAGCTTGGGAGGCTCTTCAGAATTGCTGTTTCCTATATTGAAAATGTATCTGTGCTGAAGCCTGTTAAATGTCAAAATGGAATAATTACATGTTATATCCCCATAGCAATTATTTTGTTACTCTAATCTATTAAATAATTCTGTTACACTGCACATGCTTAAAATTATAAATATTTCAAGTGACTTTTTATTAACCAATTACAGATATCCTTCTTAAAGATCATACCTGTTTAAACAAACTGGTAAGAACATTAATATGAACAGTACTTAAAAGTCACAAACTACTACCTTAGATATAATGGGAGGTTTCCTTTAAATATACATCTTGATGACATCAGGACTGGAACAGCAGTATCCTCAAGAACGCTAAACAAGCAGGTTGTTTTCAATGCAGAAAAACGTGCAATGAATTCCTCATTTGCTTTTAAATATTGATATAAAGTTGTGGTAATGCAGCACTCTTAAAAACAACGTTAGGGTTGTGACCAGAGAAGTGGTTCAAAAATGTGTATGGCAGAGCTTGGGTTTTTTGTTTGTTTGTTTTTCTTTTGTAGAATGCCTTCATGTAGCAAAAAGTTCCCCTGCTAGCCTAATTTAATGCTTTCATTTTTTCTAATTATGCTGAAACATCAGTTAAGAGCCTACCTGATGTTTTGGAGAATTTGCTGTGCTGGGATTGATATTCCGCAATGCCTAAGAGTAAAAATAAGATGGATAAAAATTACTTTAGCTGCATCGTTTGCCTATGCAAGCTGTCTTATAAACACCATCTTGTAGTATCAAGCCCCCAAGACAGGCCAGATGAGACAGGATAAGGGAGTTAAGAAACTGTGAAAATCAGGACACAGTAAAACAAAACTCACAGATTTACCAAGGATGCGTATTTGACAGATAAGCTTAACGACCAGGGAGAACAACATGAAGGGAACTGGCTGTCACCTGGTCCAAAGTTAGTCAGATTCTCAATGACAACTGAGGCAAGAAGACAATTAGAAGGCCTACCTAGAAGCATGCTAGCACAGGGTAAAATGTTTGTTGGTGGATTAATTGCAAAGCAGGAACAGCAGAAGCCCAGGTGCTTAAGCAGAGAGAAAGTCCTGATGCCACCTTTGCAATGTATTCTTACCTAGAGTACTATAAAAAGTAACGGCTGTAAAGATGACCCATCTTACACCAAGAGATGCTGAAGGTTCCTACAAAACAGGCCTTGACTACAAAGGGGATAACGGGAGTCAGATTCCAGGACAGAATACTGCAGGTGATGAAGAAAGAGAAAAGCTGTCTTTGAGGACATTAAGATACCATCCTCTCCTGATACAAGGCCCATCACCCAAAGTGAAAAGGGAACAGGGTAAGATTTTAGAAGGTTTTCCTCAAAGAAAAGATTAGTGCTTTCTCTGGCAGTGTCAAAAAAACAAAGAATATCCTATCTAGCACAGATGGTAGTAACTCTTAAACATTCAGATGGAAAAATCGAAGCAGAAGGCTTAGAGTCAAAAGGAAGTCAAGCCCGAATTAAAAATCCAGAGATTCCAATGTCCAGTCCTACACTTTAACATTTGCTACAGCTGTATTCATATAGTAGAAAAATACTGAAAGGAATAGCTTGCAGCCTAATTACGAAGTTTGAAATTCTTCACCATAAGAAAACCACTGGTTCAAAACGCGGTATGAGCGATTCAGTTGTTCCATGCTCCACTCCACTGTTTAAGAGATAAGATTTCAGCAATAAGGTGTCTCTTCAATGTATCTTATATAAACTTTAAAAGTACTTTGAAATACTACAGACTGTGACAGGTTATAAAAGTGAAATTCTTTCCTCCACTTAAAAGGGAGAACTAAAGCAGCTGTGGGAACCAACTTCTTGCCTTTTTGCATGACTCAGAACTCAATGAATATGAAATATATTCTCAAGAGGAATATCCAATCAGATCAACAGTCCATGATGTCATCCTAATAGTAAAGAAGCCTGTTCTCAGAGAAGTTCTGTTAGAGAGAGGAACGAGGGAGGAAAGCAAAATCCTTCAGTTTGATACTTTCATTACCAAGCTGGTAACAGGATTAATTCAGACCTTTTTAGAGCTCAAAGTTTTTTGTACAGTCACTGGTCTTTAAGACTCACTGAAACAACAACTTAGTCAAAACAAAACATAACATACAAAAGAAATAGTGGAAGTAGGTGTCTAACCTGTGGCCTCACCTGCCGAAGCAGTTCTTGATGCTTCAGTCTCAGCCTTTCCTTCTCCATCTGTAGCTGCTGAAGTCTCATCTGTTGCTGCTGATTGGAGCTACTCCCACCCATCACACCACCTTGGGGACTCTGAGGAGCCAGAGGGGGTGGCTGTTTCACTGGAGCACTTTGGCTGATTCGCTGATTCATGGCTAGGGAACCAAAACAATAAACATTTAAAAATTAAATTCAAACAAATACATGCAAGGAAAGTATTTTCCTTAGAAGGCACGTATTAAAAACTTCATAAAATTACAAGCCATGACAGTACAAAACATGCAGCTACACTCATATTCAGAGCATGAAATGTATGCTCGCGTGTTATTCCTGTGAAATCAATGCAGCAGTCTCATGTTTAAGAGTACATACTTGTTCGAAAAGCTTCTGGAAACAGTTAAATGTGTAAGTTTGTAAAAAATTCAAGAGTGGTAGTAAAATATTTCAAGTTTAATTAGAAGAATCTCTCTTCTTTCTAATAAACTTCTCAATTGAGACACAAATAATACAAAATCACTTTTCTTATTCATGTGAAATTTTAGAATCATTAAACTTGGGAACACACAGAATAATAAAACAGATCATCTCACTTATATCAAACTATGTTTGGTTAAAGGCTACCATTTCTCCCAGTGTGGTGCAGGTCATGAAACAATCATTCTCATCTCTGTCACAACAAGTTTTGAGTGTTACAGACTCCATTCAGAGCATCTTGACGTGCAAAATTAAGAACTGGTACAGAAATGGCAGATGAATTATACAGTCAAAAATACTGCCATCAACATAGGAAACATTTTACTAGTGATTCATTTTCTTTTACCCCACAGAAGTATGTGATGCATCTTTTCTGGGGTGTGGAGAAAAAAGTGTCATCTTGTATGCATAATGCACAATGAGAACCCATCTTCCCTTCCCCCATAAAAGCAAGACCTAAGACAAATTTATCTTATAAAATAATGCATGACTGGGGTGCATCTACTTGACAGGCCTGATTTTTCTCCCTCACGAGACCAGTATGGTTAAAGTCAACAGACACAGTGGAGTTCCCATAGTGAAACAGAGAAAGGCTGAGTGCGTTACAAGGACACTATTTTCAGGGGCTTTCAGTTTTGGAATTAACTCTCCATCTTGCTGTCCAGAACAGCCTGAATCTGTTAACATTCACAATATGCTCCAGAATGTACTTGCCAAAGTAGTGGTAGTGATTTTGTTTTTTTCCTGGGAATGAGGATTATGGTTTATGGGAACTAAGAAAAAAAAAAAGGGAGCGAGCTTCTTTTAAGGATGACAGGCTGATTTGGTGCAAAGAAAACCATCTGTTGTATTAGTTTGAATTAATGTTTTCATCATATATAGATGATTCCTAGAACACTAACACTTCTAACTATCATAAGAAAGGAGAGTTATCTCATAAAGAATCTGTACCATCTTTTCTCTGAAAAGCCC
Organism: Strix uralensis; assembly: GCF_047716275.1. Lineage (NCBI taxonomy): Eukaryota > Metazoa > Chordata > Aves > Strigiformes > Strigidae > Strix > Strix uralensis. The sequence continues at coordinate 123,466,137 of NC_133973.1, forward strand.
TTCAGTCTTCATTGTCTTTTGAGTGTTCAGTTTAAGGTACAGTAGTGCTTTTTTTCTGTTCCAAGAAAGCCTAAATATATTTATCTCATAACAGCAGTAAAAATGGCTGTTTCTTCACAGCCTTGCTCTCTTTTCCCCTTGCCACAGCTCATCTTTCCATTGAGAGGTAACATATGGAGAAGAAATGCCATATGCTCTGGGAATGAGAACAGAAAAGAAAAAAATAAAAGTCAAACAGTTATGAACTCAACTCTCTAGTCTACCCTTTCAACTCTTCCATAGGTCCAGCACAGAGTCAATAGCCAATGGACAGGTGGGTCACATTTTCGTGAGTCAAGTCAAAATAAAATGCAGTGCCAAACAGCTTGAAGTAATTTGAAATAATCTTTTATGTAGTTACTTGTAAGAGAGCTTCATACACATGATCACAAGTAAGATAAAGCTTCCTGTAAAGGTAAGTGAACAGGTGAAATAAGAATAGAAACTGAATCCCAGTACCAAGTAGAAACAACAGACTGAATACAAAGGGCTGGAGGTTCAATTCCAACCTGCAAGACCCATCCTGACCCCGTGGGGAAAAAAAATAGTGGGAAGATGACGTTGCTGTGGATTAAACCTTAAAATCAAGTACTTGATCTTACGAGAGACATCCAGCATCACTTCACCATCAAAACTGAGCTTCAGGAAGGTGACCAGGATAAGCCAACCAAGCAGCTTTGCAACATGAGCTGTGTCCCTGGGTCAGCAACAGAAAGAGACAGGGCAGCTTGTTCCTCTGCTGAACAGATACAGAAGGTTCACATGTCCCAAGACACCAGAAACAGTTAAGCAAAACTTTCAACAGCACCAACAGCTGTCCTACAAGGATGTGAGCAGTGAACTGTAATTACAAGCTCCAGGACCTCCACTGGTCAACCTCTGGTGGAAGACTGATAGCGATTAGACTACCTACATTTACCAAAACTAGGGCAAAATTGAAGCTAGAGAGATCAATGCAAAAAGAAACACAGTCCACCAGCTCTAGACAAACTAGACATGACACTGCTGGAGTGGGGAATATATCTTCTCCCTTCTCTCCTTTTTACCCAGAATCCTATCAAGTCTGAAATCAAGACCATGCCCTTTGCTTTTTATATCTTAGCCTCTTTCACCTTAAAAAGCAGACAATGAAGGGGTTAGTAGGGGACAACAGAAAGCAATAGCCTTCTCTTGCTGTTAGCTAATTCTGCAACTCAAGTACAAGTCTGTGCTACCCTTCCAGGAAGTTCCAGGATTCAAAACCTGTTATTAAACAAGATGGAAGGTCAATTACAGTGGAAAGTAGAGGGACAAAGGTTAGAAAATCACAATCACCTGAAAGAAGCACATCTAAGTTAAAAGCAAACTACCTAGCTTGTAAAAATTAAGTACCCAAGCTGAAGAATGTCAGTTTTCTTTTGGTTAAAAAGGCCGCCTTAATGGTGTTGTCTCCAATTATATAATCACAGTTTCAAAGTCCCTGCCTCATGCAGTTCACAGACAAGTCATGTTACAGATAACCTCATAAAATTTAACAATTTCTAAGCTTAGTTAAACACTTAGGTGCAATACCACTAACATCCCTTCAACATGTTATGAATTTGCTTTTCCTGCATGCACCATACAAGTATTCCTTCCCTAGGTCTCTTTTCCACTAATATGCAACTTTGAAATAATTTCCTTCTCATGCCAAATTCTTCATATTTTATATACATCTATCTTTCTGACAGCTACTTTTATTATTCCTGTTCTCTCTGATCACAGTTTGCTCCATTCTTCTCATCTACTGACCTTGCAATTAAAACTGTAAGAAACAAATCATGTTTATCTGATGTTTTCCAGCTTTTTCCCTCATCCTAGATCCCTGAAATGCCATCTAATGTTCATTTTGAAAGTAATGTTTCTAATTAAAAGTGTATCTAAACCAGGAATATCGTAAGATATTGAGACTTCAGTGTATACTTAATATTCTTCAGTAAATATTGGGGGAAAATTTACTTATATGATTTGGTAACTCTTCAGAAACTGAACCTAAAAATCTAGTTTCTAAATTCATATTCACGTATCCATTAAAAGGATTTTTCTGAGCATTTTATTATTTCAAGAAAGCAAGTGCAAAAGACTTCAAATTGACCAGATTTTAAACTGTCCTCAGAGCAGACCATGGAGATGTTTTTCATGTAAGGGAACTATTTTAACTGTGAAATTAAACTAAAAGTTTGGACATTAAAAGAAAATACTGTTAACTGAATTTTAGTGCCTTAACATACACAAGTGAAGAACCAGTGGGAAAAAAACAACAGTAATAACACTGAATGATTTTCAGCCACCTTGACTGATTACACAAGTGTTCTATCTTGAAGGGAAACAGAGAGAAGAATATAATTTTCTGTAATTTCCACCACAATATTTAATGAAAAGAGGGAAAACACGTCTTGTTTCATGTGACAGGAAAAAACAGAGGGTTTTAAAGTTTTTTGTTGTTGGTTTGGGTTTTTTTGTTTTGGATTGTTTTGTGGTTTGTTTTTTTTTAATTCTCTATTCTCCATTACTTACTGAAGACCATGACTACAGAAATCTGCACTCTAAAGAATATGTTTATCAATGTGATCTCAGACAAGCACATTTTACTTCTTCCACACCTCATGGGTTTGTGATGATCCTGACACACACAGCTCTTTTTAAGTACTTTGAATTCAAAGAGCCTCATCTATCTATTAGAGCTAGGACTTATCAGTTTTCTAATGCATCCTGTTCCTTACCTTCCATGGCTATGGAAAGTATTTAAATAAGGGGCTCTGCACCCACACAGCAGAGACTGCAAAGACCTCACAGGCAGAGAAGGAACAAACAAGTCTTTGTTTCTAGAAGAGGGGGATTTGAGGGAGGAGGAGGAGGGGCAGACAAGTTAAAAAACACAAGTAACTTAAGACAATAAAAAAGATCTTGCCATCCTATAATATGGCTTAACTTCACAATCTGCAGAATACAGTCAGTTGTAATAGCTGCAATATGCTTTTGAGAACAGTGAATCAGTGGTCTTCAAATGTTATACATTAAATGTTCTACTGTCCAAACCGAACAGCAAAATGTCTGTTCTGTACTGTAGCAAATAATACTTGACAGTTACTGAAAAAAGTTTAGACTGCTGTCTATATCCTTAATGGACTCCCCCCCAAAAAAACCCCACAAAACCCCAAACCAAAAACAAACCAAGAGAGAGAAACAATTATCAGTCATTGGTGCTAGAGAGAAAAAGCCAGCAGATTGTTAACAACATAAAAGGCTAATTCTCTCCCAAGATCCTATGCCAATTTAAATCACACCTCCCAGGGCACTGACAGTTTGCAGTAACAAGTACGCTTCTCCTATGCGGAATCACATGCAAAGATTGCTGTAGAGCACCCTTAATGATTAACAGACACAGCTGAACGTCTAATGGTTTTTCTTTTATAGTTACCATTTCACCCTTCAAATCTAAAACTAATTTTAATCTGCAAATTTAACATTATTTATTTGAACAAACAACAACAAAAAAGCTCAGGATCTGTGCATACTGTAACTTACTGTTCTTAATAATAAGAATCAATGAATGTTTTCACTGAGGGCACTGAAAAAACAGTACTTGTTCCCTTCAGCTTCATTTGAAAACTAGACAGTTTTTGTGCATCATTTTTGACTATGGCCAGGTTTTTGAATGGTGCTAGTTTGCAGCACTGCAACAAAGGCAAAAATCCTCATTGATTAAATTGAAAAGAGCTGTGAAGAAAAAAAAAATTACCAGCAGGATTTGAAAGAATGAATCTCGGAAGTAATAAAAACTTGTTCCAAGTGGCTTTTTTCGAGAGACTTGGTACAACAATTTGTTGTTTAATCAGGATACAAGTCATGTTTCTGGAGTGCATTCTTTATAATGTATTGCTATATTACTTCAAGGAAATCCCAGTTCTAGTCTCATAATGCTGCTGTTATAAAACCTAAAAATTAGCACAACAAAATATTCCATTGTTTTCAGTCTCTGATTAATCTGAGAATCCTGGATCTTCGAGTAAGAGGGAAACCTGAAACAGACTGTTCTCCAGGCTCATTTTGCTGTATTAAGTGTACAAATAAATCTTAGTGTCTTAGGTAAAAAGAAATATTCACACACTCCTGAGTTGGACTTTTGGTTGAAACAAGATATATGCTATGAAAATATCAATTTAAACAGTTGTTTCCTTTGATCAAGCTTCCATTGTTTTCAAAAGTCTTTCTGTATCCTAAAATGCAGAGGTGCAACAGCTGGATTGATTGACAATCACTAAGACTCTACAGCATCCACAGACAGACTCTTTAACACACTGGAAACTAAACTGGAATAAAATGGATCTAACTTTTTTCCCCATAGAAGTCAACAGCAATATTTGTAAAGCACTTTCACTCAATGCATGCCAGTTTCAGAAGAACTGAAATCTTCTGGGCAGCCAGAAAAGCAAATAATGAGATTCAGCAGTAACGTAAATATCTATAAGAAACTTCTGCTCAGTGCATGCATATAAAACCAAACGTTTTCCATGCTTTAAAAAGAAATCAATTTTAATTTTGGAAGTCTAAACAATTTTTAAAATATTTGACTTTCTTTTTAAATCTTCATACAGAATGGAACTGATGGTGTAAGTACCAATACTACAGGAGAACTATGTAGGACACACTGTATCAGACAGATTATGAAAAGAAACTTCAACTAATGCCATCTAAGTTTAAATTGTATGTATGAAACACTAAAGACTACAGAAAGTGCAGGACTCTGAGCTCATCAAGGCCCCATGTCTGTCCACTGAGTATCTAGCAAAATGTATTTAATCAAAATTAGTCACATTTTAGACCAAAGTTTAATCAGCAAAGAGTCTACACAAGGGTATTAGCTGCAAACAGTTTCACTGCTTAATTAACACATAATACTTCCTGGGTTAATTAGGCCAAAAGACAAGCTTTTGTATAATTTCTTATAATATGAAAATTTTTTTTTAAAATGCAGGTTTCCTTCCATTTATTTGAGGGGAACAAACCCTGTGTATATGCATGTGGTACATCTGCATCTTTTTTTTCATCTCTGTCATAAACCCATAAAAATTATTAAACAGGAATTACAAAATCCAGTAAAAATGACTGTAATTTAAAAAAATAAATATCAACAGTATACTGTCAAGAAACGGAGCAAAATTGTTTTCTGTATATAAGAGACTGATATGGTGTTTCAACATGATTGAATTCAAGGAGGAAAAAAGCTGACATTTCTTAGCATTTTAGATTATATATGATTAGATATAGAGTATATAATTATTGTGTGTGTATATATATTTAGATCATAGATAATGAATGATGTGTTCAAAACGATGCACCTTCAATTTTTAATGTAGTATGCTTATTAATGGAGACATGCAAACTCCGGTGTTAGAAGGATATGGTGGAAAAAAAATGGCCCTTATTAGGACTGCAGTTTTCTCCCACTGTCACAGCTGTTACAGCATGACACTGGAATTATGCATTATTTTTACTGGCATAAAGACACCTTTACCAACAAATCTCCTTTCTCAAACAGCATTAAATTATTCTGAAAACAACAAAGTGCAAAGCAGGTATAAACTTACATAAACCTACTGCCCTGACAAATCCTTAATAAAAGCATTTTTTCCCCTTTTTATTAGTATACAAATATTCTACATAGATAACTGCATCCTCACACAATTCTTGTGGACAGATTTAACAATTTCTTCAGTGAACTCTTAAGTAAAGAGGGTCTAAATACATCCTGCTTTCGAACAAAACAAGATTTCACTTTCACATGATGATGAACAACTAATAAGCTTTTACTGTCACTATCATAAGAGCAGCATCCCCTATTACAAAAACATGACTACCAGTGAAATTTCATGTGCCTTTGCAGATTCACAGCAAGCTCACTTTTACACAAGTCACTGGTTCACTGAAAACCAATGATGCTCCATCTGTACATGTTCTCTGACACACATATCAAAATAGAGAAGTCTTTTCCCCATCCTAAGTGATCCCCTGAAATTGTTCTGCAAAACCAGAGACAGGGAAGTGAAAAAACTAATACCAACAGACCTTTCAGATGAGGCAAATCAACTTTGTTTTACAGAGAGCATGTAAAGAGGATATGCCATTGCATTTGCAGATCAAAACCAACTATGACCCATGCTCTGCTTTTGCGCAAAAATGGAAGGCAGATCTGGAACGCCACTGTAACCAGACATATGGTCTGAGCTTTTTTTTTGACCAGAAAAAGGCCTAAAGTTTTCCAGTCTAGGGTTTTAGTTCTATCTTGTCCACAAATCTGCCTCTGGCAAGGCTCCTATAAACTAATTTGAAGGAACACGTCTTAAACAAAGTGCTAGACAGGTAAGGGATAAGAAAGCAACACTACAGAATACTTTAATTTCCGATGCTTAAAAATTAGCAGATGCTCCAAAGTTTAAGCTTTTAAGGGCATTTCAAGTTTGTTGTGTGACTGGGTTTGGGTTTTTTTAAAACGGAAATGATAAATACATGTTTCAATGAAATCCGTAGGTGTGTTTTACTTCAGTATTTCTGAACCAGCCCTTTTCATTATTTCAAAGGTGTAATGTTCTTACATTACAAAAAAAAGGAAGCAGAAAATTCTGACATGTATTCTCTATATTCCTACTCTTATCATCACTTTTATTCCTTTTCCTACTTGTGTAGTTCAAGCAGCTACTGTACACAGAGTCCCTATGGCACTTTCCATAATGATATTAAACAGTCTTGCCTTGCCTTCCCTTCCCCCTCATCCAAAATTCATACAGAACGTCAAAAAACATTTAACATAATCTCTAAGTGGGAGAGATAAAAATAAAGTCATGGCAATGACTTCAATCTGAGGTCACATCTTTTGCTTTATACCCCATATGGCAGCTCCAACATTTGAAAGAACAGAAGAAAAAAGACTGGGCATGTGTAACACTGGTATGATCACTAGTAATAAACCTATTAAACTGAAGTCTGAAATATAAGAACAAGAAAACTGAAACAGTATCTTGCTTTACTCCAGACAAATCTGTCTGCAGGAACTGAGTACTCTAATGCAGTACTACTGTTTAAACACAAGACTTCCATTAATCACACAAGGAATTGACTGCAAGTTTCTGGTATTTTCGCACTTGAAGTCCACTGTCCCGTCTTTGAATTTAACAAATCAAGTATCCTCAAAAGGCAAATTATTTTAAGTTGCATTTCAAAAACAAGCCCTATCATATTCAAACTTAAATAGCAGTTAAAAATCCATTTAATGGTATTTGATGCAAAAGCCAATTCTTGGAAACTTGTAGCAATAAAGTTGAACGATTCCAAACTTCAACTGGTTCTAGGAAATTTAATTTTATAGAAAAAGCAGATGTTTTTCTACTTCACCAACTCCAGCAACTCAGAATGCATAGCTGACCTGCTTCCTATCCAGACATTCTTTGACTATCAAGAAAACATATTAACTTATCTCAAAGGCTTAAGAAAAACAGTAGGATCTGTGAAGAATGACCAATGGACAATAACAGAAGCTAGTAAAAGATAAAACAGTCCAAAACACAAGCTCAACCTGACAGTCCAATTACCTTAAAGAAATAACCTTCTAAAAAAAGAAAAAAAGTAATTTGAAGCCCCTTACTACAAGGCCTGCAAAGGCCTGTTTGACTAAGAAGGTAGGACAGCATGTTTGTACCAGATGCTTCACTGGATGAGGATCCTGCTGACACAGGCCTAAGGACCTCCCCCTCCCATCCCCATTCCTTTGATCCATGTCATCTTTTACGATTGCCTGTGCTTGACATGAGAAGACCCTCCTTTGATATTTAGTTTTCCTAGATTTTAAAAGTTTGTGAATTCTCCTAATGGAAGAGTGTTCTGAAGTCAAATATGTAGACATGGAGGAGCAACATCTGAGCCACAACAAGACTTCACTGCCGTTTAAGTGGTGTAGCTGAAGACCTCAAGCCCACTTCAAAGATGTTAGATCTGAGTCTTGGAACAAAGTTCTTGTCCTTCACTTGGAGCAGTCAGGTTTTAGACCCTGCCTACCCCACAGCTGGGTATTCTGACAGGGATTCTTATGTGATGCATTAGTCTTAAAAGCCTGCTCCAAGCATCCATATTAACTGCATCATTTATTTTCTGTTTAAAAGCATGAATGCAATACCCAAATTCCCCTTACCAAGTCAGTCAGTGTGTGTGTCCACCTAAAACATTTTCTTCAAACTGATCCTCCTTTCTCGCTCTTTTCTAGTCAGATTAATGGAAAATTCCCAGCACTACTTTAAAAAACAAAACAATACAAAAAAACCTAAAAAACCAACCAACCAAACAAAAAAAGAGGTATATGCACACCTTCTAGAGAAAACAAAGATGAATGCAAAGCTTCCATCTGATGAGGAACATATAGATACAGAAGGCCTGTCTCCCTGGAAGCTGGGAATTCAGAAGCAATAACGGCAAAGACTCTTCAAACCTCCTGTTTCTGAATACTGGAATAGAAGAGTATGTTTGCACATACCATTCAATAGCTCTATTGTTTTCAATAGTTCTTCAGATTGGTGAAAGTGGCAGTATCAAGGAAGAAATTAATTTCTCCTTCATTGTCAATCAACATTAGTATTACTGTAATAATCAAAAGCTTCAACATTACAAAGATGAATTCACCTAGGATTGCTTCTGAGAGTGTTAGTAGTCAAAAACCAGTGAAAACCAAGCCTTTATATTAAAACACAGGGATACAAAAGAGTATGGTGAACCTCGGGGGGGAAAAACCCAACAGGATTTTCAACCTATATTAAGCACAGAAAGGTAAACTTCTGAGTCATTCACATGCTATTTAGGGTCACAGCACATATTTGTTGAGGATCTCCACATGATAAATAAATGCAAGGCTCAGTAAGTTCTGTCAAACAGATTTTTTTCTTTCTGGAGTGACTTAAGGAGGTCAACAAGTGAGAAAGCAACAGGAATAAGATTTTGTATTTTCTTGGCTCAAATGATAAAAACATAAACCACAATACAATGCGTAAGATTTCAAGGAAAACTCCTTCAAGCTCAACAGCAGCTAGCAGCTTGTCTCTATTTGCCATCACTCTAGATCAGAAGAGCCCACATGCTTTTTTTTTTTCCTTTCCTGCCCCTTTCAGTTACACTTGAGCTCTTTGACTGAAAAGGTCTGGAACAGATTAAAAGTCCGACCACAAAATAAAGAGCCTTGGCATGTACTCAAGCCTGTCTGGGATACACATACGCAGTGGGCCCAAAAAGGGAAGCTATGCAGCAAGAAACCCTTATGCAGTCTTTTGGACATTTCTAACTTCTTTCAGTTTAACTGCACAGTCTTAACATTTGATGGAGTCTCAGTATGCACAGGACAAGTATCTTTTGCCCTTATAGTTAGACCATACTATTTACAAGAGTACAAAATAGTTCTGAGAAACAAGATTCATCTCACTCACAACCTCTGTCAATTAAAGCATTTTCCACACTGCTTTTTAATTCCTGCTCATCGTTGGAAACTATAAAGTAATACAAAGAAAATAAAAATACAGATTACTTAAGTAAATATAATTGACTTGCCTCTTTTAACTGCAAAAGGCAACACTGATTTTCAAAATCACTGCTTCCTTTTCAGCCTTATTCACATAGTAAGTAATTGTGAAGTTGCAAATTACCCACACACTCCTCTTGCAACACACAAGCAGGTCTGCAACTCTGGCTGGTGTTAAAGCCAGCATGGACATTTGCCAAGTTGACAACCTTCAGTATACGCCCCACCTTTGGGCTCAAGTTGCACAGTGGTTCAACCTGTCTACAAACTTGTGAGCAGTTTATAAACAAAGTGTGACAATCTGGTGTTGGGGAGAGCAGTAAGAGCAAACGGATGTTTAAAGTAAGCACTCAAGCCTACAGAACAAAAATGCTGAAATTTCTAACAGCCATTTCAGAAAAACAAAACAGGACACCGACTGTTGAGTTTTGCAGCTCTGTGTTTATATGGCATTCATGGAGTTAATGCCTCTCCCAAAAGGGGCCCACAGTTGTTGTTAGGTCAACCCCTGTAAAGCTTCAAAGGCTTTGTATCCCCTCAGCCTGACCTACTCAGTGATCTGCACACTGTTTTCATTTAGTTGCACCAAGTCCAAAACTAAAGTCTGAAAACCACAATGATCTCTTCTTTTTTTTACCCCTACTGTTTTTTCCACAGCTCTGGAAAAATAACTAAAATCCCAAGGAGGTGAAAATAGTAAATTACTGGGAAAACAAATCAAGGCCAAATTAATACAGCTAATAAAGCTTACACACACAGGTCATGGCTTTATACAAAAAGTGAAGTTGTAATACCACCTTAAATATATCAGAACAATCACTTGGACAATCTAAGAAACTAGTTTAGAGTCTCCTAATAGTATATGCTATTGCTATTCATAGTCATCAGTGCCAATACTGTATTGAAATGTATGCAGCTCTGCTCTTCATATAGATCAAAAACATTACAAAAATGAGTTATTGGTTCTATTTTGTTAAATTTTTACATCTAGACCTTGTGGTCCCTAATTTAAGTTACTACTTCTATTTCCAATATTACATAGTCTTTACCCCACTATTAAAGTAGAAACAACAAAACTAAACATTTCTCTCCACATTGTTTTAAACAGGAAGTTTTGTCATGATCATCACTGTGACAAGCTGGAATTATAAGCTGGTATATGTTTCAAGTGTATTTAAACATCATAAAATATTATTTGACAGTGCCCCCTTTAAGATAGCACAAAGGAAAGTAAATATTTGTTTGGGAATTAAAAGATTCTTCTGTGGTAAAGTTTTGTAATTTTAAAGGGAAGAGTGAGCTTGGCTGAAACTGTCTCTTAGTAAGTAATTTCTGAATGCCACCAATTTTGGGAACTTCATGGATCATGTGGCAAAATACCAACCCCTAACATTAGAAGCTTTGGTAACATACGCTCCTAAAGGATATATGCTAACTTTTTTAATAATGATTTAAATAAGGTCTCTATAATTCAAATTAAGTTATATTTTAATCGTACTATAAAAAGTTTTCAAAATATGTCTGCAAAATTAAAGCTGAGTGAACTGAAGCGAATCAAAAATTCTGAAGTGAGATGAACTTTTACCAAAGCGTGGGTCAAGCCTTGGGTCTAGCCAAGATGTGGTCTTGTTCTTATGGTTTATGTAGTAAATTTCTCCATCCTGGGTCATAGCTTGTTCCCATCCATCGGGGAGTGGGCCTGCAATATAGAAGGAAGGAGTTGATGGCGGGCTCTTGTTTGCTCCAGCTGAAATTGATCTAAAAAAAATTCCAACATTTTACATATATAACAGTACATGAAACAGAATAGTTTCAAGCTCATGTCTAACATTTCTGGGATTAGGGCAAAGAAATGGCAGGTGGGAAATCAAAGAACAGAAAACACTTCTATCAATTTGATTTAGGATTTGGAGTTTAATTTTATAACTTGTTTGCATCCTTTCATATGCTTTTGACGCTCCCTTTTGCTATAGCATTATAGTACAAAACCAGCAATAAGTCAAGCCTGCCAGAATGAAACCAGCATGAGCACCAGGAAAAAGTATAAGCATAGAGATATTCTACCTCTCATGGGAAAGTTCATCTAGTGATCAAGGGTCAGCAACAGCAACAAGGTAACACTGATGAGATCCCGAAATATTCCTCGATCTTTCACGAACAATTAAAAAAAGTAACAAAACTCATTTTCCCTTTACTTCATACCATAACTTCCTGTGAAAGCATTAAAGGCTTAAGCAAGCACAAACACGAACCTGAAGAACAGGAGGCAAACAAGCAATGAATAAGCAAAGGTAAGAAAACACCAGGAGCAGACATAGACACAGTGCTACAAACAGCAGTGCTACTCCTCTATGAGCAGGAAGGCACAGGCAGGGAAACCTACATTTAGGAAAGGGTATAAGGAAGGTAGGTGATGCCGTTCTGGAGACCACAGCTAATGTCCGAATGCAGAGTTTTGAGGTGTGTTTCCTTTATGTTCCAAATAGCTTTTGAGAAAACCACCTTTCATCGCTATACAGTTCATAAATCACTCATTCCCATCTCTATATGATCAAGTACATTCATCTATATTTTGCTTAGACTGAAAACTATTCTTAAAAGTTACATTCATCTCATCTTATCTAGTAGGTACTTTACAAATGTATGTTTTTTAATTCTTATACTCACATAGAAATGGACTTTTAAAATTATCTAAATTAGATACAGGAGGATCTTGCCTGTATTTCTTTAGATTTAAGTACAATCCTAAGATAATATAGCAAAAGATCCACTACAAATGTTAAGAATGTAAAAGAAATTAGAACAAGACCTGCTGCAGGAAGCCATCATATTTCAACCCCTCCTTCCACTCTTCCTCAGTGTAATACCCTAGGAAAAGCCATTTGGCTGGTAAGACTTGAACTAATAGACCATTCTGTAAGTATGCAGAAACATCATAATTTCACACATGAGATTCAGATATACACACAAAAATGTGTGTATATCTGATAAATGCCTGAAGTATGTACTACATCTATGTTCAAACTACTTAGCTCTTTGCCTGTCACTTTGTCCTAATGCCATGGTTCTGTTGAAGAATCTTTGTCTAAAGCTGGGAGGAGAGAGTGGGGGGAAGGACAGATTTGTTCTCAAAAGATGTTCTTGGAGAAATGTCAAAAAGAGTAAAATAATCATTCGATTGCATTCCAGTAATATCCCAAGGCATAAACAGGACAAGAATTTCTTACTGCGGTCTTTGAAGATCTCCTGCAAATTACATTTCTAATTTAAACTCTTTCATTGTGGCTCAGAAAACTATGCCTTTCTCTAGCAACCTCACTACTCCACCATTAGAGCTACAGGTTTTTGAGTGAGGAAAAATGGTGTTCTAACTGTTGGACATTTCCTTCCCATCCTTAACGCTCACAAGCTTGAAATGCTGCATACAAGAGTACCTCAGCTTTTATCAGAGACTAATAAACAGAACAGGCAAGAAAGAGTGACAAGACTGCAAAACATTAATAAATCTTAACATATAGTATAACAGGACTTCAATGCAGAATTGAAAGCTTAAGTGCAAAGAACCCTGTACTTTGTTACCATACCCAAAGACCAGCCAGCTAATCAGCAAGATGCTATTTTATAAAACTGGGGCATGGGAGCACAGCGACATTCCCCACATCATCCAAGTGCAGAAGCCAAAGACCGAAAATGTTCTTTGATTGCCAAGTCAACATGCTACCTACATGGGCAGACCTTCTCGCTACTATTCTCCTCTGAGTCCTTCTAAGCCACACATCCCTCAGAGATCAAACTCAGCAAGAAATTCTCTTTTGAACTGCAAAGTCAAAATCCCAGCTGGCTCCAGGAAAAACAAAACTAGCCTTGGGGTGTCAGTCTTGCTGAACATTGACTAAAGTGTGTACTGGTCCAGCACGTTTCTTTGTAGTAAATAAGAACAAAATGTCTTTGAAGCAGGATGCCAGGAGCTGATCAGTCCACCTACCTGGCGGTGAGTGAATGACATTCAGTGATCTGATGAGTACTAGCTTACTAGAGACAGACACGGGAAAGGTTCTCTTTCTAAATAAAATGCACGGCTGTAGACAGGACAGGAAAGGTCCATCTGCTCACCTGGCTGTCATAGCAAGTCTTCCTTGCTAAGTGCCATCAATGGCTGCAGAAACAGAACTTTCTCTCTAGAAACTTTTGGCATTAAGCATGATGTTGCTTTCTTCCTTGGGCAGTAAACTGCTCTCATGTTTCTGCTGTCATCTCTATGTGTTGAAATAGTAGTTCAAAAACTGATTAGTACTGCTTTCTGTATGTAATTCCTATTTGGGTTTGTGAGCAGCTATGAAACCAGAAGACCGTCAAGTCTGATTTTGTAACTGGCTGGCTGACAAACTCTGCGTTAGAGGCAAGTAACAAAGGAAAATGGAAGACCATGGTGAAGAATAGCAGACATTCACTCAGAGCACCTAGGAAAATTCCCGTGTAAATATATGTCCCTTTTCCCCTAAAAGACTCAATAGGAACAGAATTCCCAGCATTAGTTTATAAGTGACTTGAGTTATATAAGCTCTATACTGCTGCTCTTTCCATAGTTACGGTAGCCCACATTGTAAAAAACCAGCCATGCTGGGTCTAACCAAAAGTCCATTTAGCCCAGGCACCTGGCCTGGTGTGATGGACAGATCTTGTTGCTGAAAGCAGCCCGCCTACTGACTGTCACACTCTATAAACTTTTAAATAAAGCACTGAATACACATATAAACCAAAAAGCATAGTGGCTATGAAGTCACTTGGCTTCCAAGTACCTCAGGTGATTTCTTGAGCCAGATTCTGTCAATTTACTAGGTGCCAAAGTAACTCTCTTTCAAGTACTTGTCCAGTCTCCCCTTGAACCTTTATAAACATTTAGCACCAATAATATCCCTGTGGCACAGTCTCCTTCCTATTAGTTCTGTTTGGTGCCTCCTAGGTCAACTGAACACAATCACAACCATTAACTTACAATTCTGTGAAATTATTTGCACAGGGAGAAACAACTCTTCTAGGGAACTCACCATTTATTGTGGTAGTTTTAAAGACAAACTTATCGAAAAATTAGATTCCATTTTCCAAATGTAAGCCATCCTTACAGAACTACTGGTAAGGTATACCTCTGTAACTAAATATTTATATAATGGTGTAACTTAACATAAATACATGTAATTTCAAAAGTCAGTGTGCGTGTCTCTATTTGGTGCATGTCTCCATTTTTTGTGAGTTTTTACTTTCTCAGTATACCATTTTTGCCATGAAACACAGAGCCTTGAACGCAAAGCAGAGCTCGCTGCTGGCAGAGCGAGAGCAACAGGAAGAGTAACAAAAGCAAAAATGTAGTAGAGATTCAAGATATGTTGGGATACAAAGTAGATCTTGCAAGTCCCTACAGTTTCTGATATTTAACTGTAAAATAAATATAAATAAAGAAGTATTTTACAAAAATGTTAATGTATATTAGAGGGCATCTGTATCTAGATATTAAAAGAATATGCATGGACAACCCAGGAACTGGAACACCTATGTTCAACCGCAGGAATCACCTTCAACTAATTCAAATACTGATCTCTAAGAACCTTCCTAATCTTTCTCTGTGAAAGTTGAAATTTTTCCCTTCAATCACTGTCATTGTGATTCTAAAACTTTTTGAAATTACATCAAAGTCTACAGAATTTACCTAAAGTCCACCTTTATTCTGTCAAATCAATAAAACTTACAAAAGGACACTATTAAAAAAGGGGTATTTTTTGCAGATGAAGAAAGAAATGAACATTACTGTTATGCAGATACTTAGAAACTCGAGTTTCACAACAGATCATATGTAGTGTTGACTGTACACAAAGCAGAATTTGTAGTATGACTGGTTACATAGAAGAGAAATCTGCAACTGAAGTTGCAGAGCAAGAACCTAAGACAAGAGCTACAACTTGTTTTAGTTATTGGCATAGTTCTCCCTACCCTCCCATCCCGCCAAGGGGGAAAAAACCCTCAAGAGTTAGGAATTTGAGTGTCCATTTTCCTACCAACCTTTAACATGGCACTACAGCCTTACCCTAAGAGGCAACGGAATTACACTAGGTCTACAAACTTTCACCGGGAGCCCAATTCAAAACTGCAATGTAAGAGGGAAGACAAAAGAGAACAAAAGACAGGTAATCTGCTCCAAAGCTGATTGTCTAATGTCTATGCGCAAGCAAAGTAAGCAGTGCTGTCAAGCTTGATTCAGGAAGAAAAAGTATCTGGAGAATGGAAGTATATAAACACAATTAGTATCCCATCTGTTATATCAACTCTAATTGTAGGACAGGCATTGTTTACTTTCAAATTTATAACTTTACCTCAGTAAGAAATGTATAGGAAAGGTTCCTCAGAAGCACAACATACTATTACTACCTTTTTTTTTTTTTTTTTAAAATCAAGACAGAAGAACATATGTTTACCCTGTAATACCTTTAGGGAAAAAGTTGTTAGAAACACACACAGAATCAGAACAGTCAAGACTAATTTTTATACACGTTGCGTATTTAGAAGTAACAGGCTTGTTTTCTTTCCATTACTGCTGTGAAGGTGCAATCCTATTTCACAGAAGATTAACCAACAAATGTCATCTAGAAAAGCACTATGTTTCTCTGCACGTATATGGCCCAAACCATCTTAGTTGATTACATGTAGCAAGCTAAGTTCAGCACCACTGAGACAAAAAAAATATCAAAGAACCAAAAGAAGGGGAAAAAAATGTCTCAATTTTCACATACTGATGCCCTCCTGTAAAGGATGTATGCTAACTAACACACATAAAATTCACAAAATCATGCCAGGAATAGATGAAGCTGGTTCAGATGCCTATTCCTTAAAGAAACGTAACTTGCAGCAACATACCTGGATTCTCATTCAGTCTTAGCTGCCTCAAGAGGTGAGATTTCTTAAGAAAAACAACCTCATGCTAAACTACATCTTCCCTTTTTTTTTTTAAACATTCTTCTGACTTGCCTTCACCTTTACCACACCTTCTAGTTTTGCTTTCTTCCATTTTTCCTGAGCTCCACTTACCCTATTTATCCAGAAAAGACAATAGGTTTATCTTCAATATGCAGACAGCAGCTTTCCAAGTTCTGTTCTCTCTCTCCCTCTTCAGATTGTTTTCCTGTTCTTAATTCTAGCTAGAATTCTAATTCTGGCTAAATGGCTAAAGCTTCTAATGGCTTTCAAGACAGCTCCTAAAAATCTTCTTGCGTTTTATCACAGCAACTTTACTCACATGCTCCTATGGTAGTCGGTAATCAAATACACTAAAACCTGGGACAGTAACTTCTGATTAAGGGCTACGATTAATGAGTGGTATACAAGGATGAACGTACAGAAAGGAAAACATTCTCTCTTGTGGCATTTCCGACATTTTTTTGCAAGCCAGTGACCTCCAGCTGTCATAATACTTACACTTGGTTTTTCCCAGTGTCTTCCATGAAAGGCTCTCAAAGCACTAGAGCAGGTTTCATTGTCAGCAACATTTCATAACAGGGAACTTCTGTCTTAAAGGTCTCAACTTTACTTCCCAGTTTTTGAGGATGAATATCCAAATTAGAACATTAAGTAGTCTTATATTTATGACATTAGCACTCAGATTTAAGTTCCACTGTGCTAAAGTGGTACATAGTTACTTGATTTTTCCATTTCTCTCCAAGATTCTTTACAAGGCCACCAAGGAAGCATAAGTTACCATGAACTCAGTAGTTAAAAGTAACAGAATCAGATATAAGAGACTTTAGTTAAAACAAATATACAACAACATAGTTTAAAACAACAACAACAAAAAAATTTAAAGTTAGTACATAAAGATTTGCCAAATCAGGTATCAGGAACAGGATCATATCCAATAAATGCAGGTTCAGTATTATTTAATTCAAAACAGACTTTTGTTAAATGCAAGTAAGTTAAGGGTAAGCAGGTGCATCCAAAGAGCCAGTTCCAAGTCATACTAGCTCAACTGATTTAAGCTTAAAAAAGGCATTGTCACATAAACACGTAATTCAATATACACAGAAGTTCTGATTTCTTCATGCACTTTATCAAATTCAGAGCACTAGGGTAAAAAAACTTTACAAGACTTTCAGTCCATATTTAATACAGTATCATCTGTGAAATTAAAAATAAATGTTCAATGAACTTGTAATCTAAGTGCTTTCTCCAGTCACAAGACAACCCACTTAAACATAACTCTGTTGCATGAACAACAATATCTATGCAGAAATACTTGCTCACACATTTACATCAATCACACGTAAATTCTTGATTTTAAAAAAAAAATAACGCTTGTGTACTGACTGCTAGATTTTCTTTGAGATTTTTACCCCTTACAACTAATCAGTTTATTTTTTTGCTAAGGACCCCTCATTTCTAAGTACATAAAATGAATCCTACTTCACTGTCAATATTTTTCCTGTTAATTCTTGGTACAGTGGAAGGTTTGAGGAGTTATCTTAAAATACAGAATTTATGTCAATATTCAAACAACAAGCGTCTAGTTTTAGCAAAAATTAGATAAGCCAGAAGGCAAGATACGACCAAGGGAATTGCTTCCTTTCTCCTATTCTCTGTTCTTTCAGAAGTGTCCCTGTAAAAACGTCATCTCTATTACTGCAGGTTTCCTGGGATATATTTACAGAAAAAATAATCACAGATATTGTATTTTCACATCAGAGTCTGAGACCTTAATTGCTCTGAATCATGACTTCCTGAACACGAACAGGACTCTCATTAGTTTCAGGATAACCCAACCTCCTGGCCTAGCCAGCAAAAAGTTTGATTAGCTTCCCCTCTAATACTCAGTCATGAACAGCACAGTTTGGTCACGCCTGTTAATCTTTTGGTATTGTCTGCAGCATATGAATTGCAGCATGAAACAAAGCTGTCTAAACGGACAACAAAAAGCAGCACCAGAGAATAACCTTTGTGAAATACAGGAACAGCAGACATATACAAAATACAATCAGACTGTGAGAAAATAAATAAAACATGAACCACAGGGACAGACAGAAGGTGACAAAGCACAGGGAAGAGTGAAACAGTGAAACTAATATGGCACCAAATTTGTCTGCTTTCTCTCTGCATCATCTGGACAAGAGAGCTCTGAAAGCATACAGCAGATGCTATATCAAGAACAAGCCTACTTTTCTGCTGTCTAGTGACAGTCCCCCCACCAGCTGAAAAACAATTCTATATTCCAGGAAAAGATATCAGTCTTCCTCAGCTACAGTAATAATCGTCATGATACAAGATTTTGGAAATGATAGGAAAATAAGAGGTAAACCAAAACATCTCTGCTTCTAAACAAGATATTCCAGGTGTTGGCTTTACTCATTTAGGGAAGACAGGAAAAAAACGAGATGTTCTTAACAAATGTAGGAAATGTAAATGAATGCGGAGTATACCAAGTTTAGTAAGTGAGCAAGAGGAGGCAGAAGAATACTGCAGAAGCACAACAGCTTTAATGTAAATTGACACTAATTTAATGGAAATTCTGGTCTTCATCAATTTAACAGCATTTTCAGTCAGAAGAAATTAGACAAAAATTCTGCTCCTTCAAATGTTTTGAGTCATCCATTGGAAAAAATAAAAACACAAACCAAATAACTACAGGATATTTTCTGTTGACATCATAAATATTACACAAATTCTCTTACCTCAAGCATCAGCCTCTTGCTTGATGCATCACACATCAACAAATTTAAAGTTTAAAACCAGGATAACTAGAAGGACAACTGTGAGATTTGTACACACACACACACACACCCCCCACCCCCCAATTAAAATTGCTATCGGTATCTTGATTTGTATGATCTTTTCCATAAATACAAATTTTGCTTACCTGATGCCGAGTTCATGATGTTCTGCTGCACGGAAGGACTGGTGGGAGCTGTAACATTCATCTGGGAAAGCATGGCCTTCCTAGGATCTTGCCATGTTGTTGTTTGATCAATGTGACTAAGACAAAACAAAGCGGGAGTTAGGACAGTCAGGCATTCACAACAATGACCTGCTAGCACAGAAAGTTTAACAACAAAAGGTTAAGCCTGCCAACAACAGCCACATTCAAAACCAAGCAAGAACTGTTCGGATTCTTTCCAAGCATCATGGTATGTCAGATTCTCAAACCCTTACTCTGGCCACCACCACTTTCCCAACAAACAGCTGTAGTGATCAGAGCTAAAGCAAGGGTGAGATAAGGCTCAACATGAATATTGTAATCTAGACTGCTGTACCATAACTAGATGTTGTACCCTTGAACACATTCTCTTTCTTTTCCCATTGATTAGTTACTTGTCATTTTTAAATGTGACTTTGGAGTCTTTCAAACCAAGCCAGTTATGTCTGGAATCTAAAGCACAGTCCAGTAACTTGGCATGATGAGTTCATATTCAGTGCCTAGGGAGTTGTAATGAACTGGTTAGTGAGTAATCACTAGTCTTCCCAAACTTTCTGTACATAGATCACATCCTCAGATTATTTGATGGACTATTTGATCCCCTCACCACTGACAACTGAACAATCTCTCCGTGGTAATTTAAGTAACCAGTCATACTAGAGCAGTGATATGAAAGTGATGTGCTGCCTTTCAACTTCATGTGAAAAGATGAGGACAGCTGGACTGTCAACTAACTCAGCTAGTCCTCTGCAGAACCTAATTACAAAACTTTGGGAGCTTAGATTAATCTTTTTTGAAAAAAATGAAAAGTACATTCAGCACTGTCATTCACAAAAGTATTCAATAAAAATACAAAAGTGTAATGAATGATTACGCCACCTTTTGAGTATGTGATTAGAATGTTTTGCTAATAAATAACAAATGCAGGCTATTCACAACAAGCATCAATGTTATCTTGATGCCATTAAGCACCACTGATTCAAGAAGTACATGTGGACAAAACTACCAATACACACTGAGCGTTGACAACAGAGTTTGTTATCGATTCATTTAGAACTGGTATCAATTAATACTCATATTCAAATAGTACTGTTAGCAATCAGAATCCAATACACCATTAACTTGGTACCATTCTTTCCTTACATTAATAATCCTTAAAATTACTTTTTTCTGGATTACATGGAATGCCCATTTTCATTTACTTCAGCAAAACCACATTTAAATCTGCAATATAAATGGTGATCTGAGTTAAAAACTAAGTACTCCAACTCATACCTATACTTTGTACCCATGTTTTGCATTGTGTTTTGTATGCGGATCAATGTATTGAACTATCAATCAGGCTGTAAATTTTCCATATTTTTGTTGGGATTAAATAATAATTGTGTAGCAACTGTTCCCAATTCAGAGTTTCTCTTATTTTAAAGTATATTCAAGTTGAGGAGCTGGTACTGCATTATTTTAGACATTCTAAAGGGATAAATAATTCAGATTTGTCACCTCAACACTAGCATCTTCGTGGACACTGACATCTGACCTTGGCACCCTGCTCTCCACCAATGAGAAAGTAACCTACATAAGCACTGTTACGATGTAATTCATTTGATCAATTTAAGGAACATAATGAAGGTGAATTAGGTCTATTTTCTCCTTCAAGAAGGGAATGTAAGATAACTAGGTCAAATACAGTGACACTAGATGAATCCCAAACTTTGTTTATATATTTGCATGACCACAACATCCAAGAGCCCTGGTCATAAATTAAAACCTCATCATAGGTCAAACTGGACAAACAAAACAAAATATTATTTCCTCCCTGCCCTAAGCAACTGATTGCTATGCCTAGAAACTTACTATCAAAAACCTTGTCTCCAATTAATAAAAATGTGCTCCACTAAATTATTATGTTTTTAACATGTTCTTTGATGTTAAAAAAGTTGGTATTTTTCCTCAAAATACTGACTTTTGTAACTACTTCATCATTTCAAACAAGTGAGAATGAATAGATACAAATTCAGAACATCATAAAAAGGGGCAGTAGTCACCAAAATAATTATGTACGTAGAATTATTTATCACATTCTAAGAAGGAACTTTCTATTATAAGGTAGAAGGTATCATCAAGTGGCTTTTAAAAAAGTTTTGTTTTGAGATATGTATATTTTACCCTCTCTAAACATGCACACAAACAATTCCATGTCAGAGTTACAGACACATTGTAACAGGGTCACAAAATAGGCAGTAATGTTACTTGTACAAAAATATAACAGTAAACAAAGCTCTACTTTGTCTCCATGTGGCAGTTACTGCCAGTTTTCCCTTGTGTACAGGAAACCCCCGTTACTACAGCGTTAATTAAACTGGTGTCACTGCTGAGTTAGTTTCCATAATACAGCTCATTTAATACAGGTACTATTAAGCACACTGCGTCTGTGGTTACATGTGTTTCCCAATATTCAGCTCTACTGAGAAGCATGCCACATACAGGCAGACTTCTTTATTTCCTTTTTTAGCCTATTTATTTATAAAACAGGGCACAACATATATATATATACACACACCCAGCTATACATAAACCTTCATACTGAAAAACATTTTTTCACTTCTCTGCTGGTCAATTTTGCAATGAAAGCAGGTAAAGATAATACAGATGTAAAAACACTGCACAGTACTGCTTCACAGACTATATGTTTAAATTACAGTACCAGCATGTGCTACTCCTCCCCTCTATCTGATTTGTTATATTTGCTCAACTCAGTTCTGGGAACAGTGGAAACTGGGAAAACACCACTGCACCCATAACACATTCGTTTATTTACATTTCACTCCTATAAAAATCCATGAACTTAAAAAATGTCTACCTAAGGTACATATTTTATAGCCTTTGTTTCTATAGGCTATTTGAGTGTAGAAGAAACAGAAGGAAAAAAGTTGTCTCACTGCATTGCAGAACCATTTTTGCAGTTAACTGTAGGAACACACTGAAATAACGTTCATCAGTTTTTCCAAACATATCTGGATATGGGATACATGAATGGACTGTGGAAGAAGCAATTTTAAAAGTACCTCCAATTCTGAGCACAAGGACAGCATTATCAATTCCTCAAGACTGCTTAAGCATACCATGCAATGCATAGTTAATGTTCACATGGAGTTGTTAACATGTTAACTATTTTAGGTAGCAGCAGCTTCCAACTTTTCCCTAGCTGAACATCACTTGAGAAAAGTCAGCATGTTCCTTACTTGACCAACTAAACTCCAACCTCCAGACTTCTTAGAGCAGAGAAGAACAGAAGAAGTCTCAAAGCAAGCAAGCTGATTACATTAACGTCATAGTAATCATAAGGCTGGTTCAGTAAGGCAAACTCTTCGTCCCCTCCCACTCAGCTCTGGGCCTCCTGACCTACATATCCATTTCCCCCACACCTTCCCTCAAAAACTTTCTCTTCAACCTCCATCAAACCACAGTCCTTATGTCTATCTTACCTGCTCCATTATGCTGAGTTTCTGAATGCTATATACTAAGAAACCACCCAAACACATCACAACAGATCAGTTCTTTTCCCACAACTTCCAAATCATGCTCATCAACTTATGGAATACAAGGAAGGCAAATTCCCATTTATATGGATGAACTGTATAAATCCTAGTACTACAGGAAGGAATATAGGTCTTCATTTTGTTCAGTATCTGCAGCATGTGCACATGGGTAACTTACTATAAACACTGTGTTCCTCATTATCAAGTTCAGTATGAAAACAAGGGACATTCTTCACAGGTCTTTCCCTGTTCAAATAGCAGTGTTAGAAAAGGTCTAAATGGACATGACAAGAACTCTGACATCAACACTACGTTATCTTTCCCTGCACTAAACAGATTTTTTACACAGTAGCTGCATTGCATGACAACTGCCCCAATCCTTATATTCTTCTATTTTACATGACCCGAGCCATATCTTGATAAGGTACTACTGTCAACCTCAAAAATTTAAAAAAGATATTAGCAAATTATATCAAATCAATTATACCTATAAATCAGCCATTATATTTAGTACAGCACTATCAAATTAAACTTAAATCCTACCTACTCATGAACTAGAATCACAGCTCTGAACTGTGTGAACAGAATAAAATGAGTAAATGTCCTTGAAATTAAAATCAACATCTCTAGGACAATCAAGGAATGTAAGACATTTTACTTCATAGCATAAATTCTCAAATCCAACATCTAGCTATATGACACTATTACTGTTCATTTATGTCTAGGTGAAGCAAATCCTTGTTAAATCAGACAAATATTGTATAAACTAAGGAAATCAACTTAGACTGCACCATAAATATAGATCTATGGTAACAGGCCTTAGAAAAACAAAGCTAAAACACCCAGAACATGCTAAACATTTCTTGGCAAACTTATGTCAATTCTGGTATCAAGAAGAGTGACTGTTCTAAGCCACACCACCCCCCACCCTCCCCCAAAAAGCACTTTCAAAGTGCTGTGCATTATGAAGAGAATCAAGCTGCCTCTTCCCGCCCATCTCCAAGTTTTACAGTTATGTACAAATTATTTACATACAAGAACAACTTTAAAGAAAATTAAAATATTCTCATTTTGCACACACAAAGACCATTCCTGCAGTTACTAAGAATTTCTAATGGAAAGAAATCTTTATTGTCATTAAACACTATCACATGCCTGAAGATTTGTCAGATTCAATTTCTAACCTAATTTTAAAGAGCTTGTGGTTTAGGTTTGGGTGGTTTTGTGGTTGTGTGGTTGGGTATTTTGGGGGGGGGGGGGGGGGGGGCGGGGGGGAGGGGGAAAACAGACAGTGTTGGGGGTTTTGGTTTGTTTTTTTGTTTGTTTCTTGGTTGGTTTGGGGATTTTTTTTTTTTACAGAACAATGGAAAAGAAGCAGGAGATCCAGAGATGAAAAAATTATCATCTTTGTTACTTTTTATGTAAAAAACCTGTAGATGTTAATACTAATAAAACCATTCCTAAAAGGAGCGAACTGATCTGCCTTTGCACTATGATACACTTTCACATTTGTACTCCAGCTGCTGCACTGAAAAGACATGAACTGCATTATTGAAAGCCATGTCAGAAATGAACTAACACACAAAGGACACTCAAAAAATTACTTAAATCCTTTGAGAAAGGCTTATCTAAGAAGCCTTCAGTTTTGATCTGCTGTAGCATTTACTGCAACTACAGTGTCCCTGTTGATAGTACACTTTTCAATGTACGTTGAGGACTCCATTCACGTAACAATTCTCAGTCATTACAAAACCATGACTCTTTCTTCCTCTTTTTTGCCTTTATTAGCATAAAGTCACCTTATATACAGTACACATCTGCCATGTCATTTGTAGCGAGAACTTTCCTTTTACAAGAAAGGATCTTCTCAGGGAAGATATTATTAATATAAGCAGGTCAGAAATTGCCAGAATATTTTACTAAAATGTGTAATAGAAATGTGCCATTAGGAAGAAAAACAAAAGACAGTGAACAGAGCTTTTAATCTCAGGTAGCAGGTGAACATACTATATGAAATTTCTGCAACAGCAAAAAACCTAAAGAGGTCTTATCTACACATAAAAGAATACAAACAAGACAGAATAAATAATCTGCTGCTTCTCTTTGTGTTTGGACACGATTCTTCATGAAAGGACATTTCAAAAAAGGTCACAAACATTTAGAAAGACAAGTTATTCTTCAGTATAAAAGCATTACCATAAAAAACTACATGAGCATCTCTCAACAAAGTAATGCTTGTGTTTTACAACGTAGACAAGACTTATATTTTATGTTGGTGTGAAAATTATTTCCAGTCTCTAGTGAAACTGAGATGACTAACTTGGATTTTAGTTTTCAGATTTTTGGGAATGTTTTAGGAATTCACTGGAAATCCTATTTTATTAAAAGCAAAACAGAAACACACACCACTGACCACATCATGACAGATCTACCAAAACTGTTGACTTGGCATGGTCTACTTTTTGTATCGGGGACAGATAGGAAAATCTCTGTGTAATAGAAGCAAGTGCACAAATGTAGCTATATCTAATTATTTTCTAAACTTGGTGTGAAATTCAACTTTTCATTACATCCCAAATGTGATTTGCTCCATCAACAAGTATGCCACTTATGATTCTGTTTTACCTTAAATGACTGAGCTACAGATTCTATTATTTCATATTTTTTCCTTTGTCTTCCTAACCAGCTGGTTTCCTCAATCCACATGATGCATGACTTTCTGAAAGGTTTTTGCTTTTTACTTCTTTTCATCTAGGAACTTTAAAGATTAGATGAATCATAACCAGAGGAAGTGTCTCCTCATAAGTGCCATTACAGAACTATTTTGGAGCTATCACCAGTACATATTAGTACATCACTATACTGAAAGTTAGTTCTCCTGGTGGCGCCAGGAGAACCTGAGTATTTCTGCTCTTGAAACTACCATAAATTGTCTCAAAAAAACAAAAACCAAAAAGATCAACTTCTAACTAACCCCTTTGCCAAATCTCATACAAACTTGTCCTGTGTAGGCTACCTGCAAGATACCTACCTACCTATCATTCTAGCCGGCAGAGAAGAGACCAGAATATCTACTATTGCAGTTGCATAACCTCTACAGAAGAATCACAGACGTGGTGGTCTGACTGTAAGGCAGCTCTGAAAATGATAGTAACTAAATTCAAGAACAGATCTGGATGCTAATTCCTAAGAAGGGTGGCACTAGCTAGAAGGCCAAGATCAGTTTGACATGGCAGATGGGCTAGGGGACTCCACAGGTGAATTTTCCACAGTTCAGTTTAGAAATGGGGTGAAAGAAAAAGTTTAGACTAGAAACAGACTCAGCATGAACTCCTCTGATCACCACTCTCAAAAACTGGAGTGTAGCATGCAGAGATTTTTGGGTTATGGCTGATGATGCTCTTAGGATATAGCACACGATGAAGTGGATTCAGCTCTGCCTGAGGGTAGAAGCTGTGTCATTCTTTGTGCACCCTTTTTTCTACCCTATTTGGAGGATTTCAAGAATTGGTAAATATTAAAACACAAAACTATGTCTTCAGCTATATGGGACATTTTTAATCAGGCATTCTTGACTTAAAAGTGAAGTACACTTCTTTGCAAATGGTGTAACAAAGTCACAGATTTATACCTTAAGTAGCATTAATACATTGAGATGACACAAATTTCAAGCAGCAACAGTAATGAGAAAAGCCTGAAGAAGAAATGAGACAGCTCTGTTAGCAATTATCTCTACCCCCAGTTCAATCCTCCATAAACACTTCCCTAAATTTGCACCACTATTAGACAAGAACACACACTTAAAGTGGCCCAAGATACTTTAAGGACTTTCCAACTGTCTTTGTAAATACAAATCCAACAAAAGAAAAAAGCTGTTAGTCACACAGCAGTGAAAATCTCATCTGCTGAGAGATGATATTCCACCCATTGCTTGGGGAAAGCACTGTGTTTCCACTTGGCCTCTCCATATTACCTAGCAGTATTTCCTTAGGTTTCAGGATAATTAGAGCCTAATATATATAAAAGCATACAACAGTAAAATTCATAACTTCTTAATCTGACCGTTTCCCAAAAATGTCAGAAAAAACCCCTAAAATTCGTAACACAGTTTGTCTCTTAAGGACAGTAATGGCTCCAGGCATGCCCTAATTACCTCAAACAAATAGAAACATAGACAATGTTTCTGAATATTGCTGCAATACATAATATGGCTGTGTTTTTGCTTGAATTTTCCATATTTTTTCTCCTGCTTGACAGGTCTTTATGCAGTAACTAAACAAAGCTTGTGTTGGACTACTCCATCTGCGCTACTAACGATGTCCTCAGCAAGCCATACCACAGGCATATGATGACAGAGAGCATACTGCTGATATAGACAATAGACAGCCCTATCCTAATTTCAGGTTGCAAAAGCATACTGTAAAATTAACATATAATTGTTCAGTGTGCAATCATGTGTTGTGCCACAGCTGTGATTTCATTAACTTTGAGACAGAACACAAGCAAAATGTATGAGAATGGTGGGCACAAACAACCCACTGACCAGGTGGGAAGAGAGCCTGTCAGAGCTCCAGTCCTTTAATCAAAAACATGAAATGGAACCATATATGCTATCCTAATGCTATCCTACATAATTACAGTCTCAGGCAGCAGAAATTCATTCAGCAAATTAATGGTCTGAACGAATCTGAACTAGAACAAAGCAGTAAGGGCAACTTAAATGTCTCTGACAAAAGTCTAATTTTGCACACAGTCACTAAGAGTCAGGCAAGTTCTTCCACAACTTACTCTGGAATTTATTCCTGAAGTGGCTGCAGCTTGCAAGATGCTAAGAGCTACCAGAAACTACTGAAAGCACAACCCATAAAGCCGTGGACACTGATAAAGGGTTTTCAGAGATACACAAAATACAGTATTTAACATTAAGGTATTCAAAGGCAGCCTTCATTAGCACTGTCCTGCATGCAGACAGTGCACAACACATTTACCAAGGACTCAGTATTAAGCTTACTGTTCTGATTGTAAACATCTTGATGTTTTGAAGTTGCAGAACAGCACTGCCCTTCTTAGGAAAGCACTCACAGAAAGGTCCTCACTTCAGAGTGTATAATGCTAAAATGGATGGTGGGCAGTAGGCAGTCTAATCATACACACATAACTAATAGAAGAGATGAAGGCATGATACATTGTTCAAAGGTTTGCCAAGATAGCACCATTTTTATTATAATATACTCTTGAAACAACTGCCATTTGTCAAAGCAAAAATGGAAGCAGTAACATGCTTATTTTTGCATTTATTATTCCTTTTCCTCCTGTTCCTCTTGCCACCCTGCACTCAAGGACATGATCTAGAAAAATAGGGCTAATATTACAACACTTAGATGTATTTTAAATTGATTCTCAAAAACAGGATTCTTGGATTCCTCTGTGGATTTCTCAAATAAAGTAAGATTATTTTCTGAGTTTCAGAAAAAAAAAAAAAAAAAAAAGAGCATGAAGGCATTTTCATTTCCAGGGCTCTTTCTGTTACTTTGAAAACAGTAAGAAACAGCAATATTACAGAGACTAAGAAGAAAAGTCCTTACTCTTACAGTCCTTGTATCAGTTCAATCCTTTCTCAAACTCTATAAAGGACTAAATGCTGTGATCACATTCTGTATCACCAGGTTTATTTAATTTTAATCTTACCCTCTCAGTTCCACAGCAGAAAAAGAAGCTTTATTTAAAGAAAACCTCCCCCTTCTCTCCACCCTGCCTCCAAAGTTAAGAAGCTTGCTTCCTGTGGCTAAGTCACTCAGCATGCTCAGAACTCACCTTTCTTTCTCTCCTTAATTTAAATGAAAGACTTAAAGATATATCACCAAGGAGAGCAAATCTAAAGGAAGAACTGTCTCTTCTGCTATTTCAAATGAAATTACTGGATTTGTTTAACTTTACAGATACCCTCCTATGCCCCTGCTTAGCAAACACAGAGGAGACCTTCCCAGGATGCAATCATTTTGTCTTCTGTAACACTAAAGACAAGATTACACAAACACTAACTTTCCCATTATTAAGGGAAGGGCACATGATTTTCAGAAGTGATAGGCCATAGAATCCTTTATCACTTTCTTGTCCTTTTATCTCTGAGATTCTATCTCATTTCTCTCTCCCTAGTTGGTTCTTAAAAGGAGACAAAGAAAGCAAGAGGGAAATCAAATGCCTCTTTGCATGAACAGGAGCTAGGCAATTTTACGCCCCTTTCTATATACCCTTGGTTGCCTGAAGGTTTTCAAGTTGGAGAGGCTTGCCTAAGCATGCTGCAATAAAAGCCGCTATAGCCAGCTGCCTTAGTATCTGAAGGGGGAACCTAGCAATCCTGTTGAATAACCCTGAGGCTAACCACCACCAAGGAAAACAAAATATTAAGATAAAAAGATTCTTTAGGTTGTTTCCTTATTGCTCTAAGTAGGAAGTCTCAGAGGGCAGTTCAAACTGGTTGCTTGAGTGTTCGGACAATGATCGCTCCCAGATGGCCTCAACAGGATGAGATGACTCTAAGAAACGATCAGGTAGGACCTACTGGAAATGAATGCATAGCTTTCTGCTACAAAGAACAAGTGAATCTGTTTTTCTTGCCATTCAAATAATTAATACAGACAACTACTTTTAATTTATGCTTCAGAACTGACACTTCACACCTTAAACTGATCAGCTGTTTAGACGGTCTCAGTTTTAGTCATACAAATAGTCTTATGGACTATCTTTTCCCTCATTTGAGACTACAGCTTAGCAAAAAACCAACTTCCCTATTTCCTTTCTCTATAGTTACATGTTTTCTACGGTTTTGATTTTTTGTTTCCTTTTTCACTTCCACTTCCTGTACTACAAATTTTTATTAATCCCTTTTCGACTCCTCCTTACGACCATGTCTCAGGAACAGCATTTTACTTTTACAATTCAGATAAACACTACATGCTGCTGAAGTTGGAGGCAATTATTCTTTGTCCCTGAAGACTTTGCAGATTGCCACGTAAGACAAAGAAGAAAATCTTCCAACAGCAAGTTGCTGCCTGAATCAGTACTCGTGAGCTACCTGCTCCACCAACTCTAGGCAATCTTGCATACTCTGTTTTTTGCCAGCAGATTATTCTTTTTCATCCCCCACACTTGAACCCCCTGGAGTCAGACTTCCCAAGTTCCAGTGCACCAGAAGCAACGATTTCTCGGCACCCAGATACAATACACTGTCTAAAGGCTATGCTTTGAAATGTTATTTTTATTTACCCATTTAGGTTTTCAACCTAAGGATTTTCAGGTTCCAGGTTCTACACTTCCCTTCACCAGCCAAAACAGTTTAAAGAGCGTCAGTTCAAAAAGTATGTCAGAAGCCCATTGTTAAATAAATAATGCAAAGTAAAACTAAATTTGAACTCAAACTTCACTGCAAGTTTCGGAAGGTATCAAATGGAAACTTTCATTTCTATTTTGTTTTATTATTAAGAATTTGGGGAAGTAACAGACAAACAAAGTTTGACAGTGAAATCATCTGCAGGAGAACAAACTCTACCTTCTTTCTAGAAACAAAAAATAAAGACCTATGTCTTCTTTAAAAGAGGTCTTAAGTTTTAATTTATTCCATTAAATCAACATAATGAATACCAGTACCTCAGCTTTTATGCATTTGATTTGCTTTCTGGGTATCTTTTGGTATAGAGGGAATTAAAAATAATGATTATAAAATGTGTTAAGCACAGGACTTTATTTAAAAGCACATCACTTAAATTACTAACTGTTCTTAAAGTACAAATTTCATTTAGAGATATGTAACAGTTTACTCTGACAAAATTAGCAACTACCATGTTTTATCAGTAAACTTAGTGAAGTCTGTGTACTTAGAAACTGTTCAACCCTACCCTTAGATGCAAAACAGATCACAAAACAAAAGTCACAGATCTCTAACTTCCCATCCAGAGATTTATAATAAGAGTTGATGTTCCCAATAAATCCTAAATAACTTAAAATTATCACCTTAACTTAGTATAAATGAATTCCAAATTTAGAATCCCTGCAGTCTTCATCTACTACTTATGAAAATAGTGCATTCAGCCATTGGAGGGGTGGGGGGTGAAGGGGGTGCTACAGTGGGAGAAGGGGAAAGAACACTGAATTTACTTATTGGCACTCATAAAATATATGTCTAGCATTTAAAATCATGCTTACTAGCAACAGGCCTCTCTAATACAATAAAGATATCACAGAATCACAGAATCATCTAGGTTGGAAAGGACCACCGTTAACCTAGCACTGACAGTTCCCAACTACACCATATCTCTCAGTGCTATGTCAACCCGACTCTTAAACGCCTCCAGGAATGGGGACTCTACCACCTCCCTGGGCAGCCCATTCCAATGCCTAACAACCCGTTCTGTAAAGAAATGCTTCCTAATATCCAGTCTAAACCTTCCCTGGCGCAACTTGAGGCCATTACCTCTTGTCCTGTCACTCATTACTTGGTTAAAGAGGCTCATCCCCAGCTCTCTGCAACCTCCTTTCAGGTAGTTGTAGAGGGCGATGAGGTCTCCCCTCAGCCTCCTCTTCTCCAGACTAAACAACCCCAGTTCCCTCAGCTGGTCCTCGTGCGACATGTGCTCCAGACCCTTCACCAGCTTCGTTGCCCTTCTCTGGACACGCTCAAGTAATTCAAAGTCCTTTTTGTAGTGAGGGGCCCAAAACTGAACCCACTCATCGAGGTGCAGCCTCACCAGTGCAGAGTACAGAGGTAAGATCCCTTCCCTGTCCCTGCTGGCCACACTATTTCTGATACAGGCCAGGATGCCATTGGCCTTCTTGGCCACCTGGGCACACTGCTGGCTCATGTTCAGCCGGCTGTCAATCAACATGAATACATCCTACCCACATAAGAAATCACAATATAGGCACACCAGAATTTAGCTGTGTGTCTTTTTTAATGGCTAAGAACATCATTATAACCAAGCTCTCCTTCCAGCATAGTCCATCCCCACTTTCTAACAGTTCAATTTAGAGACGTCCCCAATCCAAACTTTATACTTAACTAGTATGGGGTTTATTTTCCTTTTAGGAAGTGAGGCCAGCGCTTAATACAAGAACTCCCTTACAGCATTTGCTGACCATTAGTCAGCACTTCCGTATGACCCATCCCTTTCCTCTACTCCTTTTCAGTTCCAGATGCTGCCATCATCAGCTTCCAGCTTTTCCTTTTTTGCCTGCAAAACTCACAAACTGTTTTAGAAATTCCCTTGACAGTGAAGAAGCTTTTTTCAATCAGTATTAAGTCATTCTGAACTCTTGGACAAACTGAGTTCCTTTAGTCTCTTCTGTGAGAAAGACTTTCTATAGCCAAGTCTTCTTACCACCATTCTACAGGGCTATTTTTGCCCACCAATCAGGTGGCCAAAATTGTTTTAAACCCTTCAATTCAAACAAAATTCTAAGTGCAAGCTCTGAAGACTGTTCGGGTTTTGTCTATTTGCTTGGGTTTGGCTCATTCAGTAGCTATCATATAGAATTCCAGAGATAAAACATATTTGTTTCATAACCTGTATTTGGAAGACATACTGCTACTGATCTCAGAAGTGCCGATATATACTATCACATATCAGTAACTTCAACAGCTGAGTAACAGGACACTTTTCTGAATTCTAAGCAATAAATTAGAGAACACAGTAAACGGAACAATATTAATCCAAATTCCATATCAGCTTCTCACCAAAGCAATCCTTTATATAGGCTTGATATACACGTGCCGGGACAAGCTGCGTGAACTGCAAATGAACACATGGTTACAAAATGGCTTCGCCACAGGGACTCACTGTCACTACAAATGGGAATATATCCACTCTTGCCCTCTAAACTCAGTAAACTAGATTGTAATCTTCAGATCAGAAAATGTAAACCAGTACCTTCAGGCAAAAACAGGAGGATCTATCGAGAGGAGAATGAAACCCCCAGTATCTTTTGTAAATAATAGTTCTTCGTAGTCATCCACAACTAGCTTGCTAAAACCTAACACTAAGCTAATATAATCCCTTTGGTCTGCCCTGATCCAATAATTTTCAACATTCTCATAAATTCGGTATTTAGTGATCTGAATAAATTGCTTCTAGTCACCACATACTGAAAAATTTTTAAAACAGATGTAATTTTTTCACATCAATTTTCTGTTCGTAACTACAGAAGAAAGAAACAAACCACTCTGCTCTTCAGCTCCCAGTTTCTTGGTTTTGAACTGAGAGGCTTGAATAAATCAAAAAAGTAAACATTCACTTGGCTAATGCCTTCTGAGCTGTGCTTTAACACTTTATAGTCCCAGGTACTTAGCCAGCAACTTCCTTCCAGAATTGTTCAGTAGCAAACATGCACTGTTTAGCGTTATCTTTAAAATTTATTCTGCAATCAGTTTGTATCACTACACACGTCATAATTTTAAACTTTATCTCAAAACCTTTTAAAAGTAAACTGTACATTAAAAAGAAATAAATCTATTTCTAGATACTGTGACTCTAGTTCCATAAACTGGCATGTTACACCTTCTAGTCACTCTTCTCTGATACCTTGTTATCCTTTAAATATATTTTTAGAAATCTATTTCTTCTGAGAATTGTTACAGAATATTTATGTTCAAATGAGAACTGAAAATGACTGTTACAGATCTGACAATATCACGTTCTCCTCTACAAGAAACCTACTTGTATTTTCATGTATATCAAGAACAAAATGTAACAGCATAACAAAGGTAAAGAATATGCTGCAGAAGAGGGACAAAATATCCAGCATGAAACTGCGAAAGTGGACAAGGCCCCGGGTTGAGTGGCTCTATTTCAAGAGTCCCATTTCTTTGTGCTCTGTTTCTCCTCATCTCTGACTTGACTACTTATATTCTGAGCTCTTCAGGACTGAAGTCTTACTTGACTAACTAAATGGACCTTGACTGCAGTAGCCCTGTAATCCAGCAGTCCACCTGGTAACTCACTACTCTACTACAGGGATTATCCAAGCAACCAAATACCACCTTCTGTGCTGGAGCATGCACAGAGCTGGCTGGAAGCTGCTGCTGCCAATGCTGCTTCCACATGAGAGGAAGAGGAGGGCCTGGAAGCTCCTGCTCACAAAGTAGGCCAGGAACTGCTCTTTGCTGATTTTGTCAATGCAATCAACAGGGAAGGTAGTAGGCAGATGTTGATTTGAACCTTAAATACAGTAACTGCACTGAGACCTTATCACACTATCAGTACACACAAGCCAAATGAATCTGCTGATGGAGTTGCTCTGCTACAGTTTACTTAGAAATTCATCAGTGATGAGGGACTTCAAACAAATCAGTTTCCTTGATATTTTCATCAGATGCTAAGTATCTTATCTGAAAATCACCATATATGTTGCAGTAACAGATGTCCTGCAGGTGAAAGCTGCTGAAGAACGGTTTGCACAAAGGTAAATCATGTCCATGGAAAATTAATTTACATCCTATCCAGAACTGTACAAAGATCTAATAAAGTGTTTAATTACTGAAAACCTGTAGCTATTTTGTGAGACAGTAAAATTCATTTAAATTTCTGCACTTTCATAAAGTTGAAGGGCACTACACTCCAGAACAATGCAGATCTGAAAACATGGTCTACCTGGCTCTGTAACTGTGGAGCTGATTATTTATTTTCAGTCATGTAAGAAGGAAGAAAATCACTGTGAAACCACTTCAGCACAGTACTAGAGGTGATTAATTAGGGGGTGGCAGGGGACAGGATGAAACATCAAAAGAAAGCAAATAGTGGAAGTCTATAAGAAGAAACATGACTTGCAGAGGAATCTGGCAATCTGGTAATATCAACATCTCCTAAGGAGCCAAGCTTCATGAAGAGAAGCTGAAGTAGCCAAGGAAGGAGATTGAAATCTGCAAGTTTACGAACCACAGGAAGAATTCTTGCCGGGAATGAACGAACTGTTGAGTTCACTGGACAGAAATATATTGGTCTGGGAGATTAAACTGGGTGGCAGACTCTCCCTGGAATTCAAGGAAGTACTGAATAAAAACCTCTCCTACTCCCAGGCAGAGGAAGAATAAAGAGCACTTCAGCTCAGGTGGAAGAATTAACTCAATTTGTTGAGCAGAAAACTATCACAGAGGAGGAACACAATTTATCAGAGAGGCTAGGAACTGTAACAGGATACAGCTGTATTTGAAGATCAGCAGTTGAAGAACAGAAAAAAGAACATAATGAAGGAGAAGCTAAAAGCTGATATAAAATTTTTCCTAATGTAAGGAAGTTTCCCAATTGTCTGCTTTTAAATCTGTACAAGTCAAAATAAAACTTCAGGTCCTTACACAGCAAAACCACTGTTCCTACTGTTAAGCATCTGAAATGCATTGTAGGCATCAACTGAGAAACAGAAAAACATATCAGAAGTTGCAAAGCAATAAGTTTTATAGTAGAAAATATATGCCAGCTGCATACAAGAAATGTCCACTTCTCAATGCTAGAATTATTTTTAAGTGCTGTGCAATTCCTTCTCTTTTGAAAATCTTGCCCAAAAAAAAGTAAGAAAGGAAAAGTTCCCTCACTCTCACCCTGCAAATTATTACATGAAACACTTTCACTTCACCGTAACTGGTAACAACCAAGATTCTTCCTTAGTTTCGAACAGAATGATTTTCTAAAACTATGCAACAAATATCCCAAGACCCTACAGAAATGTGCATGTACTCTATGTAAGGTAATGCTGTTCTCAGCACAGAGAAAGTCGGCACTGACTTAGCAGTTTTGTGCACAAAGCTGCCCATTTGCTTCTTGCTCTCCTTGTTTTTGCTTTGCTGATCAAAGGAGTTGCCAAGTTTTTTCTTTACCGTTACAAGGCAGGAAAAATGGCTCTCCTCGGAGAGGCCCCTTGTGAAGGTCACAAAGGTTAGCTCCACAAGCCCTGGAGTCTGCTCTGATGCTGGAGTGATTGGCTGGCTTCCCTGCAGTTACCCTGTATTTCCCCTCCTTCACAATAGTGCACTGGTTATGGAAACTAAATATGAAAGAACGTGGTGGGGGAGGAAGGAATTTCTATGGAGACACAGTCAAAAACACTAAGAAGTTCTGCGTGTTTGAGCAGCCTGAAAATCTAGCATCCTAAAACATTTGATTTCCTTCTGGAAAACTCAAAAATTTCAGCATGCACTCCCTCCTTAGCAAAAACTTGAAAGGAAAAAAAAAAGTTTGCTTTTTCCTAGAATACAAACAAATGCATACTGGTCTGCCTCAGTCTGGAAAAAGTTATTTCTTATGATGTTTACTTGCCCCATCCCTGGACTTAAATCAACTGGAACCCACAGGTCACACCCTCTTAATGAAGACTGAAATGAAGCCAACTAATCAGGATTCAGACTGGTAGTACCTTCCAGCTCCTGAGCAGTATCACATCAGAGACATTTTAAAAATCTTACAGAATATATATGAAGCTTATTTATAGGCATCAGATCCCAATTACTTTTAGGTCCTAAAGTTAAGTAATGAAGATATCTTGGAATACCCAGCAAAACAATCATTACATTTCAGATGGTTGATTAAATACACTCCCCATTTTCTATAAATTCAAACCCACCAATCCACAGGCAGCCACAACTATTTAGGGTTTTCTTAAACATAAAAAATTTAACCTGTAGTGTATATACTGAAAGCTCTAGCCACTTCAAAGCATCTACTCCTACGAAACAGATTCAGTGTTGGTCTATATAGGGGAAAGTAGCATAAATTTTGTATATTGAAGAAGCAGCTTTTTGAGGCTTCATATTTTGGGGCCACAATTTCAAATCACTTTACAAACAAAACTTTGATTCTCAGCATTTCTCAAAAAGCTTTCTTACCACCCTGAAAGTCAAGCCAGGATCTTTCCTCTCTATATAGCCGTAGGTGTCAAGTTCTGCCTCCAGTGCCATCACCGGTATGTTTGGACAGGTGAAGCCAATTAAAACTCAGCCGTCAATGTGTTTGATGCTGAACCCACCTCTGCAGCTGTTTTGAGTTCATTATGTTACCAAGAGTCAAAAGTACTTCCAGAAGTAGTCAAGTTGTACAGCTCTACTAACTAGGTATTTCAATCTGTTTAAGTACTCTCAAGATTTAACAATATCCAGTAACAGAGAGGCTCATACCACAGTTTTTCCTTTCTGGGAGGAATCAACAGACTTCCTACCCAGTCACCTCTGTTCACAAAACATCTAGGAGAACAGATCCTCTCTACTGAGAGACAACAAGAAATGACTGGCAATGTCAGAATCCTATGGAAACTAAGCTGAAAACAACAAAATACATCATTAAAGAAGGAATATCATAGTTCATATAAAAGCACAGAAGTGTAAGTGGGATTTTGACCCAGTAACTCTGATCCATTCATCTGTAAAAATATATAGCAAAAAGTACAGCCACCTCAAGGGGTCTCCAGAGCTGTTTCACCTACAAGTCCAGATTCAAATGCAGAAGCATCAGGAGGGCAGTGAGAAAGCCACACAATATTCATACTGTTACAAAAAGCAAAAGGGATATATAGGAAAGAGCTGCACCTCATCATTCATATGAACTGGAGAAACTTTTAAAAAAGCACAAAAACACAATACCAAATTCCTCTTTTCCTCTTCTGCAGAAGAGCTTTCATGACCAACAATTGCCTTTTTTTTAGCTGGTGTAATAAAAGATACTGCTGCCTGAAAACCTTACCAAACTTCTCATGCCTCTTTGGGGGTGGCTACACAGGCCAGCACACCTAACATCTACCAAACACAAGCCCTTCTCAGCTCCCATACAAATGTCATGGCCCTGCTTTTGTTACTCAGATGGTACAAGGCAAAAAACTTTGTTTTGCCATCATCTACTGAATCCACACTAGGGAGTTCTGCGGATGTAATCACATTTTCTGTGAGGTACTTACTTCATGACTACTAACCCACTCCTACCTAAGGAATTAAATTCAGTATCTGGAAAAGGTGGAGCAACATCACTTTAACACAGCTCCTGTATTCTTACAGACACCGTGGCTAAGAGAAAGGGAAAAAAACAAAACAAAAAAATACTTAAAATATTCAAGAGTATCAAAACCAACAAAAGACACTAATAAATGAATAAAAACCCCTCCATAAGCAGCAAGACCAAGACCCCACCCAAACCTGTAACATGGAAGAGGGCTAAAGTTTAGGACTATGGTTTTGTAAGATTTTATGTTCAAGGTTCAGATTGCTGTAATTCTTCAATGATGACACAACTGGGCCAAGGAACAGACACACTGTAACCAGCCTCTTCTTTCTGCTGTATGTAATGCAGAAGGAACTTCCAAGACGGCTTTGGAAAGCAATCCCCTTCAAAAAGACATTTTAAGAATATGCTGAGTAATTCCCTGACACAAGACTCAAGCAATATGAGAATCCATCGAGTGAATGTAGTACCAAGTGCCCTACAGCAATCCTGCAACTGTCCTGAAGAAAGATGTCCAGAGCTTCTGCCTTTTTTAGAGCAAGCTAAAATTACAGGAAAATGACTAAAACCAGCCTGAACACTTATCTTTTTCAAAATTTGAACTGAAAAGAGTTTCATGTATGGCAAAAAGCTTAAACATTTCATTAGGTACCTCAGTTTCTTTTAGTTTTATGATTTACGATGTAACCAACTGGTCAATAAGCTCCTAATTTGTAAATCAACAAATAATTACAGAAGTTGATCACACAGAACATAAAAGGAGAAGAGTAAGGACAAAAGCATGGATGCAGATCAAAATCAGCTAGATTCACACTTTCAATTTCAGCAATATGGATGGCTCAATCCATCAAATATCACATCTGACCTCCAAAGCTAGGTTTTTAGCTTAAACTATGACAGGCTTTATTTTTTGTATTTGGCCTATAAACACCAGTAAAACTAATATTATGTTGTTTAACAGTGGCCAGTATTTCTTGGAAATTTCAATTCTGACATCATATAAAAGTGCAACTCCTAAAATTTTTACACCAGAACAACTGAATCAAAGCAATCTTCCCATAATTTAATTGTTCACACCAGACAACCTCATGTACACCCAACAAGGTAAAACTGATCAACTAAAAACAAAACTGCAAAACACTTTGTTCCCAAGGTTTTAAATATAAAGTTGTATGAGAATACAGATGTTTTCCAATAGCAAAGGGAAGCAGGACAAAGAACCCAACAAAAACACACATGCAAAAATGTCTGTTGTGAGGTAGCTTAGACCAGTGGTCTCCAAACTTTTTTGAACCCTATCAGTAAAAGTGTTGAGTGTGCACCCCCAATATTTGTATAAATATGTACATTATAAAACATAAACAAAAATAAGAAGTAAAAATGGATGAGCTAAAGATGAACTAAACACTATTTTATTTTTAAAATTTTATTTATTAATGGTACAAATACATTTTCTTCCCACACCCCAATCAACTGTACACCACTTGGGATGCACACAGCCACATTGGAGACCACTGACTAGACTGTCTAAAAGGTGAATGTCATCCTTCCGAAACGCACTCAAGTTCAGAACGTGGAATACAATTTCCCCTAAAGTAGCCAAAAATATAATTAAATTGTTTTAAAAGTAAATTATTCTGGTTGACCACACTTCTCTTATATGCTTGTTGTACAACTATCGGAAAGGGTGATGAGAGCCATACTTTAAATCAAGGCAAAAAACATACATGCTTTGTTTGTAACAGACTTTTATTTTTAACAGGGATCATATTTGTTATATTCCACCAAAAGTTGCTGAGACATCTTCTAGAGGCGTAGGGAGGAGACCAAGGCAAAGCTGGCAGCATTTAACACTGCAAAATATTATTTTACAAGAGACTACATAGTTTCATCTTTCCAACTGGGAAAAGCCATTTAGACGTATTACAAATACTACCTGAAATTAGGAGTCTCACACTGAAAACTACTGGAATTTCTGTTGCCTTTCTATTTTCATAAATGCAAAAAGAAATCTGACTTGGAGTTCATCCTGAAAGAGATCCAGTCCTAGCAATTCTCCACCAAATACAACAGGATTGGGAAAGGGGGTGAAAGGAGGAAAAAAAGGTTGTTCTAGTACAAAGCCAGGTCTAAATCCAAAAGACAATACAAAATCACAGCCAGCAATGAAGCCAGGCCTGACAGAAAAGTAGCATAAACTACTACAAAGACAAGGTTTCCCCCATTCACTGCTTGCTGCAGAGAAGGAATCCTTCAGTTTGCCACAATTTTAACACCACCAAGTCACATTTAAAGTGCAACCAACTAGTCATTGATCACCTT
This sequence comes from Strix uralensis, assembly GCF_047716275.1. Lineage (NCBI taxonomy): Eukaryota > Metazoa > Chordata > Aves > Strigiformes > Strigidae > Strix > Strix uralensis. Next base: position 123,506,529 of record NC_133973.1, read on the forward strand.
TTGAAAACTACTACTTCAGAGGATGCTGACTTGAAGGATGCTCTATTAAGAAGAGAGAGCTATGACAAACCTATACAGGTATTTATTTCTTCTAAATGTTATTACTTTTTGCTAGATCAAAGAATTAGGTGTTCAGAATGTATTCAAGCTCATGCGAAGTGGGACAGGTTGGAGATTCAGCACTACTCTTAAGGATTTTTGAGTCATTTGGCCACAAGGTTCCATTTCTACATATGGATAAACAGAAAAAAAAGCACATGCCCAGAAAACCAAGAGAGACAACACTTTGAGCAACTTAGCCTTATTTTGATCCAAACTCCCCAAGCACATACTAGTAGCACCCCAAGACAGTCATCAGAATGACTCAAATTCTTCATCAGTACAGTTGACTCAAAAAAACCTGGTAAAGTGGCAGTGGAAAGTATGGCCCACTTACTATGCCTACATTTGTTATGTGAGAGTGCTATTTATAATGTCACATGCTGGAACTTGTTCCCAAGCTAGCTAAACCTACGTGCTTAATTGACTCAATAGACAATGCTGCATTGTCAAGACTAATCTTTTCCTACAGGCTACAGTTTCTAAAACATGAAAGCTTTTATACATTTTAATTTTCTTAGCAGTTCTGAAATCAGAAAACTTCACAATACACACACACATACATACACACACAGAGTATGTATTTGGGTGGCTACTATATTGACTACCAATAAAATTCACATATCCACGTGCAAACGGAGTAATCAGAAAGTCCAAACATTTTAAAGAACATGGAAGCCAGCAAGCTCTTTAACGTTCCTATTTCAGACATCCAAGACAGAAGGGACTAAGGAAGAAAAAGCCTGGAAACAGATTCATGTCGCCAATATACACCATGTGATGCATGAGGCAAGCAGCTCTCACATCACACTAGATTTTGACTAAGGCACCTTATAAAGTATTTGTTTCAAGTTACTTCCCAAGAGTAAGGTTTTTGGAAGAAAGAAATTCTAATTAGTTTAAAGTCTGAGAAGTTGTCAGTTAAGAACTAATTTAAACAAAATTACCCTGAATGTTGCAGACAGACTAGATTGCCAACTCCTGCAGACTATTTTTTACTCATATTGATGAAAAATGCTTTCAGGAGAAAAAACCACATTTAGGGAAAAAAAAAGAGATGAGAAGATATGAAGTTTTGCATGGTAAACACGTTTCATGAAGTAATTCAACAGCGAAATGGAACTTAAGTTTTTCAACATTTGTATACCATCAAAATAACTGCTGAATTTTAGGAATTGAAGTGATTTAATTACTATTTATTTAAAACAGCAAACTGGTTCAATCTCTTCTATAACCAGCTTCAGAAAGCTCTAGTTCAGTATCTTAGGATCCACCAAGCAATTTTGGTTTTTTAATATTCCTCCTGCCTCCCCCCAAAACTAATGAAAAGAAACACCTTAGAGAGCAACACTACTAAATCTCAAAAGTTCTTGAGCAGCTTTAGGAAAACGTAATGAAATTATGCCTTCTCAAACTATTGCCAGATGTAAGCGACTAGCAGAACTGAAGTCTTCATAATACTACCAAGCAACTCTGATAAGGGCACCTGAGTTCTTTAAGAAGCTGAAAGTCAATTGTGATCAGCTGGTCTAAATGCCTGTAAACCACACAACTAAATACACCAAACACTTATCAAAAATACAGAGACAAAAAGTCAAGCTAAACATTAAAGACATCCATGTACAGATGTTCATATAATTTTCTGCACAGAATGGCTGTTTAATGAGTTTACTATTCAAATTTTTATAATTAAAATAATGAAGGTTGTATTTGAACTCATTCTTTTTGTTGCTAGTATTTCAAAAAGATAGCACTCAACAACAAAAACAGTCTTCCCATTTTAAATGGCAATGCCTCACTGTGAAGACAACCTTCAAAAGGATGTATTGAAGTATATGTAACATCTCTTGAACACAGCAGTCATGAATGACATTGCTGAGCATGTTGCATCCAGCACAGTGCTGATAAAGGCTGTTTCAGAGTCCGCCATATCTCATGCTTCATTAGCTCAGGTTGAAAACTAAATCAAATGAGGGTTAAATTAACAACCATCATGTCTTTCCTCTATAATGCATCTCCTTCTAATTTTCCATACCAAGCAGCCATCAGGTTTATACTGCAGGAGAATAAAACAGCTCTGCAAAAACAATGTGTTACTCCCTCTAATAACACGCTGAAGGGCATCTGGTCCCATTTGTTTCACTTTCTTCTGATCTTCACAAAAACACCATTATTCAACCTGACTGCAAAAATTAAAAGAAAAAGTTGTAGATAGAAAACTGCTAAACTACTTAAAGCATAAAAAATGGACTCCAAAAAGCCAAGCCATGTTGGAAAGATGTTCTGTCAATTGCCACAGGGTCTAATGATATTTTGACAAGACTGCAATTATGCTTCTGTTACAAGAACAGATCTTGTTCTCCATGCCTTGCCAGGATAATACTGCTTTTAATTAATGCTTTTGTTGTGAAGTGTACCCTCAGGCAGTAATAAGTTTTATAATAATTTCAGTATGTAGCATGTATTTCCCCACACCATTTATTCAAAATTTCTCATCATTCAGCCTCATAGATAATTCCCAAGCCCTTACTTCCCATAATTCTTCAAAACATGGCTAAACACTGTTGTGCCGAGCAAAACACTGTTAAAACATGTCTTCGAATGATTGCTTTCCTCTGCTTCCCTCCAGAAGAAAGGAACATTATGTGCCTATCAGACTGGCACAACCACAAGAGAACCAAATTTCCTTTTAAACATCAGTCCCAGTTTCACTTTCAGGAATCGGCACACACGTCTTTATTCTCTTCAAATAGTTGATACATGCTTTTAGTCTATTATCTTTAAAATTGATTTACAACCGTTGCCAAAGTGTCATAAGGTGCTGATCTTCAATTACATTTACTGATCTCGAAACTTAGGTAAAAAAAAACACAAGTAGAGCTTTTGTTCTTATAATCCACTGCATAACCCACCTCTCAAATTTGAAAAGTCGCGCTAAAGGGAGTTACAAACCAGAGATTCAGCAAACAAAAAGGCAATTACTGAAGCTGCAGAAAACTAGACACATGTTTATCCGAAGCCTGAAACAAGTAAAGTACTGTGTGGGAAATGTTATGAAATCCCTGTCAAGAAAACTAGGCCTCAAATTTAATCCACTGCCTCTCTCTACCACAAACAGCTGTGAAGTAACTAACTCGTTTTTGGTTTAAATGTTATTAATTAATAAAACATGACTGTCTAATTAACTGCACAAGAAGGTGGGAAGTTTCAAACCAATTCTTATATGCCAATTAAAACTGGCTTTACAATGTGTTTGGATAGATTGCGTTGACTTTGAAAAGTAAAGCCAATATGCAAGCTGCTGCCTTTACAAACTACATATCTGCCACATGTTCTCTGACCATATTCAAGAAATTAAAATTTCTTTTTTTTTTTAAATTAATGTGGTGTATATATTTTGGTAAAGACTCCGTTCTCCAAAGTGTTTGAGCACTAAAAATGATAGCAAGCTTTTACCTTCAACAGAGAGAGAAGTCAACGTTAAACATTATTTTCATTTAATTTCCATTATTTTTTTATTTCTCTAATGAAATGAATGCAATATTCTGCCTGATCTCTCAAAAGATAAATTAATTTCAGAATCCTATCCCCATTTCATGCAAAAACAATGTTTAGTTTCTCCTGCGTGGTCTTTGCTTGACTTCACTGAAAGTAAACATTTAAATAGGACAGTATTTGGTAAGAATAAATGTATGTATTGTCAACAGCAAAATTCATGGATTACATTACCCGGCCTTTATCAAGAAGGTCAAACTAGGTGACAGCCATCTCTACTGTTTCCAAATTCTCTTGCTGTTGCTGGAAGATGCATCTATCTAAAAGGGCATCACTTGAATTTTTTAGGCAGGTTGGACTTGTTCATGCAGCCTAAAATCTGATGAACTAGTAAAAACAATAGCAGATTGAACTCCAAATTGTGTGATTTTGATTTGCGAAAGCAACCAGTAGAAGAGTTCTAAGGCTTGCAACATCACAGAAAATGAAATTATTTAGTATGAACTCTATTTAAACAGCTTAACAGACATAAGACCACTCACACACATACACAAACAATGGAATTGTGTATATGTAATTATTTTTAGAATCAACCCTACCACAACTTTGAACTTTTGCAGTATTAACTGCCAGTTTCTCCTACACCACTGACATATTTGCCTAGCAAATAACTACTGATGGACTTAATCAAAGAGGTCAAAGCCAAACCAAAAATAAAGATGTTAAGCACACAGGCTTTCCTTATAAGAAGTGGTTGAATTGCCACAATCAATAGAAATCCACTGGTTGTCTCTGAACAGCATTGATTAAAGAAATTATCCTTTTGACCCTTCCCCATTTCTTTCAGAGGAAGCCTTACTGTGTTACAGTTCCCAATATGCTTCTCAGAATTAAGCAAAACATAACCTTGGAATGAAAATGGATTCATCAAACAGAAGCAGACTGAATAAAGAGTTAAAAAACTAGAATTCTGGTAATCAGTCTTAATACCATTAATGCCAAATCAATCACTAAAGAAGGAAGTATTCACTCTCTAAAAAATTCTAAATCGGCTTCAATTAACTGTACAATCAAAAAGCTTGTATCTTGATACAGAGCAGTATTAAAAAAGGAAATTAAAGTAATTAATTTTTACTGTCTCCTGTTGTTACTGGGTAACATTACCACCAATGGCCATATCTAGTGCTACTAGAATAAAAAATAGGTCACAACCTGGAGTATAAAAAGGTGCCTAACTCGTGACAGAGATTTCTTCCCTCTCTATGATTTTTGTCACAGAATCACAGAATCACAGAAATCGTCTAGGTTGGAAAAGACCTTGAAGATCATCCAGTCCAACCATTAGCCTAACATTGCCAGTTCTCAACTATACCATATCCCTAAGCGCTATGTCAACCCGACTCTTAAATACCTCCAGGAATGGGGACTCCACCACCTCTAAGTCACACCGGCTAAGGTACATAAAGTTACTCTGTAAAGACTATCAAAAACCACATGAAATAACTTCAAATACAAAACTTTTCAGAATCAGAACTACAACCTTTAGATCTCAGCCACACCTTATAATTTCTAATTTGAAAGAACAAAATGTCATACTATACAAAGTCCTTGACTGAATTTACACAAAATATCTACCACTGCTATACCTTTTCATTCAAAGGATGTATCAATTATTTAAATTCTATATTGAACACTGAGAATTTTAATGGCATTTATTTCTTAAAACATGTTTGTGTGTTATAATTCTGACTTCTGATTAGAATAAAACTGTATACCTTTTACGTATCCAGTTGTATACATATGGGTGAAAAAAGGTTCACAGATGAGTTGAATCCATCTTTCTGTAATGAACACATATGCTGAAACTATTTGCTCTATCATCATACAGTAGGAAAGTTAATTAAAGCATTCAAAGTTTACTTAAGTTTTACACAGCACAGCAGTTAAACCAAGCTGGTCAACTGGAAGAACAAGTCATAAATCAAAAAGGAGCTGTGTGTGGCAAGAAACAACTTCATTTTTTACTCTGGTGTTTGAGATGAACCATAACTGCAGTAACTATTTACATAAGGAACAAAGAAGAGATTTTTAAAAAGCACTGAAAGTTTATAAAATACTAGTTTATTCACACTTTTAAATGTCTAGTAGAATATTTGAAGACAGACAATTGTACAGCCTTGAATTTTTTGTTGGTATCAGTCTCTCCAAGAATAAACCATGACAAATTCCTTTACTAGCAGACCTGCACCTACTTGTTTCTTGTTTTCTTGTTTCCCCACATCAACTCCTGTTGGTCAGACACTCAGTATTCTTCATCATCCTGCTTTGCCTATGGCAAACAAAACAGCCACCTGTATTTCCTGAGCAAAAAACACAGCACAAAACAAGCCTTTCCCTCCTCTTAGTCTTCTGTATCAAGCCTGTCTTGAGTGTACAAAATAAAGCAGTAGCATGCTAGTTTTATCACTGAAAAGCATAATATACTGTATTATACAGGCATGCAATTATAATTTCAAACTGTTATTACTACTTAAAACTGAGCTACATCATTACCTGTTTTATTGCTTTTGCAGAACAACTTTGCTTCAACACAAGGGAGAAATGAAGAAATGCCAATTCTGCATTATTTTTCAGTTCCTTTCTACTTCAGCCTCCCTATAAGCCCTCCCTCACATTACCTGCTGTATGAATTTGTACCTTGCTCTACACTTCAGTTTTGCTGGTAGCTGTGCTTCAAGAACTTGTAGGCTGTTCGACAACAACAAAACCACCCCAAACCCCCCCCAAGAAAACAAAACTGTGGTGTGGATACAGTTACAAAGAAAATAATGTGATTACCCTTTTCTTAAAGCTTTCACTTTTTATGATTCATTCTACTGATCACAGAATCACTGAATCATTCAGGTTGGAAAAGACCCTTGGGATCATCGAGTCCAACCATCAGCCCTACTCTACAAAGTTCTCCCCTACACCATACCCCCCAACATCACATCCAAGATCATCAGAACATGTAAGATTTTTGCTTGCACAGGTGTACTTACAAAACTTTTGAGGACAGACAACTACTTATTCTCATTTTACCTGGACTAGTAACAGTCAGAGTCGCAAGAGACCTACTACTTAAGTGTTGTGTTGCATAAGTACACTAGTTTCAGTGTTAAATATCCCACTTAAAAATAGAACTCAGAATATTTATCAATACCCCACTTCGGATCTAAATCACTCTGCTTTTATAAAAGCATTCTTTTCCCCTCCATTTTACCTTTAGCCTGCTTTGATCAAATTATTACTGAGAATGGTTTTGTGCCAACAAGGCAGATATCATAGTGGGAGTCTGTTATACACTGCCCAACCAGAATGAAAAAGCAGATGAAATATTCTATAAGCAGCTGGTAGACCTCTCGCAATTGCTAGCCCTTGTTCTCTTGGGGGACTTCAACTTACCAAACATCAACATCTGATGGAAATACTATACAGCAGAAAGGAAGCAGTCCAGGATGTTCCTGGAGTGTGTGGAAGATAACTTCCTGACACAGCTGGTGAGTGAGCCAACTAGGGCAGGTGCCACACTGGACCGGTTGTTTGCAAACAGAGAAGAACTTGTGGGTGATCGGATGCTTGGAGGCTGTCTTGGGCATAGCAATCATGAAACGATAGTTTTCAGTTCTCAGAGAAGTAAGGAGGGGGGTCAGCAGAACTGCCACCTTGGACTTCCAGAGGTCAGACTCTGGCCTGCTTAGGAGCCTGGTTGACAGAGTTCCTTAAGAGCAAAGGAGTCCAGGAAGGCTGGACATTCTTCATAAAGAAAATCTTAGAGGCACAGGAGCAGGCTGTCCCCATGTGCCAAAAGATGGGCTGGTGGGGAAGAAGGCTGGCCTGGCTGAACAGAGAGCTTTGGCTGGAACTCAGGAAAAAAGAGAGTGTATGATCTTTGGAAGAAGGGGCAAGCAACTCAGGAGGACTACAAGGATGTCATGAGGTTATGCAGGGAGAAAATTCAAAGGGCCAAAGCCCAACTAGAACTTAATCTGGCTAGTGCTGTAAAAGACAATGAAAAAGGTTTCTAAAAATATATTAGCAAGAAAAGGAGGGCTAAGGAGAATCTCCATTCTTTATTGAATGCAGGGGAGAAACATAGTGACAAAGGATGAAGAAAAGGCTAAGGTACTTAATACCCTCTTTCTCCCAGTCTTAACAGTAAGACCAGTTGTTCTCTAGGTACCCAGTCCCCTGAGCTGGAAGACAGGGACAGGGAGCAGAATGAAGTCCCTGTAATACAAGGGGAAATGGTTAGTGACCTGATACACCACTTAGACATCAGTCTATGAGGCAGCATGGGATCCACCCAAGGGTACTGAGGGAGCTGGTAGAAGTGCTCACCAAGCCACTTTCAATCATTTATCAGAAGTCATAGAACCACAGAATGGTGTGGGGGTTGGAAGGGACCTTAAAGATCATCTAGTTCTAACCCCCCTGCCATGGGCAGGGACACCTTCCACTAGACCAGGTTGCTCAAAGTCCCATCCAACCTGTCCTTGAACACTGCCAGGGAGGGGCCATCCACAGCGTCTCTGGACAACACATTCCAGTGTCTCACCACCCTCACAGGAAAGAATTTCTTCCTTATATCTGACTGAAATCTACCCTCTTTCAGTTTAAAACTGTTACCCCTCATCCTATCACTACACTCCCTGATAAAGAGTCCATCCCCATCTTTCCTGTAGGCCCCCTTTAAGTACTGGAAGACTGCTAAAGGTCTCCCTGGAGCCTTCTCTACTCTAGGCTTAACAACCCCAAATCTCTCAGCCTGTCCTCATAAGGGAGGTGCTCCAGCCCCCTAATCATCTTCATGGCCTCCTCTGGACTTGTTCCAACAGGTCCATGTCCTTCTTATGTTGGAGGCCCCAGAACTGAATGCAGTACTGAAGGTGGGGGTCTCATGAGAGCAGAGCAGAGGGAGAGAATCACCTCCCTTGACCTGCTGGTCATGCTTCTTTTGATACAGACCAGGATATGGTTAGCATACAGTCCTGGCTAATCAGGGAGGTCCCAGCTGACTGGAAGTTAGCAAATGTGATGCCCATCTACAAGAAGGGCCAGAATGAGGATCTGGGGAACTACAGACCTGTCAGTCTGACCTCGGTGCCAGGGAAGGTTATGGAGCAGATGATCATGAGCACCATCACGCAGCACGTACAGGACAACCAGGTGATCAGGCTCAGTCAGCATGGGTTTATGAAAGGCAGGTCCTGCTTGACAAACCTGATCTCCTTCTATGACAAGGTGACCTGCTTAGTGGATGAGAGGAAGGCTGTGCATGTTGTCTACCTTGACTTTAGTAAAGTCTTTGACACCATGTCTCACAGCATTCTCCTGGAGAAACTGCTCGTGGCTTGGACAGGTGTACTCTTCACTGGGTAAAATCTGGCTGGATGGCCAGGTCCAAAGAGTGGTGGTGAATGGAGTTAAATCCAGCTAGCAGCGGTCACAAGTGGCATTTCCCAAGGCTCAGTATTGGGGCCAGTTCTGTTTAATATCTTTATCAATGATCTGGACAAGTGGATCGAGTGCACCCTCAGTAAGTTTGCAGATGACACCAAGTTGGGCAGGCAGGTTGATCTGCTTGAGGAAAGGAAAGCTCTTCAGAGGGATCTGGACAGGTCCTATACTTGTATTTGTATGAAGTTCAACAACGCTCAGTGCCAGGTCCTATACTTGGGTCACAACAACCCCATGAAACACTACAGGCTTAGGGAAGAGTGCCTGGAAAGCTGCCTGACTGAAAAAGACAGGGGTCTTTGGGGGTTTTGGTTGACAGTCCAGCTGAATATGAGCCAGCAGTGTACCCAGGCGGCCAAGAAGATCAGAAATAGTCTGGCCAGCAGGACTAGGGAAGTGATTGTCCCCCTGTACTCAGCACTGGTGAGGCCACACCTCAAATACTGTGTTCAGCTTTGGGCCCCTCACTACAAGAAAGACATTGAGAGGCTGGAGTGTGTCCAGAGAAGAGCAACAAAGCTGGTGAAGGGTCTAGAGCACAAGTCGTATGAGGAGTGGCTGAGGGAACTGGGGTTGTTTAGCCTGGAGAAAAGGAGGCTGAAGGGAGACCTTATCACTCTCTACAACTACCTGAAAGGAGGTTGTAGACAGGTGGGTGTCAGTCTCTTCTCCCAAGTAAGAAGTGATAGAACAAGAGGAAATGTCCTCCAGTTGTGCCAGGGGGGGTTTAGATTGGATATTAGAAAATATTTCTTCACTGAAAGGGTTATCAAGCATTGGAATAGGCTGCCCAGGGAAGTGGTGGAGCCACCATTCCTGAAGGTATTTAAAAGATGTGCAGATGTGATGCTTAGGGACATGGTTTAGTGGTGGGCTTGGCAGTGCTAATTTTACAGTTAGACTCAATGGTCTTAAAGGTCCTTTCCAACCTAAAAATGATTCTATGATTAAAAGTCACTCGTACATCAGTCATTAGTCGAGTTCAGTATGTTTTTCTTATACTAACTTAGAGTACTACAATAAGATGATGATTTTGTGCAGATTTTAAACCCTGCTAAAGACCTGAACAGGCTGAAACTCTGTTGAGTGCTTCTAGGCTTAAAAATTAAACACATGCAGTGACAAAAATCTAAGCTGTCTTCCTCCCAACACTCTTCCCAAAACCCACAGGATTTCGGATATTCCAGTTTAGTTACAGGTTTTTCACTCTGATAAATTACGGGGGAAAAAAAAAGTATTCTATACAAAGGCAACAAAATTTGGTTTCAAAACAACTTTACTAGCATATTATCCACAATAGCATTACACATCACACTGGCTAATAGCTCAATTCGGTGCCCAAGATTCTTTTGGTTTTTAATTAAAAAAAACTAAAAAACAAAACCCTAAACGCAAAAAAAAAAAAAACAACCACAAAATCACCACACACACACCTTGCCGACTTCAGCTGAATTTAGTTCACACATCAGATCTGTAACTGTGGCAAAGCCACATTTACACATATTGTTAGAATAAAACCAAGCTCAGACCTTGGAGTATCAGTTACAGAACGCATACCGGACCACAGGCAAGTATAATGCTTATCCAGCATTAAAGTATGTCTTTTTTCTGTTTTTGTTTTTAATTGCAGGTCCTAAGTAACTAAGATGTGTATTGGTGGGATTGGAAGAACCATTGTGTCACCCTAGTTCAGTTTCTGTGCAACAGGAAGGTGGTAACTCTACACAGAACATCTGCAATAATAAAACTTCTTCAATTTCAGTTTACAAGGCAGACAAACAGCAATGCTTTTTAAATATTGTTTTCTGCATATGGCTCATTAAGAACTGCTTTTCCCCATGACTTTGAAGTTCATATTAAGTTGCATATTAATGCATAGTTTTATTTACTAAAAAATAAGCTAAAACCCCAACAATCACCACTACCCCCAAAAAAATCCATCCAAACTGATGATTTGTTACACCAACTTCTCTGTACTATTTCCACTGTTCCCCACTGACGTACCAAGTATTCCTAGTATAAGACTGACATTTTTTGTTAAAAACACTGAAATAGACCATCTTATACCATATTTCAAATTACTCCATTCAATGAAATCTGTGCTTCTATAAACAGCACAGGAATGTGAATTCCACAACAGAAGATGTTGATCACATATCTACAAGAGTTCAAACACAAGTTGTTTGGGTTGAGTTTCTTTAACCAAATATCTCAAAGTGAAATTTTGTCGACTTAAGCTAAATTTTTTTAAGGATTGCTGTCAATCAGCTCTCTGAATTTTAGATTAAGAATAGCTAGTTTTGTTGAGCATGGCCATAGCTGTTAGGATGTAGGTAGAGATTAAATGAAAAATTGAATGTGTGCTGGGTTTGTGTGGCAGGGTTTTTGGTAGCAGGGGAGGGAGCTACAGGGGTGGCCTCTGTGAGATGCTTCTTGAAGCTCCCCTGGCTCGAAACTGGACCCACCTCTGGCAAAGGCTGAGACAATTAGCAGTGGTGGTTGTGCCTCTGTGATAACATATTTAAGAAGGGGAACCTGGGAAGACACCTACTTGATCACAGAGGTCAATGGAAGAGAGGAGGAGGGAGGGGGGAGGTGCGCTAGAGCAGAGACCCACCCTGTATTCCATGGTGAGATGGCAGGGCTGCCCCCTGACACCCATGGAGGTCACTGGTGCAGCAGAGAGCCACCTGCAGCTGCAGAGGATCCCACACCAGAGCAGGTGACTGCACCCAAAGAAGGCTGGGACTCTGTGGGGAAGAAGCCCCTGCTGTTGTAGTTCGGTGCTAGGAGGACTGCAACATGCGGGGGTGCCCATGCCAGAGCAGCACAGGAATGGCTGCAGCCGGTAGGGAGGACTCGCACCAGAGAAAGTTTGTGGATAATTGTGTCTTATGAGAGGGGAACCACGCCCGAGCAGAGAAGAATGCGAGGAGTCCTCCCCCTGAGGGAGGACTGACTGTAACCCCATTCCCTGTCCCCTGCACTGCTGGAGGAGGAGGAGATAGAACTGAACCCAGGAAGAAGGGGGGATGGGAGAAGGTGTTTTTAAGATGTGGTAATGCTTCTCACTGTCCCACTCTGTCTGCTAAGTGTTGTTTTTGTTAGTGTTTGAATTAAAGTGATATTCTATTTTTACTTCCTCAAAGGAGCCTGCCTTTTGCCTGTGACCATAATGGGTGAGAAACCCCTCCCTGCCCTTATCTTGATTCCTGAGCCTTTTGATTCATTTTTCTTCTTCCCAGCACTGGGGGGGGAAGAGGTGAGTGAATGGCTGCATGGTGCTCAGTTGCCCTCTGGGCTCAAACCATGACACCAAAAGGCCCTCTTTTCTGGAGGTTCATAATATAATCTGGATTCAAGGAAAACAAGAATAAATGTTACGCAAAAATTACTGGCTTACTTTTGGAATGACTGTGTTTAATACTCACAATGAACTTGTTTGCAGCCAGCAACAGAAGAATACTGCTTAGAAACTTGAGTCAAGAATTAAAAAGTAACATTTCAATAAAGCTTTTAAAAAATATTTACATTGTCTTTCTTGTAAATGTAGTTTTATCATTCAACTTAGCCATTACAGGATTGATGAAAATATTATTTGAGTTAGTCACAGAGTAAAAGAGAGTAAAACCAGGCTTCAGTTAAATCTAAAATATATTTATTGCAGACAATATGAATGGATCAAATCCTATCTGAAGCTGCCCAGGATAGAATGTAGAATCCACCTATTTGTCCACAGGAAGTGGTAACAATATGATTTTGCATTGCAGAGAATAGTATTGACAGCAATTCTGAAAAATAAGCAAACTGAAAAGAAAACCAAACAAACCCCCACAACCACTAAGCCCCTCTCCTCTAAACCCCTAAACCAACTCAGTACATATCAAAGAGTAAACCAAAACTGTCTTACAGGCTCCAAAACTGCATTTGGTCTTCTAGGAAAATATTACCATAAATGTGGACTGATACATACATAAATAATTTTTTTTAAAAATTGATTGCATCATTTATTGCAGTTCTAATAAGTCACCAACACTGTACAAATTATTTTAAAAGCTCTAGGAACATAAAATATTTGGTTTATTATCATCCTGAATTTTAGATTAACAATACTAAAGTCCATCAGCAATACTTTACAGAGTAGTGGCTTGTTTTGACTAAAAAGTAAAACTGGGTTCTTATATCAGGTGGAATGACTCCACATGCGTCTCTCTTTAGTGGCATCACTGATTTAAGGCTTAATTTACTCTCATGCAGCAACTACCTCTACTTTCTCCTCTAAGCAGTCACACCATGAACTGTATCAGAGAACAGATCCAGTAGAAAAAAAAAAAAAATCATCATAGAAGAAAATTCGTGTACGGCTCATAACATAACTACAGAAGTAACTATGCCAGCAGAGCAACAGCTGTGAAACTGAGAGTGGCCACCTCAAAGTCTACAAATAAAGCTTGCTTTCACTCTTCAAACCCAACATTTCCTAAGAACCTGTTTAACCTCATTATGCTCTGCTGCCTTCCCATGAGTTTCCTTATTCCCATCCCATGTGCCATGACAATTTCTCCAACAACTGACGACTTGCAGGAAAAAAATTAAGAGTAACTGCAGCAGTAAGAACCCAAAATAGACCAAGTACCACTGCTGATGAAACAACCATATCTAAGTGTAGCTACCTTGCATTATAGGCCCACTACTGGAATTGGCTGTGAAGTTAGTGTTGTAAGACTTATTTCAAAATCAAACCACATTAAAAGACACACTTCCCCAATGAAGTATGTTTTTCTTTGTTCTGTCTAGTTGTCTCTTCTCTGTTCTATCTATCTTCTTCAGAAACCCATAATTACAGAACACCACGAGTACAAATATGGAGGATGATTTTATAGACAAGCAGCAATTTCTTCTATTTTGAACAGGATTCCCTGCTATTATGACTTAACACACAGTATATAGATCATTTAAGAAGCCATGTCATGTGCTAGCTGAAATGTGATTACTGTATTACACATCCAGTGACCTGTCAGAGCTTCATGCAAGTTAAAAGGAATTGCATAAATATGATCACAACAGTAAGCAATAATCAAGAAAACTGGTAAACATCAACCAGGCATTCCAGGAAGGCAAATTCCTGTATGAATTACTGAACACATACAAGACGGTAGAGTCCAGCATAGTCATTTGGACAACTTATTCAATGTAAGATGGAACTTTAAGATGACATCACACATGACTATCTTATGTATATGAAATAGACTGAGCAAGTGTGGTGGGTTGACCCTGGCTGGATGCCAGGTGCCCACCAGTGCCACTCTCACTCCCCTCCTCAGCTGGACAGGGGAGAGAAAATATAACGAAAGGCTCATGGGTTAAGAACAGGGAGAGATCACTCATCAGTTACAATCACGGGCAAAACAGACTTGACTTAGGGAAATTAGTTTAATTTATTATCAATCAAACAGAGTAGGATAATGAGAAATAAAATAAAATCTTAAAAAAACCTTCCCCCTACCCACCTGTGCTGGGTTTGTGTGGGCTACAGCGGTGGCACCTGTGAGAGGCTTCTGGAAAGCTCCCCTGGCTCTAAGTCAGACCCACCTCTGGCCAAGGCCGAGACAATTAGCAATGGTGGCTGCACCTCTGCGATAATGTATTTAAGAAGGGGAACCTGAGAGGGGGAAGGGGGGGGCTTTGAGGAGGCGTTATGAGAAGGACACCTCTGAACATCGAGGTCAGTGGAAGAAAGGAGGAAGGGGGGGGACATGTGCCGGACCAGGGAGCCCCCCTGTATCCTGTGGTCAGACAGCAGGGCCACCCCTCTGCCACCCATGGAGGTCACCAGAGGAGCAGAGATTCGCCAGTAGCCTGTGGAGGACCCCTGGGACTCTGTGGGAAGAATCAGCCCCCATTGTTGTAGTTCGGCACTGGGAGGACTGCAACATATGGAGGTGACCCACGCCGGAGCATCTCAAGAAGAATGCATCCCATGGGGAGGACTCACAACAGAGAAAGTTTGTGGAGGACTATCTCCGGTGAGAGGGACATGACGTGGAGCAGGGGGAAGAATGCAGAAGAGTGCTTCCCTCCCCTTTGTAGGAGATGCAGTGGACTGACCACACCCCCCATCCCCTGCCCCTGTGCTGCTGCGGGAGGAGGTAGATACTGGGAACAAAACTGAACCCTGGAAGAAGGGAGGGGTGGGGAGAGGTGTTTTAAGATATGGTAAGGCTTCTCACTGTCCCATTCTGTCTGTTAAGTGTTGGTTTTGTTAGTGTTTGAAGTGATGGTCTTGTTTTCTTCTCCTAATGAGCCTGTCTTTTGCCTGTGACCATTAATGGGTGTGAGACCCCTCCCTCTCCTTATCTCCATTCCTGAGCCTTTAGATTCATTGTTCTCCTCCCCAGCGCTGGGGAGGAAGGGGCAAGTGAACAGCTGTGTGGTGCTCAGTTTCCCTCTGGACACCATCCCTTCTTCCCAGGCTCAACTTCACTCCCTATTTCTCTACCTCCTCCCCCTCACAGGGGGATGGGGAATGAGGGTTGTGGTCAGCTCATCACACATTGCCTCCACTGCTCCTTCCTCCTCAGAGGGAGGACTTCTCTCACTCTTCTCCTGTTCCAGTGTGGGGTCCTTCCCACAGGAGACAGTCCTCCACAAACTTCTCCAATGTGAGTCCTTCCCACAGGGCTGCAGTTCTTCACAAACTGCTCCACCATGGTTCTCTTTCACGAGGTCACAAGTCCTACCACAGCAAACCTGATTCAGCATAAGCTCCTCTCTCCACAGGTCCTACCAGGAGCCTGCTCCAGCACAGGCTTCCCATGGGGTCACAGCCTCCTTCAGGCATCCACCCACTCTGGCGTGGGGTCGTCCACAGGCTGCAGGTGGAGATCTGCTCCACCATGGACTTCCATGGGTGCAGGGCACAGCTGCCTCACCATGGGCTGCACCACGGGCTGCAGGGCAATCTCTGCTCTGGCACCTGGAGCACCTCCTCCCCCTCCTCCTTCACTGACCTTGGTGGTTGCAGAGTTGTTTCTCTCATACCTTCTCACTCCTCTCTACAGCTGCAATTGCTGTTGTGCGGTTTTTCTCCCCCCTGTTAAATGTTAACTCAGAAGTGCTACCACTGTTGCTAATGGGCTTGGCCTTGGCCAGTGGTGGGTCTGTCTTAGAGCCAACACCAGCCAGCTCTATCAGACATGGGGGGAAGCTTCTAGCATCTTCTCAAAGAAGCCACTCCACAGCATCCCCTGCTACAAAAACTTTGTCATGCAAACCAATACAGCAAGCTCCTTAATTGTGCTTTTTTTTTTTAATCTTAAGAAATTCCTACCTAAAGCATGACATTTCATTTTTCTGCTAGTAGAGAAACTACATTAGGTGTGAGCTGTCCACCAGGAGCTACACCAGATGTTCTGCTCTGATGCAGAGATTCATTTTCTGAAGGAGCACATTAACAGGAGGAAGGGAGGTTGTGGGATCTCCATCTCTGGAGGTTTTCCAGACATGGCTAAAAAGTCACTTCCGACCTGATTTAGCTTTAGCGACATTCATGCTTTCAGCAGAAGGATGACCAACCTTCACTAAATACTAGGTTGGCTAGATAATAAACACTAACAGCTGTGTTTATGAACTTTAGAAAAAAAAAACAAACCAAAACAAAACAACCCATGTCTAGATCACCTGGTAAATTCATGGCTCTTTGAATCTTCCTGTCAACTTAAGTTCCTAACAACCCTGAAGCTCCTATGCAGAATTAATCAACCTTCACTGTTGGGAGAAGAAAGCTTCCATCTGAACCACTCAAAATAAATCATTTTTTTTAAGTTTAAAAGCTTTTTCAGACTTAGACAATTGTCCCTTATTAACCAATTATTTACTGATTGCCACATTTGAAACAACATATTCAGTATCACAAAATAAGTTACAGCTGGTTGACACTTAGACTCACAAATTTGGAAGAGCCAAGTACTTTGCTTTTGGTTACTGAACTATTGTGATATGTAGACATACTGCAGAACACAGAAGAACATGGTGTAAGCATCCAGTACTGAGCTACTAGGAAGTAAGGCATGATATTGTCAGAAGCTATTTGTAACTAAGCTTAAAAGTAGAATATGAAATGACAGTTTCAAAACAAGGTTGAGATCAACATTTTTTCAGCACTGCTGGAATTGAGTATATGAAGAAACACAACCTGTCCTCCAAATACCCTGTCATTGATTACTCCTCTAATGACATATCCATTCAATTAAAAACCTACATACATGTGTAGTATCAACCACAAGATACTTTCTTCTAGAAATTAATCTCACTTGGATTTTTTTTTTTAAATGACACACAGAACCTCATTTTACCACAACAGCATACTTCTGTTTTGTTGGAGGAGTTCCCAGACATAAGCTGGAAGCAAGTGCAGATGACCTTTCC
The DNA here is from genome assembly GCF_047716275.1 of Strix uralensis. NCBI lineage: Eukaryota > Metazoa > Chordata > Aves > Strigiformes > Strigidae > Strix > Strix uralensis. The sequence continues at coordinate 123,524,049 of NC_133973.1, forward strand.
CTTTCAAGGTGAATACACCAACAGAAGTATTTGAAGCCCAAAGTTCATACAGAAGATTCAGCTTCTGGAGACAGCAATCACAGCAGGCATTAAGTTCCAGAAACCAATGACTAGAAGATCGGATTAGAAACAGTAAATACTGGTTTTTAAAAATAAAATTAAAAAAAAAGAAAGAAAACTAAAAGCAGCTACAGGATAAAGGTCCTGATATGACATGAACAAAGAGTTACCAGTAAAAAAAAAAACACAACAAAAAAACCCCCTAAAACGAACAAAAAATCCCCCCCAAAAAACCCAGGAGGGTGGAATCAGCAGCTTTTGCCCCAGAGGTAGGCCTAGTTAACTTCCACAGGGGTCATACACTAGGATCTATGCAAGAAAAAGAGCAGCATCATCACAAAGTTTCCCAGTGACACAAATTCACTCTCGGTCAACTGCTAACTGCAAAGAACTGGGAAAAACAAAAGTATATAGAGTGAAAGGACAAGCATTTTTTTTTATTTTATTTTTTTAGATGAAAGGTTTGGAATGGTGGATGTTGTAAAACATTCTTACATTTTATCTGAAAAATAACAAAAATTGGAAAAGGCTTACAGAAGGGCTGCAGTATCACTGAAAAAAAAAAACTTCTATCCAAGGAAGACCCAGCAGGTTAGGACTCTTCAAGTTTCAGAAGAGATAATCACAGGGGAAAAGATATCAATCTTGAGCAGAACAAATATGCATCAACTGTTCATCATCACTTCCAAAATAAGAACTGGGCACAACTGAATGAAGTTGATGGGAGCCAAGCTTAAAACACAACGAAGGTGACTCTTCATGCAGTGGATAGACAACCAATGAGATGCCTTGCCAAAGCATGCAGCAGATGCTAAAAGTTTCTATGGCCTCAAGCGGAGACAGCACAAAACTTGGAGGACAGCTGGAAGCTGGGACAGTTCTCGGAGTGTATTACACATGCTTGTCCTGTTCTTGGTCTTCCCAAGAAATCTGCTCATGACCACTACTGGCAACAACATAGTGATCTGGACAGGCACTTGGTTTGAACCAATAGAGACAGTTTAAAGATATGCTGCTAATAAGCTCTCTTAGAAGAGCAAAGCTGACAGGGCCCAGCAGTTGCTAGGTTTTAAAACTGAACATCTTATCAGGAACAACAGATGAAGACTTAGAGAGAACAGTATAGCTACTTCTACTGCCTTCCTACTGCCAGTATTCTTATTTTTTATCTCCACTTCAACCACACATCATCTTCTGAATTTCTTCCTTCACCTAATCATTTTAAGTATAGCTTTGATGTATTACACAAAAAGATACCCATATGAAAGAATACAACATTATCATTTGATTCTGCAGTTCAGCCTTGCTATGTTCGCCAAAAGCGAAATATTGGCTCCGTAGGAGCCACTAAAGGGGTAACAGCTGGGAAATTCTCGGCCAATCTAAAATGCTGGGCAGGAGCATGAGTTAAACAGCCTAATAGCTTTGACAAATAAATGTTTTTTCTTTAGCAGAAATAGTGCCTCCGACGATATACTAACCTAAAAGAAAAGCTACTAGCCCTAATGACGTGCAAACGAAAGGATTGTTTTATGACGCACAATGTGACAGCACCATTTGCTCCTGCACTGCAGTCTGTATATTTTCATTTAATAAAAGTTTTTATTTCTGGACTCATCAGTTTGATAAAGTAATTGCTTACAAAAATTTGCATCTTATTTATTTTTCTGCAGCTTGCAAAACAGACAAAAGATTTTTAGCTGAAAGTCAAGAACCGAACAGCATCCTATACAATAAAAGAATATGTGCATCTACTTTTACAGAAGGTGTATCTCGCAGTTTGACTAAATGAAGATAAAGTATATGCATACCTACCTACATATGGTAGGTGGGGCTGAAATATTCTAATCAGCAGCATGTGTGTAACTGAACAGTTAGTATTCTAAGCTCTCGTAACTTCGTAACACAACTGCAGGTAAGGGTAATAACAATCAAATATATTTATCTGTATAAATTGGATAGAAGCTAGTTATTTCAGGTAGTTATAAAGTAAAACATTGTGCATTAGCAAAATTGTAAGTCTGTTTATATCTTTCATATGAAGAATTTCACAAAGTTATAGGCAAATTATGTGCAGATCCTGGCAAAGAAAGAAGCATCAGCACCAGAATCTCCTGTATTTCAAATAAATTCCATACAAACGCACTTGTTGTGCATGCACAAAACAAGAGCTCAACAGCTTCTTGTAAGGATAAAAGACTTCTTCCCATAAATTTATTTACATAAAATTTATCCATTACAAAATCCAGGAATTTTCACTTTACTGCAATTCCCTCAACTATTCGGTAAATTAGCTGTTACCTTGGCTTAGAAAGGACTTAAAATCTTCCCTCTTTGGTTTCACAGAGCAAGCATTTGAGGCCATTTTAAAAGGGCAAAACTTGGCACAGACCAGGGTCTACACTCCTACTCCAACAGGATTGCAGAGTGGAGGAATCAATTAAAGTTCACACGCAATCTCTGAGTTGCTCACCATCACAGCATAAACAGGATTCAAATTGTAGCCCTGAGCAAAAGCCACACAAATAGTTGCACTAGAAGAAAAAAAGTCCCCCTTCTGCTTCCCCTCTCCCTATTCCAATGCAACCTTAAAACCAGAAGTTGGAAAATGGTTACCACAACTATGAAACTGAATTAAGATTCATTTTTCCTGGAGACATTATCACACACAACTGATGTTTAATTCATTAAGAAAACAATGAACTATCCAAGTTCCTCAACAAATCTCTATAATACAAAGCTGATCATGTCAAGACCCATCTAACAGCATAACAAAAATTGGGCACAAATTTGAATTGCAAACTACTTTTTAAAAGAATGTAATTAAGACTTCCTTTGACCTTGTTAATAGGGATGCTCAAATGTTAATTCTTAACTACCTGTTTATGCTAAGGTCTGTTTCACATTTTCTCCTCCTTATGCCTAGCCAGTGACTAAATTATCAGGATATTGTGAAATATCCAATAGATTTTTTCCAGTTATTAGTCATTATGATTTAAAAAAAATAAAAACAACAAAACCCACAAGCATACAGATTATAACAGTTCTCCTAATACTACAAATCTGAAAGTTCCTGTCCTCTGTTACCTAGTAATTATTTGGTCCCAATATCTTAGGTCTGCTTTAGAATAGTTTCAGAATAAGTTTCCCCTAAAAAGTGAAACCCTGCAAGACGACTTATGAAAGGGAACATTTACTTCAATTCAAATATTAAACTCACTGGCTAGTAGAGTATAACTGATATACACAGATGGAAATTAAGCATACATGTGTTTAGGGACAGAAGGTAGGAAAATGAAACACAGCTCTACACTGATGATAACATACATATAATTGTGTCAACAGAAGCATAACAAAAAGCTCTCAAAAATCTATCCATACACAAACTAGAACACAGGCAGTTTTAGCTTAGTCAGGCTCATGTGTAAAGCCCTGTAACCATGGAATGCGCTATTAACTGTTTTCACTGAAGACTGGAAGTATTTAAAACTGGTTATTGTTAGATGAGTATAATTCATTCTGACCCAAAGACAAGCACAAAAGTCAATGGACACCTAAGCTTCAATTAAAGCACGGTACTATTTTTTCTACAAATATGTTTTTCATATATTTATAAAAATGGCCTATAAAGTTGGGCAAAGAACATCCTTCCAAGTCCTTTCACCTTTTCTTTGTAAACAGCCTTTTATACATCAGATTACACCTTCTTAAGTATATCTCATTTCACGTCCCTAACTCATGCAAAGCTCTGACAAAATTCTGACAATGACAACGGTTTTGTAAATAAAAAAATAAAAACCACCACTGAATTATGTGTGCATTGGATATTTAGGTCTACCAACTATATTAACTACACCATCAGCATAGTTAGTAAATATGGAAAGAAATTTATCTTTTACTCTATTTCTCACCGTTCTGTATAAACATTGGAATGAAAGTAATTGCAGAGGACTTGCCAAGCAAGCTTTTCAAATAGGAACAACAAATTAAAAAAAAAAAAATTTGAAAAGTGAGATCCTATGAGAAAATATCTGAGTTGCGTTTCTTTCCTTTACCCAAAGAATTTCATTTTGCCTATACAATCTATGCATGTTTGCTTTCAGATAATGTTTTATTATGTCATAAATGTCTAATTTTACAACATATCTGGAAAAGGCAAAAGGTTTACTTAGCATTTCAGTTACAACAGGTAATCAGAAAGGGAAAGGCATCCTTAAAGCAGTTAACACTATTTAAGTAAACTTCTGTAGTGCAGACAGGCTTCCAACAAAGCTTTCCATAAACCAGAACCCACTGGAGATAAACTAGCAATAGTAAATGACATTTACTTGACTTCCCTATAAAACAGTTCGGCAGAAAAAAAAACTGGCTTCACAACCTCAATAGAATAATCAGTAACTAAACTTAACCACTAACACTGATCTAAGTTACCAAACAGCGTGTCAGAAACTCAACAAAAGGGATCTGGTCTTTCACTATGACACAGCAAAGTCTCATTAGTGAAATTAAAGCAAAGTCCAAGACTGTTTTCAAGACAGCTTTGTTGCCTTAGCAACTGGCATGACTGACAGGCAGTATACTGGTAAAAGTCTTACTTTACAAGGCAGCTTTATATTATTAGCTTGACTTAACCAGTAATTTAGAAAACCTAGCTATACTTGCCTGAAACACAGCCTGAAGTAACTTAGTTAAAAAAAAAGCCAAATAAACCACCAGCAGAGTGAATCCCAGAAAACAGACTCCAAGAAGCACTTCAGGAGGCCATGAAGCAGAGACACCACTTAGTCACACCTTTCAAAAAAACTTCCCCAAATGAAACTCCAGTTTTATTTACCAAAAGAACAGCTATTAGGTACCATTTTCATAATAAAGAAGACAAATTTCCCCCATGCTCTCGACTCCTATTTAAATGCTTAACAAAAATTATAGTTTATCCGGTAAATTTCTCAGGGCAGCACTACATCAAAATGAGGTAGCAAGCTGTTTGTGACAGTATGTCCTGCCACTACATGGCATCTGTTAACATTCCAATACACAGCCTCCTCCCAAAAGTTTTGTTTCACATTATGCTAACCCCCAGGCTGTCAAATTTCCCCTAGAGACAATTCTGTCTTTCTTTTGGGTCAACTACATGGTATCCTGACCATGTCTTAGGGGCACCTGCCAAAGGATGCTATTCACAGAAATCTCCTGTAAATTTCCTGCATTCAGCCAAGTCAAATTTTCTTTGGAATTTACAAGACAAACTGAGTCATTTAAATATTAAGGTTTACCTAATCATGCACAGCTTGTTGGGGGGAAAAAAAAGAAAAAAAAAAAAAAAAACAAACACCCACACCTTAAAAGAGGGAACAATGTTTACACAAGAAGTGAAAGACAGCGAGTTCCACCATTAATGAGTTTTACTGCGTATGTATGTTTGGACTTTACAAACAATAAATGCAAATACGTTGGAATTCATAAAAATACAAGGCACAAAATTCATAGGAGAACTGAGTAGCTATCAGTTTCAAAAGATTAAACTAAATCTAATTACATCATCTGAATTTGTTCCCAGCGATGAAGACAAACACATGCAGTAGTCTGGCCACATATAAAAAGAAGAGAAACATCTTTAGTTTTGGCTGACAGCTCTCTCTAGCTGTTTACCTCAATTTTGGGTTTTTCCTCTGGTTGGTTATGGAGGGAGGTGTCTAGTCTTAATCAAGAGCCCAAAAGAAACTGCTTGTAGTTCATATCAGACTAGTTTTAACATTAACCTTGTATCTCAACCCTGAGTAACACATCTTGCTCTCCTAGGCGTCATCCAGTAACTGCTTATGTCTGATACGTGAAAACGTTTCTTTGGGAGTAAACCAGGAACTCTGCTTTAATTTTACATGTAACCCAATTTAGGTCCTGTAGTTAAATATTTAGCATTCCCAGTGCTAATAAGTTACCTTCTCTGAAAGTCTACTGTAAAAATGGATAAACTGAGTGAAAATTCCGCTTTGCTTGCTCTGTGTCAGCTTTTAAAAAACTGCAGCTGTTGCGCCACAATTACAGATGGAAACTGTGCAAACTATAAATGAAGAGTTTATATTTGGAATTTTAAAGCTACTGATTTTTTCATTTCTAAAAGAGAAACGAGAGTAAGACATTGATCTTGTAAAAGCAGGTATGATTTTACCCACATAGGCCACTGATGAGTTCAATTGCGTTTACCCATCCAAAGTATTTTTTGCAAAAACTGGTGGGTAGTGCCCGTCTTACTTTCATGGGAACTTTCAAATTAACATCCTCTTATTATTTTACTGCTTTCTATCGAGTAGGAATTTCCATGATGTGACTGATGGGTTACAGATTACCCTATGCTACAAACCAGATGACTACTAAAAAAACCACAACTATAATTCTTTGCCATCTTCAACATACAGAAGAAAGGCAAAAGGATGAGAGTCTAGAGGACATTCATCTTGATTTATATCTAATTCTTGTTTGTCTTTAGAAGAGGTCAAGACCCGAGAAAACAGGAATGGTTCCATAGCACTCTAATTGCTCCCACAGAGCCTGATGCTACTACTTCAAACCAAATATAACCTGACAAAATCTTTAAGAAGCAGAATTGCAGAAGCATCTTTTTTAACATGAAATTCCAATTAAACCTGTATCAGAAGCCTCCTCTTATTACTGATCAGAGCGACTCTAAGATTTCTCATCATGAAAGACTAGTTAATAAAGATCTTGGTCACAATTACAGCTTTCAACATAGCACAGTTTTTAGACCACGGTAAGATAAAACCGATCTCAAACTTGATTCAGAAGATAGAAAAGCATTGCTATAAAACAGTATTAGGCATTAAAGCATACAAACCAAAACTATACCAGTATTCTCATCAGCTAAACCAGGAGTAGTTTTGACCAATTCCATAAGTGAAGTTGAAAGGTTTAGTTTTATATGTTTGCTACTTGAAACAACCATATTTTTCCTCCTTAGTGAACACTGCGCTAATACCTTATTCTTCCGAGCATGCCATTGCTTTCTCTCTCCATTGAGTGTATATTCAGATCCTATTTAGATTTGTAAGAATTATATTCACATTTTCTACAGCTGGCACATGCTCCTCTACAGTATTAGAAGCTCTCAGTAGAGGATTAATCCAGTGCTTTTTAGAGTTTATGGAAAGATTTCAATGGGCACCAAATCAGACATTATAAAGCACAAAGATTATTTTTATGAGAGATATATTGAAAGGCAAAAACCTGTGGGAGTAAGAAAGGTACAGATTGACAGCCAATTAAAGAAAACAAAAAAAGTCCTCAGAGATAATTTAATTATTAATTTACAACTAACTGCCACAGATCCTGTATTTTTCCCCAGTTCTACTTTCTTCTGGAGATAATAAATGCCAATATGCTTATAAATAAAAGGAAAATACATTAGTGAAAACCACAGGGTATGATGTTTTTGGTTTACCTGAAATCACATCTATTAAACTGTTTTTCCAATAGTCTTATAAAATCACCTTGTATGGCAGAGTATTGAATGTATGGATATCACTGTTTGCAATTTTTCTTAAGTGAAACAAAACTAAACACAAGAAAAGCACTGTGTGCCATTGCTTTCACTGATGCCCACCCACTAAGCTGGCTGAAAGTTCTCTGAATTCAGAGGGCTGAAGATGTACTTTCACCCTCCTCCCAGTTCAGTCTCAGTGCTAACACAAATAAGGCAGGTTTGCCCTTATTCTTCCTTTACCTTCTTAAAGAAACGGAAATAAAACATACCACAGTATGTTTTACTTTAAAAGTGTTTTAACTAATAGTTTTTTCCTCCAGCTATGTTCTGAAACCAACAGTGCCCATTTTCCCCCGCACAAATCTCATGGCTTTTTTTTGTACAGCACCGATCTTATAAATATTTTCATAGACACTCAGAAATAATCAATATAAAAATGAAATTAACTTGACATATTACAAATAAAATTTAGCAAACAAAAATCTTCAACTGCTTCTTAGTATAAAAAGCATGAAAAGTGGACAAACCCATCAGAAGCAGCGGTTGCAGTTTTGGTTTCCAACAATACAGCCCCTTTTAATGACAAACTAGCCTGAACTGTAGAACCATAAACACAAGAACTCATATTAGCTGATGATTCTGAATATGCATTTCCCCAGTAAATTAAGGTATTCAATAAAATATGCAACTGTGGCAGCAGTTTTTCCAATGAACATCTGCCCTGGAAGACTAAGATTACTTTGTAGGGTGGGAGAGAGAGGAGTAGATGATGTTAGTATAGTGGGTGGTTCTAGTCAGGGGCAAAAATGGGATGCGAGAGAAATTTAACAGCGTTACCGGATATTTTTCATGTGTGACATGAGAAAAAAAAAAGCGCAGCAACAAACTTCCCTGTTATCTTAAAACGATTTGGTTTCATAACATCCAAAGCCATACCTCTGTATAGAGCACATAAGAAATGTGTAACAGCAATCTACTTCCAAGGTTTCTGCCAAATGGGTAAAGACCTCAAACACACCCACAGATACTAATGAAAACCACCTTGGCCTCCTTCAGGAAGTCATTCAACACTTCACAGAAAAAAATAGGAAGTTGTTGATAAACTGCTTGCAAGAACTACTTCCTGTAGGAAAAATAATTACAAGATTGGTTTGCTGGACAATCAGTTAACTTTTCCTCACACTACAAAATGAGAAGAGGTATTACACAAGCTTTGTAAGAATTAAAAGCATAACACTAAGTTAAAATTATACAAGAGTAATTCTAAAATTGAATAAAACTTATTTTTTTCTGCAAGTTGTTATCTACTACTCCCGTGGCATATTATCTTTTGCCTAGAGAGCAATCCCCTATCTTTCTCCATAGTTCACTGAAATGTCAACCAGCAGCTGGCTAACAGGAAGTGGTTAAAAAGCAATGCAGTTGACATCACCACACAAACCAAGTAAGTCTTTTTTACTGCATGTTTAAGAATGGGCTAAAGCATACCGCACAGCAATGCTGAGATGACTCAGATGTGACCACTTACTAACCAGGCAGGTCTTAACTTAGGAGCTCTATTTAAGTTGCAGTTTCAGTAAAAAATAGTATTAGTTTTACCATCTGTATAGCAAGCATGTCTTAATGCACTGACCAAAATCACCTGCATTTTCACTAATGGAAAATTATACTCAGGAGTCTTACTCATAACAGTGAGGTGAACACGAGTAAGCAGAATTCTGGCAAATTGTGTGTTGGGCATTCATACATAAAGGGCTCTCTTTACCTAGATGACAGACTGATTGACAAGAGTAGTTCTGGTTCAGACCCTACACTGCCACTCTCATTCTCTTTTAATATGTATGGATACATGTGGTGTGTATATAAAATATCTGGCCAAATAACTCTATGCATGTATCTATACATACAGACAAGTATTTTCTCTCCCATACACACTATTCCCATTTCTCTACACAAACTACTATGCTTGCAGTGCTTGACCCATTGATTAGTGGAAGTGACTATACGCCAGACTGTACCAAGTACAGTACTACATTTTATATTATTCTGTTTGCACTGTAGTATATTATGATAACTATAACCATAAGGCTTACTGACATCTGGAAAAAATCTAATTCTGTTACCTATTCTGAAAAGATCTTTCTAGAGCCTGATTACCAGACTTTTCATGGAGTGGCTACAGAGCAGAGCAAATGGAAACAAAAAGCAATGCAGCCAATCCAACAAAAAAGCTGAATACTTGAAAGAGACACCAAAAATCTGCATATGGTAGAAGGAATCACATTAAATGTATTTAGCATCAGGAACCTTAGTACTCACGCTTCGAGCAAATATTTAAGGTATAACTAGATATGATGTGAGTTTTAATGGGCTTGCAGTAGGAGACAGAACTTATCACTCAACCCTGAAAAAAGCTTCTGAAATAAAAACTTACTACTCAAAAATAATTCTTACATTTCTTCAGGTTCCCTGAACATACAAAGCAAACATTTTGCTAGTACTTGAAATGGTTTTTTTACAAATCTTCATGAACTCCAATGAAGTTGGTGGATCTCACCTGTAGAGAGCATTAACCAACATTTTAGGAACAACAAACGTTCTCCAAGTGTGAACAGAGCCTTCAGAACTGTCCTCATTAGACTCTCCCATACCACAGCATCACCCAAGGAAAGCCAAAAGAAAACAGCCCATTAAGCTGTTTAAAATCTCCCAAGGTCAGCATGTGACCCAGCAGGGAGAGGTTCAAAAAGTACAGCCTTTATTTTTCTTCCTAACAACCTGGTTTGTTTCCACTCCTTTCCCCTTCAAGACACATCCTTCACAGCTAGCAGCTCTTTCAATCATTTACTTTGGATGTCTGCTCGAGAACAAACGATCTTGCTCATGCAGATGAGTTTGCCAGACTTGTGTGTACTTTCCAGTCTCAGGCTCTTTATTGTTCTTGCTGAAACCTGACCCTTTGAAATGGATACCAGGACACCAAGAAAGGACAAAAAAAACTTGCAGAAAAAAAGGAAAAGATTTTTTCTGGTAATAATGAAACTGAAGCTTTCCAAGAACAAACCTTTCACTCTGATTTCACCTGAATGAACATGATTTTTAAAAAATCGGTAAGACCATGAAGACATTTTGCATCTCTTAAACTGTTTGATTTCTGTAAAATTGACAGCATTATCAAACAAACACTTGTGACAGTAAAACTTAAAAATCAAATATCTATTTTTCATGCTTCATAAGCTGCTCTTTAAGAGTTCTCACTAGCACAAAGTTTGCTTTTCATTTTAAAACTGTCTGCGCCTTCCTCAGGGTCCAATGAACTACAATTCTCAAATGGCATAAACTTACACAGTTCAAAAAAAATTCTATTTGTGCCCACTGAAGAGCTCACATTCTAGAATACGCTGATTTGTTAAACTTCACCAAAGAAAATATCACACCTTTAAGATCTATATATGCTCATTTTCGTATTCCTAATACAGAATGATTGTTTTCAAAAAGTAACCTTCAGTCTCAAATGATGTCAGACAACTGCCATAACCTCTTTTCGGTTAAAAAAAGACTGATGCTAATTTCTGTATGGAAACATCATTGCTATAGGAACAAGCAACGGTTTTAAGAAGTACTGCAAGTTCCATTTTCGTTGCAGACAATGTAAATTTGTTTTTGAAGCTACAAACTCAACTACTTCAACCAAATGCATATATTAATGACAATGTTTTAGCAAGAAAGGTAGGGATAAAGATGTTTTTCTTGGCTGAAACAAGTTTTACATAAATAGCACACTATGCTGCCCTCCCCTCTCCCAGCCCTGAAAATGACATATAATGGGTTATTTAGAGACTTGCAGTTAAATAAAATGTTCAAAATATAGTCAAAATATTTGAGGGCCAATTATGCATCTTGGTGGGCATACTTTCAGGAAGAAGGACAAGCTCCTGCTGTTTTAGAAAACTACACAGCATAAAAGAAAATGCTCCCTGATGAATTAGGTGTCAGATGGCTGGCATGTGTAACCCCTCTTTCAGTTATAGAAAAAGGTGATAATAATTTCACTGTGTGAAAAAGCTACAGCTGTAGGAACAAGAAACAATGTTAGAAGTTCTGCAATTTCCCTTTCACTGCAGGGAATGTAGATGACCCTAAAACTGCAAACACACACATGTATTAATTTCCTTATGATTAGAAAGTAGGCAAAAATGTTTTGATTGTGTACTTACACAATTGTCCTTGTTCAAAAATTAAGAAGTCCTGATACATTCTCACCACAATAATTTCTAAAATTACTCTGAATTTTTACATCTGTGTCATAAAAATGAGGTAAAATGTATGTTGACCTGCACAAGAACTCTGGCCAGATTCAGCAAATCCGAAAGTCACGTTGTTTAAAAATCACTATGCGCATTTCACTCATTTTTAGTATACAATATAATGGATAACATTCTTCAGCCAAGATTAAGATAGGATAAATATTCACAGAGTACCATACAGTTTTGAGAACCAGCAGAGAGTTAATATTGGAGAAATACTGAAGTGGTAGGATCTCCTACTTAAAATCAGGAGCATGTTTTTAAAAGTATGTTAAACACAATGAAATTTACTAAAATTCAGAGACTGTACTAAAAAAACCCAAAACAAACCCACAACAAAAAATGCCAGAGATAAAGCTAACTGAAAACAAGTTTTACTTACTTAAGAAAGTATCTCTGTCCAGATGGTGTCTTAGCCATCTCCCAACCTGGTGGCAAAGGTACATCATCAGGGATCTCAAATGAGGACTGGCGGAGATGTTGGGAAGATGGAGCTCCGGGTCCAGTCACTACTCCAGAGGGTGTAAGAGTCCCTGGAGAAACAGCTCCCAGCTGCAGTGATGCTGGAGAGGAATGAGCTCGGACATGCTGTGGGGTCAGGGCTCCTGCTGTCCCTGCATCAGTGCTGGCCTGCCAGGAGTGAAATTATTCCCATTAAGATTCTTAGATTTCAGCTGTCAGAAGACATTTCACTTTAAATGAACCTTTCAGAAGAAATTCTTAAGTTAGTCATTCTAAAGTTCTGCTTATTTTCCAGTTGTTGCTGTTCAAGAGAGCCTCCAAGTAGGTTGGTTAATTAGCATCACAAAAGCCCTTATGTAAGTCAAGAAATATTAAGTGTAAGTATGTGCTAAGTGCCTTTAGTTTTATTTTGAAAACTAAAGTTCTTACTCCTTGGTTCAGGGTTAAGAAAAAAACATGGCCACAGTCAGCAGTCGTCATACAGCATATGGCCTGGTTCATTACTGGACTGCACCCACCCATTACCAGAGCACCCACTTTATGTGGAGGAGTTAATTTCCCACTCTCCTTTTGAAACTGGGGTGTGGGGGTGCAAATACACCCACACATACACCCTCTGCAGGGGTTTAAAAAGATTACACAAGGAGAAAAGCAACAGAAATGCCTACTGACAGCAGTGAGTTCCAACGGAGGAAGACTCCTGAACTCAACCATAAAAAAAAAAACCAAACCTATACAACAATACTGAACACCAAATTTCCTAAACGACATGCAAACCGCACTTTTAGGGGTACTGGGAGCTTTTGAAGAGTCTGTCCACGCTTTAGCCAAAGCAAAGCTTCAGCAAACTGTTTAACCAGTCAATCAGAAATGACTCACAAGACCATTCACCAGAGTTACCAGTCATAAGTACATAGAACTTCCGTGCCAGTAGTAAATACGTGTCCACTGTGAAACAGAAAAAGCAGCTCTGAAAACTGGAATAAAGTAATATTGACTTTTAAAAATATATTTACCAATTAATTGATTTTGTAGATACACCAGAAGACACGGACACCTATAATAAGACGCATGTATCAGCCCCTACCACACCTCTCTACACAAGGTATTGCACCTTCTATGAGGCCCCAATTTATGCACTCTTACGGAGAACTGACAATTCTGTTTCACTACATCTGTATGCAAGCACACGTGAAGCTTCATATATTAACCTGGTAACGAATTAGCTTACATTTAAACAAAATACACCAAGTTGCAAATCAACTGAATTTGAGGCATTTTAGTTCTTGAGAAAGCGGGAGAATTACAGAAATTTAAAGACCTTTTCTGTTAAACACTATTTTCGTGGCACAATGAGATGAAAAGGAAAATGAAAACAGTCTTTTTTAAAAAGACAGTCCACGGTGAACCAGATACTTCTCTGGCTTTAGCTGGATTTCAAGTTTATGTTTTAGGAACCACCGACTGGTACAAGGAACAGTGATCCAACTAAATATGCATTACAGATGAAGAGTAATATACACAAGCAAGATAACGCTAAGCTTGAAAGTACAAGTTGTATGAACGTCACACACGTTAAGTGCCTTTCAAACGCGACAGCTATTTAACTACAGTTACTGTGTTTAACAAGACACAGCACCGACTGTTAGCTGAATGTATACCAGTTCACATTTGTGCACCATGGAACTGCGATAAGATTTGCACAACTTAGAAAAAAACTACACGTAATAACCTTATTCCTCGCTGGATTTCAGTATGCTATCGACGAAGGTCCGCAACTCAGAAGCAAGCAAAACTACAGAAGCAACTGAGCCCCACCCCTTTCTATTTTCTTTTCGGTCCTGCAATATGAAGGCCAGACTGATTTTTCGAGTATTTGGAAAATGAATTAACTCCTGGGCCGAGAGAGTACGTGCCAAGGTTCAGCCTGGAGTGAATTTCTGAAGCCAAGTTATAAATCCTTCAAAACAGAAGTTTAATAATGGAAATGTTGACAGACCCTTAACAACAAGAGTACCAGGCACCAGTACACAGAGCAAGTTTCACTCCTACTGGCTACACAGTGACAATAGCCAATAATAAAACCTATTTTATAGCTTAGCAACAAAGTTCACTACTTAATAAAACACTCGAGTAGGCACAGTCTCCTTCCAAAAAGTTGGTAACAGCAGCCTAAACATTAACTTTCAGTCGTATTCACACCAACACCTAGGTCGTGGCACAAAAGTCACTCTGCTTAAGACCGAACGCTCCCGGCGGCCGCGGGCCGGCCCTGCCCGCAGCCCCCCGGGGCCGGCCCTGCCCGCAGCCCCCCGGGGCCGCCGAGGCCTCGGCCACCCCCAGCCCGGCCATGCCGAGTTCCAACCGCTGCTGCCCGGGCTGCGGGAGGTTCGCTCGGCGGACCCTCCGCGCCGTCGGCCCTGAAGCGCGGCTCGGAAATTAAACTTCTTTAGTGTGTGCGTGAGGGGGTTAATCCTACTCAAGCCAGCGCAGTGATGAAATGGTGGAAGAGCCACATCCATATTGTTTGACGGGGCGGGGGTGGGGGAAGTTGGGCACAACCTCGTTACCCCCCTCAACAGACGGGCAGCCCCACGACGCAGGAGGATTAAACTTCAAAGCGAAATCCTCCCCGTCTTCCAAGAAAAGCGTTTTCACGTAAGTTTTAGGGGCTTCTCCGCACCGCCGCCGCCTCCCCTGTGAGGCCGAGAAAGCGGCCGCGGGTCTCGGCAAGGAGCGGATGTGGAGCCCGAGGCCCCACCGGAGACCGGGCCGGGGCCAGCGGCCGCCCGCCCGCCCCCCCGCCGCGGCGCCGGCTCCCCTCAGCGCCCTGAGGCGCGGGGCCGCACGGCGCCCCCGGGGAAGAACAAATAAAGGTGGGGGGGGCGGACTCCCCCGCAAGGCGAGGGAGGAAGAAAGGCTGCAGCTCGCCGGCAGCCCCGGCCCGGCGCCCCCCGCCCCGCTCAGCCCCGCGGAGGGCGGATTCCCGCCCCGGCCCCCTCCCCCACACGCCTCCCCCGGGAGGAGCCCGGCGGCGGCGGGGAAGGAGAGTGAGCGCAGGGCCGGGCCGGGCCGCCCCCCCCCCCCGCCCGCCCGCGGCGCGGCCGCCCCCTCCCCCTCACCTGGCGGGAGTGGGCCTTGGGCTCGGGCGGCTTGAAGAAGGAGTCGGGCAGCTTCCGCAGCCGCATGGGCAGCGTGTGCGGCACGTTGGCGCCCTTGGGGTTCATCACGGCGTTGAACAGCGCCTCCAAGTCGGTCTCCGAGTCGCCCCGCACATGGACGATCTGGTGCCCCGCCGGCGGGGGCCCCGCGCCCGGGGGCTGCGCCGAGCCGGCCGGGGCCCCCGACACCGCGCCCGGGGGCTGCGGCGGCGGCTGCTGCGAGGCCGGGGGCTGCGCTGCCTGCGGCGGCTGCTGCGGTTGAGGCTGCCCAGGATCCATGGCTCCGTCGGGACCCCCCGGCGCTTCCCTGGCGGGGCTCGGCGGCTCAGAGCCCGGATTCCCAGCCCCGCATGCCCCGCTCCCCGGGCCGCGGTTCGTCCCGCTGTCGCCGGTTGCTTCTCGCCCTTCGGCGGGGAAACCGACCCGGCCGCAGCAACTGGCAAAACAACTCTGACCGTGCGGCGCTTCCCCGAGCCCGGCCCAGCCCGGCCGGCGCCTCTGTCCCGGCGGCGGAAACTAACTCACACAACACACCAAACAAAAGTTCGGAGTTACGCCCGCCCGAATCACTCTCCGCCGCCGGCTCCGCCCCCCCTGAGCCCGCCCGCACCGTATCCGACCGAGGCAGCCTGTGCTGCTCGGCCCTCCTGCGCGCGCCCGCCCGCACCGCCTCCCGCTCGGGGGGCGCAGCCGCGGGGGGCTCTGCCCGGGCCCCCCCGGACCCCCCCGGACCCCCCCGCGCGCCGCCCGCAGACCGCCCTACGCCCGGGCTCGCCCGGCACCCCACCGCCCCTCCCTGCGCGCCCGCCCGCACCTCTCCCGGCTGCCGCCCGCCCGCCCTCGGCTGCCACGGAGCGGTGCCGCCAAACAGAACTTTTTTTTTTTTTTTTTTTTTTTCCCCTCCCGAACTTCCATCCCAACTTCCAGGCGGCCGCTCCGCGCGGGGGGGGTGGGGAGGGGCGGCCGCGCTCCCCTCCCCCGCCCCCCGCGCCTGCCGGGTTGCCGCTGCCGGGCGGGAGGAGCGCCCCCACACGCGTCCCGCCCGCGGGCTGGGCGGGGGCCGGAGCTTGGTCCGGGACACCCCCCGCCCCGCTCCGGCCAGCGCCCCCCCCCCCCCCCCCCCCTCCCCCCCCGCCGCCGCGGGGCTGAGGCGGCGGGGCCCGGCCCTGCGCGGGGTGAGGAGGCGGCCGGGCCCGGCCTGTCGGCCCTCGGCCCCCGCCTCACCTGGCGGCGGCGCGGCGGCCGCGCCCCGGGCGGCACCGGCCTCCCGGGACTGTGAGCGCGCGGGACGAAGCGGGGCTGGGGGCGAGGGGCCCGGCAGGGAGGTCGGCGCGGGCCGGGCCGGGCCGCCTGACGCACTTTCTCCCGATTCCACAGAGATTTCACTGACTCTGTAGCCTCCCCCTGCTTTTATGCGTCGTGGATCTGAAAAGCTGTTTCATACGGAGACAAGAACACCTTGAGAAATACCTTTTATTAGATAAAACGGGTGAATGAAGGGGGACAAAACTGCCAAGAAAACAGCTTCAAGAAGTGTGCCTTTTAAATACAGAAAAACTTTTGTCACCACCCACATAGCAACATCTCCGTGAAGTTGTAGCCATTCAGAGCGGATAACCAAGGAGCACATCCTTCCTCCCAAGAAAAGGAGGCAATTTCTACCTGAATTCCTGCAGAGAGAAGGCCAGCTCCCTTGTAAAGCTGGAGAACAGCCACGTTTATAACTAGTTAGTAAATAAGCTTCCACCAAAACAGTGATACAGCGCATGCACATGTCGCTTGCAGGGATCCACGACCAAGTAGGCAAAAGTCTGTTGGTGGCTTTTGCTTGAAGGGTAGCATAGGCCATTATCATCCTGAGAGAAAGTAAAAAAACCACCACAGTATTAGCAACAACATAGATACCCATGAGAGAATTCATAAAATCTGAATGAAATGTATCATTTTGTTCCAATGGTAACAGTTTATTTCATGGCAAAATAGAATAAATACATCATAATTTATTTAAGCAGCGTTATGTCTCCATGAGGATCCTGACACTACGAAATGCACGCCACTTCTGTCTGCATAGTTCCAATAATCTTGAAGTAAATGTAATATTAATATAAAATGTAAAATTAAACATGTAAGCATGTCTTTACACAATTAGAGCATAAAATACAGATGATTAAATACACAATGGTCCAATCACGTTTCCTTTGAACCAGAAAAAAAGTTTGGGGTCTATATATTAATACATAAAGCTGTTCTATCAATAATTCTTTCTCACTTAACATTTGCTAATGCATCTGTTCAGTTTCAAATATTTGCATTTAAGGAAAACTCTCATTACAGCTCTTATTAACAACTTTGAACAGTTCTTGAAAATATTTTGTGTGTCAATCCTCAGAAAGAGTTTGAAGAGAATCTAGGCACCTAGCTTCAAAATCCTCATTCCGAAAAAACACGTTCAGCTGACAAGCAACACAAGAACTGGGCTCTTCAATTTAATATCCTGCGTCTGCACATGTCAATAAAAACTTCAGCACTGACAGGGCAGCACAGCTTGACACACGCTTCAAATCCAGTAGGGATCCAGAAACTAGATAGTGGGATCTTTGGAGGGTTGGTTGTTGTTTTTTTTTTTTCATTCAGTCTGGTAATTGAACATCTAAAAGACAAGCAAATACGTAGCTGGCACCTCCTTTCTTTTAAAACACGTAACAGTTTCTTCCTGCTCCCCAACAGCTTTATACAACAGTTGAAGAGATGTAGGTTCTGTTCCACGTTTTTTGCCTAAGACAAATTGCTATACTGCATATATTGTCCATTTTCTCCAGAAAAAATTTAAACTCCTGGACTACAGACTATTCCAGATTAGAGGCACATCTCTCACATTCTTTTGTTGGAGCTGTCTTCCTTTGCATAAAATAATCCATCTTTTTTGGACCAAGGAAACATGAACACTGTAACCTCTCTCGGTGGTTAAGGCAGTCACCTTAGACAGAAAAGATCTGTGTTCCAATTTCTGCTCCAAGGACCTTTTGTGAATTTCATCCAGTAGCTGTTACTGGCACCCCATTTTTTCTCCTGTTATTTCAGAAAGGATGAACCCCCTACTACATGTTCTTGTGTCTTCCTTTGGGGGATTATTCAAGAGCATAAATCTTGAATTAAGATAAGCACCACCACAAAAGCATTGTTTAAGACAGGTAGAAATTTGATAATGTTTATTCACAGCATTTTCCAATGGTAGTCAAATGCCTCAAGCTAAAAATAGCATTCTATTTTTAAGCAACACAGCATCAAGCTCTGTAGCTCCAATTTTAAGATGCCTAGCTCTCTTCAAGTGTTTTTCAGGGATACATATGTATCAAACACTGGATTCTCAGTTGCAGTAAGGAGAGCAAGCTTTAAGACTTTACAGTACTTGGCATCACAATGCCTTTGGAGTTTGATCCAAAAATAACCTAAGCTCATGCACGAAACTGAAAAAAAGCAAGAGAAGACCGACATCAAAATGTGATTGCTAGTTAAACTTTTTTCCCATTGCTACTGAAGATCCCACTCCTGCAGTCCTTGTGGAATTGACCTATGTCAGTTGAGGTTTTGGCTGTTTAAAGGCACTGTTAGCACACGAGAAATTTGTTCAACAACTCAAGAACAAAACCGAGTTAAGTTCTGGTGATGTGGCATTTCAAGAAACTCCAGAATATACCAAACCTGGTATCAGGAAAATAAGAAATATAATCTAATTAAATGAAAAGGGTTCTTCAATTTATTTGAATTAGTAAAGAAGGTCATAAACCCCTTAAAATACTTGAGCATAAAGGCTCTGGAATTTACACAGACCTACTCTGGGTTTTAGAGCAATAGGGTGCATGTACACAAATTAAGAATCATACCAATTCCATCTGCAGTGTGGACTTTGGTTCAGACATGCAGGGGGTGTAATGATTGATTTACTGATGTTAGAGTAGGATCACTTTTTTTTTTCTTTGTAGGAACACAGATAATCAGCTGATTATTTAAGAGTACATATGCATAACATAATGCATAGCATAATACAGAAATAAAAATACTGCTGAACATCTCTCAGAACTGGATCATTTAATAAACTTTTTCTTTTTTTAAATACTTTTTGAATAAACTATGCATTACACTGATTTCTAACACTGCCATAGTTTGAGTTCAGATAAAGAAAGTTCTAACATATCGGGTAGCATCCAAATACTTCAGCTGTAACAATGTTTCATTATATGCAAGTCCCAAAGCTCTCAAGGGTATTTGGAGTTCAACAGAGGACTTGGTCACAAGATTTAAAATTATTTCTCTTGTGATGCCCAGGTCTGTCGAGTCTTGATGTTGAAGCGATCTACAGACATTTATAACTCCCCCTTAATACCCTGAAATAATTACATCTCTAATACTGTGGATTTTTGGATATTGTTTCCAAAACAAGGGCTTCTTAGCCACAGCTTAAAAAGCAAATAAAAAGGAAGGGATGGTGTCAGGATGGGGTTACGTAAACTTCTTAATTCCTGATTCCATTTGTACTTGTGCATATATATGGCTATATTTATTTGTCCATTTAGTAGTCCAGCATGCAAAAATGTGTGTTCTTCTAGCTTCTCAGCTGCTCTTCCAGTCACTTTTACCAGAACAGCTTTCTTTGTTTGTTTGGTTTTGGTTTTTTTTTTATATCAGGCTAAGAGGTTATGTCCGTTTCTTTCAGATAGAAACCAAGAAAACATGGCTTAAAAATTGTCAGCTCAACGTTAAGGTCATAATGACACACTCTACAGTTATTCACCAAATGAACTCAGAAACTAAATCTACTGCAGAAATGTAGTTATCTCCTCGAGACACTTTATATCATTGCACAAGACATTTGTGCTCCAGTAGGTGCCCTTCCTGTCATTGCCAAGTAGACTTTAAAGAGCTTTGATCCTCAGAGCCACTAAACAATCTAGATATACCTGTTTAAGCCTTTCTCTATTCTGAGAGAAAATTCTTCAGCATGTTCTTTAATGGAAACCAGAATTTCAGAATTCTTCTTCACCTCACAAATTTTCAGAATGTGCAGTAAAGCCCAATTTTCCCCCAAGCCTACAGGGAGGATTGCCTGCTCTGTATTTACACTGGATTTTCTTTTGTCCATCCACTTTTTTGTTTTCAAATAGTTGACAAAGTTTGTCTTTTTTTCTTTTCTTTTTTTTTTTTTTAATACTGATGATATTTAATGTATGGCAAAGACAGTTAGGGGAGCTCTTAACTATCATGCACCTACCTACACATAGAAATCTGCACAGTTCACATCAATACATTTGTTTCAGAGATGGGAAGGAAACAGTAATAACAGAAGAACATCAAGTTATCAGGGTTTTGCTTTTTTATTTTATTTTTATTACAGCCTGCAACATAGTAGAAAGGTAAAATTTGATATACCCATAAAGTTCTTATTTTCAAAACCCTTTCAAAAGCCTTTCATGAATCACACACAGTACTTAAAAGATGATGACCCACAGATGAACAACTGGGCTATTGGCAACTTACAGGGAAGTCTGTGCAGTCCGAAATGACATCAGCTAGTTCTTTTGAAAGTGGGTATGTTATCTGACATTTAAGTATTACATATTCTGGTTACTCAAGAAGAATTTGGAGTAGTTCATCCTATTATAACAATTAAATGACAGATACGCTGAATCTAGTAAACACGAAGCAAGTTCTCAAACTTATCTTGATGGTAAATGTATGATTTTGCAAGAGAAACAGACAGGAATGAGACTTGACAAGGGAGGGGAGAAGAGTTTAGCAGTCATCTCACCACCCCAACCTTTTTGTATACTGAACTTCCTTGCAGTCTTTACAGAAACAGATGCAATACAAGCTACTCAGAAAATTCTAGCAACATTTCCAGAAACAGAACTATACAAAGTCAAGAGTGGATTCTTAATCCTTACTGCTATGTTAAGTAGATCTGAAACAAGAATTTCTCAAACCTAAAGAAATGTTTTTTTCATAAACTAGTTTCTGGATGACTATTATGACTTCAAGTGTAATCCAGTAAACCTATTTTTAGTGAGCTACCAAATAACACTTTAGTTGGTGGTTATTGATGAAGAATTAATAAAGAGGATGAGATCAGGGAAAGAGTTCATGAATAAAAAGTGACAACTATGGAAAAATAACCCTTTAAAATGGAATATTATGCTTTCTTTGTGTAAACGGCAATTCATTATTTTCATGTTACGCATGTTACTTCCAGTAAAATCCTGTACCAAAAAATTATTAATACTTACATACGCAGACACTCTGAAGACGGTAGAAATAATTTGTATTTCTTTAGTTTCAGGATTCTTTTGAACACTGAAATACAGGGGAATAATACATACTTAATATGTACAGTAAGCATGGATTATTTGAATCCTTCATTTATTAAATACATTTTTAACATATGCACTGTGTTCTCATTCAAATTTGATCAACTTCAAATTAATAGTTAAAATTCAACTCATGTCACATTGACCATAAAAAGGTGCATTGACCATTGTTAAATAATGTGAATATTATGAATGTATCTCGTCATCTGAGTTGGTTTCACTGTTTTCAGCTACTAAATCACAGCAATATTATCCAGGCCTAGATGACTCCAATATAAAGTTTGCATTTTGATAGCTATGAAAAGTTATTAAGCTAAACATTTTGTAAAAATCTTTTCACATATTCTTTGAGAAAAAAAACCTGCAAAGTGAACTTCGTCTTTAATACAGACTACAAGAAGTAGTAGCAGTATGGGTGAAGAAATGCAGACTTTAGCTCATTTTTAATTAATATATAATTATAGTTTAGGTTCATTTTTCCTCCTTTGTGACGTTGTATATATAAACAGCTATGCAATTTAGGATAGTATTAGTTTTGAATTTTTATATTTCTAGACTGTGTTTGTCGTGAAGACTGCCATTTCTTCCATCACAACTACTAATGACACTACGATATTATTGCAAAGCAGCCAGCCATCTCAACATATTTTAAATTTAAGTATTTTTAAATGTGTCATTTTTCCTCAGGTCTGCTTTAAGTGATGCTTACATTTCTTCATAAATTAGATCATGTAACTTCTATTAATTTATCTGATTTCACAGATTCCTATTTACATTAAGTCGCTGTGGAGCAGTTGGCACTTATAAATTCCATACTTACACAGTTCTGGGAAATGCATAGCTCAAAACCTGCCTTGTCACAAACAAGTTCAGTTCCTGGGAAAGATCCCAATATAGCCAAGTTGCTAGAGGATGTGTGTTAAACACAGCCCAGTTGTACACTGCACCAGCTCCAAGCCGCCTGTGACAGCAGTCCCCTATTACCACTGCTTTCGCAAAGCTTCTTTTTATAAGAACAAAAAAACCCCAAGTCAACCAACATCTTTGTTGATTCAATCTCTCCAACCAATAAAAGAAATTGACTCTTCAATTAACTGATTTCATCTGTAGAGTAATGACACAGTCATGTATGAATTAAGCCTATACTGTGAAGTTGATTTTTCCTGTGGTGAGTCACTAACAAGGCTTTCTCAGAATTTTTTGTTGCAGCTGACATGTTGATATACTCAACAGTGGATTAAGAAGGCATTGCTGAAACTGGTACTGGCCCCAGTTGTCTGCCTTACTACCCCGCTAGAGATTACTGCCTTCCCAGCAGGGACAGCTCAACTGGTTCATGACTCAGCTTCTGACCACTGCAGTTTACAGGCCAGCATATTAAGATAAACTAACATGGATGTCCGTTTATGCTAATGTACTGGGCTGTAAACTGCAGCAGTTCAGAAACTGTTTAAGCATTTCTGCTGAAAGAGTGACAACTTTCATAACGAGGTTAGTGGGGTTAGCACTTTCTACCATATATCACCACCCCCAAAGGCTACAGCTGTATTTAAATTACTCTGGCTTCATATTCTTGTGTCTGAAAACAATGCTTTCCATTTCTGGTTTCTTCATTTTTATGTTATATATATCTAAGATAACAAAGTAAGGGGTGACAGAGAGTAAGTCTTCCTATTTATTGCACTGCCTTGAGAAATTTTCCCTTGTGGTTAGCTTCCTGTAAGTCATTTTTCAGACTGAGTGTTTATTTCTAGTACTTTGGTTAATTTTTAAGGCAAAATACTATATCTGCCAAAATCAGATGAGATTCTTCCCTTGCTGACTTGAAAGAAACCAGGAGGTTGACTTTGACAAGCTTGTTTGCTCTATTTCTTTTTTTTCCCCCTAAAAGATTTTAGAAAAAAACTATGTTGTCTTCTTGAAAAGGACAGTATTTCCTTTAAAATAGTCTTAATATTCTCCTTTGTTCTTTACAATTGTTAACTTCTAAACTACTAATTGAATATGGTAATTCCTTCATAATTTTAATGTGCATCTATTCTCTTTTTATGAAGGGCAAACTTCCTTATCATCTCTCAATTCACTTTCGGTTCTATTTATATCCTAACCTTACGGGCAATATTTTATTAGGCTTTTCAAACATTAAAAGAACAACTCAATGCTTTCACATAAATTAATTTATTATGGGGGAAAGGGCATGGAGATGGCACAGAAGGAAGAAGAGAACAATGACTACAAGATACTACAGCAGCTGTCACCATGGAGGGGATACTGTCAGAAAAATCGGGGGTTAGGTACAGAAGACAAGATTTATCAACACAGATTCATATATTATATTTTAATTAACAAGTTTTTGTCATGTAAATGTATTCTTTAACTAAACCAAAAATATTACAACAAGGATTTTGAAATTATTTAAGTTACACAGGATACGACACAATGCTAAAATTTTGGATGGATTCCACTGGTCACAGACCAATTACTGCTGGATTAGTAACAGGCAAGAAGTTGTGTATTAATTCATTAGGAAGTAATTATTACTCTTTTCGTAAAGGAGAAAATGTCTGCCATTTAGTAGTTGTATTTAGAAGTCCCTAGCTGTACTTGTAAAACATCTAGAGTGGTTAATTCCAAAATATTACTGCGTTCTCTCATAATAAAGCAATATACATGGAAATGCTTTAATAAAATGAAATCTCAAACCTTTTGACGCTATTTTGAACACTAGTGCCTTGGAGTTAGAACTCGGGAAAAGCCAGAAGAAAGGCTGTAAGAAGGACAAGTGGGGAAAAGCTTGTAATAGGTCTGCCACTTCCGATATACTAAAGACACTTTTGTGGAACTCGTCATGCCAGGGCTCTTTTCTGTAAGAAAAACTTACAGGACCGAACAGTGGTGGTTTATACCTCTATAAGCATATCATGATTAGAATAAGTTCATCTGTGAGGGCTAATTTTTCAATGCACATCAGCTAGCAGCTAATAATTACTATACTATCCACTTGTTTTTCGTGAGCCTTCTGAGCCCTCAAGACATAAAAATTAAAGCTTAAGAAGAGTACACTTTAATACCACAAAAAGTTTTTAATATCACTTTACAAAGAGTAGAAAGTATCCAATGCAACTGCAATCCAAGGTGAAATGAAACCAGATGCAGAATAGCAGTCTAGGAAAGAAGAATTTAAAGAATAGTTGGTATTCAACAGGAATTTGAAGGTGAACTGTTTGGTAAACAGAACTTGAGAGACCGCTACTCTCATTAACAATTGTTTACTGAAAATAAAAGTAATTTTCATTGCTTTATGTTCTGGTGTAGTTTGTGCAAAAATGAAGTAAGTAGTGCACAGCATGGACTAGAAATCATAAATTAATACTGTGGCATGAGTGTCCCTCTTCAGAGCTACATTGCTTATCCTTTCACTGGCTTTTTCTCTCTTAAGATGGTGGTAACAAACAGCAACATCATTTTGGATAAACTGGGGGCAGGGGAAAATGAGATGAAGCCGGAGACAACCATGATTGTAAAGGGGGAGGGAAAGTCTGAAATGTCAAGATCAAAAGCTTTTCTCATGGGATTGACAGAGAATTTAATATCAAAGGAGAAAGAGAAAAGATTTAGTTAAATTGTGAGTTTCTTTTTCAACTCGTAGTGAGTGTTATCACCAGTTCCACTGGCAGTGAGAAACCAGTAGACATTTATAGGTGCAGAAATGGAGAGACATATGGTAGATAAATATTGAAGATCAGTCATGTCCCATGAACTGAGTAGATGTACTTCAAGACTTTGGAGGCTAGAAAGCAAGCTGCCAACGGGGAAAAAAAACCCAAAACAAACACCCAAAAACAAAAAACCAGAGGAATGGATCTTGATAAGTTTTCTCCTGGTATTATATAGACAGTAGCACACAGAAGAAAAATCACAGAAATATATAAAGGGTCAATAAAGAACAGGTTGAGGGTAAAGAAAAAGCAAACCTTGAAAGCAGGATAAAATTATGGGAAGATTTTGGAAGGTGCTTTTTTTTTTTTTTAAGTAACAAGAACTACTTGGCATCCTTGTCAAATTTTATAGCAGGAAAAGGAAAAAGAAGGGGAAAAGGTTTAAGGTGATAGGAAGATAAAGAAAAGGAGTGGCTTAGAACAAAACTTGAACATGTTTAGGAGAAAACAACAGCAAAGGGAAGCAATAAAGTGAAGGAACTGATTGGATTTGTGCTTTGTCCTAGGTCAATTCAACAACACAAGAGCAGAAACAGCTGTAGTCAATGCAGAGTCAGATAAGGCCAAGGATTAGAGTAACAAACAGCTTGTTTCAAGTGCAGAGTGAATGACTTAAAAGAAAAAGGAAGGTAGAACTCAAGCACTGATGGATCAGTTTATGTCATATTCTGTATTTCTGAAGAAGCCACTTGATTTCCATCTACATGTTGGTACGAAATATCAAAACTAATCACACTAATAAGAAAGCTCTGGTAACTAATCACAGTATTCAAATTAATACACCCAGCAATCTAAGTTCATTATTGCTAAAAAATCTTCTTGGAATATGAACAAAGCTCAATTTCTCTGTTTCAGTGGTTTCTCTAGAAGTATTGACTGTTCTACTGCTACTTTAATCATTTATTTTAGATGACCCTGTGAAACAGCACATGATTAAATCAACTTGCACCCCGAAAAGCACTGATCATTAGAAAATCTGAAAGCTGCTTAGAAGTTATTAAAGATTTGTAAGCTTCTTTGGTTAAGTATTACAAAAAATTTCCAAAACCAGCCAAATATTTTGTTTTAAATATTTTGTTTGGATACAGTAATCTATACACAAGTGCTATAGAAGTAAAGAAATATTCAGGTGATTAAGAATCACTGGGTCTAATCCTTTCACTGTACCTTTGTTCAGACATATACATTTTACTCTTAAGTTTATCCAAAGACATTTTAAGAACAGACTTAATGACAAATACATCTTACACGATTTTTTCCCAATATGCTTGTGTATAATCTTAAAAGAGGAGATGAAATAACAACTGGTCATCACACCGTTCCAAACAGAGCTGAGAAGGAAGAAAAATATCAATTCCTGCTTTAAGCAATTTGAAGCCTTTGTAGTGTACATTGTAGTGCATTACTTAGTATCCACTTTATTAGAGTTCTTGTACTATCTCATTTCAGAGGTCTGCAATTGTTTTCCATTAATATTGTTCTTTACAGTATCCCATGAATACTTATTATGAGTGCCAAAGTATAATATAATATTTTAGTAATATCATTGACAATCTTCATATTCCCATTAGTTTAGCTAGGAATGAGTCTTTGCATAACTGATAACTACATTCCATTTCCCACTAACTAGGAAATAAGAAATTTTGTCAATCGGAGAAGTCAGCATATGGATATATCAAAACAGGGCAAAAAAATTGCCTTTTTTTTTCTGAATTTGAACCTCTGATCAATCATCTCTAATCACAAAGAAAAAAATACATAAAATTTCAAACAATTCCATACACCAGACTTGGCAAAAGATGTAAGTCCACTGTGTCATGTTAACAGTTAGATTCTATCCCAGATTTATGCTGTGAGAAGTGTATTTGTGGAATTAATATTGCCAAAATCTAACTGTATTTAAGAAAAAAAAAAATGACAGCTGGAATAAAATATATACAGAACTAAAAATTTCAACTAAAGTATTTCAATTTTAAAATCCTAAGCCAAAAGCAGCTTGAAAGTAGTCCAAGACTTAATTGTTGATATTTCATCAAGGACAGTGGGAACACAATCTGGTTCCAGTGCCATGCCACGTTTTCAGTAGACGATTACAGAAACAAAAATCTTTAAAATGGGAGTGAATTATAAAACATCAATGTCCATATACGTAACATAAAAAAGTTTTTATGTGGGACAGATGCCATTACAATTGCATATATTTTGCCATTGAACTACAACCATCGTTACACGGTAATAGTTGAAGACAAATAAGCTTGCAGATTGATTAAATAGCCCCGTTTTTGAAGCAGTACTGCACAATAAATTTACACAAATCAACATAAAAGTATCTATGCACAGCACATACATTTACACAATTGTGTAAAACAGAAAACACTTACCTCACCAAGTCTTTATATAAAGCTTTTGTAGTTTCTAAGTATGGGCCAACTACATCTTCAAACTGGCAAAGAGCTCCTCCAACACAAAGATGCTTAAAAAGACAGAACAGAAATTCCTTGCGATCCAATTGACTGAATAAGTCATAATGGTCTGAACCTTCCAGAAGCAAGACCTTGTGGAACAAGAAAGTAACAAGTCAAATCGAAGAAAATTTCTTCTTTGAGATTACGTTTATAAACAATGCAACTACTTCGCTGTATGCCACACAGAGTTTATGTCCATATAAAATATATGAACTAGGGATGGAAATAAATAACTACGTCTCTGTAAATCCTTCTTCCAATGATGCAATAGTGTTCCAAATTTATAGATACAATGTAAAGCAGAATCACTGTCAGATTTGTGCCCACAAGACATAAGGGAAGATTTTTTGAGAGTCTCATTATTCACTGGTTAATTGTTCATCATGCTAATGAAGCAATCAGTAATCTGAAAATAATCTAGCCATATTTGGTATGTCAATCACTGCCAATTAGTTTGTCTTTGGTAACTTTGCCTACATTTCCTTTTTTACTCTAAGTTTACACAGTTATCTCACATTTGTAAAGGAATCCCAAGGATCTCCCAGAGGAGATCACTCAAACTCACATTATTCTTCACTATAGACTCTAGTAAGCCTTTATCTGTAGCCTGGATTAACCAGACAATGCTATCCAGCTGCCTCCATGCATCTCACCTGCCTTTTGCTGCAATATTATGCGAACACAAAGGACTTGCTAGATTAGTCCCAACACGGCACACTGTAAAGGTGGAGAGGAATTGTAACTCAATATGGCTACAAGACATTTGAGTCACATCAGCCAAACTGCAGATGCAAACCCAGGGAAACTGGTCAAACCTAGACATGAGCTTACTACTCTCTGGCCCTCTTCATAACATCATTACACAACCTGAGTAAAAGGGGTCAGGGCAGCAACTGTTGTTGATGGCCACCTAACACGTATGCCAACCCCGTTCTTCGCTGAAGCAAGAGAAGACGTGGCAGGTAGGAAAGAAACATGGAGTTTTGCAGCTGAGGGCCACCCTCTGACACCAGGAGATAAGACAGTTTGCTGCCCCCTGCAGTGTACCGTTCTAGGTGCTGATTTAATTTAATCCGAATTTTGATGTTCCTGGAAGATTTTCACTCTTAATTCTTTCTGCCATCTTAGGTTTTACAAGTAGGAATCACGTTCGTTTCAAACAAATGTGAATCCTTCAACTTGCAAATGAAAACACACACATCCCTTCCAAGGGAAGGAAAATGGAAAGAGAGTGAAGCTCCAATGATTTCTTATTTTAAATGCTGCCTCTAACTTTCCTACATCCAATATACCTAATTTTCAGAAAACAGTTCACACATACACAACTTAGAAATAAATACATAGTATTTTGAACTGCTAGGCTACAAACCACATCTGAAATTCAAACACGAGCTTGAGTTCTCCCCTTTTCCCAGAACTTTACAAGACAGACCAGTATTTCAGGCCACATCCTGTAACCAGTGTCACTGGTTCAAATACATTGTCTTCAAAGGATTTGCCAAGTGCAAATGAGTGCAACTCTATAATTAAGTACTTATGTTGATTATATATACAAGGAAGAGCAAAATCCAGTTCACCCATACTATGCTTTGCTAATGCTAAACAAACATAAGTAAAAAAAAATTGGTTCAGCTTATGAAGTCAAAAGAAACACGGTGAAGACATACATTGATTAAGAGGGTGCCACTGTTAGATTCTTTTTCAGAATAATCTGCTCTCTGACAACTCCACTGGAGCACAACAAACAGTTTTTACCTTGCGGGCCTGTTCATGAGTTATATTTAGTCCGTTTCCAGTGTTACACTGAAAAATAATTTCCCTTTTCATAGTTTCCTCTCCCTTGTTTCAGTGAAAATACGTGAAGATGACTTTCCTTAAATGCTTTCACATATTATATGGTCAGCACTCCTGGCCAGGAATGCTTCAGGATGTAGCTATTGAGTACCTTCAGTTTCATCAACTACCTGGAAGGTTGGGTGAACTCATAGCTCTGCGTATCACTGGACCTTTCCATTGGCACCAATTGTTTTCTCTCCTAGGCAAATGAGTAGCTGCATTTCCCCCACACACATACCCAAGCACTGACTATTTGAGACAAGGGTAAGTAGAAGAAGGTTTTGCCTTTTTCTCCCACCTAAAGAGGAAAGAGGACCCACCTGGAAAACAGCCATTGCTTTCACATATTCAGGTCCTGCAGTGCCTCAGTCATTTCTATCGCATGGCTATCAACGCCCATTTTTACCATGGAAAATATACTGAAAAATGGTACCTAACAGAGTATGAAAAATTATAATAAATTATTCATTGCTATACTGACCTTCCTTAATTCATCAGAGACGAGAATATCATCATAATAGTCATCATAACATTTCACAATATCTCCAGTTTCTCTAACAACTCCTCCAGAGTATAGCCGATCAAAAAATGACATGGAAATCTGCGTACAGGGCACCACTGTAGCTTCAATTCTTGTCACTTTGGAACCTGGAATATATAGGAAGGCTTCACTCCAAGTCTCTTGCAATAAATAATAGGAGAATTTCTATGCACTAATGGTTTTACAGTAATTTGTAATTTGATACAGTATGGAAATAATCAACTTCTCTAAATGGTTGTGTGTGGCATATTTTTTAAAAAAAAAATACAGATCACATAAGTATGACTCAATCCCACAGTCCTTCAAAAAACAAAGCTAAGAAACAAGTGTAAAGAAAACATTAACTTCATCTGAATGGTACCTTCCATTCAGGCTCATGTGTCTGCTCCCCCTGTTGGTATCAACCGAAACAAGTAACAGATGAAACATACGGGAACTCAACATCAACCCTTAGAAATCATATTCCACAGTTTAAGCCTTAAAGAATCTGTGGACAAATACCAAATTTTGTGTGATGAAGTACAAACCTGTACGTTCCCTTGATGGAGAGTGGTCAACAACATCACAATATTAAAAGGCTTTTGACCATACAATTAAAGATAAAATTAAG
Source organism: Strix uralensis (assembly GCF_047716275.1). Lineage (NCBI taxonomy): Eukaryota > Metazoa > Chordata > Aves > Strigiformes > Strigidae > Strix > Strix uralensis. The sequence continues at coordinate 123,555,070 of NC_133973.1, forward strand.
TGGCGTCCTGACAAACTGGCCTAAAGGATCACTAAAGACTAGCATTTAGAAAATGTCCAAATTTCACTCTAGGTGACAGTATTTCAGGAACAGAAACATGCCAAAACGAGATGTATGAACCATGATGCTTCCAAGAGCAGCTGTCATTTCATTCTGATCCTAATCTTCGCAAGAGCAGCATAACCTAAAATTTCTCTTGCCCCCACACTTCCTAAAAGTCTTTGAGATTTCTCTCATATATTATTACATGAAGATTATTTATTCATAGGTTAAGTAGCATCAGCATTTTGGTATCTAAACCCAGGCAAACTGTACCACCTATCTGATCAACACTAAGAAAAAAATTAAAGTTACAAGCTGATGGCTTGAAAATATGTCTACTTAAGCTAAAAATACTGGCATTAAATTTTATTATTATTTTATTGGGCCAATGTGATGTAAAGAAAATCAGCTATAGAGAAAAGCTCAGCATTTAATTGCTTGGCTTCACATCTATAGACATGGTTATGAGAAAGGATACCTTTTAAGAAAGAAAAAAAGTTTAGGACATTTTCCTACCTGTCCACATAGTGACTATCAAAAAATAATCAAATTATGTAACCAAAATCACAAGTCTGAAAAAACAGGACTTACAGCCTCACAACATAAGAAAAAAACCAAACTGATTTTTATTTATTTATTTATGTTCCCTCCCACCCCCTCACCTACAGACACCTCTAACTTCTAGTTCTCCAGCTTCCTTTCACAAGGATAGAATTTTTATTTTACAGAGATTTAATAAGAGCTAAATAAGCCTCTAAAATAGAAATTATTTTGTGAAGACCTATGAATCAAAAACTGAGTCAAGCCTAATAAAAATCAGATGTTAAATGACTTGAGAAAAAAGAGACATCTTATATTTTCCCAGTTATTGAGCTCAATGTATAAGAAATTGAGATATTTATAGGCCTTCAAATTGTTAGGATTTTATTGGGGGAGGGGGAGGAAAGGAGGCACACTTCTGCTCTGAAACAAGATTTTATGAAAGTTTTCATCAGGAAAAAAAATCAAGAGCTTTGTAATCTATTCAGTAGTTCAGAAAACCAAGCTATAAATGGAAAAGTTTAAATATACTGGAAGCTCCTATTCTCCATTTGAGAGGTGAGGTTTGAAATTGGAGACTCAGAATTTCCTGGAAAACAGTGACCAGTTTTAATAACACTGTAAAAGTGAGCAATAAAATAGGAAGAAGAAATGCCTTGACAGCTCTGCAAGTGGAAAACAAAGAGCCGAGAAGTACTGAAGCAGATTAAGCTTCTTAAAACAGCTAGCTCTGGAATATCTATAAAGTGCTGGCAATATACTTTTAAATGAACACGTTGCATACCTAGTATGGGGCAGATAAACCCCGGACTAGGTATATTTAGAATTCTTCCACAGTTTAAGAAAGATTTTTACCTCAGGGAAACACCTTGCAACTTACTAGTTACAAACCATTTTATATAGAAAATACACAAAGCAAGTTCGGTGCTCTGTACTAAGATGGTATTTCAAAAGTTAAAGGTGCAGGTTGATGATTTATAGGTTCAAATGACATCTAAAATCTTTGCAAATGATAACCTATAACAGTAGTCTAAAAAATTGCTGCTTTAAGATTACCTTCCAGATTTTAAACCACCATTCCAAAGACAAGCAATCATTAGAGCTTCAAGTACATATGGAAACTCAAGAATCTTAGGCAAATACTAAATTTTTATTTACACAAAAAGACAGTAACCCTATCCTTTTGAAGATAACTTTTCAAGTGTTAATTGAGCTTAAGCAGATACAGTCCTGCCTCCCCAAGACTGCTGACAGGTGCAAGGCCAGTAATGTGTCCAAGGAAAAACTACTATTTAGTTTTCACTGCAGCTATTTAAAAATGCAAGACTCAAGACATAAGTTGGTATGCATCAGATTTGTTCCTTTTGCTGCTTCTATTTTAGAAAGATGAGAGTAATAGATGAAGGGGGGGCTTAAAGCACATGACAGAACTATCAGGTACTCTGCCATGCAGTCAGGAAGAGGGGAAAAAATATTGCTAATACAGCAGGCAAAAGAGTGTGGCATAAGAATAGGTAATTAAATATCTGTCTGATCAGATGAAGCAGACTAGACAATATCCTTGTGTATTGTTTACCAAAAATGTTATATTTCAAGTAGTGTTAAAGCTGGAGTCCTTGAGACAATGTACTATTGTGGGATTCTACCAGGAATCCCTACATGTGGGGGACCTGAGAAGAGAGGTACATGTTGCATTCCTTGGGGACCCCATGTTTTATGCCACCTTTTGATCTAACAGATGGAGACTGAGGATATTACGGTCTGATAATATTAAGGTGAGGATGAAAAGCAGTCAAGAGAAGAATAAATTAGATTAGACACAGGGAAAAAAAAAAAGTAATAAAGACCTTTTAGAAACAGATTTTAGGAAAAAGGGGACCACATCATGGAAAAAGACGAAAGGATTATGAAAACAAACTCTCCTGTAAAGTAATATTATATTGGTGTTTTATATAATGCTGACATTTTTCTGTGGGTCCATAAATACTTTCTGCCCAAGCTCACGGCGGGGAGAAGGGAGGTTTTTAAGAACCTATCTAAACTTCACTTATATTATGTATCCAAAATATTTCCCTCCTGAAAAAAAAACCCTAACATTTTTGTTTGCAGGAGAATAAATACAGTATTTGAATCAACATAGATCATGTAATTTTCTTCATATTTTCTAAAAAGCAAAATAAACCCATTTCCAGTATTTTCTTTCAGGAACAGGAACTTGTTTTTAAAAGAGTTACTCCACAGTGATAAGTAAATGATATACCTGGATTAATATACTGGCATGTCTGAAGAAACAAATACTGGAAGACGAGTTTTTACCTCCTCCCACTCAAAGCTAATTCTTACTATATTTTCAAAAAATGCACATGAAGACTAAGTATAGAAAAATGTCCCAACATTCCTCACCAAAAATAGGCAAAGAATGGGAAGATGAAATTTTAAGAGCAAATGGGGTATACCAGCTGTTCAGGATTTAGAAAGGGAACCCTTCCAGTCCTCAGAACAAAATGCATTACTTCTGCGCTGAGGAAGACTGAGCAGAATCAGGAGTTAAGCTGGGATACTTGGCAAGTGACCCTCCGCTCTTAACACGAGGTATGTAACCTACTGACCTCCTCTACAGGGACTGGCAAGTCACAGGCTAGACAGATAGCCTAAAAAAATTCTTGCCTAAAGCAGGAAAAAGTTTACCCACAGTTTGAAATATATTTATTTTCTTCTTGCTTGCCAGAGTGAAAAATAGGTACCTGAAGGGGAAATTGAGATATTTTTTGCATCTTGTATATTTCAATGGTTTTAACAGCTGAGTACAGTGTTTGGAAAATGGATTTCGCTGACAAAAAGGTGGCAATGTCTAGTGTCATTGTATATAGTGGGGAAAACCTATGCCAATTCCAGAGAATTGAAATGGAAAAGTTAGAAAATTCCCAAAGCTCCATTAAATATTTACACACAGTAAAGTATTTTCAGACAAACCTGAAGAACTGAGGACTTCCCACTACCCCCTTTTAAAATATTCCTAAGGAAAATCACTTCAGCAATATCAGAGTTCACATTATACATAAAATCCCATTACATTATCACATGCAATTTCCATGAAATTTTGTGTGTCATTTACATAATCAAAAATACAATTGCAAAATGGTGCCATAAAATCATGTGCTATTTGCTTTTGGTCTTTCTCCTTTAGTGTCTCATCTCCATCTACAGACATAATCAAGGTTATAAGCTGTTAATGATATGGCAACAAACTATAAGTCAACCTTATGCCATGATTGCAACTAGAGCAACCTATCACATGGCTCTCCTTCTGTGCCTAGATCACTTTTGTTGTGCAGATAGCATATTTGCACAAGCTCGGGGCTGTGCTCTATCTAATCTTCTGTTCTCTCAACTTTAATTTGTAACAGAGCAATAATCTCAGATCTGTCCTAAGTAAGGTGGTTGCATCTGTAGAAGAGTGTCTTTCTTCAAATACTGTCTGAATAAGGTAGTACTATAATTCCACAATTAATGCAGTTGATTATGTCTGTATACATGATCAGGTCAGTTGGATGTCACAGATCATTTAAAACCACTTCTAGTAGCTTGGTTTATGGATCAATGCAAGGGTCAAGGGAAAAAAAATATAAAATGTGACAACTTAGTAACAAACTAGGTAAGAGTATTTTCTTATTATTTAGTAAGATAAGTCATTCTTTAAGATATTTCAACTAGGTGAAGATGCAATATATGAACTGTCATTATTACAAAATGGTAGAGGAAAATAGTTACAACACAGACTTTTTTATTTAAGCTTAATTTATTCTAAATTTACCCAATGTAGTCCATTGTCCTGAAGCTGAGAGCAACTTTAAACTGGAGTTCACATTCTGATCATTAAAAAATGCCTATAATATTCAAATAAGAGAACACAAGTTAATGAAATGAAACATAAAATCATAATTTATAGTGCCTTGGATACTTTCAAAGCAAATTATAAGGATCCAGTTAGTAAGTAGATTCTGTATGATCTTTCAGTTTGGGTACTAAATATCAGACCACCAAATACATGTTTTTGTAACTTTGTGTAGCCAGTGTCTTTTATATACTCAAGATATCTTCATGTACATAATGATATATGCAGTACTAAGCTTTTACAGTAAAGCACTTTTAGTCCAAGAACACATAAAAAGGTTGTATGAAATCTTTGGAGGTACAGAAAATGGAAGAAGAGATGAAACAATTCTATCTCTCCATGCAATGTTGTTGAAGTAAAAAGTGAAATGTTAAGTATGATTGTAAAATTTACATTTTGTAAATAAATTTGAAGTTGGAGAAGTGTAGAGACACACAAAAGTTATTAAACAGATACAGAAGAAATCCTAAAGTTATTGAAGGGATAGAGAAGATATTCCACAGTAAGACCTGAAGTATTCAATCTCATTGATTTATCAATTAAAATAGTAATGTTGGTAGCTGACAAGTTTAAATGATAGATAAGCCAATTAAGAAAACCCACACATGTATATGCATACATGCAGAGTGAATAATCATTGAAGAAGCTGCTAAGAAAATGATGGATTTTTCAGTCTCTGCATCACCAAATCTCTTTACCACCTCTCTGGGATACAGAGAGATCAGACTATACAATGTAATGGTCCCTTTGTTCTCAATTAATTCACAGCTACTCAGAATTCATCATTTCATAGTGATATTTTCACATTTTTAATTCCAAAGAACCAAGCATTGAGAAGGCAAATGCATATTTTGTAACCTTCAATCATTTGAAATGTTTATCAGTGGGAGATGAAATATTGGTGTGTTTCTATGTGAATTTCTTTAAAATACAAACAGGTTGAATTCCTTATCCAGGTTAACAATATAAAGTAGACATACAACAAATCAAAGAGTTGTTTTTAAAACACTGTTTAAAGTCTCCCCCAGGTGGACTTCCCAACATTAAACACGGTGGCCAAGAGAAGCATCCAGTTCAGATTTCCATTCTTGGGAATCTTGAATGACTAAATTGTTCCCTCTTAAAATAGAGTAACATTAGCACAGGCTGAAATATTTTTACTGGACAATACAGTTAACCCACAAAGTAAGACCTGAGCACCACACCTAAATCACCTACTTTCAGGGAGACAGTGAGCAGGTGAAGAGCATGCTAACACTGCTACAATGTTTGCCATTATGCAGTTTTCCAATAGCTGTATTTTAATGGAAAAAAGTCAACTTAAATATAAAGGACTTAGAACTACCATAACAAATTCATCCTTCTGATAGGGCTTAAACTGCTGGTCAAAACTGAACGCTTGAGCTGTGATCCTGCCTTGCATGGACCTGAAATGGAAAAACGAGATTACATCTTCTGCAGACATACTAGGTACTTATACACTCTGCAAATTTTCCTAGGTACACTACATAAAGTGCTATTCTGACCAATAATTACACTTTTCTTTTTTTCATTCTCACTTATAACCGCCTCCCTCCCCTCCTCGCAGGGGTGGGGGATGCACAACCGCTGCTCAAGCAGGATTAGAGCAACGCTGCGAAGCTGAACTAGATCTTGGCTAACTTTGGACTATAAGACTTGTACCCCGCAACAAGCGTTTTACGTGCCTGAAAAACATCGAGGAGAGTCTTGAGGGCGCGGTGGCGGCCTCAGCCCTCAGCCCCGCCCGCCCTTTCCCCTCCCTCGCTCCCGCCTCTCCTCGCCCCCCGCCCCCTCCTGCGAGGTGCCTCTCGCCGCGGGTTTTCCCCCTCCCACCATTTGAGGAGTCGGTCCGCGGTGTCCCTGTTCTCCAGGGAGGAGAAAGTTTTCTGGGGCAGGGAGCGGAAGGCGAACCCCGCCGCGCAGCGCCGACGCCCGGCCGACATCTTCCAGCGCCGCCGGCGGCTCGGCGGTTGCCGTGGAAACGGCGCCGCGCAGGCGGGGCTCTGCCGGCGCGCGCCAGCCGCGGGGCCCCGCCCGCTCACGAGTGTTCCGCCGCCCGGCGGGGCTGTCGCTCAGCGGGTCCCCGTGAGGGCCGCGAGGTACGGCTGTCCCCATTCTGACAGGATTTCTTTGATTTTTACGTGTAAAATCCCCTAATTAAACGTCAGACTTCTCCCCCCTCGCCTCTGCTCCTGTCTATGCACCGGGAAAACGCAGGCTTGCCAGAGGAGAGCCTAGCAGACCAGCACGCAAAGTCAGGGACTGCTGTTGCTGGCTTAATCAGCACCACCCCCAATAACTTAATGCCAAAACAAATTATGAAAAGCGCAAAGTTATGAATTATGAAGCTCTAATGAATCAGGGCTGCTTCTTGCTTCCCAGGGTGTCAAGCCTTTTGGGAATAGCGAGGATGTGCTTTCAAGCTCTTCCCAGTGGAAAATTTAAGGAAAGTACATCATTACTTAAGTTATTTTTAAAGTCCAGTAAAGCAAGAGGCACCTTGCAAAATTTGGGGAATTTCCTGCCTTTTGCAGGGAAAGCAGTTTAAGGCTGCTGCACATCTTACACTATATCCTTTAGCAATCCACCTCCCTCCAAAACCAGCTCTCACTTGGCTGCAAATCTCCAGAAACGTCATTTTCCCGTTAATCTGCTGCTCAGGCTAAACAGCAGCCCTGTTTCTAATAAATTTAGCAGTGGTTTTGTTTGCTTTTAATAATTTTAAGAATTAAGCTGAATCACATTCAATTTGATTAGAAAGCAGAAGAGAAAGGTTCAGCGTGCTGCGACAGTGGGGAGCAAAGCTGAAACTGCTGACATGCACTCTCATGTCTCATCGACCTCTAAAAGACATCCTACATATTTAACTTGTAAGACATGTTAGTCAAACAGGCTTGTACCAAATGAATCCAGAAGAAGTAGATATCATAAGCCTGTTAAGAAACCCAGCTTTAACATTGTTTCAGTAGAATTCATTGCTCACTACATACTAAATTTTGTAAAAGAGTGCGTACACCAACGGGCTACAGTTCAGTAGACCAAGTTATTGTGTAGCAGCTATGTCGTACTTAAGGATCTATTTCCTTGTATCTTCTCCATTCTGTTTTCTCCAGGTGTTTTCCCACAGACTTCCATTTTTTTTCCCAAAAAACTTTACTTAGACCTAAACAACGATGGAAAATAAAGCTATGCTATACTTCAAGACATTTAAATGGTAAACAGTTCAAGAGGGGATAAAGTGTGCCTTTCTTCTTAGTATTTAAATATGATCTAAAGAGGAGGCACCTGAAACAAATTATTATAACCTTATTCTCAACACGTCTCCAGCACTACCTCATCTGTTAAACTCCTCTTGCCACTAATATTACTAGCCAGAGATTAAATAGCCAAAGTGAAAGAACTGGTTTGGTCAGGGAGTGATGTGCAGCAACAATGACCAAACACATAAATTCTTAATTTCGAGTTGTGTGGACTCAAATACAGGATTAAAAAACAAGAGCGAAACTTTAGGTCTTTTGCGGCAAAAATTCCTACTGACTTTAGTGAGGATTTTCTCCGATTAAAGTGTTGAATCAACAAGCATATGCTTAAATCCCACTGAAATCTAGAGTGTTCAAATGCTTTGAGGAATCAGGAGTAAGGAAATGAGTAAGACTTCAGGACTGGCTCAGAAGGATCAGGACAGGAAGCTCTAAACTATAGAATTAATTTCTTTAATGTTGTGCCATCTACCTATCACAGTTTTATAATTCAACATTTCCAGTTTTAAGCAGTTTACAATAATAAAAGTTAAACTGGGACTCTCAGTTTAAACACTGACCTCATTATCTGATGTCATTCACAACAGCCTGAAGTAGAAAGTCAGGTACAGTACTCTTTTAAACACAAACATTTAACTTATTTTTTTAAAAGCTAAGGATTTTATGGTCTCACAGAAGATATTTGGAGGGGAGAAGATATATTTTTCTACTGCAGAATGAAGTCTTGTAAGTATATATTATTAAGAAATAGCAGTCCCTCACTTTTTACCAGACCAATTTTCAGCACTGTTTGTTTTTCACATATTTACTTATATGTGATTTTGAAGAGTTTTAAGGTGCTGAATAAACTGTGGGACTTAAGTGCAAAGCAAACAAACCAACCTTCCCATGGCAAACAAAAATCAAATTACAGAGGACCAGCCCTGCTGCACCTTTGCGAAGCGCATCAGTCTTTAAGGCAAAGGTCAGCTGGTGACAGAGCAGCAGCCCATTCCAGTCGGGGAGGTAGCAAAGAACCTGAACAGCGGCTCCTCCCTTCCTCCTGCAGAAGTCTTCAGCATCGTTAAGCCACAGGGAAAGGGATAATTATCAGTATACATATGTGAAATAAATTAGTCTTTCTAGTGTTAAAATATTGTAGGAAAAGTCTGATGGAGGGTAAATTAAAGTCCAGATCCTGCATCTTGTCTGTAATGAGGACTAGAACCCCCCAGAACAGAAAGCACTGTACACCACACTGTAGTGAAGCTCCCACAAAAGACTCACGGCTATCAATGTCCAATTGTAGGCACTTGCACTGATAAAAGACTCCAGGTTCAACTCTGCGAGAGAAACAGAAGCCAGTTAGAAGCCAATTAAAAATATCTCTAAATTAGCAAACAGGAAAGACTGTGGTATATCCGCATTCCCCCTTTTCTCCACCTGCACCCCGAGTGTTGCCCTTCAGTAACCCAAGGCTGCAAGGCAGGAGTACCTGTTGGCTCCGGAGCCAGACTCTGGATCCTCAGGTGAAGGCAGGCATCAACACCTCTGCTTGCAGAGAACTGCCAGAGGTTTTCTTTTAAAACACAACCAAAGGGCTCATGGTGGCCAGCTTAATACCATGCACCTCAAGCCCTCACCCAGGAAGAGGGAGATCTGGATTTCAACCTTTTTGGGCATGAGGAAGTCCAAGCTCACAGTTTTTAAATGCCTCAACTACTAGGGCTGGTGTCATGTCCCCTGAGTTAATCTGCCACTGTCCTAGAAAGCTTATTTCTGCATCATAGTGTCAGGACACTGCAGAGACTCAGCAACCACTTTTTCCCAGAGATGTGACTGCCTGCACTCAAGGCCAGCTCTGCTGTGACCTTGGAACAGACAGCTGAGAGAAGAGCTGGGTGGGACAGAGCTACCAGGCACCTCAGTGGAAGCCTCATCCTCTTGGCTTGGGAGCTGTGTTTCAGCCCCAGCTGTTGCCCCTGCTTCTCACTGGAGCTGCATGGACAGCATGCCTGTGCCTGGTCATGAACCCCACCGATCCTGAGCCTGACCTCAGACTCAATCTGTCTCATCACTACAGACTAGTCTGGTGATCTGGACTTGTTGAATGTGGCCACTGTCACCAGACCTGCTTTGATGTTCTGGTTGGGGGGATGTTCTGGCTGCGGGACGGCGGTGTCGGGGAAGACACTGCCCCACCAGACTCACTGCACCCTCAGCTCCCAGCTCAGCCCATTTTACAGAGCAGCCTCCTCTTACTGCTGCCTGACACACAGTATGTGGTAAAAAGACGGTTATGTTTATGCTAGATTGTCTGTGTTGCCTGTTTTAGTTTAATCAACTTGGTGTATCTGACTGTTCCATTAATAACCTCTGTTTCCAAAGGACGTGTGATATATTGCTTTATACGTGCGCTACAGCCTATTGTGAGGCTTAATTCAAAAAGCGATGCCAAAATAGATAATTTACAATTTGCATCATAAAAAGTATTTAGCGATAAGTAGTGAAGAAAATACTTGAGGCTAAATATCAAAAGTGAGTTTAGGCATCAAAGCAACAAGCTTTGCAATGCCTGAATTTTCTTTGGTCCTCAAAAAAGAAACACGGGATGCTGGAGATGCACAGTAAGGATCAGAGTGAGGCTCAGGAAACTCAACACAATGTGTGTGACACCATCCAGGCCTATCAGAGAGGGAAAAAAGATGATTCGTGTGCTTAAGTCTCATATCTCTATTACAATTTACGTACTGCCCTGGAGATTCACTGCCTTAAAGCTCTCCTTTGAAGGCTGGTGTCTAAACCCCTTTTCTCTAAATCACATGTGGGTTGCGTTTTTTTTAAACCCAGTAGAAGAGAAAAGGGTTACTGAGCTGCTATTTCTCTTTTCAAGCAATACATGAGTTGTTCATATACACAAGTAGCAATTAAGATGCCCAGTTTCAAATTCACCTTATGTTTTGAGAGTTTAGCGCTATGCCCCCTTACTTCTAGGACCGCAAGACAAAACCACACAGCTTACATACATAGTTCTCATACACAGTTTACATACAAAAGCTTACAAGGCATCTGGGTAATTGTATCTCAGAAGCTGTTTCCCTATGTAGAAAATAACATTTTACTATAGTAGTTGGAGAACATAAGCATGAATTTGTCTCTATAACTTCTTGGTTAGGGCCTTTAGGAGGGAGGGGGAAACTCTGGGGCATGTTCCAAGTGCCAAAGATTGTTTATTACTTTTATCTAGTGACTGCCTGTCTAATATGAAGTATTGAAGTAATCTTGGATTTAGGCATGCAAATTCTTCAGCAATCCTATTTTAAATGCTTTTTACTGATTCTAAGTGCTTTTTTGTCCTTATTATTCGTAGACAATTCTGTAGCCATACCGCAAGGTGTTCTGTTAGTTACCCAGCACAGTTTTTACATATATATTAAGAACTAAATTTTGCCTATAGACATGCTTTTTGTGATTTTTGATGCTCATATCTCTTGTCTTGAAAACAAATTCCTTTCAAGTGTAACAGTTCCTTTCCCTTATGGTTGGACTAGATGATCTTCAAGGTCTTTTCCAACCTAGATGATTCTGTGATTCTGTGATACATGCAAGAGTACAGCAGTACCAGGCTACAGGGTGTGCTGGTTTTCTCTGGACAGTGATTAGGGGTTTTGTAGGAGGTCTAGATGGTGGAGGCTTGATTCAGTTGCCTGAACTTGGTGTCTGCTACCATTTAAGATCCCTCAAGGGACTGGAACATTTTCATGGGGCTATCAGATATGACACAAGACCTAGAAAAGACCTATGCTCCTCCAGACTGGTGGCTGGAGGTCAGATGGACATTTCAAATGGTGCTAGACCTCGAGGTGAGAGCTGAGACCTGGGGATGTGTTTCAGCTTCAGAGTCTAATTTTAGATGTCTACTTGTAGACATTTACAGGTCAGCTAAACTTCCATTATCATCAGGGAAGATCAAGATCTCAATTTAATTGCATAGAGAGGCATTTCAGATGCCCAAGGTACCTTTCAGGTTGCCCCAGATACCCCTTTTCTGATTTTCTGGAGTGACAGCTAGAGGCTGAGTCTATTCTACATAATGATATATCTTGTCTGAGATGAATTCAGAGATGAATTCCAGCTGTGGAGGTGCTGGCTGAGTGGCTGAAAAAGCACACCCGTCCCTTCTGCTGTAAATTTACTTACTATCCCTCTTAACTCTGTACACCTATACTCTTGATAAAGCGTCTAAGACTATTACCTTCCCCACCAGTATTTTGTGCATCCCAGTTTAGCCCCACTCCCCCATACCTATGATTAAATTACAGCTCTCTCCAGGATCCCAGTTCCTGTGCACCTTCCCTTGCTCCCTCTCACCTTTGGAACATTGTACCAGCCTTGGGTTACTTTGTCCCTTCCCCTCCCACTGACCCTCAGGGATCTTTGCATCCTGTACTGCTCTCTGTGCCATATCGTTTGTGTCTCACTCGTAGCTCCTTCACTATACATACCAAAGCCAGACAGTTGTTGAATTTCATTAAAAATAGTGGGCAGAAATATCACCACTATCTTTTTCACCATTTTTTCTTCTCTGAAAAAGCTATATACAATACTATTACTATATTTAAAAGGATACTTTTTGCATATTTTATATTGGACTACTGAATTACAGACGAGTTATAAGCATATCACTAACGTATACTCCTTGGGTGCTTATTCTGTTACTTATTCACCTTGATATTCCATGTCTTTCCTTTCTTATCGAATGGAATTTTATAGTTTTCCATTTTTGGGTTATCAAAACCAAAATTCAGTCAGCACTGAGGGCGTTACGGGGAGTGATACTGCATTTGAGGAGTTTATAAAGGTTTCAGTGAGGAAAAAGGAAAGCTTCATTTCAGAAGGAAACTGGGTGTGGTTATCCAGCAGGATATATTTACCAAAAATACTGTTAGTTTGACTTTGGAGAAAAGTGTGTGTATCGTAATTAGCAAGCAACAAGCAAAGCCTTGCCTACAGTATTGATTTTACGCTGAGAGGGATACATCAGTGACAAATCTCAATGTAGCTTGGCATGAATGGTTTGAAATTAGGATATTTAAGACCCACAGAGACCTTGATTTCCCTCCTGCAGTGCATGTGAGCTGAGTGTTTATGAACATGTCTCATGTATGCAAGCTACCCATCAATATACTTTGCTTTGAAAAGTCTACCTAGTGAAAATCAGAGTGGTCTCAGCTGCTGTAAAAGTCAAAGGCTATGAAGGGTTAAGTCTAACTGCATTTTTTTTTTCCTCATCAAGAGGGTGGGGTTAAGGCAAGGAGGGAAGCTATAAACATGTAAGATTTGGAATGTAGCACTGTTGCCTAACAAGACCTCTGTCTTTGACATTAAATTCAGTCTTTTTTCAGGGCTGGCAGGCAAAGCAAGTTCTATTGCTCTCTTAAAAGCTGGGTAAAGAGGTCACGTGACTTTTGCTTTCATAAAAATAGCTTTTATTGCAAAATCCAGTTCCCTTTGTCTGATGTTTATACTGGTTAAACAAAGTTTATGAAGTGTTATAAAATAAGGTACCCAAGTGTTGTCTTCCATTCAGTCTGACAAGCATCCTTCATTGCATAAACATGAATCTTAACCTAGGCCGTCTGCGAGGCTGGCAATCTAAACCCTGAACCATTCTGGGAGGGTGGAGAAACTGCTGTGTTTTCGGATTTGTTTACCAAAATTATGAGGTCTTTGCTGAACTGCAATGTTTGTTCTTTGACCTTTATAAAATGCCTTATGTTTGGGGAGTTATTTTAAACCATTTAGTCTAAATTCCTATGCAGATTTATTCTTGCTATTGTTTTCAATTATGTAAGGAAATCTAGTCTATTCTGTTCTTCCTAGAAAGGGGAGGAAAAGATGGGCTCCACTGTGAATTGCTTCATTTGAGCTTTGGAGAACTGAAGTCAGTTCCCAATATGATCACAAATCTTCTACTGCAGTTTAAGCAAGTAATTTAGCACTAGACCCACAAAGGACATAGAAGGTAGCATTGCTGGGCTGAGATGCCCATCAGGATCCCGATTCTTAGTTACTTGTCTGGGCTACCACTTCAAAATGTGAATAGTTACAGAGATCCCCCCAAAAGCCACACTCTGAAAAAAAAAGATGCCTAAACTAGCCATCAGGAAACAGTATCTGACAGAAGTTTCATGTGAATTATGAGAACTGAGGTGTGCCCTTGGATTGAAGTCTCTCTGATTTTCAGTTGAATACTCTGGCCACTAATTCTAATGTTGTTTTTGTGCTCTTCAGCCCAACAAGTATTATGCTTCTACACAAAGAGAGACAGTTGCAACAGCAAGACTGACGGAGATCTGTCCTGTACTGCCCTCTGATCTGGAAGTTTTAAAACGCAACACATGAACACACATTTCCGGTATGGGTAAAATCCAGCTTTACCCACACAGATGAAAGGATAAGGGCAACACAGCCACTGACTCTCTCCTCTTGTGCAGGATTCTGTCTACCAGACAGCTCTGGGAATGCTTTACTGAATTGGGCTTTGGAAGTCACATAAAAGAGGAAAGTCTACACTTTGAATCCTGATGCTATTTAGGTGTAGGACAGATGTTCCACAAAGTCAAGATTAAGATCACTGTAGCCTTGTCCACAAAAATAAAGAAAACACTGAGGAAAGTGTTTTTTGGGGGATTTTTTTATTTTATTTTCCTTGAAATTTTCCAGGTGACTTTTTTTCTGTTTTCCTCCACAGTTATGACTTCTGCAGCAGCCAATACACTATCAGCAAGGACATTTAATTCTAGAGGTAACGCCAGTACCTCCTGTCATGGAAAAGGCAGAGTAAGAGAGACGGTTGATGCAATTTGACCTGCTCAAAGTGAGATTAAGATTCTGCAAGAAAGCTGGTGATAATGGGTTCCTGCTAAGCATCAGGCACTATGACTGTCCTTGTTCACCTCTGCCGATTCAACTCCGGGGCAAACTTGTCTAGGGATCTAAGGATAATAAATACCTGGAAGCAGATTGGCACCCCTGTAAATGTCTGAAGCAAAAAGTTCTTGTTATTCTGTTCAACCTAAGAGACAGGCTGTAGCAATCAGGACTAATTGAAGAGTGAGGGTAGCCTTTCAAGGACCTTTCAGGGATATCTCTTTTGGGTGCATTAAGGCAGCAGTGCCTGAAGTCAACAAATACAGGATCAATTTAGAAAACGCTGGTGTTGTCAAAACAAAACTGTCACCCAGTTTGAACAAAAACTTGACATTTCTTCATTTCCTACAGAAGAAACAGGAAATAGGTTTCTAAATAAGTAACCATTTTGGTTTGAGTTCCAGAAATTCTGTGGCTAATTCTTACCTGTTGGCGAATTTGGGGCTTTTTGTCAGTGTTGGAGAAGTCTACAGGGTTTCTACAGTAGTCAGGAAAGCCCCATGGAGTCTCCCAGGGCAGAGCTAAAAGTGTAAAACTTGGGTTCCACACCTTATGATAGAGGTCACCGAGTGTCCAGGCTTCTTCTTCGGAGCCACGGTGAAGCCCTCACTAGAGTTAGAAATTTTAGGCTCTGTGAACAACAGTATACAGTCTAGAAATCCAGCTCTATCTGCACAAGACATCTGTCTTGAATTCACAAGTCAAGGAAGACCAAGCTCCTGATTATCCTACCAAGCAGTGTTTTTCTGGTGGCAGGAAACTAGGAGGGTTTTTATTCAGAATTCTCCATGAGTTTTGGTGAAGTTGATTTTGATTCATACAAACTTCCAGTTACACAACAGAGAATGTGATTGCTATGTTAGCTTTGCAAACTCCTCCTCCTGGATCAGTTGGTGTTTTTATCCTCTATTTTCTATTCTAAGCTGCTGTGTGATTTGCAATGTTAAATACTGATCTCCTGACAGTAGTATGCCTCAGAACTCATGTTGAAGGAAACAATTCCCCTCCCCACATGCAGGTCCAAGACTGCAAGAAGAGTGTGGAGCTCTTGTTTATGGGTATGAAATGTGTGGCCTAAATCTTCTGCATGTCCTCTGGTAGGAAAACCAAATCAGAGACCTCACCACTTTGTCTACAGATGCCAATAGATAAGAAGGCATATTCACTAATTTGCTTCTGTAATTTATCTGGTGAGAATAAATTTGCACCTGCAAAACAATTGAACAATAAGGCTGCTGCAAATCCAAAGTATAGCAGGACAGTATACTTTGCAAGTGCAAAACCTTCTTCTAGAATCTGTCCTTATATTGTATTCACCACCAGGTGTTTCCATCTCCTTTCAGTCCTTGGGTCTTACCAATCACACTGTGTAGTTAGAACTTCATCATCAGTCCCATCTTCCCTTTGACTCCTTTCTGAAAGAATCAGTATAAAAGAGATGAGCTTCCTCTTACTCTTCCAAATGACTTCATATAGCTCAGTTACTAAAGCGATACTGTCCTGATGAGGAAATGACTAACTTATTCTAAGATATGGGCCAGATAAGACTCTCACTTGTTTGTTATTCTGCACAGTATCATTTGAATAAAATGATATGCAAATGCTTTCATAAAGTGTTTCCAAGAATATATACCTTTTACTTGGAATAGCAAGAAGCCAAATTGAGCCACAAACTATGAAAATTGATGGAAACCAGTCAGTTCCATCCCCTGCAAAAGAGAATGGATTGTCTTTCCCGTTCAGCTGACATGATGATGAATGGATAATCTGCTTGCATTCCTTAGCAATGAGTCTGAAAGAGAAGTAGCAACATTTTACTTTTATTTTAATACTTTCTGTATTTCAATGTCTAAATTAAAATTATTCTTGCTAGAGCTTGATCTAAGAACTGATTGCTAGAGGTTTCAACTTACAAACTTCAAAATCAGAAGTCCTGACAGAAGGATGTGAGGTCTTTTTCTTCTAATGGATGCATGATTTACAGTGCCCAGTCTGGCTTGCAGAGGGAACAATGGGATCATTGCCATTTTCTCTAAAGTTGCAGTTGTCCTCCTCCTAATCATGTTGTAGTCCAGCTGAGGAATATTTAGACTAGAGTGGTAAATGTTTGGGTATTAAGACCTTCTTAGGAAAAAAAAAAAAAAAGAACCAGTGAAGCAACATTTAGAGAAATTATTTATGTAACAAAAGACCAAGAGATCCTTGCCAAAGTATAGACTAGTTGTGCCAGACATGTGCATCCAATAAAAGAGTTTGTAATCTGAAGGAGAGGTGTTAAGGGTTTTCAAGACTGTACCCAAGACACAACAAGTAGGGAAAGGATAAGGTGCTCTTAATAAATGCATAACTTCCTTGAGCGCTTACAAAATCATCTTTTGAATGCATTCAGAATGGTACACAATCTGATGTTTTATAAATCTATCTAGACATCTCCATACATTTCAGAAAACATTATTTAATTTTCTAGAGAGCTTGTAAGCATTTCCTTATTCCATAAACACAAAGCGATACAAAGATTTTTCCAAAAGACTGTTCTAACAGAATTTATTATGCCCAACAAGCCTGGAATTGACTGTAAGGTCTTTTTTTTTTCATTTTCTTTTTCTTCTTAAAAGGTAAATTTAACTTAATTCATAAACATGCTACTGTATATTTTTTGTTGGGTTTTGGTTGTGTTGAGTTTTTTCTGAGTTTGGGTTTTTTTTTCCTTTCCTTGCTAGCTATTTCTCTTCTCCATTTTAGGTCCCTGAAAATATTTCAGAAACTATTTCCATTACAGTTATTGAGTTCTGCCTTTTATTTCAACAGCAGAAGGACTGGAATCATGCGTATTAATCATATGTGAATACCTCAAGATGCAAACATATCACTCTTGATAGATAATTAGGTTTTCAATCATAATATGTGATTTTAAAGAACATATTTTTAAAAGTTAGATTTAGAACACACATTGAGAGTTAATAAGGGAACAGCAGAGTATTCAAGGAATAAACAAGGGGTCTCAGGAAGTAATTTTTTATACCTATATATTTATAGCCTCTTATTTGTCATAAATTAGATCAATTGGTGCCAAATATCCTGTGAACTGTAATTCTGGCAAATCATCAGGCTATAAGATAAATTTGATTAAGTTGGAAACACTGAAGGTAATGTTAGATATGTAAGGTGGCCCCTGCATAGAAGTATTCAGATGTTAACAGAAAAACTTCAAACTCATCGGCATCTAGTTCCCTAAGGAAATTGAAATCATAGTCAGAGTTAACTTATCCCCATTCATTATGCAGTTAGCAAGCAACTTAAAAGATTGGCAGGCTCTACCTCTTTCCCTCTGGGGAAAAATAAACATAAAATTAAAGTGAATGCCCTTCCTAGGATCCTGTTTATTTTGAACATCTTCCTTATTCCAGGCTTTTATTTTAGCAAAATCAACATGTTGACTGCGTCCTAGTGGAGCATTGATAGTAAACCTGAACACTCCTTGCAACATTATCGGAAGAGACAGATTTCTCAAGCTCTCATCCTATCACTGGACAAAAGCCCTTAGCTAGACAATACAACAGTTTGATCTGTGGGAAAGGCGATGTTAAGAGCCCTAAATTGGCATTAAATGGAATCAGAATTGTTTGCTCCTTTTCATCTCATTAAACATACAGACACTTTGGCTGTGTTTATACTGCTGAGTTGATTCAAGCCTTGAGGGTGAATAGCGCTGACTGGGTTGTGTCCACACTCCACAGGGTCAACTCCCTCTACAACTGACTTCTCTTGGTGACAACTGAAGTGGTCCAAAACAGAGTCAAGGAGAGCACTAAAATTAAGCAATGTGACAATTAAGTGTGAATGCCTGAGCTCATTACCTGTAGTCTTTGGTTTAGCAGTATTGACACGCCCTAAAGAAAAAAATATCCAGTTGCTGTGAAAACTTAAAAACAAGCGACCAGAGCAACAGTGATGATGAATCCATTAGATGTGCGAGTCCACAGGGGTACGTGTCATAGCCTAGGAAGAGGGCTCCTCCCTAGGATTCTCAGTTATATTAATGTCTGGAGAAGGAAAGCAGAGACCTGCTTCTCGAGATCATGGTTACAGCAACCGTGGATCACAAAGAACTCTGCTGCAGCTGCGCTTACAGGAATTGTATGTACCTTGGTATAGCCTAGGCAGCTATGCCTGTCTGCACCCAAGGGCTGGTTACCCCTGCTGCATGTACATACACACACACACACACACACATATGGGAGACAAAATTCATATGCATATACATAGATATGCAGATAGATATATAAAATAGAACCAGCACTGCTCTTCAGTTTGTATGAAACCAGCTTGTGCTATGGCACTCAATATAATTTTAAATTGCTGCTAAGAAATCTTCCCAACAATGGAGCCATTGATTTGAGAATGGTCCTTTTAAGATGTTGCCCTGGGCTGCTGTTGGGAAGCTGCTTCGCAGGCTGCCAGATATGTCTTTTTGTTGTGTAACACCAAGGGTGGCTTAGGACATGAGGCCATCTGAAATACTGGTTAGTCTGGGAGAAGCCAAATCCAACATGTCACACTCATACTGTATCTTCATGCAGTGTGGGGGTCAGACACTGGTACACACCATCTGTTAGTTTATATATATTTTAGTATTGTTTTCCCTTGATATACTCACAATATGATATTGTATTGAAAATACAGCCCATTGTCCAGTATTGATGACCACATTATCTTTGTTGAAGTTAAAACATGTCCTGGGCACAGAGATATATGATCCTGGCTGCCTGACGGAAACCGTAACCTGCATTCACATAGCAGTATGTCTGAGACAGTATATTTTATTAGACTCTTAAACCACCTTTATAGCTACACTGAAAATGTAGTAACACAGGGTATGGGTTTAGTCACTGACCTGTTAATGGTCTATACAGTTTAACTGGCAGCACAGTCCCTGGCATGGTATGACCTGTGCCAGCTAGCACTTTCCCAGACAATGTCCAACCCATCTCAGGGCCTGGCACAGTCTTGGGACACTTCCCAAATGCAATATGAAAAAAGCCACCTGCTCTAGGTGGAAAGAGAGTTTAGCTGTGTGGCTGCAAGTTGTATCATGCTTTTGGAGCTAGAGAATTGGCTCTGATCCATTTTATTTACTGATAGAGATACAGCCAAACCGATCTATGCAGAGTCAGTTTAGCTTCTGTACACCCAGTGTACCGGTTGCACCGGACGTGTTAGGAATTAGGATGCAGAGATTTCAAACTTGCTCAGTTTAGGTTGGAAACACATTTTTTCATTTACTGATGGCATCCCAATGCTTCAGTTACTTGGATAAAGGAGAACTGACTGCAAGTGAACAAAGTTGTATCTACAGGGACGTGACCAGTTTGGCACGGATATGCCACAGGTGCATATGCTTTGGTGATCACCAAGCTCTCATGTTATATGTCCTTTTGTAGCTAACTTTGGTAATCTCAGCTTGAGATCTAGTTTAAAAAAACCCACTATGCCAAGAGAAAAAGTGAAGAAGACAGTAGACCTGACTCTGACTACAATGGCATGCATGTCATTTACTTTCTACACAGTGCTTATGTCTAAGCTAGTCTCTAAGCACTCTTTCAAGTCATTAGAGACAAATAGGTACTCTTAGGGACTGATTAATCTGACCTATTATACACATATATAGGGACAGACGAATCGTACCTTAAAATTGCCTATTTCTCTTCAGTTGTTATAAAGGAAGCACACGGCACTTATCTCACACATAATTCCTACACACCTGCAGGAGACATATAGAACTTCTAATTCCTCAGTCTGCAGTGGTACCATACACTTATTTTTAACATTATCTTCAATGTTTCTGAATAAATCCATACACAGCAGCAGTAGGCCACCGAGGGGTAGCTTTTGGCTTACATCCAGTCCCCCCACGGTGGCCAGGCAGTGAAGGGTAGGGGCACAGACCTCAGTGGGATGTGGGTAACACAGCGGGACAGCTTGGGGGCCCTCCTCAGCACATGGCAAAGGCAGTGGCCGAGGACCTGGTGGGACTTGGGCTCTGCTACAGCTGCAGATTTACAGCATGTTAAACCTCCGGCTACTCAGCTGCCAAAGGAAACATGAGCAGCCACAGTAGTTACGTTCTTTATAGGAAATGAATAAGCACAAAAAGCCATCTGATACCCCACACACTGATGTGTGAGTACTGTCTTATTAAGGACAAAAGAGATCTGAGCAACAGACAGAGATGTGAAATCTAGTACTCCTGCTTTTTAAAAT
Source organism: Strix uralensis (assembly GCF_047716275.1). Lineage (NCBI taxonomy): Eukaryota > Metazoa > Chordata > Aves > Strigiformes > Strigidae > Strix > Strix uralensis. The sequence goes on from NC_133973.1 coordinate 123,576,001, forward strand.
GTTAATAACTCCATCTTCCTTAACCCTTCAGGTGTTGTCTTGCCCAGAAAGAAAAAAAAAAAGTAACTTTTAGACTCATTGGGTTTAATGTATCTTGCATTTAATAGTACCAGACGGATCTTAAAATGCTATATTAATTATGGGCCAGATGTTGTATGCAGTGCCAAGCTAAATTGATAGGACTGTTCAGGGCTGTAAGTGCTGTGCCACAAAGTTATGTGTTTGTAGTCAGTTCTCAGGGGAAGGGTAACATGGCTGGCAGCTGCGTACAACTGAAGGAGAATTTTGACCCAAGCAGAGAGGGAAAATCTGTATGATTTTAAGAATTATGTTATTTTTAAAAGTCTCTTCCGCATGACTTCTGGAAAGGATTTACACTTCAGTATTCAGGAACCGAACTAGGCATTTCCATTGGATTCACCTTGATCTGCCGCAATGTGCTCTGTACATTTATTGCTCTTTTTGGGTGCTGTTCAAATGCTGTATTTGTACTTGGTTTATAAATCATAAGTGAGATTTTAAAATCTTTCAAAAAATGTAGACACACAATTTCCATTAAAATGAATGGGAACTTTGAACCCTGTCCCTTCAGGTGTCATGAAAAGTTTCTTGGACTATTATAACATTGTACAAAAAATTATTCATTTCAGTATGCTGAATACTTTATTTCATGTCCTCTCCTTCCAAAATGAAAAAAAACCCCAAACACTTCTTTTGATGATTTCATGGCAACATATCTGTCTTGAACTGGGATTTTTATCAATAACACAAAAGCCAAATTAAAGTATTCTGTAGAGACTAATGCCACTTTTCTTCAGAATCATCTAATTTTTACATTCATTTACATTCTCCTCCTATATTTTCTATATTCCTGACTCCATGCAGCAAGCTGCAAAACTCAAGCTTTTTCTTGGCTTCTCATTTTGTAGAAGACACCGATATAAAAACAAGTATGCAATGACATTATTAGCAACATTTAATAATATATGTATGCAATATAGTATACTATAATACTTATTGCATATATTTATATAATAATATATATTATAGTATATAATAATATAATATAGGAATATGGCAAAATAGCTTTTATAATGCTCCCGCTCCCTGTGGTGTAGATCCCCAACATTTTAAAAATCTGTGAATAACAGATTTTGATCTATCGCCATGCTGAGTTACTAGGGATATCTGACTCCCCAAATGGCATCTGATCTATTATACCTGATTTTTTCTAGAATATAATCATACTTAACAAATGGCCATTTGGATTTAATGTCTCCCAGTGGTCTCCTTCATCTAAACTTTTAACCAAAAGACTTTGTCCTGTATATAGTTTCATTTAAAAATCTTTGATATGACCAATAGAAAATTTGAAAAGTGCTTTCCTGGAGCAGCCAGTTTGTGTAAAGGTCAAAAAGGTCACTCGCAAAGAGAGGTGAAAGAATCTTAGTATTTACTGCTTTTGTTGGAATAGCTGAGCCCAGATGGTAGGACCTTAGAAAATAGACTCTTGAGGCATTCTGCAGAGAGATGGTACTGACTTTCCTTCGTGCTGTTCTGGTGTTGGGTTGAAAACACTTGTGGAGTTTTCTCGTGTGGGGTCTCTGTTCCTCCATTAACAGCAGATGTAGAACAACTTAGAACTGGTCTCAAAGTTTATTTTTATACTGGATGAAGCACGGAGATGAGCCACTCTCAAAACAATTTCAGCGCAGGTTTCTGTACGTTATTCAGGTTAAGTTTGCCCTCGTGATGTTCTCATCATTTGGGCTGCTGTGATGCAAAACTATGCAATCATATTTGTACAGAATCTCTCAAACAGTATGTACCCCATAGCATTCTCAGGAATCAGGTGAAAGAAGAGATGAGACTGAGTCTGCTATAAATGCCAGTAAAAAGTAACACAAAGCTAGGGGCAGTATGTTCTCTCCAACTAGTATGCATGAAGGACAGTTGCACTGGACCCTACGTGGTGAATAAAGTAATACATTTAGACCACAGCTGTGCTGGAGGCAGTTCAGTAGATCTGACTGTTGAAATTACTACGTGTGCCCAAATGGCTTTCGGCAAGCTCTGCACCTTGCTGCAGGGTCTCCTGGGAATGTTACTACCTGTAGTTAGCTCAGTTTGCAGCTTCTCCTCCTTTCCTCTTCTCCTTCCCTGTCTGCCGAAGCTTGGATCTGAAAGTCTCTGCCTCTGGCCCTGCAACCGTTCTTAGGTATTGATCTGGTTGGTTGCAAAGATTTAACATAGGATTCATTGCTTTAAGCATTGTCTTGTCAGATTGTTGCAGTTTGACAGAGCTTTAGTAGCTGGAGTAGAACAAACTCTCTGGATTGCTCTTCCAGCTCTTCATACTAAAGGAAGTGTAAAATGCTAGAAATCAATTGCACTTGGGTAGGAATCGTATAGAGAACTTCCTTGGTGGAAAACAAGATTTCCTGAAGTGTGGCTATTGTGGGAGATAAAGAATAGTTAATACATTTGGGGGAAAAAAAGAAGGAAAATTTCACATTTTTCTGTCACTTAACACCAAACACTCAGCCAAAGGAAAAAAGGTACGGATTAAGCAGAAGACTGCCAAAGTTAGTTAAAGTTTATCATTCACATATTGCCTAGAAAATGTCATCCATTACTATCCTAATTACTCCATATTTGTGCTGTCTGGCATTCAGCAACAAGTCATTAGCAAGATAGAAAAGCTGCTATTGCAGTACAGTCTGAACTCTTCTGGAAAAAGCTTGCAAAACAATGAATAGCAGAGAAAGAGTGAGCAAGATGTTCCTATTTCCCCAGGCTCACCAAAGAGCAAAGGTACATGACATGAAGCTGAGATAACGTGAATCCATTTCAAAATCTGTTTAAAAAATGAAGGTAAAAAATACTGTGCAACTCTTAGAACAGTGAGGCCAGGAGCTGATTGAGAGGATATTGCATTATTCCTTTTAATCTCTGCTAGGAGTTCAGGCAGAGGAGACCAAAAGGAAGGTCTAGCTCCAAAAGGAAGGGTAATGTCTGTTGCTAATTCAACATGAAAGACTCAGCTGTTGTACCTTTACTGGGGAGAAACATGTCCTGTATTCACAGTACAAATCGAACACATCAGACGTTGCTGTCGATCTTCACAACGCCCACTTCCCCCCATGCCCCTGCACTGCATAGGGTTACTCTTTCTATGTGTGATGTGGCTGATCCATGTTCTTTGCAACGGTAGATGCTATTTAGCAGCAGTTTTCCATGATGTGGAGCTGGCTGCCACCTGAAGATCTGCCTGACGTGTTTCTGCTGCCCTGTCTGCTCACCTACTCTCAGCTGTTTGATATATGTAAACTGGCCATCGAATTTGGCTTTGTGTGGCTTCTTATCTGACATGTACATCAGCTGTCTGGGAGAACATAGCTTACAGGAGTATTACTACACTACAGCACTCAGTATTTGACAGGACTGTGAAAAATAGGCTAATTGCACTGTGTGTTTATTTATACCAGCAAGAGCACAAAAGTCAGTGCAGGTGGAATTGGGAAGTCACATGCCTTGATAATGATAAACTGTCCATGTTTCACAGGAGTATGAAAAAGTGGTGATGACAGCTGTGTGGCACTTAGTTACTTTGAAGCCAGATGCCTCCTGTATTCCAGATACACTGTCCTTTAATCTCCTGAGAGCTGTGCTGGATTTTGCTGTGCTCTGTGTGACTTCATCTCTTGCCGTGACACTCCGAGACAGACTCCTGCTGAGGTGGCAGAATTGGTCTGCAGGCTTCAGAGCTGCGTTGTCAACACATGTGGCTGGGCCAGTCTATTTTCTAGCATGGCGAGACTGGAAAAGGACCTCCATTTTCTTTTTACTGGTTGTCAGGCCAAATTGCCTGGCAGCATTATTGAAATATTAATTAATGATGTGCTGTGTATCCTCTTCTGTGTGCACAGAGACTATTTGACTGTTGGTGAAGAGCAGGTTCCAGGCCGTGTCCTTACAACCTTTCATTTAGCACAGAGACTCTGGGGGCGGTAGGAGGGAAAGTAGCTCTCAGGATATTATTGCTACTCCACCTACTAATGGTTCTTCTGCACTGGAAGAACATTCTTTCAGTGATTATGTATGATTTGCAAATAATAAGCTATCTTAGAGTGACTCAACCGTGAACAAACATAAATATGTGAAAAGGCATTTTAAGCCGTGTCTCCACAAATCTTTACATGTAATAAGCTTCAGTGTGACGTTTGATCCAGTAATCATTCTGAGACTTATTAAAGCCAGAAACATAAGCCATAGTAAGTGCAGATTGAGACCACTCTATATTTGACTATTTTCCTGAGAACTTTGTGACCTAAGTGTGTGACAGAAGCTTTCTTTTTAAAATAACTTTATGAATGTTTGCTGGCATGGCAAACCAAAAGAACAAGATACAATAGCCTCTTGGTATAAATCTCTGTTAATGAGATCAGGACTAGAAACCTCATTGTTCAACTCACATTCTGTCTGAACGCAATCTGCTTCTCAAATTATAAATCAGGGGCAACACACTGTACCATTGTGTAACCCTACACCCCGGCTCTGGAATGTTTCCTAGTCACAAGAGGATTGTCATCATTTCATTTAGAAGAGAACTATCAAACAGGCTTGGGCCATATTTGGACTACACCCCCCCCTCAAATGAAGACAAATTCTTCCCCCTTGCAGCAGTATTTTTGTGGCAACAACACAGAAGCATGTCTTACAGTGTGCCACATCCTGAAATCTAAAAACAAAAGAAAAAAGTTATTATGTCTATCACTCTCAGAAGCAGTGTTAATTACTAAGGACTAAGAATTTGTTTATATATGCCCTATATATCTCCATCCCTCTAGAAAACAAACACACATGTGCAATAAGATCATTGAATTGGAAGGTTTAGTTGTGTCTGCAAAGGTGTATTGTGTGTGCAAAGCCTCTGCCATCCCACAAAACCTTACAGCACATGCTGCCTCAGAAATCAGATCACTTCTGACAATCTCAGTCAGAGAGAGGAACTTAATCACAGGGCGCGGATGGTGCGGTAATTTTGAGAGGTCTTAAGAACATAATTGCTTTCACGCTTTCATCCAGCTTTCTAACAATCCAAGAAAAAGGGGAAAGACTGTTACTGGCCTGGGAGTTGTCTAAGAAATCCAAAGCTCACTCTTCAGCTCCACCAAGGCCATTATATGCTTAACCTAAACATACAATCTTTCTGGTCAGCCAAGTCACCTTTCGTTTCTGGTAGGACTCAGGCTACAGGAGGGCTCTCCAGGAAGGGAAAGAGGTTTACCCTTAGCAACGTGTGGCCTGTCTCCTTAGTTCTGGCTGCTGGTAAGAGCAATATCGTGAAAGGTGTGTGTAAATACTCATCCTTCCCCCCATATCCTGCCAGCTGAAACTTCCCTGTGCTGTTCTCAACTGCTGAGAACGTGTGTGTTGGTACTGCCACAGCAGCTGTGCAGAGCCACACCATATAGCTCTGTTCTCCAAAGGGAGACCATAGGCATGGGCTGACTAGAAAACAGAGATCAGTGTTGCAACGTGAATAACTAAGAGAAAATTAACTCCAGCAAACTGATCATACAGTCTCTGAAGGCCATGTTCTCCAGTGCAAAACCCTTTGCCTACAGCTGAGAGTTCAGACCTCCTGAATAGATCATGCAAATAGTTTTTGCTTTTTATTAGATGGCCATACTGAGAAATCAGAAGGGGAAATAATTTCCACTGGCAAGAAATTACCAGTATATTTAAATGGACCTGAAACAAAACATTTCACATAGCTTTTGACTCATCTGATTAAGCTAAATTTAGTCTCAAAACCTTACCTTGAAGTGAAAAGTCAGTCTTTTAAATATAAACAGAAATATTTCAACTTCAGTGATTTTTTTTCTTTGACCAAAACTCTTTGCTGAATATGAAGTATTTTGGATAATTTCCTTCTTTAGAAATAAATAGAAATTATTTCTAAAGAAGGAAATGATCCAAAATACTTTATTTCAGTTTGCTTAATGACACAGTTCTTCAATGACCATCAAATAACAGACAGTGGTCAATTCTACTGGCATTTTTACCTAACTGCATGATGGCACAACCTTAAACAGATTCAGCATCTTTTAGAGTCTTATCCCAACACCAGTAGGAAAGATTAAGTATGAACAGACACTGTTGAAAATTGGACAAAAGGCATAGGAAAGTGATTTTTTTTTCTTCTTGTTTCTCTCCTCTCCTCTCCTCTCCTCTCCTCTCCTCTCCTCTCCTCTCCTCTCCTCTCCTCTCCTCTCCTCTCCTCTCCTCTCCTCTCCTCTCCTCTCCTCTCCTCTCCTCTCCTCTCCTCTCCTCTCCTCTCCTCTCCTCTCCTCTCCTCTCCTCCTTTATTCTTTTTTGCCTTCCCTTCCCTTCCCTTCCCTTCCCTTCCCTTCCCTTCCCTTCCCTTCCCTTCCCTTCCCTTCCCTTCCCTTCCCTTCCCTTCCCTTCCCTTCCCTTCCCTTCCCTTCCCTTCCCTTCCCTTCCCTTCCCTTCCCTTCCCTTCCCTTCCCTTCCCTTCCCTTCCCTTCCCTTCCCTTCCCTTCCCTTCCCTTCCCTTCCCTTCCCTTCCCCTCCCCTCCCCTCCCCTTATTTTTCCTCTTTTTCTGCCACTCTGAAAGAGCATCAACTATTGGATACAGATTAAATAAAAATGTTGAACAATTCCTTCCTTCTCAAAACAAACACAAAATTAATATATACAATAATAGAGACTTTATATGTAGATTTGTGTCACCCACAGCCACTTCTGTCACCTGGACCATTGCCACCATTGTTGCTGGCTTGGAATTTATATTCAATATTGAAGGAATCCTGCAGCTATGATTTGAAATACAATTCCAAAAACATTGTGGAGTCATCTCTAGTTATATGGGGTCAAATTCACTCTGGGTGAATTCTCTCTTATAAAAGCAGTGGTGTTAGAGCCAGGCTATTATGAATATTATGATGAGGACGATTAAAGGATATGGAACCTCCTGTCTACTTGATTGAGTAGATTTAAGTGTTTCAGTGTATTTGATGACAAGAGAGTCTGGTTATTCCCACACACCAACAGCTATGTTTTAGATGGCACTGTTCATATTCACTCTGCCCATATTTTGCTGATTTCTTTTCTAACGTGCATTGCCATTCTTGTTTTGTCTGCAGAATTTGACAGCATCAGTCCAGTTCTCCTCCCCAGCAGGAGTTTTACCACAGCTTCTGCCAAGCAACTCAAGACTTGTGTGCTAAATACTGGCCTAATACAGGTAAATACATATTTCAAGGGTGCCCTTTAGTCTCAAATGCTTTGAGGTACCCTCAGTGCTAATAGCCTGTGGTTGTATAGAACAGCAGTGTTCACTGCTGAAATTTCACACAAAAGTTGGCTGTCCCCACTGTCATAAATAAATGTTTACTTGGTGTCCCTTCTGGCTGCAAAACAGTGTTTAAAATGTTTGAAACATGGAGTACAGCTGTCACTAGTGGCTCTGCAAAGGCCTTCATCGCTTCACAAGGCTGCAGTTCTGTTCCTGTGAATGTGGTAGCTACAGAAAATACTTTTTCCCCATGAAAGCAAATTGGCCAGGAACAATGGCTGGAGGAGGCTGGTCTCTGGCCTCGCCCAGTCCCCCTCTTCCCTCCCATTACTGCTGCAGTTCTTGCCACCACCAAGACCTTATCAACCAGCCTAGGTAGGGACCCTGCTGCCTGATGCCCCTGGCTGGCAGAAGAGGATGGAGAGTCAGGGTCTTGTTCAGAAAACCCAGGCTGCTGTGGCAGCTCCAGCTGCAGTCCAGCCAGTCCCTGTCTCCCTGCCTGTCCCTGCCAGCACCGAGGACATGGCACAGTCCCACTGGCTGCAGCTTCACCCATCCCTCACGTCCACAGCACCTTCATGCCTGTCACCGCTGCCTCCAGCGCCAACAGCAGGCGGGGACCCTTCTTGCCCTGATCAAGAGGCCTCATGTCCATTGCCTCCTGCCATCCTAAAACCAAGCTGCAGGTGCTGGGTGGGTGGTGGCTATTAGCTCATGATGCCCTCCCAGATGTAGTGGTAGATAATATTCTTTCTGGCATTGGAGGCTGCTGCATAGGAGATGGAGGAGAAGGTGGACATTGGCAGGGGTGCTCTCACACCCTGCAAACCCCTGATGGGGTGTAAAGGTTGTGTTGACATCAGCCCCTTTTTTCTAACCCTTCTAACTCTGGCCATGTCTGCGCTTGGGAGGCTGCTTGTCAATGACACCCTCATCTTCCTCTGCTCCACTGCCCTTAGCAACCCATTTGGGACATTCTCCCTGGCTGCTGCCTTGTATTAGCTGATGGGCTGAAGGTAATGCTGTGTCTACACCACTTTTGTAACTTTCCCTGAGTAAAGCTGGAATGGGTTTATCATTACAGACCCCATGCTGCCACAGAATAGCTGTGGAGCTGCCATCTCATGCTGAAATCTTGCTTTCATTTGACCCTGGAGCCTTACTGCTTGCTTGCGGGCCTCAGCTTTGTGGTGTTCATCACAATCGAGTTTTCCCAGGTGTTGCAGTAGTATAAATAAAATATGCCACAGGTAAATTCCCCTTATAGATCCATGATTTATGGATGGGCAAATTCACTCATTGTTGCCACCCAAGGAGCAAATTAGACCAAGAAGGACGCTCAGTGTAAAGCAGCAAATTTCTTTCAAGGAGAATGTCTGCTTTCTGTGAAATGCGAAAGTTTAATCTTATCAATGAAAATTAAACTTGTGCTCTGGCTCCCCTGCTTAACTTCGTGTGACCTGTTGGTCTTTAGCCTCCTGCTTAAAGTATACTTGGTCACATGGGAAAGGATATGTACTGAGGACACGTGGTTATTTTCTGGGACCATTTGCATGTCATTCTATGCAAAAGCACTGAGCTGTACTGGCACCTGAAACCATCCCTACGGGTGTTCAATTGAGTTGAAAATCAGGCACATGGGTGCAGATTTAAAGAAGCTTTGTGGGTGTTTTGTAGTTAGACTTGTGCTGAAAACTGTAACTTTAACCTGGTTTTCATGTTTTCTTTTCATATTAGAATTTTATTGTAGAAAGAATATGGACTAGTTTCTTTAAAAAGCAGCAAAAATGGTAGGCAGAGTGAAGAGTTTTTGAAATAAATCTATGCAAAATTTAGTATGTTCATGTCTAAACCAAGCTTGTTGATTTTAACATATTTACTTTCTTTCATACTTGAAAAATAAAATTAAGCCTTTTAATCTTTTTTTATTTCTATGTGATGAATAGAAAAGCTTGGAAACATCAGTCTGAAGAATAACCATCAACTAATGGGAAAAAAAGACCTTGTTGGCTCTTCACAAGTGCTCAGAATCCAGCAGCTGCCTCTGGGTCCACTCTCATAGTGCACATTCCTGATGCCAGAGAGTCACACTGTTTAGCCACCTAAACAAAAGCTATACTTTAGTATCGTCAGAAGAGCCAAAGTGATCTAGGAAACAAGGTTATTTTTGAGCTGAAGCCTAAATCAAATAACTCATTTGAAAATATTTTCCTAGAAACAGAAATACAGGCACCTGTTTTTGAAAAAAAATCTCTGCATGTAATTGAGGAAGCTGACTCATGGGCTTTGCTTTTGCCACCTAAACTGATTAATAGGAGAAGAAACCTGGTTAAGCTGCTGCTCTGGCTTGCTGACTAGCAGGGTTGTTTTTGATCCATGGCCTCTGGTATTTGGATTATTTGCTTTCCCGTCTCTTAATCTCTGTGGGGAAACTTTCCCTTGCTATTTAAATATTAAATCCTTGCCATACTGGAATGTCGCAGTGTACTGCATACAGAAATGTAAGGGCTCAGTATTTTCCGTGCAAACCAATTTTGAGTTCCAACTCAGAAGGCCTTTGTTCATTTGCTCTGAGGATACACCCATGTCTTTTGCTGGGAATTTGACATGTATTCGAGCACCAAAGACTCAGTAAGTACTGACACGCATCAGAATCCTTTAGGCACATGGACTGCAGCTATGGTTTCCCTTTTTTGGCAGCAGTGTCAGGACAGAAGACAGCAGCGATCATAAGACACCAAGTTTCTGCAATTTTGATGTTTAAATACAGTTTATTTTAACAGGCTCCAGACTGAAGTCAGCCCTTTAAGCTTATCAGATTTTTCCTCCAAAGATGTTGCAGTGCCTAGCTAGAGGAGAAAGGTAGCATTATTCCATTCTTCAAAACATTGCTTTGAAAAAATCAATCTTTCCCTAAACGTCCTTTGTAAAATTTCAGCTGCTAACTATTTGCTACGCTAGTTTTGGCTGACACTGTTTGCCAGCAGGTATCTCTAATCCCCTGATCAATTGTCCATGGTTATGATGGGCACATGTTTTCCTCTTCTCTCCTTTTTACAGGCTGGTTCCCTCCTAAGCAATGGCAGCACTTATTAAAGATAATGGTATGATGATCTTGGTATGAGGGGGAATAACAAAGCTTTAAAAATACTTTTGCAAAATAATTAATTGCTTCTTTTGCGAAGATGCATTCCATTTAGAGAAATGCCAGTGTCCCTCTGGGTGCATGTTCCTATGGTTGCACTGGTTCAGCACTGAGCCCCCTCCTGAAATACAACTCTCCTAAGCCCCCATACGCTTTAACAAAGACTAGTAGTAACACTTGTGTGGGATTCAGGCACATCTCTGGTGGAAATATGGTAGTACTTAAGTCCCCAGACAAACCCCACAATTCTTACTGTGTAGATATGAACAGAAAATCAGGCATCTAATAGGGAGTTATAAACCCAGAGATTTAGTAAATTGCTTTTATTGCTTCTTACAGCTAATTACCAGCCTAAATTTGTTGACCGATTCTGTGCATTGTATGTACCTTCTACAGCTTGTTTCAATGTTTATCTACTTTGTACTGAAACAGCAGAGGAAGAGTGAAGAGAGGAAGTTAAAAAGTTACCACTCCTTAGCAATTAACTAACTTCACAGATTTAGGTATCATGCTAGTTAACTAACAAAAGGCCTTTAATCAGAATTGACATAACAATGCAGACAGGTTTATCACCAGACACATCAAATCTGTTGACATGTTAATCGTCATGCCTCAGATGAATTTAAAACTGAGGGATCAATGTATAATTTGCCAATCCAAGACTGCCAAAACCAATCTGTCCCTCCAACATAACCACTTGCAAAGACAACTGCAAGTGCATCTAGCTCTGCAGAAAGACACTCAGACATGTTCTTAGACTATACATGCCCTTATGCAGAAAATACTAATATTTGGCTCCATCTGGGTATCTTAAAGACAGGAGTGGAGTCCTTGTCTCCAGGCCTGTTGTCCCCACTTAGCTTCCTTTTATGTAGAGATTTTGTAATATGGCTTAAAAAGGTCAAACCAATCAGGAAAACCAAAATCCAATTTTTGCGGATGAGTTAGCTGGGTGCTTATGGTTTTGTGTTTCTAGAATACTTGTTTTAGTCTAAAGCTGACACTGATGTAAAGAGGTTTCCTTACGTGCTTCAATGAAAGTGCATCTACATACCATTAGTAGTATATTTCCTTCCAAAGCACCTTTCTTTCCAATTTTCTGACAGGTTCAGCCTGGGGTTCTTTACAGAAGGAGCTGGGGAAGAATTCTTCTTTAAGTGCAAGTGTTGATAAAAGTTGTTGGGAAAATCTGGAGAACAGGAATCTCCAACAAATTCAGCAAGACCTGCAGGAGCACATGCTATGAGAAGTATGATGTTGGGAGCACAGTCAGTTTTAGAGTCATCAGGTGTGGCTCCTGAGTAAGGGCAACACACAGTCTGCAGTCATTTGCAATACAGCCATCAATATAAAGATAAAAGGTGAAACTGCATGTATTATTTACTGATAATCAAATCACGTTTATAACACATATTTTACAATTGTAGTAGAATCCATTAGCAAATCTTAAAAAACTTGAGAAATTATGAAAGTAGTTTACACATAATCTATGTAGCAAAACATTTGTTTTCCTTTCATTATTATGAAATTACGGGTACAGGAAATTTACGCAAACAATACAGACACTAAAAAATGTGAAGTATTTTCATTCTTTTAATAAAGTGCATAATAAAATAGACTTAATAAATTATCCTAAAAATGCTTACCAGTCAGTTGACATTGATTATTTGAATTACTGTTTTGTCTTTATTTTGTTGCTAATTTTATAGTGTCAGATAGTATACACATTACATATAAAGTACATAAAGCTGCAATAGCCTGGGTCATATGATGTCAGTATCTCCTGTACAATCGCAATTGATTGTTAGCTGAGGCATCCTGGTACTGCTGTGAGGCTATTGCAGTGTTCACCAAAGGGGAGGATATACGTTGCTGAACACTCTATAATAAAATGGAGAATATTGAGATATACATGTATATAAACAGAAATGTGATTATGCATAATATAACATACAAGAAAAATAATTTGATGATATCATGTGATCTGTTTTCCAGTATATAAACAGCTGTGCACCTTCATCTCGATTTAGAGGTTGGTATTACAGGGTACAATGTCATTCACACAAATTACTGAGTTTATTTGGATGTTGTGAAACTAGGAGAGCCAAAGCAGGTTGTTCTCTTGGTGAAGTAAAAATTTAAAATCCCACCACTTCTCATTGCAGAAGATTTGATGAAATCTTGGTCATCTATACCTTTTCTGCAGCTGGGAACTTATACGATAGTGGTTCACTCTTATCAAGAATTCCAAGCCAGTGCCAGAGATCTGAATGTATCCCTACAGCAAGACACCTGTTTAAATGCTTAAGTATATACTTGTAGGGAAAGAAGGGTCTTAAATGTCCATCAGAGAACTTACAGTTCCAGAGACTGGACAGCCTGAGTAATGTCTAGTGTTTATATCTTATTCGTGAAACAAAAATCTTGCAGATGAAGAATCAGTGGGAGAAAGCTTTGTCACAGACCAGCCAGCCAAGAACTCTGACTATTGAAAGCCAGGAAAATGCATTGGTGGGAGAAGAGCTTTTTTTTTTTTTTTTAAAGTAGGACAGGCTATGAAGAAAGCCCCAGAGAACACACAAGCTCAGAAATGCTTTAGTAAAACAGAGTTAGATCCAATAAAGGTACCTATGTTACACTAACTGCTGAAAAATATAAAATTTACAAGTTATTTAGCCATAAAGAATTAAATTGGTAAGACAGGAGGTAGAAGAGAGGAAGCTCAGGTTCCAAGTCACACCTACTACTAGGATTCACAAGAAGAGAGGTAATGATGTGCTCCCTGTTCTTTTCACAGTCCCACTTCAAAACCAGGCAATCATTTTTAATTTAGGAGCCTGGATACTTTCTGGGGTTTTTCAGTCTCAAGCTCAGTAAGTGGCAAAAGCTTTCTGAATAAAGAGTATTTTTCTCTAACATTTTTGGTAACAGTTTATCCAGTAAAGTATATGAAGTATGTGGAAGTATATAAAGTCTGTGAAGTATACAGTCATGTGTCTGTATTTTTCCCTCAGTACAAATATATAGTAAAGGAGGAGACTGATAATACAGAATTATAAATACTAACTCCTGCATTATAAACTGAACATTTGAAATGTGTATTTTGTACTTTGGACACTCATCTGCCTATTCAGTTCTTCATATTCCAGGTATCATAATTATTTTGTTTCAAACTGACAAGATTTAGAATATATGAAACAAAATACAAAACCTTATTGAAGAAAGATAATACCTATCACTTATAGAACACGGCATACCTGCAGGTCAGACTAAGAATTTATTGTATTACCAATTATTTTATGCACCACCATGCATCATTCCTCCCTTCCTCTCTATGTTATTAAGAAATACAAATTAATTATGACCAATATATAGTTCAAATGGACCCTACTAAATCACTATTCCTTAAAAGTTCTTGGAATTTCCTGGACTTTGGAAGTGTCTTCAGATTCCAAAAGGAAAATGAAGCCAGAGGGTGAGGCAGTCTGGTATAAACCATTAAAGCCTATTTACAGTACTATAAGGTTCATACGTGTATTTTTTTTTTACATAAATAGAAATCTGAAAATCTGGCAAGCCAGTTGAGCAGATTGATGTCAATGTTTTCGATTATATTTTTGCTATAAAATAAGCCATAAGGTCAGTTTGTAGGAATTAAAGCTGAACATGTTTAAGTTAAATACTTACTAAAGGGGTGGTTATCTGCAAAACATTTGAAGCAGATGGGTTTCTGGTAATGGCTTCTTGAACATCTAAAAATAACACATATCATAAATATTACATAAACTAAATACTACAGTGGAAATATGATTCACAGTCAAATATTCAACACAAACCTTCACGAAGATTGTGGAAATGTAGTTTAACAGCCCTGGTTTTTTTGCCCTTACCAACAGCTGCTGAAGTATATGCTATATCTGTATTTTTAAAGTTTGCAGCTAGATATTATTATCTGAACAAAAAAATTAGTGTCAACAAAGAAATCTAAAGCTAGAGAAAAGAGTGCCAGCTACTCTAGGCTGGCAACAAAAATTCCAGACTTGGATTGGTTAGTGACTGTTATTCATTAAAAAGACCACTATGAATGTACACTGTTTTAGTCACTTAATTTGGTCACATGTGAAAACTAAGCCAAAAAAAGGGGTTCAGAAAGGTCATGGTTTAAAAACATGTTTTTAAACTTGTTTTACAACACTTTACTTACTTACAGGTACATACTTACAGGTACTTATATGTCCCATAAGTCTACCTGTAAAATTTCCCAGTTTCTTATTACCAATTTTAATCTCCAAATAATTAGGCAAGCTAATTAAATTTCTAAGATACATATATATATGTATTAATTTTCACAGTTACTTCATTTGCAGTTAACTCCTATGATTCTTTCATATTCCTTATGTACTTTTTTTAGTTTTCATAGTTTTCCTTTTCACACTTTGCACACTTCAGCTTTCTTTCTCCCAGTTCTTTTGCTGCATTTACCTTTGCCTCTATTTCTTTGTCATTTCTTTGTTATTTATACAGCAATTTATTTTCTATTTTCTTGTATTTCGTTTTTCATATTTACTTTCTTAACCCGAGCACATCATACTAAAACTCCTCTCTGACAAAAGACAGAATTGTTCACGTCTATTTGCCCGGAAGCATGAGGTACAATATAATGAAATTTGGAACTGCTGTTTGATGGAAGCAGGAATTGTAGGATACAGCTGCAAAAAGTTTCTAAGTGGTTGCAAAGATCGTTTACTCTGTTGTTGCAGTTTACAGGAAACTGAAGCCTTTTTCCTCAAAGTCAAGAAATTTACCATTTGACGTAGAAACGTATGGGTAGTGTGCAGAAGCTTAATAAGCCTGGGTTTAGTTTGATTCCAGTCAATAAGAGGGTAACCTTGGGTATATGTGACCATGAAATGATGCAGTCCAGAAGGAAAAGTAGTGGAATTGTAAAATAAAATCAATGGACTTCAAGCAAGCAGACTCTTATAAACTCAAATAATTGGCATGTAAAATTTCATATGAAAAAAGTCTGAGGAACATGTAAAATTCAGGAGACTTGGCAGTTCCATAAACAGCAAAAATAACAAGCAGAAGTTATTCCAATGATATGGAAAGACAAGCAGTCCAGTGAAAAGACCACATGGACTAAGTCACAGGGTCCCCACTGATTTCAAATACAGGATGGAGCACACAAAATACAGAAACGATGTCAAACTAATGAGAATTTTTGTGAAAGACCTGTATGATCACATAGGTCAAAGCAAACACTAACCATTAGTTACAGTAGTAAAAGACCCAAGAAGTAAGTTTGTTCTACAAGTATGTTAGTTATAAAAGGACGACGAATGAAAGTGTTAGCTAACTAATCACTGGAGAGAAAAAATTATCAAGAACACGTAAATACTTTTCCCCCACATTCTTCAGCAAAATGGAAGCTGTGATTGGAGTGCTCATGTCAAAAATACCAGTATAAAGCAGGTAAGAAATCTGCCTGGCATAGAGAAAGAACAGGTTAGAGAACACTTAGGTAAATTTGACATTTTTAAAATAGTTGCATAAGTGATATTCACTTAAACATTCAGATTTGGTTGCAGCATTCTCACGACTCAGTATTTGTGATCTTTAAGAATTCATGGGGAAGACTAGAGGAAAGAAAATTAAAAGCCATTCATTATAAACGGTTACATTTGCAAAAATGTAGGATATATAAAGGGTAATTATTTGCAAAAATAATTGCAAATAAATTAAGATGAATAATCATTGGAACAGATTCTCAAGTGAGGCTGATACATCTCATACATCTTCAAAGAACAATTGTAACAAACGTGTTAGAAACAACAGCTACAGTTGGGCTGAGCCAGCTTCTGAAGGTGTCTAGTCACATTTTGAATTATTTTTTTGACCAAGACAAAGTCACCATTATTTTAAATTAATTTCATTGACTGTAAGAAAGGTTTCATGATTTTGATCTACCATTTGCTGCATTTAGTAAAGAATAATAATAATAAAAGAAAAATATTTATATCATAGGATTCATGTTTTTAATCCAAATTAATCCATGACAACAAAATATAGTTATTTAATCACTTGACGTAGGATCCTATTTATTCTCAAACTTACCTTGTAGCCTTTGATTGAGATGATCAAGAGACTGGAAAATCTTCTGTTCTTCTACTGAAAGTGCACTCATGCCTGGACATGGAGCCCTGTTAAGCGGTAAGGGCTGTCTGGCCAGTTGCACACTTTCCATAGCTGCCAGGATTTCATCCTTTGCAGTGGATGTATTTGCTAGCTTTTCTGCCATAAGAAACTGAACAGTGCTTTCTGAAATCGAAGAGATTACAGGGGTAACCTCAAATGAGAAGAGCTCATGACATTTAAATATACTTGCTTTCATGACTATAGGTCTGTGAAACACACAAAATTAACATTAAAAGATCAAAAAGGTGGCAAAGTCAGGAAGCATGATATGTTAGAAAATGACATAATTAAGATCACTAATGCATCTTACAATTGGCACCATATCATGTAGTTATGTATGATCCATACAGCTACAGTTAAATGCAAACAGGAATGGAATGAAACGAGTATATATTGTAATGTATTTATAAAACCATCAATGACACATGATGCTATATCTTACATTTCCATGAAAAAATTAGGTCTAGACAACTACTTTTTCTTACTTAGAATCGCTAATGCCAAAGACACAAGTGATGTTATACAGGGGATATATTAGGTCACTACTTTATGTATAAAAAAGAATTGAAATGGGATGTGTTACGATACCTTCATCAGACTTATAGGTGTTATTCATATTTTGTACTGGATCAAATGCAGATTGAACAGGACTCAGCGGGACAGTACATAATGAATTCTATCAAAAATATTATAAGAATATTTTAAGTGTAATTTAAGGCAACTATACTACTTTCTGAACATTTTTAAAAATTATTTCATATTACTAAATGTTTTCAAGTGCTAAAATACTAGTGTATATTAATACAGTGATGTATGCTGTTATTCTTTTCATTAGCAGTGACAGCAAGCTGACTGAATCAAAATAGCGTGACACTGAACAAATCTTTGATATTCCTGAAACTCTTTCCATTTTGAAGATAAATACGATTTTTATTTTATACAGTATTTAATATTTACCTGTGCATGATGAGTAGGTTTCCATCTTTTAGAGGCTACACTTTGTCTTCTGTGTTCTGAAAAAGCTCTGTGTTTATTTTCATGGTTGTCAAAAACCTGGTTTTGTCTTGCAACAGGAACAACACCTTAAATGACATGCATACAAAAATAAACCAAAAATGTGCAAAACCACAATAAAGATAGCTGTAGCAAAACTAATAATGGTGAGTAAATGTCTGTCCAAATTTAGACCTTTACCTTGTGTATGTTTACATCTGATCTCACTAAATGT
Organism: Strix uralensis; assembly: GCF_047716275.1. Classification (NCBI taxonomy): domain Eukaryota; kingdom Metazoa; phylum Chordata; class Aves; order Strigiformes; family Strigidae; genus Strix; species Strix uralensis. The sequence continues at coordinate 123,593,897 of NC_133973.1, forward strand.
ATTTTCTTACAGTGAAAAGAGAGAAAGAGGCACTTCTAAGGCACATTTAATTTCATGATAGCATAGGACTATCCACAGATGTGGATTGTATGTGGACATTTATAAGCAGGCTAAGTGAAGTCCCACTTTGAATCCCAGATAACAAAGATGGTCTGTACAAACATACAAGGTGGTCTTACCAAGTAAGAGGGGGAATGAACAGTGAACTATGATATAACAAATGTCAAATAATGTGCCAAAAAGTAATGTTTTAGAAAATAAGTTGCATTTAGAGAATAATCCTAAAGTCCAGTTGTCCAACACAGTAAACGCCTGTTGCCAAGATGCTGTATCTTACATCTTAATAGATTCAACATTTGTTAAGATTACATAGCACTGCACAGAAAACGTGTAATAGCTCACACAGTTTATTTGATTCATAGAATCACATAATGGTAGAGGTGGGAAGGGACTTCTTGAGGCTATCTGGTCCAGCCCCCTGCACAAGCAGAGCTGGTTACCCAGGACCGTGTCTGGATGGCTTTTGAGTATCTCCAAGGGTGGAGATGCCACAAAGTCTCTGGGCGACTTGTGCCAGTGCTCTGTCACCCTCACAGTAAAAAAAAAAGTGTTTCCTGATGTTCAGAGGGAACCTCCTGTGTTTCACTTTGTGTCCAGTGCCTCTAGTCCTTTCAGTGGGCACCACTGAAAAGAGCCTGGCTCCCTCCTATTTGCACCTTCCTTCCAGGTATTTATAGACATTGATAAGATCCCCCTGAGCCTTCTCTTCCTCACGCTGAACAGTCCCAGCTCTGTCAGACTTTTCTCCTAGGACAGATGTTCCAGTCCCTTCATCATCTTCACAGCCCATCATTGGACTCTCTCCAGTCTGTGCATGTCTCTTGTACTGAGGAGCCCAGAACTGAACACAGTCCTCCAGGTGTGGCCTCACAGGTGTGATTCGAATGCAAAGTCCTGGTTTAAAACCTTAGTTCTGCAGCTTGGGATTTTGTAGTTTTTATTTTTTATTTTTTACTAATTTATACATCTGTATACTAATTTTAATGACAGTACTGCTGTATAGTATTTTCCCTCAGCTAGAAAGGCCTAACCTAGACACTGTACCTCAAATTTATCTCAGTTTTGTCTGGTGTAATAATACATTTTCAAAATTAAAGCATCAAGTTTCAAAATTAAAATTGAGTTCTTAATTAAACATTCATGCATCAAACTGGAGATGCAAATCAGCATTTTCATGTCCAAGTCAGGAATCTACACATCCAAGAAGATACTGTATTCTCATCTGTAAACACAGTTACTTGATTTGTAAATGCAGTTACTTGATTTATACATTTGCAGCAAAAGAAAACAATTCATTGATCCTAGAAGCAGATTTGAAACTAGTCATCTGGCTGCTGCCATCAACAGTAACATGAGACACTTTAGCTTTAAAAGGCTGCCATTTAGTTATATGTGAATTACTGTGATGTGACACGTGGTGCTGAATAGCACCTGAAAAGAAAAGGAAATGTGATCATGTTATATTAAATACAGGGGAAAATTTAAAAAGAAGCAGAGAAGAAACCCCTTGTTATATTAGTAATCACATAATGTTTTTCTGAAAAATAAAATCCAAAGTTGCTCTATTGATATGCATTGGCACTTAATTAGTCTAGCAAGTCATGCTACATCTATGCCAAGGAAAAGACTCCTTTGAAAAACATAACACAGAAGTATACTAAGCAATAGTATCTTTAAGGGCATGAGATACTGGGCAGTCTACCCCTGTTTAACTATAAGCATGTGAATTAGTTCCGTATTTGTCGCAGGCTTAAATGTTAAACATATTTTTAAAGCATTTTACTGACTGAACACCAAAGGACTTAAATCTAATAAAATAATTAAAAAATAAATAACAAATTCTAATAACAAATTAAAAAATAAATATTTCTAATATCCAGCTACAGTATAATATGTGTCAGCCAGAAGATATACTTGAAGCCTGGAAGCCCAATTAAAGGAAGATCCTCATGGATAACAATTTTATTTATTCATCTTGTTCTCACTTATTCTTTCTGTATATTTGGCCAAGCTTTGCAACTGATCACATTTTCGAGTGTCCTTACAGACCTCACTGAACTCTGTAATAGAGCCACAGCAGATATTTTACTCAAGGTATTTTACTCAGTATTCAGTCTCTCATAGCAAGCACTTCAGGACAAAGACGTGGTGATCTATGTGCATTTGCAGGCAATCGAACAAATAATAGCAAGTCATTAAGAGTTATCTAGAGTATTTAAAATAAAGAAGACTTTTAAACACAAAATCTAAGCAGATACTGACAGAGGGCCACCCAACCAAATTTTAAAAAGAGGTTACTCAGCTCCTCCTCTAAAAAAGCTGGAGCTATGTGACACTGGGGATGTAGCATGTAGGAAGTTGCAGTGAAGACAGTATTAGTAGCGCACACAACTCTGACCCAGTACATTTTCTGATTCATTGACTTGATGTGCAAATAAGGACAAGAGACAAGTAACTCTGCTGGAGGCAAGGCATGGTAATGCAAGACTTCATTCATTTCCAATGTAAAATCAAATAGGTTAACTTAAGTCACACATATCTTAAGCTCATCTGTTTGACTTCGAACTGGAATGGACAGCTGATAACATTTCTCATTTCCCACCCCTGCTTTAGGCCAAGAATATTCATCTACATCTGATCTTACACAACAGAGCTGTTCTGAATCACTCCACAGTTAAAACTATGTATTAGTAGATAAAACTAGAAGTTTAGTTTTTTTAAGTTACGGGAATTACGTATTTTGCTAGACAGTATCTTTGAGCTGCACGTCCAGTCCTCAGGGTGATCCCAGCAGGTGAAGCAGTTTGTACCTGAAGCAGGGTCTACAGCTTCAGGAGCTCTGCGTCCAGCTGCAACCCTCAGCAGGAAGCAAACCAGCACACAACATACAAATTATAAGCATGAGGATGCCATCAGTGCCCAAAGCACAGAATATAGCTAGGCTGAAACAGGGCAAATCAAAAAGCTTGAAAGCTATTTTGAAATGTGAAAACTAGGAGATTAAAGTTTATTCTCCCTGATACAAGGAAATATGATCATCTGCTTTGCAATTTATTTACTTATAGCAACTTATAGCAATTTATAATGATTTCTGCTTTAATGCTTAATAATCCTGCTTGCCCTGACTGTTCTGTGGAAACTTACCAAAGACTACTGTGTTCATCAAAACAAAGCAGTTTTCTGTGGAAACTTACCAAGAACTACAATGTTCGGCAAAAATAAGAGACACGTCCTTGGAAAGCAGATGGGTTCTATCAAGTTTAGTCTTTGTAGTGTATAGATAGTCATATATGGGTGGTAGAATCTAATATACTGGTGCTTTTAGATAAGATAGAGGTGGTAAACCAGCTGGAACCACTCTTGTTGTTCAAGAAATTGGCTAAGAGAATCTGCGCATGCTCCGAGGAAAAGTACAAGGTGAGGAGGACTGTGAGCCTTCCTCCAAAAGACCCCTGAAGACGACCACCAGGAGGCAATGCGCAGGCGCAAAGAGAACATAAACTGCTGACACCAGCCTTTTGAACTAACCCAGCCTTACTTATGCATATGTATGTTTGTGTTATGCAATCCAATGAATATGTATATCCACACTCTATAAGTTTCTGGTAAAATGTGCTGTTGGGGTGCAAGCTTTGTGGAGAAATCCCCTTGCACCCCGGTGCTGGAGTAAACATGTCTGCTTTATAACTCTGAGTTGTAGAGTCTGTTTCCGTGAATCATCCCAAAATTTCTTATGTATCTTTCCTCTATCTTACCAACCAATCTCTGCATCATATTGTTCCCAAGGTTAATTTTTAACAAAATGAAGGATTAGTCCTCAAATTTCTTCAAATTCTTTGTAAATCGACATACTTTGCAGCACAGGAAAATTTGTCTGGTAGAAGCTCTTTAACTTACATTTAATTTTTTTGAGCATTAATGTATTACTGGGACTAAAACTTAAAAAATTTAGGCATTTACAGTGTCATCATTTTAAAAACATGGTAGATCTACATTTCTTTCACTCTCAGGTGGCAGTGACTGTTGGACAACAAGCTATGAGTCCCAGTTACCTTGTAAAACTTGCTCATATAAACTTAGTCACTTCCTCCTATATCATTACTTAGTCCACCTGTCACATTTGCTCATTAGTCAGGAATATAATCTCAGGGAAAATACTTCCTTTTCATTGAATACTGTAGAGAGCTATTAAAGATGCAGATGGACGTTTGAGAGGCCTCTGGGCACCACTAGAATAGAAATGACAATGACAAATGGTGAAAACTTGTTAAAACTGGCTGTATTGTGTGAATGGATGAAAGGCTGGATGTTTTAACTGAAAACAAATTTCTGATGTAATTGAAAAAGACTTTCATCTGAACATCCCCCCAGCCCAACCCCAGAAACATGACTCTTACCAGCAGCAGAGTCTTGAGGAGCTCGGGCAGTATGTGCTCCTTGCCAGGAGGTACTTGTTTTTCCAGCTGCTGGGGTATGATGGAGATATAATCCATTTTCTGCATTAACAGGTCTTCTTTCAGTGCAGGTCACTGAACAATCTTGACAGGCGCTTGTCTGAACACTAGATACAGAACAAGTATTTTTTGCCCAAGGTTTGTATTTGGCCATGCTGCAGCCAGGTGTAGATATTGCAGTGGCCAAGTCAGAACGACAAGTAATACTCTCACTGCTTTCTGTACCGTTTCTATTTAAAACCCGATCTGCTAACACAACATGCCTTTCAATTAAATCATTCCTGCTTGTAGTGGTAGCTTGAAGACGTGAAGGCGGCAGTGGCTGACACCCAGGGCTGGCTGTGTTTCTGACACTTCTGTTTCCCAGCAGAGGTGCGGATGGTGGGTGAGGTGCTAGCAATTTCCCTGGAGCTTTTCGAATTTTGTAGGCTTCAGCGGCTGACTGCGGTTGGATTATAGTGCCTGTTCTCTTCTTGGGCATAAAACTTGACTGGGCTCTTACAGATGTTGTTCTTCCAGTTATTTTTGACTTACTTTTGAGTTGATTACCTTCATTAATTTTAGAATTATTACTACATACTGGGGGTTTACTTTCTTCATCTTTTGGTAACGTCCAAGCTTTTTTAGCAGAAAAGGATCCAGTAGACATAAATATATTCAGAGACGTGCATTCTTTATTTGATTCTTCAGAGTTAACATTTGGTTTTGATATATGAAAGTTTTCCTGATGATTTTTTATGAACATGGGGTTTGAAGGTTGAGCAACAATACTTAAATTAGTCTTAGGAGCATTATTTGTAGTTTGAACATATTGCAGCTGTGCAGAAGATATTTTAGTGGTGTTTTTTTCATAGCATTTTTCATTATTTTCTATTATTATCTGGTTAATTTGATCACACCATGTTAGGTTTCTATTGTATTTTTCATTTTCTGCAGTTTTCTTTTTTATTTTTGCCAGTTCTAAACTGTCTCTGATAGAAGACATGGGTCGAGTTCCAAAACTGATCCCGTGGTTCAAAACCACAGCTTTGACATGACTGGGTTCATATTTAGAATCCTTCTTTAAGATACTTCTGAATAACTTAGCTCTTTTTCTTTCAAGAATATTGTTTTTCAGGGTTTTGTGCTGGGCAGGAAGGCCAGAATTGAACTCTGTATCAGACACCAGTGACATAGTTTCAACCATATTTCCCTTTTCTTCCTCATTGTTATTCTGTTGCTTGACTTCGCACAGAACTGAGGCATTTGGTATGTCCTGAAATAAAGATGATCCTGGATTAATGTCATCAATACATTTAATATTTTCTTCTTTTGTTTCAGTCATTTTTCCTGATTTTTTTTTTAAAAACTTTGTACAGATGTTTTTGTCCTTTGGTAATGTATCAGCTGTGCTGGGAATGACAGTGGAACATCCCTGATTAGGAAATAAGATTATAGATGTTGCAATAGGTTGACTGGAGGTTTGCACAGATATAGTTCTTTTTTGTGGGGTCATTTTAAAACTCTGATCTTGCATCAGATCCTGATCTCTTTCTCCTGGAACAGAATCAGGGCTGGCCCAAGCTTTGCTAGGACTGAAAACAGGATGACCAGTGGCTAATGTGCTAGACATTCCAGAAGCAGGCTTGCTTCTTTCTTCTTTTATATTTTTCAGAAAACTAAATGTATTACTTACAGAGTTTTCTTGCTTACTAGAGGTAGAGAACTCTGCGTTTTTTCTTCCAGATCTGTGAGAAGCAGATGATTCCTCTTCTGAATTGTTTACATGTTCAGCAGGAGTTAGAACATTATGTTTAGCTAAAAGATCATGAATAGGTAAATTGTGGTAGTATTGCAAATCTACATTTCTCAGACAATTATTTAGATGCATATTTTTAGAAGTACTTTGAGCTGTATAAAGCAAACCATTATTTCTAGTCTGTGATGTTTCTGGATTGTACAGGACACAGTCACACTGTGTAGTCAAAGATGATTCACTTGGTGTTGTGTAATTTCCATTTTGTTCTCCAGCCTCAAGACTGTCAAGGCTTGACAGGCTTTCTGAATCATCTGTTTTCTTGACTTCTTGATGAAAATTCTGAAATACAGGCATAAAAGCAGGCTATTGCATTTATCAAAAATGGTTTTTTTGCTGATACTAATTTTTCATTAATGAGAGCTTCAGTTAAAATACAATCAATACGGAGCCTGGTGTTTTTATGAATCAGCATCACAGCACCATAACCGTTTCCATCAGGTCAAAATTTACCTGTGTTCAATTGCAAAAGAAAATGATGTAGTTTGTGTATGAAATTCAGAGGAAAAAGCTGCATAGTTCAACAAATTTAATCTTAAATTTTATATAAATTCTACAGTATCAAAAAACGAACAAGGTTTGTCTAAACAACGCTACTGTTTCTGGATTGCCCTATGACACAGGATGGTTTTTGTGCTCTAACATGTAAGGGAGTTTACAAAATGAAAGAGAATACATGAAAATGCAGATTTGACAGTGGATCTGCCCTAAGCTGGAATTTTCCATAATACTAGACTGAATATTTTCAGACAAAGTGCCACAAGTGATGAGGATTTAAACCTTGTCATGGCAAACACAGAAAACATCTCTCAGATGTCCTAATCACAGTGATTAACACCTCCCCGCAGTGAAACCCCCTCTTCTCATCTTTCAGAAAGAAGAAACCATCATCTGATCTGTGAGGAGAGATCAGGTCTAAGGGCATATGGGAGTCCCATCCACACCCCCAACTTCTCCATCGTACTTTAATATAGTGATGAATAAGAGCAACTGGCACCATCTGAATCACCACTGGGACAACTTTATGTATGTACTATACAAGCATTTTCTTCACTATTACTTCTCCATCCAAACACTGAGATGGTTGAAAAGACATACTTTTTTAAGGCCAAGATTCCAAATACATGTAAACATAAAGGAAAATAAACATATCAACTGTTTTCACAATCTTATCTACTCTCTTTTGTGGAAGTGGAAGTTCGCTTCCATGCAACCGAGCAGTTAAGTGATGTTAAACCATATGCTGAAAAAACTTGGCATGAAAAACTAAAAGAAACTGCATTAGATATGCAATCTTATGCAATGAAGATTTTTTTTTTCATCAGTGACTTTAAATGGAAAACGTTTCAAGTAGCAAAATCTGTTAATCTAGGTAAGTGATTATATATCCCTAGGCAATTAAAATAGAATTAACATTTTGAAAATTTACCAAAGAATGCATAAAATTCATTAGTGAATAAGAATGTATTTTTATAGTAAACCTTTTTTTTATTCTAATAAAATTGTTATACCATAATACTGTATAGTTTATAGCTGTACAAATATTTTAAATTGCAGAATAAAAGCTTAGTGAGTCCTGAAAGACTTTATGATTGAATTAAATCTTATCTTGCACTAAATGTTCAGAGGTTGGTGCAGTCTTCCATTATAGTTATGATTTGAGATAAAGAAACTAAATAGAAGAACAAAGAACCAAGTGTAGGGAAAGATTCCCCTTTAGGCAACATTTTCAAACTAAAGCTATACAAACCAGTGTCTTTCTAATTGAAATGAATAATTAATGCTTTGTTAGTTATTTATTAACCTTTACGTTTGGCTAAATTATATTGTTAACTTCTGCTTGAACTTCAAAAAACAAGGAAAAGGCATATGCTCAGAATTTTCTGTACCAGGCCAAATTTAAGAACTAACTTTGAAATTTTCAGATGGGAAAAAGCCGTAAAAAGAAATTACAGGTGTCAGGCTTACTTCTTGTCTAATTTGGAAACTGAACCTGTATAGCTAAGTATGTGTTTCTAAAATGACTAAGTTTAGCAGAGGAAAAATTTTGTAAGGATTGATTCAAAAGACCCTGTTCCAATAGCAGGTTAGCTTAAATTGGTAAATCTGGAGGGTGCCAGAAAAATTACAACTTTTAAAAATTAAGATCAAAAAAATTCTAGCCAGTTGTGCTCCAGAGGTTGAAAATAGACTTGATCCTGCATTATATATAATTTTACTCTCCTTGTAAAACAAAACCTCATGGGAACACAAAATCTCAGTTGAGGCAACCTTCAGAAATGTTAGGAACGAAAGAATAAAGGATTTCTCGTTTAAACACATACCCACTTTTACTTAGCTCATGCAAATTTAGTTCATTTACATTTATTTTGTTGCATCATACAATTTCATCATGTCACACATTAAAGATGCTTATCATTCTCATTAAAATATTTACATATTTTATTTCCCTTGTTAGCCTACTCTGTAAAGAAAATGAATGTCATGTTTTCTTGTAAAAATGCATAAGTAGAACTACTTCTGCAGACCTAAAAAAGCATTCACAATTACTCTTTTTTAGTGGTCAATAGATACAGGGAAATAAACCTGGAAATCCCAATGTTTTAATTTGATTTAATCTGTGACAATATTATGGGATGATAAAGAAACAAAATGTTCATATAGTGAACTATCTTTATATTTTCTGGATTTGCATATTGTTTGTGTTATGTAAGTACAATTTATTGTTTTGCCTGTTGCCTGCATTATCTTATGTCCTAATGCATGAAATCTAAACCCAGCCTGTCCACATACTTGGTATTCTAGGAAAGGGAACACTTATGAGGACTTAAAGAGGTCACTTGTATATCTTAAGACTTAGAACAGCTGTGTCAAGGAATTTCATTTCAGTAAACCACTAAAACAAGAGAAAACATGAGCCTAAGGAATCTTTCATGAGGCCAATGAAAAAACAACATTGCAACAAGTAAAATTTTAAGAGAACCTGACAAGTGAATTTTCTGCCAAAGGACTCTGTCAGAATGCTATTACACTGAAGAGCTGCTATATGTATATTTGACATTTTCTGCAAAAGAAATGCTGACTGTTCGCAATTCCAAGAGGTAAATGGGAATATTCTTGTGAAGATAAGTGCTGGAAAAATGCTACCTACTCTGAAAACCCAGGCCCCTCACCTCTCACACTACTTGCTATTCTTGATATTTTTGACCGGTTTATTTATAGGAGTTCTTTGTGTGTTATATGTGTGTATATATAATGTTATACTTCACATTAATTGTGAAGAAAAAGACACCAATGGTCACACAGATACAAAGCTACCTCTAAAAGACAGTGAGGTATCTAAACACCTTTACGGGTTTTGAGTTTACCAACTATGAAATGGGAAAGTCCATTACAAAATTAATAATCTCTTTTCTATGCGAGTTTGGAAAATATAATGTACATGGCACTACACAATATTGATTTCAGAGAAGATGTGGGCAGATCCAAGAAAGCAAATGCCACTGAGGAAGGATTTTGGTGCTTATGTTGCACAAGAGATCCATTATATTGTGCCAAACCCACCAAAGAAGCTATGAAGGTGTAGGATGACCAGAGAAAAGCTTCCTATCAACACCCATGTCTTTCCTAGGCTAACTCCTAGGTGCCTAATTTTCCCCCAAGCTACCTAGGATACAGAAATTAGCTATCTATGAACCTGAGTATTTAAAAGGACCTGATTTGCCTGTTTGGGAAATCATCACAGGATGCTAGAAATACAGGTTCAAACCTCTTGGGATAAAAAGAACTCAAGTTTCCAGTTTTGTAGGCACTCAGGCACTTCAGTAAGCGATACTGTACTGAAGGATTGTTAAAGAAAAGTGATCTGAACACTGAACGTCAGGGTTTCAAGTTCTGACTTCCAGTTTTAATGAAGACCTGAGGTAAATGTACATAACTGTGTAGGAAAAGGTTTTCAGCTAAATGTTTCTCTCTTGCTTTCTATTAATTTATTTTGCATCTCAATACTGAGAGTGATGATTCTCAGGATCCCTGTTCCAGATGCCTAACGCCCACAGACTAACCTAGTCATTCAGCTCCAGAAGTGGAATTCATAATGCTAGTTTTTAAATACTTTAAAAATTATTAAATGATTAGATGTTGAGGCAGTGAGCACCACTGCATTAGTCCCTTTTTTGTTTGTAACCTATTAGTAAATCTGTTTTGAGCAGGCGCCATCTACCCTGCAAATTTAAGGGATGGGGTCATGTAAAAATAGTATGGGACTGCATAACTGAAAACCGCCATAAGGGGAATAGACATGGAGAAAAACTGGACATGCATATCCAATATTAATTCTAGAATTTCTTAACTGCTTAACTAAGAATCATGTTAATGTTATATATAAAATGCAATGACATAATTTAATGAGTAAATTAATAGTTATTTACAATCTATGTTATATTCAATGTAATTTTGGTTATCCTAAAAAAGGAGAATGGAGATCAGCTAAAACACCCATTTTCACTTCTTTGGAATTTGCAGGTTGTAGGAGAAATGATGTTTTAAAAAGTATTTTGTAGATGAAGCTATTTCTAGACAATACTTTAGAGACAGAAATGAAAGGCAAACAATTCTCAGAGATTTTTTTTTTCCATTTTAAAGCAAAAAAAATAATCCTCTCTCTCACTGATAGTTAAGGTCTTAATGATGAGACTCAAAGCCCTGAAATTATCCTTTTCAGAAAAGTTTTCCAACAAAGTCTGATTTAGGGGGAAAGAAGAGAAGAATAACTGATGGAGGAAAGTATTCCTTCGTCTTCTAGAAAACTCAGAATCTGTCTTCCTGGTTTGTTCTTACTCACAAATATAAAAATAAGGCAAAGCTTTAGGGTTAACAGATTTGAATGAACTGCAGCTGTAGAATCAGAAAAAAATTATTAATACTATTTGACCAGTACACACCTCCTAAAAGACCCATAACCATACAGTGTGTGAATATAATTTTAAAAATAATTCCCAGTTCAGCTGAAGGACTATCCTACCAGATCTCTGATTTGCTAAAACATCAGTATACATTTTTACAGTTTATAAATATTACTTTTTCTTTTAGCAGTCTAAATACATTGCAAAGATGGAACAGTTTTTAACATGTTTCCACTCTATCTTGTGCACTGCACAGCAGCAACAAAGGCAGAAGGTGGATTTATATTAGGAAATCCTAAAGGTCACATACAGAAATACTCTTAGATTCATAGAATATCCTGAGTTGAAGGGGACCCACAAAGATGATCGAGTCCAATGCCTGACTCCACACAAGGCAACCTAAAAGTTAAACCATATATCTAAGAGCATTTTCTAATATTATATTTTTATACCTCTCCAGAAAAAAATTTATCCAATGAGACAGTTTCATGTAATTGCCAACACTCACTGCACGCTTCATTAATATAATCACTTATCTTGAAAAAAATATTTAGAGACTGTTATGTTACCTGTTTTACAATTTCCATTTGTTCTATCAGATATTTTTCAAGACATACATTCCTCTTAAGAACTTTATGGATATGATTTATAAGAACATGTACAAGATTTCAGCATCTACCTTCCCCTAAACAGCCTCCTGAGTTTAAAGGCTGATATTTTTTCTTCTTGCAGCTGTTTGGAACAGCACAAATCTTTAAACTGTTTGTTACAAGATCTTTCAGTCTACTGGATTTCAGTTATTCTTTGCTTATTCCTGTTGTCTGAATTCTGGGTCTTTGGTTTAATGCTTTATTTCCCAGTTGGTGAGCCATACTTCGTTATGGAGATATGCCAGTATCGGGTGTAAACTGCACAGCAAAGCTCAAGCTACTAAATGCCTCAGAAGTGCTGCTGCACATTTATAATAATAAATATTTTAAAAAAATGATTAGGTTTATGTGTACCCAGGCCACCATGAGCCTACTAGGATAGAAACAGAGTACTGGAAGAAAAAAGTAGTTAAATTCTGTTTTGCTTTCCACTTCACAGAAAGTTTATCTCTTTAAAAAAAAAACCCAAAACACAGCTCTGCTATCTCCAAAGGGGTAGAATTACTGTGGACAGTGACACTTTACTCTTGATGAGAAAGCAATAGATTTCCCAACATCCTCTTGAGACATTAGCATATACTGTCTCTGATAATACCAAGTTCTCATAACATAATATAGCATCCTGGCAGATCACTATGCACAAACTTTTTTATCTTCCATTCCCTTCCCGCAAGTGAACATTTTATTATTACTGTAACTGAAGTAAACTACTGTTTTTTCCTCTGTTCCTTTCCTTTAGCTACATTCATGAACATTTTACTCAGCTGCAGTAAAACAAATCACTTCAAAAAAAGCTATGAAGTATGGTAGAAATAATTTAGTGCATAGCTATATATAAATATTTCATAGATAGATATATATATGGATGGATGGATGTATATGAATGTAAAACCAAAAATGGACTCAAGCTAATATGTATGGCAATTCTTATGAAAAAGTATATGCTTGTAAAGGAGGAGCAGGTATATATATAAGATGACAGTTCTCAGTTTCCCTGTTTCTGTGGTTTGTGAGCCATGCTGTATGTATAACAACCCTAACGTATCCACAAGCAAGGTCTTATTCATGTATTAATCTACCTGTGAAACAAACACTTTTGTACTGAAAATGCTGTTTCAGCTTCAACCCTACATGATCACTGATTCAAGCAGGGCTTTAAATTGAGGCAAGACACTCTTCAAATGACTGAACATTCAGATTGTCAGATACGAAGATTGCAATGGCATTTTATACAGCATAGGCTTGGAATAAACCACTATTTTACATTAAAAAAAAAAACCCTAGTCTTGAGGAATACACAATCAAAACAAGTTCGAGTATTTGGGTATAATAATTTAGTCTGGAGATACATTTCAATTTGCCTTTATAGCAAATGCGAATTTTGGATTAGTGAAATAACGTGGAAGACAGTGATATGTTGCAATACTGGTTGAAAGCCAATAATAACTGAACCCCTCTGATCTTGCCAAAAGGAAAACGAATAGGGAAATCACTTGAGTTTGTCATGTAATTTAAGTGATCAACATAAAATATGTTAACAATCACAGTTATAAGTAAAAAATGGCCAATGTTTCTAGATTTAAGGTGACCACAGAAACTTATTTCAAGTCTTTGAACGGTCTCTTCAAAATCAAGTCTAACCAGTTCCAATGATGATTTATCCTAACCCTCCCCTTAAGAGTCTGTTTTCCCACTAACTAGCCCGGAGCATTCTACAAGTTCTTGACACTTGGGAGAGACTCTGTACACAGGCACTCCTTTTTTCCATGCTGGTCTTGTCTATGCCTCTGAAGAGTTAGACTGACACAATAGACCTTGCAGAAGAAACCCTTGTTTAACTCATCCCAGTCATAAGTCATATTACAAACAGACTTGAAAATGAATTCAGTTTTTCCATCAGTTAGTTACCTGAAACATCTTCATTTCATAGACACAGTCTAACCTCAGAAAAGCAGTAACACAAACAGCTAACACTGATACAGATCAACTCACTCATGCAAGTAAGGCGATGTCCATACCCACGTGTTTGCAGCATCTGCTGCTTTCATTTAGAGGAACATCACTCAGAAAATATTCTTCATTATTTCTCAGAGACTTATTTAATTCTATATGTAACATATATAAACACACAGAGAATGTAATAGGATACAAAATTTTATTGTCTTAGAGATAATAAAGAATAACCCTCTGACCTCATGGTTTGGGTTGCAGTTTCTGAGAAATGATAACCTGCATTCCAGTCCTTATTTCGATAAATACTGAAGTATTTTATGTCAAGGGGAACAGTATCCATAGAAAGACTGATACCGAGTACTTCAATGGCTGCACAGTATGCTTGAAAAAAAAGGAGACCCAAGGTAAAATTTCCACTTCTAATCAATCAGAAAGTGATTGAAATTTGGATTTCACAGATACCACTTGAATAACCTAATAATGGTCATATAAAGGAGGGAAGAGGAAAATACAATCTCCATGCTGTAATCTATACCTATTTTGTCTGTGAACTAGCTCTTACTTCCAAGTATTTTGTTTAAAAAGTGAAACAATAGACGTAAAATGTTACATCAATCAAACAGTTTAATTCAAGCATAATGTATTTTTCTGGAAGAGCATAAAAATATTGTACTGACCAAACCAATTTTGTATGGCCACCAAATTAAAGAGGTGATGAAAAGAAAGAGACAAAAGTATCTGAATAATACTGTTCCTTGTCACAGTTAAGTCATTTTAATGGAAATTTTCTAAATAATTCAGTTCAAGGCAGGTGCCAGAAATGGAAAATTTCAACATAAACAGTAACATTTGGAAAAATGATAGTTTTAGCCATGAGAGTAATGTCTTGGTGAAAAGCTGCATGCAGCTTTAGCTAAAGACCATGCTACCAGCTCCACGTTAAAGATTTTGTTTACCCCTGCAACAAAACCAGGAAAGGACTGTGCAACAAAACGTTTGATTGCAAATGAAGTTAACAATATTAATTTCTTCAAAACAGAACATACTTATGGACATATAACAAAAAAATAATTTGATGTACTGGCTCAGACGTAACTGTTCCACAAAATAAAATCTACTGCTCTCAATATTTTAAGCAAAATAATTTAGGAGAATTGTAGAAGGGTCCCTAAAATCCTTGGCTTACTGCTGAAACTACACATTTTTTTAGGGATGGAAAGCAGGGAACACACCAAATCTACTGGTCAGGGTCTACATAGGACTTTATTGCCCTGTAGGAAAGAAAAGAATTTTAGGAATCTTTATAATCCTGCTAGGCCTGTAAAAACAGAAACAAAGAGAGGTCAAAGGATCTCAATGGATGGTTAGGCTGCAAAGCATGTGCACAGTGAAATACTTTGACGTTAGTTTCAGAAAGGCAAGCACTGTTGGAATGACTTTGGACAACAGACAGTAGCAAGACTACTGAAGACTATTCATGTCAGTAAGAGTATTATAAATTATAAATTTTATAAGTAGAAGTATTATAAATACTATTTCACATCACAGGAAGTCAAAATGCACATGCATACCAGAACAATCCAACCCTTCCAAAATTCAGGCCTTAGAACAATGACAATAGCTTTCTTGACTATTTTTCTAATCAGAGTCCAAAGCATGCAATTTCAAGGAAGAAAGTCCAAATGTTTGACTTATAAATATTTACAATTTGAAACTATTTATCAGAGGGAAGAAGCTGAGCAACCCCTAGTGGTAGCAGAAAAATACATTCTGGAAAAAGAAGCAAAATTTTCTACAGGACCAAAGGATTTTCAAAAATACATTAATTTGTAAACACAAATTACTATATTATATGCAGTGTCCAAAGCTGATGAAACATGTAGCAAAACTATAAGTAAAAAAATCATGCATGACTCACATCAGTTTTTCCCCTAGAATTCAATTAGAATGTGATAATTGTGTTTGATAAAATACACTACAATTTAGTTGCCTTACAATATATTAAGAAGAATCTTTTAATACATTTTTCTCAAAGAGATTGCAATTTTTTTCCTAATTCTAAGATTTCCTAGTGTAGCTACTGCCAAATTCAGCATCATCATTTAGGGAGGGATTTGCAAACACTATACAAATGAAACACAAAATGCATTATATTTGTATTTTGTTTGAAAGTGGTTATCTAAAATTCAGTTTTATCAGCTCTCTTCTATAAATTGCCATTTGCTCTTCCTTCTTTCATGCTTGGAAATAAGAATGAACACTAATCAACAACCTTGCAGTACAAACTGCACTTTCTGTCTTCTCAACCTTTTTGAAGTTTACTCCAGTTGAGTGAGATTTTATGTGTTAGTCATCAGCTGCTCAAGATTCTCATGAATACCCATCAGAACAAAGTAGGTACAAAGACAGAGATGACTGTGCCTGGAAACATCAGTATCAAAGAACTCAAAATATATCTGAAATGTATACAGTCTTTCAAAAGTTATCCATACACGTGCATCAAAAGGAAAAGCCATTGCTCTGTTTTCACCAATGACCCCATGCCTGTAGCTGTCACCAATATAAAGGGACTGTGCTTCATAGAGTCAAGGTCATTTCAGACACCACGAGTCCAGATATCAGTAGATAATATTATAGAAATAAAAGAATAAGCCCAAAATTATGTCCTCTTGTTTCCAAAAAATGTAATATTGAAGACAGTATTTCCAAAATCACAGACAATACTGACAGACCTAAAATCACAATTAAAAGTGCAGTTATAAGAAATCACTTTGGAGCTCAGTTCTTCTTGATTTTCACTGTGTTTCTAAGGTCACTTTTGAAACTGATTTTGGGTCAAAAAATTAGTTTAGGCAGAAATTTAATGGGCTTGTTACTGGAACACCTGCATCTATTCCAAAGATGACAAAAAGGGATCTCAAGAGACTTGAAGTCAATCTCTTAAGAAATCACTACACATTGGGAACAAAAAAAAAGAATCAAAAAACCCCCTAACATTTGACCTACCATAATTATACTGCTCTAGCATTTTGCACTGAGCTGTAGCAATCAGCAAAGCAGGAACTTAAGAGTGAACTGCAAGCTGTCAATTTAAGTTTGGAGCTAGCACAAGATTCCTGTGATAGACTAATGGGTAGCTACTTCGGAGCCAAGAATTCTGACATACAAATCTTAGATTCACAGAAAGAATGACAACATGACAGATATCTTTGAAGAATTTGTGAAAATATTCTTACAAACATTTTGAAAGATCTCTGATTTCTTACTGAAAAATATGCATAATTTTACTATAAATAATCTATTGGTAGGGCACAGTACAGTGTGCTCTCAGGTGTTGTCTACTTGGTAAATAGTAATTAACAGAGCTTTCATTTTGATCACATTCAAGAAAACTTCTATTACATTTAAGAAGCATCATGTAATGAATCACATGGAAATATCATACCTCCAAGTTGCTGAGATTCTGTTTTTCAAGGTGATGTTGCATTTCTTTCAGATTTTTCTGGAAGAGAAGTCGGCTACTATCCATGTTTGTTCTACTGCTCTCTTGTATTGTTTTATCCCAACCAACCATTGCTGAAATCTGCTTCTGATGGGAAGAACCGTATCTAGATGCTGATGAGGATGAAGTGTCATCTGTGGTTCTTGAGGCAAGCAAATAACTTATTACTTTGGCTTATTTCTATGCGTCAACTGTACACTTTTAAACACGATCCTTTCCAAAAGTATATATCATCAATATATGCCTGGCAAGTAAAGGACAGCTATACTATATATAACTACAGGTGGTGCTGTTAGTACTATCTAAAACTGTCCAACACTTTCCATTTTAAACCTTCTCTTCTGTTATTTATAAATAGTCAGACTTTTCTGATTGGGTTGTTGGGTGACTGCCTCAGGATGAATTAATCTGGAAAATGTCAGCCAACAGTTTGGTCATTTATAGAAGTGGAACACAGAGGTGCTTCTTTTAAAAAAAACAAACAAGAAAAATGGCCTTTATTTTTGAATAAGGTTGGCTTATATAGAGGGTAACTATATACTGATGCTGTCAGATATTCCCTTACTTCAAATAGCAAGAAGGCTTTGTAGTGTCTAGAGACCCCAACTCTACTGATGACGTGTAATGGCAGTAATGTGGTACATTAAAGAATTTGTATTTGCTGCCTGAAAAAAAAATCTTTGGAGTAGCTAGTGTAGCTGTGTACTGTGGTCAGGGTGAGCCCAAATTAAGATAGAGGAAACCATAGTATGAGAATTAGCAAGAACTATGGGGCTGGCTGACACTCAGAAATCAAAGAAGCCAAAAAGCATGTGAAGCCAAATGACAAGGAAAATGTGCAATCAGAGACTAGGAAAGCAGGGAGTGTGTAACAAGATATGTTCAAGAACAAAAAGCAGACAGAACTGGAACAAGGCTGGGTAAGATCACTAAGAATAGGAACCAAGCTTTGGAAAACAAGAAGCAAGAAGTAGGTAGATATCAAGGATGACAAAAATAAGACACAAGTAGCTTTAACCAGTGAGAAAGGTAGGCCTTAAAAAAAAGCAAAAACAACCCACACACCAAAACCATCAGCTCATAGGTATATCAAGGTTGAGCCTTCTGGAAGTATAACTATTACCAGGTTGCCAGCTATGCTTGACTAGGTAGTGGAACAGTTTAGTGAAGGACATTGATCCTGTCTTTTGGCTCCAACCATGTTCAGGGGCCCTAAACGCCCTAAGTCTGGCATACCCAAAGCAGCACTTACAGAAATCTCTCACCAGATCCATGCTTTCATCTGTTCAGCAGAGCCATAACCGTTACAATTGGTTAGAAAGCCAAGCTTATGTCTCACTGTTTTAGGATCAGTTGCTATTCTCCACAATGATTGCAAATGGTGGTAGAAGGAGAATAGGTCTTGGAAACAGATTGTCAGTATAAACTTTCAGTGAAGTTATTTGTAAAATGGGTATACCTTTACCAAAAAAAGGGGAAATCCAGCTCTTATCAGCTTGATCGGGTCCAATATTTGAAATGATACTCTGTCTCAGCAATTACTGGATTTTGAGCAATAAACCAAACCCTACTATCCATTCAATATGCAGATGCTTTCCAACATTCCCAGGACACATTTCTCATATACAGTTCCTTAGCAACATCAAGATGATCCCTTAAATATTGCTAAATTGGGTGAAGGTGTTTAGCTAAATTTGTGGCAAAAGTGAACTTTTATTCTACGTGAGATTAATATGAAAAACGTACTTCCACATATTTCCCTCTTCCTCTTTTTTTTTTTTTTTTTTTGGTTGGAATCTGGCCTGACAATATGATCTACCATGCACACTTTACCCATCCACATTTCCAGTGAAGGTGATGGTGAAGATGATGGTTCCTCTCATATATGGGCAATATGCAGTGGAGGAATTTATAAAAAGATATGACTATTTCATGCCACACAAAGCTATCTCCCTTCACAGCTGGCACCCCTATTGAGCAAATCTGAACAGTGCAGTCTCACAATATGTACACAGACCTCATCCTCCTCTACTGCCTATCCAGCATAGATGCATTATTAGGAAACATGTATTGTTCCTAGCTGGAGATGGCTACCATATGTCTAATATATGTACAGAAACTCAGTAACCCCTTTCCTTCATTTCATTTCTTCAGCTTAAGTTTCCACAGTTCCTTCTTCATGAATCTTCATCTGTTTATCCTCTTTCTGTATCTAAAATTATACTCCCTGTTAAAAGCAATCCCTTTTTAGTACATGTATGTCACATGGGTATTTAGTCTAATGAGACCTTTTCCTGTATTTATTACAATACTTATAATTTTAGGACAATGGAAAACGGAAACTTTCATCCCATCGAGATTATTATTTTTCAGAAGATTTTATACAATACTCCAAAAAGGTTGGCATATATTTGGTAGAGACTAAAAAGGAATTTATTATTTCTGATGAGATGGCTAATAGCAAAAAAGGGAGAACAACTTCTCATATTTATTTATAGAACTCAGAAAACTGCATTCTATATTCTTTTGAATGGGAGATATCCTCCCTATCCAAAAACTTTCTGCACTTATCCACTTTTAAAGACTTTGTTACTGTGAACCAGACTGATATACAACTGGCCCTCAAAAAATCTGTTTTTTTTGTTTTTGTTTTGGTTTTTTTTTTTGGGGGGGGGGGCAGAATTTTCTTAATATCTACATGGATGTTTAAACTATTTATATTTATAAAAGTTCGTACATTCCAACTTTTTTTAGAGAACATTTTTGATTTTTCATAATTAAGTTTCTATCCCAAGGCTGAACCTAATCAAATACAACTGTTTTTAAACACAAATAGGGAAATATATCTTGTACAAAGAGCAGCGCACCATTTACACACCTAATGTGAACACATCCCAATGCCTGTCAGTTAATGAGTTGACCAAAATCTTTCCTTCAGCATTTAATTACTAAACCTTACTAGAAGCAGAGTAGCTCTACTTCAAGCACAGAATACAATCTCTCACTCATTAGGTGTTTCAGGATCTTCTGTCCTTCTCCATAAGGAGGTAATATGTCTCCATTGCTTAATTTAATTTTTTACAACTTTTAAAACATAGACATTAAGAATTCTAAAACCTTATAAAATTCACCTATATCCAGTTGGGTCTGCAGCCATATTTATCTTGAATACGTAATACAGTATTCATGTCTTCCCTTAAAAGGGGACTGTCAATGAATTCTATACATTCTATTTCTGAGGGAGGGTGAATTCTAAAGATACAAGATTTTGGTGTGAGTGTTTGTAGAAGTGTAAGAAGAGATAGAAACACAGAAAGGAATTTACTACCTCATCTGAGTTAGTTATTAGCTCTTCCAAAATTTCCAATTGAAGGGATTATAAGACATTTTTAAAGCTTTACAGCTCAGAACTGGTGAGTTTTGAAGAACCTTCATCTTTGAGAACCTTCTCAAAATGCTTTTTTGTATCAAAGCTTACCTTGCTGTACTGATTTTCAATAAATTTCTTTGCTCTCTAAGAGAATTTTGCACAATTTTTGGAACCAAGTCTGAAAACACAGAAATGCCACTTTTATGACCCATGCAAACTATGGCTCCCAGACAAAAACTGAAAGGAGCAACCCCGCACTAATATATTCTGCAGCAGGCCAGAAGAATCTATGCTGCATAACACATGTTCAGCTTGAATCTCAGTGCTTAGTAAGGGATTGTGTGAGATGCAGACAAAAATGCATAGATTATTTTCTGTCACAAGGAAGGAAGACAAATTGTTAGCATTAAAATAAGCAAAGCTTTATTTCATATTAATTTGCATACCTTGCCCCTATACACAAGTCTGTACTGCAATAACTTAATTCTTTTTGCCTCATTATCATACCCGTAATATTCTCTACCTTCTCCTTCACCCACTCAATATGGCTCCTTTCCAAGTCTCCTAGTTACCAGCTAGGGAAAAAGGCAGCACATTCTGTAGCAGTTTCCAAGATATTTGTGTGCTGCCTTATCCATACTAACTGGCCTGTGAACTGCCAATAGGTCAAAATGGACTCAACCTTTAAACCTGTTTCATGCTGGGGTCTCTTGTTTGAATAATTTCTTCCTTGCCCAATTGACAATTTCAAACTTGTAGAAATATAATTATCTTTGAGATTCTTATCTCTCTCTCAAATTTGGTTAATATGGGAACATAAACTGTAAAAGAATATGAACACATAAATTTAATTTCCTTAGGAAATGAGGTTATAAAAATGAAAATCAGGAAAAAAACACACCTATTATTACAGGATAGTGAATTTTTAAAATTATACAAATATAATATGGAGTGACAACAATGTCATACTGTCAGAAATGGTAAGTGGTTTGAAGAGGTCCTGAGAGAAAAATGTAAGCCCCTGAGGCACAAGGAGCAGTCTGAAGAAAGATGAAAAGTAAAGAAACAAATGATAAAGGCAGGGGGAAGAGGCACTGAGCTGCTGTCCTTAATCAAGCCTCTGGGTGAAATGAGACAAACAATCAGAGACCCTGAGACAGGGTTCAGAAACTTCTCCATTCCTTTGCCATAATTTCAATTTATATTTAGCAGGTAGATTTTTTTGTTTGTTTGTTTTTATGGCTGCAATCCTCCTTTATTATGTCAATCCAGTGTAATAGTTGTAGAACTATATGCGTGTTGACCAGCAGATAGCATGAGTATTTAGCTCTAAGAGGTATGAAATATCTTCTCAATTGCTCAGTTTATTGCCTGCAAACATGTATTAATCAGCAGTAGATATGTAATCAAACTGAATATTAACATCACAATGAAGAACACACTGAAGCTCAAAAGTAGGGAGACCCATTTTAGACAGAATTTATCTCTATTCTGAACATCTGCACAATTTAAAGCATGCAGAAAATAATTATAATAATAGTAATAACAAAAGCAGCAACAATGAAAATATAATCCTGAACTGAAATATAAAAGAAATGAGAGATAAGGAAGGGGATAATCAGGAAGGATCAAATACAGCTGACAGATAAACTATGCATAAAGAAACAGTCTGTGATAAGTAGGTATCTCAGAAAAAGTGTTTAGGTAGAGTGAAAAGTATGCAATTCAAATTGTATGCGATATAAAATGAAACTGCGGGTGAAATTGTTATCAGGACGCTCAAGATACGTATAGAGGATGAGAAATTTAAAGGAATGGCAGTTGGTAAGAAGATCATGGGATGAATATACAAACTAAACTATCCTTGAATGTCAAAAGGAAAAAAATCTGGATGAGAATAAGAAATCATCTAGACAGAATACTTTAGAATTCACAGAATAACAGATGGTTTGATAACCATGGCAATCTGAGTCAGGCTATAATGAAATGGAGGCCGGGTTAGCCCTGACTATTCCCAGAATTCCACTGAAGGGGAAAGGTTTGTGTCATCTCCTCTGCTGTTTTACCAAATGGACACAAACAACTCAAGGATGTTTCATAACGTTTCATTGGAAGAGTTCACAGAAAGGCTTTCTTTACCACAGTTTCTTAAAGAGTAATTAATTGTCTGCTGTTATTGAATACACTAAGCAATTTATATCCTTTGATCATCAGAGTAAACAGAAATGCTTACCTGAAGTTGGTTTTGTTTCTGCTGGGCAAGCACAGTCCTGGTGTTAAAACTAATCCTTTAATTTGTTCAAGAGCTTCTTCTAACTGAAAAGCTGCTTTTCTCTGGACTAGAGGGATTAGAGTAAAAAACACAATGGAAAAAAATATTTCTAAAATGGGAATATTTTACCATAAATGGTTTGGTTAAGTTTCTGAAGTTTGGAAGCCTAAATCCAGACTGTTACAATAAACTGAGTGGTTTAGCATCATTAGACATGCTGGAACATCTCTAGTTCCCCTGAAATAAAATCCCAGCCTATTTAAGAGTTTACAGTAACACATGTACTCAACAGTTTTGCTATTTGTTTTTAGACTGCACTGTTGAAAAAGTATGAGGTTAAAAAATCCAGCACTAACTTTGTTTTTACATCAGGATTATTCTGCTCATGCTCTAAGCCAAAGTTATGTGCAGATATTTTATAGAGGCCAAATTGTAACTTAGTAATGGAATCAGTGGAGAAAGAGAGTCCAGACAGGCACAAGGTGTTGCATCTTTCAAGTAAGTAGGGTAGAAAGTGGCAGAGGCAGAATTGCTATAAAGGAAAACCAAGAAAAAAAATCGTGATTCATTATATTGCTACACAGTCTAGGCTGTCAGTAGAGCTATGAATAAGCCCTAAACCAGTACTGTTCTATTTTGTTATTTTAATTTGATATTTGATCTTGAAGTCAGAGACATTATCTCACAGTTGGCACAATTGCAGTTGGGAGAGCAAATCTGTTAAAGAATACCTAAGTAATATACCATATCTTAAGAGTTTCAACACTGGAAAGTTGACTGGAAATCAGACTTGGCTGATGCTGTTAAAAACTTCTGCCAATCTGCACTGATTCCAAGAAAGCAGGAACTGAGTTGAAGTGATCATTACTTCCCAGCAGCGAGAGAACAGCTTAAAAAGCTGACTAATTCAGCAAAAGTTATGTAATACATTAGTATATGCTCGGACTGCTTTTATTTAATGATAAACAAAATGCACATTCTTGAATATTTCATAAACAGGGGTTCAAATAGCAGATCATTATCTACTGAAAGATACCATCATAGTAGCTTTCAGTGCCTTTGTAACACCTCACACCCAGCTGTGAAAGCACAGGATTGTAAGCACACTGCAGTGAAAAAAAGTAGGGAAACCCCAGGAAGCTACAATATCCCAAGGAGGTGAGGTACTTACTGTGACAGGAATATAATGAAATATCTCACAGCACAATTTTTAGAAAAAAAAGGGTTTTTTTAATTCCCTCTACCCAATTTTCTCATATCTATCAGATCTGAGCTTCTTGTCAGTTAAGTTTTACTTATATGAACTCAACTGATTTTAGTGAAGTTAATTGTTCTGTTTTCCTCAATTATATTCTATTAATAGAAAAACAGTTGTATTGTGAATAATGGTTAAATTTTAATTTGCAAACCTATTTGCTTGTGTTGAGAAAAAGGCAGATGAGCACGCTGGAACTTACCAGTTGCTTCCTGAAGTTTAATTTTCCTCTGCTGCAGAACTCGTTCTCTAAATCTTTGTTCTTTTTCTTCTGCTTGCTTCTGTCTTTCTTCAAAGGCTCTGCATTTAAGAAGCAAAAGTAGATGATTCTTATGTTTTCTAATTACATTTACCAAAATATTAGTAACTTACTTGCTTATCAGTTTGCAATTTCAGTACAAAAGCTTGCTTGTCCATAAATTAAATGCTATAAACTTCAGCACAGCTAGATTTTTATGGTTTGTCTGAACGTAAATGGGTAAAGAGACACACCATAATATTTTTATTTTTTAGCCTCAAACAGAGATTTGATTCTTTCTTATACGTGAATTAACATGCAGACTCAACCAGTTTTTGTCACCAATGTGACTTCCACCGCAGTCTTTACATTACCACCTAGATGTATCACAGCAGGCAGATCAATAGGAAGGTGAGCTGCAAATGCTCTGCGTGTGTGTGTGCCTTTCATGAGCTGTTGGGGAAACAGTAGCAGTTTAGAAGTATGAGATTTCCCAATTTTATGGACAAATTATTACATTTCATTAATAGAAACTGAAGACAAAATAGATACCACTTTTTTAAAAGTGAAAATGTACTGTAAACAGATTCCATGTAGCTATTCAAACCTTAAATCACAAAAACTACACACTTGCATTCCTGCCATCGAGTGCACCTTAAAACTCCATCCCATATCATAAGGGGAAACTGGAAGTTGTGTAACATCTGATCTTCCTTTCTTCAATACTACACCTCCAGTACTACCAATGTTAAGCTCAAGAAAGACAGAAAGACAGTGGTGGAGCATATGAAAAGCCAAAAGCAAGTAGAAAGACAAAATGTGCAAAAGGATCCACTGCTTTTGCTAATGTATGTAGCACTCTAGATTAATGTTCTCCAAGGTCAGAAATCAAAATGCTAGTGAAGAACATATGCAATTACTGCTTCTACTTCGGAAGTACATTCCCCTCAGAAAGGTACAGATCTCCCAGCAGCAGTATTCCTCACAATTGTCTCGGATCACAAGAACTGCTGAGACTACATCCTGTAATGTATACAGATGGTAGCTTATGTTTTAACAACCTCTTTATTGCAACTGACACTTAATAGTTACACTTTCCAAAATCCAGGTGAATTTCTATGACTCAAGGAAACTCTCCTTCTAGAGATGTTATAAAACTCTGCAGCTTCAAATAAATGATAAGACAGAAGATTCACTTTTGCAAAGAGAAACAATTAAATTATGATCCCAATACTGCAAATTTCATTTGCAGACTTCAGTTTTTCAGCAAGCAGGAATGGCTTCACTTGAGGCATGAGGTGAAGTCAGACAAGCAGTTATCCAAAAAACAGAAAAAATCTGCAAAGAACTCTGTCCACATAAAATGTCATATTGCAATTTGGTTAAAATTTCACAGGAACTTTAATTGTTCATACAATCCAGAGGTTAGAACTAAAAAAGTGGAACTAGAGTTCATTGTCAACTTTCAGTATTCCTCTATTTCACTCATATTAAAATCTGATACAGAAATCCGCAATATTTTACAACTTTATCCTGACTAAAGAAACAGGAAAATCACAACAGAGGAAACAGACTTGCTTATCCTAGTTGGTACTTTAAACACATTCTTCTTAATCCCCTTAATATTTCTAGAAGCTGCTCAAGAAGGCCTTCAGTTGAACTGTAGTCGTTAAATTCAGACATGTGGGAAATTCTACAACTTTGCACCTGGAGTAATTCCAGCATATAACTCCAAAAAGGAAAGAGTAAATTCTGACAGAGTCTTTATTTATTTCTTTTTTAAACGATTCTGGAGTATGACTTAGCTGCACTCTTCCACATTCCTAATAACTGGCATTAAAAAAAAGACTGTTGTTCTATATAGCTGGAAATGGCAAGTCCAAATGCTGATGCAAGAGGTCTTTTTCACCACAGCTCATCATGATCACTATTTGGTTTGGATTAAGACATGAGGGAGAAAAATGATCTTGTTTTAAATGTAAGGAAATTCATTAAAGATACTCAGTGAAGTCTGCACCATTAACTTCTTGACCTCACAGAATGTAAATTGTGACACCCAGGTGCATTATGTAAAATAAATAATTTTACAAATGCACATTGACATCTTAGAGAAAAACAGTTAAAGAAAATGTTTGTTCATCCACTCTTCTTAAGCCACCAGCTTAGCTTTGTATCACAGATGTAACATGGGCAAAAAAGTATGGCTTTAAGATGGAGAGTTAGCAGAAGAATTTCCTGACTGGTGTTTTTTTAACCCAGTTTTTCTGTCTACTATAAACAGCTCAGTGGTGCAGCAATTTTTGAAACGGCTGCCAAAATGTTTATAGTGAATTTGGAATACGAAACTTAAAATATTTAGCAGTTTCACATATACAGACATTATGCGGAAGGTATTTTTATGTTGAAAACAGTATGACTAGATGGTGGAACTATTTCCTGGTTAATTTTATTAAATTATCTTCACAGTGAAGTGATGGATGCTACATTCCCAGGTGGACTAAATGCTTACTACTGCCTTGGATGAAAATAAAAAAAGGAATATATACAGTGCTTATGGAATGCTATGAAATGAACCTTTTGACAGTGAGTTAGTTGATATTATTTAGCCATTGCTATATCATGTTTGCACATCAGTGCACACTAATGTTAAAATTGAGGTAGAAGGGTACTTGTATACTTAATGACAACAGAAAGTTCAAGAAAAGGCTAGAATGGGGTGTCACACTCAAAATCCCCTTCATGGGCAAACAGGAAACACACCTTACATCCTTAAAAGGATCTGTGGACATTGCCCATAAATCGATTTTTTTCTTTATGTGAGATACTTACCAGGACCATAAGAACACGTATTAACTCTATTCCCTCATTTTCTGTGATTATCATATGCTGAATACAAAAGGAGAGCCTCAAATTGCTGTAAGGGCTTCAGAAGAACCAATCCTTACAATGCCGTAAGAGCCCACAGAAGGCTGTCCTCCAAAATGCCCCAAAGGTTCACAATGCCTGCACTATCCACTGGTTGTTACACTCCAAATCTTGTTTATAGGCAAAAAGTAAGCACACCTTATACAAAGCCAAGAATTTTTTTGTTAGCATAATTCAAATCTTAATAGCCTAATAATTCTTAATGCAGATATAATTGTTACCAAAAAAAAAAAAATAGTTAGAATACTTCTATACAGAGAAAGCCTCAAAAATAGTGATAAAACAGTTTGAACTGTTATTCAGACATTGAGTTTCTACCCCTTTTCCTGATGCTCACACTTTCATTGCTCTTCTGTGTCCCAAGGCTGGTAGTTGCATTCTGGCGGTGCTGGGGTGTTATGGTGAGCTATCAGCATCTGGAGTCCCTTCACCAGGAACAATATGATGTTCATGTTAATGCTTTCTTCTTTCTCACCTCAGGATCCAGTTGGAGTCCTTTTTATATTTGCTGACATGCTTTTACACTTTTGCTCTTTCTTCATCAATCTGCAGCTCCACAGTACCTCCAAATATTCCATACATGGTGCCTTTTACATTTATTACATACTATTCTTTTGTTCTCTTTGTTACCCCTAAAGCCAGTTTTGTCAGATCTAGGTCTGCTTTTCTTTAACCAACTATTGGTGAGTTGTTTATAGCTGTGGGGTCTCCAGTGCCAAGCCTCTGCACCATCTCTTATCATCCCCTGCCTGTACTCTATGCCGCATCCTGCACCTCCAGTTCTCAAGGCCTCTGCTATCGTACCAGGCCTGTATTTTCCTACACTACATCATTATGTTAAAGTCATAAATATCTCATTCTCTACACAGAATAACTGCTTGTTACTGCTATCTGTATAAAACCATGGTGATACCGTAAAAAGATAAACAAAGGCAAAATAAATTAGCTACAGACACCTGGTCAATTAGAGAAATCCCTCTTACAGCTAAACCAAACAACACAAAGCTGCGGGCAGGTCAAGAAAAGTTCAGAGAGAGCAAGCTTGGCAAGCATCTGTCCTGAGGCCTTGCAAATTCAGCACAATCCTGGGGCCTGTTACCAGAAATGGCAATACTGCATTTCACATCTACATGGTTACAGTCTCAACTACTTCGCACAGTTTCATTCTGATGTAGAAAGCAATACAAAATTCTTAATGCTTTGCCCACCTGTTTACCAAGTGCTAACATTTTTCTCGTATTTCTGGCACTAGACTGTTTTCATTCTCTATCAGCAACACTGATGAATAATTTAAAGAGCTTTTATTAAATAATCAGTGATAATCAGCCAGTAGGTGGAGCACAAAGCTTGTGCATATGTTGAAAATAAAGTATTTTTGAAAAAAACAACAGTAATGGGAATAGACTGGAAACTTGACATAAATTGGGAAAGCATTTCCTTCCCCAATTACAACAGATGGATTAGCTATTCAGATTTCAAGGTAATTTAAAATGCTGAAGCAAGATAGCTAACTGTAAGGTTTATTTAAAAATGCACATAGACAATTGCATTTCCAGAATGAACCAACTACCTGCAGCGAGTAACATCACAGTAAAATGGGATGCACATTTTGTATTGAGCACTTAGAGCAGGAAGGCTACAGTCCCCAGCAAATCGGCAGCTGGTATTTAGAAAGTAGTGTGGTATATAAACACAAAATATGATATCCTATTCAATTTACATCGAGTATGTGCTTGGTCAGTAGCTCTTATTTCCAGAATACTGTTATTTAAACAAAGTATCTGTCAGCTACTGTCCCACAGAATATTTGATTCTTAAACTATCTTGAAATCGCAACTTCATGTATCAGTGAGACAATAAAGGAATTACTTTCTTAATACGCTGGCAACTTGTGGAAAGATAATCAGTAGGCTGTTTGTTCGCTGTGTTGAAGTATTGCTGTTAACACAAAACTAAGGAGCTTGGTCAGTACAAGAGATGCAGAGAAACTGATGGCATCAGATAGGAATATGGGTGCCTCTAAGCATTCACTTAGTTACAAAGATCTGTGACTTAAGTTAGAGACCTTGCTTTCCAAAGCTATACTTGCTCTTTTCTGTGCAGGTGATGTTTTTGTCTTCTACTAATAAACCAATTAACTGAGCACATCCAGTCAGAAGTTGAATATTTTTATGCTGAAGCTGCTGCATTTTAGAGGTATTGACAAAAGATCAATACAACACAGCCAGGAAAAAATTAATGACAAGTACATTTAGAAAAGGCTGAAAACAGAAGACTTCAACCTGCAAGCTCTCTGCATATGCAGTTCTCATTAGCTTAAAAACTGCTGGGCACTAGGGGCTATCAGCCTTGGTATAACCTTGTTTAAAGGTAGGCTGGTGGTGGTTCTTAAAAAAAACCATGAAAAAACCCCACAGAAAAAGTTTTCCTCCACAATGCAACACAAAGACAATGAACCTAAGTGACACAAGATTGAGAATAGAGCAGAAACTCTGCTGTATCTTCCCTAGATCTATTTGCTAAAGGGAATTCACTGCTATTACTTTTCAGCAGAGGCTTTATAAATTTAAAGTTGACATTAAATTTATAACTTATAAATTGATATGTCAAACTTGATAAACTTGTACAAAGAAATGACTGGCTTGGTAGATGAGGGGGGAACAGTGGATATTGTCTATGTGGACTTCACTAAGGCTATTGATACTGTCTCCCCTAAGATCCTCATAGATGAGCTGCTGATGTACAGGCTGGATTAGCAGACAGGGAGGTGGACTGAAAACTGGCTGAATGACTGGGCCCAGAGGGTGGTGATTAGTGGCACAAAAGACTGGTTGGAGGCCAGTACCTAGTGGTGTATCCCAGGGGTCAATACTGGGCCCAGTTCTGTTTAACATCTTCATTAATCATAGAATCATTTAGGTTGGAAAAGACCTTAAAGATCAAGTCCAACCGCAAACCTAACACTGCCAAGCCCACCACTACACCATGTCATAAGCACCATGTCTACATGTCTTTTAAATACCTCCAGGGATGGTGACTCCACCACTTCTCTGGGGAGACTATTCCAATGCTTGACAACCCTTTCAGTGAAGAACTTTTTCCTAATATCCAGTCTAAACCTTCCCTGGCACAACTGGAGGCCGTTTCCTCTCATCCTATCACTTGTTACCCGAAAGAAAAGACCAACACCCACTGGCTACAACCTCCTTTCAGGTAGCTGTAGAGAGTGGTAAGGTCTCCCCTGAACATCGCTTTCGCCAGGTTAAACAACCCCAGCTCCCTCAGCTGCTGCTCATAAGACTTGTGCTCTAGACCCTTCACCAGCTTTGTTGCCCTTCTCTGGACACGCTCCAGCCCCTCAATGTCCTTCCTGTGTGAGGGGCCCAAAACTCAACACAGTATTCGAGGTGCGACCTCACCAGTGCTGAGTACAGGGGGACAATCACTTCCCTAGTTCTGCTGGCCACATTATTTCTGATACAAGCCAGGATGCCATTGGCCTTCTTGGCCAGATGTTGACCAAACATGATCTGGATGATGAGGCAGACTGTACTCTTAGCAAGTTTGCAGATGACACCAAACTGGGAAGAGCAGTTGATACACCAGAGTTGTACATCCAGAAGGACCTCAACAGGCTGGGGAAATGGGCTGACAGGAACCTCATGAAGTTGAACAAGAGGAAGTGCAAAGTCCTGTACCTGGGGAGGAACAACTCCAGGCACCAACATATGCTGGGGGCCACCCAGCTGGAAAGCAGCCTTGCAGAAAAGGACCTGCGGGTCCTGGTGGACACCAGGTTGAACATGAGCAGCAGTGGGCCCTTGCTGTGAAGGCCAATGGTATCGTGGGCTGCACTAGGCAAAGCATTGCCAGCACATGGAGGGAGGGATGTGATCCTTGCCCTCTCCTCAGCACTGCTGAGGCCACACCTGGAGAATTGTGTCCAGTTCTGGGCTCCTCAATACAAGTGAGACATGGACATACCGGAGAGAGTCCAATGAAGGGCCACAAAGATGATGAAGGGACTGGAACATCTCTCCTAGGAGGAAAGACTGAAAGCTGTGACTCTTCAGCCTGAGGAAGAGAAAGCTTGGGGAGGATCTTATTAATGTCTATAAATACCTGAAGGGAGGGTACAAAAAGGTCAGAGCCAGGTTCTTTTCATTGGTGCTCAGTGACAGGACCAGAGGCAATGGTCACAAACTGAAACACAGGAGATTCTTCTGAGCATTGGGAAACACTTTTTTTACTGTGAGGATGACTGAGCACTGGCACGGGTTGCCCAGAGAGGTTGTGGAGTCTCCATCCTTGGAGATGCTCAAAAGCTGGTCCTGGGCAACCAGCACTAGGTGGCCCTGCTTGACCAGTGGGGTTGGACCAGGTGACCTCAAGAGGTCCCTTCCAACCTCAACCACTCTGTGTGAAGGTTGGAAGTAGAAAACAGACTGTTATACTTCACAGTGCACTCCTGTCTATTCTCCACATGTTGAAAGAAAAAAAATATGAAAGAAACAATTTCAGTTTTGAAATTATAAACCAGCAGTGCCAAGAATAACTTCTGATACATTCCTGTAAGCCCTGTCAGGGAGAATTTAGGGTGCTGCCAGGTAGAATGTGGAGCTTAAGGAAGTCATGCTACCCTTGAGAAACCATCATCATAGCCAACACCTTTACATGTGTTACAAAGCTAATGGATCTTGGCTCATACACAGATTTGAGACATGACCTGATGGTTGATCAATCACTTCCTACCTGCATAACTGTCGGGAAAAAAATATTCAGTTTCAAGGAACTTTTTATTTCCAAATTACTTTCCTCCATATACGCAATGACCCTTAATTTTGAATTATATTTCACAGCTTATTAATACTGTATGCACTTACTACCTTTCTAACATTAGACGACTAACTGCTTTTCAGTTATTAGGGGAAGACTTGTCACCACAGATTTCCATTTGAACTGCTTATTATGCTTATAGTTCTGCCATTCTCAATTATCACAAATGGAAACAATTTCATTTTATGAATACCTGAATTTTTAACTGGCTCACCTGAGTAACTTGGATTTATACTGTGTTTCTTAAGGCTCCAATGAAATACATATGGAAATGTATTTATGTATCAATGAGTATTAGTGTAACTACACCACTGTCAAAAATACGCAGGCTGTCTGGTATTTGCTTTTACATTAGAGTATAATATTTCAGGACCAGCAATACAATAAGCAGTGTTCATCTGAGATGTGTAGCGTTACAGAGGTACTGTTGCATAAAACTAAATAAGATATTTAATCTTTCAGCTGAGACTCAGTTTATTATCTGCAAAGGTTGTGAGTCGCACATAGTCTTTAACCACTCCCAGGTGATTATACTTCCTCTTCAATTTTTCTTTATATTGCAAAACATATGCTGACAACACATACTGTCAAGCTAAAATGGCAGTATAAACAATATCTGCTGCCTCTCTTATGAGTTATCAACATATTTCAATAAGTAAACATTGCACAACAGAAATAATCTGATACAGGAACTATGGGGGATGAGTGTTAACAAGTTAACACTAGGCAGGGGAACCTGGCCCAAGGCGGGGGGCTTGCAAGGAGGGACCCCTCTGCCTCTACAGTATACACAGCCGAGTCTCCTGCATGTGCGAGTACGATCTCGATGCTAGGGAAAAGCTCCCTATGCCTATTAAACTATTTACAGAACTTCACTGAAACATCTCAGTGTATAATTTACTTAATCCATTTGTCCCAGAGTATTTCATGACTGCATTCTCATGTGTGCAGAAAGACAGAATATTCAAAGCTCTGTTTAAAATGTCAATACAGAATAACTTTAAATATAAT
Source organism: Strix uralensis (assembly GCF_047716275.1). Classification (NCBI taxonomy): domain Eukaryota; kingdom Metazoa; phylum Chordata; class Aves; order Strigiformes; family Strigidae; genus Strix; species Strix uralensis. The sequence goes on from NC_133973.1 coordinate 123,627,122, forward strand.
CCTGTACTAGAAAGACTTTGCATTGTTTGCGGGGAAGTGGAGCACAAAGCCCCACCACGTAGGGCCGGCGGTGCAGCTGTTACACCGTGCAGATGGAAAAGCATACGCTTCAGAAGGCAACGACAACTGCCTGCCGGCTGGCCCCGACTGTACACCTGAATGCATTTTTCACACATTCGTTGAAGCTAATAAAAACCAGAAGAATACTAGAAATGCAGATCAGAGCCACAAGATTAAAGCACTACTTGACCTTTACTTCTATAAAATAAGAGGTGACTATAGTGAGTTTCCAAAAAGTAGCGAGTAGATCAGAATACTGTTCTTTTTATATTTTGTCCCATAGCAAGAAACTGGAATGGTGGAACTTTCAGCCTAGATTCCTCTAGAATAAAGCAGCGAGGATATTTAACAAAGTGAACATGCAAATAGAAATATATTGAGCTGTCTCAAGGTTCTGACTCTTTTTTCTTTTTACAATCTCCCACCAAAGGGACCCTAGTTACTTACCTTCTTCTTCTGTTTGTCTCTATCAAATATTTCTGTGCCCTACTCCGACATATTTTTTGATCTTCTTTCAATGCCCGACGTTCTTCTTCTAAATCCTGTTCAAAATGGAACGTTAAAGCTCTATCCCTAGTATTGTGTTAAGGCCAATGGAACCTGTATCAAACAGCTCATCAAAAGATAGAATAGCCTGTTTGATTGACCTTATATACCTTTTGGGGAACGAGATACAAAATGCTGATATGCCTTTTGACTAAGTACACAACAGTTGGTCTTGTGATTGTATATTATAGTCATAACTAACTTTATGTTAATCCAGAAAAAAGATGTAATTGCATTTTACTGTTTACTGTGATTTTAACAGAGGCTTTGCACTCAACTTTTACGGTATCAGCAGATGAAAAATCTCCCCTTTGTTATGTTTATCTGAAGAGACCTCTTTCTGTTATCTAAATCTGTAACATATGCATATATATATCACAGGGAAAACGTTTCAATTGTAAAAACAGCCTCCCCCAATCTAAAGGACTGGTTGTTTACACTGAAATTCATTAACATCACTGGATAAAAGCTCTCCACGGAGCAAGACCAGTCCTGGCTCACGTCAGTCATGATTTAAGTATCACTGTGCAGGTGGAGTTTAGAACTTGTGTCAGTATTTACTACTTAAATTCAAGAAAATAAGGATCCCCAAGTTAGGATGGAAAATACAATTCCTAGTGGCAGTATCTCTTAGAAGAGGGAAAACAAAACTCCGAAGTTGCATGAGAAGTCAACTTTTCTGCAGCAGTTTCAAAACCCCAGCACACAAGTTTTTTTCAAGCCACCCCTGAGGCGATCCCTGACGGCGGGGCAGGACGGGGCTGCGCCACCACCGCCGCTACCCGCCCGGGCCCCACGCACCCCGCGGCCCCACTTCCCGCCCTCCCGGGGCAGACGCCCTCGGGCCGCCCTCACGGAGAGCCCCAGCCCCGGCGCCCCGCCGCCGGCGGAGCCCGCGAAGGATACACAGCCGCGGTCTGGCGCCGCGCCGCCCCGCCGCCCTTCCCGCTGGGCTCCATTCAGCGCCCCGGGCCCGCCGCCCCCGTACCGCAGCGCCCCGCCGTCAGTGCCGGGCGCCGGCTCCACCCTCAGCGCGGCCCTGGCCGCGCCGCCGCCATCATAGCAACCAGAGACGCCGCTTCCTTCGCAACGGGGCGGGGCCGCGGCTGAGGGGACCGCGGGGAGAGGCTGAGGGCGGCGGGGGAGCGGCTTGAGGGGACGGCGGCGGCCGTTTGGCCGGTGCCGCCTTTACGAGGCTTCACACCAGGCGCGAGGGACAGGGCAGGTGGGGCCCGGCCGGGAGCGCTCCCGCCGGGGCCGGTGGTCCCCGATCCCGGGTGGAAGCCAGGCGCGGGCACCTCGCTGCGCCGCAGGGCGCCCGCCATGTCGGCCCGCCTCCCCAGGGACACCGCTGCCGGACTCCCAGCCGAGGTGCTCGGCTCGCACCGGGCTTTCCACCCTCTCTGCACTTTCATAAATAACAGGATGCCGTTGGAAAAAATCCCCAGCAAACGGTATCCAAACAAATACGTTTCCCATTAGTTTTGCAGGGCAAACGAAACACCTCCCTGAACTCGTTTGCTGCTTGTGGGTTTGCAGAGCTCTTTGCGGATTTCTGTTAAATCTCTTGACGGTAAAGACTTGTAGTTAACAGGATAAACATTTTTTTTTTTTTTTTTTTTAACCACAGGGTGCAGGAATCGGAATGGAAAAAAAATTGTGTAAAATTTTACAGAAAAATTAAAAAGTATATAAAAAAGTAAATAAAGTTACACAAAATTAAAAAAAAAAAAGTAATTTGTTCTTAAGACTGCAAAGCTTTTTTTTTTTTTTTTCAGGCAAATCAGGGTGTGTTGTCTTGGGATATTGCCATGCCTTGGATGAGCTGTCAGCAAAAGGCTAAATGCCTTTGTGATTTCCTGGCGAGACATTTTTTGGCTGTTGTATTTGAGCTTAAACCAATTCTTCTCTTTTTCAGTGTGCAGCTGTTCTATGTCTTTGACTAGGACGGTAAAAATAGTACTTGGCATTTGTAAAATACTTTCTCCACAGACACACCACCCCCCCATATGTGTAGCTCAGTTTGTGAAGTAGGTGTTACTATTACCACTTTACAGTCAAGACCACTGATGCTCAGATCACCAAATGTGCTTAATATTTATAATATCCCAGTTACCACAGTTGAGAAGATGACTCTAAAATGGAAATCTTCCACCTCTAGTTCAGAATACCAGCCCCAAATTCACCACCTCTTTGCCCAATCTGAACTCTTCGGTGTTGCAGGTAGAAGACTTGTTGTCACTTTACTACCATGTGCTTTTCAACCCACATGCACTTTTAAGATCCCAGTTTGCCTGATAAAATGCAGTGTTTCATTTAGGATGCAGTAGAAGGCTTTATCAGTATGGAGAACTGAGTCACCCAAACAGGACTGAAGCAGAGGTGGGAAACAGCTGCAGAATTTGAGCCCATGTCACACCTAGGAACATTCAAGCTCACGGTCAACTCACGCTGGCAGAATTTGAAGTTCTTTAGACTTACTGCAAATTTTGATCTTATCCAGCACAACTTGCAACTTCACCTTAGATACCTTCTGAAATTTAGAATTAAGAATAGAGTTTATATATCTTTACATCTTTCTCTTTTTTACCTTTTTCTTTTTCTTACTTCTTCATAGCCCTCCTTTACGGTTATTAGATAATTCCTCCTGGTGAGTAGCCTCAGACTGTGGGATGAGAAGGCGACTAGCTGAGGACCATGTGTTTCAGAACTGTATAATTATTCTGGGACAGCAAGCAGCCTGATCTCATGTGGTTCCAAAATGGAAGGTCCCACTCTGGCAGCTGGTTTGAAAGAAGTTTCATAGAGTTTACTGTGGGCTAGAGATATTCCAGGGAAGGATAAAGATCAGCTCCTAAATCTTTGTGGGATAGATTTTGAATTTATTACATAGCGTAGCTATGCTGCTGCAGAAACACATTTTTCTTTCCTTCTTGTTCCAGTGGGGGATTAATCTGTTAATGCCCTTTAGCTTTCCTCCAAGCTTCAGTTTAACTGTGTAGGCGACTGCACGGGAGAAGGAGTTCAGTCAATGTTCTGACCATTTTAACCACTCCTTCCTGAAATTTGTCACCTCTTCCTATTTCTGTACATAGGAAAAGGAATAAAAACTGTTCGTCACCCCTTAATGTCATATATGGGTAGCCATCAAAATCTTTTCACCTTCTTCCTGAGACTGAACTATGGATCAACCTGCATCTTCCTGAGAGAGCATCAACTGATACACTAGTTAAATTTTAGTAATTCTTGTATCAGAAAACTATGATGTGCTATGAGGTACTTTAGAACAAACTAAAAATTTGATTTTGAGATACTGAAGAACTAAAGTTAAAAATTTGACAGGCAGTCAAATGTGCTTCTCTCAGGGAGAGATCAGGTACAGGTGCTTACTGCCCTTTAGCTATTTTGAAAGAAAACATGGAATTAAAATCTGGATTTGAAATTGTATTAACCCCTTCCTCCCAATTGCTTTTGAATCTCTTTGTAGCAAAAGCTATTTCCAGAGTATTCCAACTTCAGACAGGGATGGAGATGCATCACAGCATCAAGACAAATTTGGAACTTTGGCTGTACCAGTGTAAGGTGATGTTAAACAGTGTATTCTGACGATCCTTTAGACAGTGTATCTCCCAGTGGTACTTTAGAAGCTAAGGCTTTATTTATTCAGCCAGATCACAAACAATTTAAATTCTCTAATGTGGATGAGGAGTTGAAAATCTGTTGGACCTTTATGAAGTTTCCAAATAAGATTTCCACATAATTTGCTTTTTGGTTAAAATATCAGATCCAGTTTTTAAGATACAAAAATAGTGGATTTGAGTGTGTGAAAACTGTAAGTGCCTCGTAGCTTTAATTAAGTTTCTGTGGACTACATTTAATTTTCTTCTGTTTCAGGACATTTTCTTGTACTTTGACATTCTTCAGGGATAAAAATCAATATATTTCAATGATTGTCTCACTCTCAATACCTACATTCCTACAGATGGGCTACCAGTGAGACCAAGAAACTGCTACTATCCTGGTAAACTATTTCCTACGTAATACAAAGCATTACTTTAAAGTAATATTTTCCAGTTTTCTATTTTGGATTTGCTTTTAGGACATATTCTAAAATTGCTTCCACAGCCTGTTCCAGTGCACTACCACCACACCAATATAAACACCTTCATTTTAATGATAAAAACCTTTGTAAAAAGATAAAAACATCAATTAATACTAGTTTTTCTTTCAGGTAGCCCAGACTATTCAATACAAATATACACTAATGCTCAAAAATAGCATATAAGAAAATCTGTCACAGTTTTATCACAATGAAAATATATATGTTTGATGTGTCATGTAGAGGTGATAAGAAATAATTGCTCTCAGGATACAAGCACTAGTATATAAAATCTACTGTGCAACTGAAATGTGTTTTATTAAATCCAGACATTAAAGGAGTGATGTGTTGGCTGCTTTTTGTGCCGTAGACATTCCCAAATAGTTAGCTCAGGACTTCATAGTGTACAATCCTTTCCACGGAAATTTGAAACCCGTCAAAACATTTGCATTTCTTCGAGTAAAAGATGAACTGCTTTAGGGTAACTTCACTGATTTGTCTTAATATTTTTTTGTTCAGTTTAGGAGAGACTGTAATAAGTAATGTCAAGACTTGTTCATCTAAGGTAAGATTTTCAATTACTTTGCTTAGATAAGATAATGAATGTAACAATGATTTCTCAGAGAAGTGACAGATATTGTTAAAATGTAGATTGCTTTATTCAGGATAGATACAAAAATACAGAAGAATCAGGTATTTTCAGAGAAGAGAAAAGAAACCACATTGAAATTGTACGAATATTCAGTATATTAGCATTTTTTTATCTTAATGTCCTTTATCACAGATCAGTTGTTAGGCCATATTTTTAATCTCATCTGCATGACTGTAAATGCAGAGTAACTATTGGTTTTGGCAGAGTCATAGTTTTTGCTTGAATTGCTGAGGTCAGATTTAATTGCCTGTTTCATGTTGGCTTTTGTTAAAAATAAATATTGATTAAAAATATTTGCTTGACAGTATTTAATTGAACATCTGGTGAGTAGCTGTGATAAAGCCCTGGAACAAATCATAGTTTCAAGTGATCTATCAGTTTCAAGTGATCTATTTATAACTCTTAGAGAATTTTACTTCCTTTATTTTGTGCTTATTTCAAAATTAAAGAAACGTTTTCTTTTAGTTCGCTACAATTTATCTCCAGACACAAAATGCAATGACATTAATAATTCAGAAACCTTTTTTTTGTGTAAAATCTCTTTTTAACAGTTTTATGTAATTTTTACTTTCACTTTTTAAAAGCAAAAATCATGGAAAGAACTGTTCAGTGATTTGTCAGTGTAGTGCCGATACCAGAAAGAGAAACCTGAAGCAGGAAAGGAAAACAATTATGTTGAAGATATATTCAAGTGTAAATAAGTCTTCTTTTTCATGAAACTCTTTATGTGTCTAAGGATTGTATTTACATTTGAAAATGCAGAGTATGAACATACTACAAGTCTTTGCTGAGATTATGGAATCAACAAACAAAGACTTAAAAGATGTTTGTCTTTTTACAATGACACATATTTCAGGAATTGCTTTCAGCATTTCCTTAAATGATGAGTCAGAGGCATTCCCTTATTTTATGTCCGATGGCACCATGGAAGAAAAAATATTAAAGATGAAAATACTATTTTAAAAGAACATTAATAAGTGTAACTAATTTTAACCATGCTTTTATTGTTACTATTTCAGATAATTGTGTGCCTGTGAATAGTGTCCCTTTATTCTTTATAAGAGCATTTAAAATATTTTTTTAATGTTAAGTTTGTCTACAAATCTGCTTGGGACAGCTTGTGTGCATAGATTAATAACCTGTGCAAGTTTTTCCATGATCAGAGTCTAAGTAACACTTCAAGAGTGAAAATGTTTTGCTAATATATGATAAATCCAAAAGCCTGCTCCTTTCCAGTGAAAATAACTTTGTTAGCATTTGAGACGTCTGTTGGGTGTGGTGATTCCTAAAATGTGAGCTTCTTAAATGCAAGATTTGCAGGTTCTTGCCTCCAGTTCACAGTGCTCACAGGTAGAATACCTGAAATGTTGGTGGTATTTTTTAAATTTATAGAGGTTATTCTTTACCTCTGACACTCTCTTTCTCCTGTTGAGGTATGGCTAAGCAGAAGACACCTAACAGGCCTTGGTCTCAGCTCTGTCAATTATCGCTTGAAAAAGCTTTAAAAAAACAGGTTTGGAAGGAAGACCCATGGAGTAAGCTACTTCATTTTGGCAGACTGAGCTATTTTATATATGCTTTATGATCAATTTATTTCCCCCTCCATTGTTTGGTACAACAGGGCACAAGGAATGTTGGAGCTGTGGAGGAACCACTCAAGGCAGAAGAGAAAAATAAATCTGCAGATATTTCAAAACAAAAAGAACAATGCCTTGTACCATGTGATGTTCAAGCTAAAATTTTACGAGGGGAAAAACATTACATGTGCAGTATGTATTCATAAAGAATAGTCTCAGCGACAAGCTATGCAATGCCATGCTATGCAATCCTCTGCTATGCTACGCTATGCTGTGCTAATTTATTTTTTAATCTTCTTGAGCACAAGGGACAGCCTTTGACCCTGCTGCCCAGGCTGAGTATTGTTCAGAAAATTTGGGGTGCTGTGTTTTTGGGGTGCAGCTGGTGTGACAAAGTATAATCATGCTAGTCTCTCTGTAATCACTGGTGAAGACAGGCAAATCCACGCAGCAGCTCAGTCCCCTTAGATCTCTGTTACCCTCTGAATGTTGGTAGGTCTCTGTCCCTCACTTAAACATCATAGTTAGGTGTGGAGAAGTTAAGTGGGAAACAGTCAGTTAGTTGGTTAATTAAAGTGGGAAAAAAAAAATCTATACTTCAGCTTGCCTTTTATAGATACGGATGCAGCATTGCATTGCACTATTCACTGCCTTGACAAACGACACAGCAAATGGTGTAATCAGCCTCAGAAAAAAATTGTCAGCATTCTTGTCTCTCCCATGTGATTTTTTAATATGTATGATTAATTACCTGACAGGTTTACTTTTTTTTTAAATTTTTAGCATCAGGGCAAAAAACAGGAGTAGCAGAGTGAATGAGTAAATGTAGGATGACAGGAAACCTTATATATCTGCCTTTTATCATTTGTATTTGTATTTCTGTGATATCCATTAACTGGTCATCCAAGTTGCTGAAGGATAAGATGAAATTCTTCTTCAAATCTTAAGAAGAGCCATCACTTCTTAAGATGTCTTCACTGCTACCAGCGAGGCTGAGGTTCTTAGCATCTTTGGCTTTAATCTGTGGTCCCTGTATACTTTGGTTTCATTTTTAGGTACCCTAAGGTTAAACACCTTCAATATTCACATAGATATCATAAATAAATTGCCATCATTCAGTCAATATTTCTAGATTTATGCTAACAAAGTGGATGAACATATTTCTTTTAAAGGAAATTTACAGAACTCTCTTGTTGAATATGCAAGAAGTACAAAAAAAATGTTAAGAAACATGATGGATGATCAACAGTCTTCTTTGGATTACCTTTCTAATCAGGTAATTTTTCCTTTATCATAAAACATTTTTATTACTTATCACTGCAGGTGTTGTCTAACTGAGAAAATTAAGCATTTATCCTGTCATTAAAACAGTAGAATTAAGAGTCTCTATCACCATTCCTTGTACCTTGGGTAGGGTGTGAATTCCATTTTTACAAGGAGTGAGGAGCATCACCTGATCCTAGTTTAGTGGCATACATGGCAGTAGGGTAAGTGGAGGACTACTCCTCCACACTGGTTGCTATCTCCAGTCCTGTCGTATTTGTGGAGATGACATATTATTTTATCGTTAACTCTGATAGTAGTTTACAAACACTGTGCATCACTCAGTACAGATAAAAAGCCTTAATCAAACTGAAGGAATTTTTTTGAATTAACTGGAATTTTGTCTAAAAATGATTTTGGATGAAAAAAGTAAAAATCAGACCAATACACCTAATGAAGGTACGAATCACTATCACACCTTCAGATTATATTTACTAGGAGTCAAAATGAACATCTTTAGAATGTAAAATTCCTCACTGCGACCTAATTAAAGATCTTTTATTTGAATTTGCAGGTAAATGAACTCATGAACAGACTTCTTCTTTTGAATGCAGAAGTTTTGAGAAAGCATTTGGATCCACTTCCTTACAAAGCAGTTCAATCTCACGGTAAGTATTGTTTGCATTTAGTCTTGACCTCTTCCCTTTTTGTCTTTGCATCTTGACAAAGAACTAATTAAAGCAAAGGTAAGCAGTTATAACATTTACAGTATTTATTCTGTGTTAGTAACAGATAAACTGTGTAAAATTTATGAACTGTTTAAGAATGTCATCATAAAGACTGCTATAAATCATTTGCAACTGATAATTCTGCACATCCTGTTTAGCATCTTGTTGATTTTTATGCAAAATACCAAGTATGATCATCAGTTTGTAAGTGATCTGATGTTGCAGAATGGCACTTTCTTTTGTAATGAAAGAAAGTGTGCCCCGCATTTTCAATATCCTTCTTCAAATAGGATGGAAGTCACTTGTACACTGGGCAGTTAATCTTTTTTTGTAGTGTCCATCCCAACTGAAGGAAGCAGTCCTACTGGTCGTAGAAACTGCTTGTTTGAGTATGTTTAACACAGACCTGGCTTAACACTTAGAAGCAAAGGGGTTTTTATGTATACTTTATGATGTAAAGGCTTTTACAAGTATAAATACAAATCTCTGCAGGAAAAAGACATCCTTCCACAGAAAATATGTCTTTTTCTCAGTAAAAGTGTTACCCAAATAAAATCTGTAAAATGACCCAGATACATAATATTTAATTTCTGTATCTTATCCGTTAAGATTAGAAAGAACTTTATAAAATATAATTTATGCATCTTTCTGAGCTTAATGGAGTTCAGAGAATTTTCATTTATAAGGTAAATTCATGACAAAATATGATTTTAAAGTCTGCATGACAAGAAAATGCTATTTGAAATCATTCATGCATGACCAAGAAAAGTAATAATTCTGTGCTTAAGCTGTATTTGGTTTTTTTAACATATTTTGCTAATGAACTTCATCAAATACTTTGTTCTCTAGGGTTGGATTGCACTGATATTAAAGATACTGTTGGTTCAGTTTCAAAAACTCCAACTGGTCTGTACATTATCCATCCAGAAGGATCAAATTATCCTTTTGAGGTAATAAATTTAGCACTCAGGATACCTGTCACAATTTGCTTGAGAATACGCACTTAGAATATATTTCATAGATTTAAAGTGTTTTCCTTGACAATTTCTCAACAGATGAATAAGAAATGTATTAAATAATTCAAATGTGTCTGCCATTACTATAATTTTGATGAGTTTCTCATTTTCTGTAAAGGAATTTAATCTCTGTCGTAAGATCCCATCATCATGTTTTCATATACAGTGAAAAATGTACCAAGGAGGAAAACCCGAGGTATTTTCCAGCACCTCTTCTGGACAATGAGGAGTGCTGTTCTTTTCTGTTTTAGAGAGGGAAAACTAAGGAGCCAAGTGACTGATCCACTTGGCTCCTAAAATGGGACCTTTGGCTTTTTGAATTATTCTGCTGGATGACTGTATAGTGTTGCCTTCTCTTGAGAGGTGACTCCGCTGATGCCTATAGCTCGACAATTATATTGTATAGGTGTCTAAATATAGGTACAGATGTACATTAGTTTGAGGAGTAGGTGCTTAGCTGTTGTCTGAGCATCATTATAACTCAGTCTTGGGGCAGAGAGGCATCTAAACTTTTAGTTTTCATATCCAGCTTGCAGGATATACATTCTTAAGACAAATCAAAAGATGAAATTCAGCATGAACTGCAGCAGTCATGCTTCCTGTCACCATCTGCATTTTCTGTAATTGCTCAGAGTTACAGGGCTCATCTAGGAGAAGAGAGTTTTGGGTTAATTTCCTCAGGCTCAGGACATTCAGATCCATGCAAACACAAGGAATACTTTGTTTTGTCTGTTTATTTCCATTTCAGGCTATTCTACTTAGGGAAGTCCTTATGCACAGTGGAAAGACAGATATAGCACTTTCAAACCTTTAATTTTGCAGTACATGCTGGGGTCATTAGTTTTTGGAGAAAAAATGTGGAATTTAAGCCAGCTAATAAATAGCAAAATTTAATATCTAACTTTATAGTTTTCCTTTATATATAACAAAGGAAGGATGAATCCCTTTATCTCTAGCCAATTGGAACCCTAACAAAATGCTACAAAAAAGAGCTCAAACTGGTTATGAAGAGGCTTCCAGAAGTATGCTGGATCTCAAAAGAAAAAACAAACTTGGTTCTGCAGACCCCTGATAGAAAAACCTGTCATTCTTTCTCTACAATGCAGAGAGCTCAGGGAAAAGATCTGTAACTCCCTGGCAAGTTCCTTTCAGGTAAAAAAAGGGCAAAGACAGGTTCACAGAACAACCATATTTATAGTATGAAAAAAAATGCTGTCTGCCTCACCCCAGGATGAACCATAGCACAAAACGCATCTGTTTCAGAACTTCTGGACTGAGGGGGATTCCATTGAGGAAATTTTCATACCTCACCCGAATTACTTTTCCTGAGAGATGGTATGACTAATCTCTTTGAGAAAAGTGATTTCTCAGTTCATTTACAGCTTTTGTCAAATAAATCTCAAATGATAAAGTTCCTTTCACTTCAAAAGCATTTTTGACACTTTTCCACATTTAAAGTTACTGCCAGAATCTGAGAATCAGTTATATGAGTGGAAAGGCTCCTTAAGGAGAACAAGAAACAAAAAGAAAAATCATAATAATTTGATTAAAAGCACAAGGTAACAATAAATAATGAGAAGAAACGTCTGCACTCATGAAATGACTGTCTCATTTCTTGTCTGGTAGATGTTACACAGAACTGAAAAAATAGTTCCAAAAAGTTCTCAGAGAAAAATATCTAAAATATGTGTGTTCCATAAAGAATGTTATTTTAAGGAAAACTGTTTAATGCAAATTATTCCATGTGTTGAAGTATGAGAAAGGTACGAGACAAATTGTAGGTGAGCAAAAATATCAAGACATTAAAACATAAATTGTAATGCATTTTAAGGGGCTAATAGCCAAGAGTTCTGGAAGTTCTGCAGACTAGCAAAATAAGGAAAATACCAAGAGGCACAAAACCATAGTAAGAAACTAAAAAACAGAAAACAAAGCCAGCATGAAACAATTTATTTCAGTGAGGACCCTTTCAGCAATAAGCTGCCCTTCAAATGTAACTGAAAATACATGAAAATGTCTTTGGAATCATTTGCATAAAAGTACCAGAAAATGAAGAAAACTATTTAGAAAACTTGATGCTGTTCTCATATTTAAAACCTCATGTTTTCAAAAGTGAGTATAGATTTTGATGCTTGACTTGGGCTGATTGAAACCTGAATTCCAGGAGCTCTAAGAATGTCCAGTTTCAGTGGGAGTGGCAGGTTCTTGTCATCTGAGATCATTAGTCCCAAATGGGATTTTGTCTGAGCATTCAAACATGAGGCATTTAAAACCCATTTCACTTCTGGAAAATTCAATCTTGATCACTTTATGATACATTTTTCAATAAGTAAATTTAGATCAATTATATTTCTAAGGTGGATCAGACAAACTAAACAGTTGTTTGGAATATACCTCTTATACACACTAGAGATGGAAGGGGAAGAAATATTCAGTAGAAGCACCTTCCTGCTCATTTAATTTAAATTGTACCTGGCACAGTCATGCCCCTTATATCTTGCACAATAAGAGGCATAAAACAAGTTGTAAAGTGGATTAACTATTATAAGGCTTTAAGAAAGAAAATTGCATTGTTTCCAGCATATAAGGGATTAAGAAACTACACAGCAATGAATGGTTTTGTGTGTCATTTAGCTCATATTTTTACTTAGCTGGTGTATGTTTTGGTGCCATATCTAACTGGCTGATGACCTTTCATGTAGAATCAAATTGTCTCCTTCTGAGAATTAGCAACACTCCCACTGATTATAAAGATTGGTGTTGTGACCAAGTGGGCTCCTCTCTGTATTTCTGACTCATAGTGACAGGAGTAGCCAAGCATGTGATCATCTTCTCAAGACAGCAGATGAGGCAATGGGATTATTTTTAATGAGTTTTAGGTATTTTCATCTAAATATTCATTTTGAAATCTTCTATACTTCTTTTTATTCCAGTTCTACCCTCCTTGGGTGACTGAAATAAGCATGTGATTCTCCAGGGAATAAGGTCATCATTTTCTTCCATGCACATAACCCTTACTATGATTCATTCAGTATTTGTGTTGCAAGGATTGCTCAAAGCATCCAGTGGCATTGACTTACTTGAAGATCCATGATTCCCCAGGTTGTATTAGATCACATCGCAGCTCTGTCCTGTTTCTTTCTTTTTGTTCATAGAGAAGATGTTAAGTCACAGAGGTTCTGAATATGATGTTGATGTGTTCCTGCCAAGGAACAAGTCTTTGGTTTCATGAAAAATATCTGGCTTGTACAGGCAATAGGGTACAACGTATAAAGCTCAGACTGCCACAATGTTTTTGAGGGTTAAACTGACTTCCACCTAGACTTTACTTTTAGCAACTGGCCAAGATTGCAAATCTCTTTTCTGATACATGTTTCATGAACAAACACGAACAAAAAATTCCTGCTTTACTCCATCAGTTGTGCATCTGCTTACTGTTATGATTTACTGATAGCCATCATTATATTCTGAACTTTTGTTATCATATGTAGCTTAACGGCTCTATAGCTATAAGCATTTTCCAGGTTAATTCTCCTGATATTAGTCACATTGGGAGACACAAATGAGCCTGTTTTTAAACACTAATTAAGCATAGTATCCCCTAGAACTACTTTGAACAGCTTAGGTGGTGCTGTGTCTAAATGTGCAATATGCACCTTTCTACATTAGGATGCCCAGACTTTCTAATCCCTGTTAGAACTGGTCAGGCTCTGGCACTGTGGACATACTTGAAAAATACCCAGAGTGAACTAGATACATTCCACTTAGCTGAAATCCCTAGAGAGCAGCCAAGGGTCTAGGGGCCCTTTCTGTAGACAGTGGAGATGACTAACATCTGCAGAGGGTGATTTTGATCTTGGCTTCCCAGAGCCACGCTATGAATGCACATTTCTCTGTATAAGGGGGATTACAGGGGAGACAAGGGCAATAAGATTCCTAATTTAGGAAACTCAATTATGTGTCTGAAGTTAAATGGGCTGAGGAGAAAATGTGCCACATAATGTGATATTCCATAGCAGAGCAGAGGGCAGCTGGACCATTGCCATTTGACAGGCTGTTGGGCACAAATTTTAGCGAAGACTCATAAATTTGAGAGTTGATCTCATGTATTCAGTGGGACTGCTGAGTTGCAGGCTGTTAAATGTTCACACTGGGACTTCCCTGGATTGGGACCCCTTCTTATGTGGACTTTTTTGCTGCTCCAGCATAAATTATTATATACTGGGTTATTGCTATCACTTTTTCCATTTCCTCACCTCTGTTAAGGGCTCTACATTTCCCAGGCATCACAAACACAGTATTTCTGGGGGAGAAGGTACGATGGTGAGAGAGAACACCTATTTTGCTTTGCTGAAATAAAGGTATATTCAGCATTAGTGCCTGTATCTGTAATATTTTGCATGACTAATACATGACATTGCATGTTGCTTCCACTTCATGCTATTATTAATACACAGTAACATTTATCAAAGCTTATTTATTGTATCTGATATGAGCAGACATTTGCACACAACAGTTTCTACTGGTTGAGGAAATATCCAAATAAAGCAGTCTAACAAGAACATATAAGAAAATAATGCAGCTTCATTTTTTATCTTCTTTGAGTTTCTGGTTAAGATATTTGAAAGGTACGTTGCTTAGCAAAACTATGAATACTCCACCTTTATTTAATTAAAATGTTTTCTTCGTAACTGCTGCTTCAAGAATGCTTACACATATCTGTGTCTATTTTAGGTTTTGTGTGACATGGATTTTCAAGGAGGTGGATGGACTGTGGTTCAGAAAAGAACTGATGGAATCATTCCATTTCAGAGAACATGGGCTGAATATCTGGATGGATTTGGTGACCTTTCTGGTATTAACTCTAAAGTGCTTCAGACCCAACGTTTTTGCTGTCTTTATGTGAACTACATTCCACTAAATTCTGTGGTATTTTTAGTGTAGAGAGTAAAGTTCGTGTTTCTTAAAAGTCCTATTTATACTTAAAAGGTTTTTTTCATCAAATCTATTGTGTGATCTTCTCAATAATGACTATCACCCTACTAGAGTCTTTAGCCATTGCCCATCTTCAGTCTCACAACAAGTGTTTAAACTGTAGTGATATTTTCTTCCTGAAATAATGTATAAATTGTATTTCCCCTTTTTTTCAGAATTAAAAAAAAAAAAGCCTTAGTTGGTTTTAATCACATTTGTAAAATATTTCCTTAAAGCAGAGAAAAATCAGTAATATATCACCATAGGGCATGCAAAGTTAGAACCAGAATGGAAATATTTCAGTAGGTAATACCAACACAACTGTGATAATAGTTTTTTACTGCCACCTTTCATCCAGCAAGTCTAAAACCAGTTGCTTTTTCAGGAGTTTATCTGGGATTGCACTGGAAGCACACAAGTTTACAGCTACAAAAAAGTCCAGCTCATATAGGACAACCTTTCATGGAAAAAAGTGTGATTTGCAGAGGCAGGAAATCTCAATAATAGGGTTTGAGTTTTGTTGCATTTCATAGAATGCTAACATTTATAATTTCTCAGTATTGCCCTTAGGAACTCTACTGAATTCTTCTTAATCAAGTGGATCTTTAGCACATCCAGTTTTTGTGATCTTCTAAGGTATATTGAAGATGAACGCTTGAAAGTTATGTGGAAATTTTCTAAAAATGACAGAGAAAAAAGATGATGTGCACATGGGAATTCTTTCCACGGATTTCCCATTGAAGTAGGAAGATTACTCTGTACCTTCATTAGTCTTTCAAAGGAATATAAGCCTGTCATACAACTTTTATTGCACTTTGTTCAGAAACTTTACACTTTCCATTTCTAGAATTTTATTGACTATTATATTTCTGGTTTAGGGGAATTTTGGCTTGGACTGAAGAAGATTTTTCACATAGTTAATCAAAAAGCCACTAGTTTCAGTCTTTATGTGGATTTGGAATCAGAAAATGACAAGCATGCCTATGCATCATATGACGGATTCTGGATAGAGGATGAAGCATGTTCTTTTAAGATCCACTTGGGGCGTTATTCAGGAAATGCTGGTAAGAATTCCCTTCTTAACGTATTTAAAGACAGCTGCTCCCTTTTCTAATGTGAAAAAAAAAACATTCAAAAGAGTAATAATTAAGATAACTTTACAAATGTTTATTTCTAATCTGTTTTTCTCTATTTGGTACATAATGAACACTTATGCGGATAAATGGTCAATGATGTAGCAATTGGTTATGCCAACATCAATCTTTCCATAAAATAGAATCGTTTTATTCTATTGCTTCAAAGTTTTTAATGGAATAATTGAATAAACACTCCTTTAATAAAGAAAATGAATAAAGAAGATAAACGAGCTTTAATGGATTCAAGTCCACAGAATATATATATATTATACATAAGGGATTTTGTGTGTGTTTTTGCATTTCTATCTAATGGTCCAATTCTTCAGATGTCCATTATGTCATCCTGAATTTACCAACGTTAGTGGAAGTCTTCCTGATGTTGTTGCTTTGGTTCGTTCAGAAGTACCCAGACAGTGGTGTAGAAAGGACAGAGAAAGAAGCCGACTGGAACAAATCAGGCCAACAGTGTATTACAGTTACTGGCTGATACGTAGACACAAATTAATTTACAGTTCCAGACCACCCTTAATATCATAGCTATACCAAATGTGCAAAGACTTGTGTTAAGTATTGCACCATGTGTTACTGCTTTTTTCTAACTTTTTTTTGCATGTTTACTAATATGGAAGAATGTTCCTTATTACCAATGTAATAGTTATTCTCTAAATGTGTTGGTGCTTTACTTTACCTGTATTTGTAAGAAACATTATTTCTTTAGTCGGACAACAGACTAGTGACAGTAGTCACTGACCTTTGTGCTTTAACAATTCCATTTTATCTCATGACTCACTCTGGGGCTTTGGGCACACACTAGAAAATCTGAAGTTAACAACCCTTTTTGTTTATTTTATCTTTTCTTCCACTGTCTTTGAAGACAGAAGCCTTTACCTTCATTGCTGGTGTGCATCACTAAATGCAACAATATAAAGATGTTTCAATGAATTTCAACTTCTGTACTTCTCAGTATTTTATACTTTTTCTTTCCTACATCTTTAACACATTGCCAGCTCATTATTTGGTGCTCTTGAACCACTTTGAAGAAATCTATTCTTCTAATAAATTTGTAGGAAAAGCTTGTGAGGAGTGCAACAAGTGAGAAATGTTATGTTTCTCCATAAATAACTCTTTTATCCTTCTATCTGTTGTACTTAGGTGATGCATTTAGAGGATATAGAAAAGAAGATAACCAGAATTCAATGCCTTTCAGCACATTTGATGTTGATAACGATGGATGCAGGCCAATGTGCACTATTAAAGAACAGCCTGTGAAGAGCTGCAGTAACTTCAGCGATAACACTGGATGGTGGTTCAACCAGTGTGGCCTTGCAAATCTTAATGGTGTTCATCGCTACACAGGTAGATTTCTTGCAACTGGGATTCACTGGGATACATGGACAATGAACAATAAACCAGTCAAAATTAAATCAGTTTCAATGAAAATTCGGAGAACCTATAATCCATATTTCCATTAACCTATGAAAATAGAAATAGATATCGTCTTGCAGTTCTGTGGGATAATGTATCACTGCATCATAAATACTTTTCATTTTCACTTGAACAGTTCAGTCTTAAAACTTTATTAGATATTTCCATAATACAGTTACTCATTTTTATTATGAAATGTCAGCATTTGTAGTGTTCCCACTTGAGTAAGAAGGTCCTAAGAAGAATAGGGTTTTCAGAAAACGGATGAAGCTTAAGTGTTTGTCAGCTTTTATTCAACTGCCACTTATGCAATCTCAGAGCCAGCAGAAAAATTATAAAAAGGAGTGTAATGCTAACTTCTGAATGTGTTTTTTCTATGCTCTCTGCATACCTGAATTGCCAAGAAATTTCAGCAAATTTTCTTTTTAAAAGCCATATACCTTATATTTTGGAAAAATACCTTTTCTTCACCTTCGGTTAATTTTCCAGAATCAGCTCTTTCTATATTCCTTATCAGGCAAATTAACACTGACTTACTTCAACACATATATAAGGTTCTGTATACTCTCAGGACCCAATTTTTATACAAGTAGGGTAGACACTGACATACAAGAACTATGGTCTCTTTTGTATTTAATTTTCACAGTCAATGTGTTTCATAATCAGATTTTTACTATTGTCTATTTCACACTTCACTACAGATGAACATCTTTTTTCAATGCAAGTGTAAAACATTTCATATAACCTTTGGAGTTTTAATTTTTGGATATGTGGGCCTGATGTTATGTTTTCCATTCTTACTGGCATGTGAGTGATCATGTGGTAATGAACAAAACCAATTCGAGTTGTATAAATACATTTTAAGTCCTGTGAATGGTTTGAATTTTTGTCAGAAAAAAAAAATCAATAAAAATGTGAATATTGTCAGTACCTCAGTGTTTCTGGAACCTGGCATCTATTCTGTAGCAACTAGGCATGATATTTCTCATCTCTGCTTCAGTTTCAGTAGATCAGCTCTGTAGTAACATGTGGAATGAAATCAGTTAAAAACTCTATGGGTTTCCTCTTTGCTGTCTCTCAATTTGGCCAAGCATTAATACAGTGAGCAGAAACATTTACCAGTTCAGAACCACCATGTTTTAGCACCTCTTTCCAAAGTTATATGTAGTTATAGGAAGAAATTAAGCTTTAGATAGGTATGTTACAAGGTTAAGGGAGAGAAAAAATTACTCTTTTCTTCTATGTTTGACTAGTCCTTAACAATTGGAGGTAAAAAGTTGCTAAAAGCAGAAGGTTTCTTTCTGCTAGAAACTGTCCTTACAGTGGGGGCCTACGGTAGAAGCACAGTAGGAAATTACTTGAGGAAAAACATCACAGGCCCCATGGAGGGACTGTGAGAGAGGGGGTAGCCATGAGGCCCCATGGAGGGACTGTGAGAGAGGGGGTAGCCATGCTCTTGCGGGAGACTGAACTCTCTGAAGGCAGGTGGATTTTGTTGTCAGACCCTGTAGTCTTTGGAATCAGAGGTGGAGAAATAGTATATACACCCTCTTTAGTCCTCCCTCTCAGTCCAGGCTTATCAGGAATGCAATCCCTTCTAACAGCAACATGGACCCAGCAGACCGATAAAGGTAGATACTAAAATGCAAGAGCTTCTGCACTCAGATTAACAAGCATTAGAGCATATGTGACTGTTTAAAGAGTATCAATTCTGGCTGCAAACCTGGATGTTGTCACTGTATTATGGTCATTATGTCAGAAAGAGTCCCCAGGCTGCAGTACAACAATCGTACTGGAGAATGCCAGTGGTTGAATTTCATGGAAGTTTAATGGCTTTGATGAAAGCCTCAAACTCTGTGAGCAGAAAGGAAGAGTCTAAGTAGGGAATTTGCATGCTGAGTGTAGAGCTAGAGTCTACTGACAGTCTGAGGCTCCTTGTGGCTTTATTAGAATCCCTGCTTAAAAATGAAGGTGGAAAATTAAGATTGTAGATCTGTGCTGGCAGATACTACCAAATTTAATCTCTCCTTTGTCAGTGTTGGTTAGATTGGCTGGCAGTAACAAATCACAGAGGAGAGGGGCCTTAAAAGATAACTAAAGCTTGAAGGAGCATTCTTGCAAATAGACATTGGATCTTAAAGTCATGTCAAATTGTAAACCTATACAAAAAAGGAATT
Source organism: Strix uralensis (assembly GCF_047716275.1). Classification (NCBI taxonomy): domain Eukaryota; kingdom Metazoa; phylum Chordata; class Aves; order Strigiformes; family Strigidae; genus Strix; species Strix uralensis. Next base: position 123,646,775 of record NC_133973.1, read on the forward strand.
GAATTCTCAGTATCAGTACGGGTGGGGGGTGGGGGGGGGATCTGAATATTTGCTGTTCCTTGCAAGAGAAAAACATTTCCAAGACTATTTGCAGAGACTGCTCTGAACTTAATACATATGCTTTAATACCATTAAGTACTGCTCTGCTGGCAGGGTCACAGGTAGGTACTGTTCTCTGTGGATTAGAGTTCCTTCCCTTTGCAGATAAAATTAATTCATTTTGCCCAGGCTTGACTTGTGCCTTTGTTGTGCTGTGAGAGCTGGACCTGCAGTGTAAACTGCAAATGGGATGAAGACCAAATTCCAAATACTAGTCAGGTTTTAACTCCTTTAAATCATTTAGGTATGAGTGTTCTTAAGAAATGATGGACAATGCTTTATTCCTTTTTCAGATTAGAAACCATATATGAAAATAGATTGTTATGAATTTCTCCTCTTGTATTTGTCATATTATCTGCTAGTCATGATCACACTTAGTGCTTCTGTGGCACCAGAACAAGTAATTAGATAATTAATATCATTTAATGATTTAATTTCCTTTTACGGAGTCTAACAGCTGAGAGGATCTGTATAAGGTTCCTATAAAAAGCTTTTGAGCATGGGAATCTCATAGTTTTATCATCATTTGAATGTTCTGACATGTAAGTATTGGTATAGTCTGTTTTTGTTTTAAAATGTAGCATATGCTTAGAAAAGCAGAGTGCTAGGGATTAGTTGGCAGCTTGCCTGGTGCGGATCTGAAATATGGCAATGACAATAGAACATTTTCCATGTGATAGATGGCTATTGTCTTCAAAGGTTCATTCCATTTCCTCTCTAAGAATAAAACAACTATGAAAACAAATAATTTTTTAGTTAAACACAGAGAATTTACAAGGACATTAAACTGATTCCAGGGGCCTATGTTCCATATTTACAGCTGATGGTTCCCAACCACCATACATAAGATTTTTGTGGCCACATATTTAGGCCTGGTAATCAGCTGGTTATTGCCCAAACAGTCTTGTTTCAACTAAATAAAAAAGAACACGTAGGGTGTAGCATATGAAGAGAAACTGATTGAGTGTTCCAAATAAAAAGTAGCTTGGTTAAACTACACTTAATATCTATTCCAGGAATGATACTCCAGACTGAGAAGTTGTCTTTAAAGGACATGTAATCTCTGATGTTATGAAACTGCATTTCTTTCTTTTGTTCTCTTTTTCCAAGAGTATGTCTTCAATTTGTAAATCTCAGTTTGGTGAACTCAAATTATTTGACCCAGTTTATGATGCTTCAGTAATATAAATAAATGAAAATATGGTTTCCACAGCCTGAGTACTACTGACGTGGCAGTGCAGGGTTCAGTGTATTAGACATCTGGAAATAACAAAACAGTACAACTAAAGGCATTTTACTTTCCACTTGGAAAATCCTTAATTGGGCAGTAAAAGATCCCCTAAACTACTTAGATTACTTTTTTTTTTTTAACTGTAAATTCTGGCATGTATTTAAAGCTTTATAATCAGTCATGTTTCATTAACATGAAAAAACATTTTGGTTTTATTACTGGTCTCTGTTATGGAACATATTTATGAAAAAATAACACTACGCTGTGTTGGTACTTTACTACAAAGCACATAGGATGTTTACGTACATTGTACAGTACTCCAAGTTGCAAATAGGAAACTCTGATTCATAGCGTGACTCTAAATTTTAGTTGATTGCTTGCAACAGTTTCCGTAAGTCTTCTCAATTATTTAAGGATGACTAATGTAATGCACAATTAACATGCAATTATTTAAACTACCATCTCAAGAACTCCTGCTTGAAATCTACTATCTTGGATGTTCTGCAAATGTTGGCAGCATGATCACTGACATGAAGATGCTGCAACCTGAAGAGCATGGTATCACGAAATTCTGATGCATGCCTCTAGGCGGTTAAAGCAGGGTGCGCAGCTCCACTGCCAACGTGCAATGGGATACGAAGCACAAAGCTGTATGAAGAAGGTTCTGAGACTGAAGGAATATCTGCTTTTCCCTCCTCCCCATCTGATGCATAAAAGATAAAACACTAAAATGCTAAACGCAGTAACGTGATAAAGTTCCCTTTAGCCTCACTCTAATCTCTGTAGACTCTCTTTGAATGGAATCTGAGGTGGTTTTAATGGAAATATTCACAGGATCATAGAATGGTTTGGGTTGGAAGGGACCTTGAAGACCATCTAGAAATTTTTCCTAATATCCAATCTAAACCTCCCCTGGCACAACTAGAGGCTGCTTCCTGTCATCCTATCGCTTTGTTACATGGGAGAAGAGACTGACACCCACCTGGCTACAACCTCCTTTCAGGTAGTTGTAGACAGTGATAAGGTCTCCCCTGAGCCTCCCTTTCTCCAGGTTAAACAACCCCAGCTCCCTCAGCCACTCATCAGAGGACTTGTGCTCTAGACCCTTCACCAGCTTCGTTGCCCTTCTCTGGACAATCTGCAGCCCCTCAATGTCTTTCTTTTAGTGAGGGGCCCAAAACTCAACACAGTATTCTACGTGTGGCCTCACCAGTGCCTTGTACAGGGGTCAATCACTCCACCAGTCCTGGTGGCCACACTATTTTTGATACAAGCCAGGATGCTATTGGCCTTCTTGGCCAGCTGTCGACCAAACATGATCTGGATGATGAGGCAGACTGTACCACCCTCAAGTACATCAACACTCCTGCCCAAATTGGTGTCATCTACAAAGTTACTGAGGGTGCACTCGATCCCCTTGTCCAGATCATCGATAAAGCTGTTAAACAGAACTGGCCCCAATACTGAGCCCTGAACCACTTGTGACTGGCTGCCAACTGGATTTAACTCTGTTCCAGTACTTGGCCACCCTCATGGTGATTTTTTCTTCCCTAATATTTGATTGGAATTTCCCATGTTCCGACTTGTGTCTGCTGTCATTTGTCCCATCCCAACTGACTCTGACTTCTTGTGTACGTCTGAAGTGGGTTAAATGTTCTTGAACTCTCTCTTCTTCTAATGTGAGTCCTGCTTCAGTCCCACAGACTCTGCTAGTACCCTTGGAGGACTAGAGAAGCCTAAGGACAAGCCTTACCAGTGAAAACTGCGGCAAAAAAGCCATTGAGTACCTTGTCCTTTCTCATGTCCTTGGTCACAAGGTCCCCTGTCCCCTTGAGCAATGGCCCCATTTTATTTTGCTGCCAATGTAATTACAAAACCTTTTCTTGTTGCCCTTCACCTCCCTTGCTAGCTTCACCTCTGGCTCAGCTTTGGCTTTGCAAACTTTACTCCGACATGTGAAGGGAAAATCTTTGTGTTCCTCTCAAATAGCCTGTCACTGCTTCCACCTTCTGGGTCCTTCTTTGTGTCTGAGCTCAGTCAGGAGCTCCAGGTTCATCCGTGCTGGCCTTCCGCCACGCTTGCTCAACTTCCCATTCTTTGGAATGGATACACACATGTATGCATTTTGGGGTGCTTTTCTACATTCTAAAGTTCTTCAATGATCATCTTTTTTACTGTGTGTGTGGTTTTTTTTTATAGCAATTATTACAACAGGGACCAGGGCCTGAGGGCATTACTACATTTCACCTACCAGAACTCTACTTTTCTAGGAATTGATTATTCCCCTTTCTGGAGAAAAATCTGGCTCTGCATAGTATATACTGTCTTTAATTAAAAAGCCCCCTGAGTTGATTGCAGAGCAATTATTTGTTGCAAAAGTGGTGACATCACCCTGGTTACAGAACTACAGACCAACAGCAAGCAATAACATAATTTTTCTTTGTAAAGTCAAATTTCTGCAACAAGTGTCCAATGCATAGAGAAATACATGTAAGCTCTTCCTGTTGTAATAGTAAACTGAATTACTTTGCCAGGAATGAAAGAGGAGCATAGGATTGTTCTCTTCAAACTTAAGATAAAAAATCCTTAGAACTTCTCACATAATTTTATTTTTCCCTACTTTCAAAGTTGAAAGGTGACTGAAAAGTAATGTGACAAAGGCAAAAAAATAAGCCTTTAGCATACAAAATATCCACCCTGTAGAAGTTCTTTGAGTAAGTACTAAAATTTCAGTGTGATGATTTTTTTTCTGAATCTCTGCCTAAACTGGTAACTTAAGGTAGGATCCAGTGTCCACAGTGTAGGCCCAGATGCACTTGAAATTCAGCTGACTAGTCCGGAGCAATGACAATGACACTTTTCTCGGGGTGCTGTTTCAAATTCCGATAAAATCAATAGAAAGAGATCACAGAATTACAGAATCATTGAAGCTGGAAGGGAATTCGTGAGATCATGTACTCAAGCAGAGTAACCCAGAGCAGGTTGTCCAGGACCATGTCCTGTTGTATTCTGAGTATCTCCGGAGATGGAGACTCCACAGTCTCTCTGGGCAACCTACTGCAGTGTTCAACCACCATCACAGTAAAAAAGTCTTTTCCACTTTCCACAGATCCACCTTTTGAAGTTCTCCACAGAGAGTTCCAATGTTTTATTCCCTTCATTGACAATACAGTAAAAAAGAAGAAACTTTAGTGCCACAACGTGTTAGATAAACTAAAAGGAAAGAAACTCTCTAGGTTAGAAAAACAAGGGTATAATTAGGAGATCTGTGATTCACTGTTAATATCATGGAGAAGATGAATCCTTGCTCATTGTGAAGTAGCTCCCAGTGTAATCTGTGAGCAGCTGGCTTAACACAAACAGGAAATATTTTTCATATATGTGATTAAATTGTAGGACTCATTGCCATTATGTATTGTGATGGCTAAAAATACCACATGTGTTCAAGAAGGGACAAGACATAATCATGACTCTTTAGGCACTGTTAAATGTGATGCAAACTCCAAACGTAAGATCCAGTTCAGGAAGTTCCTAAACAAAGGTGGGAAAGTATAAGGGAGAAATCACTCTTTAACTGCTCTTATCTCACACTGATTCCTTGAGCATCTGAAACATCCACTGCAGGCCAAGTCTAAAATGTGCTATGAGGCTGGGTGCGGCTCTGAGCTGTGCTTGGGGTCTGGTGCTCAGTGCAGAATAGAGTGACCTTGCAGCAGGGGAAAGACCTCTTTTTAACAAAGAAGGATTAAATTCCAGAAGGAGAAGAAGGTAGCAATGCTGCCAAGCACTTCTTTGGAATAAGTGAAATTCCTGACCTGACAGTATCAAGAATAAAACAGACAATGCTAACGTAAGAACACATACTGTGAGGGAGAAGACAGAGGAAGAGAAAACTGATGGCTCTTTTTGCTCTGGAACCGATGAAGGTAACTGTGCACACTAAGCAATTTTTTATGAAATACAAGAGAAGAGATCAAAGTAGCCAAATCATCACATTCTGCAGATTGACTGAAAGAGACCTGTGAAGGCTGTGGTGGAAGTTTCTCCTCTGATCAAAATAAAAACAAAGCCACTGTGTAAAGCTGGCATTCAGCACCAAGAGGAGATTGCAGTGGGTAAGGAAGTTTTGATGTGTGCGTCCTTGTGGACAAAAAGAATGAATCCACTAAGAAGTGAGATAAAATAAGCACACACTCATTATGTCTGGAGACCATGTAATTAGAATCTTTCCAAGATTAAAACAGTGAACAAAACCATTGCTTTATTTGCTCCAAACAGTGATCTGACCAGGTTAGGCCTATAACTTAGTCTTTTATTGCAAAAAAATGATATAGGAAATAGTAAGATAGTTCTCTTTTGAACGGCTGCTCCCACAATATGGATAACAACAGGCAGCACTTTTTAAACTTAGCTTTAGTTAGATTAGTAGGAAATAAGATGACTTGGAAAACCTTGCAGATAAGAAGTTGCAGAAGAGAGAAATAAACCAATACTTTCCACATGCAAATGTCAGAAAGCCAGTCAGCATAAATTAACCAAGTTTTCTAAACTTGCATACCTCAGGACAGGATAATACTGCTTATTGCTCATGACTTTGTACAGATCAAAATTATTTTGTGGCAGTGATATCAGTAAAATAAGGAATTTGCATCAGAGTGCTGCTCCTCCAGCACCGTGCTTATGCAGAGGTTTCCGTCTGCAGGTGCCATGAAGTCCTTGTCACTTACTTTCTGAATTTGTGAAGAGTGCTCAGGCTTAACAAATTACCATCTGAGCAGCCCGAATTTTATACTGGCCTCATCACTGGGTTAAAAAAAAAATTAAATTCTGACATGCTGAGACTTTTAGCTTGGGAGTGTAGTTACTCAGTGCTCCCCATCTCACCAGTGGAAGACATGCACATCAAGAGCTTCAGCCAGATCTTAAATGGCCCCGAGGAAAGTCAAATTGTCTCTACTGATAACACAGGGAACAGTGGAAACCTGCATTTCTTACCTGAGCTCCCTTGAAGGGTGAAGGGAGCTCAGCAGGACAAATCAAGTCCTGGGGGAATAGAGACCTTCAGAAAGGGACTCATTTGCTTACACATAGACACCAGAGCCCTTGGAAATGTCCTGGCACAGGGTCTGTCTGTAATGACAGAGAAGAGGTTAGAAATGACTTTGATAGTGACACCCTGGCAGAGCAGGCCAGCATGGAACAGGTCACCATGGGGGTGAAACTGTGCCTCCCCCCTGAGGACTTATCAGATACAGACTGATGTTATCTGTTCTCTCTTCTCATCTCTGCAGTGGTGGTTCACACCAGAAATGCTGCCATAGATGTATTTGGTGTCATGACTGTAAATGAGCTTCCAACTGGCAAAGTGCATTGAGCCATATGTAATCAGGGAGGTAACAAGATGTCACATGTAAACCAATTCTACTTTTGACTTAGATTCTTTCCAAATGCAACCACTGCAACTAGTTTTATATTTGTTACATCTAAACCTAAAGAATAGGAGCTATTTTACAGTTACAGCCAGTGTATCAGAAGCCTTTCTGGTGACTTTAGTTTTGTTTTGCACCCCTCCCTCTGGAGCGGGCCCTGCAGGAGCCCCACTGCTGACCCAGAAACCAGCAGAGATAAGCCATCAGCACGGGAGAGCTGCTTTGTGGGACTTCTGTTTGCATGGCTGTACAGAGGACGTAAGTTATTTACAAAAGGGATACTGGAAACGTGCGCACCCATTTCCAGGCTGGGTATTGATCTGCCACGTGTTCTAATCTATAAAGACAGGCTGTACTTCATTTTGCAGTTCATTGTAAAATGAGTTATAATTGAGGAAAGAAAAGCATCCTTGGCTTTCAGCGGAGGCAGGTTTTGCTGACATGTGCTATATTCATCCAATAGAAGTTCTTACTTTACCATGTGCTCTAATAAATACTTCTTACACAGAATGGTGAAAACTGGATTGTATAAAGATACAACTCATGTAAAGAAGGGAACAGTCCTTTCATTAAAGAAAACTTTTTGCTCTGTGATTTCAAATTTGAGCTTTGAGTGTGCAAGTGTGTGTAGAAATCCCACATGAGCAGACATACCCAAGTATGTATTTCGAATGCAGTTCTCAGTGAGAGAGAAGTCTGGTAAGACCGGTATAAAATAGGCTTGCAAGCATTTATTTTCCACGTGCTTTTCTCCATTGCCTCAGCTTTTCCCCAACCTCATATGGTCTGACAGTTTTGGTTTTTATTTTTGCAGAAGACTGTCCTTGGCAGGTGGCTCACAGACAAGACTGCATAACAAAAACAAGCCCTCAGAAGCAAATACCAGGCTCAGCTTTGAGGCCAGCAAAGCTTTTGTTTCAAAAAACACTCAGAACTTCAGAGAGTTTTTCCAGGTACACCTTTCTTCTGTCAGCTGCGCAGGACTGCCAAGTGCCTCAAATCCACCCGATTTCAATCCCAGGCGTGTGACGGGAGGGAAGGCCTGCCTGGTTTTGACCCAGCGGTTTCAAATCTTCGTCAAAGCCGGCGGGATGGCCCGGCTCGGGTGGCGGCGCGGCGCGGGGCCGCCCGACAGGGGGCCGCCGCCTCTCTCCCGCTGCGCGGGTCGGCCTCCGGGCCTTAACTCCTGCGACTCCGGGGATCACCGGCCCCCAGCACGCCCTGGGTAGCCCGTGGGGCCCCGCGGGGTGCGCTCCCTCCCGCCCGGGCGGCACCGCGCTGCCCAGGCCCCGCCGGGCCCCGCCGCCGAACGCCCTCACCCGCCTGAGGCGCGCCCGGCGCCCGCGGGCGCTCCAGTTGCGCGGCGCCGGCCGGCAGGGGGCGCCAAAGCGCCGGGCGCCGCGCGGGATCCTCCACCGCGGCCGGATCGACGGCCGGCCCCGGCCCCGGCCTCGCTGCGCCCCCCGGCCCCGCTGCGCCCCCCGGCCCCGGCCCCGGCCTCGGCCCCGCTGCGCCCCCCGGGCCTGCTGCGCCCCCGGGGCGGCAGCAGCCCCGGGACGGCGGCCCCGCCGCCTCCCCCTTCCCACAGGCGTGTTTCCGCCGTGCTGACATCTCCCTGGGAAGGCGGTGACCCGCCGGGAGAGGCTCTCTCGGGGAAGCAGGGAAGGAGTTGTACTTCCCAGCCTCGCTGGTTCCGCTTTCCAAGAAATATTTCTTATTTTACTTTATGTTATTTTCTTCTTTTTTTTTTTTTTTTTTTTCTCCTTAGTTTTTCTTGACCCTGAGCATATTTTGTACACAGTATCCTCCAGCTGTTACCAACGTGCATCGCCCAGCCCAGGATGCCGGTGGCTGGAGGCACAGCCTGTGCTGGGCAGGTGTTTGCTTTCCATGAGAAAACCCTTAGAGCATGCACCGCCCATCAGAGCTCTCACGCTCTGTGGTTTTCATGCACGTCCTTTTAATTTTTTTTTTTTTTTTTTTATATTGTATGTTTTTGGATTGACTCTGTGCAGTGCCGTGCAATGTTTTAGGGGGTATTTTATATAGCACTAGGGAAGAGGGGCTCATGGTGATGAATCTTTGCACATAAAAGTAACTGCACTGAGTTCCCTGCAACTTGGATGTAGCACAGGCACTGAATGTTAAACAGTAAAATAGAAGGTACGAGCGTAGTTGCAGTGGACACTTCCAGGGTGACTTGAATGAGGCACCTTCATGGGGTCCATCCCCAGCACAGCACAGAGGCAGCTGTGGCTGCTACCTGCTTCTGGATGGGCGCTGGAACTTAGGGGCAGGTGCTGGAATGGCTGGGAAAAAATTAATGACCCTCTGTAGGCAATATGACACATGAAATTGGGGTAAAAAAACCCAAATAAAACAATGAAGCCACTCCCAAACTTTTCTGGAGCCCAAACAGAAGGCAGAGGGAAGAATGGGAAGTGATGTGGTCCAGTACCCTCAATATTCATCTCAGTTACATAGTGGGACCAGAGCTGATGCAAGCTGCAAAGAAAGAAGATACGAGGAAAGCAGACAAAGATTATTCAAGCTAGGGAGTGGCTTCCGCGTGGGAACAAATAAACAGATCAAAACTCTTAAATAAGTTGACTGTCTTGGGAAGCAAAGAATATAAGAAGAATCTAGAGCATCCATAATGACGTGGAAAAGGTGAAGAGGGAAGAGCTGTCGTGTATCTTTCAAACCAAGACCTAGTAAATAAAATCAACAGATGGCAAGTTCAAAATAAACAAAAAGCAGTATGTCTGTACACAATTTCTAGTGAAGCTTTGCAATTTGCTAAAAAGACAGTAAAAGTTTGAATGTATTCAGAAAGGACTTGGACGGATTCACAGAAGATGAATGTATGAAGGCTATTACGTTCACAGACATTGACACTGGATCAGGAAAGCCCTGAGTGAGGCTTGTTTTATCTTGATAGCTTCCACAGGGCTCTGCTGTTGGCTCCCATCAGGCGTGGGGTTTGCTTAGATGGACCTTTGGATGAAGATTGTGTAATGGGAATGTGCAGGGTGGATAATCTGCTTCTTTAAGTGCTCAGAAGTTGCATTTGTAGAATAGATATGGGAAGTACTTCCTAGTTCCTAAGGTGGGACGGGTAAACTTTGGCAGTGGCTTGACGCTGCTTGTGCTTAACTCCTCTTGTGCTTAGGTGCATGCTAGACCCTTATTCCTCTTATGCACCTGGGTTTTCATGCAGAAGTAACACGTGGTGTTTTCTAGGCAGGCATTACAGCACACTTTGACCAGGTGCTGGTCGGACCACTTGGCAGACCAGTTCTTCTGACTTCACCATGCACCCACATCTAAGTGCAGAGGGAGAAGGTGTCACCCTCTCCCTCCTTGTGCCTCTTTTCCTGGACCGTGTACAAAAATGTAAGTTTCTGTCTCAGTGCTCCAGTTCCAGCCACATGTGCTAACATCTTCCTGCAGGCGAGCCTTACAGCCAGGCCTGTTGACTGCAGCAGTAATCAAGTTGGCACTTCTGAGAGTCACCTCTGTTTCTGATGTATTTAACTGAGTCATTTCCTGTAAACTAACACATGAACATGTTATTCTGAGACAGCAATCCCTGAATTTTTGTTAATATTATAGTACAGTTCAGGCTGCCCTCACTATGCTTATGCACAACCTTTTGTAAATATTCACTAGCTAGGAATTTAGGAAACAGCTATCTTTGAACTGCAAGTCAGGAAGCAGTTTAATTGCAGTGCCAGCAGACATCACTTTTAGGAAGTTTCATGACTATTCTGAATATGGCAAATATAAATTTATAAATGGATGCAAGAAGACATTTTCTTTATAAACTAATTTCTTCCCAACTTCTTTTTCTACTTTTCCCTTAAACTTTTCTGAGCATTGTAATTTATGTTTTCTTTCAACACTCAGTTGTCAACAAACTTCTCACAAAGCTGTTAAACTGAACCAGGGATGGGGAAACTATGAGATATGCAGGAAAATGCAGTAGATGTTTCCAGGTCTCAGCTATTTTGTGGTATGTAGCTGCAGATAAAAAAATGTCAAAACCCAATTAATTTTCTACCACGAGCACATATAAAATAGAAGTTATTTTTTCTTCTGTGTTTTTTTGGTTGCAAAAGTAAATATATGAGTTATGAAACTGAGAACTCGGCACAGACACACAAGTACAAAACTAAGTATTCAAAAAATAAGGCTTCATTTTTTACGTCTCCTGCCTATGCCAACAGATTCATTTTTATATTTGCAGCTATTTTTGCCTCATAATATTCAATAAGGTCCTGCATTATTGCAAGGTTAAGTATTCTGCAAACCTTTCTAGTGCTCTAATTTAATTCTGATCCAACATAGATTGACAGTCCACTAAAATGCTGAGCAATAAACAGAACAGAATTCAGCAGACCAGAGTACAAAAGCTGAGAAGGCCCAAGTAATATAAAAGAATATTTTGATACAAATCCTGTTAGATATTACAATTTTAATAACTTTTTTCTTATTAGAAAATTGCAATCAGAAGAAAAAGCACTCTATTTTCTAGTGAAATATTTGAAGGAATCCAGCTATGTAATTTTTCAGATTTTGCTTTACATTCTTTTTCTGACATCTTTTTAGATGCTTAAACAATTTGTCTCCACTTCCTTTCTGTCCTTTTTAATTAATAATTAAAAGGCAGAAGCAGAAATAATTCCTTCATTTTAATGAAAATGAATGACTGATTAGTGCTTATCATTCTAAAACACTGTATTTATTGGGTTTGTGTGGCAAGGTTTTTGGTAGCAGGAAGGCTACAGGGGTGGCTTCTGTGAGAAGCTGCTAGAAGCTTCCCCCATGTCCAACAGATCCAATGCCAGTTGGCTCCAAGATGGACCCACCACTGGCCAAGGCCGAGACCATCAGCGACAGCAGTAGCGCCTCTGGGATAACGTATTTAAGAAGGGAAAAAAAACCTGTGCAACTGCAGTGGTAGAGAGGAGTGAGAATGTGTGAGAGAAAAAACTCTGCAGACACTAAGGTCAGCGAAGAAGGAGGGGGAGGAGGTGCTCCAGGCACCAGAGCAGAGATTCCCCTGCAGCCCGTGGTGCAGCCGATGGTGAGGCAGCTGTGCCCTGCACCCATGGAGGTTCACGGTGGAGCAGAGACCCACCTGCAGCCCATGGAGGACCCCACGCTGGAGCAGGGTGATGTGCCTGAAGAAGGCTTTGACCCTGTGAAAAGCCCACGCTGGAGCAGGTTTGCTGGCAGGACTTGTGACCCCGTGGGGGACCCACGCTGAAGCACCCTGCTCCTGAAGGACTGCACCCTGTGGAAGGGACCCACTCTGGAGCAGTTTGTGAAGAACTTCAGCCCATGGGAAGGACTCACATTGGAGAAGTTCGTGGAGGATTGTCTCCCATGGGAGGGACCCCACACTGAAGCAGAGGAAGAGTGTGAGGGGTCCTCCTCTTGAGGAGACACAAGTATGTCTGAGTGGCAGACACAACGGATAATGAACTGACCACAACCCCCATGCCCCTGAGCCACTTGGAGGGAAGAGGCAAAGAAAATCAGGAGTGAAGATGAGCCCAGGAACCAGGGAGGAGCGGGTTTTATGATTTGGTTTTATTTCTCATTACCCTACTCTGATTTGACTGGTAATAAATTAAACTGATTTTCTCAAGTTGAGTCTGTTTTACTCGTGACGGTAATTGTTGTGTGATTTCCCTGTCCTTATCTTGACACACACCCTTTGTTGTATTATCTCTCCCCTGTCCAGTTGAGGAGGGGAGTGACAGAGAGGCTTTGGTGGGCACCTGGTGTCCAGACACGGTCAACCCACCACAAACACCTTTTATTTAGAAGAGTTAAAAAAAAAAAATCAGGTGTGACCTATTGTACAAATCACTGCTTTGCCATGGTGTATATCAGACAAGCACTTTAATTCCCAGTAAGATACAGACACCATTGAGGTGAAATAAAACAGTCTACTCAGTAGCCTACTCGGGACTTTGGTAATTCAAGGTAGGCAGGACCTGATTTGCACCCAGCAGCTCACCAGGGCATTTCACAACAGCTCAGCTCTGGCAATGAGTGTTAGCAAATAATATGGGGTTACCAGCAGGGATCTGTTCTATAAGGGAGAGCACCTCCTGGGTTGCCTTTATGCTCTCCCTGCTTTAGAAACAGTGGTGTGTGTAAACCCCTCTGCAATGCCATAACCTCTATGTACAAAAAATCACATTTAGTTTGGTGTGAATGCTCAGCTGGTGTGGTGAAATGCTGGTGCTTAATGGTCTAGGAGGTGCTGGAAATAGAAAGGCTTGCACTGCAATTAGGGAGTACTCCATGGGCTAAGTGGCAGCTGTCAGTCCTGTGAAGTCTCTGGCACATAAGGCACAAAATACTGGGGTGCTCAGTAGCTGGGCACAATACCCTTCCTTGCTGGGCATTGAGGTTAGTGCTTAAATTAATCTAAAAATAACAGTTACATTTTTAATGCCAGCAAACAGATGGGAGCTTGGCTTATCAATAGGCCTGGCATGAAAAATGTATCAAAATTTCCATGTGAAGGAAGATGTAGACTCACAGGTCTTCAGCCAAAATTTTCAGACTTTCCATTTTTTTGGACAAAAAGTTAGTTTTATTTCTGGTAAAACATCTTCCTCCTGTGCTCCTCACACATGATCGAGCAGACAAGCATTGCAGGAGCCCACGGAACCCTGCAAGGCACCCCGCTGTCTCTGTGCTGGCTTGGTGGGCTTAGGTGCAGTTTTGTAAAGTGCCCTGTTTCTTAACTTTGGGAGTCTGTTCACTACTACTGTAAAACTATAGTCTCTTTTATCATCTCATTTATTTCAATAAATGGAGGTACAAGACCAGGCAGAGGCATACCTCTCAGAGTGCCGCAGCTCAGGCAGAGACCCAGGGGAGCCTGAGGTTACAGGAGTGAGAAGTAGCAGTCTGGATGTCTTGAGTTTATGGAAGTATAAGTGATATGTTGTATAATAATTAATATGAATGCATCAGCTGTGTCATCTGGGTCTCAGTTGGATAAAGAGCCAAGTAGGCAGTGGACCAAGTAAGAATACTGTGAATTGCCTTTTACTAGCAGAGGTGCTTCGTTTAAGGAAAAAACACCAATCTGTTTGGCTTTGCTCATGTGAAAGTGTCTCACTGCATGTGAACGATGGTCATCAGTCGGTGCTGTGTACAGGGGTACAGGTGGGAGAAAGTAAATAGGCATTTACACCTGTATCCCAGCCCAAGGTCCAGAAGGATGTGAGCGAGGACAGAGTGAAGCCATGACTGTGCTGCAACTTGTGGTCTCTGGGCCATCGGGCTGCTGAGCCCTCTCTGGCTGCTGACAAGCTGCTGTGAGTCTGGCATCGGCTTTGCTGTCAGGTCTGGCTTTGTGGAAGGAATTTCCTCCATGGGCCCAGACCCAGCTGAGAAGTTCCCTGTGGTCTGTCCAGACCCAGACAGTAACTATGGGCATGATGGGGTAGGCTGTGCTTAATCCACATCCAAACACAGGAGATTCTTGAACTCTTTTATTTATAACCTTTTAGTCTGGAGCTCTTATTTTAAAAATCGGTGTGGATTTAATAATCTGCACCTCTTTATCATTTTTTTGTCTTCTGAAGAAATTTCTTTTCCTTTGGAGATTGTTGTAAAACCTCTGTCTTTTCCTATGTCACTACTTACAGAGTTATTGAAGACAGTCATTGTATGTATGACTACAATAATAGATGTTGTTAAAGTCATCATCAGCAGATATAGTCCAATCATTTACAAAGTTGTTTTTTCAAGTTACATCAGAAAAGAAAGTGCTCAAATTCTAGATTCAACTTTTTTAGAAGCAACCCAGGAGCAAGGAAAGCTCACAAATATGCGTCACTACCTCAAGGCAAATATGTACCATTTCTGATTAGAGTTACAGGAAAAAATTCTGTGGAATATGGACTCTTCCTGTAAGAAATTTTTCTAAGTCAAGGATATGAAGGAGGGATATATGAATCTGCTTTATGCTTGCTCCATGGTGCCTGGCATCCACAAAATAAAAATATCAGCTAAAGAGGCATGTAAACTAGCTACCTTAGGAATGTCCCCAAACTGAGCAGGGGACACCTGCCCTCCTGTGGTGGTTTGGCCCCTGCCGGGGTCTGAGACCACGCGGCCGCTGCCCCTCCCCCACAAAGGGAGTGAAATGCAAAGCCCCGGGGCTGAGATAAGGACAGGTTTAATACAACAGTGCAACAGCAACACAACAAACAACAACAATAACAATAACAGTAACAATAATAATAATGAACAGAGCAAAATATCTACCAATAAAACAGTGAGAAGCACGATGGCATAACGCACGTTAACCAACCGCCTCGCTTCGGCGCCAGGATGTGACGTCCGCATGGTATCTGAATAACCCGGCTAGAGCTCCCCCCCACTGCTGGGGAAACTTAACCCTGTCCTGGCTAAACCAGGACACCTCCCAACCCCACTTGCAGGCCTCCTGGGGAAGCCACTCCTGAGTGGAAACTGGAGAATGGGGACATGCTTTCAGGATCATGAGAAAGCCAGGGGAGGGCCAGGTTTAAGCCATGCCCTCTTTCACAGGGCTTCCCTGACTGGCTCCCCACTGTCGCATTGGAGGCCCCTCACTGTGCTGGGTCTTCACATAGGTAGGGTGCTCAGGGCTGGGGGATCTTAGAAGGGGACCTGAAGCTTACAGACAAGCACTGTGGCTCTCACTGGCACTGTGCCTAAACCCCATTGCATGGCAGACCCAAGCTGTGCAGGCTGGACTTGGTGCAGGACAGACCGGGCGAGCAGGCAGGAGGTTTGGTTCAGCAGCTGCAGGATGGCACCAGGGCAGAGAGGGGAAGAGACTTGTGGCGCAATGTGTTGGTGGGGCGACAGAAGGAAAACACTGCTCACTGCCCACACCGCTGCTGCAGAGTTTTTTTTTTTTTTCCTCTTTAAATAACTTCAGAGCTGCATCTGGATTTTTTCGGGAATGCATTGGAGCACCCTGCACCAGGTGTGCTGATGGCTGTGCCTGTGTGTACGGCTGGGTTCAGTGCAGTGGTGATGAACACCTCTTCCTCTGTCACCCTGAACCTTCCTCTGCCATCGCACACTGGATTTAGGGGCTTGCTGCTGCATCAGCTGGTGCTTTCCATGCTCCTGCTGGGGTTTACTGGCCACAGGCAGCTGATGGCAGTTCTGGGTTGGGATGGACTCTCAATGTACAGTGAACTTGCAGTGAACCGATGGCACAATATAGAATCATAGAATCATAGAATCATTCAGGTTGGAAAAGACCCTTTGGATCATCGAGTCCAACCCTCAGCCCTACTCTACAAAGTTCTCCCCTACACCATATCCCCCAGCATCTCATCTAAACGACCCTTAAACACATCCAGGGATGGTGACTCCACCACCTCCCTGGGCAGCCTATTCCACTGTCTAACCACTCTTTCTGTGAAATTTTTTTTCCTAATGTCCAGTCTGAACCTCCCCTGTTGCAGTTTAAAGCTGTTCCCCCCCCACTAATCACCTGTGAGAAGAGACCAGCACCAGCCTCTCTACAATGTCCTTTCAGGTAGGTGTAGAGAGTGATGAGGTCTCCCCTCAGCCTTCTCTTCCTCAAACTGAACAGTCCCAGCTCCCTCAACCTCTCCTCATAGGATTTGTTCTCCAGGCCCTTCACCAGCTTTATTGCCCTCCTCTGCACTCGCTCCAGCATCTCGATATCTCTCTCGTATTGAGGTGCCCAAAACTGGCCACAATACTCCAGGTGTGGCCTCACCAGTGCAGAGTACAGGGGGACTATCACCTCCCTACTTCTGCTGGTCACACTATTTCTAATACAAGCCAGGATGCCGTTGACTTTCTTGGCCACCCGGGCACACTGATGGCTCATGTTCAGTTGCTTGTCAATTAGAACCCCCAGATCCTTTTCTTCCAGACAGCTCTCCAGCCACACCTCCCCAAGCCTGTAGCGATGCATGGGGTTGTTGTGGTCCAAGTGCAGGACCTGACACTTGGCCTTGTTGAAGCTCATCCCGTTGACGTTGGCCCACCGATGTGCAACAGAATGACTAATTTGTTTCATTTCTTTTCTCAAAAGACCAATGAATACTGTGCAAAACACACTTATGTCCACTATCTATAGCACACTGTATGATTCTGTCATGGTTTAATATGTCCTGCTTATGTTACCCCTTTGGTGGCGGAGAAGTTGTCTGTAAGCCTTTGTTTAAACAGCCATGAAATTGTGTAGCCAGTGCAGAGGAGATGTTTCAGTCATGCTGATGTAACACTTCTAATGGTTTCCTCAAACTTGAACCCAAAGTTGTTTTCAGAAACTCCTATCAACTCTGATATAACCAACTCCATTTTCTGATATTTGCTTTCCTGGGATTTAGAAGCAGAGAAGGAGGACTATGTTATACCCAAACAATTTCCGTATTTATGAGACAGCTCTTCCACTGGTTTGTGAGTCTTCAAGAAGTAAATGGAGTGGACGAACACATTTTGTCACCAGGTTGCTTTGACCTGCCAAGTATTTGAGTTATCTGGGAGTGTGTGTCAGCCAGAGTGACACTGTGACAGGCTTTCTCTTAAGGTACTTTCTTGAGTTTACATTTGCTGGGAGCAGAGATGCGGTTTGACGTGGCCTGCTACAGAAATGCAGCCAGTAAGTACAGCTGCAGACATCAGTGAACCTATGTGTTAAAGAAGTAGGGCAAGAAAGGGCAGTATATGCCCAGGAAATGCACTGGATATTGATCCACAGCCTATTGAAGTCAGCAGAAAAAAATCAACTCTATAAAAATTAGATTCCTTTTGTGATGCTATATTAAAGGGCAGATCTGTAAGGATTACAGTTTAGGGAAAAGATTGGCATCTCAGGAAAGAAACAGAAATAGCTAATGTGATCTTGAACAACAGGAAAACTCAAAATCACAGCCTTTCCTGGGAGCACAGTGAAGGACAAGGGCATATTACCTGCTTTAAGCCATGGACTGGACCCTCTCCAGACAGATACTAGCAAAGAATAAAGCGGGGCTCGTGCTTGTCCTTTCACTGGGCATGAAGGATGCCTGTGAATCAATATTATCACCATGGAAGCTTTACAGAAATATGTACATTTGGGAATGATTCTCCAGTTATCAGCTAGCTGATTTTACACTCACTTTTTAGCTAGTCTCTGTTTAATTGACAAGTTAGGGTTCTAGCTTTTAGGTAACAATATTAAATAGGAGCTTCTGCCTGTGTAAATCAGGTTCATAGTCTGATCATGAAAGAAAAAGTAGTTCATATGAAGAGATCTGGCTCCTTTAAAGCCATGCAGACTGGTATTTTGCTGTTTTTGTTCTTCTGTGTTAATCAGATCCCTTGTAGAACTTGCTATATTTTTCACCTGGGATTAACATCAGGCAAATTGTCGTTGAATTCTCTTGGACAACCTGCTTGCCTTTTTTTAGTATTTGTACAACTTTTGCAGACCTTTAGTCCCCTCATGTTTCAAGATATATTGAAATTTAATACCAGTTAGTCATATTTCTCCTCATCAAAACTGTCTATGATATGTGAATGCAAATGAATGAATCCTGTTGGTTTAAAATGCTTCTACCGGATAAATGCTGTTTTACCTCTCCAGTTAATAATGCTAGAACATATTTTGCCATCCTCCCGTGATATACCTATTTGGTTTACCTGTAGCCAGCTGCATTTTATCCCGGATGCTTATTTGTTAGCCACTCACTCACCCTCCCTTGCCTGGGGGATGGGGGAGAGAATTGGGGGGGAGGCTAAAGGTAAAGAGGCTTGTTGGTTGAGATAAAACCTGTTTAATAATTGAAATAAAATGAAATAATGATAATAATAACAGTAATAATAATTGCAATAATAGAAAATACAAATGGATAATGCACAAAGTGATTGCTCACCACCCGCTGACTGGTGCCCAGTCTGTTCCTGGCTAGTGATCCCAGAGAAGAGAAGATCCTGAAACCGTAATACCAGAAGCGAGAGCACCCACTTCCCAGCCGACCTTCCTCTATATACTGAGCATGACGTTACAGGAGATGGAATATTTCATTGGCCAGTTTGGGTCCACTGTTCTGGCCATGCTCCCTCCCAGCTTCTTGGACCACCTGCACATGGGCAGGACATGGGAAGTTGAAAAGTCCTTGATTTCTTAACAACAGCTGAAAACATCAGTGTATTATCAACATTCTTCTCATACCAAATCCCATACTGAATCCAAAACATAGCACTATCCTAGCTAATAAGAAAAAAAATTAACTCCATCCCAGCTGAAACCAGGACAGGTGGGCCCCTTTCATCCCTGTTTTGCCAATTATAAGGTCTCTTTTGTCCATGTCAACCTGCTCCCTTTGCTTGCCAAGCCAGGCCACCATGCCTTCACTTGGTACTGGTTTGTCATCTCCCTTCCCTGTTGCTCTTAGTTTAAGGATCTCACAGAATACTCCTGAAGACTTGTAATTATGGACAAGTGAAGCAGAGCAATGCAGATCTCTTTTGAAAATCCTCTTGGGAAAGAGAGAAAAAAAGAAAAAAGTTGTGCTTCCTGAATGGAAAAGTAGAGAGGCTTGCAGTGCACTGAAGCATATAATTTTAGATTAAGAAATGGGGTTTTTTGAAAGAAAACCTTCAAAACATTTTAACAGGGACTACAGTATATTTTTCTGTAGTTCATAATAGTCAGGGTTATTCTGGAATCATATCTGCTGTAGAAATATGTGATTATTCTTGCTAGATTGGCAGACCTCAGCTGATCCATTTGGACCAGGTATATTTGTAAATTGTATAAGACTTTTTTGAAGAGGCTGATCTTTAGAAAATTTCAAGTTCCTTAGATATAAAGAAAACACCAAAAATATGATGTAATTTTTTGAAGGCACTTCTGTGAAATATCCATCATTTTGAGTTCTTTACAGCTGTGAGGGTAATGAGTTGATTAAATTCTTGAGGTAGCAGGCTGTTTCTTTGTTTCTGAGTTGCACACCTATGCAATGATTTTCTCCAAAAATACTGAAACCATTTTAAGGTGTTTGCTTGTTAGCTGAACCTCTGGACATTGTTCTTAGAGAAATTTTTAAAAAATCCTTTTTACAGCTGGGGAAACATAAATCAGTAAATTCAGTGGAGCTGGTCAGAACTTTTTTCTGACCAACAGTTTTCTATTGAAAAATGCTGGGTTTAGAAGCTGTTGGAAGCTTGTTTGTATCTTGGTTTCTATTTATTTGCTAGTTTTTCATCTGAGTTCTTCAGTTGCTCTTCAGAAGCTTAGTGTGACATGAGGTCTGGGACCCGACAGGAGATCTAAAAATCTCCTTTGGCATGTGGAGCAGGAGCCCACAGTTACTTGAGAGGAGGCAAAAGCACAGGTAGCGAGCAGGCCCTGCAGCACCTCTTCTGCTCCAAGAAAATTAGCTGTACCCCAGGAGCAACTGGCTGAGAGCTGAGACTGAACAAAAGCCCTGCTCCCTGTGCATGGCTCCGCTGCCCTGTGCCAAGCCCCAGCCCCGGTGTCCCTGTCCCCTGGCAACATCGAGGCTGGGGGTGCAGGCAGCCAGCACTCTGCCTTCCCAGCCCCTGCTGCAGAAATATCTTTCCCCAACAGGATATTCTGAAATGCTGACTTGGCATTTTTTTCTAAATTAATTTGATGCCGTGTCCCTCCCACCCCCAGCATTTCCTGTGGAAGAGGATTTGGGGAAGAGAGGCTGAATTGGGACAGGATAAGATTTGCTAGAGCTTGACATGAAGTTATCTGGAGGAGGAGAAGAAAGAAGAACTGGTGGTGATTTGTTGATTCAGACAGGGTCAGGGAACCCTGCTTTCTCACATATGTCACATTTATCTTTGGCCAAGCATACTCCCTTAAAATGTTTGCATTGTCATGAAACTAAATTTGTTCACTGGATACCTAGCATGTATACCTGTCCCAGAAGGAGCCCTCTTCATCGCTCTGTCCCCTCAGTGCTCTGCCAAATGTTGGAACCATCTGATCCACATCAGGAGAGTCATCTCCTGCTTGTAGCTAGCTCTGCTTCTCGCTAGTGCTGCCTCTTGCCTTTGCTATCTTGTCGAGTCTTTCTAGTTCATCTCTGATTTCAGCCTGACCTCCAAAGCCAGTCCCTGCTCAAGTGAGGGCATGGAAGTGGTGTCTGGAGAAACAAGTCACAGGAGAAATGTGTATATTTATGTCAGTGAGCCAAGGCAGGCTTTTCCTTCCAAGATTATTGACCTGACTCCACTCTCAATACTCAAGTACTCTTCTGTATCCTCTCAGAGTGAGTAGCCCAGAAACTGGCCAATTCTGAATAATATCCACCTTGGGATAAACATCATGACAGAGAAGTCCCTGCTCTGAGCTGATGATGATCTCATTTGAAGAGATAGAAGTCAGACAGTCATAAGGGACTTATCATGAACCTGGGAGTCCAAGGAGAGTCATGAAAGCAAGACAGTGAATTTTTAAGGAACTAATATGGAGAAACAGAAAATTACCTAATGGAGAGGGGCTGGGAGTTTGTTCTATGTGTTGGCAGAAAACAAGTACAAGTACAAAGGACAGAAGAAGGTGCAGAGGTAGTCGAGGAGAGGACTGAGCAGAAGGTAGAGATAGAGAGAGGTGGAGGATGAGACAGAACTGGAGACTAGACTACAGGCAGCACTGTCCTTGAAGAATTAAGAAGGTGAGGTCAAGAACTTTGAATCTGTTGCAAAAATGGAGATGATGTCAGTGCAGGCATGGAAAGAGTCAGGAGATGTATTTTTTGTAGCTGTGGTTAGATAGATGCAGGATATTTCTTTAATTTTTAAACTGAAGTTTTCACAGAGCTTCAGAAAAGAGAGAACCAACTTTTGTCTTTGTTAACAAAGCTTAGCTAGCATGAAAATGGTTAAGCAATACAGTAGTGTCAGTTATACACACTCTGAGTTAAATGATATCCTGTTACACTTTTCTTATAGAGCTTGGTAAACAAGTTGCCATTTTGAAAATTATTGAGGCTGGGAAAATATTCCTCCTGAGTTCTCACTTGACTTTGCACAAGGGGGAGTTTCCTGCCACTGTCATTTTCCCCTGAGGGATTGTTCTGCCCTGTCCATCAGATCTATGCCTGCTGTGAATAAAAGCATTTATATGTTCACTCACTTACTTGAACAAAACCTGTCATAAAGTCCCAGAACCCCCCCAGACAGTAGGATCATGTGAACAGAGGATGTTATTAGACTTCCCAATCAATGCTGTCTTCTTGAAATGCCAGCGATAACTTGAAGATACCTGTACCTTACATGAGTCATTCCTAACTCAAACAAGTAATGCGACATCAGTAGAAGGATTGGTGAAACTTAAAAGCAGCAGGTCCCTGAAGCAAAGAAGTTAATGGAATTTGATTTTTATTGCATTTAAAAATTAGTACACAAATACATATAATTCGCCTTTGTTTTCCACAGTACTTCAATAAAAGGTTATCTCAGTATGGTGTCACTAAACAGCAAAGTTGTGAGGTTCATTTTTCACCATTTAACTATTAAAATGTTACAGGAAAAAATAAAATAAATGTTTCAGAACTCCTCTGAAAGGAAGCAGGGCTGCTGCAAAAAACAGAAATGCCACTGCATGTACAGGATCTCCAGCAAAGGAAGCTTTTGATATACTGATAGCAATGTCACAGGACAGGAAAAAGAGGGGGTAGCTTTTAATGTTAAAAGTCATTAATGCAAAAATTTTGTGAAGTGTTCCTCTATATATGTATAGATAGATATATGTGTGTATATATACATAGGTACACATTTCTCTGTATAGTTATGCATAAGTGTGTATATAGATAAATATTTTTATTGAATGATCAAAGAGTGGAAAAAAAGAGCAAAGCACTTGAAAATACATGTGTGCATGACTAAATGTTTCATGGCATGATTGTGTATTCTCTTTGCAGAGGTACACTGCCTCATTCACTGCAGAAGATGGACTGACTGTGTTACACTGGCCAGTATTTTGTTTTATGTTCATTGTTCAAGCTATGGCCTTGTCCTTTATATACTATATGCTTCTCTGAAAATAAAACGAATCATTTCCTTGTGGAGGTTCCATGTCAGTCATCATATGGAATGTAAGACTTTCTAAGATACTAATTTAGTTTCGTAAAAATACCATTAGATAAAGACTTTTTGTACCCATTGCACATCTTGGGAGCTGAGGCACACGGAGATGTCTACTAAAGACTAAGCCTTTTCAAAATACTTTGTATTATATAACACAGGTGGAAATGCACAGTGCTTCAGAAAAGTAGACCCTGGGGCTGCTTGTTAGATATACAGAAAACAAGAAACATGCAGTTTAGTTACACCTCATGAAAATCTTGTCTTGTTAGTTATGCATAATCAAATTGGCATTCAGAGGCAGATTCAGGAATAAATCAGTCTTTCAGGGCAATCATTAAGCCGATCTCTGAGACCAGCTTTATTTTTCCTCATTCAGCATCTGCAGAGCATGAGATGAAGCTCTTAGAAACAGGAGGGGCATTCCTGACTCAGCCTTCTCCCTCTTTTGCATTTAGAGAGGGAGTCCTCTCTCTAGAGTATATCTAGACCAGTCAGGAGGAAGGGTTGTTGAACCTGGAAGTGGAAAGGGGGAGGACTTGAGTATTTATCTCAATGAGATAAATGAGAACCATGTGAGACCGACTGGGAGTCACAGCCTGAAACCCTATCCCCGATTTGGGTGCCTTAATTGCCTTTTGAACTGTAGCCAACTAGTTCATACTTCATTTTCTGATTGCTGGCTGCTTTTTACAGGATGAAACAAGTGATTGGAGAGCTCAAGAAAGTAGGCTGCACCCTCCAGCCTGAGAGGGATCAAGCTTACATTTTTCCACTAGGTGCATGATTAAGTTTGATGATGTACCCAAAGGCAATATTTCATATTTCATTAAAGCTTCTGTTTCAGCTTGAACTCAGTCACCCAAGAGATTGCTCCTGCTTTGAATATCTGCTGCATATGGCAGTGATAATAATAATGATTGTGATTCTCCAGTTGAGGCTGGTCTATGTATGTGTGCCTAGAAAAGTAGGTGATCACTATTCCCACACTCAAAATCCAGAAATATGGTAAATCAGACAATAGAGACCAGACTAGACAAGTAGGGAAAGGTGAGTGGGGTGACTCTCTGGAAGAAATAAACAAAGAAAAACGAGAAAGAGTAGGAGAGATGATTGTAAATATCCCAAAGAAAAGTGTGACACATTATTTATTTATTCATGCTGGATCCTGCTTTGTTGAAGATATTTGCAACAAAAATGTTGAACGGCAAGGGGAATTCTGTAGAAGATGAGAGGAGCACAGAGTCCTCTAAGCCAAGTTTTGCAATGAGACTATGTCAGCCATGCAGCTTCCAAGCAAATCCAGGAATGAGTATAGTCATAAGGTGATGCTGGGACATTGTAGTCACAGAACAAAGAAGTTTCATTTAAAATTTCACCAATATAACATGTTCTATGTAAGGAGAGACAGTATCTTAGTAAAATGGACAGCCATCTACGACTTAGAGAAGGAATGCAGAAGAGGGCTCTTTAACTTAATCTAAGCATAAACAAGTTATGTAAACTGCTTCAGCCTCATGAGAACTATGTGTAATGAACTGCAAATCCACATACATTCAGTCTAGGAATGATGCTATTGACTGGTTGCTTTGATAATGTCCAGTAATGTTCAGTCCATTGTATCTGGAACCTGTAAAAGGATCCACCTGTGCAGGTCCTTAATCTGCTCATATCAGTAACTTGATGCAGGGATGTAATCATTTACCCCTTCTGCTCTCTGTGCAGGGTCAGGCAATTTATCATCAAATCAACCCACATTACTGTAGTCACTAATAAGCATCACTAAACATGGATGAGACCATCCAGGAACATTGTGGGATGCATCCAGAGACAGTGGCTGTCCAGATTGTTATGGTTTCAAGGTACTTAGGGCCTCACATAATTTCTGCCTACACCAGGAGAACAGATCTTTGTCATATCCTTGATGATTAACTCTGTGTGGACCTTAACATTCAAATAGTTTTGGAAACAAGTTGCTACATCATTTGATTACTTTTCTGCTGCTGCAGAATGGGACAACATAGATGATATTCAGTGGGGACAGACAATATTTAGCTTTTGGTTGCATCCTGTATGACTGATTTCACTCAGCCTGATAACTTATTTAAAGAAAAAGCAGTGGTAAACATACATGTAAATTTGAATTTGGTGTTTGGTCAGCTGAACTGGCCCAACTGAAAATGAAATACCAATTCCTTGTGTAAGAATCTAAGCCAGTTCTTGCAGGGACAGAGTACCAACTCCCCAGTAAATACACCAGTAGCACATTTAGACTAATAAGATGTTCAATGAGAGGGCTTTAAGTAAAATTTCCATGAAAATAAATGTGAGATATCCACCTTTTGCCCTGCCTAACATTGTACTGTGAACTAGGTGGAGGAAACAGCTGAGGGTAGCCTGTACTGGATAGATCTCCTACTGTAATGGTTTGGTAATGTGCACCATGGAAATACCCAGGGCATGATTCTGAACTTTGTTGGTTTTACAGCAACTGAAGTCTATAGTTCTTAGTGTTACTGCCACAGTCTTCCTACAGTGTGAATAAGAAAAGAGAATCAATAATACTTAGGGGATCATATCCTTTTCTTACTTATTCTTACTGTAAAAGGAGGTTAAAAAGGAGTGGTTTTAAATCTTTAAAAAAAATGGGGAGGAAAGATCAACTCTTGGTGTTCTTAGTATTACTGGCTAAGCTGCCAAAGGCTTACAAAAGATTTACTGGACCTCTGGAAATTGTATGATTTGATTACTGGTAATGTCTTGAGAATTTTTTTATGCTCTGATAAAATCTGATTTTCTCTCCAACAGTATCCATTGTGTTCACCCTACTGTTTACTTATATTTGACATTTACAAGGTCACCTTCATTAGATTCATGTTCTAAATGCTTCTCTTGAGTAATTCTAGTGATCTCACACTTCTATAAATTTTACTTAACCAGTGAACAATACTGGATTGACCACTATCCAATTTCATCTTAATTATGAAAAACTGCACTTATAAATTTAGTCAATGCCTTAATGAGGCCCCACTTCTTGCTAAGTAGTTCCTGAATATACCGAATTAGTACTACAGAGCATTATTCTTTGCTTTCACTTCCTGACAAGAGTAGCAATAGTGTAATTCTATGAAGACTGATACCCAGTAAACTGAGTAATTTCTAACTCTGCATAATAATACCTACTCTCATTTACAGTGAATTACTTTATGATTTATACAAGTATCATGCTTTCTCTTATTTCCACCCAGAACAGTAGCACACATAAGGTTGGAAGCCACACAAAAATAGTGGTTTTTAACAGATGTCTTTGATTCCTCCTGAGTGAATATTGGACAGGAATTTGGTTTTTAAGAAGAAATTGCTCCAGAAGGACATCTTTAATTTATTTATATCCACATCTTGTTATACTTTAAGACTATACTACCAGTGAGTTTAAACAGAATAAACTCTTATGTAACATTGCTTTGACTCTTGAAGACAGAAATCTTTGCAATACATATGTGTATGTGTGTGTATATGTATGCAAACACACAGAGGCTATAATATACAGATAAAATATAAGAAGTTGATAGCAGTTTTTCCATCACAAATAGAAAAATACTAATGTTACAACAATGAACATATTAGCACTTAGTATCTAATATTTTTTAAACACTGCTTTTTTTCCTTCTTGGGGAAGGGTTGAAGATTTTCATGCAGAAGAACAAAACAGTGAATCAAACTGCGAAGTCAGTGTTAGTATTGGGAATACTATTTGTGTTTTATAGGTACTTACATGGCCCTCCTCGCTAGGGTAACATCTGAATGCCTTGCAGTTTTTAATATATTCTTCCCTGTT
This sequence comes from Strix uralensis, assembly GCF_047716275.1. Lineage (NCBI taxonomy): Eukaryota > Metazoa > Chordata > Aves > Strigiformes > Strigidae > Strix > Strix uralensis. The sequence goes on from NC_133973.1 coordinate 123,673,491, forward strand.
GTGTATAACAGAGGAATGCTGTTTACAATTTACCAGCTGAGAAGTTGAACCACCAAAAAAAAGCAAACACAGGGATTTAGAAGGCTTAAATTTCTCTTAGATCTCTGATCTTAATATCATTTACTGGATGTCTGTGAAGGCCATCAAGCCATCTAGAACCAAACAACTAGAGAATTAGTCATGGGGAATTGAAGCTGTTTGACTATGGCTCTTACCTACTATCTCATAAGAAAGTTTTGGTAACAATAAGGACTCAAGAGTTTCATTTTCCAGATTCACTGTCATGCCTTTATCACTAGATCATCAGACCTAATTTTGCCCCAAAGAACAGGAGACTCACACAGTTTCATTGGATCCAACTTCCTTATTCAGTTTACTTGCAGATTTTGGTTTATACACTTAGATTTAAACAAAAAGGTCCTTCCATGAATGCTGAAACTGATGCAAAGTTATGCTTGGAAGCTGAGCTCCTGTGTTGAGTTCTTAGATTTGTAAGAGGGACTGAGCCTGTAGCTGTTCCCTCAACAGAGGGAAATTGGAGTTACAGTAAGCTCTAAGAAGCCCTAATACATTAAAGTAAGTTCTGATTAGAACTTATTCTTATGAAAATTAGAGTTTTAATACAATTTATCTCCCTGACTGCCTAAAATTGCTATACCTCTTGTGAGATTCTTTCTGAAGTTGAATTTGACTGAAGTTGACTAATAGGTTTGAAAATTTTTGGAGAACAGAGAGAGAAGAAAGGGGAAAAAGACTGGCAAAATGACAGAGGTCTAGACAGTTAAATATCATGCATGCACAAAGAAGAGATGGGCACCAACACTACAGAACAGGATGCGTTGCTTAGAAGAACTAACTAACTACATATGAGTTAACAGTGTGACACCACTGTAAAACATCAAGTCTTGTGTCTATGTTTATGTCTAATGTCTATGGTGTCTGACACCTAATGGCTATGGAGTTAGTAGGACTGTCCTATGTAAGACACCACAGACCGTCATGCTTGGTGCTGGCATGGTCTCTTTCCATCTGACATTCTGTCACCATTTAATATGTTTTTGACAGAAAACAGAAAAAGAATCTGTCTCTTTGTGTAAAATAAAGAATGGACAGTGAGAGAATTGCATCACTTGACAAATATTTTCTACTGACTTGCCAAAAAACTGTATGCTGTAAAGACCAGTCAGGAGACGCACCCAGCCAGGGCAGGACTCAGACAGGGTGCAAAGGTGGAGCAGTGGCAATGCCTGCCTGGGTGGACGACTTTACACAGAGGAGTAGAAAAGGGTACATAACAAAAGCTGAGTGGGCCATGTAGCAATGGCACCACTTCTGAGGCCAAAGATCCAGACAGGAATTTTTCTTAAGAAGATGATATGTCAAACATGAAGGAAGGGAAAAGGCCCTGGAAGGAAGGAGAGAGAGGGACAGAGTGGGTGGAGGAGAATTGTGAGGAATTTTGCTATGTTTTTACTACACACAGCACATTTTTCCTTTTTTCTGGTCACAACACCTCTCCTTTGTTGGCATGCTGGTGTACCTTAACTGCAGCTGAACTTAGAGCAATCATTTCATGTTTGACTAAAGTACTTCCTATTCCCTTTTACTCTTGTAGGGGCAATGGTCCTCTTCAGGAAAACTGCAGCATCGTTGGACATGTGCCTGTCCTATTTTCTCATCACTCTTCAGCTCTGCTGAATCTTTTGCCCAGTGTCTGGTACCAGTGGGTGCATGGGGAGGATACTATAGACAACCAGATCACCTGGCCACTGGTATTTTTATAAAAAAAATCTCCACTGTTGTGATTTCATTGTTTGAGAGGTGGAGAATCAGGCCGGAGATGACATTGCTGAATTCACTACTGAGAAGACAGTTTTATAACAGTTTCTCACTTTCCACAGGTGCTGGTGGCACCATTTGCCTCCATAGCACAGACCTAGTGATGGGAATGCAGTTGGTAATTTCTGTGATTTTCTATTGTTCTCATTAACTTTCAGCATATTATGTGAGAGAAGCTGATCCTGATCTTACACTGATGTCACATCATCCATTTCAAATGAGAGACATTGATGTAATTTTGGTGTGGTTGACTGTCAAGTTGGGGTCCTGCTTTCCATTTGTTTGATAAGAATGTCAGATATGAGAACTTGATGCTATAGGTAGACGCTAGTGCAGAAATGATTATTAATTTTATGCATAAAGGAAAGAAAACTGTAAAAATATAAATGATTTTTCAGTTGGAATTAAAAAAAGCAAATCTTACTCTGTACTGCCCAGAGATTTTGAGCTCTAATAGCTAACAGAGAGTGGATGAAGAAAACTGAGGTTAGATTTTGACATATTGGAATATATGTAATATATATTGGAAATAACTACATATTTTCCATCAAAATAAAAAAGGGATTTACTTTCTTAACATGAGACCTGACTCTCTTCATTTTTTATTGTTGGTAAATTGAAACATTTTTGCCCCAGTGATTTATATTGCATGAGTAGATGGTACTCATTAGATATGCTTCTTTTCTCTTTAAAATAAAAACTGTCACCCACCACAAGCTATTTAAATAGTTTCTCAGTATTTAAGGTCACTGGATTTCAAACAGGAAATGCAGGCATGCTGTGGGAAAAATCTCTTGTGTAAATGTTTGAACAATACTGACATAGTGTAAAAATCAACAGCACACAATTAGAATTAGAAGTAAACTCTTAGTGTATGTGTGCACCAATGATACAAATCCAGCATTCGTTAAGATAAAAATTTAATTGTTATTATGATTCTTATGTCTATCTGTTACTATGGTTCTTCTCATTAATTAGCCATTCTCTCAGTAAAGATCATGTGGATGTATGCTATCTTCTGCTATTATTTTATTTATTCACATTCTTCATAAGGTTGCTGTGTAGAACAATATTTGATGAAATCCTGAGTCAGCCCAAGGGACGTCTAGTGCCGCTGCTGCATACCCTTCATTCCTTTGGCAAAACCCCTTGATATGAAATGGTTGGGCCACTGTTCAGAGAAGAAGAAAAGATTCAAGGGGCCAGAGACAGACTGACAGAACAAACAAGAGGAAGCTTGGGTCCCAGGTCTGGCGGACGGGGACTCCCCAGAGAGAGGAGGAATCCTGGTGTTCATCCTGTCTCTTACTGTTGACGCTCCAAGGAAAATGTCTTGGCAAATTGAGGAGAAGGGATGACTCTTAGTGAAATTTGTTTCCACCTCAGGTTTGGTAATTTCTGTTTTCTTCTCATTCCCACTAGATAACCTTTGTCTCCAAGATCAACTTTGTAACTCTACATTCAGGTAAAGCAGTTATTGTGGGAACATGCTGAGATTATTTATTTTCATTCCTCAGAAACCTCATTTTTTCCTTTTCTCTCTTCCTTTATCCCTGCACTCACTGGCTTCTTTAATTATAGATTTCTTTCACATTCCTGTTTTTGCATTCTTTATAGACTTGCCATTTCTACCCACTATCTTTTTGGTTCTTAAAACTTCCATAAAAATTTTTTTTCCCCCTTTACCTAAGATACAAATTGAAGTTGCCTTTTTGGCTTGTTGATTAGATATCTGTTATCTTTTAGATCTGACACCAAGTGTGTACAGACTTTAGAACATACTTGGAGGGAAAGAATTATCAAAGATATGGAAGTGAATGGAAAATAAGTTAAAATGCTACATGGATTTCCTAAAGGTACATTGTACCTTATTAGCCCAGTATCTTTGTTTGAAAAAAGTATCTCTTGACTACATAAAATAAGTAATATAGCACCATGGAAATTATTAATTACATGGAAGAAGGTGAGGATTAAGGCAGAAGTTATAAAGCAGGTGATGACACGACCAGGTGAAAGATGGCAATGTGTAGAGCTAAAAGGGTAGGAATCAGCCTTGAGGAACTTTGCTAGTGGAGTTCCTAAAAAAATATATTTTGGATTGGTTTCTTTAGTATTTTGATTCATAATTTGGACAAACAACATTTAGATTCTCAAAAATGGAGACTGATTGCTGACGTGAAGGAATGCTCAGATGACACTGAGCGTTGATATTTCAGTTTGAGGATGACCATGAGTCTCAGACCTTCTTCCTTCTGTTCTGCTTGTTGGAGGAGTCTGTCTTTCTGTGTTACCACCTTCCAGAACAGTCCTTGCAAGTTCATGACAAAAATCTCTGCACACTACTGAAGGAACTCATGGTACCATGTGGACGGGTTGATGTGCTAGATAATCAGGAAAATGTCAGTGCTTCAGACCTCAGCTTTGTGAAGAAAAGAAATTATTTGGTTTGTCAGCCATCATGAAATCTCTGTTAAGACTATAAAAACTGGGTTTATTATACTGAAATGTAAATCTCAAGAAATCAGCTTCCATGGCTGCAGACAGACACTAGATGATGAAGTCTAATATGCTTCAAAGCAATGCAGAGTCTGATACTACTTCCAGTTGTTTCCACTGTTCCCTACAGTTAGCAGAAGTCAATATCTAACATAAAATTATGTCAATATTGCAGCTTTTTTCTGTTCACTTTTATGCATTTCTTTCTATTACTATGTAAAACAAAATATAAGAGAAGACTACCAGAAGTTGAATTTATCCAATTTTCTTGAGACTCTTTCCCTGTTAGCCATGTAGGACATAATAAGTAACACAGGAGCAAAACTTTTTTCATGTTTTCTAAGGAGGTTTTCACAGGCAAAAACCAAACACTGCATAATTCAGAATTTAAAATCTAATTGTTATTGATAATTTTTCCAACTTTTGAACCATGTGGTGATGCAAAATTATTCCTGGAAACTAGTAACTTACATGAATAGACCCAACAGGGCAGCTCTTTAGATGGGAGCCAGATGCAGATATAAATATATTCTGGTATTTGATGCTCTACACGCTTTATATCACTGGTGGAATTGCTTGCATGAGTAGTGATTCATTAACTTAAAACAGTGTTGATTTATGCCAATTTAATTCATTCTGTACATATTCAGCATTACATAAGAGGCTTTAAATACCCTTTCAGATCCATAGAGGCAGTCCAAGAGTGCACAGACAGTGTTTAGTGTGCCGCTTATTCCATTTAAAGCATATGAAAAGCTTCATCCTGAATCCGTGCCTGCTCTCCCTGATGCTTTACAGCAAGAAGAAACAACAGAATGGCTCTCATAACCTGCCCAGACCACTGGGGCCTGAAAGGGTGAGAAGGAAGCTTGTCACTTCATCTTCAGTCAGTGAGAAATGAACCAATGCCATTTCCCTGGAACAGAGATTAATGGAGAAAAAGTTTTAGACTAACGGTCACACAATCCTTGAACTAGCAAACAAATGATCAAGCACGATAGCAACACGTGTCATCATTAATCAGGGATTTAAAGAGCTAGGAAGAATATAAAATTACTTTAATATTTTTTTCTCAAGGAAATTCTTGTGCTCCAAAGTAAATTGCTGTTATTTGGTAAAAAGAAGAGGAAAGTGTGTGGTGATAGGCAAATCCTAAACAATTTGGATTTGCACAAAAAAAGAAAATTGCATCAGCACAAACAGTGGCTCTTTCACATGTTGTCTAAGTGGCCCTTCCTTCCTGGAATGCGAATTTGCTGGAGTCAGCTGCTTCCCTGAAGCCTATTTTCTTATTAGTTTGGATACTGTCAGTAAGATTGCTGAGAGTTTGTACGTTTTAAAGTGAAACATATGCTCAGCTAACGTTGTCCTTTCTTCTCCAGCTAATGAGCAAAATGGGCCATTTCTCTGCAGAACCACCCACTGCTCCATGGAGACCTGCTGGCTGTCCATGGTTCAACCTTGACAGTGAAGCCCAAGCACAGACTTTTTGTACCTGTAAAGTAGAAACAGGCTAAGAAGAATTTAATTAATATTAGCTTGCTTTGAACTCAGACATAAACACACTAATATAGCATAACTGGTAACCAATGTATAAGTATTTTTATACACAGTGTCCCAGTACAAATAATATTATTGTTGCTAGTAGCAGGACACATGCCTTATGCTGTATTTTATGCTAACTGTGCCTCGTGCTAACTATGTAAGCTCCAGACCGGGCTTGTTACCAACTTGCTGTGAGAGCTTGGTGTGTGAACTGGAACTTGGTACCAGGTGTCTCCTGTTCACATCGTATGTGAAGTCAAAGCATGAGATAACAGTGAAGGCCTTGACAGTACGGGCACAGATTGAAAAGAGAGGCCCAATGGTCACCTACTGGTTAAGAGTTGGCAAGGCTGCTTTTGCCTTAAGACAAGGTGATGCACTTAAGCAAGAAGGAAGAACAGCCAAGTGACACAATAAGGTACCAGCCTGGAAAATAACCCTACCTAAGTGTCACCCAGCCTGTAGTTCAGCAACAGAGGTAAAGGGCTCAGAACCATCCAGAGACTCACATGAAAGGAGATCTCAGATTTGAGGGCAATGGGGGGAGAGAAAGACAAGACCTGCATCAGGTCCAGCTTCCCTTGTCAAAGAGCTCTCAGTCTTGATTGCCTCCAACTGGATAACTAAGACCATCAAAGGCCATAGCCACCTGCACCAACTATGTGGCTTCAGCTTCATGATACTGTATTTTAATTAATGTCAATCCAGTAATTCTTTTGTTATGAAGTTTATCAGTGTCCCATCACAGCAATCTCCAATTTGTAGATATATATTCAGTTGCAACAATAGGCAAACAATGAAGACACATTTTGGCAGATGTTGTTATCTGTGTACCTTTTGTTGGAAGTGCTAGAAATTCCTTACTATAATCTTAAACTGTTTAAGATTAGACAAGATGAGTATGATGAGCTGCCATGTACTCTCTGAAGCGTCAGTCAAACTATTTCTGCTGTTATTGCTCCATGTCATGTGTTCATTGAAGTGCGCCTATGTTACAAGAGTGAACTTCAGTTTTTCTTTGCTATATTTTGAAAATGAAAAAATGTATCCGTTTTACCTATCCATTCCCAGAATTTTGCAGAATATATGATTTTTATGCTGATCTGCTTGAATTTTTTCTCACTTGTCTTGGATCTTACCTTGCTTTTGGTGGACTGCAATCACAGCTCAGAACTCTTTTGTGATATTTTAAAAACATAGAAACCTAAATGTTCCTTCCCACATATGCACACATATTATCAGGATTGTGTCTCACTTTCCTTGTTTTCCATCTGCTTTTGCAGAAGGTGCTAGTGGTATTTGCCTGTATTTTATGACAATATTTCTACTTGCATGCTTTTGCAAAGTCTGTGGTACCACAACTAAAGATAATTTGGTCAGCAACAGCAATAGGTCTGATTTTATTAAAATTAAGAATTAACATAAAGAATATTAATGGTAAGAATAGTTCTCAATCAGTCTAGACTCATTAATTTCCATGTTGCAAATCAGCAGAAGATGCAGCTAGCTTTCTTTCCAAGGACTTAATTCAACAGAGAACTTGGCCATTTGGTGTAGTAACTGAGGTACTTAAGTCCAACATTACTACTGCAATTTGTCTCACCTAACTTTAAATATAATTTTTTTTTTTGACTACTACATCTGATCTAGACACCTGAGCTAGTATTTATCTTGAGCCAGTGAAAAATGCCTCATTTTTCAAGTTTAGTCCCTGGTAGCCAGTAAAAACATGAACCTCTCAGCCTGGGCAGCTCTGATTGTGTATAGCTGTAGATGCTAGGAGGCAGAATTCACCTGCCCTGAGGTAGGTCTCTATGAATAGGTAAGACCCCTGAATGACTTGATCCACTAAGACTGCTCCTTACATAAGACACTTTTGTCAATGTTGGTGTCTATCTTTTATAACACTGAGAACACTCATCCAGATCTGGGTTCAAAGCCCTGAGTGTAAGATCTTCCTTCTGTCATGCATAAGATAATAATATCACCCAAAATGCTACAGTCTAGGCTATGAGCGAATACTTTCCATCCTCTCTGCTGAAGCTGGCCATGACATTGTATTCCTCTGTAACAAGTGATTATGGTATTCAACTATGCATGTGAATGCTGAGCTCAATCCTCTTTACCTGGACCATTTAAACATCCTATCTATGGAGTGCTTAGTTGTAAAGTATCTGGATGCAGGCACAAGAAACCAGATCTTTCGCTTTCTAGCATTACAGACCTAGGTGTGCATTCCCAGTTCCCATGAATCTGGTAGTCATTGCTGCATAGCCATCCAGCTGCAGCAGGAGGGGTGGAGCTGCAGCAGGAGGGGTGGAGAATATCAGTCCAGCCTTTTTCTTCACATCCACAAGAGGTCTTATATCCCATTTCAGCAGTCACTATATTTGTTCATTTGTGAGCATCAAGCCAAGAGTATTTTAGCAATTTACAAGGTGGTTGTGTTTAAGTCTTAAAATACTGTATAGTGCTTGGGGTAGCAGTTTGCTTTCTTTTAAATAATTAATGGGTGGATTCCTATGGCTGGATTTTTATTTTAAAACCTTATATTCTTTAATCTTACTGACATAGCTAGTTTATCATGTCGGCAAAAGGCTATGCTTATTCATATAATTTTGCAAAAATTAAGACAATACCAATGCCCAGAGTATGGCAATGCTCAAGCTATCAAGTCCTTTTGAAACGAATCAGTAAAATCAAAACCAAAATAAATGCCATATATTTTGAGTTGCTGCACATTGCCTAAGGTGCTTCAGCCTTTGTATTGCTGAGGGCCTTCTGCTGCAACCCTACAGTCTGCTTTCCACTCTCAGCCCTGTACACTTTCACCCAAGCTGCTGAAGCATGTTTCCCAGAGCCTCTGGGGCATTGTTTTCCCTTGTTGTTCTCATGCCCTTTCCCTTTCCTTTTCCTTGTCCCTTTTCCTTCCCACTCTCTCTTTCTGCCCTGTTTTTTTTTTATTTCCCCAACAAATAACTTTCACTGCCAGAGTCTGTGTATGCCATCAGTTACAGATCTCACTAAGAAACATTCACAGATGTGGACTTGTCTCAGCAACTTTTGTGCATCACCATATTTTTCTTTTTTTGCTGTAGGGTACCTGTACAACACATGTATGTACTTGCATACACACAAACATGCACACACACTTTATCCCTTGATTAGCTAATTCTTACTAATGCTTCTCATTGCACCTTCTACAAGACATTTTTCCCAGAATACCTTTTTAGGACTGACTTCATATCCAGGACTGTCAAGCAGCTGGAACCCTGAAATAGCCATTTTATTACGGATTACCTTGCTTCACTTTTCCAAATTGTAAGTAGAGTTTAATTACACACATCTCCCCCAGGATCCTTCCTTGAAGAGTATTGTAAAATCTATGCACTTACAAAATACTGACCAGGAAGAGAACACGTCTTGTTAGGAAACATGTAAGGACTGGCAGTATTTTTCATTGTTAACCAGAAAGTATATTCTTAGCCTGAGGAAGAACACTGAAGACCTTAGAGAAAAGATCTGAACTCACAGTTAGAAACAAAACATTTCAGAAACCTCTATGAAAAAGAAATCTCTAGGCCTCTGTCTTCTTTCTGTGATGCCTGTAGTATTTTTCCCTTGGTAAGCAATACAAAAAAAGTTGTTGGAATTCCAAAGAATCCTTTGGTTTCAATCCATTCAAATGATTTCCACGATGTAATGAGCTGAAACCTACACCTTTGAGTCAGACAATTCCTACATCTGTATTACGGAAAGGGAGGCAATAGAGTACGTGGTCAGACAGGACTCAGTCAAATGGTTGGTCATCAGGGATGGAAAACTGATATTGCTCTGCAGTTCAGGCTAAAACTTTTATAACTAAGGAATTGCAACAAAATCCTTCCTTGACAAGAGCTGTAATGCATAAAGACAAGCTCCCAGTCTTTAACACTACTCCAAATAGGGAACTTGAAGAGTCTAAGCTCTCACTAAATTCATTGGTGGCAAAAAATGCTCAGCATATTTTCCTAACAATATTAAGTATTTTAAAGATATCTTCTACCTTTCAGAGATACCTACTGAATTGGACAGCTTACATGCGGTGTTTCAATGTTATATTTTTTGAGTAGATAATGGGGAGAGAAGAATGATTGGATTGTGCTGCAGGAGTAACAGAAGCTTGTTTTTCTCAGATGGAAACTGTGGAATTCCTTATGTTTTTTTGGTTAAGTAGTTGTCTTACCTTTGGTTTGTACCTCTCAAGCATACCTCCATATGGAGTCTTGCCCTTGAAAGCTGTAAAAGTTGACAGGAATCAGGACTTTCCTAGTTTTGCTAGTGCTGTGCTTTAACCATACCACTTTTTCATACTTCAATGTTCCTAGCTATAACTTTTTTTCCTAAAGGTCTGTGATGCTTTATGTGTTAATATGAGTGCTTTGAGATCTTCAGCTGAGAAATATGTAGGTTGTTGTTTTATTACTGTTATTAACTCATCTCAGTTGGAAATTACTTGCTCCATATTTTACAACTCTTTCAAAACATGCTGCACTAAAAGCTGCCTTAGTATCCTGAGAATCAAATGGTGAACATAAAGCAGGAAAAATGTAGAGGAAAAGCAGAAATATGCAGAGACATATAATTTTATTTAGCCTCTTATTTTCTACACTCTCATATTTCATATCCAACATTTTGTTGTAAATAATTGGCAATGAAAATTAAGAAATTCATACATGGAAGAAGTCATTTCTGTCTGCCAAGCACTAAAAAAATATAAAACAAGAGCATATGTATGTTAAAGAGCTGTTCCATTACAGGTACTCCATTTTGATGTGTCTTCATCCATTGACACCATAGGAAGCTGGAGAGCACATACGTCTGCCATTTACTTGTTACTTGAAGATGAAGAGGCAGTGATTGCTGAGAACTTGTCTGCACTTCGATTATTTGTCTCACTTCAATTATACAAGTAAATCTAAAGTAGTAATCTTCCTGCACCTGGAAATGATAAACCTCTAAGTAAAAGCATTTTATACTGGAATGGCAACACCTACAAGAAGAGAATACAGGGCTGTTGGGAGATGTCCATTCAGCAAACAGCTTCATGGGCTGACATCATGTCTGTCCTTCTGCTGAAAGTTACTGCCTCTACGGCTCTTCCTGAAGAGTTGTTCAGCTCTGTGCCCTGCCCTCTGCTTCAAGAAAAACTCTTTTAAACAGTGTAACAAAGGGTCTGGATTATTCTGACCAAATAGACTAGGGAGCATTCACATGAACTTCCTCTTTGAAGGAAGCTGTAGGCACAGTCATCTTCAGCAGAGAAGTGATGACAGGGACCTGGACACAACCAAGCCATCAATGTGACAGCTGGAGCCAGGAAGGTGCTGCCCACTTTTATTTTACCCCCGTATAAAAACTCTGTGACAATCAACCCATGTTCATGTGGATGGGATCTCTCTGAGGGTGGGTCCCTATGGATGACTGAACTGGATCTGTAACTGAAGGTGGGTTGGTACAGGGATAACTTGGAGAAATGCTGTGAGCTGTGATTCAGTGTTACTGAGTGCTGGCTCCGTTCTTAGCTGCTTCAGCCATCAGCCTGACTGTCTGAGGTCAGCATTACTATTGTTGTGTGTCTCAATGCTCCAAAGACTAAAAGCTTCACTCCTGATATACGGTCTTTTCATTTGTCTCCAACTCCATTTTTAACATCAACAGAAGGTCAGTCAACTACTGCATGAACAAGAGTACTGGAGACTAGTATGCAGCAAATCTGTAGCCTTGAATAGACTGGCAAAAAGCAAACATAATTATGATCAACTTTATTTAAAATAACAAGCCTGAAATAATGCCTTGGCTTTACCAGCTGGTGTTTCCTATGAGCTAATTTAAAGTACGAAACCTGTTATCAGGCATTCATTCCAAATCATTTTAACTGCATTAATGGATACATGCACAAGCATATTGGCTCGATATTTACTGTCAGTGCGTCAAATGGGTCTCGTAGTGGGTGTGCATGAAATCTCATTGCTGCTAATGACAGCTGTAATGCTATGTTGAGTTTTGGGGTCCTCAGCACGTAGTGATTGTCTAGCTGTAAGTGGTATCGTATGGGTTATGCTTTAGTATTACTGCCAGTACTAGGTACATTAGCAAGTGTATTGTACCTCTTTTGTGTTCTCTCCTTCTATTTTCTCTGATAAGGAACTGAGTACAGCCTCCACTGATGCAAATTAAGTTAACTTTCATTAGTTTTGGTGGGAGCAGGCCCCTACTGACTGCATTTGTATTGTGTATGCATCCAGCACATATTGCTAGGTTTGACAGTGAAAAGGGGTGTCCAGTGGGCAGCTGGAAAATTTCAGCTTCACGTGAACACTGCTGATGTGAGATCTTCACATGAGAGGCCAAGACTAATTTCAGAAGGCCCATGGTCAAAGTCAAGATGGTGACACTATATAGGGCTATACTGCAACAAAGTGTGTTGGTGCTCTGTCCTCTCAAGGCAGAGGTGCATGATTGCATATCTTTTGCTGATGGATGAGTGTGTGTGAGACACAGCCCAAGTGGGTTGCAGCTCAGCAGAGGTCCACTTGCAGTCATTGCAGTCCTGAACCTTGTCAGGAGCTGAGCCAGCTCTTGCACCTCTTGGACTGGGAATGGCTGGAGTATATCTCCACCAGTGAGAGCAGTCAGAGCTTAGTTCAGGCTCAACCTGGTGCCAGCAGGATGGATGAGCAGGGTGTGGAGGCACCTAGGCTGGCTTAGTATGAGCTGGTACAAATTGGGTGTAGTATAGCCACAGTCATGTAGTATTAACCTAATATTGCTGTTCAGCTAAACACATGTGCCAAAAGCCAGTATTAATGGTAAGTGCTGCCTGAGCACAGCAAACCTAGTGCTGGATCTTTGCTGATCAGTGCTCCTGGCAGTGCTGTACTAGTTCAAAGATATCTGCCACAGGGTCCTTTTGCAGGGCAAATAAACTTCTATCCTTTTTCATCCTCTATGCTCTGATGTTGTAGCTGGAGTATTCAGCTCTCTCTGTTTAGAGAGGAGGCACTGTATAGCTTTTAAAAGGATTTTTATTTTAAGGTTCCTGAGAAGCCAAAATTATCTGACATCTTGAATCGAGCACTTGCAAGTTCTATTTGACAGCCAGCAGCTGAAATATGCAGGACAGTGAGCCTCACGTCCTTTCTGGAAGTTAATTTAGTTCATTTACTAGGAAAACAAAAGCCGGGTTTTTCCAGCAGGCTGAGTCATCAGAGAAGGATTTAATTTCTAAATGGTAAATAGCAAGTGATGGTCTTTACTGGTGAACACTGCTTGGAAACTGGCTTCCAAAGTAAAGGTAACACAGGAAAGAGAAAAAAGTAGGATGCAGTCAGCAAATTGTTTCAAAGACTCACTAGCTGCATGGTGATGTTGAACACTAAAAGCTTTTGATAACCACTGAGCTGAATTATTTTTGTGCATACCATCTTGCTTCTGCCAAATGGACTGTGCCTGGCCTATAAAGAGTATAAGCATGGCTCGCAACATGTAAGGCTGAGCAATCACTGTGGCTGGCTGGTGTGGCAGTCTAATAAAATACTCTGGGTCGTTTTGACTAGTGCAAATCTATCTTAAAGGAAAAAGCAACTTGTTTTTGGTAAACTTCTATGAGCTGATTGTTATCAGACTTCTGATCCCCACATACAACTAATTTCATGCTGCTGGACTCTGTCTTTGAATTAGTAATCACAGAATCATTCAGGCTGGAAAAGACCCTTGGGATCATTGAGTCCAACCATCAGCCCTACTCTACAAAGTTCTCCCCTACACCATATCCCCCAGCATCTCATCTAAACGACCCTTAAACACATCCAGGGATGGTGACTCCACCACCTCCCTGGGCAGCCTATTCCAGTCTCACCACTCTTTTTGTGAAAATTTTTTTCCTAATGTCCAGTCTAAACCTAATATTACACTCAGCACCAAATCTCTCTCCAGTGCAGGGAAGTGAGGCAACTTTGAGTGCATCTATGATAGCATCTTAATTTAGGTTAGAAGTACACTTCAGAAGTGAATCCCAGTCTTAATGCACTTACTGTGCATCAGTTCATATTGCGGTTTGGTCTCACAGCACACAGATTCAGTTCCTTCTGGAGTAACTTAAACTGGAAGATATGCTCCAAGTTCTCATCCAGTGCACTCTGCATACTAAGGGGTGTTAAATTCCAAGGGCCAGACTAACTCTAGTCTGAAGTTAAACCTCCCAGTGTGCATCTCTTGTGCACATTGGGCCCTCGGTACCAAGCCACTTCCATCACAGTGCATTGCTTTTTAATGTAGGGCATCTTAGGATAGGATAGAGTGCGTGAAGCAACCCCAGTCCCTGTGCCCACCAGGGGAGAGGACTCAAAGCAGAAAGAACAGGGAGGGCAAGGGTGAACAGTCAGCTGTGCTCAGCCCAAGAGCCGCTCTCCTCCTGAGAACTGCAGGACAAGACCTTCTCTGGAAATAAGTGCCCACATCTTTTCCTTTTAAAAACTAGAGAAAGGGTCAGTCTTCATAAAAGAAAGCAAAACAAAAGCTGGGTGATGAGCCTTTGCTGATGCCCTTTTCCTTCTGCAGCTAGGAGGTTAGAAAATATTCTTTCCTTTCAGAAGGGTTTTAAGGTGGGAGTTGAAAGTTTCCCTTTTTGCATTTGAAAGTCAGATTTCTTGTGTTTGTATTAAAGCTCTATGGACAGTCCACTTGCTTTCCTGTATGCCTGCATTGCATATTTCTTTTGTCTCTGCTGAATCACGCAGTAGAGATATCAGACAATATTAAACACATTAAAATTAGTAATGCCACACATTCAATTATTACACAAATTCATTCTATGCACTTACTACTAATTTATTATTTTAACATCGCAATGTCATTGCCTAAAAATGTACTTAGGGACACCTTCATTTTGGTAAAAGCCTAAAAATATAGTTTGAATAGCTGGGTGACTCATTAGATAGGAATACAGCTTTTGCTTCCCATGCCCTGTCTCTATATTACATTGAACTTGGAGGGTGCCCCTGCAAATTTTCCAGTTATCTTTTGGAATCTCCATTATAGAAAGTGAAAATAATATACCAGTTTGGGGCCTAATCCCAAAAAAATGTTGACAAAATGTTCTGAAAATGGAAAAGCATCATTTTGGCCTTGCAGAATACAGGATTCCCAGAAGGGGATGCAGCTACATGCTGCTTCATGCTCTGTTTCTGAGAACTGGTTATTCTATATTTAAAGGATTTTTTGAAATTATTTTTTGAAAGATTTAAATAAACTGGCTCCTTGCAGATTCAAGGCAAGAAGAAACCTCTTTGCAAGGTATAAAATCTGAAAACAGTAACAGGCCTGCGTGCTATGCCCTCAGTATTTTTCTGGTCCAGTTTTCTTTTCAGACACAGAACTTCTATATCAGAGCATTAAAGACAGTAGATTTACAACTGTATTATATTTCTCTAGCTGGAAAGTGGATAGAACATCTTTTTCTCCTCTTTTTGTCTGAAGAATAGCAAAACTCCCTCTCCAAATAGGTTTTATAACAAAACTCAAAAGCCAGAGCTGAGTTTCTCATATCAGTTTAATCAGTAATTTCACTACATGGAAAAAAAAAGTAGCAGTGGAATGACAACTGAATCCAATGCTTTTACAGTTCATGTGAAGAGGCAGAACTAAAGTTTGTCTAAACCAGAAAATCTGGATTATTCCAACATGATTTATACAGAGCTTGAAGAAACTTGTTTTAAGGATTTGGACCAACTCTGTTTTCAACCAGTTTCAACTCATTCACTACTGACCAGTCTAACATTGGAAAACCCTTAAGTTAACTTAGCTTGAACTTCAGTTCAAATGTGAAACTTCAGACAGTGTAAAATAAAACAAGATCCTTGTTAATAAGAACCTTAGCAAACTGAAAAGGCTGAGTTTTTCACTGCCCTGGTGTGGACTACAGCCAGCAACTCTAATTTCTAATACCATAACATTGTTAAAGCAGCTTCTAATTAGTTACTGTGATTTAAAAAATGTTTGATAAAACCAGTTTGATGTAACTTGTTACAACATGACTTGGAAGGAAGATTTTGACCTTGTTTGTAGTAGTGAATAAAATATCTCCCCAGAAATTGATGGTTACCTTTATAGAAATGTAAATGAAAACAAACCAGCTCCATTAAGTGCACACTTTCAAATTATGTTACAAATAGTAGCATTAAAATAAAATCAAGATCCTGAAGTTAATAGAGTAATTGTAGAAATGCAACATGAATAATGTGGATCAGTTTACATATTAAGAATGGAGAAGAAATTACTTTCCTGCCTCACAGCAAATTTTGAAAAAATTGAATCCTGTCTGAAACTATCCTTAATAGGATATCTCAGTATCTCAATGTTTTCATGAGTTACATTTAAAGATATAGTCTGTTTCAGTCTGTTTCTGTTTCAGAAACTTCTGTTTTGAATGTAACACTTCTAAAACTTTGACTTTTTTGGCTGAGAATATACTAGATTTTGTAATGAAAATTATTTGACTTAAAAGGTGAATTCTTCCTATAGAAAACTGATCACTGTGACAATTATGAAATGATTAGGCAACAGAAGCACAACATAATTTTATTTCCATCAAGTTTTCCATTAAATTCATAGCTAAAATGAAGAGGTATTTTTTGACAACAAGCAGTCCTTGAAAATTTCCTAATCAGTTCTAATTTTACATTCTAATTTTAGAATACCATTCATTTGATGAGTCAATTTGAAGCACAAATCCAGTTATTTTCCATAATTTCACATTCTATGTTTTTATTTTGTTAATTCTACTCATACTGAAGCATGAACATGCATGACTTATGTTAGTTTACATTACTCGAATGACTGCTGTGAATTACCATATCGATGTCTTCTTCATGAAGAGGCAATGCTGTTGGGGAGCAAAAGGATAACCAGTCAGAATTGTCTTGTCTTCTGTTAAAAGAGACTAGGACCACTGGGCAAGTCTGCAGTATGTGTTTTTTTAAAAGTCAGAATCAAGTGCTAGCTTTTGACCTTTTGGAGTGGTTTTCCATTCAGTCTTTGCCTCTTTCATTTAGTACATTTTGACCAGCCTTGAGCCCAGTTGCCAGTTCTGAAGCACCCAGTATAAAGTTGTGGAGCAATCACTCTGCATAGCTCTTGAGTAAAACTTGTGCACTTGTACTAAAAACACTGTTTGTGCATGTGGAAACATTTAACTGTTCCTCAGAAAAAAAAAAATGCACACAGAAGTCTTGTAGTTCTTAGAATCTGTGTGTTAGATAGAAACCACAATGCTTGTTTTGAACATATTTCTTAAAGGGAAATTTGTGAGGAGAAGAGTGTAGAGTTTGAAGTCAACCATATTGATATTGGCGGATTATCTCCTGAGGGCCCTGTGGTCAACAGCAGAACTCCTGTGACTAAGATGTAGCCCAGCAAAAAATTAATACTATGCTCATACCTCTAAACAAAACATCCTTGGTCTTTGGGGGCAAGTGGCCTGGCAACACAAAATGTCATCTCTGTATCAGTGTAAGAACCATAAAAGTTCTTATAAATATTTCCTCTGACCCATTTTGTATGTCAGTTCTGGCTGAATCATCAGTTTTTTCACTGCTCACAATCTGCAGGTAAATGTGAAGCTGAAGACAGACATGGTGTTTGTACTGCTCAATACATGTTTATTTTTATCAAATGCATGATTTTACTCTGTCAAGTCCCCTTTAAGTGGATGAGATTCCTTTTCCTCTGATTTAATTCCAGCTTCACTTAGGAAGAATAATAGTCTATGGTATGATATAATGGATTCTCATGTAACAGAAAATAACTGCTATTGCCTCTCTGTGAAAACATCTCTAGTTTGGGAAAAGGTCAGAGAAGGGCTTCTGTCCAATACAAGTTTTGTCTTTACAGAACGTAACAAGAGCCAATGAAATATAAACCAGATTTCTTTCTAGATACTCTTTAGCGTCACCTTTTTGGTTTTAATGATTTCTATGTAATTTGTTAAGTGATGGCTTCCCCTTAAGCAATGTACTGTCTTAGTTGTCCATCTCAGATGCTCCATAAAGAGCAAACAGAGAGAGACATAGTAACTCAAAGGTATAATCTTGGCCTCCTGAATTTCTTAAGATTTTTGGGAGGTGTTTCCATGTGACTGGGATTTAGGCTTTGATATTTAGGCAGTGTTGACAGACCTTACCACACATGCCCTGTAATTAAATCAAGTTCTGTTGCTTAGTTTGTTACATCTTAGATGAAGAGCTACCTTTCATTTGATCACAGAATAACCATTTAATGTTTCCCACATAAAATAACTGGTGTAAAAACAGGAGTGCAAAGACACATGGAAAAACTAATTTTGGGGAGAACTGGCCCAGTGATCCTTGTAATGTTGATAGCTAGAGATTTCCTCTTTCAGAAACCTTAGTTCATTATCTGAGTATTAAATATTCATATATTATTTGGAAAACTGGCTGAATGTAGACACAAGGCAAACCAGAGACCTTTAGTAACCAGCCTTGTGATTTGCATAGTAGATACTTGCCAAAACCCTTGAGTTACGGAACCACTGGAGCCATTGGGAATAATCCGTATGTAGTGCGGTTGCACTGAATTTTTCCAGGTGGCTGGAGAAAATAGGGAGTGGTAGCTTGGAGAAGATTGTCTTAGCTGTGACTCATGGGTTTTGTGATTTAACATGTCACTGTGCATCACAGAGTAGCAATATTTGACTGCATGCATGCTTTTGCCTTCTTGTAAATGTGAGATAATGTGGCATAGCTACAATCTGCTTCATCAATATGTATTATCTTATTTTCCCCAAACTGAGAATATAAACAGATTCACAACTGTGGCTCAACTGATGAACAGCAGTTTATGAAACTGGAGAAATCTTTCCCGTGTCCCAGGCAGTAATAGGTGGTGATAGAAATTAATTGGTGGTGACAGTCCTTCAAGATGAGGTGTCTTAGCAGTGCTCCCTGCCCTTCCTCCCATATTTGGGGTTAAAGGGTAGAAATCTGTGTACAACCTGAGGGAGGGGATTTGCTTTATTTCCATACTGACTTTTGATGAATATGGTAAAATGGTATTTAGGTGGCTTTAGGGCAGAGTGCTTGGCTGCATGGCTTCTTAAATGCATGAGTTAAAAGTACCCGCAGGAGGTGAAGAGACTATAAAATGTACAAGTATTCCTCTGGAGAAAACTCTGGGTTTGAAACTAGAGAAGTATCAGGCCTGTTTGGTACAGTTCTTCCAGATTACAAGTGTGGCCTTTGTTAAGAAATTGTTAGATTCTGGTTACAGTTATCATACATTTTATTCCCTCAAAAATACGGAGCACTGTTGATTTGGGCCATTTTTCAAGCTCCATTTAAAGGTAAAAAAGTCAGGAGAACTTGTTGAACTTATATTGGCCTGCTTTGGGAGCAGGTGGAGAGCATGTTCTTTGGAAGCATTTTGTTCAAATGACTCAATTTCAGGATCCTTAACCTTATGCCATAAGCCTCAGAAAATTTCAAGAGAATCTGACTAAGCCTGTGAATTTTAGAACACACTTTGATAGTGACTTTTTAAATCATTCTATGAACTGGAAATAGTAGTGTTTCGCATAGAAAAGGAAGTGTACAGTACACTTCAACAAGAAGATCACAGTAGGTCGTGGAAACAAAGACCATATAACCCAAGGGAGCAATTCCACTCTGGCTCACAGCCCCTATTTGTAAACTCCATGTGGCCTGGATGTCAAAACACTTGGCATCTCTGCTTTAAATGATTTGTCATGATAGCTTTTAAAGTTCAGAGCACTTGTTCATGGCCTCTCTTGAAAACCCGCAATAAATATTATCATTGCAGATGAACTTGATAGCCTTTGAAGTTGTTTTGATTCTAAAAATGGTAATAAAAAGCCTATGTGCAATATTTCATTTTCCAAAATTAAGGCTCTTGTACACTTACAGAACAAAAAATGTGTACAAAACCTTTTTTTTTTTTTTTGCGCCTGAGATTCATTACTCAAGAAGTACAGTGTTAGGCTGTACTTTGCTAGCACTTTGCATTCCAGTGTGGTTTTGCCCAGGGACTTTCATTCTGAATGGCAAATGAGATCAGGAGCCTGGTTCTGCATCATTAAAGCTCCAAACCTTTAAAGCTAGGCTTAGTAGAAGCAATATCAAAGCGAAACCCTAGGTGGTCCTTTGATGGCAGGACCACTGATGCTCCTACTGCACAGGGAAATCAGTAGAGACATGACAGTAACCAGTTTCAGAAGGATGAAAGCTGGGAAACAAATCTCACAATTTTTTTTCCTTCTTGAGTGAGTGAAAAGTAACCTCAAGAGTCATCGTAGAGTAAACTAGTTTGACAGCAGAAGGGATGATTGTGGGATGAGAACTGCTGGAAGGAAAAATGCAGTTATCTTTTTGGCAAATAACAAAGCATCTAACATGCAAAAGTATTTTTTCCCTAAGACCAGCAGAAAGAAAAGTCTAAGTCTGGAAAGCAGAACAGTGGGAAGAGTAATAAGGAGAGCCTCAGCTGACAGAAGAAAGTTATCTACAGCCATTTTGTGACTTGTGATTACCAATATTTCCAGTCCCAAATATTGAACAATGATGAGACAAGACCTTACTGATGAGAATGGCTTTAAGGTTACATTTTGTTCCAAATGTTCTCATTCATACACTAAGTTTATGCTCATCAAGCTTAAATAAGAACCACATTTATGTTGTCACAGGTTGGCAACACTTCATTTTCTTGAGATAAACAAGTTGTGTCTTATCCTTAGCAGATCTATTTTACCCAATCTGTTTTGCCATAGGCAGCTAGAATTTCAAATACTATCTAAGAAAAAAGTCTGGAGGCTGTGGTCTCATTTTGCTAAGTAAATTAAAGTGAAATATTGGTGCTATGACTACTAGATGCATTTTTTGCTTTTTGCTTGTTTTGAACTAACCCACCAGGATTTCTTGTTTCTTCTTGTTCTTAATTTGTTTGATTTTTAGAATTCTCTCCTTAGGTTTGTCCTTGTTTAGTTTTGCTTTTTATTAGAATTTTGTTGGGTTTCATTAAGAGAAATCATTCTGTCATTCTCTCTTGCTTTTGAAGGTATTTCTGCTTTGTTTTGCATGAAAGATGCTGTAGAGTGAAGCTGCTGTTTTGTACAATTTCCTTGCTTGTAGCACTAGTCAGCCCCAGTATGACCTAACCCTCCTGTCACATGTGTTCAAATAGTAAAAAAAAGGCTAGGTTCAGTTTCTATGGATTTCCACTAAAAAAAGTTAAAACAATTGCAGCACATGCTCCATTCCAGACACTAAATTGCACCTTCTGGGTGTTTCAGAAATAACACCACTCACACACATATAATGTTTGTAAAGGCCTTAAGGGAAGATAAAGGTCCCCGTTTAGCTGAGGAAAGGAAAGCAGAATTATAATCCCATCTTGGAAAAACAGCTGATAGAGTTAAAAGAGAGAAGGACTGCATTCTTGAAGAAATGGTGGTAATGGTCCTCAAATGAGTACTCCTCCAACTGAGATTTACTGACATGGTTAAAGCCATAACCCTTCTTCCTTGATTATGGTGCACTAGGTGCTCATTGCCTAGCTCTTAGCTCACTATCTCATTCGAAAATCTACTTCTTGTTTTGCCTGCTATCCTGTTGCTGCTCCTTTTACTGCCTCTGAAGACTGTTTCTATTGCTGTTTCTTGTCAGTGCTTTGCTGTTGCTATTCCCACTTTACTGAACACATCTCAGCACTGCAAGATTTCTTCTCCCTTGGGGTACAGCTATATCAGGTGTGGGTCACAGCACTTGTCTGAGCCCTAGCCCATACTTCTTGACTTTAAAACCCCAAATCAAAGTTTGACTACAGTATTTTGAATGAGATTAATCTCACATAACTTCATCCATCTCTTACAAAGACACTTGTGTTCAAGCTAATCTTCCTTGTTTCCCTCTACAATTAAAGGAGAAGTAACTACTGTTAGAGCATGATGCTTAAAGTAGGTCAGGCAAACTTCACGAAATGCATGTTTCATATGATGGGGTTCCCAAAGTGATTTTCTCAGATGTAGACATCTTTGTTGCGTATGTCTAAATTTAGATGAGAACTGAATCAGGAGGGTATTAGAGTGAAGCATCATGTATGAATATCCTGTTCTTTTTCTAACAGCAGAAGATGACTAGCAAACAGAATGAGGATCATCGCCTAGATGGGCTTTTTGTTAGACCCAGTACAGCCATTCCCATGTTCTGGAGGAAACTCACCTTTTGTGCCTAAAATTATGTTTATAGTGTATATTCAGAAAAGTGGCCACAGAGGTCTAAACTGAAAGATCAAATGATGAGCTGTAATTTAAAGTGTGAACACACTGCTAGGGAGGAATAAGTGTCACACAAGCCCTCTACTTCTTCCTTCGTGCTGACAGTGAAGAATCTTTTTCTCTTCTGTTGTTTCTTACCTTGCTTTAGACTTTCATTCTACTGTGACAGCTGTGTCATTGCTTGGTGTTACTTTACCTCCAGCATGGAGCAGGATGTCCAATAGTCTCTTAAATAAAAATACAGATATTGTATTGATCGTATCTTTAAAATGTAGGATTTTTTAACATAAATGACCCATAATGTATGTAATGTAGAAGAAAAGAAAAAAAGGAGAGAAAGACTACAGAAAGTAGGCAAATATTAGTCAAGCCATTTCCTCTTCTCTTAAAACCATGAAAATATCAACCTAACAAAAATGAGGCCAAGCAGACAGGTTGATATCAGATGAATTTCATGAAAGGAATGAAATATATAATGATCTTAGAATTTACTCAGATCACTTTGAATCTTCTTACGAACCTATGATGTTTTTCCCATTTTATTCAAATTGGATTATATTTTAATCTTATTTAAAATTCAACAATTCTGAAAAATCAAACGTATTTTGTCTGTCAGTGAATAGGGTGGAGATAACAAAGAGACTGAGACAGCACTCATATGGTCATGACTAATAGAAAACTAAGTAAAAGAAGTCTGCTGAGAAAGGATTTGACACCATATGTGGTTTCTTTCTCACAAAGCAATAATATTGCAGTGACAAAGTCATGATTATAGCCTGAAAGCAGTTTTATCAGATACACAGAATGGCTGAAGATGGAAGGCACCTCAGGAGATTGTCCAGTTCAGCCGCGCTGCTCAGAGCAGGGCCAGCTAGAGAAGGTTGCTCAGGGCCATATGCAGTTGGGTTTTGAACATCTCCAAGAAGGGAGTCTTCAGAAACTCTCTGGGCAATCTGTTTCAGTATCTGACCACCCTCACAGAAAAATTTTTTTTTCTTATGTTTAAATGGAATTTCCTGTATTTCAGTTTTTCTCATTACCTCTTGTTCTGCCACTGGGCATGGAAAGAGTCTGGCTCTGTCTTCTTTACTCCCACCATCAGGTATTTATATCCTTTGCTAAGATCCCCCTGAGCCTTTGCCTCTCCAGGCTGAACAGACACAGCTCTCAGTCTCTCCTTGTATGGCAGATGCTTCAAGCCCTTAATGACCTTCATGGCCCTTCACTAGACTCATTCCAGTATGTTTACATCTGTCTTGTACTGGGGAGCCCAGCACTGGACACAGCACTCCAGGTGTGTCTCAGCAATGCTGCACAGAGGGGAAGGGTCACCTTTCTTGACCTGCTGGCAATGCTCTGCCTGAAGCAGCCCAGGAGCTTGTTGGCCTTCTTTGCTACAAGGGCACATTGCTGGCTCATGGTCCACGTGTTCTCCACCAGGACCTCCAGGGCCTTGTCTGCAAAGCTGCTTTCCACCCAGTTGGCCTCTGGTTGTCCAGAGCTGGTTAGCCAACTCACCAGGTCCCACTGTGGGAGGCTCCATTTTCCGACCTGATAAGAAGAGATGCTGCTGGACCTTCCCTCAGCGCAGCTGGGATTGAAGATCATGAAACTGCAGGTCTCAGAGGATCCAGCCACTCTCTCCCTCATCACCCCAATGCTGTACAGGCTTCTGGCCTCCCTGCACTGTGAGAGCTGCTGGGTGGTCACAGCCTCTCTCAGCTGACCTTTCTCGGCAGCAGCAGGCACCCTGCTGTTCCTCAAAGCGTTCCCAGGAGTCCCTTGACAGTCTCCATAAAAGTTCCCAGAAGACACAGGATCTCGAAGTGGAGCCCAGAATCTGCTGCATGAACTGTGGTGTCTGCCAACTGTGCTGTGGGGCTCTGTGGGACTGGAGGAAGGCAGCCACTGTCTGTCATGTAGTGTTTTTTGAGAAAAAAAGAAAAATTATAAGCATCAAGGAAAATAACCACAAACAGAGGAAGACAAATTATTCTTCTGCGGACAATAATACACACTTCTAAAAATACTTTTAAAGGTCTTAACAGTCCTTGAAATTTCTGAGAACGTTTGAGAATCTTGATATATGAATGTATTATTGTATTAAAGACCTCTGAAAACTTTTCTCTTTGAAAAACAAAGATCAGATTAAGTCACGCTGTTGCAGGAACTGTCAGTTCTTATAGTTGCTGTGAGTAGCTTCTTAATGAGTGTTGTGATAAAGCTGAAGTGCTTTGTTCTGCCTTTATCATGTTGACTTTTATAGTATGATTTATCATGGAAAGCTTTAGTGAGAAGAGTCTTTTTGATTTATTGAAATAAAACTCCAGATAATATCCAATATTTCTGAGGGGAACTTTTCTAGAAATTTCATCTCATGGAAGGTTTTGACATTTTATTTCAATTTCTGTCAAAAAGAACTCTGGAAGAACTAAATGGCCACACAGAACAGAAATTCCAGAATTTGACTACCTGTGACATACTTTGAGATTGTGGCGTTTCTTTCCTCTTCTGCCTATCCTATTCATTTCATGTC